>NC_042957.1:21165169-22527669 GCF_901001165.1 Salmo trutta
GGAAACATGGATTACCACAGAAAACACTGCTACTCCTACTGCTCTCTCCTCGTCTGAGCACGTGTTCTCGCATACCCCGAGAGCATCTGGTCAGCGGGGTGGCGGGACTGGAATCCTCATCTCTCCCAAGTGGACATTCTTTCTCCCCTGACCCATCTGTCTATCTCCTCCTTTGAATTCCATGCTGTCACAATCACTAGCCCATTCAAGCTTAACATCCTTATCATTTATCGCCCTCCAGGTTCCCTTGGAGAGTTCATCAATGAGCTTGACGCCTTGATAAGTTCCTTTCCTAAGGATGGCTCACCCCTCACAATTCTGGGTGACTTTAACCTCCCTACGTCTACCTTTGACTCATTTCTCTCTGCCTCCTTCTTTCCACTCCTCTCCTCTTTTGGCCTCACCCTCTCACCGTCCCCCCCTACTCACAAGGCAGGCAATACGCTTGACCTCATCTTTACTAGATGCTGTTCTTCTACCAATCTCACTGCAACTCCCCTCCAAGTCTCCGACCACTACCTTGTATCCTTTTCCCTCTCGCTCTCCTCCAACACTACTCACTCTGCCCCTACTCAGATGGTATTGCGCCGTCGCAACCTTCGCTCTCTCTCTCCTGCTACTCTCTCCTCTTCCATCCTATCATCTCTTCCCTCTGCTCAATCCTTCTCCAACCAATCTCCTGATTCTGCCTCCTCAACCCTCCTCTCCTCCCTTTCTGCATCCCTTGACTCTCTATGTCCCCTATCCTCCCGGCCGGCTCGGTCCTCCCCTCCTGCTCCGTGGCTTGACGACTCATTGCGAGCTCACAGAACAGGGCTCCGGGCAGCCGAGCGGAAATGGAGGAAAACTAGCCTCCCTGCAGACCTGGCATCTTTTCACTCCCTCCTCTCCACATTTTCTTCCTCTGTTTCCGCTGCTAAAGCCACTTTCTACCACTCTAAATTCCAAGCATCTGCCTCTAACCCTAGGAAGCTCTTTGCCACCTTTTCCTCCCTCCTGAATCCTTCCCCCCCCTCCTCCCTCTCTGCGGACGACTTTGTCAACCATTTTGAAAAGAAGGTTGACGACATCCGATCCTCGTTTGTTAAGTCAAACGACACCACTGGTCCTGCTCACATTGCCTTACCCTATGCTTTGACCTCTTTCTCCCCTCTCTCTCCAGATGAAATCTTGCGACTTGTGACAGCCGGCCGCCCAACAACCTGCCCGCTTGACCCTATCCCCTCCTCTCTTCTCCAGACCATTTCCGGAGACCTTCTCCCTTACCTCACCTCGCTCATCAACTCATCCTTGACCGCTGGCTACGTCCCTTCCGTCTTCAAGAGAGCGAGAGTTGCACCCCTTCTCAAAAAACCTACACTCGGTCCCTCCGATGTCAACAACTACAGACCAGTATCCCTTCTTTCTTTCCTCTCCAAAACTCTTGAGCGTGCCGTCCTTGGCCAGCTCTCTTGCTATCTCTCTCTCAGAATGACCTTCTTGATCCAAATCAGTCAGGTTTTAAGACTAGTCATTCAACTGAGACTGCTCTTCTCTGTGTCACGGAGGCTCTCCGCACTGCTAAAGCTAACTCTCTCTCCTCTGCTCTCATCCTTCTAGACCTATCTGCTGCCTTTGATACTGTGAACCATCAGATCCTCCTCTCCACCCTCTCCGAGTTGGGCATCTCCGGCGCGGCCGGAGATGCCCTGACAGGTCGCTCCTACCAGGTGGCATGGCGAGAATCCGTCTCCGCACCACGTGCTCTCACCACTGGTGTCCCCCAGGGCTCAGTTCTAGGCCCTCTCCTATTCTCGCTATACACCAAGTCACTTGGCTCTGTCATATACTCACATGGTCTCTCCTATCATTGCTACGCAGACGACACACAATTAATCTTCTCCTTTCCCCCTTCTGATAACCAGGTGGCGAATCGCATCTCTGCATGTCTGGCAGACATATCAGTGTGGATGACGGATCACCACCTCAAGCTGAACCTCGGCAACACGGAGCTGCTCTTCCTCCCGGGGAAGGACTGCCCGTTCCATGATCTCGCCATCACGGTTGACAACTCCATTGTGTCCTCCTCCCAGAGTGCTAAGAGCCTTGGCGTGACCCTCGACAACACCCTGTCGTTCTCCGCTAACAACAAGGCGGTGACCCGATCCTGTAGGTTCATGCTCTACAACATTCGCAGAGTACGACCCTGCCTCACACAGGAAGCAGCGCAGGTCCTAATCCAGGCACTTGTCATCTCCCGTCTGGATTACTGCAACTCGCTGTTGGCGGGGTTCCCTGCCTGTGCCATCAAACCCCTACAACTCATCCAGAACGCCGCAGCCCATCTGGTGTTCAACCTTCCCAAGTTCTCTCACGTCACCCCGCTCCTCCGCACACTCCACTGGCTTCCAGTTGAAGCTCGCATCTGCTACAAGACCATGGTGCTTGCCTACGGAGCTGTGAGGGGAACGGCACCCCCGTACCTTCAGGCTCTGATCAGTCCCTACACCCAAAGAAGGGCACTGCGTTCATCCACCTCTGGCCTGCTCGCCTCCCTACCTCTGCGGAAGCACAGTTCCCGCTCAGCCCAGTCAAAACTGTTCGCTGCTCTGGCACCCCAATGGTGGAACAAGGTCCCTCACAACGCCAGGACAGCGGAGTTAATCACCACCTTCCGGAGACACCTGAAACCCCACCTCTTTAAGGAATACCTGGGATAGGATTAAGTAATCCTTCTAACCCCCCCCCCCGCAAAAAAAGATATAGATGTACTATTGTAAAGTGGTTGTTCCACTGGATATCATAAGGTGAATGCACCAATTTGTAAGTCGCTCTGGATAAGAGCGTCTGCTAAATGACGTAAATGTAAATGTCTTTGCGCAACACAAAAGTTCAACATTCACCTTCTGCTACCATTTCTGTCAAGCCATCTACGCATACAGTTTGGCATACAGTTTGAAGCATTTGCACCACACAAAACGCACTGCAATTGCCTCTGCAACACAATGCTGCAAGGCAAAAGCAGCATTCATTGGAAATGAATGTAATTCTGGTGTATCAAAATGCAAAGAAGCTGTCGGTGTGTTTGAAGTGTTAGGGGAAATAAGCACACAATGCAGGCCTGACCACCTCCAGAAATGGTCAGCCAGATCTCAACACGACTTTTGTGCGAAAAGAAAGTTGCTGTGTTTCAATGGCATATGAGAAAGTGTTAATAAAATAATCCCCTTAACATTACTATTGCCTCATAAAATGGAGAAAAAAATGTCCAGGTTTTAAACAATTCAGTTTATGGTTAAATAGTTGCAAAATGTTCAATCCCTCTGCTCAGATTGCAAGGTGTGTGATGTTGCAGTGTACAACAGGCACTGGCCTTTCTCTCCTACACAAACAGGTTCTTAGGCTGTCCCCATAGGAGAACCCTTTTTGGTTCCAGGTAGAACCTTTTTGGTTCTAGGTAGAACCATTTTTGGTTCTATGTAGAGTGGAACCCTCTGGAGAAAGAGTTCTTCATGAAACCAAAAAGGGATCTTCAAAGGGTTCTCCTTTGGGGACAGTTGGAGAGCCTTTTTAGGTTCTAGATAGCACCTTCTTTTCTAAGAGTATCTGAGTGAACAGTGTCTCAAGTATGTTGACAGAATCATTATATTTGTCAAACATGACTGGCGTTTAGCCTATATATATGTAAGTAAAAGTCTCATTAATGTTTGTCTACATTTTCAGGCGCCTCCCTCATGTTAGCTTGGTCTGGACATGACAGGCTGTAGCCAATACGCATAGGCTATAACCTACTCTTTGACATGTAGGCTAATTATTTATGTACATTTACATACACTTACTTTTTAAATAACAGAACAGGTATGGTGCTCTTATTTACACTGACAGCCTACTCTGGCCAAACTCTAATCCGGACGATGCTGGGCCAATTGTGCTCTTCCCTATGGGACTCCCAATCCCAGCTGGTTGTGATACAGCCTGGAATTAAACCAGGGTCTGTAGTGACGCCTCTAGAACTGAGATGCAGTGCCTTAGACCGCTGCAACACCTGGGAGACCCTATGCTTACTTACAAGCCCTTAATCAACAAGCAAGTTTTAAGAAACTTAATTGCTGTGGAGAAAATGCTGTAACAATGAAATACAAAACTATAACACCCTCAGAAAAATATCAGAATCAGACAACAGAATAGCTACTTAACAGAATAGCTACTGCTTTTCAAATCAATTTAATTGGCTATTTTGGTTAATGGCCTTGGTGTCCTGGCAAATGGCCTTGGTGCTCTCTTGAATGCCAAATGGCACCTCTTGAATGCCAAATGGCACCTCTTGAATGCCAAATGGCCTTGCCCCTACGAAATTCCAGCAGTGGCCCAGGGACCCCAATCATACATTTAAAAAAAAAATGTTTCCACATGTCCTGACTTATCATCAGGTGAATGATAATGGCAAGGAGAAATAATAAACATTTTAAAATGAATAGTTTTGGTAGGTCGTTTTTCATTATTTTGACCTCCCCACATTATAATTGGAAGAGGAAGTGTAAACTCTAATATAGCCTATTATCTATAAAGGTAATTCCAAAGTCCAAACACATTTAAGCAACAACAACAAAAAAATCAAAAGAGCAGCTCTTTTGCTGGTTAAACAAAGGTTAGCAAAAATGTATGTCCAAGTCAGGAAAGTTTACCAGCCACACTGGTATTCTATTTATTCACTGGTGCTTTTTCAAAGTATATGTCAGATACTGCAGTCAGTGATTTTTACATTTATTTAACTAGGCAAGTCAGTTAAGAACAAATTCCCATTTACAATGACGACCTAGGAACAGATTTTTACCATGTCAGCTCGGGGATTCGTTCTGGCAACCTTTCGGTGATTGGCCCAACGCTCTAACCACTAGGCTACCTGCCGCCAAGTGTAATTGGCTTCAATGAGTGTAATTCGCGCAATATTAGGTGTTTAGAAATAAAGTTGACATCATTAGAAAGAATACATTCTCCTGTTTTCTACTGTAGGTAGCCTATGTAATTCAAAATGTATTTATTATGTTGTTGCTAGCGATATTCATAAAAACATTGGGGGGAGAGAAATCAACTTTTTTGTGGACCCCCTACAGTACAGGTTGAACACTCCTGCTAAAGCCTGAAAAACCGGTTTTCGGATGTTGTGGCAAGAACATAATATTTTTCGTTAGGTTGTGACGCAATGCTCTGGACAGCTGTGCCGTTTCCAACAATCACTTGTACTTTCACTCGTCCCCAAAGCGTACATCGTCTGCCTCACTGATGCCAATATGACCCAAACTAAACCACTCCTCCCAGTTCCGATAGCTTTTATTATTCAAAGTGAGCTGGAAACCTGCTAGACCACCAGGGATTCTGGGATCTGGATTCAGGGATCTGGATTGGGCATGGCTTCAGGTAAATAGGCTTCGCTGTCCCCTTTCACCTGATATTTCAAACTAACTCATCTTCATTCCAGAGTCACATGGTGGTTTAGTGCTAAAGTTAGCCATGCTACGCCTAGGTGGGAACATTGTTCTACGCCGCCGCCAGTCAACACAAATCATCCTGAAGTCGCACCGAAGTCGGATAGGATGTTGGAATGAAAACGTGTTATATTGGTAGTCTACATCATAACATAACAGGTATGGTGCTCTGCCCTTCAAAGCTTGTGTTTGTCAGGTGAAAAATTATCAAACTGTTTAGATGACATTCAGCCATCATTGCTGTGATGGAGACAATGCTGTAACAAGGAAGGATAAAACTATAACACCCTCAGAAAAATATCAGAATCAGACAATATATTACAATCTTATTTGTTGGAATCAAGAGGGAATTCCTTTTGGGATTCCAAAAGGAATTCGCAAATAAACGAATTCATAAATAAACGAGGAATTCGCAAATAAACGAACGAATAAAATAAATTAGCAAATAAACATTCAACATCTTTATTTTATCAATATCTTGATGACAATGTCTCTCAATGCTCGAGACCTGAGGAGACACTACTGCCTCTTTTGTCAATCTGATGAATTATAAAGGTAAAACACATTTTTAGTTAAGCCCATAAATCGGATAATAACCAACTCTGTAGAACTTGTTTGGTGAGAAACGCCACCCACAACTATTCTCTCTAGATAAGACGTGTGAATGTAGACGTGTGAATGCTGCTGGGTATGTCAGACCAGAAGGTTTCAGTATCAAGGACTCTTTTCCAAAACAGGTATGACAACTTCACGGTCTCTGCATGTTTATTTTTTTATTAAAACGTTGCTTAATTGATCAGAGCATAGGATAAGTCTTTATTTTAATATTCATTTATTTAATCTCTCCTGGCCATAAGGGATGACAGATGTAGCTATACCAATGGTTTAGACCGTTTGGAATTTTATGGAGAGCTTCTCCCGCTCAGACCAATGAATGAATGCGACCATGCGCAGCTGGCAAAAATGATTGCTGTCCTTTATGAAATGACAATGTTCATGTAAAAATGATCAAATACACTGACCGTTTAAAGCAAAACTAACAAAACTATTTCTTATGGTGAACCTGAACAATCTAAATAAAATCTGAATTATTGCAAACCCCGGTAAAACGCCTTCTACAGCGCATTTGGTGACAATAACACAGCAAATTACATTGGTTGTCGCTCAACTAATAAAGTCTATGATTTGACATTGTGAAAGCCATTTTACAATCATCAGAATGCAGATGTAGGAATAGCCTATTAGAACAATTAGAACAGGGATATGCCTACCTCTCGTTGGCACGAGAAACTGTGTATCTCCAACACTACGCGCACAGTTGTTATCTGATAGTCATATGCAGTTACATGCATAAAAGTTTGAACTGAAGAAGAGGAGCATCAATTCAGTCATAACAGATAATAGGTATTTTTCGAAATAAACAATATGAGGAAAAACACCTATTAGTAATGTTTGAATCTGTTTTCTGACCGATTCATGCTTAATTTGGATTGGTTTAGGATTCATCACTACAGAGAATGCGTTTCCACTGCGTATGGCATTGTGCATGGTGATCTTAGGCTTGTGTGTGGCTGCTTGGACATGGAAACCCGACGAAGCTCCCAACAAACAGTTATTCTGCTGATGTTCTTTCCAGAGGCTGTTTGGAACTCGGTAGTGAGTGTTGCAACTGAGGACACAATTTTTTCGCGCTGCGCACTTCAGCACTTGGCGGTCCTGTTCTGTGAGCTTGTGTGGCCTACCACTTCGCAACTGAGCCGTTGTTGCTCCTAGATGTTTTCACTTCACAATAACAGCACTTACAGTTGACTGGGACAGCTCTAGCAGGGAAGAAATTTGATGAGCTGACTTGTTGGAAAGGTGGCATCCTATGACAATGGCACATTGAAAGTCACTGATCTCTTCAGTAAGGTCATTCTACTGCCAATGTTTGTCTTTGGAGATTGCATGTCTGTGTGCTCGATTTTATACACCCATCAGAAACGAGTGTGGCTGAAATAACCGAATCCACTCATTTCAAGGGGTGTCCATGTAGTGTATGTATTTAGGCTGCTGTCTGTCTGTTTTTAAAACATTAAGAACACTTTCCTAATAATGAGTTGCACCCCCCCTTTTGCTCTCAGAACAGCCTCCATTCATCAGAGCATGGACTCTAATGGGTGTGAAAAACGTTCCACAGGAATGCTGCCCATGTTGACTCCAATGCTTCCCACAGTTGTGTCAAGTTGGCTGGATGTCCATTGTGTGGTGGACCATTCTTGATACACACAAGAAACTGTTGAGTGTGAAAAAACACAGCAGCGTTGCAGTTCTTGACAGAAACCAGTGCGCCTAGCACCTACTACCATACCCTGTTCAAAGGCACTTAAGTCTTTTGACTTTCCCATTCACCCTCTGAATGGCACACATACACAATCCATATCTCAATTGTCTTAAGGCTTAAAAATCCTTCTTTACGCTGTCTCCTCCACTTCATCTACACTGATTGAAGTGGATTTAATAAGTGACATCAATAAGGGATCATAGCTTTCACCTGGATTCACCTGGTCAGTCTATGTCATGGAAAGGGCAGGTGTTCTTAATGTTCTGTACACTTAGTGTAAATGTGATGATGTTGATAGGTTTATCTTTTATTTATTTATTTCACCTTTATTTAACCAGGTAGGCAAGTTGAGAACAAGTTCTCATTTACAATTGCGACCTGGCATCTCTAACAGCTTTGCTATCACCCAGTCATGGTGAACAGCCAGGACCACCAGCAATAGTCTTTTTGTGTGTGAGTGATCATGTCTACACCTCTATCACCTCCCCCTCTTCTTCTCTCGCCCCAGACCCAACCATGAGGGACCGTCTGAGCCACATGCAGGAGCTGTCCCAGTCCAACGGCCATGTGGAGCAGATGGACTATGCCGAGTCCGGGGAGTCCGTCTCCGGGGACTCCATCAATGTGGACCTAGAGGAGGAGCTCCCTCACCAGGCTGTGGTGTGGGACAATACCCCTGAACTGGAGGAGGTCTTCTCGCAGTCCCAGCAGGTCCACCGTGAGGTCCAGCTTATCCGCCTCGAGGTCAAACGCCTCCGTGAGCAGAACTCACGCGTGCTCCAGGGCACCACTAGGATGTCAGTCGTTAAGAGAGACTCTAACGCCATCGCAGCTGACATCAAGGCCCGTGCTGAGGGTGTGCTGACGTGCCTCAAGGACATGGACGCCGCAGTGCGGGAGCTGGAGGCAGCGCATGGCTCCAATGCCGCCGTGACTCGCATCGCCAGGACCCAGTACGCCTGCCTGAGCAACAGCTTCCGTGATGCCATGTTCGACTACAATGAGGCAGAGATGAGCCACAGGGAGAGTTGCAAAGCCCACATTCAGAGGCAGATGGAGATCGTGGGGCGGGAGGTGACTGGTGAGGAGGTGGAGGAGATGATCGAGACGGGCCAGTGGAACGTCTTCAATGAGAACATCCTGTCAGAGGGCAAGACAGCGCGCTCGGCGCTCAATCAGATCGAGAGCCGCCACCGAGAGCTACTGGACCTGGAGAGCAGGATCCAGAGCATCCATGAGATCTTCCTGGATGTGGCTCTGCTGGTGGAGGAGCAGGGCCCCATGATGAACACCATCCAGACCAATGTCCAGAACACAGATGTGGCCATCCAGGAGGCACTGGTCAAAATCAGCAAGGCCAAGCGCCACAACAAGAACAACCCCTTCAAGAAGATGTTCTGCTGCTGCTTCCCCTGCGTCAAATGAGGCAGAGACTGAGGAAGAAGACTGTAGTACTCAGTCCGGTCTCAAGATGGTCTTATCTCAGTGTCCGGTCTTGACTTGGCCGCGGACAGTGAGGACTCATAATTTCTTCCTGAGACCAGCCGAGACCAGCGGAGTAAAAAACTCATAATTATCCGCTTCCATTCAGCTAATGCATAGCTTTTTTGTAGCCTTAGTTATCATCTGTTAGAAAAAAGTCAAATCTCGCTGAACCCTCCTGTCAACCCTACTAAATCAGAACCCTCCTATCATCCACCCTTGGATACCAATGGCAATATATACTTTGGAAGAGTCTGTGAAATAATTATTTTATTTGCCTTTTTTAAATATGCTTTTCAGGCACTGAAGTACATCTAAACAAACATATATCAGTGCCTTTCTAGAAGGAAAAAAACACGGTTATTTTCTGCCATAGAAATGTTTGTTTTCTACCCTCCTATAGTTAATTCCCTCTACCCTTAACAGTATATTAACTGTGAGACAATAATGATTAAATAAAAGTTTACTTTATTGTTGTTCTCTGTCTGAACATTAAATTCACAACTTTAAACGAGAATAAAATTAAGAATACTTTTTGTCAAGAGTATTTTGTACCCAAGCACAATGTCACATTTACTTTGACTACCAGTCACAATATAGTTGACACAGAGTATGGTCTAGCTCTGTCTCTCAAATGCAATATACTTTAACACAATGAGTCCCACCGTAGCGCTGGTGCGTTTTGGACTTCTAACCCCTTTTAAACATATTTATTTCCTCTATGACCTCACAAGCGACACAAGGGTTGTTAGAAGCTAAGGGGATCTTCTACATAGAAGATCATAGGAAATCCCAGGACATAGTATCTATAATACTGTAATAAGCCCACAAACTCCACACAGTTGTCACTGACTAGTTGGATATACATTTCCCTCTGATCAAACCATTTCTGCACTTACAGCATTCATATATATTCATTTTAATCAGGTTTTTGCTTAGGCAGACTTAATTTTTTTTGATTGACATTTGTCAATAAAACTTGTGAATGCAACTGTTTATGTGAAATTGTTTTGTGTTATACTTGCAGCCCTGGTTGTCCTGAAAATGGTAAAACACTTACTTGTGAGGCTAAATATAAGGATAATGAAAGTCAAATAAATGAAAAGGCCATTTTTGCTGGGGTCTCGGGACAGATACTGAAGGGTTAATGGCATGAATGACAGGTCAATGTTGCTAAGTGATACACAAAAGCAACAGCAACAATATTAAGAATAGTAGCTACTAACTTTAATACTAAACCCACATAATGTGCTGCAAACTCTTATCACATCAGACCTTTCCCCAAAAGTATACAAAGCAACTATGCAGAGGTTGTTGATTCTGCTCTTCACAAGTCCTCATTGTCAGCCCTAGCTATGTAAACACAGTTCCCAAAAACAGCACTAGAGCTGTATTGGAAACCCTCTGTACGTTTCTCTGTCTCTCTCTCTGTCACTCTCTCGATCTCTCTTTAAAATCCTGTTTGCCCAAATAATGCATGACCATTACGCGTTGCCACAAAGATCTGAATTGACCAGCTAAACAGAGCGCCTTATCTTTACAGTTCAATACAATCACCATGATGTCCCCTATGTCCAAGATGCTATTTGAGAAAGACGAGAAAGATGCATAAATTACTCAAAAATCGAGCGCTAAACCCACCTAAGACGAGGGTGTCAATAGCACAGAACCGAGATGCGACTGCTTTGAATATCACGGTCTGTCTGTGCAGTTGACCTATTGGACTTTTGCCTTTAGAACAAGTCATATCTAATAGGAATAATGACGGAATGCTATATTTAATAAAAATGATTTACATAGACTGCTGCGCCACTACAGACCCGGGTTCAATCCCGGGCTGTATCACAACCGGCCGTGATCGGGAGTCCCATAGGGCCCCAGCGTCGTCCAGGTTTGGCCGGTGTAGGCCGTCATTGTAAATAAGAATTTGTTCTTAACTGACTCGCCTAGTTAAATAAATTAAAAATACAAAATAATTACTGAGTATCACTCTCCATATTTTCAAGCATAATATATATATATATGTGTATGTGTAGCAGTAAGGTCCAGTAGGTAAAACAGGCTGAGGTGATTTTCCCTCCAACAGCAGTGTGTTGGTTAGGATAAATTATCATTAACAGGGAATAGACTCACACTTCACTGAGCTGGTGTTAAGAGAGAGGACAGCAGTGTCCAGGGCCACAAACACACACACACACAATTTCTCTTATCAACAGAAACACTTCACATCACTGCATGCTGAAGACTTCAGCTGGGCAGTCATTTTAAACTATGGATTCTGAACATTGATCTCACTGCAGTCAAACAGGCCTGGATCACACACATAGGCCTTTATTGTGTGTGTGCTCTTGTGTTTAATCACTGATGTTTGCCTAAATATGGCTAGGACATTTGTCAGATTTTATAGAGATTTTGTGACAATAAGATGGCCTGAGAGTATAATACTTAAAACTTGTCTCATCGCGCTCTAGCGACTCCTCAACTGGCAGCTTCATTAAATAGTACCCGCAAAACACCAGCCTCAACGTCAATAGTGAAGAGGCGACTCCGGGATGCTGGCATTCGAGGCAGAGTTGCAAAGAAAAAGCCATATCTCAGACTAGTCAATAAAAAGAAAAGATTAAGATGGGAAAAAGAACACAGACACTGGACAGCATCCCGGAGTCGCCTCTTCACGGTTGACGTGGAGAGTGGGCTACCTGCCGGAATGGATATAACCACAGGCAAAGTCCTTGTAGCAGCAGCGTAAAAAGAGGGTTTGGGGGGGGGGCCCCAACCAACCACCCTATTTTTGTTTTGGCCTTAGGTAACCTTCTATCTTATGTAACCATAACAAACGTAACATATATCATACTAATTTGAGTGTCCTGGATATACATTTTGTTGTGTTACGTCTAGTCTATGAGACCAGGCTGCAACCAACCAACCAGGTCTCAGAGCATTTCATATTATTTAGTACGTAAATCTGTGAAGCTCCATTTACATTTGTTATGTTTCGTATGGCATGTATTAATTTGTGGATGTCTATCACCCGTTCCATATTATATTTTACGAATTACAATTCGTATTATATGTTACAAACTTTCAAAACATACAATATGTTACGAATTTGAAAATCATATGACATGTTACGAATTCTAGCTAGGTGGCTAATGTTAGCTATCTGGCTAACGTTAGCTAAGAAAAGGAAAGGTCAGTTGTACAACTGAATGTATTCAACTGAAATGCTCAGGGGAAGAATGACAGATTTTTACCTTGTCAGCTCGGGGATTCGATCGACACTCCTACCCGCCAGGCTACCTGCCGCCCCTAGGCTAGGGGTTATGGGTTAGGGTTAGGGGGTTAGCTAAAAGGGCTAAGATTAGAGTTAGGGGAAGGGTTAGCTAAAAGGGTTACGGTTAGGGTTAGGGTTTGCTAAAAGGGTTAAGGTTAGGGTTAAGGTAAGGGTTAGCTAACATGCTAAATACAGTAGTTGCAAAGTAGCTAAAAAGTAGTAAGTAGTTCAAAAGTTGCTAAATTGCTGAAGTTGTCCGTGATGTGATTTGAATTCTAAACCTTTGGGTTGCTAGGTGTTCGTTTTTGCCATCTGTCTTACGTAACCATATCAAACGTATCATATCAAACTAGTTTGAGTGTCCTCGATTTACTATGTTACGTCTAGTCTATGAGACCAGGCTGTGTGAGAAGGACCAGATCACTTGGCAGGCATTGGCTAATAAGAATTGAGATATCTGAGTGAGCCATGTGAGTGAGAGGTGCTTCGGATCGTGGTGAATGGCAGCCGTAACTATTATACTCAGCCCAAGGGCACAACAGCCACTTTGGCCGCAAGGCATAGATTCTTTTACGGGGCATCAACGACCACACAAGGAGGCCGTTGATGCCGCTGGGAAATTCGAGGCCGGGTCCCTGGGCAAGTAAAGGCTGAAGACCCCTGTTCTAGCGAATAGGCTATGTTAGAGTTTACACTTCCTCTTTCAATTATAATGTAGAGAGATCAAAGAAATGAAAAACTATCTACCAAATCTATTTATTTTAAAATGTTGATTACTTCTCCTTGCCATTATCATTCACCTGATGATAAGACAAGATGTGATTTTGTTGTTGTTGTTGCTAACATATGATGGGGGTCCCAGGATCGCCGGTTTGCCCGGGCAAGGAAATGTTGAAGACCCCTGCTCTATCATGTTAAGTGAGAGTGGTTACATTTCTCCAGCACCATCCCTAAATTATTGATCAAAACAGTGTCTGGGTTATCGCTTTGTTATTGTTTGAACTGCAGATTGCCCTTTAATGTAGACCTAGTTTGGGCACTTTTGTAGACTTCACCACAGCAAAGGTTCAACTTTGCATCTCTCTCTCTCTCAAGTGAAAAGAGAATAGCAATAGAGAATGGAAATGCTACGTAAGCCCTGCCCATCGCACCTTTCCCTCTCGTCCTTATCTCCCTCTACACTCTCATGTAATTGCAGGGCCACAGCACACAGCATCATCTGCTGGCTGACTAAATGATTGACGATCAGTGAATCACTTACTTCTCTAGGAGAAATACCACAGAGGTTTTCCTGAATAAAGTGAGAGAAAAAAATTGGACTTGGAAAGCAGACAACTGATATTAGGTAGAAAAAATATTGAAAAATATACAGACTGGCAGGTAAGCTAAAATAGACTACATACATAGGCTTCAGCCTACAGGCTACTGATAGAAACCAAATGAAATTCAAGGAAATCCTTGAGCTATTGATTGTTCTTGTCCTGGTCTAACCTCACGTATATTTTTGAAGGTTGGTTAACTCAGTTAAACCTAATTAGGTGACCAGTGTGGACGGTCCTAATGTAAAACGTGAGGGAATGGAAGCATTTTTCCCCTCAGAGGAACACTGGGATACAGACAGGACCACCGGATTCACATGTGACCACAGTGCAGTCCAGTGATTTAGATTACAACCAAAGATTATGGACAAGATACATGTCTCTCTGACCTAACAATGGGAGTCGTTGTCCACAAAGCGGCACGGCGGGCTGTTTAGCTCCCGTGTATCTTTTTTTGGTAATCCTTTTTGAATATTCGATGAGGGTTGTTGACATCAAACGCCTGTATTCAATGGAGAGAGATGGTATGCTACTAGCCTTGTCATGCCATGAATATGCATAGTCATCCAATATAAAGTGTTTTTTCTAAAAGTTGTCTGGATGTCATGTGTACTACATATATCAGTACATTCATAACAATTTAAGGATTACAAAACTTCTATTTGATCAAATAAACCTCACATAGGAAATAAGCCATTCATTTTTTGGTTGACCAAATTCAACACTCTCATTGACCTCCATACAAAAACTCCTTGCTTGGCTAAATAACAAAAAAAAATCCACCTGCTGGAGGGAGACAGATTTTCTGCCGAGTTGGGCCTCTCTCTTCCTCTTCCTCTCTGTTAGAACTCTCTCACACATCCTATGGGTCACTTTCTATCTTTAGCATTTACTGATAGATATCATAAATTGAAACATCTTTCCTTTCTACCCTACCTGCTACCGATGTCGTTCTTCTGGGAGCTGCTCAATGCAAAAAACCATTGGAGAGCTACGAGCTCTTGCCAACAGATTATATTCTGCTGAAACTAGGCTGTGTGCGGCGTGCATGTGAATATATTTCACATACTTTGTGTTTGTGTAGGCTACTTTGTGCATGATTTCTCTATTGTACAAAATAATTGATACTGCATATACAGTTGAAGTCGGAAGTTTACGTACACCTTAGCCAAATACATTTAAACTCAGTTTTTCACAATTCCTGACATTTAATCCTAGTACAAATTCCCTGTCTTAGGTCAGTTAGGATCACCACTTTATTTGAAGAATGAGAAATGTCAGAATAGTAGTAGAGAGAACAATTTATTTGAGCTTTTATTTCTTTCATCACATTCCCAGTGGGTCAGAAGTTTACATACACTCAATTAGTATTTGGTAGCATTGCCTTTAAATTGTTTAACTTGGGTCAAACGTTATGGGTGGCCTTCCACAATAAGTTGGGTGAATTTTGGCCCATTCCTCCTGACAGAGCTGGTGTAACTGAGTCAGGTTTGTAGGCCTCCTTGCTCGCACATCCTTTTTCAGTTGTGCCCACAAATTTTCTGTAGGATTGAGGTCAGGGCTTTGTGCTAGCCACTCCAATACCTTGACATTTTTGTCATTAAGCCATTTTGCCACCACAAATTTGGAGGTATGCTTGGGGTCATTGTCCATTTGGAAGACCCATTTGCGACCAAGCATTAACTTGTTGCTTCAATATATCCACATCAATTTCCTCCCTCATGATGCCATCTATTTTGTGAAGTGCACCAGTCCCTCCTGCAGCAAAGCACCCCCACAACATGATGCTGCCACCCAAGTGCTTCACGGATGGGATGGTGTTCTTCGGCTTGCAAGCCTCCCCCTTTTTCCTCCGAACATAACAATGGTCATTATGGCCAAACAGTTCTATTTTTGTTTCATCAGACCAGAGGACATTTCTCCAAAAAGTACTATTTTTGTCCCCATGTGCAGTTGCAAAACGTAGTCTGGCTTTTTTAATGGCGGATTTGGAGCAGTGGCTACTTCCTTGCTGAGTGGCCTTTCAGGTTATGTCGATACAGGACTCGTTTTACTGTGGATATTTTGTACCTGTTTCCTCCAACATCTTCACAATGTCCTTTGCTCTTGTTCTGGGATTGATTTGCACTTTTCGCACACCAAAGTACGTTCATCTCTAGGAGACAGAACGCGTCTCCTTCCTGAGCGGTATGACTGCTGCGTGGTCCCATGGTGTTTATACTTGCGTACTATTGTTTGTACAGATGAACGTGGTACCTTCAGGCATTTGGAAATTGCTCCCAAGGATGAACCAGACTTGTGGAGATCTACACATTGTTTCCTGAGATCTTGGCTGATTTCTTTTGATTTTCCCATGATATCAAGCAAAGAGGCACTGAGTTTGAAGGTAGGCCTTGAAATACATCCACAGGTACACCTCCAATTGACACACATGATGTCAATTAGCCTATCAGAAGCTTCTAACGCCATGACATCATTTTCTGGAATTTTCCAAGCTGTTAAAAGGCACAGTCAACTTAGTGTATGTAAACTTCTGACCCACTGGAATTGTGATACATTGAATTATAAGTGAAATAATCAACAATTGTTGGAAAAATTACTTGTGTCATGCACAAAGTAGATGTCCTAACCGACTTGCTGTCATAGGCGTCGAAAGGATTGGACCAAAACGCAGCGGGTAAAGTGCTCATCTTCTTTCTTTATTAAAGAAAACACTTAAACAAAATAAACTGACGACGAAAACAGTCCAGTAAGGTGCACAGACTATACTGGAAACAACCACCCACAAAACACAAGTGAAAACAAACCCAACTAAATATGGCCTCCAAATAGAGACAACGACAACCAGCTTCCTCTAATTGGAGGTCATTGCCAAAAACCCAACATAGAAATAGAAAACTAGATATACACATAGAAATAGAAATTATAGAACATAAACCAAAAACACCAAAACACACAAAACAAACACCCCCTGCCACGCCCTGACCAAACTACAATGACAAATAACCCCTTTTACTGGTCAGGACGTGACACTTGCCAAAACTATAGTTTGTTAACAAGAAATTTGTGGAGTGGTTGAAAAACGAGTTTTACTGACTCCAACCTAAGTGTATGTAAACTTCCGACTTCAACTGTACCTTCACTCCACTGCCTAGCTAGCACATTTGGTTCCTTTGAAATTGCAGGAATATTTTTGGTTTCACATTGGTTGTTTCCTGACCGGTGAACTTTAAAAAAAATGTTCTGAAAACAGAAGTAAAAATTTCACCTGTTCTGGGAACATTTATTTTTAGCTTACAGGGAGGTTCTGAGATTGTTTTACTCTGGTTCCTTGAACGTTTTCCTGGGAGGTTTTATTAACATATATTATTGGTTATTTGGAGGTTTTTGAATAACTTCCTTAGAACTTTCACTAAATGTTTCAATAATACTTGTAATAACACTGCTCTCTTATTTTGGGTTAACTTTTTTGAACTCCAAGCACATAGGACACATGGAAATTAATCTCCGTAGGCATTAATCATTTAAACAAAATAATATTTTATTGTGACACAGCATCAGTGAGATTCAAACCTATAATCTTCTGTTGTCTAATTAGTCTACTAATTAGTCCACTGTGTCACCAGGATGGAGCTAGCATGCCAGTTTTTTTTACTCATACCAAGCTGTTCATTTGAGTCTATTCAAACAGACCCCGTTTCATAGGAAACAAGAACTCATTAAAATCAGGTGTGGCCAATTAGTGGAATCGGCCAGCACACCTGAACACACTTAACAAGATAAAGGATAGTGAGAGTTTTATTGATGCTGAGAACCGAATGTATATGTTTTCAAATAACATTCTTAGAACCTTCCCCATATATTACTTAAGTTTTCTTGTGGTTTTTATGGAAAGTTTTCTTAACCTAATGAACAATTGGAGAACATGCCTTTAAATAGAACCATGAGGAAACCTGAAGGAAACGTTATGCTGAAGTACTGAATTTCCAACAGAAGAATGTTGTTTCTTAATATTCTCTGAACTATTTGAGAACATTCCCAATGTCAACCCAGTTGGAGAATGTTCCTAGAACATTACCAAAATTGAAATTAAATGTAACCATGTTTGAACTTTTAGAAAATGTTCTGTTAAAGTAATAAAAGGCAAGAAAATAATGTTTTTTGTCAAGTTCCTTAAATGTGCCAAGCAACAATCCTGCACCAATCTCGTAAAGTAAGGTAAGTAACTTTATTGTGTCAAGCAGATTACACGTTTTCTTTGCCATTTCCGAAACGTAGAAATGACTAAGACATGAATTTAATGTCGTAATGTTAGCAAGGTACCCAAAAGTAGTTCTAATTCATGTTTTCATTTTATTAGCTAAACAAAACTTGTTTAAACAGCGAAATTGTCACGTAAATCAGCCTTGTTTGCATAGTGATGATGAAAAGAATGTCATTTAGGCTGTAATGATCTCCAAAATTCTAATCATTAGGTCATCACACCATTGATATAGCAACGGACACTAATAGTTTATAGACACAATTTGACCGGGGGACATTATTTGGCATGACAGGCCCACCACAGCACAGCTCTACAAGACCAGGCCCACTTCAACTTATCCCAGCACTACACAGCTACTACTACTCTAGGGTCTGGCACTGTTGAGGTCAAATAATAATAATCACAGTAGTTGTCGAGGGTGCAACAAGTCAGCACCTCAAGAGTAAATGTCAGTTGGCTTTTCATAGTCGATCACTGAGAGTATCTCTACCGCTCCTGCTGTCTCTAGAGAGTTGAAAACAGTAGGTGAACACAAGAGTCATTGGAAAGTAAGGGGTTCTTCTACATAGAAGATCATAGGAAATCCAAGGAAATAGTGTCTATAATACTGTAATAAGCTCACATAGTTGCTGTCACAAACTCTAAACTCCACACAGCTGTCACTAACTAGTTAGTATTTCTGAACTTACAGCATTCAGATAAATGCATTTTATCAGGTTTTTGCTTTGGCGGACCTTGTTTTTTTTATTGCATCTGTCAACAAAACTCATGAATGCAACTGTTTATGTCAAATAGTTTTGTGTTCTACTCAGAGCCCTGGTTGCCCTAAAACGAAAATGGTAAAACACTTAATTGTGAGGAAAAATAAAGGGGTTGGACATGCAGATAAATGAAAGTCAGATAGATGAAAAGACAATTTTTGCTTGGGTCTCGGGACTGATAGAGTTAAGAAACAACATTCTTCTGTGGGAATTTGTGTACTTCCACAGAACATTCCACACAAGTTCCCATGTGGTTTTATTTACTGTAATGTCATATTTGTACTACACTCTGTGAACGTTCTAAAAAATGGTGTGACTTAAGCGATGCTCTCAGAACATTCAGATGGTTCTCTTTTATGTCAGTTCTTGGCAATATTCTGGGAAAGTACTTTTTTGTTGTTGAATTGTACACATGAATATCAATAAGCTTTAAATACCGTTATCAGAGCATGAAGAAAACTTCCCATTAAAATACACATTTTAAGCATTTTATAAAAAATAACATATACCCTATCTTGTTAAGTGTGTTCAGGTGTGTTGGCCGTTCCCACTAATTGGCCACACCTGATCTTAATGAGTGCTTGTTTCCTTTGAAATGGGGTCTGTTTGAATAGACTAAAAGGAACAGCTTTGTATGCATAAGAAAACATGGCATGCTAGCTCCATCCTGATGGGGCAGTGGACTAATTCCAAGGTTAGAGCACAGAAGAGCATAGGTTTGAATCTCACTGATGCTGTGTCACAAAAAAATGTGTTAATGCCTAAGGAAACAAATATCCATGTGTCTTAACTGTGCTTGGTTCAAAACAGTTTACCCAAAAGAACCTAGCAGTGATATTAAAAGTCTTATTGAAACATTCTAAAGTCTTCGAAAGCCAAGTGAACAAACAGATCACAGACCATTTCGAATCCCACTGTACCTTCTCCGCTATGCAATCTGGTTTCTGAGCTGGTCATGGGTGCACCTCAGCCACGCTCAAGGTCCTAAACAATATCATAACCGCCATCGAAAAAAAAGACAGTACTGTGCAGCCGTCTTCATCGACCTGGCCAAGGCTTTCGACTCTGTCAATCACCGTATTCTCAACGGCAGACTCAATAGCCTTGGTTTCTCTAATGACTGCCTCACCTGGTTCAAAAACAACTACTCAGATAGAGTTCAGTGTGTCAAATCGGAGGGCCTGTTGTCCGGACCTCTGGCAGTCTCTATGGGGGTGCCACGGGGTTCAATTCTTGGGCCAACTCTTTTCTCTGTATATATCAATGATGTCGCTCTTGCTGTGGGTGATTCTTTGATCCACCTCGACGCAGATGACACCATTCTGTATACATCCAGCTCTTCTTTGGATACTCTGTTAACAAACCTCCAAACGAGCTTCAACACCATTAAACACTCCTTCTGTGGCCTCCAACTGCTCTTAAATGCTAGTAAAACGAAATGTATGCTCTTCAACGGATCGCTGCCCACACCCGCCCACCCGACTAGCATCACTACTCTGGACGGTTCTGACTTAGAATATGTGGACAACTATAAATACCTAGGTGTCTGGCTAGACTAAACTCACCTTCCAGACTCACATTGAGCATCTCCAATCCAAAGGTAAATCTAGAATCGGCTTCCTATTTTGCAACAAAGCCTCCTTTACTCATGCTGCCAAACTTACCCTCGTAAAACTGACTATCCTACCGATCCTTGACTTCGGCGAAGTCATTTACAAATTAGCCTCCAACACTCTACTCAGCAAATTGGATGCAATCTATCACAGAACCATCCATTTTGTCACCAAAGCCCCTTATACTACCCACCACTGTGACCTGTATGCTCTCGTTGGCAGGTCCTCGCTACATATTCGTCGCCAAACCTACTGGCTCCAGGTCATCTATAAGTCTTTGCTAGGTATAGCTCCGCCTTATCTCAGCTCACTGGTCACCATAGCAACACCCACCCGTAGCACGCGTTCCTGCAGCTATATTTCACTGGTCATCCCCTAAGCCAACACCTACTTTGGCCGCCTTTCCTTCCAGTTCTCTGCTGCCAATGACTGGAACAAATTGCAAAAATCACTGAAGTTGGAGACTTATATCTCCCTCACTAACTTTCAGCGTCAGCTGTCAGAGCAGCTTACCGATCGCTGCAGCTGTACACAGCCCATCTGTAAATGGCCCATCCAACTACCTACCTCATCCCCATATTTGTTTTAGTTTTTCTGCTCTTTTGCACACCAGTATTTCTACCTGCACATTCTCATCTGCACATACATCACTCCAGTGTAAATTGCTAAATTGTAATTACTTTGCCACTATTGGCCTATATATTGCCTTACCTCCTTACTTAATTTGCACACACTGTATACAGATTTTTCTATTGTGTTATTGACTGTACGTTTGTTTATCTGATGTGTAACTCTGTGTTGTTGTTTATGTCGCACTGCTTTGCTTTATCTTGGCCAGGTCACAGTTGTAAATGAGAACTTGTAAAGGTGAAATAAAAAATAAAAAATTCAGTGAAAGTTTTTTTTAAGTTATAAAAAAAAAAATCCTGCAAATAACCTATCATTTTCATTCTCAGAGCGTTAATAAAACCTCCCAGGAAAGCTTTCAAGGAACCAGAGTAAAGTATTCTCAGAACCTCCCTGCAACCTAAAAATGAACTTTCTAGAACAGGTGAGATTTTCACTTTCGTTCTAGGAACATTTAAATAACGTTCAGTTTTACCGGTCAGGAAACGTATGGCTTCATTTCCACAACCAATGTGAAACCAAAAACATACATTCCCACAACTTCCAAGGATTCAAATGTGTGAGCTGGGTTGTTACTTTACCCTGGACGTATGTACATATTCTGTATATCTGGTACTTCCCTGAATATAGCTCCATTCTTGTGTATTTTATTAATTTTGTGTTAGGTCTACTATTTTTTTGTGCATAGTTGGGAAGGGCTCATAAGCAAGCATTTCACGGTAAAGTATACACCAGTTGTATTCGGCGCATGTGACAAAAACAATTTAATTAGATTTTCTTTACAGCTACATAATGTCCGGATAGACTACCTCATAACGGCAGACCCTGGGATACTGATGCTTGTAGCATGCATGTCACATTTAAGGGCCCGAGCCATGGGTTTAGCCTAAAAATATTTAGAATTTTAGCTTAATGTTTTTTTTTCCCATCGAGTTTATGTATCGTTTGGCACTTTATGGAACTATACATCCTTTTGTAAAATAAACACAGCTGACTTTACCGCTGCTGATCTGTTCCATTGTTTTTAAGCCTCCTACTTCCTGAGCCAATCTTACTACATCCCATCCCAATTTTCACAGTGAGTCATAGGCCTTGTAGCGCAGCAATGTCTAGCCTAGATTTTGGGTGAACACAAATAAAATATGCATTCTGCTACAAAGATCAGTGAAATGTAGGCTAAACTGACAACGGAGTGAAGAGCAGAAAACTCAACTAGCATGCAAGTCGCAGCAATGAAGATTTGAGTTTGTGCGCGTTCACGCGAAGGGGGGGTGGCGGCAACTGGGCTGTTCCGCGCTTTACCAACACGCTGCTTGCATAGTGTCTCAACCACTACCGGTTTCTCTAATATCACGGGTTCCGAGTCTCACCAGTCGGTAGTTAACATCAACAACCCGCTATTTCATCAGAATCATCATGAGGCTTTCTACACTTCGCCATGCCTGCCGCAATTTACCGACCCCATCCGTACACCAACCTCGTACGGGAGTCAGGGTGTTCGGCTTAGCGAAGAGATCTCTACCGCTCGGTCATTCCAACAACAGCCAGTTGCTTCTCCGGGCTGCATGTTCCATAAGCGGCACTACCTCCGCGGAAAAAGCGCCCAAGTTAGGAAAGCAAACGGATGGACCGGGCTACGAAAATACTATCAGGTAAACAAAGCTTTTCAATATTTCAGTCAATGCATTTTTTTTTTACTATTCGTAACATGAACGAATGGCCAAGTCACTTATTTCCTGAATGTACCCAACTAGGTAGTTGAGCCAGCTAACGTTAGCATCTTATTCGATGAATACAGCGAACATCCACGCAACTTGTAATGTTGTATTTCATGTGGGATGTAGCCAGTTTCATTAAAGTTGATGCAGTAGTTCGTCTTCTTAATTTTGCTTGTAGCCAGCGGAGCGTCCCGCGTGTGACCGGCATCTTTTAAGGAGCTGCTAACCAACTACTACCACCCAGCTGATGCAATTTTCCACTGTTCATACTCCCATGCCCCTGGCATATATGTTTCACACACGTGTAATTGCAACATATTAGAACTGATACATGAAAACGTTTTTATGGAAAAGGCTACAAACAAATGTTCCACAATTCATTGTTTACATGATGGTCGCCATATGTAGTTAAGTGTACAATCCCCATTCCCGGCTTTGACTCATCCTCCAGTAGTAGGCTACTTGGCACAGCAACGTGGCACAGATCACAAAGTCCCCACACACTCTGTAAGGAAAAGTTTATGTAATTATTACTAATAACATGGTCACAAGTTTCATTTCACAAAATATTTGCAAATGTTTTTCTTTTGTTGTTCAATCCCTTTTATTTGAATGATCAAACTGTCACTGTAGCCACCAATGCAATCTAGATGTACACTTCCAAACATGATATCTGACTACAATCCAATCATAATGATAAAGCTTGACTACCAGTTGCTTGAAAAGTATGTGATCGACATTGTCATGCCAAGGATTCTCTTTTGTTTTCGGCTGCTTCCTCCATAGCTTGCCCCTAGGGCGACGTGAATGAATATATGTGGTCTTCAATGTGGATGAGTGGGTTTTTCTGACTCCGCTTTCTCTTGCAGGGAGAATGTTCAAAGGACCAAAGAGAAGATGGTGGCTTTGCAGAGGGGCCACCCTGCACTCAAACCTACACTGGCTATCATACAGGTAAACAGGCATTAGCCTACCGTCTGCAGGTCACTGTGGCCTTAAATGACTTCTGTGCTTGGCCGTTGTCAGTTGGGGTGGGCTGGTTATTGATGGGTTACTCTAGGCTCCCCTGTGAGGGTTTTATTGAAGCTTTTGGTGTGTGTCTATGTTGCTCAAGGCTTTGTATTCTTGTCTCAAAGGCAGATGAGGATGACCGTTTACTAGAGATCAACAAGAAGATGGCTGGAAAGGTACATTAAGGGATTCTGTTTCTCTTCAGCTTTAAAAAAGTAATTTTACTGTTACGCTACCCTTTCAGTAGAAGTAAAGTTACCTGTTGGTGTTTTCCCACTGTTCATTTCCCTGAATCCCTCGTTCCATAGATTGGCCTGAACATTACTCAGATCTGCTTGCCCAGAGAATGCACTGAAGATGAGGTGAGTCAAACCAGCCAATATCTACTACACAAATTCCTACCACTATCCAACAACACTCACTGTGATTGGACATCACGTCATTGGCTGTTGCCTTCTTCCCACCCTTCCCTGCAAGTCAAATTCTGCCTGACATTCACTTTACTGTGTCTGTGTGCGTGTTTGTGTCAGGTGAATGCATCTGCATATCTTGTTCTTCCATTGCCTGTCTAATGAGTCAAGCCACAGTCTCGCTCAATGATCAATAAGTATTGGACATAATATCATGGATCTCCCCCGAAAACTAGATAGTTGTTGTAGGAAATTGTTGAATCTCTTTCAACACATTACATTTATGAGGTTCCTTCCTTCTCAGCTGTGGACCTGGGAATGACCTTTTCCACAGTAGGGTGATGATCATGGTCCTGTGTGTATTAGGGTCTATGGATATCCTTGGAATAGGACTAGCAGATGTCTGGATTTCCGTGAGCGTGTCTGCTGCTCTACTTTCACTATGCCCTCGGTGCATGTGTTTTCTCTTTCTTCTCCTCTCTCCCTCCATGTTTCTTTACCTCCACTAACCCACTCTCTTTCCAGGGGCAGCTGAGGTCACTATCTGTTGCCTGAGTGGTTGACCTCTCACCTTAAGAGTGCACACTTTTAGACATCAAGGGCCACATTCTTGCTAGTTACCTTTATGATTTAACTGAAGTAATTTCTCCCTCCCAATTCCACCCCACTTTCTCCTTGTCCCTCTCCCCGACACCCTCTTTCTTTCTTTGTGTAGATTATAGAGGAGGTGTTGAAGCTGAATGAGGATCCCAGGGTGCATGGTGTGTACCTCCACCTCCCCCCTGCCTCCCTCACCAGCCGGGTCCTCAACACACTCAGACCAGAGAAGGACGTGGACGGGTAACACATTCATTACAAACACAGCTCAGCGTACTTTCTATTACAACATGTTCGTACAATGTTTTAATTAGTGTAAGTACAGCATTACTACACAGATATCAGAGCTTTACCATTAATTCATCTGTTGAAGCCTGTCCCTTTCGGTCCTGGATTTGTGTGCTTCTTGCCCTGTGGAGATTAAATGCATTTTCTGCCATGCTGCCTTGAATTTGGTCCAAATCAGAATGTGCTGCAGGACATTAACAGCACGTCAGAGAGACAGTACTGTGGGTTATTGTAGAGCAACTAAAACATGACCCAATGACAGAGAAACATTCTCTATTATAGGATGACAAGAGTTTCCTTACAACGACAGACAGAATTTTTCAGGTTAAACCACTGTTGGGCCATAGAGCATTGTTAGGGTCATAGCCTTTGTTGGATTATACAGTTACTACTTCCACCATCACCCATGGATTGTAATTGTACATAAAACACATTTGATCTATACTGTAGCCTTACCCAGTTATTGCTCATTCATAATGCACCATATGAGGACTGTTCTAAAACCACCTAGCCAGTCTACTGCCGACGCTACACTAGCAATGTCTTATGTCTACTACTTGTGCTGTACCCTACTTTATGAGTGTGTGTCCTGACTATACTGTAGTGTGTCAGACCTGAACGTGGGGAGGCTGGTGCGAGGAGATATGAGCCAGGGCTTCACACCCCCCCTGGCCAACGCTGTCATGGAGCTGCTGGCCAGACATGGTGAGCAGAGTCCAATCCAAAGTTAAATCTAGAATTGGCTTCCTATTTCGCAACAAAGCATCCTTCACTCATGCTGCCAAACATACCCTCGTAAAACGACCATCCTACCGATCCTCGACTTCGGCGATGTCATTTACAAAATAGCCTCCAATACCCTACTCAATAAACTGGATGCAGTCTATCACAGTGCCATCCGTTTTGTCACCAAAGCCCCATATACTACCCACCACTGCGACCTGTACGCTCTCGTTGGCTGGCCCTTGCTTCATACTCGTCGTCAAACCCACTGGCTCCAGGTCATCTACAAGACCCTGCTAGGTAAAGTCCCCCCTTATCTCAGCTCACTGGTCACCATAGCAGCACCCACCTGTAGCACGCGCTCCAGCAGATATATCTCTCTGGTCACCCCCAAAGCCAATTCCTCCTTTGGCCGCCTCTCCTTCCAGTTCTCTGTTGCCAATGACTGGAACGAACTACAAAAATCTGGAAACACTTATCTCCCTCACTAGCTTTAAGCACCAGCTGTCAGAGCAGCTCACAGATCACTGTACCTGTACATAGCCCATCTATAATTTAGCCCATACAACTACCTCTTCCCCTACTGTATTTATTTATTTATTTTGCTCCTTTGCACTCCATTATTTCTATTTCTACTTTGCACTTTCTTCCACTACAAATCTACCATTCCAGTGTTTTACTTGCTATATTGTATTTACTTTGCCACCATGGCCTTTTTTGCCTTTACCTCCCTTATCTCACCTCATTTGCTCACATTGTATATAGACTTATTTTTCTACTGTATTATTGACTGTATGTTGGTTTTACTCCATGTGTAACTCTGTTGTTGTATGTGTCGAACTGCTTTGCTTTATCTTGGCCAGGTCGCAATTGTAAATGAGAACTTGTTCTCAACTTGCCTACCTGGTTAAATAAAGGTGAAATGAAAATGTAATAAATAAAAGAGTAAGTGTCACATTGCTACTTAAACTAGACTGGAGTAATTCAGAGCATACCATCAATGGAGACCACTGTGTAACTTAAGTCACACAGCTAGAGTTCTTCATCACTGCTAAGCCTAGCGAGTACGTACTATATGTAATGCATATGTCAAATCATTTTTGTGTTCAAATTGTAATGTATGGATTGGATTACTATCCAGTTGAAATAGCTTTGCTATTAGTTTAGGGAAGATGATCCACATATGGATAGAGTCCAATGAAAACGATGACACCAAACTATTACACCATAAGAAAAACACTGGACTACTGAATACTCTCACTTTTATGGAACCCCAGGAGGGACTATTCTAGGAATATGAGATAAATATATATTGTACTGTTGAATAAAAATATACTGTATATCTTATACCATATTTTCCTGTTTCCGTAGACACCCCTATGGAGGGGAGGACCGTGTTGGTGGTGGGGGGTGAAGGACCCCTCGGGGTGGCCCTGCAATGCCTGATGCAGAGAGGCGGTATGGTGGTCCTCAACAGCCGGAGGAGCTCTGAGGGTCTACAGAAACAGGTATGTCCACACAGATGCATGCGCACACACACACACATCCACCTTCACAAGGTACACTTACAAAATGTGTTTCAATAGACACTTTGTGTTTTGACCACTCGGTGGCAGTGTATTACAAAATGTGTTTCAATAGACACTTTGTGTTTTGACCACTCGGTGGCAGTGTATTACAAAATGTGTTTCAATAGACACTTTGTGTTTGACCACTCGGTGGCAGTGTAGCTCTAATTGAGACAATACCCTGAAACATGTGAGGTGTGTTTGATGGCTGTCATGCCATGATTAGACTGACAGAGCTTTGAAGACCTGCAGAGATTAAAGTCAAACCTATCTGCATCTATTAACCTGTACTTGAACTACTGAAGGATGTAATTTGAACTAGTGTGGTCACTTCCTTAATTTGTCTCACTCTGTCCCCTCTTTCTTATGCTCTCCATCTCTTTTCTCTCTTTTCTCTTCCCCAGATGATGCAGGCGAACGCTGTAGTCCTGTTGGCTGCGGGGCATATGGATGTCCCTCCCACATGGCTGAGACCTGGGACTGCAGTCATCCACTGTGGCTCAGCTCTTATGACAGGTAGGACTGACCTGTGTCAATCAGGGGGGAACATCGTCATCATAGGGACATTACAGAACTGCTTGGTCACAATATGCTTTTAATGAATTAATTCACTGCTGGATAGATTCTGTAATATACAGTGCATTCGGAAAGTATTCAGACCCCTTTACTTTTTCCACATTTGTTACGTTTCAGCCTAATTCAAAAATATATTTTTATTATCTTATCAATCTACACACAATACCTCATAATGACAAAACAAAAACATGTTTTTAGACCCCCCCCGCCCAAATTTATACAAAAAAAAATGATATCACATTTATATATTTATTCATACCTTTTACTCAGTATTTTGTTGAAGCACCTTTGGCAGTGATTACAGCCTCGAGTCTTCTTGGGTAAGACCCTACAAGCTTGGCACACCTGTATTTGGGTGTTTCTCCTCTGCAGATCCTCTCAAGCTCTGTCAGGTTGGATGGGGAGTGTTTCTGCACAGCTATTTTCAGGTCTCTTCAGAAATGTTCGATCGGATTCAAGTTGGGGCTCTGGCTGGGCCACTCAAGGACATTCAGAGACTTGTCCTGAAGCCCCTCCTGCTTTGTCTTGGCTGTGTGCTTAGTGTCATTGTCCTGTTGGAAGGTGAACCTTCGCCCCAGTCGGAGGTCCTGAGATCGCTGAAGCAGGTTTTCATCAAGGATCTCTCTGTACTTTGCTCCGTTCATCTTTGCCTCGATCCTGACTTCTCCCAGTCCCTGCCGCTAAAAAAGATCCCCACAGCACGATACTGCCACCATCATGCTTCACCGTAGGGATGGTGCCAGGTTTCCTCCAGACGTGATGCTTGGCATTCAGACCAAAGTTAATTTGTTTTTTAATCAGACCAGAGAGTCTTCTTTCTCATGGTCTGAGTCCTTTAGGTGCCTTTTGGCAAACTCCAAGCGGGCTGTCGTGCCTTTAACTGAGGCTTCCGTCTGGCCACTACCATGAAGGCCTGATTGGTGGAGTGCTGCAGAGATGGTTGTCCTTCTGGAAGGTTCTCTCATCTCCATAGAGGAACTCTAGAGCTCTGTCAGAGTGACCATTGGGTTCTTGGTCTTCTCCCTGACAAAGGCCGTGCGGCCAGCTCTAGGAAGAGTCTTGGTGGTTCGAAACTTCTTCCATTTAAGAATGATTGAGGTCTGTGTTCTTGGGGACCTTCAATGCTGCAGACATTTTTTGGTACCTTTCCCCAGATCTGTGCCTCGACACAATTTTCTCTTAGCTCTACGGTCAATTCCTTCAACTTAGGGCTGGGCGATATGGACCAGAAGTCATATCCCAATATATTTAGGCTGAATATCGATATAAGATATATATCCCAATATTTTTTCCGCAAAGTGAGAGCAAATGTTCAGTCAAAGTCAAAGCCAGATATGACATGCCTCAAGTAGTTTTATTGAAACCGGCTATTTCAGTGAACAGTTGAAAAATCAAATGAATAAATAATAAACAGGGCTCAGCACCTGGTTCAGATTAAATGCTCAGCTGTTCAAATAACAATAACATGTAAACATAAACACTGTATAACAACAGGAGTACCTTTTTTGAAATCAAAGCTCCATAAGGTGCACATTTAAATAAATAAAAATATCTTAAACAAAAATAGCCTATAAATTAAAATAGGCCTATCTTTTTCTGAAATAAATATTATATATATTTAGGAGAAAAGTCAACTTTTTTTTAGTTTGACAACTTTAAAAGGCTTATTAAAATCAAATTACAGATTTCTTCTCCTTTCGAACAAATCCACAGATGTGACAAACCCTAGTAAGGGCAGCAATTATATATAAATAAAGAACAAAATAAAGTGCTCAGTTTGAGAAAATGTTTTTTAAACATCAGCCTGAGATTATCATTTGCTTTTTGTTAACTCAATTTCTTATTTGAACAGCCTCAACCAGTTGCACAAGAAACAGACTATCAACTCAATAAACATTTCCCCTCTTTTTTTACTTTGATAAACAGTAATGCTGTCTTGAGGTAGACATTAGGCACACTGCGGGAAAATGAAGTTTGCAGTGAGCTTTGTTTCGGGGCTGGAGCTTTTTTGGGTTGTCGACGGCTTGCGGCTGGGGCTTCTGCAGCGCGCAGTTTCACACACTCTTCGTATTTGCAATTTGTGCCACTGTTTTAGGTGGTGAAAAAGATTTGTAGTGCTTCCACTTGTAGTGCTTCCACATTTGTATAACATTTTCAGACATTTCTAAAAACCTGTTTTCGCTTTGTCATTATGGGGTATTGTGTGTAGATTGAGGGAAAATAAATGTAATCCCTTTTAGAATATGGCTGTAACGTAACAAAAAGGGAAGGGGCCTGAATACTTTTCCAATGTACTTTAGATAGAAATTCAGTATGGAATTGTTTTAACCTTATAATTGAGTTGTTCTAACATTGTGTGTCTCTCTCAGAAGATCATGGAAGGGAGATGTCTGGAGTGGGACCCCTAACAGCTGCCCTCCGGATGCGGAACGTGGTGCAAAGCAGCAGTCGTTGGGCCCAGGGGCAACAGTACAGACCCTGGACACTCCGCAGCCTCAAGCTGCAGCCCCTGTCACCTGTACCCAGGTAAGAACCAGGACGTACCCTTGTCACTGGGCTACCTGGGTCAACCCAGGAACTAACCACATCCCTCTATACAAAACACAAAGCTCCCATTTGCACAACCTTTGAATGATGCTAAGAGAGGCAACATCTCTTCTTGCCTTGACAAACCTCAGCTCATCCACTCCTCTGAGTCTCAAGTGTAGGAGATCTCACAAAAGGACTTCTTTCAGTATTCTAAGCGATGTTTAGATACTATTGTATTATAAGGTCTGAGGTAACTTGTCCACCCATTCCTCCACAGTGACATAGAGATCTCCCGTGCCCAGACTCCTAAGCCTGTGGACCAGCTGGCCCAAGAGATAGGCCTGCTGCAGGAAGAGACTGAGGCCTATGGCAGAACCAAGGCTAAGGTCCGCCTCTCACTCCTGGATCGCCTCAGAGAACAGCCTGATGGGAAATATGTGTTGGTGGCTGGGTGAGTCTTACCGTCTGGACAAGGAATTTATTCTAGTTTGAACTTCACCCCTTTGCACATTTGTGTTTCTACCCCCCCCGATTCCATCTCTATTCTCGCTACACTGCTCACAGAAATGTGCTCACTGTTACTTTTACTACAAGAGAGTGAGCTGCCAGAAGGTATTTATTTATTTTTTAGATGGGGAAACAGAGAGAAAGATATATATATATATATATATATATATATATATATATATATATATATATTTTTTTTTTTTCTTCTTGGAGATGGATAGGGGTCAGGAGACCGTGGAGCCTTGTCTCATACCTGTCAGGGCCCCTGGCAGTCGGGGCCGGCCCCTCTTTGAAGGGTGTGTGAACGTTGCTGCTCTGACAGATCAGGCCCCACTGCCTCCTTTCATGTGTCTGGCTGAGGAATGCACTGCTGCCACTCGCCCCAACCCCTGGCAGACCGGCAGCAGCGCGCGCACACACACACACACACACACACAGGTTCAAATGAGCTAAACACTCTTTGTCTCCAACCCACTGCCTCAAGCATAAACACACACTCTCCCACACACTGTCACATAAACACATACAGTTTATTCAGAAATATTCACATCCCTTGACTTTTTCCCCAAAAAATTGTTACAGCCTGAATTTTGTGTCACTGACCTACCCCTTAATGTCAAAGTGGAAATACGTTTAGGGACATTTTTACAAATGAATAAAAAATGAAAAGCTGAAATGCCTTGAGTCAATAATTGTTAAACTCATTCGATATGGCAAGCCTAAATAAGTTTAGGTGTACAAGTGTGCTTAACAAGTCACATAGTAAGTTGCATGGACTCACTCTGTGTGCAATAATGGTGTTTAACATGATTTTTGAATTACTTTTTATTTATTTAATTTTTTATTTCACCTTTATTTAACCAGGTAGGCTAGTTGAGAACAAGTTCTCATTTACAACTGCAACCTGGCCAAGAAAAAGCAAAGCAGTGCGACAGAAACAACAACACAGAGTTACACATGGAATAAACAAACATACAGTCAATAACACAATAGAGAAAAAAAGTCTATATACAGTGTGTGCAAATGGCGTGAGGAGGTAAGGCAATAAATAGGCCATAGTAGCGAAGTAATTACAGTTTAGCAAATTAACACTGGAGTGATAGATGAGCAGATTATGATGTGCAAGTAGAAATACTGGTGTGCAAAAGAGCAGAAAGTAAATAAAAACAATATGGGGTAGGTAGATTGGGTGGACTATTTACAGATGGACTGTACAGCTGCAGCGATCGGTTAGCTGCTCGGATAGCTGATGTTTAAAGTTAGTGAGGGAAATATGTCTCCAGGTTCAGCGATTTTTGCAATTCGTTCCAGTCATTGGCAGCAGAGAACTTGAAGGAAAGGCGGCCAAAGCAGGTGTTGGCTTTGGGGATGACCGGTGAGATATACCTGCTGGAGCGCATGCTACGGGTGGGTGTTATCGTGACCAGTGAGCTGAGATAAGGCAGAGATTTACCTACCTCATGACTTCCTCATCTCTGTACCACACACATACAATTATCTATAAGGTGAGCAGTGAATTTCACACACGGATTCAACCAAATTCCAGGGAGGTTATCCAATGCCTCGCAAAGAAGGGCACCCATTGCTTGAAAAAATTACCCATCTAGCAGACATTCAATATCCCTTTGAGTATGGTGAAGTTATTAATTACACTTTGGATGGTGTATCAATACACCCATTCACTAGTAAGATACAGGCGTCGTTCCTAACTCAGTTGCTAGAGAGGAAGGAAACTGCTCAGGGATTTCACCATGAGGCCAATGGTGACTTTTAAACAGTTACATAGTTTAATTGCTGTGATAGAACACTGTAGTTACTCCACAATACTAACCTAAATGACAGAGTGAAAAGGAAGCCTGTACAGAATAGAAACATGCCAAAACGTGCATCCCGTTTGCAATAAGGCACTAAAGTGAAACTGCAAAAAAAGGACCTTTATGACCTGAATACTTATTTTGTGGGGGGCAAATCCAACACATCACTGAGTACCACTCATGTTTTCAAGCAGGGTGGTGGCTGCATTATGTTATGGATATGCTTGTCACTGGCAAGAACTACATAAATTTTTTAAATTTTTTTTAGATAAAAAGAAACAGAATAGAGCTAAATACAGGCAAAATCCTAGAGGAAAACCTGGTTCAGTCTGCACCAGACACTGGGAGAGAAATTCACCTTTCAGCAGGACTATAACCTTAATCTGTTTAGGATAGGGGGCAGTATTTTCACGGCCGGATAAAAAACGTACCCGTTTTAATCTGGTTATTACTCCTGCCCAGAATATGCATATAATTAGTATATGTGGATAGAAAACACCCTAAAGTTTCTAAAACTGTTTGAATGGTGTCTGTGAGTATAACAGAACTCATATGGCAGGCCAAAACCTGAGAAGATTCCATAGAGGAAGTGCCCTCTCTGACCATTTCTTGTCCTTCTATAGCCTCTTTATGGAAAATAGAGGATCTCTGCTGTAACGTGACATTTTCTAAGGCTCCCATAGGCTCTCAGAAGGCGCCAGAACAGGGAATTATGACTCTGCAGTCCCTGGGCGAAAAACAGTAGAGGTTTTGGAAAGTGGTCGATCTGAGAACAATGACACGGGCGCGCGCGTGTATGTGAAGACAAAATTTTCTATTTTCAGTCTTCGAACGAAAACAAGGTCTCCTGGTCGGAATATTATCGCTATTTTACGAGAAAAATAGCATAAAAATGTATTTTAAACAGCTTTTGACATGCTTCGAAGTACGGTAATGGAATATTTTGAATTTGTTTGTCACGATACGCGCCGACGCGTCACCCTTCGGATAGTGTCTTGAACGCAAGAACAAAACGCCGCTATTTGGATATAACTATGGATTATTTGGAACCAAAACAACATTGGGTGTTGAAGTAGCAGTCCTGGGAGTGCATTCTGACGAAGAACAGCAAAGGTAATCCAATTTTTCTTATAGTAAATCTGAGTTTGGTGAGTGCCAAACTTGGTGGGTGTCAAAATAGCTAGCCATGATGGCCGGGCTATCTACTCAGAATATTGCAAAATGTGCTTTCACCGAAAAGCTATTTTAAAATCGGACACTGCGATTGCATAAAGGAGTTCTGTATCTATAATTCTTAAAATAATTATGTTTTTTGTGAACGTTTATCATGAGTAATTTAGTAAATTCACCGGAAGTATTCGGTGGGTATGCTAGTTCTGAACGTCACATGCTAATGTAAAAACATGCATGTATTGTATAACATAATATCCTAGGAGTGTCATCTGATGACACTCCTAGGACATTCGTTGTAAATCGAGTGCTGCATTTAGCTGTGGTTTTGGTTTTTGTGACATTATATGCTAGCTTGAAAAATGGGTGTCTGATTATTTCTGGCTGGGTACTCTGCTGACATAATCTAATGTTTTGCTTTCGTTGTAAAGCCTTTTTGAAATCGGACAATGTGGTTAGATAAAGGAGAGTCTTGTCTTTAAAATGGTGTAAAATAGTCATTTGTTTGAAAAATTGAAGTTTTGGGATTTTTGAGGAGTTTGTAATTCGCGCCACGCTCTATCATTGGATATTGGCGAGGCATTCCGCTAGCGGAACATCTAGATGTAAGAGCCTTTAAACACAAGGCCAAATATACATTGGAGTTGCTTACCAAGATGACATTTGAATTTTCCTGAGTGGCCTAGTTTGAGTTTTGACTTTAAATTGGTTTAAATCTATTGGAAGACTTGTAAATGACTGTCTAGCAAATGATCAACAACCAATTATACAGAACTTGAAGAATTAAACAAATAATAATGGCCAAATATTCTACAATTCAGGTGTGCAAAACTCTTAGACTTAACCAGAAAGACTCACAGCTGTAATCGCTGCCAAAGTTCATTCTAACATGTATTGACTCGGGTGTGAATACTTATGTAAGTAAGCTATTTCTGTATTTCGTTTTCAATGAATTTGCAAACATTTCTGAAAACATGTTTTCACTTTGTCAAAATGGGGTTGTGTGTAGATGGGTGAGAAAAAAGTCAATTTAACCCATTTTGAATTCAGGCTGTAACACAACAAATGTGGAATAAGTCAAGGGGTATGAATACTTTCTGAAGGCACTGTACACACTGATTCACTATCACTTCCCTGTACACACTGATTCACTGATTCACTTCCCTCGGTCTCGCGCGCACACACACCCACACCTACCCTCCCTCTCCTTAAGGAACCGTCTTTGTTCCCTGCGGGCCCTCTGGAGGCGAGGGGCCTCACTCAATTGTTGTCAGAAGAAGAGAGCGTGTTCACCAGATAGGGAGAGAGAAAGTGCCCCTAGCTTTCTCTTCCCTCTTTTCCCAACTCTTACCACAAACTGAGCAACATTGGGTTAAAAGACGGATTGCATTTTAAGTCACTTTTTAATAGGTCTCACAGGGTTCTCACTTTTATATTTGGTTTATTCATCTCTATAATGTCCAGTGAGATACCAATTGGTCACATGAATTAGTCTAATTGGACTAATGAATCTGGTTGCCTTGGATACAGGCTAAATGTGGTTAGGGCTGTGAGATCAGATGCTGCTGATTAGACTATAGCACGAGCGGCCCAGTAACCCTGCCTTGAGTCCCTCATTCTAGAACTATACTCAGCACAAATACATCTCTATTAGTGTGTACGTTTCTCTTAATGTTACCTCTGTTTTTTCTCTCCAACACCAGTATCACACCGACCCCCCTAGGGGAGGGTAAGAGCACGGTGGTCATTGGCCTGGTCCAGGCTCTCTCTGCCCACCTCAAGCTCAACTCCTTCGCCTGCCTCAGACAGCCCTCTCAGGGGCCCACCTTTGGGGTCAAAGGTCAGAGAGGGCAGATCTCTACTCGTATATCTATGTTAGAGAAAGCTTATCTATGCTAATAAATTCATCTGTTCACATATCCATCTGTTTCTTATGAGGAGAATGGTAAGGGAATGTTGTCTGTGTGAAGCTAATTGTTAACATCTTTGTTCAGATTGTAAGGGGATGGAGGTGGAGTAGTTTGCTTAGTCCACAGCTCAGCAATACTCCTGTCTCCCTCGTGCATGTTGTCTCGCTCTCACTGTGTGTTTTGTCTGTGTTCCCCTAGGGGGCGCCGCGGGAGGGGGATATGCCCAGGTCATCCCTATGGAGGAGGTAAGAGACGCACACAGGCAGCTCTCAGCTGGACCCACGGCTTCAAAGGGGCTACACAAACACACCATGTTTAAACTACACACACACACACATACACACCAACGCGTGCATAACATTCTCTGTGACTAAAGTATGCATGAAGAGACAAGGTGGAGGGTGAGAGCTGGAGGGAGGGAAATGGGGAGGGAGGCATCAGACTTCAAAGTCTGAGAGACAGACACTTCAGAGAAGGCTTTTCAGCCTCCTAGCTTCCCTGCCTTCAACACAAACACCAGCACCGTTGAACTCCCCCCTCTTCTCTCTCTTTCTCTCCTCAATACTCCAGTGGCTGTTAAATGGATCTTTAAACTACATGATGGAGTCTGTTGGACTGTAAGGGCACTGACTGTGTTGTGATCTTTGTGTGTCGTAGTGTAGTCACAGAGGTGGGGGTCCAGTCAACTATAGGGCAACATGAGTTCATAGTCACAGTATGAGACATAACATATAGTCTGATTTGAAATTACATATAATCCTCCCTCTTGGTTCTCTATGGAACTCTACTCTGGTCAATGAAATTCAGTAAATTGAGTTTTCACTTCCGTAGTTTTATTTTATTTCACTTTTGAATCTGATGACTTGCTCTCTTTTCTCTCTCTCTTTCTCTCTTTCCCATCTTCTCTCTCTCTTTGTCTCTCTTTCCAATCTTCTCTCTCTCTTTCCCATCTTCTTTATCTCTCTCTCTCTCTCTCTCTCTTTGTCTCTCTGTTCCACCTTCTTTATCTCTGTCCCACCTTCTTTGTCTCTCTGTCCCACCTTCTTTATCTCTCTCTTTTTCTCTCTGTCCCACCTTCTTTATCTCTCTCTGTACCACCTTATTTATCTCTCTCTCTTTGTCTCTCTGTCCCACCTTCTCTCTCTCAGTTCAACCTCCATTTGACAGGTGATATCCATGCAATCACTGCAGCCAATAACCTGGTGGCCGCTGCCATTGATGCCCGGATGCTGCACGAGGCCACCCAAACAGACAAGGTGACTGTGATGTCACAATTCGGAGCGATTGTGATATCACAATGGAGAGTTATGCCATCAGAATGCAGAGTTGTCCTAAAAATGATATTGACATCACAATGTAAATAGTTTCAGCGTATTCCCAGTCAGTATTAGATAGCCGTGACGTTCGAACTCAATTTTCTTCTCTGCTTGTTTAAGACAATTATAAAACTAAATTTAAGAAAAGTACATGTGTTAAGATTGCTTTTCAACATCGCCTGTTCCTGAGCGTTTTCACTACTTAGAAAAACAATATTGTAGGGGCTCATGCCCCTTTTCTTGGCGGTGCTAGCAGCCATGTGAGTGCTAGCTAGCTACCGACTGGAACATTATGCTAGCCATGACCAACAACACAAACAAACGTACTATACAGATGCAAGTAGTGAGGGGTTACAAACGGACTATACTAAACGAGTTAAATGTCTTTCCTATGATATAACTGTTTTCGACGCACAACTACCTGTAGCCTACCTGGACATCAGGTCTCCCCATGCAGAGTAGCCTGAAACCACAGGGCTCTTCTCTCAGGCTCTATTACTCTGTCGGAGCATTGCGACTCATATGTCGAGACTTCTGACCTGGTTACATGTACATTGAACAACACACCAAGTCTTCGGCGTGTTTTGTTATTTCTATATAACTAAGTTGTCTCTTTCACACTGGGGTTTAATGGGAAAGCATGCTCGTTTTCCCCAATTTGTGGGCGTGGTCGAGGGGAATAGGTGAACATCGTATAGGAGGGATATGTCAGTGTATTCCGAGTTCTTCCATGCAAATCCCTTCACAAAGCGTTGTTAGATGCCTAAATGTGACACTAGTGAGATCACAATGTTGTCACAGGACCCATTTAACTTCCATATTGTGTATGAATAATGACATCACCACTTGATATATTCTCTTTTACGTCTCTCTCCAGGCTCTGTACAGCAGACTGGTCCCCTCAGTGAACGGAGTTAGGCGCTTCTCTCCCATACAGATCGCCAGGCTATGTGTAAGTCCACCCAATTCACTGCCTAAAGTCCTATGTACTGGCTATTGTTCAGTTACCTCGCCCAGTTATGTCCCTAAGACCTCCACTAGGTGGCCTCAGTGAGCTGAAATACTGGTAGTCCAACATCCCTTCATAGGACCTCTCACTCACTCTGCAGCACTATCCCCTCAACATCACCACTCACTCATCTGTTTGCATTACATTTAGAGTAATATAGGACTCTATGGTTTACCATAGGACTTTTATAGGAGTGTTGATAGCAGTCCGGCTTGGTGTTAAACCATTACAAACAGATAGGAGATGGAGGCGTGAGGTCCTCCGAAGCAGCACACAGCCTCAGAGACACAAACACACAACTTGAGGAAGACTTGAGTGGAGAAGTTCAGGAGGATGTGAAATATTAATCAGTTTGAAGATATGTGGGAGTGGAAGAGGGAGGGAGACCAAGCGAGTGGAAGAGCTTTGTGGGAAAAGTACTGGAGGAGTCTCATAAGAATTGTCTAATGAAGGGAATCTAGGACTAGACGTAAATGAAAGATCAGTCTGTCTTCCGCCAGAAATGTCATAATTTGATATTTTGTTGATGGAAAACACTCAGGCACTGCTCCAGAGTCTCCCATCAGTGTTCTATTGATTTGAGATCTGGTGACTGAGACACACAGACACACACCCTTTAAACGCCATGCTCCTTTGAGACCCCTCTGTCAAAGTCACTGAGATCTCTTCTAGCCTGGCAGCCAAAATAATGGGCAACTGGGAATGTTTCTACATGAGCCTAAACATGATTGGATGTTAATTGCTTAATTAACTCAGGAACCACACCTGTGTTGAAGCACCTGCTTTCAATTTCTTTTGTATCCCTCATTTACTCAAGTGGTTTCTTAATTTCGCAGTTACCTTTAGTTGGGAAAGGTGATATGATAGACATCACAGGGAAATTATGGGATAAGAGTTAAATGTCTGAGATAGGAAAATTAAGCCTTTTGGACATCATTGAACGGTCTTTTTTTACCAGGTAAGTTGACTGAGATCACATTCTCAGCAAACGACCTGGGGAATAGTTACAGGGGAGAGGAGGGGTGAATGAGCCAATTGGAAGCTGGGGATGATTAGGTGGTCATGATGGTATGAGGGCCAGATTGGGAATTTAGCCAGGACACCGGGGTTAACACACCTACTCTTACGATAAGTGCCATTGGATCTTTAGTGACAGCAGAGAGTCAGGACACCCGTTTAAAACACAGTGCCCTACACAGGGCAATGTCCCCAATCACTAACCTGGGATATACTTTTTTTTTACCAGAGGAAAGAGTGCCTCCTACTGGCCCTCAAACTCCACTTCCAGTAGTATCTGGCCTCCAACCCGGGGTCCAGCCCTTCTTAGCTTCAGAGGCTGCCAGCAGTGGGATGCAGGGTGCTATGCTGCTGGCTTTACCACTGCATGATTCATAAGCTGTTGTTGACATTATCATCTCTCTCTCGCTCTCTCTCTCTCTCCTGCTCTAGCGTTTGGGCATCAGTGAGATTGACCCCCGTGCTCTCACGCCCCAGGAGGTCAGCTCCTTTGTCCGTCTCGACCTCGACCCCGCCAAGGTCACCTGGCAGAGAGGTAGGACCCTGTACAATCAGTTATTCCCTCCTCCCATATTCCAGCCCCCCCACATGATTGGTTAATGTGTTGATTTGAGGGGTGGAGCAGGGTTTCCGTTAGCCGGTAATTGTAATTGTAGCCGGCCAATTGTGCTGCTGGTAGAGAGAAAGCAAGAAAGGAGCCTTGGCCTAAAATGAAAGTTGGAGAGTATGCCTATAGTGAAAAGCCTACAAGGCAGGACTCCAGACTGTGACCATTTAGTCGTCTTTTGCAACCCTTTACTTTAAAAAATATATACATTTGAACCTTTATTTAACTAGGCAAGTCAGTTAAGAACACATTTTTATTTTCAATGACGGCCTAGGAACAGTGGGTTAACTGCCTTGTTCAGGGGCAGAACGACAGATTTTTACCTTGTCAGCTCGTGGATTCGATCTTGCAACCTTTCGGTTACTAGTCCAACGCTCTAACCCCTAGGCTACCGGCCGCACTTGGCTGTGCGAGTAAAAAAATGTATTGGTCGCGTCATTGCTGGCTACACATTCATTCACCTCACTAAAAACATAAAGGTTGGAGGCTGAAACCATGATTTGGACAAAAGGTAAAGTGCATTATCCTCATGTTTCCTGTAATGAAGGTGTCTGCCTGCCTGTACCTTTTTTAGCTGGGGCCTGCTGCTGTGTCAAGCGAGACACTCTCCTTTCCTGGGAGAAAAAATATCTGTTTTCTGATTGTATAGCTATCCTGTTGCATCATGAAAAAATAAACAAAAATAGTTTGACCAAATCGTGGGCTGGTGCCACCGACTGAAAAACAGTTCCACCAGGGGAAAATGTTAGTCTGGAGCCTCTGCTACAAGGGGAATGTCCTAAATATGGAAAAGTGGTTGTGGACAAAGATGACAAGAATGTTGATGCGGCTAAATGGGGGCTACTGTACGACTCTATTCAGTTAGGATGCAATTCTGGAGTGTTTATAATCATTTGTTTTATCATTATTATTGTATTTCATTGTTGTTATTGTAGGCCAATGTATTAATCCAAACCAGTTCTTTAACCTTTGTGTAGTCTTAACATTCTGTATACTCCCCTTGTCCTAAGGGTAAAAAATGACCCGCCTTCACTAAACCCCTAAAATTAAGCAGCTTAATTGAATTTTAAACCCCAAATCTATTTTGCATGAGGAAACAACCTGTCATTCAACACAAACTTTGTGAATATCTGGGTTTTCCCTCTTCACAATGCAGAAAGACTGCATTTAATCAGTGGACACCACTAGTTTTTATTACAACACACCTGTCATAATTGTTTTCTTTAGAGGTTTATTATTATTGTTGTTATTGCTAAAGGTACTGCAAAAGATAGCACTTGTATAGCCTAAGAAAGTAGCAGAAAGTTGGAGAAAGTAGTTTTGAATGCATTTTATTGAAGGGAAACAATAATTGAACTACAAAATACTAGTCTAATCCCATTTTTTTTTAACCATTGCCCCCACCCACAAGGTGTATAAACAATAAGAATAATAATAAGATAATAGATACAAAACAAAAACGTGAAGAACATAAATCAACAATATTACAGCAATACATAATAAAATGAACAGTGAAAATCACTTACATTACAGATTTACCTCTGAATGGAACCAGTTGCTCATCCACTGTAACTTTAGGCCCAGGGTTGTAGAGGTATGGACTCATCCACTGTAACTTCAGGCCCAGGGTTGTAGAGGTATGGCCTCATCCACTGTATCTTCAGGCCCAGGGTTGTAGAGGTATGGCATCATCCACTGTAACTTCAGGCCCAGGGTTGTAGAGGTATGGCCTCATCCACTGTAACTTCAGGCCCAGGGTTGTAGAGGTATGGCCTCATCCACTGTAACTTCAGGCCCAGGGTTGTAGAGGTATGGCCTCATCCACTGTATCTTCAGGCCCAGGGTTGTAGAGCTATGGACTCATCCACTGTAACTTCAGGCCCAGGGTTGTAGAGGTATGGCCTCATCTACTGTAACTTCAGGCCCAGGGTTGTAGAGGTATGGCCTCATCCACTGTAACTTCAGGCCCAGGGTTGTAGAGGTATGGCCTCATCCACTGTATCTTCAGGCCCAGGGTTGTAGAGGTATGGCCTCATCCACTGTAACTTTAGGCCCAGGGTTGTAGAGGTATGGTAGACGCTCCACCCACTTCTCCCAGACCTCTCTTATGGTCGCCAGTTTGTCTCTCACGCGTCTTGAAGGTCTTGACTCACGGTTATCAAATCGTAGCATTCTTGAGAAAGTGTGAAAGACTTTCAGTGGCATTGTGGCACGGAAAATCACCCTTCCACTCTCTGCACCCCAGGCACGTGGGTCAATCTCATCCATCCTTTTCCAGTTGTCTCCATATTTACAGAAAGCCTCAATTTGTCATCTCCAGGATGATTTGTTAGATGGCTGGTGTGATGAACATGTAGAATGTTGAGGTGATGTCCTGGGCATGGGCATGTCTTGTGGGCCCTGGGGCCATCCTTATGACATTTTGTGCTGCCATCCTGCCCTGGTTGTCTTATGGTGACAAGAACCATGTTATTTTGCTGTTCTTTGACAAAATGTTCCTCCTGGACGTCTGAAAAAATCAGATCTACGACCTGCTGGGCACTGAAACGTGCACTCATGGCTTCAGCAAAGAGAACTGGGGGGGGGGACTGTCATCTGCAGCACCTTTATAGCCTCTGATTGCATTCACCATTAGTAAACAATGCTTTCAAGAAATGTTTATTTTGTCTGAAATAGTTTTTGTTTTGTTGTGTGTTGTTGTGGAGGGGAGATGCTGCACATGCACGTTTTTTAGTTTTGTCTGAGTTCAATTAGTAGCACACAATCTCAATTCCGTGTGTGTGTAACTGATTTTATAACTGCCGGGTCAAAAAATGACCCTAAGACCATCTTTGTAACCTGGTGGTGTACAGCTTTCATGGAAATATGAACAAAGGCAATGTTTCACTTTTTCTAATGTTGGGATCACTCTAGGAAAAGTCATCAAATTTCAAGTTGAAAAAATATCATTTAGGGGGTTTTCTCTGCTGTTAAACATAGTTGCGGGTCATTTTTCACCCTTAAGACAACACAAGGGCTAAATATGCTCAACTTGTTTTGTTTCATTCTGTTGACATTTTTGTTGGCTGAATAAAGTTTGATCTCTTTTTAATTGTGTGCTCCTTATTTAGTTTAAGAGGTTATCAGTAGGCCTGTTGTAAAATAAATATCATTAGTCTATTGCTGTCATTTGTTGGGTATTGTAGGCACTAGCCTTTCTTGGTAATTGCTGCGTTATAGCCTGTTCAAAACGTTTTGAAGTTTAAACCAGTTCACAAGTGTTTTGTTTTATCAATTTTAGCCATTTACTTTGGCCAAATTAAGTTTAAACTGTGCGTTAAAATAACATCAAATTGATCAGAAATACAGTGTAGACATTGTTAATGTTGTAAATGACTATTGTAGCTGGAAACTGCTGATTTTTAATGGAATATCTACATAGGCGTACAGAGGTCCATTAACAGCAACCATCACTCCTGTGTTCCAATGTTGTTAGCTAGTCCAAGTTTATCATTTTAAAAGGCTAATTGATCATTAGAAAACCCTTTTTCAATTATGTTAGCACAGCTGAAAACTGTTGTTCTGATTAAAGAAGCAATACAACTAGCCTTCTTTAGACTAGTTGAGTATCTGGAGCATCAGCATTTGTGGGTTCGATTACAGGCTCAAAATGGCCAGAAACAAAGAACTTTCTTCTGAAACTCGTCAGTCTATTCTTATTCTGTGAAATGAATGCTATTCCATGCCAGAAATTGCCAAGAAACTGAAGATCTTGTACAAGGCTGTGTACTACCTTCACAGAACAGCGCAAACTGGCCCTAACCAGAATAGAAAGAGGAGTGGGAGGCCCCGGTGCACAACTGAGCAAGAGGACAAGTACATTAGTGTCTAGTTTGAGAAACAGACGCCTCACAAGTCCTCAACTGGCAGCTTCATTAAATAGTACCCGCAAAACACCAGTCTCAACATCAAGTGAAGAGGCAACTCCGGGATGCTGGCCTTCTAGGCAGAGTTCCTCTGTTCAGTGTCTGTGTTCTTTTGCCCATCTTAATATTTTCCTTTTTATTGGCCAGTCTGAGATATGGCATTTTTTTTTCTTTGCAAACAATAGGCTATACAGTTTGGCGGCAGGTAGTCTAGTGGTTAGAGCGTTGGACTAGTAACCGAAAGGTTGCAAGATCAAATCCCCGAGCTGACAAGGTAAAAATCTGTCGTTCTGCTCCTGAACAAAGCAGTTAACCCACTGTTCCTAGGCCGTCATTGAAAATAAGAATTTGTTCTTAACTGACTTGCCTAGTTAAATAAAGGTAAACAAATATATATGTACAGATCAGAACACAAAGGAATAGTGTTTTTCTAATTAGTTTTAGGCTGTTTTTAAGGACATGTTAATTTGGCCAATATCCCTTGTTTCGATGGCGCTAGCTGTTTTGGTGGATGGGTTACGCACCTAACGCATATGGATGACCAGTAAATGTCTCAAATGTCCAACAAATTTAAATCTTCCCGGTCACTTGTCTGGCGCCAGATTTTCCAAACAGAACCCTGGGGTGGAGGGTCTTGGGATTCATAGGTAGTGAGTAATTTCTAGGTTCACTCTCAATGGGTATTCTCCCTCTGTCTGTCTGTCCCACCCCTAACTGATGCCTCCAAGTCCCCCAAAGGAGTGCAGTAGTCAGAGACCCAGATAGCTGGGTGTGGTGAGTGAGGTGCACAGTTTTTCACCCCTCTGGGAATAATGTTGTTTTTAGGTTGTCAGGAGCCTGATGGGGTATTTACTCCGCAGGCTCAAAAGGGCACGTTGAAGAGTCAAAACAGTGTTACTACATATGCGTGTGTCTGTGCACACATCTGTATTTCTGCCAGACTATGGCTTGTGCACGTCTCTTTTTTTAAATTAATGCCCAGGATGATGTTGGGACTCCAGTGATTTCCTGTGGTCTTGGTGGATAACTAACCACAGAATAACCAATCCTAAACCTCCATTATTAGGCTGTTGAGTGAGACCTAAAGAACTCACCTTAACCTTCTCTATTGGCACTTAGTCTTCCACGTTCTAATGTTCCATTATTTCATTAAAAGGTCATCAGTCACGCATGTTTCCAAGTTCATAACTTCAAATAAGTCACTCCCCACAGATGCGGTGACTGCACCTGGCTTAAATGGTGCCTCTAGAGACAAAACCTCTCTCATCGTCACTCAATGCCTAGACTTACCTCCACTGTACTCACATCCTACCATACCCTTGTCTGTACATTATGCCTTGAATCTATTCTTCCGCGCCCAGAAACCTGCTCCTTTTACTCTGTTCAGAACGCACTAGACGACCAGTTCTTTTAGCCTTTAGCCGTACTCTTATCCTACTCCTCCTTTGTTCCTCTGGTGATGTAGAGGTTAACCCAGGCCCTGCAGCCCCAAGAATCACTCCCATTCCCCAAGCGCTCTCCTTTTGTTGACTTCTGTAACTTCAAAAGCATTGGTTGCATGCATGTTAACAGTAGAAGCCTCGTTAGAAACCTCCGCCAACCCGGGTGTCCTAGCCGTGTCTGACTCCTGGCTTAGGAAGGCCACCAAAAATCCTGAAATTTCCATCCCTAACTATAACATTTTCCGACAAGATAGAACTGCCAAAGGGGGCGGTTAGCTTGCAGAGTTCTGTCATACTATCCAGGTCTGTGCCCAAACAATTCGGGCCCCCAGTTGTGCCCTGGACATATGTGAATTGATCGCCCCCATCTATCTTCAGAGTTCATACTGTTAGGTAACTGGGACATGCTTAACACCCCGGCCGTCCTACAATCTAAGCTAGATGCCCTCAATCTCACACAAATCATCAAGGATCCTACCAGATTCAACCCTAAATCCGGAACCATGGGCACCCTCTTAGATATCATCCTAACTAACTTGCCCTCCAAATACACCTCTGCTGTTTTCCACCAGGATCTCAGCGATCATTGCCTGCATGCGTACTGTGTTCGCGGTCAAATGACCACCCCTCATCACTGTCAAACGCTCCCTAAAACACTTCAGCGAGCAGGCCTTTCTAATCGACCTGGCCTGGGAATCCTGGAAGGATATTGACCTCATCCCATCAGTAGAGGATGCCTGGTTGCTCTTCAAAAGTGTTTTCCTCTCCATCTTAAATAAGCATGCCCCATTAAAAAAATGTAGAACTAAGAACAGATATAGCTCTTGGTTCACCCCAGACTTGACTGCCCTTGACCAGCACAAAAGCATCCTGTGGCGTTCTGTATTAGCATCGAATAGCCCCTGTGATATGTAACTTTTCAGGGAAGTCAGGAACCAATATACTGAGTCAGTTTAGAAAGCTAAGGCTAGCTTTTTTAACAGAAATTTGCTTCCTGTAGCACTAAATCCCAAAAGTTTTGGGACACTGTAAAGTCCATGGAGAATAAGAACACCTACTAGCTGCCCACTCCACTGAGGATAGGAAACACTGTCACCACTGATAAATCTACGATAATCGATCATTTCAATAAGCATTTTTCCACCGCTAGCCACGTTTTCCATCGGGCTACCCCTACCAATTACCAACATCTCAGCACCCCCTGCAGCAACTTGCCCCTCCCGCTTCTCCTTCACCCAAATCCAGACAGCTGATGTTGCAAAATCTGGATCCCTACAAATCAGCTGGGCTAGACAATCTGGACCCTCTATCTAAAATTATCCGTCAAAATTGTTGCAACCCCTGTTACTAGGCTATTCAACCTCTCTTTCGTGTCGTCTGAGATCCCCAAAGATTGGAAAGCTGCCGTGGTCATCCCCCTCTTCAAAGGGGGCGACACTCTAAACCCAAACTGTTATAGACCTATATCCATGCTGCCCTGCCTTTCTAAAATCTTCGCAAGCCAAGTTAATAAACAGATCACCGACCATTTCGAATCTCACCGTACCTTCTCCGCTATGCAATCTGGTTTCCGAGATGGTCATGGGTGCACCTCAGCCACGCTCAAGGTCCTAAACGGTATCATAACCGCCATCGATAAGAGACGGCTGCACAGTACTGTCTTCATCAACCTGGCAAGGCTTTTGACTGTTAATCACCACACTCTTATCGGCAGCCTCAATAGCCTTGGCTTCTCAAATGACTGCCTCACCTGGTTCACCAACTACTTCTCAGATCGAGTTCAGTGTGTCAAATCGGAGGGCCTGTTGTCCAGACCTCTGGCAGTCTCTATGGGGGTGCCACAGGGCTCAATTCTCGGGCTGACTCTTTTCTCTGTATATATCAATGATGTTGCTCTTGCTGCTGGTGATTCTCTGATCCACCTCTACGCAGACGACACCATTCTGTATACATCTGTCCCTCTTTGGACACTGCGCTAACAAACCTCCAAACGAGCTTCAACGCCATACAACACTCCTTCCGTGGCCTCCAACTGCTTTTAAATGCTAGTAAAACTAAGTGCATGCTCTTCAACCGTTCGCTGCCCGCACCCTCCCGCCCGATTAGCATCACTACTCTGGACGGTTCTGACTTAGAATATGTGGACATCTACAAATACCTAGGTGTCTGGTTAGACTGTAAACTCTCCTTCCAGACTCACATTAAGCATCTCCAATCCAAAATTAAATCTAGAATTGACTTCCTATTTTGCAACAAAGCCTCCTTCACTCATGCCGCCAAACATACCCTCGTAAAACTGACTATCCTACCGAACCTTGACTTCAGCGGTCATTTACAAAATAGCCCCTAACACTCTTCTCAGACTACATCCAATTTGCTATCACAGTGCCATCCGTTTTATCACCAAAGCCTAATAAACTACCCACCACTGCGACCTGTATGCTCTCGTTGGCTGGCCCTCACTACATATCCGTCGCCAAACCCACTGGCTCCAGGTCATCTATAAGTCTTTGCTAGGTAAAGCTCCGCCTTATCTCAGCTCACTGGTCACGATAACAACACCCACCCGCAGCAGGCACTCCAACAGGTATAGTTGTCCCCAAAGCCAACACTTACTTTGGCCGCCTTTCCTTCCAGTTCTCTGCTGCCAATGACTGGAACGAAATTCAAAAATCTCTGAAGCTGGAGTCTTATCTCCCTCTCTAATTTTTAGCATCAGCTGTCAGAGCAGCTTACCGATGGCTGTGTACAGGTACAGCAAATCTGTAAATAGCACACCTGACTTCCTCATCCCCATATAAATGTAAATCAATTTATAACATTTTTGACATGCGTTTTTCTGGATTCTTTTGTTGTTATTCTGTCTGTCACTGTTCAAATTAACCTACCATTAAAATTATAGACTGATCATTTCTTTGTCAGTGGCCAAATGTACAAAATCAGCAGGGATCAAATAGTTTTTTCCCTCACTGTAGATTTTTCTATTTTTATTTTGTGTTATTGACTGTATGTTTGTTTATGATTAACTCTGTCGTTTTTGTCGCACTGCTTTGCTTTATCTTGGCCAGGTCGCAGTTGTATATTAGAACTTGTTCTCAACTGGCCTACCTGGTTAAATAAAAAAGTTTAGTGAATTGAATAGGCCTACCTTTATCAATTTATACTTTTTCAATTACATTTTTATTTAGCCTGCCTACCCCAGCCAAACCCTAACCCGGACGACGCTGGGTCAATTGTGCGCCGCCTTATGGGACTCTCAATCACGGCCGGTTGTGATACAGCCTGGAATCGATCCAGGGTGTGTAGTGACACCTCTAACACTGAGATGCAGTGCCTTAGACCGCTGTGCCACTTAGGAGCCTCTGTCTTAATTATGTCTGTGAGAACGTATTTATTTCCAGTCTGAGAAATGTGTGGTTTTTCTTGGCTAGCGCTGGTCATCCAGAGGTCTCTTTGGGTCGTGTGTGTGTGTGTGTGTCAGTTACAGGCCCATCATACATGTGTTTTAACACTGTTTACTGTCCAAATGGGTTTTACAGACCAGGCCAGGGTTGGATTGTAAAGGACATGACTCAATACTGTGTACCAGCGGGTCACCTAGGTTTTAAAGGCTCTCCCTGGTCCATGTTTATGAAAGAGGCCAGTTTAACGCTCAGTCAGATGTTTTCCACATGTCACTGAAACACTATGACGTTTTGAAGGGGCTCACTCATTTAGAAATATATATATATATATAATTTTTTTAATGCGATTAGGGTTGCAAAAATCCCAGGTTTTCCAGGAATCCCGGTTGGAAGATTCATGGATTTCGTGCTTATTCCATCCTGATTCCAGGAGTCTTTTTGAGAATGTTCCTGGAATTTTGCAATCTTAAGTGTGATGTAATGTATGAATTAGTATACTGTATTTATGGGTATTTTTTTCTGTCTTGCAGTGGTTGATACCAACGATCGTTTCCTGAGGAAGATAACTGTAGGACAGGCCAGCACTGAGAAAGGACATGTGCGAGAGGTATGTTATCTATCTTTAAAATGTTATGTACATTATAACCATGTGATTATGTGTATGACCTGAGTGATACATTACTAATCAGTGAGTTATTTATTTTATATAGTGCTTTTCATTACAAGTAGAATCTCAAAGTCGCTTAAAGTAAATGCATAAATAAAAGATGTAGGAATCTTAATGGCCATTGGCTAATGTACTACTAACCACTCATTTACACACCTTCATTTACTGATTACTTCCAGTTTGGCTCAATGGTCGGTGCTCAAGCGTTTGCATTTACATTTACTTCATTTAGCAGACGCTCTTATCCAGAGCGACTTACAAATTGGTGCATTCACCTTATGATATCCATTTACACTGTAATTGGGGGATAAATTACATTTTTGGTTACTCCACATATTATCAACAGGTGTGCATACAGTATGTGCACACACATTGTTGAGACATGGCGTCAAAGACTGGCGTGTACACACTATATACACACACACACACACAGAGTCAGACCTTCACCCCCCCCCCCCCCTCGCCTTCCACAATTAAGTGTGTTGGTGTGTCAGTATTTGTCAGTATTAATGGGGCCTAAATGAAATCCTGCTAATAAACACACTTCCCTCAATGGGAAGCAAGCACCTTAAGTGAAAGCAAATGTTGAAAGCATAAAATACTGTCCTCTCCTGGATCGTTAGCAAGCATATGTTTATGTCCCTCCACCGTTCCCTCCCTCTTTCATCCTCTCATCACTCATCCAGTGGTACACTCTATAGCCCACCAGGGCCTTGGCCTCGGGAGGGGTAGTAGAAAATGTCAATGCCTAATGCCTTTACTCTGGCGATGCGTTGTGTCGGTGTGGTTAACGATGCGCTGTCAGTATGGTTAACGGTGCGTTGTGTCGGTGTGGTTAACGATGCATTGTGTCGGTGCGGTTAACGATGCGTTGTGTCGGTGTGGTTAACGATGCGTTGTGTCGGTGTGGTTAACGATGCGTTGTGTCAGTATGGTTAACGATGCGTTGTGTCGGTGTGGTTAACGATGCGTTGTGTCTGTATGGTTAACGATGTGTTGTGTCGGTGTGGTTAACGATGTGTTGTGTCGGTATGGTTAACGATGTGTTGTGTCGGTATGGTTAACGATGCGCTGTCAGTATGGTTAACGATGCGTTGTGTCGGTGTGGTTAACGATGTGTTGTGTCAGTATGGTTAACGATGCGTTGTGTCAGTATGGTTAACGATGCGTTGTGTCAGTATGGTTAACGATGCGTTGTGTCGGTGTGGTTAACGATGCGTTGTGTCAGTATGGTTAACGATGCGTTGTGTCGGTGTGGTTAACGATGCGTTGTGTCGGTGTGGTTAACGATGCGTTGTGTCGGTGTGGTTAACGATGCGTTGTGTCGGTGTGGTTAACGATGCGTTGTGTCAGTATGGTTAACGATGCGTTGTGTCAGTATGGTTAACGATGCGTTGTGTCAGTATGGTTAACGATGCGTTGTGTCGGTGTGGTTAACGATGCGTTGTGTCGGTGTGGTTAACGATGCGTTGTGTCGGTGCGGTTAACGATGCGTTGTGTCGGTGTGGTTAATGTAATTGATCTTTTACAATTTATCTCTTTCTCACACAGGCGCACACACACGCAATACCAAGGTTATTATAGTTTTGTGTTTTTATTAGTTTTAAGATTTCTATTTGAAATTCAGGTTAGTTTCAGTTAGTGTTCAGATCTGATTTACTATTTAGTTTTTATATTTATTTTCAGTTTTAGTGTAAGGGACAGAAAGTAGCCTATGCGTGGGAGGCTCGGAGCCATTTATGTGTTGTATAATTTGTGTTTTTGGGGATAACATCTTGCCACTGTGGCAGTAATGCATAAGGCAGTGGTATTCAACGTCGGGGTCGTGACCCCTAGTGGGGAATTGCAGCAGGGTCGCCAAAATTGTGTAGTTGGGGTGGAGTCGCCAGAAATTCTGGCTAAATAAATGGGATCCCCGCTGAAAGTTTGAATACCACAGGCTGAGGTAGATGCACGAAGTAAACAGTAGTAGAAGTTTTGGTCCCGTAGCTACCACTTTGTAGCATTGTTAAGCGCACGTGCACAGATACTCTGTGTGACTGTGACAGCAAAAACTTGCATCTCACTCATCTCAATCAGCGGTGCTGCTCGTCTTTAAATCATGAAGTCAATCTCAATGTGCCCCCCCAGATTCAGAGGCTTGAAAACCCCATTTGATTTTAACAAAAAAATAAATACCATTTAAAAAAAAAAAAAAAATTTAAAAAAGGAATATGATTCATGATGGTTTTTATTTTATTTGAGTTTTGGAATTAAAGATAATATTTTCAGTTTTTCAAACGGGTTAATCATTTTATTTCAGTTTGCAAATTTGGTTACTATAATAACCTTGACACACACACACACACACACACACACACACACACACACACACACACACACAGAGATAAACAACAGCCCTTCCTTCCATTGTTTCCCCAACACTCTGACGCAATAAGGCTTTTGGAAAACTAGGCCACATCCATGAAACATTGCTCACTCTGCATGTGTGTTTACAAAAATGATATTGCCTAATGCCCTGTAGAAAAGCAGTCTGGCTTTGAATCTTATCCACTGGGATAGAATCAGACTCATGTGTTAGTAGTTAACATGTCAGTCTACCTGCCAGTTGTATAGTGTTGTACATGAGTTGTGTGTATGTGTGTGTGTTATCCCTCCACTCCCTCCCTCAGCTCCCCCGCTGTTCTCTCTCAAGTGTTCTCTGTTGTGTGTGTGTGTGTGTGTCTGTGTGTACTCTATCTGCGTCGTTCCCCTCTCTGATTCAGTTTGACTTATTACTCCTCAAGATTTTTGTGTTGCTTGAGAGTCTTTCCATGTCATTTCAGCAAGCCATGACACCCACCATCTCAGATTGTGCTGACATTTTCTGTAGTTAGAAACATATAAGATTGGCATTCCTGAAACATTATTTTGTTGAAATTAGAATTTTATTTCTGAGAAATTAAGCTAATTGATTGCACTCAAATTGGCCATTTTAATTTATAGGATTCAGATAATATTCAATAAATATAGTACCCAACATCCAATTTGGTTAATGGTCACTAGTCACAATAAATATAGAGCTGTTTCCTGATCATTTTATTGAAAAAAATAGACTGCCATGTAATTAATTATCTTATTAGGGTTGTCACAATATTTTAGTCCCTAGCCCATTTCTCCAAAGCTTTGGATGTGTAGGAAAAGTCTTCATATGAGAATTGTGTAGGGATAGCGCTCTCAGAAAGTGGCCAGTTGTTGGACTATTCAAGGAGAGTTGGGTTGAATAATCATTAGGTTTCTAAGAAAGGAATTGCTTTCATGGAGGACTGTCTTGAAGTGTGAGGATGACCACACAATTTATTTTCGGAATGAGCCAAATCTATTGGTTTTCTATCTAAAGTTGCAAAGGAAATGTTGTTATCAGCAGAATGGATAAGAGTGTGGCGATATAGCCAGAACAAAAAAACTGGTACTTTCACACTACTTTATGGTAAATAATGCAAGCGACTTCAATTACTAATTTCTCTGAACAGGGGAAAAACATTTCACCAGATTAACAGGGAATACATTACATAGTATGGAGAAGCAATACTCCAAGCCACAGCTTCATACTACTAGTCAAACATAGAGAACTGATGCTGTATACTGGTTGTTGGGATGGGATTGGCATGGGGGGGATCCGTGGATGGCTTTTTATTTAAACATTTATTCCTCATGTCTTGCTCATTGGTAGGAAAAAGTTTGGTCCGAATTGGATGTTGGGTACTATATTTATTGAATATTATCAGAATCTTATAAATTATAATGACCAATTTGGGTCCAATCAATTAGCTTAATTTCTCAGAAAAATAATCTGAAAGGGTGGGTGTCAACCCTCTTTCTTGTGCTTTTTGAGGTGGAATGACCCTTGTCTCTCTCCTGTGTAGACCCAGTTTGACATAGCAGTGGGCATTGATGCTGTGTTTGTGTTTAGTGTGTGTGTACATATTTCTCTCCTGTGTAGACCCAGTTTGACATAGCAGTGGCCATTGAGATTTTGATATCGTCGGTAAATACACACACTATGTTCCTCTCCTCCTGTGTAGACCCAGTTTGACATAGCGGTGGCCAGTGAGATCATGGCTATCCTGGCCCTGGCTGATGGACTGGGGGACATGAAGACCAGACTGGGACGTATGGTGGTGGGCAGCAGCCGCAGTGGACAGCCCATCACAGCAGAGGACCTGGTAATATAATCATATAATAAATGCCATTATCCAAAATCATGCGTGCATACATTTTACATAAGCTTGGCCGCAAGAATCGAACCAACAATCCTGCTGTTGCGTGTGTGTGTGTGTGTGTGTGTGTGTGAGATGAGAGCTAAACGGTTTCAGTTAGGGCTAATCAGTTGCAGTATTGTTCCACTTAAAGACATCAGTCAGAAATTACTTTAATGGCCATAGCATACTTTAACATCAGCCATAAAACATTACGAAGGGTGTCATATGGCACGATCTCTTCACTAAGCTCTCTTTGTTTCTCTTCTCCTTCCTGATTATCTTGTCAAGTGGAGATTTGGCTCTGCTTGTGTTTGTCTCTGGTTATGTGTTACTTAAACTCAGTCAAGACATTAACATTATCACAGATGTTATGAGACAAATGTTTCATTTTGGTGTTATATTAAGGTTGGTAGCAACATAGAAAATCATTGTGGAAATCTGTTGCAGCTCCAATCGACTACAAAATCCACAATGCACTGCTCTCTATGGGGTGGCAAGCAACTATCTAGGTCGATACTCTTCTTTATATATATATATATATAAAAAGCCGCGAAGTGGTAGGCAACACAAGCTCACAGAATGGGACCGCCGAGTGCTGTAACGCGTAAAAATCATCTGCTCTTAGTTGCAACACTCACTACCAAGTTCCAAACTGCCTCTGGAAGCAACGTCAACACAAGAACTGTTCGTCGGGAGCTTAATGAAATGCGTTTCCGTGGCTGAGCAGCCGCACACAAGCCTAAGATCACCATGCGCAATGCCACGCGCCAGTTGGTGTGGTGTAAAGCTCGCCGCCATTGTACTCTGGAGCAGTGGAAACACATTCTCTGGAGTGATGAATCACTGAGATGTTCAACGAGCACATACATTTGGTCATGTAGTGTAGCTAGCAAACATAGCTACACACTAATACAAAAGACAATATCAGCATGTAACATAGCTAGTTACCTGTAAAATCGCCTAAAGAAACTGCACTATAAATTTAGGAGTCTACAATCTCACAATGTTCAACCTGTAGATCGATGTCCCTCGCAGAGTGGAGTCTAACATTCACAACAGCAGGTATACTTTTGAAGAGATGGGGAAACGTTGCCCATGCTACATCAATGGGCTGCGCGGTTCATTCTGGCCGATTGTTGGACAAAGAGCGCTCTCTTTCAAGGAGTGAATGGGTCTATTGGGCGCTAGCTCAAAAACCCAACGTTAGCACGAATTTCATCAACAAGAAGTACTAGTGTGTAGCTAATCTTTTCCGAGATGTGAGATGGTTAACTTGCTATCTGTAGTATCGTATAGCTTTGGAATCGTGACATTACATACTTTCGAGGAAAATAGGAACACTTCTCTTTGAGAAGGGATTGGTTGATGATTAGTTTAGCAACCGCATGACGCAGCTTGACAACGTGAACGTGATTGGTTGACAGTCTGCTGGATGGGGCATTATGTGTTCACTCATTCATTGGATTTCTATCTTCTTTCTATAATATCTCTGGCAACGGTAACTCTAATGAACTTATCCTCTGCAGTAGAGGTAATTCTGGGTCTTCCTTTCCTGTGGCGGTCCTCATGAAAGCCAGTTTCATCATAGCGCTTGATGGTTTTTGCGACTTTGATTTAGAATAGCCGAGTAATAGGGATTGTTTACAAATATATATATATTTTCTTGTTTGGATGACATTACCTTTACCTATACAGAATTACCATTAGCTATACAGAATTACCTTTAGCTATACAGAATTACCTTTAGCTATACAGAATTACCTTTAGCGATACAGAATTACCTTTAGTGATACAGAATTACCTTTAGCTATACAGAATTACCTTTAGCTATACAGAATTACCTTTAGCGATACAGAATTACCTTTAGCGATACAGAATTACCTTTAGCGATACAGAATTACCTTTAGCGATACAGAATTACCTTTAGCGATACAGAATTACCTTTAGCTATACAGAATTACCTTTAGCTATACAGAATTACCTTTAGCTATACAGAATGACCTTTAGCTATACAGAATCACCTTTTAGCTATACAGAATTACCTTTAGCTATACAGAATTACCTTTAGCTATACGGAATCTCACCACCATGTGTTTCCATCTCCTCCTTTATTCATTTCTCCAGTGCGCAGACTGGCTGTCAACAGTTTTTAGTTAAATGTGTTTTGTTGCAAAAACATGTTAATTTCGATGTTCCCAAACAGATTTTCACATTTCCCAAATTAACTACTGGGTAGCTGCAGGAACAGGGTTGGAGAGCCCGTGGAATATCACCTTTCTGGCAGCAAGAGCAGACTCCTCAAACAGTGGTTGATACGTGCAGTGAAATAAGTGGTGTTGTATTTATTTCTCAGCTGGTCATATTATGCTCCGCTATGAAACTGAAGTAGCCTACAAAACAGAGCGGCAGGAAAGCCAGCGTCCTCCATTCCCTATTGGAGAGCATACAGATGGCATGTCTTTTTCCCCTCCCCCTGTCCCTAACCATTTAATAATGGACCATTCTAAATGGAAATTGATTTGACAGCTGTGCAGCCTGAGGCAAGACTTCTTTCTCAAATCATCAACAGCAGTCGTTCCATGCAGCCCTTATATGTTTTGATTTCTAAGACATTCTAAGGTTTGTTTCATTCACAACTAAAGTTGCCAAATAACTCTAAATCTGGCATATAGGACCTGTTTCAAGTGATCACTTTTACTCTTAATATCCACTTCATATGCACACTTGCTCCATAATAAATATATCCAGTATTTTTTCCCAGCTAAGTTAAATTATATTCTTCTTAGTATAAAATCATATAAAATAATGGTACTTATATATTATATTGTCACTTAAATGAACAAGCCTATGGCATGGCGCATAGCCAGACAAACAGTAAGCCGACTCATATTCTGTTCTTCTGAAATACATTTTCTTCATATCATGTTTCTTTAGACTTCACTAAAATATATTGTGATGGTGTATATTTAAATAGATTAGAAATGTAGATGTTCCAAATGTGCACATCAGCAGCTTGTATGTGTGGAGGCCTGGAGATGCTAAACGGATCAGTGGCTTGTATGTGTGGAAGCCTGGAGATGCTAAACGGATCAGTGGCTTGTATGTGTGGAGGCCTGGAGATGCTAAACGGATCAGTGGCTTGTATGTGTGGAGGCCTGGAGATGCTAAACGGATCAGTGGCTTGTATGTGTGGAAGCCTGGAGATGCAAAAGGTGTTCATGTTAATTAACGGTCAATTACCGTGAGACCAGCAGTCTTTTGCATGACATTAACCGGCTGCCAAAATTTCATGACCGCCACAGTCCTAAGTAGGAATATCGCAAAAATATGATCAATGGCTCGTTCAAGAGAAGGCATCCCCCCGAGTTATGACATCGGCCAGTATTGAAATCTGACATGTATGATAGACGTTTTTGTGATCTAGAAGTTGTATTCCTATTAACTTCCAGTGTATTGAGAGAGTGTGTTACGTCATACTGGACGGATTTCTGCCTGCTTGAATGCCACTAACTCGGTTACAAATGAAGACAGGAAATGACTCGAATCGATAGAACATCACTCAGAGATGCACAAAAACAAATTAACATTCAAAATGGATGAACCTTTGCTTTTAGAGGTCAAGTTTATGGTGTTATTATAGGTTAAAAGTAGCTTCCCCACCAGGTTTTGTAGGGATTTAACCCCTAGTGACCCTCAACTATCATGTCCCTGCCATTATGGAGACTAAGCAGGGTGGTTGCTGGGCCTCTCAGGAGACAGAGGAGCTTGAGAAGGCAACATGGACCTCGTTTGACCCAAAATGGCCTCCAGCTGCTCTTGAAACCCATAACTATAGCCTCCACTGTGGAGCCATGTTGGCTCAGGTGGCTCTGACCCCCCCAAAGCTGGATGTGGTGGTGTTGTTGAGCCATATAGGCCTGGCTCACTGAGGAGGATCCCATATTCTGTTACTGCGGCATTCCTGATTATCCATGACTGGAGAACACAACCAGGCCAGACTGGATTTTGGAAATGATGATAAGTAGGGATGGGCCGTGTGTGTGTCATAGATGTGTGTATGGAAATATGGGTTTTGGAGTAAATTCCATTTTAATTGCTTTAACAGGCATTTTATTGTGTGGTTTGCATGCTTACTGGTTATTTTATTGGTAGGATACTGGAAAATCCCTTCAAGAATTTCAGCACTAACAACTTCTCTTTCTCTCTCTCAGGGTGTGAGTGGAGCACTTGCAGTACTCATGAAGGATGCCATCAAGCCTACCCTTATGCAGACCCTAGAAGTGAGTCCCTAACCACACATCCTCATTGCTATCCAAGCATGAGATGAAGACAGATATAGATAGAGGACAACGATGATGTCAAAGATAGGGTGATGACTGCACTGTTGCTCAGGAATATCCAGAAATATTCCATGTAGGCTATCAGAGCAGTTTTTGTCCAATCCTCTTAGATTTATACATTCCAAGTTCCTAGAGATTGGGAAATGGGTGTAGCTGTGAGCTAAGAGCAGGTGTTTAGTATTGAACTAAAGAGCAATCAGTTGAGGTTGGGTGTGATGGTCCATACATTTACCCTGCTTCTCCATACATCTGCATCTCATTGTGCACTGAGTCATGACCGTGTACGTTCAGACACTCAGACACACACACACACACACACACACACGTGTGACCTCTGACTGGCCCATGCTAGTGGAAACGCCCATACCCGATTCTCTCTGAGGCGATGGAGGAATAGAGAAGGAGGGAGACGGAGATTAGGGCTGATGGACTGAATGATTAAACTGATAAAGAGCTGGAACACATCTGGATCTGGCCCCCTCTGACTGCTGGGGCTGGCTGTGTCTGTAGGGGACCTGCCCTCAGGGAGAGGCTCTGGAACCGTCTGCAGAGCAATGCCATTATGCCTTCCATTGTTGAACACTCTAATTGAATGATTCTAATTGATTACATTACAAGGAGAACTGTAGAATGAATTCTAATTTAATGATTGTAAATAATAATTCATGTTTTAATGACCACACAATGGAAACTCGAATTCTGGATAAAATCAGTCCAACTCAAAGGGTTATTCTGAATTATAAAATGGGTTATTTGGATCCTGGATGCTGATTGGTTGATATGCGGGAGTTGTGGGACTCCTTCAAAGTACCATGACGTGTTAATGACGTAATTCCACGGTCCCGCAGCCCAGGCAGGAAATTCATAAACTCTCGGGGGGAAAAAAATCATCAACACATAATTTTTCAGTGCTACTATTTGATTTACAAAAGTTGGGGGTTGTATAAACCTACATGTCTGCCTTATGACCTGTGCAATAATGTGTCGTTTTACAAATGCGATCTCTCCAGTACCAGTAGCCTAGCTAGCCCAAGAATGAACGTGCGCAGTGCAGCCTATGTAGGCCTATTGGATATTTATTAAATCATTATTTATTGAAGTTCTTGTCTCTCATCATCATCATTGAATCTCTGCTAGCTAGCTAGCTAGCTAAATGCCTATGATTGTTTTAGCATAGCAACTTCAAATGAATAAAATGATTAATTGACGACTGGGACAAAACACTAGAAAATAACTAACGACCAGACCGCAACTTCAGCATGCAAAAACAAATTTGCTTGTTAAAATATTATTTGCTTAAAAAATGTCATTAGTATTTTTATAAATATGTTGGCAACCATTTTATAAAAGCAACAATGCCCTCAAACCCAGGAATTATCGTGTGTCACACAATAATTCCCGGATCCTCAGAAATGATTGCTTAAATGTTCAATGAAGATTTAACAGCTCCTTGTAATGTCATCAATTAGAATGTTCAATAATTGACGGCATATGTATGCAAATGTTGAAGGGGTTAGAAACTAGATGTTAGTTGTTGGTTGGCTACTTTTTTGTTTTGGGAGGTGGTTTCTGGAGTGGTTGTATGTTTTTAGGGTGTGGGGTTGAGTAGGGATTAGGTTTTTGTTTTGGGGCGCAGGGGGGGGAATTGGTGTTGCAGAGAGTGGTTTTATGTTTTGGGAGGAAACGTTGGAGTCCTGTTTTGTGGAACTTTTCCTGTCTGTGTTTCCTGTGTTTCTGAAGGGGGGATGCATATCGGGATGGACCAGGCCTAAAGGATCCGTGGGAATTTTCAGTTTAGTTAGGCCCTCTGTGCCCTTGTGTGCGTGCGTGCATATGTATGTTTTCACAGATGGAGCAGGGTTGATAAAGAGATAGGAGGAAAGTAATAGTTGCCTCGCTGTGTTTGTAGTCGAGAGGGCCATGATTACTGTACGTGTTCTAAAACGGCCAACTTACTGTAAGTGGGACTGACTGAAACACACCCATACTGCCTCTACTGTAAAACATACAAACACCATGCACACAAACATGCCTGTTCAATGTCAACCAAAGGTGGTCTCCTCTGATCCAGTGCAGGTCCTGCTGTGCTGTAGTTAGTGTTTTATGGAGGATGCTATGAGGTCATCTGGGCTGGTGTTATGGCCCTGGTGGGTTTGGTACTGCTGCAATGGGGTGGGTGGGTTCCTACTCTCTGGGGCTTTGTAAATTATGCTCTCCGCCTCGCAAATAAAACACACACACACACACACACACAGTCCTTTGGACAGCAATTTATCTAATTCACGATTCATTCAGAACTATCCGTAATCATGGTAAGTGTTTTAGAAACAAACTCAGCAAAAAAAGAAACGTCTTTCAAAGATCATTTGTAAAAATTCACAGATCTTCATTGTAAAGGGTTTGAACACTGTTTCCCATGCTTGTTCAATGAACCATAAACAATTAATGAACATGCACCTGTGGAACGGTCGTTAAGACACTAACAGCTTACAGACGGTAGACAATTAAGGTCACAGTTCTGAAAACTTAGGACACGAAAGAGACCTTTCTACTGACTCTGAAAAACACCAAAAGAAAGATGCCCAGGGTCCCTGCTCATCTGCATGAATGTGCCTTAGGCATGCTGCAAGGAGGCATGAGGACTGCAGATGTGGCCAGGGCAATAAATTGCAACGTCCGTACTGTGAGACGCCTAAGACAGCGCTACAGGGAGACAGGACGGACAGCTGATCGTCCTCGCAGTGGCAGACCACGTGTAACAACACCTGCACAGGATCGGTACATCCGAACATCACACCTGCGGGACAGGTACAGGATGGCAACAACAACTGCCCGAGTTACACCAGGAATGCACAATTCCTCCATCAGTGTTCAGACTGTCCGCAATAGGCTGAGAGAGGCTGGACTGAGGGCTTTTTGTAAGGCAGGTCCTTACCAGACATCACCGGCAACAACGTCGCCTATGGGCACAAACCCACCGTCGCTGGACCAGACATGACTGGCAATAAGTGCTCTTCGCTGACGAGTCGTGGTTTTGTCTCACCAGGAGTGATGGTCGGATTCGCGTTTATCGTTGAAGGAATGAGCGTTACACCTAGGCCTGCACTCTGGAGCGGGATCGATTTGGAGATGGAGGGTCCGTCATGGTCTGGGGCGGTGTGTCACAGCATCATCGGACTGAGCTTGTTGTCATTGCAGGCAATCTCAACGCTGCGCGTTTACAGGGAAGACATCCTCCTCCCTCATGTGGTACCCTTCCTGCAGGCTCATCCTGACATGGCTCTCCAGCATGACAATGCCACCAGACATACTGCTCGTTCTGTGCGTGATTTCCTGCAAGACAGGAATGTCAGTGTTCTGCCATTGCTAGCGAAGATTACGGATCTCAATCCCATTGAGCACGTCGGGGACCTGTTGGATCGGAGGGTGAGGGCTAGGGCCGTTCCCCCCCAGAAATGTCCGGGAACTTGCAGCTGCCTTGGTGGAAGACTGGGGTACCATCTCACAGCAAGACCTGGCAAATTTGGTGCAGTCCACGAGGAGGAGATGCACTGCCGTACTTAATGCAGCTGGTGGCCACACCAGATGCTGGCTGTTACTTTTGATTTTGACCCCCCTTTGTTCAGGGACACATTATTCCAATTCTGTCAGTCACATGTCTCTGGAACTTGTTCAGTTTATGTCTCAGTTGTTGAATCTTGTTACGTTCATACACACATCTACACATGTTAAGTTTGCTGAAAATAAATGCAGTTGACAGTGAGAGGACATTTTATTTTTTTGCTGAGTTTATTATTTTCTTATTTACAATAAAAGTGTCTCCAAAATGACACTCATTTCTGTTGGGCACACAATAATCTGAAACACAAGCAAAACAAACAGCAAATGCATCCAACAAGTTTGTAGAGTCATTGTATAATTTCAAATCCGAAGGGCTGGAGTTCTGAGCCAAAACAACAGAAAATGTGTCATTGTCCCAATCATTTTTTACTTTTCCCACATTTTTTTGTTACAAAGGGGGATTCAAATGGATGTAACTGTTAATTTTTTAAATTCTACAATCTATTCAAAATACTCTTACGTCAAGTGGAAGAAAAATTCTAACATTTGGGGGAGAGAAAAAAAACGATCTTGATTAGTTAAGTATTCAACCCCCTGAGTCAATACATGTTACAATTTGGCAGTGATTACATCTGTCAGTCTTTCTGGGTAAATCTCGATAAGAGCTATCCACAACTGGATTGTGCAACATCTGACCATTTTATTATTTCCAAAATTCTTCAAGCTCTTGTCACGTCCTGACCATAGAGTGCTCTTATTTACAATGGCAGAGTAGGTCAGGGTGTGACTGGGGGGGTTTATCTAGTTTATTTTTTGTGTTCTAGCAAATTTTTTTCTATGTTGGGGTTTTTGTATGATTCCCAATTAGAGGCAGCTAGTCAACATTGTCTCTTATTGGGGATCATATTTAAGTAGTTGTTTTTCCCACCTGTGTTTGTGGGAGATTATTTTTGAGTTGGTGCATGTTGCACCTCTGTCGTCACGGTTTGTGTTTTGTTTATTGTTTGTTTGTCTTGCAAAGTGTCACCTTCAAATAAAAGATGTGGAACGATACTCACGCTGCGCCTTGGTCCGTTCCTACACACAAGCGTGACAGCTCTTGTCAAATTGCTAGACAACCATTTTGAGGTCTTGCCATAGATTTTCAAACAGATTAAAGTCAAAACTGTAACTCGGCCACTCAGGAACATTCACTGTCTTTTTGGTTAGCAACTCCTGTGTAGATTTTGCCTTGTGTTTTAGGTTATTGTCCTGCTGGAAGGTGAATTAATCTCCCAGTGTCTGGTGGAAAGCAGCCTGAACCAGGTTTTCCTCTAGGATTTTGCTTGTGCTTAGCTAAATCCAGTTTGTTTTTTTATCCTGAAAAATTCCCCATTCCTTAACGAGAACAAGCATAACATAACATGATGCAGCCGCCACTATGCTTGAAAATATGGAGAATGGTACTCAGTAATGCTTAGGGCAAATCCAATCAACACTTTGTATTCAAGACAAAAAGTGAATTGCTTTGCCACATTTTTTGCAGCATTACTTTAGTGCCTTGTTGCAAGCAGGATGCATATTTTGGAATATTTTTATTCTGTACAGGCTTCCTCCTTTTCACTCTGTCAATTGTGTTAGTATTGTGGAGAATTGCAACGTTGTTGATCCAGCCTCCAGCCTCAGTTTTCTCCTATCACAGACATTGCACTCTGTAACTGTTTTAAAGTCACCATTGGCTTCATAGTGAAATCCCTGAGTGGCTTCCTTCCTCTCCGCCAACTGAGTTAGGAAGGACACCTGTATCTTTGTAGTGACTGGTTGTATTGATACACCATTCAAAGTGTAATTAATAACTTCACCATGCTCAGAGGGATATTCAATGTGTGCTTTTTAAAAATGTTTTACCCATCTACCAATAGGTGCCCTTCTTTGCGAGATGTTGGAAAACTTCCTTGGTCTTTGGTTAAATCTGTGTTTGAAATTCCGTGCTTGACTGAGAGACCTTACAGATAATTGTATGTGTGGGGTACAGAGATGAGGTTATTTAAAAATCATGTTAAACACTTGTATTGTACACAGTGAGTCCATGCAACGTATGTGACTTGTTAAGCAATTTTTTGTCCTGAACTTATTTAGACTTGCCATAACAAAGGGGTTATTGACTCATGACATTTAAGCTTTTCATTTTTTTATAAAATAATTGACAAGAAATCTCAATTTCATCTCAATTTCATCCATTTTAAATTCAGGCTGTAACATAAAAAAATGTGGAGAAAGTAAAGAAATGTGAATACTTTCTGAAGGCACTGTAGATACAGACACATTCTAGGAATGATTTCTTCAGCTTGGCACTGCTAATTATGGCCTGTTAAGGACAGTTCAGAGTTGTTTACACAGATGTGACCGCAAATGATGAAAGTGTAATGCTCCATCCACAACACACACACATACCCCCCCCTCCCCATCATGGACATTCCGATGATGTCAGACCTTGTATTCCTCTGCTATGGTTTTCTCTCAAAGCTGTCTCCTCTCATCCTCCACTTGTTCCTCACAGAGTTCAAAACAGTGACAGTAGAGTAATAGGTACTGTATGTAGGATTGGTACAGGCATCTGGGTTTACAGTCTACATGAGTGGATCATGATTAAATGGACCAATCAGTCTTAGTTTTGACACCTGATTGACCCCAGGCTAACCTTTTTCCCTTTTGTGTGTGATGCTGATGGTGTATTGGAGAGAGAGGTGTGAAAAGGGGAAAGGATGAAACGATCTCCTCCTTCCTGTTTTTATCTCCATCCCTTCCCCCTGGGTGTGTTTAATCTGCTCTTCCTCTTTTATTTTCCACCGACTGGAGAACTGACACAATTGCCTTTTTTTATTTGATTTATTTCCCGTTTCATTTGTGAGAGCTGGTGGTTTTATTTCCTGAATGTCTTTCCGGGGGGGAATGACACAACATCCAATCAGAGTTCAGGGGTTGTCATCACACACAGCGATTCACCTTTTATGTGACGTATGCTAGCTTTCCTACAGGGTCAGAGAAAGAGCACACAATGGAAAGGGTGGTAACAGCAACAGGATACCTATTCAAATGGGCATTTTTCATCTGCTGATTTATCTCTCTAGTTGCTCTTTTTCTCAATACAATCTCACACACACACACATTCATTCTCTCCTACTGTGCTCTTTTCTATTTTCTCTCTCCGATTGTAAGTAGATGCTTTATAAAGCATGTGTAAGAGGCTGATTAAACAAGTGATTTAGCGCTCTGTGGGATTGGAGGTATTTGTCTCTGCCCTGTCACATGACAAAACAATGGCTAAAGTGTTTTCACTCACCTCCCAGTTTTCTCCCTCCAAGCTTTTCCCCTCTCCCAGTATTTCGACTGAGGTGTTAGCAATTTTCTTCCTCAAAAGTTGTAGTTGACCTTGTATATTGTTATAGAAATAGTCCAATGGCTGAAGGGGGTTGTCCTGTGTATTAACACTGGCACTTTGCACAACTAGTGCCTACCAGCTCTTAACCTGCAGCTGCTGTGTAGACAAATAATGTTTAGACAAATATGCAGTCCTGAAACTCAATGATGTAGTTGTAGAATGCAAATTAATGTAGAGGTACAGCTTACATGTTTGTTTGTGCTGGGTTTGCTAGTAAGTCACTTTGGGTAATAAAAAATAAAATAAAAATGGTGTGCCCTTCCGTTCTAGGGTTCTCCAGTGTTTGTCCACGCGGGGCCATTTGCCAATATCGCCCATGGCAACTCCTCGGTGCTGGCAGACAAGCTTGCATTGAAGCTGGTCGGAGAGGACGGATTTGTAGGTAAGTGTCCTCAGTGCACACTCTTAGAATTAAAGGAGCCTCGAGGAACCTTTTGTGGCTAAAAATGATTGCCACTGTGGGGGAACCCTTTCAGTTCATTTGTGAAGGTTCAAACGGATACCTTTTTGTGAGGGCAGGGGTTAAATGTTGAACCTTTTTCAATAATATAAATGTAAGTGACACATTTACTTTAATAATAATAATAAATCATATTATATTAGTGTTTCAAAATTATACTGTAACAAAATGGTGACTATTGTAACAATGGAATGCTACAGTTGAAGTCGGAAGTTTACGTACACCTTAGCCAAATATATTTAAACTCAGTTTTTCACAATTCCTGACATTTAATCCAAGTAAAAATTCCCTGTCTTAGGTCAGTAAGATTCACCACTTTGTTTTAAGAATGTGAAATGTCAGAATAATAGTAGAGAGAGGGATTTTATTTCAGCTTTTATTTCTTTCATCACATTCCCAGTGGGTCAGAAGTTAACGTACACTCAATTAGTATTTGGTAGCATTGCCTTTAAATTGTATAACTTGGGTCAAGCGTTTCGGGTAGCCTTCCACAAGCTTCCCACAATAAGTTGGGTGAATTTTGGTCCGTTCCTCCTGACAGAGCTGGTGTAACTGAGTCAGGTTTGTAGGCCTTCTTGCTCACACACATTGTCCATTTGGAAGACCCATTTGCGACCAAGCTTTAACTTCCTGACTGATGTCTTGAGATGTTGCTTCAATATATCCACATAATTTTCCTGCCTCATGATGCCATCTATTTTGTGAAGTGCACCAGTCCCTCCTGCAGCAAAGCACCCCCACAACATGATGCTGCCACCCCTGTGCTTCACGGTTAGGATGGTGTTCTTCAGCTTGCAAGCATCCACCTCATCAGACCAGAGGACATTTCTCCGAAAAGTACCCATGTGTAGTTGCAAACCGTAGTCTGGCTTTTTTATGGCTGTTTTGGAGCAGTGGCTTCCTTGCTGAGCGGCCTTTCAGCTTATGTTGATATAGGACTCGTTTTACTGTGGATATAGATACTTTTGTACCTGTTTCCTCCAGCATCTTCACAAGGTCCTTTGCTGTTGTTCTGGGATTGATTTGCACTTTTCGCACCAAAGTACGTTCATCTCTAGGAGACAGAATGCGTCTCCTTCCTGAGCGGTATGACGGCTGCGTGGTCCCATGGTGTTTATACTTGCGTACTGTTGTTTGTACAGATGACCGTGGTACCTTCAGGCGTTTGGAAATTGCTCCCAAGGATGAACCAGACTTGTGGAGGTCTACAATTTTTTTTTCTGAGGTCTTGGCTGATTTCTTTTGATTTTCCCATGATGTCAAGCAAAGAGGCACTGAGTTTGAAGGTAGACCTTGAGATACATCCACAGGTACACCTCCAATTGACTCAAATTATGTCAATTAGCCTATCAGAAGCTTCTAATACCATGACATAATTTTCTGGAATTTTCCAAGCTGTTTACATACACTAAGTTGATTGTGCCTTTAAACTTCTGACCCACTGGAATTGTCATACAGTGAATGATAAGTGAAATAATCTGTCTGTAAGCAATTGTTGGAAAAATGTATTGTGTCATGCACAAAGTAGATGTCCTAACCGACTTGCCAAAACTATAGTTTGTTAACAAGTAACTTGTGGAGTGGTTGAAAAACTAGTTTTATTGACACCAACCTAAGTGTATGTAAACTTCCGACTTCAACTGTACTTGGCTCTTTAGTATCACATGCACTTATGTCCGCCTTTAACAAGGCGGCAGAACTAGCCGTGTACAGGCGTAACCAATATTGACTAGAACCTGACCGCTATGTTATTTTTGGGTCCAATATGATATTGATTTTAGGGAGGCAAAAGTCACAGATTACCGATATATCTGCCGATGTTGTGTTTTAGAGGTGGAATGAAAAACTGACCTTTTTGTACACACATTGTGCTGTAAAGGATTAACAGGTACTCTAAATGATGATTTCTTAACAAATTATAAAATGTACATTATTTAAGAACATTTTATTTGTGGTTTACAGGATATCTACCAAAAAGCAACTACAATGGGTGAACAAAACATTATGAACACCTGCTCTTTCCATGACATAGATTGACCAGGTGAACGCTATGATCCCTTATTGATGTCACTTTTTAAATGCACTTCAGTCAGTGTAGATGAAGGGGAGGAGACAAGATAAAGAAGGATTTTCAAGTCTTGCGACAATTGAGACATGGATTGTGTGTGTGTGTGTGTGTGTGCGCGCTTGCGCCATTCAGAGGGTGAATGGGCAGGACAAAAGATTGAAGTGCCTTTGAACGGGGAATGGTAGTTGGCGCCAGGCACACCGATTTGTGTCAAGAACTGCAAATGCTGCTGGCTTTTTCACGCTCAATAGTGTCCCGTGTGTAGTCAGAATGGTCCACCACCCAAAGGACATCCAGCCAATTTGACACAACTGTAAAGGCCATGCCCAACGAATTGAGGCTGTTCTGAGGGCAAAGGGGAGTGCAACGCAACATCAGGAAGGCGTTCCTAATGTGTTGTACACTCAGTGTATATCTTCTAAATAAGACAGTAAATACAAAACTTGTTTAGTTTACCTTCTTAGGTATGACTTAAAATGTGTCTATCAATGGAAGTGGATAAGAAGTATTTGTTCTAAACCAACACAAGGGGTGGCTGGCTGAATGAATTCAACTTTGTCTCAAGTAAATCGGAAACTGCACTGTTCACAAATAAGCATTGAAATGCAGTAACATGTCGTTTGTCATGCCACCACTGTGTCAGCGTTAGCATTTGTCCTGAGTAAATTTACACACAGTGTTTACAACAGTCAAAGGGGTGTGCATACTTTCTGAAAGTACTGTATGTACATTACTCTGCTATTCAATACAAAATTGTATTAGCTATACATTCCAACTGCAAATGGCATGCACTGATGACTGAAAACGTTTATGCAGACATGCTTGCCTCACTGGTTTTAGTCACATGTTCTAATTTAGCTAGCTAGCTAACATTAGCTACTTATCTCATGAATGCAATCACATGGCCTGAGTGATACAGTGCCTTGCTAAAGTATTCATCCCCCTTGGCGTTTTTCCTATTTTGTTGCATTACAACCTGTAATTTAAATAGATTTTTATTTGGATTTCATGTAATGGACATACACAAAATAGTCCAAATATGTGAAGTGAAATGAAAAAAGTAACTTGTTTAAAAAAATGGTGCGTGCATATGTATCCACCCCCTTTGCTATGAAGGCCCTAAATAAGATCTGGGGCAACCAATTACCTTTTAGAAGTCACATAATTAGTAAGATTGCACACAGGTGGACTTTAAGTGTCACATGATCTTAGTGTATATACACCTGTTCTGAAAGGCCCCAGAGTCTGCAACACCACTAAGCAAGGGACACCACCAAGCAAGCGGCACCATGAAGACCAAGGAGCTCCCCAAACAGGTCAGGGACAAAGTTATGGAGAAGTACAGATCAGGGTTGGGTTATAAATAAATATCCGAAACTTTGAACCATCCCACGGAACACCGTTAAATCCGTTATTAAAAAATGGAAAGAATATGGCACCACAACAACCCTGCCAAAACTCACGGACCAGGCAAGGAGGGCATTAATCAGAGAGGCAACAAAGAGACCAAAGATAACCCTGAAGGAGCTGCAAAGCTCCACAGTGGAAATTGGAGTATCTGTCCATAGGACCACTTTAAGCCGTGCACTCCACAGAGCTGGGTTTCATGGAGGAGTGGTCAGAAAAAAGACATTGCTTAAAGAAAGAATTGGTGAAACACGTTATGTGTTCACCAAAAGGCATGTAGGAGACTCCCCAAACATATGGAAGAAGGTACTCTGGTCAGATGTGGTTGAAATTGAGCTTTTTGGCCATCAAGGAAAACGCTATGTCTGGGGCAAACCCAACACCTCTCATCACCCCGAGAACATCATCCCCATAGTGAAGCATGGTGGTGGCAGCATCATGTGGTGGATGTTTTTCATCGGCAGGGAATGGGAAACTGGTCAGGATTGAAGGAATGATGGATGGCGCTAAATACAGGGATGTTCTTGAGGGAAACCTGTTTGTCTTCCAGAGATTTGAGACTGGGATGGAGGTTCACCTTCCAGCAGGACAATGACCCTAAGCATACTGCTGAAGCAACACTCGAGTGGTTTAAGGAGAAACATTTAAATGTCTTGGAATGGCCTAGTCAAAGCCCGGACCTCAATCCAATTGAGAATCTGTGGTATGACTTCTGCTGGTGTACAGATTGCTGTACACCAGCAGAACCCATCCAACTTGAAGGAGCTGGAGCAGTTTTGCCTTGAAGAATGGGCAAAACCCCAGTGGCTAGATGTGCCAAGCTTATAGAGACATACCCCAAGAGACTTGCAGCTGTAATTGCTGCAAAAGGTGGCTCTACAAAATATTGACTTTGGGGGGGGTTGAATAGTTACGCACGCTCAAGTTTTTCAAAAAAATGTTTTGTCTTATTTCTTGTTTGTATCTTCAAAGTGGTTGGCATGTTGTGTAAATCAAATGATAGAAACCCCCCAAAAAATCTATTTTAATTCCAGGTTGTAAGGCAACAAAATAGGAAAAATGCCACGGTGGTGAATACTTTCGCAAGCCACTGTAGATATGTAACCAACTGACTTGTTTTTTTCAGATTGTTTGTTTATTTTGAAAAATTAACTAAATAAGCCCACTCGCTAACATAATAGGTCAAGACAGTAACGGTGTTATTTTTGTATCAAGGATGAGTGTTCACTTTGGCGTCGTCCCAGTGTTAGCTCAATCTCTGTTCCTTATGTACTAACTACCCTGCTGGCTAGCAAACCAGCTAACGTTAACTAAGTGAGAATGTGATGACAGTGATGCTTGCTTGGTGAATTGTACTTTTGTACTTATATTATATTGACTCTGCAACTGAACACATGAACCGCAATGACAATTACTCTCATGGGTGGCCAAAAATAACTTTTTGAAAGCCACGCCCCAAATAAGCCACAAATCTTCTGATCAGCTGCCACCGCTAGAAGATATAGCTACAATATATACACTTTCTCCAGGACGCCTTTGCTACATTGAAGGATGAAAGGTTCTTCCCAGTACCCCTCAACTAACAAAAGGTGCAAATATGAACCCATTGACTACCAATGGTTCCCTGAGGAACTCCAGGGTTCCCCTTAATTCTAAGAGTGCGATGTGCGAGTAACAGACACAGTAACTAAAAAATTGACGGCCAGCTCTTTTTCAACTGTACATTCTGGGCGGAAGCGCACACGCACACTTTGATGAGGAATTCAAACCCCGGGTTTCCTGGGAAGGGTTGGCTCAAACCATAAGTTACAACTCCAGGGTTGAACTTTAGCTCAGTTCTTGGCTTCCAGTACCTTTGGCCTACTTACTCCTGAGTCCTGGTCCTGGCTCAAGCCTCTGGCCCTGGTACGTCAGGGTTGCTGCTTGGAGGAGTCCTGCCCTGGTCCTGGCTCAAGCCTCTGGCCTTGGTCCTGCCTCTAGCCTCTGGCCCTGGTACCTTAGGGTTGCTGCTTGGAGGAGTCCACGCTGCAGACTAGGGTTCTGAAGCTTTCTTGGAACTGTGGAAAAGTTCCGTTAGAGGAGGAAGCAGATTTGTAATCGTAAGAGCCTGTGGAATGCTTTGGAGTAAATCAGCCTAATCCATCAATGTCAAAGCATACCTGACTCTTTCCATATTTCTCTATCCATCCTCCCCTCCCTGTCTTACTCTCCTTCTCTCATCTCCTCTCGCTCTCTTTATCTCCATTCTCAGTCTCTCTGTGAAAGAATAATGGGAATGTGTGTGTTTTTGCCTGTGGACACAGTGTGGTAGTGAACTGTCTTTAAGGGCATGCCCGGTGTGTTTAGCTCTAGCTAAACCCACAGAACTACTACTTACCACCTAGTTACAGTGTTTGTGTGTGGCCACCTTCATGCCCAGGTAGTTACTGTCACTCTACTGACCTGAAGGAATGCATAGGCAATACGCTCCCAGTGTAGAGTTTCACAACACAGTCAGGAGGAGAGAAGTGTGGAAGGGGCCATCTCATCCCTTCCTCTTTTTCCTTCCTCGCTCTCTCTTTACCTCTATCTCTCCTGTGTTCGTAGTCCCTCTCCTGCTCCCTGTGTTCGTAGTCCCTCTCCTGCTCCCTGTGTTCAGTAGTCCCTCTCCTGCTCCCTGTGTTCAGTAGTCCCTCTCCTGCTCCCTGTGTTCGTAGTCCCTCTCCTGCTCCCTGTGTTCAGTAGTCCCTCTCCTGCTCCCTGTGTTCAGTAGTCCCTCTCCTGCTCCCTGTGTTCAGTAGTCCCTCTCCTGCGCCCTGTGTTCGTAGTCCCTCTCCTGCTCCCTGTGTTCAGTAGTCCCTCTCCTGCTCCCTGTGTTCGTAGTCCCTCTCCTGCTCCCTGTGTTCGTAGTCCCTCTCCTGCTCCCTGTGTTCGTAGTCCCTCTCCTGCTCCCTGTGTTCAGTAGTCCCTCTCCTGCTCCCTGTGTTCAGTAGTCCCTCTCCTGCTCCCTGTGTTCGTAGTCCCTCTCCTGCTCCCTGTGTTCAGTAGTCCCTCTCCTGCTCCCTGTGTTCAGTAGTCCCTCTCCTGCTCCCTGTGTTCAGTAGTCCCTCTCCTGCTCCCTGTGTTCGTAGTCCCTCTCCTGCTCCCTGTGTTCAGTAGTCCCTCTCCTGCTCCCTGTGTTCAGTAGTCCCTCTCCTGCTCCCTGTGCTCAGTAGTCCCTCTCCTGCTCCCTGTGTTCAGTAGTCCCTCTCCTGCTCCCTGTGTTCGTAGTCCCTCTCCTGCTCCCTGTGTTCAGTAGTCCCTCTCCTGCTCCCTGTGTTCAGTAGTCCCTCTCCTGCTCCCTGTGTTCAGTAGTCCCTCTCCTGCTCCCTGTGTTCAGTAGTCCCTCTCCTGCTCCCTGTGTTCAGTAGTCCCTCTCCTGCTCCCTGTGTTCAGTAGTCCCTCTCCTGCTCCCTGTGTTCAGTAGTCCCTCTCCTGCTCCCTGTGTTCAGTAGTCCCTCTCCTGCTCCCTGTGTTCAGTAGTCCCTCTCCTGCTCCCTGTGTTCAGTAGTCCCTCTCCTGCTCCCTGTGTTCAGTAGTCCCTCTCCTGCTCCCTGTGTTCAGTAGTCCCTCTCCTGCTCCCTGTGTTCAGTAGTCCCTCTCCTGCTCCCTGTGTTCAGTAGTCCCTCTCCTGCTCCCTGTGTTCAGTAGTCCCTCTCCTGCTCCCTGTGTTCAGTAGTCCCTCTCCTGCTCCCTGTGTTCAGTAGTCCCTCTCCTGCTCCCTGTGTTCAGTAGTCCCTCTCCTGCTCCCTGTGTTCGTAGTCCCTGTCCTGCTCCCTGTGTTCAGTAGTCCCTCTCCTGCTCCCTGTGTTCAGTAGTCCCTCTCCTGCTCCCTGTGTTCAGTAGTCCCTCTCCTGCTCCCTGTGTTCAGTAGTCCCTCTCCTGCTCCCTGTGTTCAGTAGTCCCTCTCCTGCTCCCTGTGTTCAGTAGTCCCTCTCCTGCTCCCTGTGTTCAGTAGTCCCTCTCCTGCTCCCTGTGTTCAGTAGTCCCTCTCCTGCTCCCTGTGTTCAGTAGTCCCTCTCCTGCTCCCTGTGTTCAGTAGTCCCTCTCCTGCTCCCTGTGTTCAGTAGTCCCTCTCCTGCTCCCTGTGTTCAGTAGTCCCTCTCCTGCTCCCTGTGTTCGTAGTCCCTCTCCTGCTCCCTGTGTTCAGTAGTCCCTCTCCTGCTCCCTGTGTTCGTAGTCCCTCTCCTGCTCCCTGTGTTCAGTAGTCCCTCTCCTGCTCCCTGTGTTCAGTAGTCCCTCTCCTGCTCCCTGTGTTCGTAGTCCCTCTCCTGCTCCCTGTGTTCGTAGTCCCTCTCCTGCTCCCTGTGTTCAGTAGTCCCTCTCCTGCTCCCTGTGTTCAGTAGTCCCTCTCCTGCTCCCTTCACTCTCCCTCTCTGCTGTCTCTGTTTGTTACAGGACTCTCAGGTATGTTAGGAACTTACCCTCCCCTCTGAGGCTCCTCAGACAGCTGTGATGCCCCCTCCCCCTTTCTCTCCTCCCCTCTTCCTCTACTCTGCTTCCCCTCCCCTACCTGCCTCCCCTCCCTCTTGCCAAGAACAAAACACCAGAATCATGTGGCTATTACTTATTGCAGTAAGTTGAAGATGCAAATGTAGTACTATCCTTCTTACATGCTTTAGTTGTGGTAGTTTTCAAGTCAGTTTCAGCCTTCAGTCTTGCACTGACTGTAGTTTAGATAAGAGAGAGATCGAATGCACCCTGAGTGGAGGCTAGTCCCAGACAGACTCCCATTTTGAAATGCATTCCACATGTCAGATTCCTGCTATTCCTGCATCCTTAGTGGTCTGGTCTGGTATGGAGGAGAGGGCACTCAAATAACCTCTAACAACAGGGACACTGGGTTTCCCCCTTTGTACAAAACACACAGATGAAGGAATGTGGATCCATTTGAATAACTAGACACAACCAAACTTGTTGAAATGTTGAGCTGAACACAAATTTGACAACTTTTGCGCAGACCTCCCAATGACATTAATGCATAGGCTAATTCAGGTGAATAACACACATTTAGTTTCTAAAGTCAGGATTGGAACCTGAGAGAATAATGTAAAGAATGGAATAAAACTTGTTAGGAATAGGTATTATCAGTGATCGTATCTAAAATCTGCATTTTCATTCATATTGGGGGAAAAATAGGAGTGTTTTTTTGGGGGGGGGGTGGAGAAACTAGCGCTGACCTGGCTTACTTTTCAGGCCTGTGTGTGTGTGTGTGTGTGTGTGTGTGTGTGTGTGTGTGTGTGTGTGTGTGTGTGTGTGTGTGTGTGTGTGTGCGCGAGTAACCCTGAGCAAGCCTCACTACTCCCCTGCTCTGTCCCCTGTAGCCCCACAGCTTTTCACAACAATCCTCACTAGTTTGAGGTCACCACACAGACCAGGAAACTCACAGGGGCTTCCTTTAGACATCCTCTGGGTTACCGTGTTGTTGTTTCTGTCTCTCTCTCATACTCGGCGGTGACTGTGTGTGTGGTTGTGTCATTGGACAATCACAATTTGTGAAAGGATCATCATTAATCCACTACCCAGGTTTCAAAATGAGACCAAAATAAGCTTTTTCTCTGGTGATCAATTCAGCTTAGCTCTAGTCATTGCCAGGACTTGACAGTAATACCATGTTGTCACAGCCAGGATAAACACAAACACAAATTCCTACCCCTGTAGAAATGCAAGAAAACAGTCTGCTCTCTGTAGTTCATCAAACATCTTGCTAAATCCTTTGGTTGAGATCTGGACATGCGTTGTTGATTTTAACAAATGGAAAGGCCACCAGTTGAAATGCAGAATGTGTTTTTCAGGTCCCAAAAACCACAGCATCTCTGCAGGATGGCTTAATGACATTGAGGTTAAGCAGACTCTCTCCCTCTCCCCCTCTCTCTCTCAATCCCTCTTTCCCTCTCTGTCCAGCTCTCTCTGTCCCTCTCTCTGTCTCTCTCTCTCAATCCCTCTTTCCCTCTCTGTCCAGCTCTCTCTGTCCCTCTCTCTGTCTCTCTCTCTCCGTTGATTAGCCCGTATAACAGTGTAGCCATGATGTAATACACACCTTTCATTTTCTCATGGAAACTCACCCCCTTTCCAGAAAATAGTCACCACAACCGAGGGATTGTATTTTATCGTTTGTCAGTCTGTAACATTTTGGGTCCGAGGACGCCTCTTCCTAACCACACTCTCAATACACTAATCTCTTCTGTGGTCAAATAGCTTAAAACACTGTTTCAATCTCTGTTTCTGTTCATTTTCCCATATGCATTTCCAGATGAGTAGAGTTTTATGGATAAACACATTTTCATCACTCGTTAAACTCAGTTTATATTGTGGACTGTGAAATTCTGGGCCTGACTTTTTGGAGTGCTCTGAATAGCTAGAAGGAACAGTATGGTGGCGTGTGTCCGTGGTCAGTTAGACATCATGTCAGACGTTAAATGGAGAATCTACACGCTTGACTTCTAAAACACACTCAATTGCCGGTGATTCCCTTAATTACTGTAGGTCAGTTTCATCCCTATTTATTAAATCCCTTTAATCGACATCCCTTTATTTGGGATAATCCAGGATTTAACTGGCCTAGGGTTTTCTAGAGTTCAACACACACATGCATGCACTCACATGACAAACACACACACACCTCTGTCAGGAATGCCATCTTTCACCAGTGGAAACAGTAACTTCCCCCCGACCGCCTAGGGAAGTGGCACAGGAAGCCCACTGAGAAGGGGTGTAGTCTGGGAGGAGCTGGCTGTGTCATGGCCTGGAGCCTGGAGGAGCCCTGGTGGGGGGCCACAGCCTACTGGGGCAGGGCCAGTGGACCAGGGGTCCCTACTGGAAACATCCAGGAGTGAGATTCCTGTGTAAACAACAGGAAGCGGTCACAAGGCTGGTTGTCTATGTTGTCATTAGCCCTGTGCTATCTCTTTGCTGACAGTTTCAGTGTGATGAAATGTAAACCTTTAGCCCTAACAGTGTTAGTGGTGTTAGCTGTCATCAAATGTTGTTGGTCACATACACATATTTACAGATATAATTGTGGGTGTAGCAAAATGCTTCTGTTCCTAGCTCCAACAGTGCAGTAATATCTAACAATTCACAACAATACACACATCTAAAAGTAAAATAATTTAATTAAGAAATATATACATTTTAGGACGAGCAATGTCGGAGTGGCATTGACTAAAATAAAGTGCAGTATATACATATGAAATGAGTAAAGCAGTATGTAAACATTATTAAAGTGACCAGTAATTCCATGTCTATGTACAGCCTCTAAGGTGCAGGGTTGAGTAACCGTGTGGTAGCCGGTAGCCGGCTACTAACAGTGACTAAGTTCAGGGCAGGGCACTGGGTGGAGGCCGGCTACTAACAGTGACTATGTTCAGGGCAGGGTACTGGGTAGAGGCCGGCTACTAACAGTGACTAAGTTCAGGGCAGGGTACTGGGTGGAGGCCTGCTACTAACAGTGACTAAGTTCAGGGCAGGGTACTGGGTGGAGGCCTGCTACTAACAGTGACTAAGTTCAGGGCAGGGTACTGGGTGGAGGCCGGCTACTAACAGTGACTAAGTTCAGGGCAGGGTACTGGGTGGAGGCCTGCTACTAACAGTGATTAAGTTCAGGGCAGGGTACTGGGTGGAGGCCGGCTACTAACAGTGACTAAGTTCAGGGCAGGGTACTGGGTGGAGGCCGGCTGGTAACAGTGACTAAGGGCAGGGCAGGGTACTGGGTGGAGGCCGGCTACTAACAGTGAATAAGGGCAGGGTACTGGGTGGAGGCCGGCTACTAACAGTGACTAAGGGCAGGGTACTGGGTGGAGGCCGGCTACTAACAGTGACTAAGTTCAGGGCAGGGTACTGGGTGGAGGCCAGCTAGTGATGGCTATTTAACAGTCTGATGGCCTTGAGATAGAAGCTGTTTTTCAGTCTCTTGGTCCCAGCTTTGATGCGCCTGTACTGCCCTCGCCTTCTGGATGATAGGGGGTGAACAGGCCTTGGCTGGGGTGGTTGTTGTCCTTGATGATATTTTTTGGCCTTCCTGTGACATTGGGTGCTGTAGGTGTCCTGGAGGGCAGACAGTGTGCGCCCAGTGACGCGTTGGGCAGACCGTACCACCCTCTGGAGAGCCCTGCAATCACAGGGGTTGCAGTTCCTGTACCAGGTGGTGATGCAGCCCGACAGGATGCTCTCAATTGTGCATCTGTAAACATTTGTGAGGGTCTTAGGGGCCAAGCTGAATTTCTTCAGCCTCCTGAGGTTGAAGAGGTGCTGTTGCGCCTTCCTCACCACACTGTCTGTGTGGGTGGACCATTTCAGACTTTCAGCAATGTGTACGCTGAGAAACTTCACGCTTTTCACCTTCTCCACTGCGATCCCGTCGATGTGGATAAGGGTGTGCTCCCTCTGCTGTTTCCTGAAGTCAACGATCAGCTTTGTTGACGTTAAGGGAGAGGTTATTTTCCTAGCACCACTCCATCAGGACCCTCACCTTCTCCCTGTAGGCTGTATCGTCATTGTTGGTAATCAGGCCTACTGTTATGACATCTGCAAACTTGATGATTGATTTGGAGGTGTGCGTGGCCACGCAGTCATGGGTGTGCAGGGAGTACAGGAGGGGGCTGAGCACGCACCCTTGTGGGGCCCCTGTGTTGAGGATCAGGGAAGTGGAGGTGGTGTTTCCTATGGTGTTGAAGGCTGAGCTATGGTCAATGAACAGCATTCTTGCACAGGTATTCCTCTTGTCCAGATGAGAGAGGGCCGTGTGCAGTGCGATGGCGATTGCATCGTCTGTGGATCTATTGGGGCGGTAAGCAAATTGAAATGGGTCTAGGGTGTCCGTTAAGCTAGAGATGATATGATCCTTAACTAGCTTCTCAAAGCACTTCATGATGACAGCAGTGAGTGCTACGGGGCGATAGTCATTTAGTTCAGTTACCTTTGCTTTCATGGGTACAGGAACAATGGTGGGCATCTTGAAGCAAGTGGGGACAGCAGACTGGGATAGGGAGAGCTTGAATATGTTCATAAACACTCCAGCCAGCTGGTCTGCGCATGCTCTGAGGATGCGGCTAGGGACGCAGTCTGGGCCGGCAGTCTTGCGAGGGTTAACACGCTAAAATGTCTTACTCACATCGGCCACGGAGAACAAGAGCCCACAGTCCTTGGGAGCGAGCCACGTCGGTGGCACTGTATTGTTGTCAAAGCGGGCGAAGAAGGTGTTTAGCTTGTCTGGGAGCAAGACGTCAGTGTCCGCGATGTGGCTGGTTTTCCCTTTTGTAATCCGTGATTGTCTGTAGACCCTGCCACATACGTCTCGTGTCTGAGCCGTTGAATTGTGACTCCACTTTGTCTCTGTGCTGACATTTTGCCTGTTTTATTGCCTTAGAGGGAATAATTACACTGTTTGTATTTTACCATATTCCCAGTCACCTTGCCATGGTTAAATACGGCGGTTTGAGCTTTCAGTTTTGTGCAAATCCTGCCATCTATCCACGGTTTCTGGTTTGGGTAGGTTTTAATAGTCACCGTGGGAACAACATCCCCTATACACTTCCTGATTAACTCAGTCACCATGTCCATATATGTTATTCTCAGAGGCTACCCGTAACATATCTCAGTCAGCATGATCAAAACAATTTTGAAGCATGGATTCCGATTGGTCAGACCAGCATTGAATAGGCCTTGTAGGCATCCCGGAAAGGGAGTAGCAGTGGTCTAGTGTTTTCCCAGCGCGAGTACCACAGTCAATGTGTTGATAGAACTTCGGTAGCATTTTCCTTAAAAAAATTGTTTTAAATCCCCAGCTACAATAAATGCGGCCTCAGGATGGGTGGTTTCCAGCTTGCATAAAGTCCAGTGTAGTTCTTTGAGGGCCGTCATAGTATCAGCTTGAGGGGGAATATACACGACTGTGACTATAACCGAAGAGAATTCTCTTGGGAGGTAAAATGGTCGGCGCTTGATTGTGAGGTATTTTAGGTCTGGTGAACAGAAAGACTTGAGTTTCTGTACATTATCACAATCACACCGTGAGTAGTTAATCATCACACATACACCACCACCTTTCTTCCACCTGAGAGTTCTTTATTCCTGTCGGCGCGATGTACTGAGAACCCAGCTGGCTGTATGGACGGGGACAGTATATCCGAAGAGAGCCATGATTTCGTGAAACAGAGTATGTTACAGTCCCTGATGTCTCTCTGGAAGGAGATCATTGCCCTGAGCTCGTCTACTTTATTGTGCAGAGACTGAACATTAGCGAGTTATATACTCGGAAGCGGTGAATGGTGTGCACGTCTCCTGAGTCCGAGTAGAAATCCACTCCGAATCTTGGAGCAGCCTCTGGGATAAGTTCAATTGCCCTGGGGGTACAAACAAAGGATATATTTCAATGACCTGGGGGGTACGAACAAGGATCCAATTCAGGAAAGTTGTAATGCTGGTGAGTTACCGCCGCTCTGATATCCAAGGTTATTTCCAGGAGTATGTAGTAACAAAAAAAAACGTTCTGGGCTAATAATGTAAGAAATAACACACAAAAAAACAAAATACTGAAAAGTTGCTTAGGAGCTTGAAGTAGAGCTGCCATGTCTGTCGGCGCCGTCTTGAGCCATCTTCAGCATAGCTGTGCCATCTGGTGATGAATATCTGTGGTTGCCGCTGTCTCCCTGTGACTCATACAATGGTGGCCCTCCAGGAAGCTGTATCTTAACAGAGCTGTCATTGCAGGTAGACTATTTGCTTTTGTTGGAGTGTGTTCAAGAGGCCCAGGGCTGTAGTATCAGAGGCCCTGGACCCTTTACAGACCTCCAACTGAACCAGCCATTCACTCCAGATTTACTCCCACAGAGATGGGAGGGATAGAGAGATAGGTAGAGAGAGGGGTAGAAAGAGTTCATAACATGGCTTGTCTTTGCTGCAGTGCTCTTTGAAGATGTATCCAACTAAACTGAGGACTTGGTCACGTGTAATGTCCATGTACTGTAGAACTAAGTTACAGAAAGTGAAAACAAACACAGGGCTGATCTGCCTATGCTCTGGACTTATCTCACTTTCTGTCTAACTCTGGTGTTGACTCCTACCCCCTTCTCTCCTCTCTACAGTGACTGAGGCTGGTTTCGGGGCAGACATCGGGATGGAGAAGTTCTTCAACATCAAGTGCAGGGCCTCGGGGCTGAGGCCAAACGTTGTTGTCCTGGTCGCCACGGTCAGAGCATTGAAAATGCATGGAGGCGGTCCCAATGTGAGTCATCCATCCATTCTATCAGTGGTGTAAAGTACTTAAGTAAAAATACTTAAAAGTACTACTTAAGTCGTTTTTTGGGGTGTCAGTACTTTACCACATATATTTTTGACAACTTTTACTTCACTACATTCCTAAAGAAAATAATGTACTTTTTACTCCATACATTTTCCCTGACACCCAAATGTACTCGTTATATTTTAATGCTTAGCAGGACAGGAAAATGGTCCAATTCACACACTTATCAAGAGTACATCCCTACAGACTCTGATCCGGTGGGCTCACTAAACACCAACGCTTCAGAGTTGCCGCCTGGTTTGCTAAATATAAGGAATTTGAAATGATTTATACAGTATTTTACTGGGTGACTTTTACTTTTACTCAAGTATGACAATTGAGTACTTTTTCCACCACTGCGTTCTATAATGCTAATATAGCAAGAGTCTGTACTACACTTTATTTTTCTCTACTGTATAAGGCTAACATTATAGGATCTCTGCAATTCTAAGATAGAGCGGTTACCATGTACCCACATCAGTAAATGGCCCACTGTTGTAAACGTCTAAGGACGAGAAATTCTGTGAATACAGTGCTCTGGCTTATGTTTTCATGCCGTACCCATAAACTCAGTGATTTGTGTGCTGCATACCTCTCTGGAGTAAATGTTTGTTTATAGCTTGTATTAGATAACCCTAGCCCAAGAGTTGCTTATCTCCACTAGCACCTGGACCGTTCATTTCAGTTTCCTGGTATTTACTGTACCCGAGTTGACCATAATACACTAAACTGACTGTGAAATATGGTGTTGATGGTGATATATTTTTTGTTTGAATATGTGCTAAAATTACTGTGTTCCTGCAGGTCTCAGCTGGCTCACCTCTACCAAGAGAGTACATAGACGAGGTAAGAGATTGGAGAGAGAGAACTTTACTTGGTTTGAAACAGAGTAGTACAACTATTTTGTTGTCAGTGGTAATGCGAGCTTATTAACCTCTCTAGGGTCGGTGGGACGAAATCGTCCCACCTACGTAACAGCCAGTGGAATCCTGTGGCGCGTTATTCAAATACCTTAGAAATGCTATTACTTCAATTTCTCAAACATATGACTATTTTACACCATTTTAAAGACAAGACTCTCGTTAATCTAACCACACTGTCCGATTTCAAAAAGGCTTTACAACGAAAGCAAAACATTAGATTATGTCAGCAGAGTACCCAGCCAGAAATAATCAGACACCCATTTTTAAGCTAGCATATAATGTCACATAAACCCAAACCACAGCTAAATGCAGCACTAACCTTTGATGATCTTCATCAGATGACACACCTAGGACATTATGTTATACAATACATGCATGTTTTGTTCAATCAAGTTCATATTTATATCAAAAAACAGCTTTTTACATTAGCATGTGAGGTTCAGAACTAGCATACCCCCCGCAAACTTCCGGTGAATTTACTAAATTACTCACGATAAACGTTCACAAAAAACATAACAATTATTTTAAGAATTATAGATACAGAACTCCTCTATGCACTCGCTATGTCCGATTTTAAAATAGCTTTTCGGTGAAGGCACATTTTGCAATATTCTAAGTAAATAGCCCGGCATCACAGGGCTAGCTATTTAGACACCCACCAAGTTTAGCCCTCACCAAAGTCAGATTTACTATAAGAAAAATGTTATTACCTTTGCTGTTCTTCGTCAGAATGCACTCCCAGGACTTCTACTTCAATAACAAATGTTGGTTTGGTTCAAAATAATCCATAGTTATGTTCAAATATTCTCTGTTTTGTTCGTGCGTTCAAGACACTATCCGAAGTGTAAAGAAGGGTGACGCGCCCGACGCGTTTCGTGACAAAAACATTTCAAAATATTCCATTACCGTACTTCGAAGCATGTCAACCGCTGTTTAAAATCAATTTTTATGCCATTTTTCTCGTAAAAAAGCAATAATATTCCTACCGGGAATCTGTGTTTTAGTACAAAGAGAGAGAAAATAAAAACATGGGGTCGCCTCGTGCATGCGCCTCAGTCTCATAGTACTCTGACCGACCACTATCCAAACGCGCTAATGTTTTTCAGCCAGGGGCTGCCTCGGCATCATTCAGCTTTTTCCCGGGTTCTGAGAGCCTATGGGAGCCGTAGGAAGTGTCACGTTACAGCAAAGATCCTAAGTTTTCAATAAAAAGAGTCAAGAAGCTCAAGGAATGGTCAGAGAGGGCACTTCCTGTACAGAATCTTCTCAGGTTTTTGCCTGCCATATGAGTTATGTTATACTCACAGACACCATTCAAACAGTTTTAGAAACTTTAGGGCAATTTCTATCCAAAGCCAATAATTATATGCATATTCTAGTTTCTGGGCAGTAGTAATAACCAGATTAAATCGGGTACGTTTTTTATCCGGCAGTGTAAATACTGCCCCCTAGCCCTAACAGGTTTTAAGAGTTGACTCCCTTGTTCCCCAAGTTAAAAAAAAGTACCAGTGAAAAAGTATTAACCAAAGTCAGCAGACAGACACTGTGGCATGAACGAGCTGGGAGTTGAGCATAAGTTACTGTACCTGACATGAGACAGGGTGTCCTCCTGACCAACATTTGATTTGCATGTCTCCTGTTGGTTCCCTGACTTGATGATGATGCAGGGATAGAAACTGATTAGGGAACTGAAATAAACATGTCAGTGACTTTATTAAGAGGTGGAGGGGTAGGGGGGTTGTGGTTCCATCTAATCACTGGGTTATGATCATTAACATAACTTGATTTTGTCTAAGGTCAGGATAGCCTTGGTACTATTAGATCCAGTTAGGAAGTAATTTGCTCATGTAAGAACTATTAACATGTTGTGCAACACAACATTTCCTTTCACATTTGCCACCACAATCAACAAATCAAACCTTTGTTTGTTTGTGGGCTTGATAAAATGGAAGGCCAAACATATCTCTGTCCATAGGGGGCAACGTTGCGCCCTGTTAACGTCACAGGCGTGGACACGAGGAAGGGTGTGTACAAGGTTTTTTTAAACCAGGCCTCGATGTCCTGCATACTTTTATTTTAAAATGTTTTAACTAGGTAGGTCAGTTAAGAACAAATCCTTATTTTCAATGACGGCCTAGAAACAGTGGGTTAACTACCTTGTTCAGGGGCAGAACAACAGATTTTTACCTTGTCAGCTTGGGGATTTGATCTTGCAACCTTTCGGTTACAAGTCCAACACTCTAACTGCCAGTTCACATACAGTACTTCCCCTCTAATAAGGGACTGATTTAGATTTGGGATGCAAGTGGCAAGTGAGTGGAATATCATTTAATCAATCAATCAGCCAGCAGAACAGTGGGACTTAGCACCTGGATATGAATGTCTCTGGTAATACGGATCACACCTATAACCAGGCAGATTTCATACAGTCAGATGAGGTTTATGCTTATAGGGGATGATACATTGTCACACTATACACATGGGTAGGAGGGAAGAGGAGAACGGAGGAAGGACTAAAAAGAGTATCTGACATTTCCAAGTTCTGCCCTAGCCTCCAGCCATCCCCTATGGTCCTCATTCCTCTTTCCATTCCTCACACACAGACATGCATCGCTGTCTCTCTCGCTCTCTCTCGAACATGATTTGAGGTAATTATTTGATTAGCAGGGCAAATAGACCCTTGGCTTGGGTCTCCGGTCAGGGAGGGGGCTTAATAGAGATGGAGGTGGGGGGTCTCCCCATGCCTGGTTTAAATCACTCCTCTCTCAAAGGCTCCTCAGCTGAGCAAATAATGAAGGGGTGTTAGCTAAGTTAATTGTGAGGGCTGTAACGAGAAGCAGAAGGGCTTGAGAGAGAAGAGCCAGGCACAGAGCCAGGCACAGAGCCAGGCACAGCAGAGTAACGTTAGGGCCTGGAGACGACTAAGGACTGGGTTCTGGACAGGCCAGTTAGTGGATCCTGGAATATGACAACTTTGGTGCTAAACAGACAGGGTTTAATTATCTCTGGGAGTATTGCCTGTCACGCACAGACACGCGCGCACGCACACCCACTCTGACAAAACAACCTGTGTGTTCTTCATATGGGATATCATATAGTTGGGATTGTTCCTTCCCCAGAAAGTATCAATGTTGCTGTAAAACAGGATTTGAGCTCCTTAGTGAGTATTGCCTCATCATCCCCCCCTTCCCGAAGTGTAAGCTGTTGGAGGCGAGTCAGTGTTGCTCTAGGCGACTGAACTACCAGAGGGGACTGTAGCAGAGTGGGGTAGAGGGATGCACGACAGCCAATAGGTTCAACCTTCCAATTCTCCTGACTCTGTAAAAGACCTGGCTCTTACAATGCAATTCTAACATCCTCTATCTACGCCCACTCCTCTCTCCCACTCTTGCTTTTTATCTCTTCTCTCGCTCTCTCTTGCTCTTTCTCCCTTTCACTCTTTCACAGTCTTTTGCTCATTCTGTCTTTCTCACACACACACACACACACACTGTGTCATATGAGCGAGAACTCCTGAGTCATTGACCAAGCTTCTCATAAACGGTGATATCCTATTTCGGTAGTTAGCATTTAATATTCCACTTGTGGAAATGAAAGAGATGAGTACTGCCACTCTCTTTGCCTCACATGTAACACCACTGCACTTCTGACCTGGATGAGTTTCACATTGAGTTTGACTATGTTTCCATTAGATCGCTCTCCCTCCCTGTCCCTCTGTATTCTAGAACCTGAGTCTGGTGACGAAGGGCTGCAGCAGTAACCTGAGGAAACAGATCCAGATAGCCCACCTGTTTGGAGTCCCTGTGGTCGTGGCTCTCAACGTCTTCAAGTAAGACTTCCAGTCTGTATCAGTCTGAGCAGCTGATCAGCTGTATCCTCAGCTGGCCTGGGCCTCTCTTCTGTCAGACCCCATATTGTGAACAGGCATGTAAATGCAGACATTAACACATGCACAGACGTATGCAGACACAACATGTTAAGCTGCAAACCCATATGAGGGTCAGTGACACACAGGTTAGCGTTTTACGTCAGCTCTGCAGAGTGCTCACTACCCGGCACGGCCATAAAGTAATAACGTCTGATTTTAAACCTTAACCACACTGTTTTCATGCATTTTTTAAAATCTAGACTATTTAGATTTTGCAGCTGGCCCATCTAAGGAGAAATCCCTCAGTTCTGCCTTCAGGACAAGACTCATGATAATAAATGTCAACCTGCCAGTGACACACACATGTTTGTTTTACTATCCTTGTGGGGACCAAACAATTGCTTCCAATTCAAAATCCTATTGTCCCTAACCGTAACCTTAAAGGGATGCTTCGGGATTATGTCTCTGTGTCCAGTATGAAGAAAAGTAGTTTTGCGAGCTAATGCTAACTAGCATAACTGGAAGTCTATGGGTATCTGCTAGCATGCTATCCCTTTAACCCCTAAATATCCCTTTAACCCATAATTCTAACCCTAACCCCTAAGCCTAAAATAGCTTTATTTATTTGTGGGGAATTGTGAAATGTCCGTCCCGTCCCCCCCGAATGTTCCTTGTTTTACTATCCTTGTGAGGACTTCTGGTGCCCACAAGGATAGTAAAACCAAAAACACATATATACACACACACACACTCACACACAGCAAGTGGCCCATGTCATGACTGGTGTTGTTGAGTTCTGTGGTTAGATGACTTGGTGTGTTTTACATAGTGTTAGTCTTTCAGTGTGACTGAGGTGTTTACACATGAACTGTGGCGTGTCGGAAGCTATTAGAATGTGGCTTTGGCCTTCAGGCCTCATTTAGACTAAATGGGCTGTCACATGGCCACACCACACACACACACACACTGCAAAAACATAAGGAAAAAGGTCTTGTTAACCCAAACTTAAACACCTCGAGGTTGCCATCTCATTTCAACACCTTGTTATGTGTCCCAACAACTGTCAGTCACACCATTCATTGCTCCAATCCCTACGGTTGTTTCCCTGGTTTCCTCTATGGTTACTGTCTCCTTGGCTACTCCACAGGACCGACACCCAGGCTGAGATCGACCTGGTGTGCCAGATGGCCAAGGAGTCTGGGGCGGCGGATGCCGTGCCGTGTCATCACTGGGCGCGGGGTGGCCGTGGCTCGGTGGATCTGGCCCAGGCAGTGAAGCAGGCCAGCAGTCAACCCAGCCACTTCCAGTTCCTCTACAGCCAAGAGGTGAGAGACAGATGCCCCATTGCACTACGACGTCTAGCCTCTAGTTTACACTTCTAAGCGCTAATCTGGAAGTACTGGAAAGTAAGTAAGCTAAATAGACAAACTTGTCAAGTTTCTGCAGACCCTTCTGGCTTGTGATATAAACGGGTGCAGGAATTTGGTTGCCATGTCCAGTCATTATAAAATGTCCCGACATAATTTAACTGACACTGTGCTTTTGTTGAGCCTGCAAGGTGGGGTCACATTTATTCCACCAATAATGTTGGCTTTACAGTACATGGGGAGCTATGCAGGGTTGGGCTCAATTTAGTTTGAAATTCCAATTCAATTCTTGAATTAACTCATGCAGTGAAGAATTGACATTGAATTCAATTTTAATTTCAACAATCTTCAAGATATGGAATTAGACTATTTGGATTGGAATTCATGCACATGGAGTTCAAATCCTGCAGCACAAAAATGTATTTCTTTATTTCCAGTATAGCTACGCTGTCTGAACTGAGTGACATGATCAGCCTCAAACCCTGAGGATTTAGAATTTGTGGAATTGTTGGGCATAATATTGAATTGGGAATAGAATTATTGGAACATTGGACTTGAGAGGAATTGAATTATCTCAGAATTCAGAGATGGACTGACCTGGAATTTGAATTGAACTAAATGTAATTTACAGAGTTGGAATTTAATTAGTGCAATAAACCCCATCTCTAGTTCTATTTAAAAGCTATGGCAATGAGACACACTGCTAGCTTGTTTGTGTGTGAGCACTGGGTGGTTAGTATTAGCATGGTGTAGCACTGGGTGGTTAGTATTAGCATGGTGTAGCACTGGGTGGTGGTTAGTATTAGCGTGGTGGTTAGTATTAGCATGGTGTAGCACTGGGTGGTTAGTATTAGCGTGGCGTAGCACTGGGTGGTTAGTATTAGCATGGTGTAGCACTGGGTGGTTAGTATTAGCATGGTGTAGCACTGGGTGGTGGTTAGTAGTAGCGTGGTGTAGCACTGGGTGGTGGTTAGTATTAGCGTGGTGTAGCACTGGGTGGTGGTTAGTATTAGCATGGTGTAGCACTGGGTGGTGGTTAGTATTAGCATGGTGTAGCACTGGGTGGTGGTTAGTATTAGCGTGGTGTAGCACTGGGTGGTGGTTAGTATTAGCGTGGTGTAGCACTGGGTGGTTAGTATTAGCGTGGTGTAGCACTGGGTGGTTAATATTAGCGTGGTGTAGCACTGGTCTGTGATATTAATTGTTTGGAGCTTGTTAAAGGGCCCTGACACACTGTCATTCCTCTGAGCCCTGTGAGAATGCTGTGGTCAGGGCCAGGGGCATAGGGGCGTGTGTTACTATACTGTGCTACTGTATCCCATCCAGTTCCTCCCTGTGACCCTATGAACAACCCCTATAAATAAAGCCTGTTGCATGTGGCGGAGTAGGTCCAAGTGGCCTTTCCCCCGACCGAGGGCAATATCCCTGCTATGCCTCACAGAGGAGGTGTGAAGACGAGACTTGCCAAGAACGGGTCTGCTTTGGCCAAACCATACCAGGTGGTTACTCACATGATGAAAGAGGTGGACTGGCCATCTGCCATTTCAGGCAAATGCCAGATGGGCTGGTCCATTTATAGCCCAGTGGGCCTGTCTAACTTGGGTTTTATGCGCAAAATTATCATTCTGGCTGCTAATGGGGGCCAAGGGAAAAAATGGGCCGGTGTTTTAGAAATGCCAGGGCTGGCTTCTGGTCCCAGTGCGCCCCTGCGTGATGAGTAACCAACCTTGCTTGAGACCTGAAGACTTGAGCTCCCCTAGTCAGTCACCTAATCATGACTGAAGGTTCTCAGTCTTGCATGCAGGTTTTAACATCAGACTGTGCACACAGTTCCTATAATAACTTTATAACTATACAGTGTGGAATGTGTTACCCAAAGACTTTAAACCAACTGTTCCCAAAATAGGGGTGAAATGGGGTCACGGGAGAATTTCCAAAATCCTGAAAAATAAGAAATGTATACACTGAGTGTACAAAACATTTAACACATTGTTAATATTGTGTTGCGCCCTATTTTGCTCTCAGAACAGCCTCAATTCGTAGGGGCATGGACTCTACAATGTGTCGAAAGTGTTTCACGGGTATGCTGGCCCATGTTGACTTCAATACTCCAATCCATCTCATCCCACAGATGCTCAATTGGATTGAGATCTGGTGACTGGACAGATCACTGCAGTCAGCTGAATTCACTGTCATGTTCGCGGAATCATTCCTGGACAATCCTAGCTTTGTGCATGGGGCATTATCCTGCTGAAAAAATAAATGTGCATATGTATATACTGCTGCCATGAAGGGATGCACCTGATTGGCAATGATATTCAGAGGCATTCAAATGTAGCGCCGCTTTTATCAAGGGGCCCAATGTGTGCTGTGAAAACACAACCCACACCACCTCCAGCCTGTACCATCACACCACCTCCAGCCTGCACCATCACACCACCTCCAGCCTGCAATGTTGACGCACGGCATGATGGATGCATGTACTCGTGGTTTTCTCCATACCCTAGTACTCCCAACCGTGTAAAACAAATGGAACCGGGATTCATCAGACCAGGCAATGTTTTTCCAATTTCCCAGTGTTTTTCTTCCTTAGCCCACTGCAACCACAGTTTCTTGTTTTTTGCTGAAGGAAGTGGAATTCTGCAAGGTCTTTGGCTGCCATACCCCATTCGTGCTAAGGTACGACGAGTTGTGCATTCTTTTATGGGTCTTTGGGCACCAGTGTTGTATTGGACTGTCAGTTCTTGACACACTCAAACCAGTGCGCCTTGCACCTAGTACCATACCCCATTCAAATCCACTTAAATATTTTTTCTTGCCCATTTTTTATTTATTTTATTTCACCTTTATTTAACCAGGTAGGCTAGTTGAGAACAAGTTCTCATTTGCAACTGTGACCTGGCCAAGATAAAAAAAAAAAAAAAAAAACACTTCGACACATACAACAACATAGAGTTACACATGGAATAAACAATCATACAATCAATAATACAGTAGGAAAATCTATATACAGCATGTGCAAATGAGGTAGGATAAGAGAGGTAAGGCAATAAATAGGCCGTGGTGGCAAAGTAATTACAATATAGCAATTAAACACTGGAATGGTAGGATGTGCAGAAGATGAATGTGCAAGTTGAGATACTGGGGTGCAAAGGCGCAAGATAAATAAATACAGTATGGGGATGAGGTAGATTGGATGGGCTATTTACAGATGAGCTATGTACAGGTGCAGTGATCTGTGAGCTGCTCTGACAGCTGGTGCTTAAAGCTAGTGAGGGAGGTAAGAGTCTCCAGCTTCAGAGATTTTTGCAGTTCGTTCCAGTCATTGGCAGCAGGGAACTGGAAGGAGAGGCGGCCAAAGGAAGAATTGGTTTTCACCCTCTGAACGGCACAGATACACAATCCATGTCTCAATTCTCTCAAGGCTTAGAAATCCTTCTTTAACATGTCTCCTCCCCTTCATCTGCGCTGATTTGAAGTGGATTTAACAGGGGATATAAATAAGGGATCATAGCTTTCACCTGGATTCACCTAGTCAGTTTGTCATGGAAAGAGCAGGTGTTCCTAATGTTTTGTACACTCAGTGTATATTATATCGTCTTTGTATCTTAAAATCATTGTAATGTGGTTAACCTTAAAAATCGAAATGATTCAAATCTAAAAGATAGAATTCAACCAGGGAGCGCCCTTAGATCATGGGGAAGGGATGCAGTTGAATCATTCCCAAAGTTAATGGCTTGGCCTGCTACGCTATGAAACCACACGCTATTGCAGAGACTTTGATATTACCGGCCGCAACTGATATGGTGAAAACAATGTGTGGGGGGTGCCGAGGCACGGAAACTCACATCAATACCGTTGTTAGATAACACTGTTAAACAAAGAATTTATGCTATTGCTAGCAATCAAGAGGAAAGAAACTCTTGACTGAACGACTCAAACTCCCCAGCTTATGCTCTCCAAATGTGTGTTAGCTGTGAGGGCCGAGATGCTTTTGACCAGATGAGACTCCATCTATGGCGGGACTCTAGTTAGGAATGTGTCTCCCTCTGCCATATGAACACATTATATGATACACTGAGAGCAACTGGAGGCAAAAGAGCTGAGCACAGAACTGAGATATACCACAGCAGATAACTTTGGTTGTAAACTACATCAAACCACATCCACTGCATCACGCCTGTTCACAAAACTATGTGGAGATATGGGATCAGAGCATGACAATGTTCTATTTCACACCGAGGCTTGGTGGTTATCGAGGGGAAGTGTTGGAAAGATTTTTCACATTGAGAGAGTAACTGTTGTCATTTACAATGGATGTAAAAACAACTGACTTGGTTGACATTCTGTGTAAGGAAAAAAGCAGAACACAGCATCAGTAAGTGTCCCACATGAGTGATGACTGCTCACCTCCAACGCTTGGAAGGGCACTTTGGGACCTACTTCCCAATCCGTTAGACTGTGATCCTGGCTCAGTTGACATACTGGTAAGTGAAATCGAACTGCTGATCGAGCTGTCATGTGCCCGAATCCTGCAGACAATGCATTCACGGGTCACTGAGGAGTTTTGGTTCCTGACTCGAAGGGAATACCCTGCCGTCTCCCTCTGAGCATTAATGCCGCTTTCAAAACGACTGGGAACTCGGAAATCTCTGACTTCCGACTGCAGTGCTTTCAAGACAACTTGGAACTCTGAAATACATTTTTAACTGTTATCCAACTCAGAATTCCAAATTGGGAACTCTGGCCTCTTTCCGACTTTCCAACCTAAAGATCACTGACGCCATAACTTGACCACCTATTTTTTAGAGTTCCCAGTTGTCTTGAAAGCACCAGAAAAGTTATGGTAGACTATCCTTCGCCAGCTCATGTGTGATGCTGGATTCAGTGCTCTTGTCTGCATTTAAACCAAATATAGATCCAGGTTGGATCTGACAGAAGATATGAGGTGCGTACAGTCGACCACGCCCCTCCGACTTTGAGAAGCTCCGACGCGACATTCATCAACCACACCCATCTCATTATTGGTGGTGAGATAAGATACATTGTCAGACTAATTTGCAATTGACTGTCATAGCCCCACATTAAAAGTACACAGCATGACCAAAAGTATGTGGGCACCTGCTCGTCAAACATCTCATTCCAAAATCTTGGGCATTAATATGGAGTTGGTCCCCATTTGTTGCTATAACAGCCTCCACCCTTCTGGGAAGGCTTTCCACTAGATGTTGGAACATTACTGCGGGGACTTGCTTCCATTCAGCCACAAAAGCATTAGTCAGGTAGGGCAGTCTGCCTTCCAATTCTTCCCAAAGGTGTTCGATGGGATTGCGGTCAGGGCTCTGTGCAGGCCAGTCAAGTTCTTTCACATCGATTTCGACAAACCATTTCTGTATGGACCTTGTTTTGTGCAAGGAGGCATTATCATGCTGAAACAGGAAAGGGCCTTCCCCAAACTGTTGCCACAAAGTTGGAAGCGCAGAATCGTCTAGAATTTCATTGTGTGCTGTAGCGTTCAGATTTCCCTTAATTGGAACTAAGGGGCCTTAACCATGAACAACAGCCCCGGACCATTATTCCTCCTTCACCAAACTTTACAGTTGGCACTATACATTGGGGCAGGTAGTGTTCTCCTGGCATCCGCCAAATCCAGATTCGTCAGTCGGACTCTGCGACGAGGAGGGGGCCTTCTCTCCACCGCCGAGGAGCCTGTTTTGTTTGCCTGTTCTAAAATAGGTGTTTCGTGGTGGAGAGAAGATAAAGACAATTATGTGCCTGTCTGTTTTGGAGGGCAAGGGTTGATTGTTAGGTAATCTAATTTCAAAATAAAACAACTGACTGAGAGTCTATCTTTCACTGCACTATTTCTGTCCCTCCTTAAATTGAATGTGGTACATTGTGGCTTGACCACAAACTCTCTTGTTGTTGCTGAATTTATCACGTTAGACAGTTTGGTTAGAGACAGTTTGCCATGTTCTGTGAAGGGAGTAGTACACAGCGTTGTACGAGATCTTCAGTTTCTTGGCAATTTCTCGCATGGAATAGCCTTCATTTCTCAGAACAAGAATAGACTGACGAGTTTCAGAAGAAAGTCCTTTGTTTTTTGCCATTTTGAGCCTGTAATCGAACCCAAAAATGCTAATGCTCCAGATACTCAACTAGTCTAAAGAAGGCCAGTTTTATTGCTTCTTTAATGAGAACAACAGTTTTCAGCTGTGCTAACATAATTGCAAAAGGGTTTTCTAATGATCAATTAGCCTTTTAAAATAATAAACTTGGATTAGCTAACACAACGTGCCATTGGAACACAGGAGTGATGGTTGCTGATAATGGACCTACGTAGATAGTCCATTAAAAATCAGCCGTTTCCAGCTACAATAGTCATTTACAACATTAACAATGTCTACACTATTTCTGATCAATTTGATGTTATTTTAATGGACCAAAAATGTGCTTTTCTTTCAAAAGCAAGGGCATTTCTAAGTGACTCCAAACTTTTGAACGGTAGTGTGTGTATATATAGATGTTCTCACTCCTTATGTTCGAATCTAATGCCCAAAATGTCTCACAATTCCAAAATAACCCTCAAGAAGGGATGTCTAGGAGTGAGCAAGGTCAATGTGTGTTTATGCTGAATTTGTATGTGCATGCATGTTTGCTTCATATGTGTATCTGTGCTACGTGCATGAAACTCCCCCATGCCTTAATGTCCCATGTTTGAGTTCCTGTCTTTGGGAGCCCATCCAGAATCTGAGGAAAAAACATCAGCTGGTTTGAGTTAGTGAGTTTGGAATGTGACTTTGTTTAACTGATCCTGTTATAGAGACCATGCAGGGTTGTGTGTGCCTGTGTTTGCGCGTGCGTGTGTGTGCGTGTGTGTGTGTGCGTGTGTTTGCGCCTGTGTTTGTGGGCTCACGTGCATCTGCGGGTGTGTGTGTAGGTCCATGAAGCCATTGCTTGTCTCTCTGATTAGCGCTAGCATCATGTAATGGAGTTCTGTTTCTTTAGATGACTGGCCAGTAGAAGGGTTTACGACCCTAGGCTAACTAAGGCCTTCTCAGGAAGAACAATACATACTGCATTCCCTAGGTTGTTACTCTCCTAGCATTTGTCTACTGATTTTAAATGTGACAGAGAAAGACCTTTTAAAGGTAGACGGCGATATGACGTAGATGCAGAAAGTAAACAGCATAGTGGGTCAATTTCTGCAACAACTAAGAGCGTTGAAGAGTGAGGCTCAACTCCTCCTCTGCTGTTTTGGTGCCCTGGCTACCACGCTGTAACAGTGTGAAGCGAACCTGTGCACATGCATAGACACTGTGTGAGAGCAAAGTCCTTAAGGTTTTAGTTCCTTTTGAGACTAAACGTCTGTTTCCCATAGGTCCTTGCTGAATACTGTCCTATGTCTTCTGTCCTCCCAGACCCCCATAGTGGAGAAGATTAGGATGATAGCCCAGAAGGTGTACGGGGCTGATGACATTGAGCTGTCTCCAGAGGCCCAGGCCAAGATAGACTATTACAACCAGCAGGTGAGGTCACCATACCATACTACACATGATCTATTGAAGCTTTTACATAGTTACTTTCTCATGCACACACACACACTGAATTAATTCAGTTGTCTAATTATGTTCCTGTGCTCCTGCCCACAGGGTTACGGGAAGCTTCCAATCTGCATGGCCAAGACCCACCTGTCCCTGTCACACTTGCCTGAGAAGAAGGGCACGCCCACCGGCTTCACCCTGCCAATCAGAGACATCCGCGCCAGCATCGGGGCAGGATTCATCTACCCATTGGTGGGAACGGTGAGTGGTCTGGATTCTGGCAGCACAGAGAATGAGGCGCTATTAGTCTCCATAGGGATTTAAGGCAGGGTTAAGCCATTTTTACATGAACGCGGTCTCCGTGACCCACTTTTGGTTCTCAATGTGTCTCATGTGTGAGAGAGTGTTAGAGACGGGAGAGAGTCACAGTGTGTATGAAGTGAATATGTCTGTGACTGTTCTTTTGAGTGGCAGGGTGTGTGTGTGTGTGTGTGTGTGTGTGTGGTTTTCTTTAGTGTCCCTTGTGTGTTTTTGACCCTGCCCAGCTGTGCCTCCTGAGGTGTAGTCCCTCTAACCAGACTTCTGGCGCCAGAAATGCCAGGAATTTCTCTTAACGATGTGTGTGTGTGACTTACTCTTACATTGCTGCTGTGAGGAATTCAAGAACATACGAGTGGAAAAAAAAGAGAAAAAAAAGTTATTCTTTCTTGTACGGTTCTCAATTCAAACATTAGTCATTTAGGGGCCTTCCGAGTGGCACAGCAGTCTACAGCACTGCGATGCAGTGCTTGAGGCGTCACTACAGACCTGGGTTTGATCCCAGGCTGTGTCGCAGCCGGCTGCGACCAGGAGACCAATGAGGCAGCGCACAATTAGCCCAGCGTCATCCGGTTTAGGGGAGGGTTTGACTGGCCGGGATGTCCTTGTCCCATCGCGCTCTAGCGTCTCCTTGTGGCGGGCCGGCCGCATGCACACTGACTTCGGTCTCCAGTTGTACGGCGTTTCCTCCGACACATTGGTGCGGCTGGCTTCCGGGTTAAGCGAGCAGTGTGTCAAGAAGCAGTGTGACTTGGCAGGGTCTTGTTTCGGAGGACGCATGGCTCTCGACCTTCTCACCTCCCGAGACCGTACGTACGGGAGTTGCAGCGATGTAACTACCAATTGGATATCATGAAATTGGGGAGAAAAAAGGGTCAAAAATAAATAATATATATACAATAGTCAATGAAATCTTTCATCCGAAGCTCTGCTTTAAACCTCATTCCTTTCGACCCTGAACCCTTTCTGTCATTAAGGAAGTTGCTAGACTTCCTTAGCTGCCCACTGAAAGTCTTATCGCATACGCAGACACACCGGGTTTCCGTGTGTGTGTATCTATCTATTACCCTCTACTCTCCTTTGGATGTTCCTCTTCTGAACTGGATTTAACCCCAGACCTTCCTGATAACCCCTGAGATGGGTTGGGGATGATGGGCTTGGCTGGATGGAGCCGGTTGGTGGGCAGTTGTTGGTCGTACAGGAAGTAGGTTCCCCACTGTTTCCCCGGCATGCTGGGTAGGGGCGGCCGCCGGTCAGTAGGACGTCTCTCCAGCCACCCGCCTCCACCGCTTTGATCTGCTAGGGCCTGTGTAGCCATCACGACCCTTGAACTATGACTCCTGACCCCAGAGGGAATTTACTAGCAGCTCCTTGAACTCTCCCCCTTTTTTTCGCCTGGCCCATAGTCTCCTCCTGGCATCTGATTAGATCCATGTCTAAAAGGCTAGCAGATTAGTTCCTGTAATGTACTGTCTTTTAGTTTGGTGAACTTGACCTTTTTATTTATTTTATTAAATTGATGTCTGAATTCATTGACAAGTCCTTTGATCCCAATAAGTAGCTTTAGACGACTGTGTAAGGCAAGTGAGCGTTACGGCAGCCATCTATGCATTTGGGTGTGTATCCTGTAGGTTTTCTAAACGCGTGCCAGAGTGTTGATCTGACACGTGAGTGTGTTTTTGACGTTTGTTTGTACAATATGCTTGTGTATTAGCTAGTTACTTGAATGTTTTGTCTGGGAGACGGGTCGCTTTCGCTGCACCTGCCTTTGTGAGCACGAGACCCAATGTGAGGAGAGAAGCAGGGATGGCACACAGTTTAATTAGCACTGTTGTGGTTGTCATGTCAGTTTTGTGTCACCCTGACCTCAGGGTCATCTCGCTCTCTCTCGCAGGTGGAGAGATTTGACTAACTGAAGGGCCCGGGGGAGTAAAGAGAGGGAGGGGCAGGTGAAGGCCTTAGTTGGGTGAGGAACCAGGAAGGGGCTGATGTCATTTCCCAGATATGTGAGGGAGGGGTCTCAGGGAAAACAATAGGTCTCTGTAGAATCCATATCCCATTAGAGCAGGGGTATTCAACCAGGGATTTTTAATATATACAGTACCAGTCAAAAGTTTGGACACACCTACTCATTCAAGGGTTTTTCTTAATTTGTTACTGTTTTCTACATTGTAGAATAATAGTGAAGACATCAAAACTATGAAATAAGCAAAAAAGTGTTAAACAAATCAAAATCTATTTGATTCTTCAAACTAGCCACCCTTTGCCTTGATGACAGCTTTGCACACTCTTGGCATTCTCGCAACCAGCTTCAGGAGGTAGTCACCTGGAATGCATTTCAATTAACAGGTCTGCCTTGTTTAAAGTTAATTTGTGGAATGTCTTTCCTTAATGCATTTGAGCCAATCAGTTGTGTTGTGACAAGTTAGGGGTGGTATACAGAAGATAGCCCTGTTTGGTAAAAGACCACGCCCATGTTATGTAAGGTAAGAACAGCTGAAATTAGCAAAGCGATATTACAGTCCATCGTTACTTTAAGACATGAAGGTCTCCTCTTTATAAAGCTCAGAATAGCTGGAGTTTAGAGATCCTGTTCACTTGTCCCGCTGTGCCTCTGTCACCTAGAGGTTATATTTAGAGAGAGTTGAAAGTAGCAACACACAACTTTTTACCAGGAATTCCAAGCTCTGTTTTGATTTGTGTAGTCCTGACAATTACAACGTTGTAGAGATGTCAAAGGAGTGCAATCCGTGAAATATATAGGTTTCTGATCTACAGGTTGTGACCTCCCAATGCACTCGCGATGACGTCCCAATCAAATGTGGAAATGTTAAGTACACCATAAACTAATACGCACACCAGCCTAAAGCCTCACATCTTATAATTTAAGCTTCTTGTTACAATTCCCCCCCATGAGAAAGGCAGTGGGTTGTCAAAACTCCTGTAGCACTTCCCTGGCTGAAGTCAGAATAGGATAGAATAGACTTTTTTGGGCTCCCGAGTGGCGCAGTGGTCTAAGGCACTACATCTCAATGCTTGAGGCGTCACTACAGACACCCTGGTTCGATTCCAGGCTGTACCACAACCCGGCCATGATTGGGAGTCCCATAGGGCGGCGCGCAATTGGCCCAGCGTCGTCCGGGTTTGGCTGGTGAAGGCTGTCATTGTAAATAAAAGTGTGTTCTTAACTGACTTGCCTAGTTAAATAAATGTTACATTTAAGTTGTGCTATCCGCCCCGTAGCTCCTGAAAGAGACCCCTAACTTGCGGTGCGACGGGTCATATTTACAATTTACTACTGTGAACTTCTCACTTAAGGAAGCACACACTCACACAGGTCAGAGTTCAAAGCTGCCCCCACTCATCTCTTTATTTATTTGCACCAAAGAAAACAAGTGATAGACAATACAGATAAAAACGAATTAAAACAAAAAAACAGTGTTGCAGGTTGGAAGTTCAAGGGCTGATATGAAAACCACACCACAAAAAAATTCTATACAATACATAAGTACAAAAATAAAAAAGGTTTGTTAAAACAGATAACAAAACCTGCTAATTATAAATGTATAAATTAATTTGATCAGTAATCACAAAAAATATATATATTTGTTTTGTTTAAATGAGAGTGTGTGAGTTAGGCTATGTGGAGGAGATTACTGAGTAGTTTGGTTGATCAGGCGGACTCCCAGTCTTAACTTGAAGTTAGGCCCGTCAGTCAGAAGAGCACTAACACACGCTAATCTATCTATTTACAAAGCGTCTCTTCTGAGTCATTCAGATGTCGATCCACACTCACACAGACAAACAGAGTACCATTTGATTCACCTCCAAATCATATTAGCCATTATGGGTGGACACTGTCTCCACCATGATGAATTATCACCCGTCTCTGCGAGGGGAAAAGTAGATATGCCTGGCTGAGGCCAGCCAGAGTCATGGACTTGGTTCATTTAGAGCTGAGAGAGAAGCCGCATCAAGATTAGTCACTGTGGTAGGAAGAGTAAAATCAATGGTGGGTTTTTGTGGTATTTCGTAGTATTCCGAGTTAAGAGCCCCTAACTCCTCTCCAGTGCAGTGGAGGGGTGTTACACAGTGATAGAGTAAGTGCTACATTGTCAGCCCCAGGGTTTTCCCAGACAATGGCGCATTGTTTGGGAATAATGGAGGGAATTTGTTGGCAGAGCCAGGATTCCATCTTTAGCCACAGAGCGTCCGTGTTTTGCGTGTTCCGACAAGTTCCCCGGCTGCCTCAGGAGTATGGGACCAAAGGAGAACAGCACACCTATTGTCACTACCTGAACCATATCTTCTCCATCAACCTCTCTTACCTTCCCTCCTCTCTTTAACTCTGCTGACAGGACTGTTTATGACCTCTTCTGTCATTGTAATGGCAGTGTTATGTAGCCACTATGATGCAGGTTCACATTAAGTGTTACCATAGTTTTTTTTACTAGGAAGTGATAATTAAGGATCTGACCCTTTTTTTAAAATTTTCTCCTAAAATGTCATACCCAAATCTAACTACCTGTAGCTCAGGCCCTGAAGCAAGGATATGCATATTCTTGGTACCATTTGAAAGGAAACACTTTGATATTTGTGGAAATGTGAAATTAATGTAGGAGAATATATTTTTATTTAACCCTTATTTTACCAGGTAAGTTGACTGAACACATTCTCATTTACAGCAACAACCTGGGACATAGTTACAGGGGACAGGAGAGGGGAAGAATGAGCCAATTGTAAACTGGGGATGATATAACACATTAAATCTGATAAAAGATAATACAAACAGTGGTTCAAACTGTAGAACTCAGTTCCTACATTTGAATATAAAAATGGATTTTATCAAACAAAAATATGCTACATTTTATCTCTGGGACCCTCAGGATGACAAATCAAGGCAAGATTACTGAATGTAAGTACATTATTTACCTTCAGAGGTGAATGTATCAAACCAGTTGCCATGATAAAAGTTTTTTTGTTGTTGTGCACTCTCAAACAATAGCATGGTATTATAGCTACAGTAAATTGGGGAGTGCAGTTAGATTAACAAGAATTTAAGCTTTCTAATTATATAAGACATGTCTATGTCTTGGGAAGTTTGCTGTTACTTACAACGTCATTCTAGTCACATTAGCGCATGTTAGCAACAACCATCCCGGTATAGGGACACTTATCCTATGGGATCCTTAAGAGGTTTTAATGCCTAGTAGTCACTAGGGACTACAAAATTACAGTGGTAGTCACAGGTGCATTACAAATGTAGATGCAAAATAAGAGGACAAGTGTCTCCCAAGTCCAAAATTGGAACAAATTGGTTGTTTTGGATAAATGAACCATTCTCCATATTGGAGAGATGATCATTCCTTCCATGGTGTTTTCAGAGCAAGTCCTATTGACCATAGGCATACTCGTGACTGTCCTTTCACATGTCCTCCTCTTCATGTCCATGATTTCATTATGCCTAATTCCACCGCCTCACGCCAGAATAATATTTAAGCAGTCAGTTGATTTTAATTTACTCTACCTCAGGATATCCTCCTAGGCTCTCAATCTTCTCTCTGTAAAGCGACCCATTCCCCCCCCCCCCCCCAATCAAATTGAGCTGTTTAAAGTTCTTAATCCTCTGTGACACTGTAGCTGCTCCAATCCAAAACTGCTACAGTGCCCGTTTGCCCAAATGACTCACCTTCTGAGGTCTGATTGGACTAGATGCCCAGTCCCTTAGTTTCTGTAATTCCGTGTCAACAAGTGTAGAGAGAAGAAGACAGGTTTTTGTTTGGAATGGAGCCGCACATGTTATTGCAGGAGTGTATTCTCTTCCATTAGTGAGAGGAACACCCTGTTCTACTGGGCAGTTAGTTGTCTTCTCCTCTCCTGCCCCATACTCCCAGTCATACCCTCACTTTGACTCTTTCCTTGAGGGCCAAAGCTGTAAGTCCCAGGGTAGGTCTCTGATTGTGTGTCCTTCCACTGTGAAGACAACAACCTAGATACTGTAATGTTAAGGGATAATCAAGGGGCTATGCGTTCTATGGAAAACAATGCACAACATGGATGGTGTGGCATTAACCTTCCACGGCGTTGCCTTATCTTCCAGAAAACGCATATAGTTCCCGAGTTGATTATCCCGCTTATACCAATGCTATATTTGTGACTATGAAATGTGTTCAACATCCACTGAAGTAGCTAGCATGTTTACTACATAGCTACAATAGTTGCCTTGGTAACCAAACAGACTTGCTAGTTTAGCTAACCAAACCATTAGTCCTCCTACAGTAGCTTGCTATTATGAAAATCGAATTCAACTATGCCAATGTTTTCAATTCGACTTTTGCTTTAAAAAGCAGCTCAGATATAGAACATGTAAAAATGTACTTCATTGCCGTTGAATTATACCGTGCATTATTTAAGCAAAAGGCACAAGGGGGTGTGGTATATGGCCAATATACCACAGCTAAGGGATATTCTTATGCAGGATACAACGCGGAGTGCCTGGATACAGCCCTTAGCCGTGGTATATTGGCCATATACCACAACCCCCCGAGGTGCCTCATTGCTATTATAAACTGGTTACAAAGGTAATTAGAGCAGTAAAAATAAATGTTTTGTCATACGCATGGTATATCAGCCAATCAGCATTCAGGGCTTGAACCACCCAGTTTATAATGAATTATATTTTGTAGCAAGCTGAATTATCTAACGTCATTGGCAGATATTTTTCTTATTTTTTACCTAAAAAAGGCTTAGTACAAGTAATTTATCTTCTTTCAAGATATTTTTTCAAGATAATTTACCTTATTACGACGATTAAATTACTTGTATTAAGCCTTTTTTAGGTTACAAATAAGAAGGGAAAATGATGTGATATTTTTGGGGGTACGGAAAAAAACTAGGAATTATGACTCAATGTAAGATATTTAGGCTTGCTTAGAATGAACTTTTTGCAGTGCAGTTCTACAGTTTCCTAGGGCAAGGGTGTTTCGCTGCCAGAGGATTTTGACCTGGTTTGGTGGAAATGCATAGCACCATGTGTCAGCTTTGTAACTGTAGCTATTTTGTGCCGGGACCATGATCTCCCACCTTTCCCCTTTCTATTTTTCAGGCTGGTCTAGTTTGGTTGGTTTACTTGGAATTGAAATAATGTGATGTACGTTCTTTCGACGCTCACATGGGGACAAAGAACAGAAGCGCTGGAGAGACACCACAGTCCTTTATGATGGGTTGTCAACCCATTTGGCAATCACTCTCTGAGTCACATAGATGGGAGTGTAGAAGTAATAGGGAAGCCCCTTCCTTCATCTTGATTTGATCTCCAGCAGACTGAATTAAATGAGTTTGGATTATAGTAATTCAACATCAGATCAGTTATTTCATTATAGAAAATATTTTCCAAACCTTACATCCCACTCTTCATGATTTACCATTGAGCAGCTGTGTTGTGGTGTTGTCATGAATATGCAGAAGCATTATGCAGTTAACACACAATCTTGTCATTTACAGCAGCTAGAGTTTGTATGGTTGGTCTGGGAGAGGTTTTATTTTATTTTTTTATTCTGTGTGCTAAATACCAATGACCATATAGGCCTGTAACTTTTAACCCAACCCCTCTGAATCAGAGAGGTGCGGAGGGCTGCCTTAATCAACATCCATGTCTTCGTTAGCCGACACCAATGGTGACAGCTAGTCTTACTGGGGTCAGCTCTTGGAGCTGAAAGATGATTGGCTGAATGAAAAATACTTCCTGTGTTGTCACATTCTAGCCTAACTCTAGGCTCAACTGTAGGGCCAACTTAGATAGTCAGTAATAGTTACGTAGGAATGTAATTTGTGGCTAAGTTGTACATTAGTGTAGTTTAAGGCTCTTGTTAATTTGATTTGACCTGTTTAAGTGAATTTGTTTACTGGCTCAGAAGTCTAGTTTGTTTCACCACGTAACTTGAGTTTTGTCCATCGCTACAGATGAATGTATGGGTCTTCTATGAAGAGAAAGCTGCGATAGCTACTGGAATAGGTTAATCAGATCGTCCTGAGATAGGACTACCTGTACTTTGACTGTAGTGGATCACAGACAGTAAAACAGTGGTCCTGTTATTTGTTAGAGAATCTACAAGAGACATCTCTATTCCGGGAAACCGGCTGTTCACATAGTTCATCTGGACCAAGTCTGGACTAATCATTCTAGTTTATCCTCCTTTCTAATAACCTCTCCCTTGTCTTCCTCTCCATTCTGCTCATCAATAACTGTCAGCCCAACACACAACCTGATCCATAGCATCTCAACAGAGTTCTAATGACACATGCATGACTCCCAAATAGGGTTGCAAAATTCCGGGAACTTTCAATAAATTCCCTGGTTTTCCAGAAATCCTGGTTGGAGGATTCAGGATTTCCTACAGTTTCCCTCCTGATTACGGGAATCATCCAACTGGGATTTCGGGAATATTGGGGAATCTATTGAAAGTTCCCAGAATTTTGCAAGCCTACTCCCAATCAATAGTGCTTTGGTCGCTTGAATTGGTCAAGTCAGCTGGCTGTCCCTATTGGCCACTTTGCAAATCGGCTATGGTCGTTGTCCAATCAACTCCTTTTTTCTCTCTCTGAGCCCCGCCCCGTCTGACCTTAGTTTCCCTGTAAATTTGATTTAGTTTTGTTTTTTTTCTTAATCTCCTGTAAAAATTACGTTAAAATGTTATTGGCTCTTATGCGTCACTGCTGGTTAAGTTATTAGAAATCCATCTCTCTGAGCTGGAAAAATACACTACAGTGAAGACCAGAGGCTGCTCTGCTCAGGGCTGTCTTATAGACTCCTTTTAGTGTTTGTAAATCGCTGTTAAACTTTTGAATATTTCCTGTTATTTTCAATAATTTTATGAATAAAATGTATGTAAACTCATGAATCGAAGACTCAATTGGGAACTGAATTCAAATTGAATCAACTCAAAAGGAAAGCAAATCATTTTACCTGCTTTCACAAGTGGTTGATCAATGCAATGCACAGATGACTAACTTGCTCATTCTCTTCCTCCTCACTCTCTCTCCCCCTCCCTCTCCCCCTCAGATGAGTACTATGCCAGGCCTGCCCACGCGACCCTGTTTCTATGACATTGACCTCGACCCAGTTACCGAGGAGATCACTGGGCTCTTCTGAGCATGCTTCAGAACAATCACACAGGTAAAATAGTATTCCATTCAAACCATTATGACCCAGTTTTTATTTCCATATTATATATAGCTGAAAATGCTGGTCATATTCATTTTTGACATCTAAATCGATCACACATTTTGGACAAGTTACAGATATAGATTTTTCTGTATACCACACACATCTTATTCCGCTGAATTTAAGTAACGTTATTTTTGGCATTTAGATTTTACCCAATGGTGCCTAAAACACTTTTACTGAAATGAGAGGCTGAGAGGTGTAGCTGTTGCCAAGGTTAAGGGAGCCTGTGGCTGTCGCAACAATGTCTTTACAGTTCCAGTAAGCCAGATGGAGAAATTATTATCTTAGCTACATATGAATCAGTCTGTGTATCTGTGTTGTTTCCACTGCCACAGTAAGCAGCAGTCTCGTTATATCCCGTCAGGCAGCCGACAACACTGCTACATTTTTCCTGTAAATTCAGTCAGTAGTGAACCAGTTTGTTAATGCTTATGTAGTCTATCTGCCACATACCATGTAGGGTAGGAACGTGATGTCTGTGAAACTGAATTCATGTGTTGTTGTAGAGCACTCATACAAGAAAGGTGCCGTGTAGGGTAGGAACCTGATGTTTACATAACTGAATTCATGTGTAGCACTCATACAAGGAAGGTGTCTGAGTAGTGTGTGCATGTACTCCCTGTGCCTCATTGTCCTTCCTCTGAGTGGCTCACTTGGCCTAGACGGTGTTAAATATTGCCTCAGCGTCAATACACAGTACTCCTCTGGATATTTTCACTCAGTGTTATTCCCTATTCACTCAGCACCAAGGCTATGGCCCTAGATTTAGAGATGCACTCAGTCAGTCACTCAGTCACTCTCTTCTCCAACGTTCTGATTTTCTCTCCTCAGGCTCTGTGAAAGTCCCTCCTGCCCTGTAGGGAGCATGGCGAGGACCGGAGGAAGAGCCCTACACCCTCCATGGAAGATGCTTAACCCTTCTAATGGCACTTCCTACCTACAGGGTTCCACAACGCCACTGCAAAGGCTGGGGTCACTCTTTTGCACATCAACGATATTAAACCAAATAAGGCCTAAGGCCTAACCATGTTGTAGTTCTGTTAACTGTAACCCCTTATAAATGAGGTAAAAGATTTTGTTACTTTTTACATTTGTTTAATGAGATGAACTACCATAATATCTCATGTCGTGGTGCTGGTTTTATTGTTTTCATTTTTCTTAATGTGACTTAATATGCTTTTATTTAGTGTAATGCAGTACATGTGCTCATGTATTTATGCACTAAATTCATGTTGTACGCACAAGTTGTTTTAAATGTGGTTATCTAGCCTCGTCTAACATTTCTTAATCCACTACATTCTGCTAAATGCCATTAGGGTGGCTGTTACAGTTTGGTTACTAGCTGTGTGCTGATGCTCTACTTCTACTTAACGCTGTTTAATTAGATGGATTATGGAAAACCATGGTTTTCTACCGTATAACAACTGTGCCTTTTTAAAATAAACAATTGTATTTACTCTACAGTTCTGTTGTCTTATTTTAGTTTTTGTCTTGTTGTTCACACCCAGCAGGTGAGCAGAGACCAGTCCATCTGTTGTTTGGACACAGACTTCTTCCTGTTATCACAGAGCTCTCTAAGGAGAGCCTCCAAAACAGGCACAATGGCTATTTTTGGTTTGGGTGAAAAATGTACATATGCAGAACAGTTGAATACACTCACTCAATCACGAGCACAGTCAAGTATACTCATATACTCACTAATGGATGCACATGAACCTAGACATGTGCAAACAATCAAGCACAACAATGCCAGAATACATAACAACAAATGTACTCACATATTTAGTTTAGCCCTCGATGGTCCTGAAATCCAGGCCTCAGAGCCGGCCCCCTCACAGCACCCTAGAATGTCAGCTCCGTCTGTCATGATCTGATGTTTGTTGCTACGTGGTGCCTGTGTACATGTGTGCTTGTGTCGTAGCTTGCATTCCACACCTGCTAGGTCTGTTATTGCCTCTGTTCTCTGGGGTCTCTCTAAGTACAGTGTGTGTGTTCCATTGTCAGAGGGAAAGGAATGCACTCATTCATACTGAGCGGGCTGTAATTGTGTGTGTGTGTGTGTGTGTGTGCATAAGTACATGTACTGCTGGACTTAACCTCTTTGTTTTGGGGTGATGACAGATTAAAGAGCTTTAAATCATACTCCATCTCTGTCATAGGAATAAATTGCACTGGCTAGTCTGAGTCTTGTCAAATTGGGTTTGTTTATGCATAGTGTTAATCCTGAATCAGTCCAATTTGACTGCGATAACTTGTAATTTATGTGATCAAATAAAACAACTTCTCCTGAGTTACATACAGGTAGATACTGCGCTATGACTGAGTATTCAGTGTTTAATTTCAGTACCAAGGACAGGTCCTGCATATTTCTTAGTGTAACCTTAAGGATCAGTACTACTTACAGGTGTGTGTGGATCAAGAAGCTCAAGTATTTGACATACTGTATGTAGCCTATTTGACCCATGTTTGGTTTACATAGGTTTGTCCTGGTTTTCCACTGCCCTTACGGCCTAATGACAGGATCACCTGGGCCAATTAGGGTGTGTTTTGCCCCATGAAGTTGTATACGTGGCATCTCTGCTGTACCCATCCCATAAGGCAGGCTACGTTCCTTAGCTAGCTCTAACCGGCTCAGTCAGAAACAGGCTAGAGTCACCACCACTCTCACACCCACCAGTGTAAAAAGGTTCACTCTAAAAAGTAATTACAAGTTCACTACATTCTTCCCCACAACACATTCTAGCTACCCCCTCTACCTCCCCTGGCCAAACGCACTCACCCCCATCTTCTCTGTCTTAACGAACATACCCCCCTTCTGTTCTCCCAGCCCACTTTCCGCCTCTCGTCCCCCTGTCTTAGTTCACTGACCCCCTCTCTCCTCCCATGCTTCTGTCCACTCAGTCCCTCGCTCTCCCTTGTCCTAACCATGTCGCCCCTTTCTCCCCCCTGTCCAATCCCATTCACCTCTATCATCCCCTGTTGATACCCACTCACCCTCTGTACCTTCCCCTGTCCTGGCCCCTTCACCCCCCTCCTGTGACAGGGTAGCAGGGTGCTGAGTGCTAGTCAGCAGGGTGAGGCTGAACACACATGCCTATTGTTCATTGCCAAGTAAGTCATTTTTTATTACGATAGACGAGATGTCTTTGGAGAGGAGCCCAGTATTGATGCCTGTTGTCTTGGCTGTATGCGCGTAAGTGTGTGTGTGCGCTTGTGTGAGATGCCCTTCTTAGCGCAACAGCCAGCGGTTGGTTGGTTGGTGTCTCATTTGCCTTGACCTCGACATCTCCGGTAAAGGCTTTCACTTTAACGACATTCCCCCTCCTCCCCCACCGTCACCCATCCTCCCCCACCCTCAACCCTCCCCCACCCTCAACCCTCCCCCCCACCCTCATGCCTCCCCCATATTTTCGATGACATCAGAAGTTCCTCCTGTGGGCATGGTGAAGGTCGTCCAATGACAGAGCCCTTTAACAACACAGCCATCCTGTGGCCAGGGACCAAGACCCTCATCATCAGTCCAGTGTAAATACTGTATTCCTTCCAAGGATGTGTTCTCTGGAGAGCAACCACACAGTTTCTGTTAGCCAGATGTGGACTTATTTTCTCACTGAAAGGATTCTGAATGTTGTCTTGTTGAATTTGTATTTTTTTCTTTATTCGACAGTCAATTTTGGCTCATCTCTGCGTGGTACAGTTGTGTGTGTCTGTGTGTGTGAAGATCAGCTCATGTATGGTTAATAAGGCAAGCATCAGGTGAGAAAATGGACATACACTACATGACCAAAAGTATGTGGACATCGGCTCGTCAAACATCATGTGCATTAATATGGAGTTGGTCCCCCCTTTGCTGCTAGAAAAGTCTCCACTCTTCTGGTAAGGCTTTCCACTAGATGTTGGAACATTGCTGCGGGGACTTGATTCCATTCAGCCATAAAATCATTATTGAGGTCGGGGCACTGATGTTGGGCGATGAGGTCTGGCTCGCATTCCAATTCTTCCCGAAGGTGTTTGATGGGGTTGAGGTCAGGGCTCTGTGCAGGCCATTCAAGTTCATACCAATCTCAACAATCTGTTTCTGTATGGACCTCATTTTGTGCACGGGGGCATTATCATGCTGAAACAGGAAAGGGCTTTCCCCAAACTGTTGCCACAAAGTTGGAAGCACAGAATCATCTAGAATGTCATTGTATGCTGTAGAGTTAAGATTTCCTTTTACTGGAACTAAGGGGCCTAGCCTTAACCATGAAAAACAGCCCCAGACCATTATTCCTCCTCCACCAAACTTTACAGTTGGCACTATGCATTGAGGCAGGTAGTGTTCTCCTGGCATCTGCCAAATCCAGATTTGTCCGTCGGACTGGCAAATGGTGAAGCGTGATTCATCACTCCAGAGATCGCATTTCCACTGCTCCAGAGTCCAATGGCGGGGAACTTTACATCACTCCGGCCAAAGCTTGGAATTGTGCATGGTGATCTTAGGTTTGTGTGCGACTCCTCAGCCATGGAAACCCATTTCATGAAGCTCCCGACGAACAGTTCTTGTGCTGATGTTGCTTCCAGAGGCTGTTTGGAACTCGGTAGTGTGTTGCAACCGATGACGGTGCCACGTTGAAAGTCACTGAGCTCTTCAGTAAGGCCATTCTGCTGCCAATGTTTGTCTATGGAGATTGCATGGCTGTGTGCTCGATTTTGTACACCTGTCAGCAATGAGTGTGGCTGAAATAGCCAAATCCACTCACTCTTGTGTATATAGTGTACTTATCTCTGTTCAGTCACATACATTGGGCAGAGTCTAGAGAGGGAGAGAAATAATCTTACAAAGTGTTATGGAATCCCAAGGTCGAGGTTAGTTCCCTCTCATTATGGGGCTAAATAAAGTATAGGACAACAGGTTTATCATCCTCTACAGCCAGCCTTCACTCCTCACACAATCAACACTGCCTGTTACATACCATCTACAGGAGTACACACCAATATGGCACATCAGGGCCTGTATTCATAGTGTCTCAGAGTTGAACTGCTGATCCGGGATCAGGTTTCCCCTGTTCATATAATCTTATTCATTAGGATCAAAAAGGCTAAACAGATCCTAGATCATAACTCCTTTTCTGATAGACTTTAAGAATAAAGACCCACGACTGTACTTTCCTCTATGTATCTCTCATATTTCCCTCTCTGTCTAGCTTCCCTTCCTCAATGATTCTCTTATTGTCTTACCAAAGAAGAAAATACACAGTTAAAGATGTAAAATAAACTATCATTCAGAAATGTAACGCTCAGAGTACTATCAGTTTCAATATCTCTCACTCTCAGTCCATCTGTCTTTCCATCTCCTCTGTTCCCCCTGTAATAACGTACTGATATCTTGCATGGGCTGGAATAACATCAGGAGAACCTGTAGACTGTCTGTCCATGGCTGTTAGCGGTTAGCTAACACACACACACACACGGCTGATCATCGAGAGAAACGCAAGCCCTGTGTTTTACTGCTTCACAGCGTTACCACAGCCAGCGTACGTTAACACAGCCATTACTCAAAACCCCTAAGAGAAGATCATTAAGATCACTTTATTGGTCAATTACACACAAGTTCCAACTGAAATTTGATCTCCGCTTTTAACCCAACCCCTCCGAAAGAGTGTGCAGCAGGGGAGACGGAAGAGCTGAAATACAGAGAGTGAGCTCCAAAAGTATTAGGTCAGTGACACATTTTTTGTTGTTTTGGGTCTGTACTTGAGCGCTTTGGATTTGAAATGATACAATGACTATGAGGTTAAAGCACAGACTGACCCTGTTATTGTAATGGTGAGAGGTAAGCATTTTTGAAGGGGATTATGATATTTGTAACTTTCTCACTCATCATTATTCACAATTCATTCAGGATTATCTGTAATCATGGTAGCATCCACATTAATGTAGAAGTGTTCAGAAACATATTAGATTCTTATTTACAATAAAAGTGACTCCAAAATGACACCATACATTATTTACCATTCATTTCTATTGGGCAGAAAATAATCTGAAACAACCAAAACAAAAAGCAAATGGATCCAACAAATTTGTAGTCACAAGCTTGATGTAGTCATTGCTTGCTATGAATATGGGACCAAATACGTAACTTTTTGTCACTTTAATACACTTACTTTTGGTCCCCTAAAATGGGGGGACTATGTACAAAAAGGGCTGTAATTTCTATACGGTTCATCCGATATGGATGAAAATACCCTAAAATTAAAGCTGACAGTCTTCACTTTAACCTCATTGTCATTGTATAATTTCAAATCCAAAGTGCTGGAGTACAGAGCCAAAACAACAACAAAATGTGCCACTGTCCCAATACTTTTGGAACTCACTGTATGACTGAGGATGATGATGATGATACATGTATTTGGGATTATGTGAGAGTTTTTGGGATATGTGAATGTAGTTTTTATTTGTTTACCAGAGAGTCATTCTGAGACCAAGGTCTCTTTTACTGAAGAGCCTTGAATTACAGAAAATAACAAAAATATACACATAAAATACAAAACACGAAATGCAAGCAGAAACAGAGCAAGTTCATAAAAAACAAACACATTCATCATCAATAAGGTCCTCAATCAGGAGTCTGAATTGTCCTAGGCACCAAAACATCCAATTTAAGAGTTTTTAAGATTGTTCCACAAATACAGTACAAGTTGAGTTAGATGAAAGGACAACTAAACCGATAAGAGGAGTATAGAGGTGGGTGAGTGGGGAATTTTTGTTTTCTACAATGAGTTCATGCCTGTTTGATTGTTGGAGTTTGTTTTCTTCTCTGACTGTGCTCTGTGTGTCTAATAGACAGACCCCATGCTTTTACCAAGGCCCAACTGGCAGAATAGAATAGCACTGACTACAGTGTTCGAAGTATTAAAACAGATGGTACCGGATCTCACTGTTATGCTGTATAGTAAAGCTCACATCCAAAAACAAAATGTTTAAAACTTACTAAGATCAGGGATGTTTCTCAAAGTAGGAAAAGTACAGCAATATTTATTATTTTTGTTCACATTATCTTGGCTGCCTCAACTACATCATCCTCTAGCCAGCTCAGTTCCTATACCCCTTATCACCAGGATGCTTTCCAACTCGACACACAGTACCTCCAGATCCAGCAGAAAGTCTGTTCTGGACCTCCACATCCAGTTCATCACAGCCTTGTGTAATGGTACTACTCCTTCTACTGAGGAGTTCCTGTTTATCAAACACCCAGTACATTTCAGCACAACTGTCCTCACGGACCTGAACCAACTGTACTGTACAAGGCTTGGGTTTTGTGTTTGTGTTTGCATTCTCACGGGAGGCTGCCACATGCAAATTTTAAAGCAAAGCAGCTGGTAGGTGACCTCGTGAGCTAGAAGAGAGGGAGAAAGGCAGGGAAGAGAGAGGCACAGTAGAGAGAGGCAGAGAAGAGAGGCTGAGGCAGAGGAGAGGCAGACTAAAAGAGTTTAAGGAAGAGACGGACAGACGGGGAAGAGAGAGGCAGAGGAGAGGCAGGCTAAAAGAGGCTGAGGAGAGGCAGGTAGACAGAGAAAGAGGGAGCGGAGAGCTGGAGAAAGGCAGGGGAAGAGAGATAGACAGAGGAGAAAGAGAAAAAAGAAGAGGGGGAGAGAGAGACAGGTGAGAAAAGGAGAGAAAGAGGCATAGGGTGAGAGAGAGGCATGAGAGCGACAGAGGCTGAGGCAGGAGAGCGAGACTTTAAGGGGCTACAGTAGGTCATGAAAACTATACAGAGCATATTATTTCATCTCATACATTATAAAAAACAAAAAACTCTGTTTTAAGTGAGAAGTAGGCATTGGTCTGAAGCCAAAAATGAAAAGAAATTCAAATGAGCACCATGATGTCAAATCCACCCATGCTCTACCAAGGTTTTCCAGCACACAGCTTTGACCTACTACAGGAACTATGTTGGTATTGTACTTCAAACTATATGTAGGCAGGTTGCTTAGGATTCAAGCCTTCTCAAACGGCTTAATTCATGCTTTTAAAGGCTTCACTGTCTGTCTGTGGTCTCCACGTCAGGATTCAGTCAGGGATCTGATGGCTAAATGAACAGGTCAGGCCTCCTCATGGCTATACCAGAGGGACCTATTGTAGCTTCTGTTCTGACTGACTGATTTTCCATGCTCATACAATGGGTAATTCAACAAGTTGGTTGACAGACATTTGATTCCTGTCAGACATTTGACTCTCATAAATTAGATGGGGTACATACAGTGCCTTTGGAAAGTATTCAGACCCCTTGACCTTTCCACATTTTGTTACGTTACAGCCTTATTCTAAAATTTATTAAATCGTTTTTTTCCTTATCAATCTACACACAATACCTCATAATGACAAAGCAAAAACTGTTTTTTAGATATTTTTGCTAATTTATTCAAATTAAAAAATGTATTATCACATTTACATAAGTATTCAGACCCTTTACTCAGTACTTTGTTGAAGCACCTTTGGCAGCGATTACAGCCTCGAGTCTTCTTGGGTAAGACCCTACAAGCTTGGCACACCTGTATTTAGAGAGTTTCTCCCATTCTTCTCTGTAGATCCTCTCAAGCTCTGTCAGGTTGGATGGGGAGCGTTGCTGCACAGCTATTTTCAGGTTTCTCCAGAGATGTTCGATCGGGTTCAAATCCAGGCTCTGGCTGGGCCCCTCAAGGACATCTCCTGCGTTGTCTTTGCTGTATGCTTAGGGTCGTTGTCCTGTTGGAAGGTGAACCTTTTGCCCAAGTCTGAGGTCCTGAGCACTCATCAAAGATCTTTCTGTACTTTGCTCCCTCATCTTTGCCTTGATTCTGACTAATCTCTCAGTCCCTGCCGCTGAAAAACATCCCACAGCATGATGCTGCCACACCCGTGCTTCACCGTAGGGATGGTGGCAGGTGTTTTCTCTAGACGTGACGCTTGGCATTCAGGGCGAAGAGTTCAATCTCGGTTTCATCAGACCAGAGAATCTTGTTTCTCATGGTCTGAGAGTCTTTAGGTGCCTTTTGGCAAACTCCAAGCGGGCTGTCATGTGCCTTTTACTGAGGAGTGGCTTCCGTCTGGCCACTCTACCATAAAGGCCTGATTGGTGGTGCTGCAGAGATGGTTGTCCTTCTGGAAGGTTTTCCCATCTCCACAGAGGAACTCTAGAGCTCTGTCCGAGTGACCATCGGGTTCTTGGTCACCTCACTGACCAAGGTCCTTCTCCCCTGATTGCTCAGTTTGTCCGGGCTGCCAGCTCTAGGAAGAGTCTTAGTGGTTCAAAACTACTTCCATTTAAGAATTATGGAGGCCACTGTGTTCTTGGAGACCTTCAATGCTGCAGAAAAGTTATGGTCACTTAGAAAAAAATATCAACTACTGGGACCAAGACTTAATAATAAATTATGTTGGCACAAGATGGAGGGAAAGTTGGAGCAGAACTAACAAAATTACAGTTAATGAAAATGTATGCTTAATCCATTATAACCTTAAGTATAGAATTTATTAGACAAGAGGCCAAATTCACGAATTCTACAGTACAAAGGCAGTCATGTCTGAAGTGTGAAACTCATAATGACTCAATGATCCATGCTTTCTGGGAACGCTATACAGTCCGGAAGTTGTGGGCGGAGCTAGAAAGTTGGCTGTCAGAAGTATTACAATGTAAAAGTACTTTTAATCAGTCCGTCTGCATATTTCAAGACATGGCATATGGGGAGGTAGTTACATACCCAATGGACTGAACAATCTTCCCATCACTCATCTTGAAAAAAATGTATACTAAAAACGTAGAAATCAATCAGTTCACCATCATTAACACAGTGAAAATATCGAATGATTTATTTTACAATATTGAAATAGCATGGGCTGCCAAGAATATCAAATTGATACAATTTTAGGTCAAGTGTCAAACAATGCAGGCACTTAGGGATAGGGATGTGAGTATAACTGTCCAGGCAGATTAGATGTTATTGTTTGTGTGTGTCTGTAAATTGTTGTTTGTAAGTATACGTTTGTACATGGAGTGTGGGAAAAAAACAAGATATTTTTTGGGGGGGAAAAATATGACAAAAAAAAAGAAGTGTGTGTGTGTGTGTGTGTGTGTGTGTGTGTGTGTGTGTGTGAGTGAGTTTATGCAAAACATATTAACAGTAACTGTGTGTTGTGCGTTGTGACTGTGCCAAATTAAGCCTGTTAATGATATATTTCCACATACAGATATGTTGTGAGAGAGCAAGAGAGAAACTTCTCACAGCCCGGACACTGGTCCTCCATTTCCCTGATGTCTGTCAGCATCAGACAATGTTCCACACTAAGATGTATTTATCCCTGTGTAGACCTACACGCTGAAGTCTAACATTATTGAATAACTCCTCTGACCTAGCCTATGTTCTGTTTATTCATTCATTTCAAAGTTGGACTAATTTAATTTTGTGGAGGATGAGGTCGGTGTATGGGCTATGCTGCATAATGTGACTGCTCTTCCCCTCTCTCATCAGGTTTCTGCCTCGTTCCCAATCCCATCTGATGCTGCAAGGCGTGCCGTGGCGCACTGGCCTGGTCCATGTGATAGGGGAGGAGGGGGCCCTAAAACAGTTCGCTGACGCTCTCGTTTCATCACTTAATAGCTCGACTATCCCGGAGCGGTCCTTAGGACGCATTTTTGGCGCGTGGATACATACTTGGTGTCGCTTACTACCTTTTGAAGTTTTATCGCGTTTGCGGTGGTTTCGGAGCGAGCACGAGCCAAATCAACCAAAGAGGAGAAAGAAGTGCGGTTTTCGCCATGGGAGCACAGACCTCAGCGCAACCAGACGAAAAGAGCCAAGAGGATGCGTCAGCCGAGGAGCTGAGCGCGGAGGTGAACGCGATTTCGGAGGGGGATAGCGTTGTCGACGCCAAGGTAAAAGTATACATACCCTAGTACAGGCCACTTTACAGCTGACAATGTCATTACCCGCAAGCTTGCCACAGAGAATACCAGGCGCATACCCTCTTGGGCAGTTCCAACGAGTTTGTTTTGATAGATTAACAAAATATAAATATTGGGCATCAATGTCGAACATTTTGTTAGAAATCATAAACGATCGCTGGTGGGATGCGCGGCAGTTTCGCTGAGTAATGCAATGTGCCTGTGCCCGCAGCAGTGAGCCTGTCTGTCTGTGGCTGGTAGCAGCAGCACCCCCGAAAATTGTCTGCCGTGGTCACGATTTACTGCTCAATACCTGGTCTCACGACATCAACAGTCCCTGAGAGCCTTTCAATATAGCAGCATGGATTTTCTGCCTGTGATGTAGAATGATGACAATAATAATAAAGTAGATATTTAGTAAACATTTGTAATCATATTCATAATCATGATAATAACAAACATGCAATCATAATACAGGCTTCAATATTTTGTTAAATTATGTCATGCAGAATATTATGGCACCCCCTCATGTTGATTGACAGCTGCTTGTCTTATCTTGGTCTCCAGGTTTATACATCTAGACAGTTTCCCACACTTTTTGAAAAATATTCTAAGATACCCTAGACCAAATTTTGGCCACTAATTACCTTTTGTCTTTTTGTGTCACCTTGTCACATGATAATGCCATGTTGTTGATTACAATGTGCTTGACCTAGCTGCTCATAAATTGCTAATTAATTGAGAAATTTGCTGGTCCCATGTTAGTATGTAGGGTGCATAATTGCCACATCTATGTTATATTGCAAACAATTAACCATGGATCATGTTGACAACAACAAGGTCCATATGACGCTGATTCTGCTGTGGTGGACAGTGCAGCGCTCCAGACTTAGCAGTGGGAAGGCATGTGTCTCTATTTGCACTGTATGAAAAGAAAATAACAAGACCACCGCAAATGTTCAAGTGGGCGCCTGGCTGGTTTTGACTTGAGATCCTTGAAACCATTGCACGGTCACACACACACACACACAGACACACACACACACACACACACACACACGCACACACACACACAATTTGTTCTAGAAGCCAGGCCGGGCACTGTGTGTGTCCAACGATCTGCTGCTGAGAGCTGCTGATAGGCATGAGGGATGTTTTTTCTACTGTAAGATGAGATGAGTTATGGATCTATTGGCGCGTGGATATTTGTAAGTCGCTCTGGATAAGAGCGTCTGCTAAATGACGTAAATGTAAAATGTATTGCTGCTGTGTTAATGCTTCTGTTGGCTATGTGTGAATAATACAACTTTGGGATGACTTCTGCTAATTGCTTGGCACATTTGGCCACCTGCTGTTTTTGAGGCACCATTAAAACATATTGAATTTATTGACCTTTCTATGGGTAGAAGGTCAAAGGTCAGTTTTTAGTTTATCTTTATTCTGTTGTATTTGAAAGGTCAACAGCTATATCAAAGAAGATTGAAATATTACCCTTCACTGCTGAACAGCAAATCCATAGCAAATGTCACACTTTCAAACATACATTTTCACCCAAATGTGTTGGAGAATTGGATACAGGAGCCAGCTTTAGTTTCACGTTTTAATGTCACGAGCACAAGTACAGTGAAATGCCTTTCTTATGCAGTGATGATGAAGGCAATGATTTTCATGGTTTCCCCATCTAAAATGTTTCCCATCTAATGTCACCGTCTGATTGGTTTAATGCCCACCTAAGGAACTGGAGAGCACTCTAAACTTGATTAGATCAGGAAGAGATCATCTTCTCACTGAAGTAGCTATGACTTGAATCAACACCTGTTAGTTTTCAGACTGAAGTGAAGTTCATCAAAGGCTTGAATGTGTCAGACCTTCAGACTGACAGTTATACAGCCCTTTAGTGACTAAACATTGACTGCATGTTTTGTGGCAGACTATATCACCTGGCCAAGGGCCTTCTATCTCAGGGCCATCATGGTCGGGATCCAGACAGCTTTTGAAGTTTGCTGTTGGCTTTAAGCCTGTCTTATGATGTGGGGTTTGGCTTCTTTCATTTGTCATATAATCCAGGTTTACCTGTATCCCAGAGATTCCATCTGACTGAGTAGTGCCTCATGGTCTGTTATTATATACAGTTGAAGTCAGAAGTTTACATACACTTAGGTTGGAGTCATTAAAACTTGTTTTTCAACCACTCCACAAATGTCTTGTTAACAAACTATAGTTTTGGCAAATCTACTTTGTGCATGACACAATACATTTTTCCAACAATAGTTTACAGACAGATTATTTCACTTATAATTCACTGTATCACAATTCCAGTGGGTCAGAAGTTTACATACACTAAGTTGACTGTGCCTTTTAACAGCTTGGACAATTCCAGAAAATTATGTCTTGGCTTTAGAAGCTTCTGATGGGCTAATTGACATCATTTGAGTCAATTGGGGGTGTACCTGTGGATGTATTTCAAGGCCTACCTTCAAACTCAGTGCCTCTTTGCTTGACATCATGGGGAAATCAAAAGAAATCAGCCAAGACCTCAGAAAGAAAATTGTAGACCTCCACAAGTCTGGTTCATCATTGGGAGCAATTTCCAAATGCCTGAAGGTACCACGTTCATCTGTACAAACAATAGTACGCAAATATAAACACCATGGGACCACGCAGTCGTCATACTGCTCAGGAAGGAGACGCGTTCTGTCTCCTAGAGATGAACGTACTTTTGTGCGAAAAGTGCAAATCAATCCCAGAACAAGAGCAAAGGACCCTGTGAAGATGCTGGAGGAAACAGGTACAAAGGTATCTGTATCCACAGTAAAACGAGTCCTGATTCAACATAACCTGAAAGGCTACTCAGCAAGGAAGAAGCCACTGCTCCAAAACCGCCATAAAAAAGTCAGACTAAGGTTTGCAACTGCATATGGGGACAAAGATCGTACTTTTTGGAGAAATGTCCTCTGGTCTGATGAAACAAAAATAGAACTGTTTGGCCATAATGACCATTGTTATGTTTGGAGGAAAAAGGTGGATGCTTGCAAGCCGAAGAACACCATCCCAACCGTTAAGCACGGGGTTGGCAGCATCATGTTGTGGGGGTGCTTTGCTGCAGGAGGGACTGGTGCACTTCACAAAATAGATGGCATCTTGAGGTAGGAAAATGATGTGGCTATATTGAAGCAACATCTCAAGACATCAGTCAGGAAATTAAAGCTTGTTTGCAAATGGGTCTTCCAAATGGACAATGACCCCAAGCATACTTCCAAAGTTGTGGCAAAATGGCTTGAGGACAACAAAGTCAAGGTATTGGAGTGGCTATCACAAAGCCCTGACCTCAATCCTACAGAAAATGTGTGGACAGAACTGAAAAAGTGTGTGCGAGCAAGGAGGCCTACAAAGCTGACTCAGTTACACCAGCTCTGTCAGGAGGAATGGGCCAAAATTCATCCAACTTATTGTGGGAAGCTTGTGGAAGGCTACCCAAAATGTTTGACCCAAGTTAAACAATTTATAGGCAATGCTACCAAATACTAATTGAGTGTATGTAAACTTCTGACCCACTAGGAATGTGATGAAATAAATAAAAGCTGAAATAAATCTTTCTCTCTACTGTTATTCTGACATTTCACATTCTTAAATAAAGTGGTGATCCTAACTGACCTAAGACAGGGCATTTTTACTAGGATTAAATGTCAGGAATTGTGAAAAACTGAGTTTAAATGTATTTGGCTAAGGTGTATGTAAACTTCTGACTTCAACTGTACTTACAACATCTTACCACATCCTTATGTAGGATTATCACCCAGTGGCAATGGCTCTGTCACAGGTAGTGACATCCAGTATGGATGGTTTTGGGAGATGAGGTGGTATGTAGATGGTTTAGAGAGATGAGGTGGTATGTAGATGGTTTAGAGAGATGAGGTGGTATGTAGATGGTTTAGAGAGATGAGGTGGTATGTAGATGGTTTTGGAAGATGAGGTGGTATGTAGATGGTTTAGAGAGATGAGGTGGTATGTAGATGGTTTAGAGAGATGAGGTGGTATGTAGATGGTTTAAAGAGATGAGGGGGTATGTAGATGGTTTTGGTAGATGAGGTGGCATGTAGAGGGTTTAGAGAGATGAGGTGGTATGTAGATGGTTTAGAGAGATGAGATGGTATGTAGATGGTTTAGAGAGATGAGGTGGTATGTAGATGGTTTAGAGAGATGAGGTGGTATGTAGATGGTTTTGGGAGATGAGGTGGTATGTAGATGGTTTAGAGAGATGAGGTGGTATGTAGATGGTTTGGGGAGATGAGGTGGTATGTAGATGGTTTAGAGAGATGAGGTGGTATGTAGATGGTTTTGGGAGATGAGGTGGTATGTAGATGGTTTTGGGAGATGAGGTGGTATGTAGATGGTTTTGGGAGATGAGGTGGTATGTAGATGGTTTTGGGAGATGAGGTGGTATGTAGATGGTTTTGGGAGATGAGGGGGTATGTAGATGGTTTGGGGAGATGAGGTGGTATGTAGATGGTTTAGAGAGATGAGGTGGTATGTAGATGGTTTAGAGAGATGAGGTGGTATGTAGATGGTTTTGGGAGATGAGGTGGTATGTAGATCGTTTAGAGAGATGATGTTGTTTAGAGGGGTAGATTGGCAGTAGGAGAGTGTTCCAGGGAATGCCTCTCTTCTCCCTCCACCACCTTCTCTCCTCCTATCTTCCGCCTTGCTTCCCCCTTTCCCCACCATCGGTGCTCAGAAGTAGGTCAGGGGTGGTCCAGTGCTGAGTATGTGCTCCCCCAAACACTTCCCAACCACCAAAAACATGGCGTGTGTCAGTGTGTCGAGAGATAGTGTGTATCATGTGGGTGGAGTGTTTGGATGTGTGCGTATTTGTGTTTGTTTTGTGTGAGAGAGTGTGAGTATGCGTGCATGCTTGCTTGTCTGTGTGTGTGTTTGTGTGTGTGTGTGTGTCTGTGTCTGTGTGTCTATGGGTGTATTTATGGGTGGAGGAACACACACCAATGGGACACTTGATCCCTCAGACACCCAAACTTTGACATTTAGTTTTTGTTCTCTTCTATAAAATTGGCAACGTACTGGATGGCCATCGTTTTGCAAGCTCCGACCCAACTTTGCTATTTTGTAATTATTTTGTTGTTGATTTTTAATTTATTTTCATGAAATGTATCCGCTATTATTTCTTACAACCAACAAGAACTTTTGAACATCAGATTGGCAGTTACTTACCCTAATTCCGGCATCAACTTCGACTCATCTGCTCTGGGCTCTCTCTGTAATTCCAACCCAATTTTCGGGCTGCAGAGGCAAGCAGGGGGATCCTGGTGAGATTAATGCGAAGGGAAAACCAGCCACCTCTTCCCTCCATTCTACAGGCCAATCTTGATAATAAAATGGATGACCGCCGATTGCGGATTTGCTACCAACCTGACTCTTGAAACTGCGATATTCTTTGCTTTTCTTAAACATGGCTCTCGGACAAAATCCCCCCCATGGCTATCCAACTCGATGGATTCTCCATTCACCAGGCAGACAGGACAGTGGAGTCGGGGAAATCCAGGGGGGAGGAGTTTGCCTCTACATCAACACCAACTGGTGTGCCACCAGCATGGTGGAAGTGTCGACCCACTGTTCACCCGTCTTGGAATACCCGACCCATCTACCTTCCGAGGGAGTTTTCAGCTGTTATCGTGACTGTTGTATACATTCCACCTCAGGACAAGAAAAATAACACGCTGGCACTTAAATAACTGTATAAGGCTATAAACAAGCAAGAAAACCTACACCCAGAGGCTTATTTTCTGGTGGCTGGCGATTTTAATTCTGTGTCACTGAGACACGTGATGCCCAATTTCCGTCAACACGTCTCCAACGCCACTAGGAGCGATAAAGTCCTAGACCACTGTTATTCTACCCACAAGCAAGCATTCAAGGCCCTCACTTGTTCGCCATTCTGCAAATCAGATCATGATTCCGTATCCTGCTTCCTGTTTGCAAGCAGAAACTCAAATGGGAAGTACACGTGACTCGCTCCCTTGAGAAAGGGTCACCAGAATCAGAGATTATGCGACATGACTGCTTTGCTAACGCTGATTGGAATATGTTTCGAGACTCCACTGATAACATTGACGAGCTAACCACCTCTGTCACCAGCTTCATATAGAAAATGCAATGGCGACGTTGTACCCCCGGTGAGGGTTTGCTATTCCCCAATCAAAAGCCCTGGATTAACACCAAGGTTGGCGCTAAACTAAAGGACAGGACTACCACACACAGAGCTATCATAGACAGAACTGAGGCTACGGTCGAGAACAGGAATAAGTGTAAGAAGGCCCGCTATGACCTCCGTAGAGTCATCAAACCAGCCAATGACAATCTAGGAGTAAGGTGGAATCATATTACACAGGCTACCACACCCGCTGCATGTGGCAAGGTCTACAGTCCATTACGGATTACAAAGGAAGGCCCAACCGTGATCTGCCCAACGATGCCTCTCTACCAGACCAACTCAATGCATTTTATGCACGCTTTGACAACAACAACATCTCGCTGGGGGTGAGGTACATCACCAACCCAGAGGGTGGGTGATCTCGCTCTCCAAGGCCGACGTCAGAAAGGTCTTTAATCAAGTCAACACCCGCCCTGTTATGTGTGCTGGTTATGCCACACATAAACTCCATCATCCCAGACACCCTAGACCCACTCCAATTTGCATATCACCCCAACAGGTCCATAGATGATGCAATCTCAATTGCTCTCCACACTGCCCTCACCCATCTAGATAAGAGGGATACCTATGTGAGAATGCTGTTTATTGACTACAGCTCAGCGTTCAACATCATTGTCCCCTCCAAGCTCAACACGAAGCTTAGGACTCTGGGTCTGAACACCTCCCTCTGCAACTGGATCCTGGACTTCCTGACGAGCTGACCCCAGGTGGTGAGGGTAGGCAACATCACCACCGCCACACTGACCCTCAACACAGGAGCCCCACAGGGGTGTGTGCTTAGTCCCCTCCTGTACTCCCTGTTCACCCACGACTGCGTGGCTGCGCATGACTCCAACACCATCATCAAGTTTGCTGATGACACTACGGTGGTAGGCCTGATCACCAGCAACGATGGGTCAGCCCACTGGGAGGAGGTCGGTGACCTGGCAGTGTGGTGCCAGAGCAACAACCTCTCCCTCAATGTCAGTAAGACCAAGAACCTGATTGTGGACTACAGGAAACAGGGGGGTGAACACGCCCCCATCCACAGTGGAGCAGATCGAGGGCTTCAAGTTCCTTGGTGTCCAAATCACTAAAGACTTCAAATGGTCCAAACACGTGAAAAAGGCGCAACAGCACCTCTTCCCCCTCATGAGGTTGAAAAAGTTTGGCATGGGCCCTTAAATCCTCAAAAGTTGTACAGCTGTACCAATGAGAGCATCTTGACTGGCTGCATCACTACCTGGTATTTACCTTTTAGTCATTTAGCAGACACTCTTATCCAGAGCAACTTACAGTAGTGAATGCATACATTTCATAATATTATTTTTTTCTTCCGTACTGGTCCCCTGTGGGAAGCAAACCCACAACCCTGGCGTTGCAAACACCATGCTCTACCAACTGAGCCACATGGGACCGTATGGTATGGCAATAGCACCACCCTCGAACGCATGGCGCTACAGAGGGTGATGCGGACAGCCCGGTACATCACAGAGGCCGAGCTCCCTGCCATCCAGTATCCCTACACATTTTAATGTGGTATTGGAACTGACCCTGTACATAGTATGCTTACTTACTTATTGCGTTCTTCATATTTCTTGTGTTTTTTCTAGTATAGCATTGTTATGGATTATTGCATTGTTGGGTTTTGAGTTTGCAAGGAATGTCACTGTAATTGTGCACGTGGCATTAAAAACATGAAACTTGAAACTCTTTCTCTCTCTCTCTCTCTCTCTCTCTCTTTCTCTCTCTCTCTCTCTCCCCCTCTCTCTCTCTCTCTTTCTCTCCAGCTCACTCTCCCACTATCATTTCCTCATTCACTTCCCTTTCTCTCGCTCTAGTTGGGTGGGAGCCTACATACATTGTTTTGCTACTGACACACACAAACCAGCTGTGTCAATCAAGGAATGTATGTAGCATAAACATTCCTTACATAGCACCATCCATCCATAAAGACATACATGCATTCATATTAACACTGTTTCCACTTGCCTGTGTCAAGCTACACGTAGCTCCCAATAGAGGGTACTCACTGGCTCTCAGTGGAACACACTAGCTGCTGTTAGGAACATGGATAATAATTTTATGTAATGTAATGAGCGGATGCCATAAAGGCCCATACGTTCCTTTATAATGAGCACTGGCTGATCTGGCTCCGTTATGACACTGATTATACTGTTTAGGACTGATGGACGAGGCAGGCAAGGAGTTGAGGGGAGGGGGTGAGGGGTGGGAGGGGAGCGGGGCATGAGGCCAAACAGAGGAGCCATTGAGGATGGGCTGAGGGGGACAGTGTTGAGGCCCTGTGTGCACCGGCCCAAAACAGCCAGGATGGAGAGACCCCAGTAAGGGGAGCGTTTTGGGTAGGCAAGGGGGATGGAGAGAGTGCGAGGGAGATGGAGAGTAGAGAGGTAGAGAGAGAGAGAGACATAGAGGTGGAGTGAGAGAGGGACCTGCCAGGGTGACATAAAGACATGAATCAGGCGATTGTTCCTGGTCCCCTGATGACAGTAGGGGTAGAGAGTGAAATGGATTCAGGTAAAGAAAGAGTCTATAATGGGGGAACTCCCATCTCATCTTCAGCTTTGGGTTAATGGGAGAGTTTTGACTGAGTAGGAGTCTGCAGCTACATCCCAATACTCTCACAAGGCCTCCCTCTTTTTCTCGAATCATTCTCTTCATGACAACTGTGTGGAAGGACTGGATAGGTTTCAACCATATAGCATTAACCTAGCCAGTCCTGTCAGATCTTTGGTCACAAAGGAAAGGTGACGTGATGAGAGGTTGCTATTGAATGTTATAAGAGCCTCACTTGATTACATCATTCTGTTAAACCATGATAGAAGTAGCTTCTATGCACAAAACAGAATGCACGTGCAACAGGAATACAGTTCATTTGCGATAGTCTGATACCTTCCTCACGTGCAAATCCAAAAGCGATCAGTTGTTCCCCTCCTCACATACTTTAGGTCTCTGTAAAGATCTCTGTCTTAGCTATTTATCTTCAGTAAATCCTTCTATAACTCATGGTTATCCCTACAAACCACATCATGCATAGATCATTGTACGGTGATTATTATGCTTAGAGGTGTGGAGAACTATCACCATGGACACTAGAATGGTGATGTGCGATTGGGATTGGTCCCTTGGGTGACACCAGGAAGGAGAATTAGGGAAAGGGAGGGTTCCAATCGTTAAAGAAAGGATAATGCAGTTTGGGAAGGGAAATTGAATTTGAATTCCCTTTATCTTATCTGATATGCTTATTTTCTCCCTGATTGAGAGTATTGTTATCATTGAACATGTCGCGTTTTATGTAAGCTAGTAAAGCTATTTTGAGCAAAAATATAAACGCAGCATGTAAAGTGTTGTTTCATGAGATTAAATAAAAGATCCCACAAATGTACCATATGCACGAAAAGCTTATTTCTCAACAATGTTGTGCAAAAATGTGTTTACATCCATGTTAGTGAGTATTTCTCGTTTGCCAAGATCCAGGTGTGTCATATCAAGAAGTTTATTAAACAGCATGATCATGACAAAGGTGCATCTTGTGCTGGGGACAATAAAAGGCCACTCTAAAATATGCAGTTTTGTCAGTGAATTAATGTTCATTTCTCTACAATAAGCCACCTCCAACGTCGTTTTAGAGAATTTGGCAGTACGTCCAACCGGGCCTCACAACCGCAGACCATGTGCAACTACGCCAGCCCAGGACCTCCACATCAGGCTTCTTTACCTGCGGGATCGTCTGAGACTAGCCACCCGGATAGCTGAAACTGTGGGTTTGTGCAACCAACCAAATGGATGCACAAATTGTCAGAAACCATCTCAGGGAAGCTCATCTGCATGCTTGTCGTCCTCACCAGGATCTTGACCTGACTGCAGGGTGGCATTGTAACCGACTTGAGTGGGCAAATGCTCACCTTCAATGGCCACTGGCATGCTAGAGAAATGTGCTCTTCATGGATGAATCCTGATTTCAACTGTATGGTGTCGTGTGGGCGAGCGGTTTGCTGATGTCAACATTGTGAACAGAGCGCCCTATGGTGGCGGTTGGGTTATGGTGTGGGCAGGCATAAGCTACGGATAATGAACGCAATTGCATTTTATCGTTGGCAGTTTGAATGCCATGACGAAATCCTGAGGCCCATTGTCGTGCCATTCATCCGCCGCCATCACTTCATATTTCAGCAAGATAATACACAGCCCCATGTCGCAAGGGTAGGCCGCCATCGTAAATAAGAATTTGTTCTTAACTGAATCTGTACACAATTCCTGGAAGCTGAAAATATCCCAGTTCTTCCATGGCCTCCATACACACCACACATGTCACCCTTTGAACATGTTTGGGATAATCTGGATTGACGTGTACGACAGCGTGTTCTAGTTCCCGCCAATATCCAGCAACTTCACACAGCCATTGAAGAGGAGTGGGACAACGTGCTACAATTAACAGCCTGATCAACTCTATGCGAAGGAGATGTGTCGCGCTGCATGAGGCAAATGGTGGTCACACCCGATACTTACTGGTTTTATGATCCACGCCCCAAATTGTTTTAGAAATATCTCTGACCAACAGATGATTAACTGTTTTTCCCAGTCATGTGAAACCCATAGATTAGGGCCTAATGAATGTATTTAAATTGACTGATTTCCTTATATGGACTGTAACTCAGTAAAATCTTTTAAATTGTTGCAAGATGTGTTTATGTTTTTGTTCAGAGTACAATGTTCTCTTCCCAGAGTGTCTTCTCTGTGTTGTTTTAGTCTTTTATGTGGACTCACTGTTCTGTACAAACTCTCCTCCCCCCCTCTCTCTCTTAATGGAGGCGCAATGGGAAGAAGCTTGTGTGTAATTAGAGTTTGTCCTCCCTCCATCCCTCCATCCCTCCATCTTGGCCCTATCAGATCCACCGCCAGCACCGCTCTGAAAAGAATGGACCTGTGTATTTGGGTTTTAAAAAATGAAAGGAGGCTCTCATTCTTTTGTCCGTTTCTCACCACTCGCTACCTCTGACAGGGATTACAATTCCGTTACATGATAATGAGTTCCTGGGAAATAAACTAAGAACATTACAATCGGAAAGATCAATTCATATAATGATATAGATTAGATTATTATCATTTTAAAGTGTTCCTGAAATAGGCTTGCCCCCTCTTTAGAGACAGTCCCATCATTGAGACAGCATGAATGTGTTTCTGTGTTTTTCTGTCAGCTATATTGAGTTATAGGGAAACATCACATGGAGGGCCGTCTGGTCTGTGGCTCTCTAATCTAATAGGTTGTCTTTTGATCCGGGCCTGTTATATTTCACACACAGACCAGGACAGGCTTATCTGTGGATTCTCCAGTCCAGTTGGCTGGTTATTCATGTGGTTATTATTGATAGATTGATCAGTATATTTGAAATTGTTGTATTGTTGTTGCCTTTTTACTGGGATTAAAAGTGCATTAGAAGGTGAGGCACGACACGACATAGTTACAATAAACTGCTTTGACTTGAAGTAGGCCCAAAGATTGTCTTGTAGATTAATGATAATGTAATGTACGCTAGCATTTAAGGCTGGCATTTTGAAGTAGGCCTTGCAGACAAGTGCACCTCTGTATGGGCACTCCGGGCTGGTTTTCCCACCGGACGCTGGAACAATTTCTATTCAAATCTTCTGGAAAACAAACACATCGCTATCCTCTTTCATTCTTGGAAAAGGGGAAAAGGCAGAGCTAGGGATTCTGGTGGGTGTGGGGTTTTCTATCTTGGCAGCAGAGAACTGTTAACTAATGCAATGTTCCCACACTGATGGCTGTGTATATTTACAGTAGCCTATACTCTGTCCCATACCATTAGTCATGCTGTTGTTATTCAGTTAGACTACAGTATACCACTAGATATGTTATACCTTAACTTTAGCTTTGGGGTTTAACATATTGTGTTGTAAAACAGCCATTTACAGCCATATATCTCATGCATACACGGTAACCCAGTGAGCACACAGATTTAAAACCTTTATTTAACCTTTATTTTGACAGGGGGTCATGTTGAGACCAAGGTCTCTTTTTCAAATTAACCCTGCAGAATATAAAATTACACACATCAAATGTACAATATGACACAGCAGCAGCATGCCCCCATGAAGAGGGGGGAGTCATGGCCAGGGAGACATGCTCATCATCCCTAGTTTCCCAGAGAGAAACCGTGTCCCTCCACTCCGCTATGGTTCCAGTCCATTTAATAAGTAGGAAGAGAGGAGCTGAAATCGTCAAACCACTCAGACACCGTGGTGAAGAAGGCACAAGAGCAACTCTTCAACCTCAGGAGGCTGAAGAAATTCGTCCTGTCCCCGAGGGCCCTCACAGTGTTCTACAGTAGCACCATTGAGAGCATACTGTCGGCCTGGTACAGTAACTCCACCACCACTGACCGGAAGCTTACAGGAGCACCATCAAGAGCATACCCCCCCTGCTGCTCCTCTTATGGCCGTTCTACCCCCCCACATATATTTATCCTACCCCCACCCCCAATGGACATTTATCACTGTTACAGTTGTAAATATGTATATATTATTATTATTTTATTGTTTCATTCACTTCTCTTTTTGACCAGCACTGTTGGAGCTTGGAGTTTAAGAATTTCACTGTACCATGTGATTACGTCTGTGATAATGAGCATGTGATTAATAAACTCATCTAATCTAACCTAAAAACACACCCATTTTCCCTCTCTATCTCCTTATCTGTCTTTAAATATTAATCTACAATCCTTTCCCCCGCCTCTCTCTCTCTCTCTTTCTCTCTCTCTCTCTCCCTTGATGTGATGCGTTATTGAGTGGCACAGGTCTGGTCAGCGGGTTTGGGCTTTTCACGACACCCTGTGGAGTGCTAGGGCCTGTCTGGACTAATCAATCATTCTGATTGGATGCTCAACCACAGCAGGTCTGCTACTACTGGACAATCGATTTAATGTCTGTATTAAAGTCATGGCTGGACAAGAGGCTGTGTTTTCATTTTACCTCAGCTGTTATTGCTTAAAGTTTGGTTGTAGACCAAAGTTTGACCAAATGTATGTGTTTCTAAGAGATGAATATGGAATAATATATAATATAGAAATAATATAGAAATATATACGCAACATGCAACAATTTCAAAGATTTTACTGAGTTACAGTTAATCTAAGGAAATCAGTCAATTTATATAAATTCATTAGGCCCTAATCTATGGATTTCATATGACTGGGAATACAGATATGCATCTGTTGGTTATGCAAACCCACAGCTTCATCAGCTGTCTGGGTGGCTGGTCTCAGACGATCCCACAGGTGAAGAAGCCTGATGTAGAGGTCCTGGGCTGGCGTGGTTCCTCGCGGTCTGCGGTTGTGAGGCCCGGTTGGACGTACTGCCAAATTCTCTAAAACAATGTTGGGGGTGGCTTATGGTAGAGAAATTAACATTAATTTGGGTTGTGTGACAAAACTGCACATTTTAGAGTGGCCTTTTATTGTCCCCAGCACAAGGTGCACCATGAGCACCATGAACCATGAGTCAGATTCACTCCAGATTTTGTATTTAGACTCATTACATCAGTCTATCGTGGTTTTTAGAAAAATTGTTGCTGCATTCAAATATGGATGCACTGTACCTATAGATGCATGTTAGCACATATGCTAATGCAAAAAATACTTAGAAAAAACATATTCTCATGAACCCTTTTTATCCAAATGATATTTTGTCCTTTCTGTGAAACCCGTTCATTGCTGCTTTATTTGACAGTATGTTTCTTGTGTTTAGGTGTGATGTTGTGAAATTGGTTTTGCATGGATCAGGATCACGAGAGAGAGCACTGACTAATCTTGTTTGTTTGTTTGTTGTTTGCTTTACCTTGCTCTTTCTCCTGCACTTTGCACTGTTCTCTACACATTCCATCAAATTAAAAGCATTTGACTTGTGAATGAGACAGTATTACATTTTGCAGACATCATCCTTTCTTGTTCTTTCAGTATAGTGTTTGAAACTCTCCGGTGCAGTTTTGTTGATATGGAACAGGCCAATACTGAGGGAGTTGTTGTTGTGCTGGAGTGGTTGTTTGTCGGGAGGTGGTTATTTCTCTCTCTTTGTCTCTCTCCCTCTCTCTCCCCCTCCTCCCTCCCCCTGACGCAGGCGCTTTGTGTTCTCCACTGCGGCGGTCCGTCCCATCATCTGAGGCCCAGAGACTCTCCTCTCCAAAAATAACCCCACGCCCCCATCACTGCACGCACCACCATGCACTCATCGCCCCCTCTCACCCTTTCTCACTCCCTCTTCTCTCTCTCTCCCTCGTCCCTTCTCACTTCTCTCACCCACTCTCTTCCCCTAACTCTTTCTCTCTCTCTTTTTTTCATGCTACCTCTCTCTCCCTGTCCCATGCATTTTTTAGCACCATTGGTTCGGATACAGCTCTAACTGTTCTGGTGTGATGTAAGGGTGTGTGTGGCCGGGGGGGGGGGGGTTCTATGGGACAAACAATGATTCATAACTCGGGACCCTCCCATGATATTGTTGTGTGGTGTGTAGGGGCGTGGCGGATTTGTCCCTCTCCCTCCTTCCCTCCCTCCACTGTAAAGTCTCTGGGATTTACTGTATTGATCAAACAGCTTGTTCATCTATCAGCCCACCTGTCATTGGATCTGTCCCTAAGGGAGTGTCTGTGTAAATCATGCCGCCTTGGAAGTGTACAGAGGGATGGGGAGACTCCCACCCTAGAGAACAACATACCAACAAGCAGTTGGTATGGCAACTGGCCTCCGACCACAAGGCACTACAGAGGGTAGTGTGTACGGCCCAGTACATCACTGGGGCCAAGCTCCCAGCCATCCAGGACCTCTATACCAGGTGGTGTCAGAGGAAGGCTCTAAAAATGGTCAAAGACTCCAGCCATCCTAGTCATAGACTGTTCTCTCTGCTACCGCACGGTAAGCGGTACTGCAGCGCCAAGTCTAGGTCCAAGAGGCTTCTAAACAGCTTCTACCCCCAAGCCATAAGTCTCCTGAACAGCTAATCCTGAACATCTATTTAAATGGTTACCCCAGACTATTTGCATTGCCCCCCCCCCCCCATTCAGCGCATGAACACCTGTTCAGCACATGTGACAAATAACATTTGATTTGATTTGATCGTGGTTATGCTTTTGCTGAGCGAGGGGAACGGATACACGTACAGTTTGTTTTATAGAATAGCTTGTCTGTCTAGGACCGTTTTCACATTGCCAATAGCAAAAATGTAATTTCGAGAGATTCTCGAGAGACAATACTGTTGTGTAAACTTGTGAAACGTTGACGTTTCGAGCTCTACCTCCAGAGGGTGCGCACAACACTTGCCTGACAGTTGCCCCCATCTGAGCAGGGCATTGTAAACAGAATTGTCTCGTTGAGATCAACACTCCTACAGTATAAATGGTAATATCATGAAGAGTTGCTTGCTTGTAGCTAGCTTGGATAATAGTTTGCAATGCTTAGCCTCGTGGCTGGTGGCTACTGTGACATTTACGGTACTTTTGAGCTGCGAAGCAAGAACGTCAACCGATCCCTCTCTCGGCTCGTGACATTCCCGTCGCCAATGTGAATTGAAAAGTGTATGTCAAATTATGGAAATTGACATTTCGGGCCGATAAATCTATTCAGTGAGAATAAGTACAGTACACATGTTTGGGGGGTTGATACTGTGTTTGTTTGGATGGGAATACCTGACACTTGGTTTACTGTACTCTAGTTAGTTATTACCGGTTGTTTACACTAGTGATTACCGTGCAGGCTGATATTATGGCTTTAGGGAAAACAATGTAATTTGCTTTAAAGGGCAGTTTACCAATAACATTGCCAAGCCTGCTGGTAGCTTTGCTGTTTTGTTCCAGTTTCAGTTTTCTCTGTTGGATTATGCTGGATTATTATAAGTGGTGCCTCATTGTGTCTAAAATAATCAGTGTCTTATAAGACAATAACAACCTATTGGAGGTGTGGTTTCTCCTTTAAAGTTCTAATGTAGTATCCACCAATCCTGGTCCTGGAGGGAGGGAGGGAGGGAGGTCAGAGTGGACAGGTTTTTTGTTGTGTGACAGTGGCTCAAGACAGAATAGTACCCCTGCTTTATGTGTCCTTATTTTTACCTAGTAGTTAACGTAAGGCCCATGTGTGGACATTCAAGCTTGTTACTTGGATGAAACAGTGACTTCGTTGAGGGTAGAAACACTGATAAATGGTAAAAGAGTGTTTGGCGTAGATGGACTGAAATAAGATCCCTGCTTTCTTACTGTTGACTTCCGTCATGTCTCCAGTAATGATGTTAGGAAACGGTTAGGACGAGAAGAAAGAAAAGTAGCAGCATGTGAGAAGCAAGCGCCCGACCCGGCCATCCGACAAACGAAACTACCATGAAATACATTTTGTTTGTGATATTGTATCTTTTTACGGATTGAAATTGAATCAGGGAGGACTGGCGACTGGCTGGTGAACCTGCCATGTCTCTCTCTCTGCTTTTATTTTATCTAGTGTTGCCTCTGGCCTGGCGTTTGTAGCACTGAAGGAACGGTGTGTGCCCCTGCAACACTGGAACAATCACAGATTGTTTTCCCAAAAAACTTCTCCTTATTGGACAGTGTGTTACACAGAACACTGTAAGACTCAATGATGAGGGCTTTCACTCTGCTTGTGTTCATATTCAGAGACGATCTGAGGTTAACAAAAGGGTTATTCTACTTTTTGTCTAGATCTTCGAGATGTTTTTCAACATGACAATGGTATAGTAATTCATTGAGATGGGGAGATACCGTGTGGAGGTCTGGTTTGTGTTACTGCCTGACTCAGATAATCACATCCATGTTTGTTGTATCTGTAGGCTTTACAAAGTCCCCCAAATCTCTTTTCTCACATATGTGTTTAAAGCGCAACCAATCCACGTGACAGGAGATGCTAATCAGAGAGGCTGAAGACCCAGGAATGGAGGAAAGAGGGGGAGGTTTATTATTATTTCAGGGCAGTTCTATGTCAGGTCACTGGGGTCAAGCGCTGGCCAGTGTGGCCTGTCTGTGATCCTGTCCTGGTGGGTCCTGGGTGTCCTGGTGGGTCCTGGGGGGTCCTGGGGGGCGGGTTGTTGTTGTTTGTCCCTGTGTGTCTATCAACATGGGGGGGCTCCACTGTAGCAGCCGTTCAGTGGAGGTATAGACTGACAGGGTTCATAGGTCGGGGGGGTTTGATTGACACAAAGACAGGCCGCTTGTAGCTTTGGTCTAAACATGAACCTGGTGGGACCTATTGGCCTTGTCCAGATACAGATAAAGACAGGTGTACACACAGAGAACACATACAGAACGTCCTCCCCTTCCTCCCTCAAACACACAAACAAACAACCAGGCCTAACATACTTTCAAGCTTGGGCCTGCTGGTTTTATTCATCCGTTTGTGTAGGGGAAGTGTGGCAGGGGCTTGGTATCTGTGGTTTAATTCATCCGTTTGTGTAGGGGAAGCGTGGCAGGGGCTTGGTATCTGTGGTTTAATTCATCCATTTGTGTAGGGGAAGCGTGGCAGGGGCTTGGTGTCTGTGATTTAATTCATCCATTTGTGTAGGGGAAGCGTGGCAGGGGCTTGGTGTCTGTGGTTTAATTCATCCATTTGTGTAGGGGAAGTGTGGCAGGGCTTGGTATCTGTGGTTTAATTCATCCGTTTGTGTAGGGGAAGCGTGGCAGGGGCTTGGTGTCTGTGATTTAATTCATCCGTTTGTGTAGGGGGAAGCGTGGCAGGGGCTTGGTGTCTGTGGTTTAATTCATCCATTTGTGTAGGGGAAGCGTGGCAGGGGCTTGGTATCTGTGGTTTAATTCATCCATTTGTGTAGGGGAAGCGTGGCAGGGGCTTGGTATCTGTGGTTTAATTCATCCATTTGTGTAGGGGGAAGCGTGGCAGGGGCTTGGTGTCTGTGGTTTAATTCATCCATTTGTGTAGGGGGAAGCGTGGCAGGGGCTTGGTATCTGTGGTTTAATTCATCCGTTTGTGTAGGGGAAGCGTGGCAGGGGCTTGGTATCTGTGGTTTAATTCATCCGTTTGTGTAGGGGAGCGTGGCAGGGGCTTGGTATCTGTGGTTTAATTCATCCATTTGTGTAGGGGGAAGCGTGGCAGGGGCTTTGTATCTGTGGTTTAATTAATCCGTTTGTGTAGGGGAAGCGTGGCAGGGGCTTGGTATCTGTGGTTTAATTCATCCGTTTGTGTAGGGGAAGTGTGGCAGGGGCTTGGTATCTGTGGTTTAATTCATCCGTTTGTGTAGGGGAAGCGTGGCAGGGGCTTGGTATCTGTGGTTTAATTCATCCGTTTGTGTAGGGGGAAGCGTGGCAGGGGCTTGGTATCTGTGGTTTAATTCATCCGTTTGTGTAGGGGAAGTGTGGCAGGGGCTTGGTATCTGTGGTTTAATTCATCCGTTTGTGTAGGGGAAGCGTGGCAGGGGCTTTGTATCTGTGGTTTAATTCAACCATTTGTGTAGGGGGAAGCGTGGCAGGGGCTTTGTATCTGTGGTTTAATTCAACCATTTGTGTAGGGGGAAGCGTGGCAGGGGCTTTGTATCTGTGGTTTAATTAATCCGTTTGTGTAGGGGAAGCGTGGCAGGGGCTTGGTATCTGTGGTTTAATTCATCCGTTTGTGTAGGGGAAGTGTGGCAGGGGCTTGGTATCTGTGGTTTAATTCATCCGTTTGTGTAGGGGAAGCGTGGCAGGGGCTTGGTATCTGTGGTTTAATTCATCCGTTTGTGTAGGGGGAAGCGTGGCAGGGGCTTGGTATCTGTGGTTTAATTCATCCGTTTGTGTAGGGGAAGTGTGGCAGGGGCTTGGTATCTGTGGATTAATTCATCCATTTGTGTAGGGGGAAGCGTGGCAGGGGCTTGGTATCTGTGGTTTAATTCATCCATTTGTGTAGGGGGAAGCGTGGCAGGGGCTTGGTATCTGTGGTTTAATTCATCCATTTGTGTAGGGGGAAGCGTGGCAGGGGCTTGGTATCTGTGGTTTTCTATGGCTCATGTTAGGACGTGACTTTGCTAAGTATCACAGTACTGCAGTATTATGATTTAACAGAAAAAAATATAAATACAACTGTTTACGAGGCATCTGGTTTCCTTCGCCTCTCGTCATGTTTAGCAAAGCTCTTAATACATCTTCTCAGGACACTAAAGCTCATTGTCAAGTTACTCAAATCACCTTCTAACTTCTACTTCTTGCTGTAAACTTCCACATCCCTGCTATCTTGTACCCCAAATCATCCCAATGCTCAACATAGACTATACAATACCTCTATGGGGTTTATGTTACCCTCTCTGCAGGATATGTGAGGCTGACCACCATTCACACATTTCAGGGTTTGTTTGAGGAGATATAAGTGATTTTCTGTAATGGTGAATTAAGTGATATTTGTGGGAGAATGAGTTACTTGTTCCATTTGTCTCAAAGCAAGAATCTCTCTGTCTGTCTGAATGAGCTCAGTCAACATAATCAAATTGGCTGCAAAGGAGTTGGATAATGATGGACTGAATGAGGACCTTGTCTTATATAAGATGTGAATGACTTTCTGAGAGCAAACTGGATAACTCAGTAAGTTATCTTCTCACTCTCATCTCTTTCCACTTTATCTTTTCAGTCAAAGACTTTGCTCTTGTCTTATATTTCTCTCTCCCTCTTGTTTTTTTCTTATTATTATTCCCTGCCCCTCCATCCATCCATCCATCCATCCACCTTCTCTTCTCTTTCTATCATAGTTTTCCATCTTAACTCCCAATAGGTCATTTTGTTGACCACTGCCCGAGTGTGTATGTTTTCTGTTTTCCATATATGGCCAATGTTGTCTGACTACAGCTGGAGTACAGAAACAGATATGATGATAAGACTGAGATGTCTAATTGAAGATACTGTTTGAAGAGGTTTGAGAGACAACACAGGCTATGGGAAGCCCAGTTATGTGAAAGGACATAACTAGATCATGTACACTGGGGAGACCTGCAGAGAACTCCGAGAAGTACACTTGGTTATACTGCAGAAAAAATTGCATTAATAAATTTAACATCAGATAAAAAGTCACCGAATAGTGACATTACAGAATCATGTTAGCTAGTTATGTTAGATGTAATTTACTGAGTTACAGCACTTTATAGAGCTTTATTGGACTAAATAAGACGCAGAGTTTATATCATCTAGCTTCTGTTAGGTTTGCTGTTACTGAGCTATGCTAGTATAATCTAGGTTTTTTATTGATGCTCTCTGTGCCAGATTGTAACGCTGCCATAAGCAGAGGGCCTGTAGATCACACGCTACACACAGTGTTACCATGACGAACAGGTAAACAACAGCAGGAACACACACAAAACACATATACACACATTCATGTGCACGTGAATACACAGATACACTCACACACACATACGCGTGGCACGGCAAACACCCACACAGACACACACACTCAGAGCTGGAGAGAAGGAGAAAGTGAGAGAAAGAGAGCGTGAGAGCAGAGACTAGGCCAGGGGTCCCGCTAGTCTTTGATCCCAGGTATGTTATGAATGTAGGGGTCAGATTTAATAGATGTGTGCTGGAGGTTAGGAGACATTAATGGAGCAGGGAGGGGTGGAGGCAGATAGACATGTCCACTAAGAGATGACAAACGTGGGGCAACTCAACTCACAGGCCAGGACTCCAGTGTTCAGGTTTTTGCTTGCTTAACACAAGGAAACATTCAGATCCTCTGGGGGACTCTGATTGAGATGGACTTGTCCCTTGCCGCTTTCATCGCCTTCTGTCTGCTTGTCTCCTCTCCTCTCCTTCCCATAATCTCTCCTCTCCCCACATATCTCCTCCTCTTTCCCTCTCCTCTCCCCTCCTATCTCCTCTTCTCCTCCTCCTTTGTTCCTTTCCCATTTTTCCTCCACACCCTGTTGGTCTCTCCTCTTCTTCTCTCCTCCCTCTGCTCTGGGACTATCCTCACCATGAGGTCAGAGGGCGCGGGGTTAACTGTCCTAAATGAACTAATAAAGACCCCATCACTGTCTGATTTAATCTGTGTGTGTGTGTGTGTGTGTGTGTGTGTGTGTGTGTGTGTGTGTGTGTGTGTGTGTGTGTGTGTGTGTGTGTGCGTACAGTTTTTATGTTTGTATAAATGGGTGTGTTTAATCAGAAATTGACTGCAGCACATTGACATTGAACTCTCACTTTGTCTGTTGAGCGGTTTGAGTTATATGAGTGAGGGCACAAGGTTAGCTCTGTACTGTAGAAGCTCACCAGCTGTCAGGTTATCTACTGTTCTATGGCCTGCTTCTCCAGCTGTAAGGCCTGTAGTACCGTCACTTTAAGACATGTCTGTAAATCTCTGATTAAACAACAGTATTGGCCAGATGGGGTGAATGGTGGTTTATGGTGCAGGCTATTCTTGTGATGTCCTCTGTGTAGTGCTCTGTTACTAATTCTCCCCTGGGGTTGGATGTAATATCTAGATGTTGAATCATCAGAGCCCCTCTTATGATAAAATGTCTTGTCTAAGCCTATGTTGGGTGGAGGGGTAGGAGATCTTGAAGGGAGGTGGGAGGTGTTGTCTGATCCGGTAAGGGAGTGTGTCATAATAACAACCTTTTGACGGAGGGAGCCTTGGAGTAGTCTCGTCAGGGTCTCTTTCTCTGTCTAACTGTATGTCATCATCATATTGACTAAAGCTGCAGGGAGATGCCTCAGGTATGGTTACCTGTGGACTCACGTTAGCATGTAATTGGGGTTTCTGGGGTCAGAAGTTGCTTTGAAGACAGAGGGAGGCAGTGAGGAGGGAGAGAGAAGGGTGGTTCGAAATGTGTACAGTATTTATATGAATTAATATATTATGTCTATAAAATGGGAGTTTTTAATATTTTTATAAAGATTATAAAAAATGTAATATTTGTTTTTTTAGAGGTGTAATTAGACAGCTGCATCACCCACAGCCCCTCCCTCCCTCCTTCCCACACCCCCTCTCCCCTCCCCCCCTTTCTCCCTCCCTCTCTCCCTCCCTCCCTCCCTCCCTCCCTCCCTCCCTCCCACACACCCTCTCCCCTCCCTCCCTCCCTCCCTCCCTCCTTCCCACACCCCCTCCCCCCCTTTCTCCCTCCCTCTCTCCCTCCCTCCCTCCCTCCCTCCCACACACCCTCTCCCCTCCCTCCCTCCCTCCCTCCCTCCTTCCCACACCCCCTCTCCCCTCTCCCCTCCCCCCCTTTCTCCCTCCCTCTCTCCCTCCCTCCCTCCCTCCCTCCCTCCCACACCCCCTCTCCCCTCCCCCCTCCCTCCCTCCCTCCCTCTCTCCCTCCCTCTATGGGGTGGAGGGGTGTCTGTAGGCTAGCGCTCTGTAGAGTCATTTAGGGGACAGCAGCATGTCTGTCCTGGAGCCTCTGCCTCTGCAACAACGGGACAGGAGATGAAGAGAGGAGGGGAGGAGTGGGGAGAGAGAGAGAGAGAGAGAGAGAGAGGGTGGCAGGTAGACTAGCAGTTAGAAGAGCGTTGGGCCAGTAACCAAAATTTCGCTGGTTTGAATCCCGAGCCGACTAGGTGAAAAATCTGACAATGTGCCCTTGAGCAAGGCACTTAACCCTAAATCCCTGTAAGTTGCTCTGGATAAGAGTGTCTCCTAAATGATTCAAATGTAAAATGTAGAGGGGATGTGGATTTGGGAGGACAGGAGATTTTAGGAGAGAGTAGAGTCAAAATGGGAGCTTTTAGTAAGTACTTGTGTCTTGTGCCTTTGTGTGTACAGAGTAAAGGGGTACACAAGCCTGCTGGTCAAGCAACCCCCCCCCACAGACCTAATTTCACACCTTCCTGCTAGCTAACCTTGTGGCTAACGACCATATGCTCAAAGGAACTCACACACACACACACACACACACTAAACTCAGTCAGAAGGTTGCAGGGCTAGGACGCTGTACAGTACAGGATATTGTCATACCCTCTATAGTGGGGAGCAGATGCACAATTGGCTCTGGCACATTTGATCCCCATCAATACACACAATTGGAATGCTTGTGGAAGGATTCCAAAAACAGTGTATGCATAATTGATGAGGAAATGTCTTCTGTGTGAAACTTTTTATCAGACAGATCTGGATGACTGAGACTGTCTGACAGTTTCTAGCCTGGAAGACCTGTGAGTTACAGAGAGAGAGAAAGTTGAGTAAGACAGGGCTCCAGAGTCCTGACCTCAGACCTCTTATCTACTGTCAGAGGGAAGGCATCTCAGGACCCCATGCTGTGTGTGTGTGTGTGTTTCTGTTGTAGTAGGCACAGTCTTATTATACAACCCCTAAACCCTCTCAGGCATCCTAAACACTCTAGCCATCCTGATAGGAACTGTATGTCTTCAGAATGACCCCTGGGAGAGCGTGTGAGGGAGGGAAACGTCTAGCCTCTGACCATGTATCTCAGAACATTGGGAATGGAGCCATGGCGTTTCTAACACCCCTCAAAATGTGTGGCATTTTTACAGGGGTGAGGTAACATGAGGACAAGAATAGGGAGTGTGGGGAGTGAACCTGGAGGGGTTGAGGTGAGGTGAGGTGAGAGCAAGGATTGTTGAGGTGAGTGGATTGGGAAAGAGAGAGAGGGGTGTGGCTGGTCAAAGAGAGAGGGGTGTGGGTCTGGTTGCCCCTGCGGAGTCTTGTGAAGAGGGCACGGAATGCTGGGAATGCCAATCATGAGGTAGGCCAGAGGGGGCGGGGTCACTAGAGGTCAAAGGGGCACCTGCTGGTCTCTACTTAAAGCTGATCATCAGGCCTCTGAGGACTTCAGAGGCTGTGAGTTAAACTACAGGAGCGCCTCCATCTCCCATTCAGCAGAGATATATTTCCTCATGTTCATAGTTTCCTATGAGTCTCCACATTAAACTGACCTGCCAGTTTGCTTGGCCCTATTTCACAGTCTCATTCTCCTTCTCATTTCTCAATCTCTCTCTCTCTCTCTCTCTCTCTCTCTCTCTCTCTCTCTCTCTCTCTCTCTCTCTCTCTCTCTCTCTGGCTCTCTCTCTCTCTCTCTCTCTCTCTCTCTCTCTCTCTCTCTCTCTCTCTCTCTGGTTCTCTCTCACCTCCCCTCTCCCTATTTCCCTATCTTTATCTCATTCTCCTTCTCGTCCTCTTGCTCTTCCTTTCTCTATTTTTTTAATTCTCTCTATCCTTCTCATCTTCTCATCGTTGTGGCCAACTTACATCAGCTTGTAAGAAAGAGCTGTTTGTGATGGCCCTCTCTCTCGCTCTCCCTCTCTCTCGCTCTCCCTCTCTCTCTCTCTCTCTCTCTCTCTCTCTCCCTCTCTCCCTCTCCCTGTCTCTCTCGCTCTCCCTCCCCCTCTCTCTCTCGCTCTCTATCCCTCTCTCTCCCTCTCTCCCTCTCCTCTCTCTCTCCCTCTCTCCCTCTCTTTCTCTTTTCTCAGCCTTTCTATCTAGTTCTATAACAGATCGTCTTTCAGGGTTTTCCTGGAGAAGTCTCAGCCGTTGGGAATGGGACACTGACTCAGGGCTCCATTAGTTAGATCAAGGTCTCCATAGGGAGAGACTGTATTAAAGTATCCCCAGACCCAACCCTAGCACCATCCCCAACCCCAGCCCTAGCACCATCCCCAGCCCCAACCCTAGCACCATCCCCAGCCCCAGCCCTAGCACCATCCCCAACCCCAGCCCTAGCACCAGCCCCAGCCCCAACCCTAGCACCATCCCCAGCCCCAGCCCCAACCCTAGCACCATCCCCATCCCCAGCCCTAGCACCATCCCCAGCCCCAACCCTAGCACCATCCCCAGCCCCAACCCTAGCACCATCCCCAGCCCCAACCCTAGCACCATCCCCAGCCCCAACCCTAGCAACATCCCCAGCCCCAACCCTAGCACCATCCCCAGCCCTAGCACCATCCCCAGCCCCAGCCCCAACCCTAGCACCATCCCCAGCCCCAATCCTAGCACCATCCCCAGCCCCAACCCTAGCACCATCCCCAGCCCCAGCCCCAACCCTAGCACCATCCCCAGCACCAGCCCCAGCCCCAGCCCACTGCCAAAGATCTGTTGGGACTCTGATGCCGTAATGAGGGCAGAAAGAGATAGTGTGTCTGTCTGCTCGTGTATCTTGTTAGCGTGGTAGCATGAAACAGATGTGGGAAGGCGTGTACTGTAGCTACTCTGTTATGAATTTGACATGATGTGCCGTTAGTTGAATGGGGGAAAATTATTATGATGATAAATGTTTTTGATTTTGAAACCTTTTTATGGTTTGGCTGCTGTCTTGACATGACAATGAATGGATTGAATAGTGTGGGAGACTGTGTTTTGTTACTGATTAGTATCTCTGCTATAGAGTATTATTGTTGGAGCTATCTAACAGTGCTATGTTTCCTCTCTCTCTCTCTTTCTCTCTCTATCTTTCTTTCACTCTCTCTCTTTGTCTGTCTGTCACTCTCTCTCTGTCTGTCTATCTCGCTCTCTCTCTCTCTCTCTCTCTCTCTCTCTCTCATGCTCTCTCTCTCATGCACTCTCTCTCTCTCTTTCTTTCTCTCTCTCTGTCTGTCTGTCTGTCACTCTCTCTCTGTCTGTCTATCTCTCTCTCTCTCTGTCTCTCTGTCTCTCTGTCTCTCTCTCTCTCATGCTCTCTCTCTCTCTCTCTCTCTCATGCACTCTCTCTCCTCATCAGCTCCAGCAGACGAATGGACAGATCTCAATCTCCAGTTTGATTGGGAAGGTAGATGAGCAGACAGAGCTCCATGGCCACTCAGAGGACAACACCCTAACAGAGGAAGGTAAGAGAGACAGTTGTATATTCACTATCTATCTATGTGATTGTGTTTTTGTCTGTGAACTAGTGTTTATGTATGGAGTGTCTGTGTGCTTTCGATGTACAGATGGGTGGGTGTGTGTGTGTGTGTGTGTGTGTGTGTGTGTGTGTGTGTGTGTGTGTGTGTGTGTGTGTGTGTGTGTGTGTGTGTGTGTGTGTGTGTGTGTGTGTGTGTGTGCGTGCGTGCGTGCGTGCGAGGGAGGGAGGGAGGGAGAGAGAGAATGTGTGGTATGGCCCCTGACTGACACAAAAACACCCTGCCACCCATGTTCAGCCTCTGGCCCTACAGCTATGTCCTCCTGAGAGCCTCTTGATTCTTCACTAATCTCTCTGTCAACACTGAAGGGACACCTACGCCGTCTCCTATTGTAACAGGTTGCTCACACACTCACATATCCAACATACACAACACACATCTGGACTGCATGGAGGCTCGGAGGAGTTGTTCTAGGTAATCCAGTGTAAGACTGTGTGCAGACATGCCTATCCACTTAAAGTAGCCTAACAGTAATTTGTCTGTGGGGTCTTAAAACTAAAGTCAGGTAGAATTCCTCGCTCGTAAAGCTGAGTTTCTGTGGTCGGCATCTGGAAGATAGGGAGGAGACATACAGGAGTGCGGAATGCATAATAAATAAAAAAATCTAGATAATCAGTAACTGACCCAACATCATTGGGTTGGGGGCCATGTTTTTCCTACGATATCAGATTAATTTTCCCAGCGTTGTCATGGAAACACGCCTAAACTCTCCGCCGTCCTGCTCTGGTTCGCCATCTCCCTCTGTGTGTGTTTGTTTATTTACTTTAAGGTTCCTACGTGGTCTCCCTCTATCTGGGAGGGCTGCAGGAGCACGTCTTCCCTACCTAAATATTTAGCAGGCCGTGACCTGGCTCGGCACAAAGGGACCCGCACCGTTTAATACCTCCGTTCAGCAGGGGAAGGAGTAACTCTATACTAGTTTAAACAGACAGATATGTCACATACCACACCGTCAAAAGCCTGTTTAATAACCTATTTAATGAAGCGATTCTGTACGTTTATAGAGTAACCGAATACCCCTCAGAACAGAGAGATATGGTATGTACGTAGAGAATGATTTGGTGAGATGAGCCCTATTCTATATGAATGTACTGAAATCGAATTTAATTCTGTAGATAGTCCTGTGGAAATGAGGGTTGAGGTGAAAACATTCACGATGGAAAATATACATCTTCTGAAGTTACTTTGATAGGTTTCTCATAAGTAATAAGGATATATCAAATGTGTCTTCAACCATGATGAAGATTGAAGGAATCCTCTTAAACATATAACAAGAGTGTCAAACATACGGCCTGTGGGCCGGAGCTGGTCAGGGAAAAAATCTAGAATTGACTGCTAGGAATTAGACAAAAACATCATACGTCCCTCCGGACCTCGTTGAAGACCGAACAAATCCCCTGGGGCAAAATGAGCTTGACACCCCTGCTTTAAAATATCTGGCCAAAATTATACAGCCTGTGGCCCTTCAGGCCCACACACCTCCTGTATGTAGTGATATACCCCTTACATACCAAGACGTTTTGCTGCCAATTTGACCATGGCTCCAACTTTTTGCCGCCTTTTCTTATATCTGAAAGGTATTGCTTATAACAAAGCCTGTACTTTTATTTCCACTAACTGAGGTAGTCATGAATGTGGTAAAGTTCTGCCCACGGTTTAGTATGAAACATAGCCATAATGCTGAGGCGGCATTAGCACACACTACGCTCTTAAGCTCTTGATGGTTGCTAGGCAGCGCCCGTTACAGGCTGTTACCATCATCATGGCAGTTCTAAACTTTGCCAGGCATATCACTTGGCAGCATTACTTTGCATAGCCCACCACTATGCATGCACTGTTTTCTTAACCTCTCTAGGGGGTGTGGGACGCTACCGTCCCACCTGGCCAACCTCCAGTGAAATTGCAGAGTGCCAAATTCAAAAACAGAAATACTCATTATAAAAATTCATAAAACATAGAAGTGTTATACATCGGTTTAAAGATTAACTTCTTGTTAATCCAACCACGGTGTCAGATTTCAAAAACACTTTACACTGAAAGCAAACCATGCGATTATCTGAGAACAACGCCCAGCAGACAAATCATTACAAACAGTAACCAGCCAAGTAAAGGAGTAACAAAAGTCAGAAATAGCGATAAAATGTATCACTTACCTTTGATGATCTTTATATGGTTGCACTCCCAAGACTCCATGTTAGACAATAAATGTTTGTTTTGTTCGATAAAGTCCCTCTTTATATTCAAAAACCTCAGTTTTGTTGGCGCGTTTTGTTCAGTAATCATTGGAACAAAGCGCGGTCACAACAGACAGACGAAAAATCTAAAAAGTACCATAAAAGTTCGTAGAAACATGTCAAATGATGTTTATAATCAATCCTCAGGTTGTTTTTGTCATAAATAATCGATCATATTTCAACCAGACAATAGCTTCGTCAATAGAAAAGGAAAAACAAGAAAGGCACGCTCCCGGTCATGCGCAAGACTCATGTTTGGAAATTTCCACTGTCCTCTCATTGAAAGTGGTGTTTCTCCCTCATTTTTCAGAGTAAAAGCCTGAAACAATGCCTAAAGAATGGCCACATGTAGTGGAAGCCATAGGGATTGTGAACTGGGTCATAAGTCTTTGTATGGTGGATAGGCTTTCAATGGAAAAACAGCCATTTCAAAATAATAGCACTTCCTGGATGGATTTACCTCAGGTTTTCGCCTGCCATATCAGTCCTGTTATACTCACAGACATTATTTTAACAGTTTTGGAAACTAGTGTTTTCTATCCAAATCTACCAATTATATGCATATCCTAGCTTCTGGGCCTGAGTAGCAGGCAGTTTACTTTGGGCACGCTTTTCATCCAAAATTCCAAATGCTGCCCCCTACCCTAGTGAAGTTAACCACATCTGGATGGATCTGTAAATATTTCCTGTGGGAATGATTATCACTGAATGACGGAAATATTTCAATGAAGTAGGCTAATGTAATTAAAGGCATGTATCAAATGATTGCTTACTGACACTCCCATAGTTATTTGAAGCAATAGCCTACCGGTTTGTTGTCAACTACATGATAATTATAGCACAGTTTTGATTGGGACAGCGCCATCGCGCTGCTTTGCATGTGGGAACTCGTCTTGATAAATCAACCAATGTCAGATTCTTGTTTTCACTGAATCTCTGTTTGGAAATTTGGTTACAGTTAGGCGGGTGAAATGTTGAGCGCTGTTCAGGATCAACTTTAGTCTAGTTGGCTCATTTATAAGCACTATGACAGCAGTGACACTCAAGTTGTGTGGGAAAAATATTATTTATATTTTATTCTGTAATATTTCATTGTATTCTTAAAATACTGTATGTGTGTGTTGACTGTGATCAGGGCAGGGAAATGTGGGTCTTGTCTGTTTAATTAACAAAATAACAAACTATATTTCATTTGCATGGAGCAGCCATGTAGCCTAGGCTGCACAGACCAGTAGCCTAACATAATTCAACTCAAAATATTATATTCTGTTCTTTTGAAAATACATTTCATTAGCCTTATAATGTTTCTTAGGACCTTCCTAAACAAATAAAACATGTATTTCTTTGTGATGGTGTATATTCAATGAATTTATTTAAATATATGCCCACCCACATCGACACACATGTACTCCCACTCTTTAACTTGCCAGCATGTGTACGGGAGGTATAAAAGGCTTATCCCGGCAAGAACGTGGTCAAATTGAGTCTGCTTGAAAAGGGGCCATATAAACATTGCCCAAATTCTTTTAACACGCAACATACCGTAAATCCTATGTGAAAGGTGTAATAGATAGCTCTGCTTGTAACGATACATAGATATATGTGGGTTTATCTGCTGTACTGCACCAGGCGGGAGGGAGAACCTTTGAAGTCTGAATGTTTACTCCGTGGTAGCAGGAGAGGATAGTCTGTAGTCTCTGTGGTAGCAGGAGAGGATAGTCTGTAGTCTCTGTGGTAGCAGGAGAGGATAGTCTGTAGTCTCTGTGGTAGCAGGAGAGGATAGTCTGTAGTCTCTGTGGTAGCAGGAGAGGATAGTCTGCAGTCTCTGTGGTAGCAGGAGAGGATAGTCTGCAGTCTCTGTGGTAGCAGGAGAGGATAGTCTGTAGTCTCTGTGGTAGCAGGAGAGGATAGTCTATAGTCTCTGTGGTAGCAGGAGAGGATAGTCTGTAGTCTGTGGTAGCAGGAGAGGATAGTCTGCAGTCTCTGTGGTAGCAGGAGAGGATAGTCTATAGTCTCTGTGGTAGCAGGAGAGGATAGTCTGTAGTCTGTGGTAGCAGGAGAGGATAGTCTGTAGTCTCTGTGGTAGCAGGAGAGGATAGTCTATATATCAATTCTTTGCTTGTTATTTCATCGATCCTTCTCTATTTTTCCTGTTCTACACAAAAGCTGCTACCTAGTCTAGAGAAAGGGAGGGAGGGAGGGAGAGAGGGAGGAAGGGAGGGAGGGAGGATGTAATGGAGGGAGGGAGGCCTTGCAGCACTGGTTTACCTTCACCAGGAGCTGATAAAATAGCAGAAGGTTTGAGGGAAACAGAAGCAGGCATTCCTCTGATAACACAACATCATAAAGACCACCCCAGCTCCACACATCACATCATAGGAGACCTACTCTACTCTTTACAGACCCCACACACTCTGTCTGACCAAACTAGACTATTTACAATGTAATCGGAGCAGCCTAATACAGACCAGCAGCACACATCTAAACTAGTATAGACCAGCACAAACCATAATAACACATACCAGCTCATACCAGTTTATTGACCTGCACCAAGCAAAGAAAATATGAAGGGATGCTTTTGTTAGCATATCTCTTGTACCCACACACTGAAGTTGTGGAGTTACCTGCCCCAGAACTGATCATGACAGAGACAGTTGAAACCCAGCTCAAACTGGTCAGTGGTCACTGTGACTGCTTGCAACCTCTCTCTAGTCCCTTACACTTTCAAGTCTCAGAGTAAAGACAAAGGGAGAGGAAGGGAAGAGGGGAGCATGTATGGGGCCAGATTCATCCTTCCTGTAGTAAGGTCTGACCTCACCGCCATTTGTGGGAGGTCTTCACATGGACAGACCTAACATTGGCTATGGATGGAGGCCTTCAGACCAGGTGACTGTGACTTGACTAATCATTTGATAAGTCACAGCAGAAGGACATTTGCAGAGTCCTGGTTTTGTGACACAACGTTTACCTCAGAGGATTACAGAGAAAGGAACTAAGTAAATATTACATGGAACTATGGAGGACTAGGACAAAATAGCTCTCTAGGAGAGAGAGACCAAGAGAGAGATAGAGAGAGAAAGAGAGACAGAGAGATGAGGGAAGGAGGGAGAGGGACAAATCCGCCACACCCTTACACACCACACAACGGTATCATGGGAGGGTCCCAAGTTATGAATCATTGTTTGTCCCATAGACCCCCCCCCCCCCCACTGCCACACACACCCTTACATCACACCAGAACAGTTAGAGCTGCATCCGAACCAATGGTGCTAAAAAATGCATGGAACAGTGAGAGAGTGATAGCATGAAAGAAAGAGAGAGAGAGAGAAAGAGAGAGAGAGAGAGAGAGAGAGAGAGAGAGAGAAAGGGAGAGAGGTAGAGAAAGAAAGAGGGAGAGAGAGATGGATAGATAAAAGAAGGGGTGAAGAGAGTGAAAATGAGAGAGAGAAAAGGACAGAAAACAAAGAAAGCGAGGCTAAAGTTAACACCCTATTATGAAAGTGTGACATATTTTAACATTTACTGATGAATCCCAGTAATACATGGGAACAGTGGGGTGTCTGGTGTGTGTGTGTGTGTGTGTGTGTGTGTGTGTGTGTGTGTGTGTGTGTGTGTGTGTGTGTGTGTGTGTGTGTGTGCGTGTGCGCGTGCGTACGTGCCTTGCGTGCGTGCATGCGTTTGTGTGTGTGTGGGATGTCTGTGAGGGCCCAGAGGATGACATCAAGCCTGACTAATTCACTGGACAGAGTCAAGCCTTCTCCTCCCAGGTGGCTGGCATTGTGCTAAAGAGGACACATGAAGTATTCTGGGGGTCGGAGGGGTGCTCTTTGTACAGGAATTTCAGGCAGTGTGTGTGTGTGTGTGTGCCTTAGCATGTGTGTGTTGTATGCACTGTGTGTTTTGTTGTATGCTCTGTGTGTGTGTGTGTGTGTGTGTGTGTGTGTGTGTGTGTGTGTGTGTGTGTGTGTGTGTGTGTGTGTGTGTGTGTGTGTGTGTGTGTGTGTGTGTGTGTGTGTGTGTGCCTTAGCGTGTATGTGTTGTATGCTCTGTGTGTGTGTTGTGCTGAGTGTGTAACTGTAGTTCCCCTCCAAGCTGGATTGACTCAGTCAGGCATGGCCTGGAACGGCTGCTCTGCTGTGCTGTGGGACGGACGTTAGTAGCGTTGCCAGAACGTTCCATCACCCCTCTGGAAGGGACCTCTCCCCTCGGCCCTTGCTTTAGCAATGCTTCTCCTCTGCCAATACATCTCCTGCTCCCTCCAAACTCTCTGTACACTACGGCTAGCTAACACAGCAGCAATCATGCAAGGCCGCCTCCAGCCTTTCCTGTTGTTATTTTGCCAGTTTGTTTCACTTATTTTCCAATTGATGGAACTCATTTTTGTGAGAATTTTTTTCTTCTCAGTTAAGTGGCTTTTGTTCCACCAACATCTGTTTGTACGCATAATTTTGGATGAATATTCAGTGTTGGTTTGTGTGCTATTGTATGTACAAACACTGTATCCACAGACGTCCGCTATGAAGTTGGCTTACAACACTACAGAAAGCCAGTGAGTCCAAAGGAAACTATTATGAATACAGGGTCCAAACATTTCAGCTCTTAAATCCCCAGAGATCATAGGGGCAGAATTTAACTGAATTACCCCTTTATCTACACAGTACATTTTACACAGTCATTTGTCACAGAACATTTGTATTAGTATTTATTAAGGATCCCAAAGGCAGCAGCTACTCTTCCTGGGGTCCAGCAACATTAAGGCAGTTCTAGAGTGCTTAGATATAGAGGCCCACGCCTGGATTCCATGGGCGGCAAGGTAAGGACATGTAAAGAGAGGAAGAATCTTTTGGAATGTGACGGTGTGCTTAAATCCTTTGGAGACCTCTAGACATTTTAAGATATAGTGAAGTCATCACTCGTGGCTATTGGCCCCCCAGTTATTCTCAGACCCCCCAGCCCTTCTTCTTCTCCCAAACCCCTCCTCTCTCATCTGTCCCATCATCAGGGCAGCTTATCCACCCACCCTCCCTAGCCCTGAGCTGATTTAAGATGGTGCTTCAGTGAATAGCAGCTGGCTTACAGGCTCCTGACCAATTCAGCAATTTTTTGTGCTTTGTTACGCTGATCTAACAGTTTTTTTAACATAATGTCTCCGACATCATTTCCTATGACAGAAAACACCTTCTGGACATCAGAACAATGTCCACTAACCTCGAATTTTGGATTAACATTTCTTCTCTGGACGATCTGCTTACTCCAGTTCAGTTCTGATCTCCGGGACTCGAAAGAGGAAGAGGCTGCGAAAGAGAGGCAGGCATTTTGGAACTTGGTAGAGCGGCATTTTGACAAGACTATGTCAGCGAGCAAATACACCGCCATTGCCCTCTGTTCTGTTGACGATCATGTAGTCACTGGGGAACAAACTGGAGTAGCTCCGTTCAAGACTATCCTGTCAACAGGACCTGAAAAACTATAATATCCTATGTTTCTCAGAGTCGTGGCTAAACGAGGACATGAATATACAGTTGAAGTCGGAAGTTTACATACACTTAGGTTGGAGTCATTAAAACTCATTTTTCAACCACTCCAAAATTTGTTGTTAACAAACTATAGTTTTGGTAAGTCAGTTAGGGCATCTACTTTGTGCATGACACAAGTCATTTTTCCAACAATTGTTTACAGATGTAACGAGGATCGTATAAAGGGGACCAAGGCGCAGCGTGTAGAGTGCTCATACTTTTCTTTAATGAAACGCTTAACAAAAAACAACAAAACGACAGCCAACAGTTCCGTCAGGTACACTTCACAAAATGGAAAACAACTACCCACACCAACACATGAAAAACAGGCTGCCTAAGTATGGCTTCCAATCAGAGACAACGATAGACAGCTGCCTCTGATTGGAAACCATACCTGGCCAAAATATAGAAAACGAAAACATAGAATGCCCACCCACCTATCACACCCTGACCTAACTAAACAAGAAAAACACAGTTCTCCTAGGTCAGAGCGTGACAGTACCCCCCCCCCCCCAAAGGTGCGGACTCCCGGCCGCAAACCTGAACCTATTGGGGAGGGTCCGGGTGGGTATCCATATTTGGCGGCGGCTCTGGTTCCGGGCGTAGAACCCCCCCCCCCCGCTCACTGATCCCCCCACTTCTGTGTGTCCGGAAGAACCAGACCGTGGGTCATCGCCGAAGGCTCTGAAACGCCAACCGCCACTGAAGACTCTGAGCTGAAGGCCGCCGCTGAAGACTCTGGGCTGCAGACCGCCGTTGAAGACTCTGGGCTGCAGACCGCCGCTGAAGGCTCAGGGCTGCAGACCGCCGCTGAAGGCTCCGGGCTGCAGACCGCCGCTGAAGGCTCCGGGCTGCAGACCGCCGCTGAAGGCTCGGAGCTGCAGACCGCCGCTGAAGGCTCCGGGCTGCAGACCGTCGCTGGAGGCTCCGGCCTGAAGAGCGTGGCTGGAGGCTCCGGCCTGAAGAGCGTCGCAGGAGGCTCAGGCCGGAAGAGCGTCGCCGGAGGCTCCGGACTGAGGAGTGTCGCCGGAGGCTCCGGACGGAGAAGCGTCGCCGGAGGCTCCGGAATGGGAGGCGTCATAATAGGTTCCGGACTAGTGACCGTTTCTGCTGGCTCCATGCCATGGATCGTCTCTACAGGTTCCGCGCCATGGATCATCACTGGAGGCTTCTTACCAAGGAGTATCTCTACAGGTTCCGGGCCATGGATTACCTCTGCAGGCTTCGTGCCATGGAACATCCCTACAGGCTCCGGGCCATGGATCATCACTAGAGGCTTAGTGCCATGGATCATCTACAGGCGTCGGACCAAAATATTTTGGGACTGCCTCTCGTTCTTCCCAGGTAGGCTCCGATATCGATATCGATTACCTGGCCCCAAGTCCAGTTTCTCCTCTCCGTCCACTCCTTATGTGACCAGGTGTCCATTTCTTGATCCAATCATGGTGGGTAGTTCTATAACGAGGGTCGTATAAAGGGGACCAAGGCGCAGCGTGTAGAGTGCTCATACTTTTCTTTAATGAAACACTTAACCAAAAACAACAAAACGACAGCCAACAGTTCTGTCAGGTACACTTGACAAAACGGAAAACAACTACCCACACCAACACATGAAAAACAGGCTGCCTAAGTATGGCTTCCAATCAGAGACAACGATAGACAGCTGCCTCTGATTGGAAACCATACCTGGCCAAAACATAGAAAACGAAAACATAGAATACCCACCCACCTATCACACCCTGACCTAACTAAACAAGAAAAACACAGCTCTCCTAGGTCAGAGCATGACAACAGACAGATTATTTCACTTGTAATTCACTGTATCACAATTCCAGGGGGTCAGATGTTTACATACACTAAGTTCACTGTGTCTTTAAACAGCTTGGAAAATTCAAAATAATTATGCCATGGCATTAGAAGCTTCTGATAGGCTAATTGACATTATTTGAGTCAATTAGAGGTGTACCTGTGGATGTATTTCAAGGCCTACCTTCAAACTCAGTGCCTCTTTGCTTGACATCATGGGAAAATCAAAAGAAATCAGCCAAGACCTCCACAAGTCTGGTTCATCCTTGGGAGCAATTTCCAAATGCCTAAAGGTACCACGTTCATCTGTCCAAACAATAGTATGCAAGTATAAACACCATGTGACCACGCAGCCGTCATACTGCTCAGGAAGGAGACGCGTTCTGTCTCCTAGAGATGAACGTATTTTTGTGCGAAAAGTGCAAATCAATCCCAGAACAAGAGCAAAGGACCTTGTGAAGATGCTGGAGGAAACAGGTACAAAAGTATCTATATCCACAGTAAAATGAGTCCTATATCGACATAACCTGAAAGGCCGCTCAGCAAGGAAGAAGCCACTGCTCCAAAACCGCCATAAAAAAAACAGACTACGGTTTGCAACTGCACATGGGGTCAAAGATCGTACTTTTTGGAGAAATGTCCTCTGGTCTGATGAAACAAAAATAAAACTGTTTGGCCATAATGACCATCATTATGTTTGGAGGAAAAAGGAGGAGGCGTGCAAGTCGAAGAACACCATCCCAACCGTTAAGCACGGGGGTGGCAGCATCATGTTGTGGGGGTGCTTTGCTGCAGGAGGGACTGGTGCACTTTACAAAACACATGGCATCATGAGGGAGGAAAATGATGTTGCTATATTGAAGCAACATCTCAAGACATCAGTCAGGAAGTTAAAGCTTGGTCGCAAATGGGTCTTCCAAATGGACAATGACCCCAAGCATACTTCCAAAGTTGTGGCAAAATGGCTTGAGGACAACAAAGTCAAGGTATTGGAGTGGCCATCACAAAGCCCTGACCTCAAACCTATAGAAAATTTGTGGGCAGAACTGAAAAAGTGTGTGTGAGCAAGGAGGCCTCCAATCTTGACTCAGTTACACCAGCTCTGCCAGGAGGAATGAGCCAAATTTCACCCAATTTATTGTGGGAAGCTTGTGGAAGGCTACTCGAAACGCATGACCCAAGTTAAACAATTTAAAGGCAATACCAAATACTTATTGAGTGTATGTAAACTTCTGACCCACTGGGAATGTGATGAAAGAAATAAAAGCTGAAATAAATGATTCCCTCTACTATTATTGTGACATTTCACATTCTTAAAATAAAGTGGGGATCCTAACTGACCTAAGACAGGGTATTTTTACCCTGATTAAATGTCAGAAATTGTGAAAAACTGAGTTTAAATGTATTTGGCTAAGGTGTATGCAAACTTCCGACTTCAACTGTACATCTCGCTGGTTTTTCTATGCATGATCAAGACTGGACGGCAGACTCAGGTAAGACGAAGGGAGGAGGGGTGTGTCTCTTTGTTAAAAACAGCTGGTGCGCGATCTCTAATGTTAAGGAAGTCTTGAGTTTTTGCTCACCTGAGTTAGAATACCTTGCGCTAAGCTGTAGACCTTATTACAGTATTTAACAAGAGAGTTTTCATCTTTCATAGCTGAACTGAAATCCTTTTTACCTCATTTTTACCAGCATGTCACCTGTGCAAATAGAGACTACAAAACTGTAGATTAGGTTTAGGAGATATACCATTTATACCCTATGCCGGGGTATTTCGAAATATCGACGGTATAATTTTCAATACCATTTAAAATACACTATATATACAAAAGTATGTGGCACACCCATTCAAATTAGTGCATTCAGCTATTTCAGCCACAGCCGTTGCTGCCAGGTGTCTAAAATCAAGCACACAGGCATGCAATCTCCATAGACAAACATTGGCAGTAGAATGACCTTACTGAAGACTTCAGTGACTTTCAATGTGGCATCGTCATAGGATGCAAGTAAAAATCACCTGTCTTCGGTTGCAACACTCACTACCAAGTTCCAAACTGCCTCTGGAAGCAATGTCAGTACAATAACTGTTCATCGAGAGCTTCATGAAATGAGTTTCTATAGTTGAGCAGCCGCACACAAGCCTTAGATCAATCATCATGCGCAGTGCCAAGCGTCGGCTGGAGTAATGTAAAGCTCGCCGCCATTGGACTCTGGAGCAGTGGAAACGTTCTCTGGAGTGACGAATCACGCTTCACCATCTGGCAGTCTGACGGACTAATCTGGGTTTGGCGGATGCCAGGAAAACGCTAGCTGCCCTAATGCATAGTGCCAACTGTAAAGTTTGGTGGAGGAGGAATAATGGTCTGGGCTGTTGTTCATGGTTCGGGCTAGGCCCGTTAGTTCCAATGAAGGGAAATCTTAACGCTACAGCATACAATGACATTCTAGACGATTCTGTGCTTTCAACTTTGTGGCAAGTTTGCAGAAGGCCCTTTGCTGTTTCAGCATCGCAATGCCCCCGTGCCAAAAGCGAGGTCCATACAGAAATGATTCGTCGAGATCGGTGTGAAAGAATTTGACTGGCCTGCACAGAGCCATGTATTGGATCGGTGACTGCGAGCAGGCCTAATCGCCCAACATCACTAATGCTTTTGTGGCTGAATGGACGAAAGTCCCCGCAGCAATGTTTCAACATCTAGTGGAAAGCCTTCCCAGAACAGGAGGCTTAAATAGCAGCAAAAGGGGGACCAACTCCATATTAATGCCCATGATTTTGGAATGAGATGTTCGAGGAACAAGTGTCCACATACTTTTGGTCATGTAGTGTGTATATATATATATATATATATATATGCAGACGTACAGGACCCCCCTTCAGCAGTGAGGTAATGGGAGCAGCCACCTGGCCAAAACCCCGGATAAATCTCCGGTAGTAATTGGCAAACCCTAACAATCGCTGCTCCTCCTTTACCGTGGTGGGAGTCGGCCAATTACGCACGGCTGCTATGCAGTCATTCTCCATCTCCACCCCTGATGTGGAAATGTGATACCCTAGGAAGGAGACGGACTGTTGAAAGAACAGGCATTTCTCAGCCTTGACTTACAGGTCATGCTCCAACAGTCGTCTAAGTACCTTGCGCACCAAGGACACATGCTCGGCGCGTGTAGCGGAGTATATCAGAATGTCATCGATATACACCACTACACCCTGCCCGTGCAGGTCCCTGAAAATCTCGTCTACAAAGGATTGGAAAACTGATGGAGCATTCATCAACCCGTACGGTATGACGAGGTACTCATAATGCCCTGAGGTGGTACTAAACGCTGTCTTCCACTCGTCTTCCTCTCGGATACGCACCAGATTGTACGCACTCCTGAGATCCAGTTTAGTGAAGAAGCGCGCCCCATGCATTGACTCAATCGCCGTGGCGATAAGAGGTAGCGGGTAACTGTACCTCACCGTGATTTGATTGAGACCTCTATAGTCAATGCACGGGCGCAGACCTCCATCCTTCTTCTTCACAAAAAAGAAACTCGAGGAAGCGGGTGAAGTGGAGGACCAAATGTACCCCTGACGCAGGGATTCGGAGACATATGTCTCCATAGCCACCGTCTCCGCTTGCGACAGGGGACACACGTGACTCCTGGGAATTGCAGCGTCTACCAGGAGATTTATCGCACAATCCCCCCATCAATGGGGTGGTAATTGAGTCGCCTTCTTCTTACAGAAGGCGAGAGCCAAATCGGCATATTCTGGGGGAATGTGCACGGTGGAGACCTGGTCTGGACTTTCCACCGTGGTAGCACCAACGGAAACCCCTACACACCTCCCTGAGCACTCTCGCGACCACCCCGTGAGAGCCCTCTGTTGCCAGGAAATGGTGGGGTTATGACGAGCCAACCAGGGAAGGCCTAGTACCACGGGAAACAAAGGAGAGTCAATGAGAAAGAGACTGATTCTCTCATCGTGAACCCCCTGCGTCTCCATGGCCAGGGAGATGGTGGGCTAATCAGGGAGGCCTGATTAGCCCGGACCCTAATGGTCGACTATCCAGAGCATGAACCGGAAAAGGTCTATCCACAGGAATAATGGGTATCCCTAAACTAAGGGCTAACGCTCTGTCAATAAATTTCCCAACTGCGCCTGAATTGACGAGCAATTATGCTGGGAATGCTTGGAGAACTCAGGGGAACAAACAGGTACAAACAGGTGGACAACAGAGTACTCTGGATGAGAGTGGTGCAGACTCACCTGGGGTGACGTCAGAGTGCCCTGCCTGCTGCCTCGACTCCCAGAGGGACCAACCCAGCACCGACCAGCAGTGTGTCCTCTGCGGCCACAGATGGTGCACGTGAAGGCCCCTCCTCCAGCCTCCCTACGCACAGCCCCTCCCAACTCCATGGGCACCAGAGCGGGAGTGCTGGGAGATGGAACTGACAGAGCCCCCTCAGGATGTCCACGGATGACCAACAGGTTATCCAACCGGATGGACATATCCACCAGTTGGTCAAAGGTGGTGGTGGCATCCCTGCAGGCCAGCTTACGTCCTCACGTAAGCTGCATCGATAGTGGTCGATGAGGGCCCTGTCGCTCCGTCCTGCTCCGGCGGCCAAGGTACAGAACTCCAGCGCGAAATCCTGTGCGCTCCTCATCCCCTGCCTCAAATGGAAGAGTCGTTCACCCACCGCTCTACCTTCGGGCGGATGGTCAAAGATGGCCCGGAAACAGTGGGTAAACTCCTCGAAGTGGTCCAACGTCGCGTCTTCCTCTCCCCACATGGCGTTTGCCCACTCCAGAGCTCTCCCTGAGAGGCATGAGATGAGGGCGGATACTCTCTCCCTTCCTGAGGGAGCTGGGTGAACAGTGGCCAGGTATAGGTCCAGATGTAAAAGGAACCCCTGGCACTGTGCGGCCGTCCCATCATACTCCCTGGGAAGGGAGAGACGTATTCCACTGGAGCTGGATCCGGACGGGACGGGTAGAGATAACCCCGGTTGAGCTGGTCGAGGCGCTGGAGACTTCCTGTCTCTCCCAGCGGTCCATGGTCTGGACAACGCGATCCATCATGGCACCGAGATGATGTAGCATAGCCGCGTGTTCCTGGACGCGCTCATCGACTCCTCTGACCGGGGTACCTGCTCCTGCTGACTCCATGGTTGGTGTAGGATTCTGTTAGGAGTGTGTATAGAAGGTGAAGTCAGGTGCAGGAGAGCAGAGTGTAGTGAACAGGTGCACTTTTTATTCCGGTCAAAATGACAGCACAAAAATTACAATAAATGTGCCCAGATAACGGAACATAGACAAAAAGTAATGCGCATAACAATATCCACAATATCAAAATACACGTAACACAAACAATCCTACACAAAGACATGATGGGGAACAGAGGAATAAATACATATGAATTGATTGGGGAATGAAAACCAGGTGTGCAGGGAACAAGACAAAACAAATGGATACATGAAAAAATGGAGCGGCGATGGCTAGAAAGCCGGTGACGTCGACCGCCGAACGCCGCCCGAACAAGGAGAGGAGCCAACTTCGGCGGAAGTCGTGACAGGTCCCATGTTTCATGAGCTGAAATATAAGATCCCAGAAATGTTCCATATGCACAAAAACAACCTCTCCCTCAACGTCAGCAAGGCAAAGGAACTGATCGTGGACTACAGGAAACGGAGTGGCGAGCACGCCCCCATCCACATCGACGAGACTGTACTGGAGTAGGTCGAGAGTTTCAAGTTCCTCGATGTCCACATCACTAAGGAATTAACATGGTCCACACACACCCACACAATTGTGAAGAGGGCACGATAGCGCCTCTTCTCCCTCAGGAGGCTGAAAAGATTTGGCATAGACCCTGAGATCCTCATAACGTTCTACAGCTGCACCATTGAGAGCATCTTGACTGGCTGCATCACAGCTTGGTACGGTAACTGCAAGGCACCCAACAACAAGGCGCTATAGAGGGTAGTAAGTACATCACTGGGGCTGAGCCCCCTACCATCCAGGATCTCAATACCAGGCGGTGTCAGAGGAAGGCCCAATTTTTTTTTTAAACCGCTCCTTCTCTCCCTCTAACCTCTCCCTCTCCCCCTTTAACCAACCCCTCTCTCCATCTAACTCCCCCTCTCTCCCCCTAACCTCCCCCTCTCACCCCCTAACCTCCCCCGCTTTCTCCCTAACCCCCCTCTCTCCCTCTAACCTCCCACTCTCTCCCCCTAACCTCCCCCTCTCTCCCTCTAAACTCTATTCTCCCCCTCTCTCCCTCTAACCTCCCACTCTCTCCCCCTAACCTCCCCTCTCTCCCTCTAAACTCTATTCTCCCCCTCTCTCCCTCTAACCACCCACTCTCTCCCTCTAACCTCCCCCTCTCTCCCACTAACCTCCCCCTCTCGCCCACTAACCTCCCCCTCTCTCCCTATAGTCTCCCCCTCTCTCCCTATAACCTCCCCTCTCTCCCTATAACCTCCCCCATCTCCCTCTCTCTCCCCTAACCTCCCCCTCCCCCCAAACCTCTCCCTCTCTCCCTCTCTCCTCCCCCTCTCTCCCTCTAACCTCCTCCTTTCTCCCTCCTATCTCCCCCTCTCTCCCTCTAACTTCCCCCTCTCTCCATCTAAACTCCCCCTCTCTCCCTATAACCTCCCCCTCTCTCCCTCTAACCTCCCCCTATCTCCCTCTAAACTCCCCCTCTCTCCTCCTCTCTGCCTATAAACTCCCCCTCTCTCCCTATAACCTCCCCTTCTCTCCCTCTAACCTCCCCCTCTCTCCCCCTCATCTCCGCCTCTCTCCCTCTAACCTCCCCCTCTCTCCCCCTAAACTCGCCGTCTATCCCTCTAACCTCCCCTTTCCTCCCCCTCTTTCCCTCTAACCTCCCCCTCTATCCCCTATCCTCCCCCTCTCTCCCTCTAACCTCCCCCTTTCTCCCCCTAACCTCGCCGTCTCTCCCTCTAACCTCTCCCTCTCTCCCTCTAACTTCCCCTTCTCTCCCTCTAACTTCCCCCTCTCTCCCTCTAACCTCCCCCTCTCTCCCCCTAACCTCCCGCTCTCTCCCCCTAACCTCGCCGTCTCTCCCTCTAACCTCCCCCTCTCTCCCCCTAACCTCCCCCTCTCTCCCCCTAACCTCGCCGTCTCTCCCTCTAACCTCCCCCTCTCTCCCTCTAACTTCCCCCTCTCTCCCTCTAACCTCCCCCTCTCTCCCTCTAACCTCCCCCTCTCTCCCTCTAAACTCCCCCTCTCTCCCTCTAACTTCCCCCTCTCTCCCTCTAAACTCCCCCTCTCTCCCTCTAACTTCCCCCTCTCTCCCTCTAAACTCCCCCTCTCTCCTCCCATTCTCTCCCTCTAAACTCCCCCTCTCTCCTCCCCCTCTCGCCCTATAACCTCCCTCTCTCCCTATAACCTCCCCCTATCTCCCCCTAACCTCCCACTCTCTCCCCCTAACCTCCCCCTCTCTCCCTCTAGAGAGTAGAGAGAGAATGACCCAGGAATGTGTCTGACCCCCCTACTGTAATAGTATTATGGACCCTGTTACCCGTCTATATTGGCTGTAAACTGGCATGTCTCTAGACCTAAAAAGGGTAATGGTAAAGTGTCCAAAGAGAGATGTCAGAAAGGAGATGGAGAATGGTTCTCTTTGCTCCCAGGAATGGAGCACTTTCAGGGTGTCTGAAAGAGATTTGGGACTGGGCAAAGGACCACCCCACCACACCCCATCAACCCCTGGCATCTTCACTTTCTACCGGTCTGGGTGGGCTACCTACTTAACAACTGTTCATTATGAACAGAAACACAACTTTAACACTCACAGTATATTTATATATATCAAAACATCCAACTGAGTCGCGAACAGAGTTGCTAACTTATTTAGTAAGACTAACTTGTTGAGTGGAATTTTGCTCAGTGAAATCCAATCCAAGCCAAGTCAAGCATAACAGGTCCATTGATCTCAACCATTGGATTTAGTGTTATTTTCTAAAGCTTGATTTAAAGACTGATTCTTGGAAACCTTTTATTATGGAGGACACAGGTTCTCTGGAGTTGTATGTGCAATTTACTGCTAATTCTGTAACAGGGAGGTCAATTGGAGATGATTCATTACAATGAAAGTATGTTCACCAAGCCCAGATGTCCAATCATTACAGAGAAACTTCAATAGAGGGCCTCCCGAGTGGACAACTGGCCCAGCGTTGTCAGAGGTTAGGGGAGGGTTTGGCGAGCCGGGACGTCCTTGGCCCATCGCGCTCTAGCGACTCCTTGTGGCGGGCTGGGTGCATGCACGCTGATGACTACGGTCGCCAGCTTTACAGTCTTTCCTCCGACACATTGGTGCGGCTGGCTTCCGGGTTAAGCGAGCAGTGTGTCAAGAAGCAGCGTGACTTGGCAGGGTCGTGTTTCGGGGGACGCATGGCTCTTGACCTTCGCTTCTCCCGAGTCCATACGGGAGTTGCAGCGATGGGAAAAGACAGTAACTACCTATTAGATATCACGAAAAAGGGGTTAAAAGTACACACATTTTGTTTTTTAAAGAAACTTCAATATAGGCATAGTCAGGCATAAGTAGTTATGAATACTCCTGAGACTGTCAACTAGGAGTTTAACTGAATAAGTCAAGTCCTGAGACTGTCAGATTGCTTAGAGTTGTGCATGTCTGATGATGTCATAATGCTGGAGAAAACGCAACCCTGTTTGACCAAACTATTGTTTACTGCTAAACAAGGCGAAAAGACGGTTCTGATATGCCCCAAAATCAAGACGTCATTACCGTGACAGAGAATAGCTCATGGGACAGCTGTGTCACACCCTTTTCCCCATAACACACACATACAGTACTCACGCAGTCACTCTCGATTGTTACCAGAAGTGAGATGGCGTCAGGGTTATGGGACAGAGTGTGTAGAGCGGAGAATTGTAACTCGAGGAAACAGGCAGTGGAAAAGGAAGAGGTGATGTCAAGGATTGACTGGGTTTCCTGTCCGGCATTGTTATCCGTCCCCCTGGCCCACACACAGAGGGGAGGATAGGGGGAGAGAAACAGAAAGATGGAGAGGAAAAGAGGGAAGAAGAGATGGATTAAAGAACACTTGAGTGAGATGGATAGATCTAGATACAGGAAAGACATGGTGTGTGAAAAGTAGATAAACAAAGGAAAACGAGATAGAAGAGGAAAGGAAGTGATGTAGACTACAGAGAGAATCAGTTTCTCAGATCCGGGGCAGATACGTTCACACAGCCCTCATTTCCTTTTCCTCCAATTATTTCAACATCATCCTCCCGGTCCGGCTCCAGGAATTAGTAGAGTAGAAAGAAGGGGTGTGGCAACCCTGCCGTGATGTCACACTGTACTGCTCTAAGCCTCACTCCACCCAACCCCATCCCCCCCAAGTCCCTACCTCAACATTTCAGCATTAACTTAAAGATGTCCTCCAGTGATTTTTAAAAACTTTTACTGTTGAAAAGCGTTATTCCAAGTATAATTACAGTAAAGTACACACACTAAAGGGTAAAAAAACAAACATGTTTTACGCAAAATAGTGTTTTTTAGACACAACTGCAGAGTAGGGCAGTCAAGGAGTTGGTCTGATGGTCAAATGTGATGTCATCAGCCTCCCCCCTTGCTTGAGGAACAATAGAGTAGCAATAGAGAACAAAAGAGGAAAGCCCCCCCCACCCCACCCCACTTGTGCCATGTCTTGTCTGACCTGTACCACCTATTGAGATGTACCTTTGTTAAGTAAATCAGGTGTTGCATGATGTGAAAAGGAGCCTGGAGGAGGACTTTAAGGCCTGTTGTTTTTATGCTGGCAATTTTTGTTATTTTATTTATTTATTTAACCTTTATTTAACTAGGCAAGTCGGTTAATAACAAATTCTCATTTATAATGACGGCCTACCAAAAGGCCTCCTGTGAGGACAGGGGCTGGGATTAAAAATAAAAAATGTAATTAAAATATAGGACAAAACACACATCACGACAAGAGAGACACCACATGGGGTGTCACTGGTCTCAGCCTTGGTGGAGCCAACATTTCTATGTTCTGGTGATCTACGGCTCAGCAATTACATGCCATTGCTTCAACAGTAGTTATATAACTACTATTTCATGTGATTTGTTATAGCAATGCTATGAAAATTTCATAGGCTTACTGTAATGATATGGTCATTATATTTACGCTTTTGCCCAGTAAACACAACACATATCGTCGTTCTGAGGAGGGTTAAACCCACAGGCTTCGTGTTTTCATCTTCATACTCCAACCAACCCAGTCATCTAGACAACATAATAAAATGGCTACGCTATGGAATGTCATTGAATGGATTCTTTATTCTACACTATATTACACTAAACTCTATCCATTTCATCTATGCGTGAGTGGTTGAGTATGTATGGAAGTCGAGGAATGTGATGTTGATGACTCACACAAAGAGCGGAAGTACCGGTCCGTACCGGGGGAAAGGAAGAGGTACAGGACGAGCCGCCCCATCCGAGGTATTCTTCTCATTATCACACCGAGTAACATTCCTCTCTCCCTGACTCACTGTCCACTCAGCATATTAACACCACTATAATACCCTAGTAATACACTACAGTAGGGTGTTGAGAGAAATACACACTTTCTACTTAGCCAGTGTAATAACTGAGGGCCACAGTGGTGTGTCATCACAGCCACATTCGTGGTGAATGAATGTTGGCACCACCGATTTAATAACCGTGGGTATAGCTGTGTGTAAACTCTAGTTACTCAATGGTAACCTCATTCATTGACTCCTCTTTAACAACATTTTCATGACTGCATGTTTTATGTGGTACATTAGTCTTTGCAAGTATGTTTATGATTATGTAAAAAAACTAAACAATGACTTTTACTTAACATGTATTCAGGACACTTTTGCTCTTGTACTTCAGTTAAAGTACTATAAGAGAATTGTTACAGTAGTAAGCTGTGGTTAACCTTCAGGCTATTTTCACTGAGAAAGGATATCCCTGTACCTCTCCAAAATAGAGAAAGATCTGTGATAGGGTCAGTGTCCCCCTCCCCCTCCGGCGTTCCTCTCACCCATCGCCCCTCTCGGATGAGAACCATTTCTCTCCTTCATTTCATTTTTTTCTCAAGTGAATGACTAACAGGAAGTGTTGAACGATGCGAAAAAAATATGAATCGAGTTGGACTTTTTCACTGTCTTCTACTTGACCCTGTGTGTATTTGCATCGCAACAACTCTTCTGTACCTCTGATACATCTGAGGTCTGGTCTGTGTATGTAGTGTTTGGATTTACTGCTCTTAACCATCTTATTTGTAGCATTAGAAAAGAGTGTGGCCTCTGATTTTGAGTTCAAAGTATACACTCACTAATAAATCACACAGCAATACTTGATTTAATGTTGATTGTTAGATTTTATATTTAATGTTGATTGTTAGATTTTATATTTAATGTTGATTGTTTTATTGTTAGTTTCTGGCTAATTATTGCTTATGAAGGGTGTGTGTGTGTGTGTGTGTGTGTGTGTGTGTGTGTGTGTGTGTGTGTGTGTGTTCGATCCAAACACTACTCGATTAGAGACTTTAACACCCAAATCACACATTCCGCCAGGACAATGTAGAGGTTTGAGGAATCTGATATGCCGGTATTTACCTGAAGAATTAGCAGCATTCCTCAAAGTGTCCACACAAACCCACAGACAAAAGCTGAATTAGATGGTCTACTCTGCGTTGCCTATTTGCCTTTAATGAGAATGGGCCATTAACATTCATAGGGACAGGCAGCAACTGGTGGTCAACCTCCCCAAGGATTTAGTTCCTCTAAACAAACTGGCTGAAACAACCTGAAATGGACTGCATTCATGGTCATTGTTTGGAAGTGTATGGATCAGTAATGATGTATATTTGTGGTGTTGGTGTCTTTAAGTTGTTAAGGCTCATTGACTCCATACGACTTACTTCCATTGCCAATATAGTAACCTGCTTTCGCAAGGAACTCCAAAGAGTTTGAGGCCTCTGAACTGCCTCAGCGGCATGACTCTGTCAACATTCCTTCATGACTGGTGACATAGATATGGAGCAGTGAGATGTCCACTCTCCAGAGGAAGGGAGGGAGTGAAAAGAGAGGGGCCTCAGATGCATTTCCATTTGCTTTTCTAAAGTCTGGGGGAACTGTGTATTAAGGGTGCAAGGGGAGAGACTGAATGGGGGAGAAAGGGGTGAGGGGTGTTGTAGAAAGACCCCCTCCCAAAGAGATCTGTCTTTAATAAGGCATTACGCAGAGCTACACCCCCCCTATACCCCTCTCCCCTTACACTCCTTACCTAAGCAGGACTTCCAGGCTGCATGGGGTCTTAACACACACAATGAAATGGGAGGAAGGGGGTGTAACGGGGGAGAGAGGAGAGGTTGGGTGGGGGGGTACGCTTCCCTGAAAGATCACATGACAAGCACTGTCATTCTGGATGGCCGCTGAAGGGAGGCAGGGAAGGAGAGAGGAGGAAAAGGCAAATCATTCAGAACAGCTGAAGAAAAGAGAGCAAGGGGGAGGAAGGGGAGATGGGGGTGGTCCTTACATGACATGTGTGTCGGTCAGGAGCATCTGTTGAAATGTGTGTGTAGCTCCAGCTTCTACCTTCAGACTAACAGAGACGCTCCAGAGAAGAGAGACTGCTCCTGCCCTCAGACTTAGGAGGGAACAGTGTTAGAAACTAAAACCCCACAGACTTTACTGTGTGTGAGAGAAAGAAGGAGAGATAAACTTCAACGTTTTTTTTTTTACAACCGCAGTTCTTGAAGAATATTTTTTATTTACTATTTTTGTAAAAAAAAATATAAAAGAAGTTTTACAAATGCTTGGAACGATAACTCTCACAGGTAAGATTAAACTGATTTCCTGCTCAGTTATGATCTCACTGTATCAAATGTCATTGAGAAGTTGAGCATAATGTTGTTTAACTTACTTTAATTTGATGTAATGTGAACTTTCATCCCAATTGACAGATATGATGATGACTGAGTAACTTTAATTATCTTTTTCGTTTTTATTAGGGTGACTCTATGCTCTTTAAGTCGTGGTATAATGTTTTACAATCCCTTTCAGATAGTTATTTAGTAATGTAATTAGCATAACATAAAGGGGTTAAATCCTAGTTTCTCCTTAGTTGACCAAGTGTAGCCAGGGGCATTGCTGTCTTGAGGGTGTGGTTGGTATTGTGGGTTGAGGCTGTCCTCGCCTGGTCTCTTTAACTAACTACATGGTCGCAGACTTTGATTTGAACTCTTATGTTTGGGCAAATAAAAGCACCATTGTTGAGTTTGTATAATTGTTTTTCCCAACTTTGTGTGCTTTGGGAGTATGCAAATACTTTGTGAACTTGGCTTACTCAGATACTTGGGTATATCCATTTATCTCTCATGATGTAACCGTTAGATTGGTTTTGGTATCTGTTTCAGATTGGTGACGGGGCTGTGGGTAATTGTTAGAGAGCGTCTTCCCCTCTCGCTGATGTAACTCTACTACAGTTGTAGCCAAGACCATTCATGGTATACGATACTCTAGCTCTGCCAGCCCTGCTTCCCTGAACCTCCTAATGTATACATCCCATAGATCATTAAAACTGCCTAGTAGCGTCCACCCCGAAACAGGAATTTCGCACTTCGACAACTGGCAGATATAAATATTTTATTATATGTATGTACAAATGCTTCAAAGCCAGTTTTAAGCCAAGGTCTCACCTGGTTCTTAGAGCCCCAGCCCAACACACCCTCATTCTTGATAAGTATTTCAATTAGTTTAAAATGGATCTCTTCTCCCAGTGGGGTGATACTGCTTGGCCACTGAGAATGGGTAGGTAGGGGGTGGGAAGGGTAGGGGACGTATGGGATTGATTATGCAGAGAGAGAGAGAGAGAGAGAGAGAGAGAGAGCGAGAGAGAGAATAGTTATTCTATAGCCTTTGTAACTCAAAATGATAGTTTAAAGGGGCTTGGTTGCTATTCTCTGCTTTATGTGTGAGAGCAGAGGTTGGCTTTCTCTGCATCAGAATAGGGAATGCCAGAAATGATCAGTTCTTATATAGTGATATGCCTGCTCTCTATTTCTAAGTGTAACTAATGGACTATATAGGATTAGTTGGGTTGTATGCTTAGGGTGTGAGCTCATATATAGTCATAAACTGTTGTCTTTAGATGGATCAGATAATAGAAGAGGCCAAATGGTGGGATAACGGTTGTTTGCTCCCCAGTGCTGATTGTGACCTCTAGCGGCTGGAGAGAAGCCCTCCGAGACAGTGGGGCCACACCTATAATAGTGGGGGAGAGAGGAGAAGAGATGGAGGAGGGGAGGGGTAGGCTGGGCCAGACTTCATGGGGGTTCTCTCTGTTTAACAGACTCTTTTTGTTCACTTTGTTTCCCACAGCAGACTACAGTAATTAGAGCAGGGATTTGCATATGTTTGTTTGGCAAAGTTTGCAAATACTGTCTGGATAGAATAGCAGGACGCCACCCAACTGACACCACCTCCCCCAAAAGCCGCCACTCCAGCATGAGTGGAGATGGAAACGCCCCCAAGCATCCCAACAACCCCCATTTACACACAAAGAGCCAGATATCTACTGCAGCCACAACAGAGACTATCAAATTTCACATCTCTTTGGAGACGCTAGGGAATAATGCTAGATTTACAAGTGACGTTGACCTCAGTCGACATGGAATTTAATCTGTGCATAGTCTTAACACACACATCCACAGCTAGCTAAAATAATAAGTCATTTAAACTATGATAGTGTGTCAGAGATATGTAACACCCTCTGACTGGGCCCTCAGGCATCATTCTACCCTCACACCCTCTTCTCTCTCCTCCTCTACCCTCACCCCCTTGTCTCTCTCCTCACCCGTCTACACTCACCCCTGCCTACTCCTAGCCCCGGGCCCTCACTTTCCTCTAGTACCAGTCAGAACTGACCCTCACTCATTCCACCTTTTCATGTACCCTCCCCCTTATCCTCACCCTCTACTCGAATAACCCCTGGCTCCTCTTTCCCCTCTTCCCTAACCAGCCGTAGGAGCGACCCTGTTAATGGTGCTATGCCTGTAAAAAGTTGGCCATAAAACAAAGATCAAACATACCTGAAGACGCCGGTACTCTGTTAAATCATCATGGTTCCTGTGTTTTATTATTGACATAGATACACATGGCTTAGTACAGCCCCACAAAGGATTGACTCTGTTCACAGTATAATTGTGTCTTGGAGAGAAACATCTTTGTTTATTCATATGGCTGACCGATTTAATTATACACATTGGTTTAGGACTGCGATATAGCTGTAAACTGTATTTCCAAATTCTGTGATCACTTGGGCCTTACATCAGGGGGTGGGTTTGTTTGCATGTTGTTTATGGTCTTGACATTCCCTAACAATGGAGTGGCATGACAATGTAACAACTGCCTTAACAATAACAGCTATGTGAGAGAGAGCTCTCCAACCCCCCCTCCCATTCCCATCTACAACCCCATTATTTAACCTTGCCCCCCCCAACCCCCACCCCCTTAAGGCTTCCGCATGCTTCGGTTAGGCGAACCGAACGAGTGTGCTCGCATTTCTTTTTAAAATACCTTCGCTTGAAAAAAAAAACGAAAAAAACGACAATTGAGACGCCGTAGCCAGAATTCATTTAAGAAAGTCATTACTTTTGATGTTTTTTCCGGGGAAATCTTAGTCGCTCAATTGTACTAAGATGTTTGGTGCATTATTTATCAAGTAAAAAAAAGGCATTATCGTTGAATGACAACAAAAACTTAATGGAAGAATCCCTACTGTTGACAAATGACCGACGAAGGGGCGTAGACTTGCCTCAACAATTTTGTGTGTGTGTGCACGAACAGCCCAAGAAAACCTTGCCAAAGACCAAAAAGAAAAAAACGACGCAAACAATGCAGTCTTCATTTAGCTGTATGTGATGGAATTCAGGTTAGAGGGATTTCTTTGTTGGGTGGGGGGTATCTGGAGATGGATTTAGTGGGGGATAGGCCCATAGTAACATATACCACATTCAGCTGAAACCAAGTATTGATACAAAAATATTATTTTTCAATGGGAAGTGGATGGCTGCTGTAGACCAGTTTATATTTACAGCATTCTAAAATAATTTCACCCTAACTCCGGGTGACTCGCATAGCTCACATTCCTCACGTCAAATCCATATGTCCAAAATAGATGTTGTAAGCCTCACTCTCACAAAAGCCCCAAATTAGTAGAATGTATATTACACAGATTTGATGTGAAATTTGGTGAATGTTTTTTATACTAGTGGTTATGTTGGTCAAAATGGTTTTTTAGCCAATGAATGAAGGCAACTTTTTTTTCTTAGAGCAGTGATATTCCAGGTATGCCAGTTCAACATGTGAAGCTCCACCGCTGTAATGTAACAACAGGAAGTGAACAGATTAGAGAGATAAACTTGGATGGCCAAACGCCAGAACTGTATCTTATTCATGTACAAGACAAGAGTAGCATCATCTTCACTGCTAGTGCACTATTGAAACATTATGCTCCAACGGCCTGTGTCTTAGTTAAAGTTTCCTTTGATATATTACCTTTTTTAATCACATTATTTCATTCTCTTAGAGAAATTTATGAGCAAGATTATTAATTAGTTGGCTCTAAAAACATAGGATTATCAGATTTGAATTATCTTCAAACATTAGCCAGATTGTCAGTTGAAGTTGTCATAGGGAAAATTATTAATATTGAACTATAATCTCATACAGTTTTTTATCTGTGTATTGTGTGTGTGGAAATGTGTGTGTGTGTTGTGTGGAAATATGTGTGTGTGTGCATGGTGCACATACTTGTGTGTGTGTTTTTATCTGTCAGTCAGAGGAGAGAGGGAGGGGGTCACTATAAGGGTATGAGCATGTTTGCCTGGTTAAACGACTGTGTGTGTTTTTATCTGTCAGTCAGAGGAGAGAGGTAGGGGGTCACTATGAGGGTATGAGCATGTTTGCCTGGTTAAACGACTGTGTGTGTCTCCCAGACTTGGTGTGTATCTAGGTAAATTGATATCTATGTATAAAAAAATGCTGTGAATTTGTTTTGAGAGTCCTAGGGTAGGCTGAGGACCCCCAGAGAAAAGACTCCCAGCAACAGATGTGAGATTTCCCCTGCTGTAGGGGGATGTTAGAGGAAAGGGGGCCTCAGAAGTCTAAATGGCCTGTGAACTAAGCTCAACCCCAGCCCACTACCTCCACCCACTCCTGTCAAAACACAGATAGATATGGCAGAAATTTCAGGCCGTGTGTGTGCGTTCTGTTTATCTCACCTGTCACTTCAACAGTTGCGTCTTCTTTCTGTCAAATAGAGAAACTAGTTCTTACAGTAGATGCCTGAGAGTGGATAAAGTTATAGCTATAGTTTTGGAAAAAGCAACACAGCTGAGGGGGTTTGCAATATAGATGTAGGATCTTAATTTGAGCCAGTTAGCTAATCCTGCAGCAACAGGAAATGTGAATTATGTGGATTATAATTAATGGCCATTTTTATAGGGGTTGATTTTTTGTGAGGGCAAATAAAGTCTTAAATGTCAAAGTGGAAATTCTCAGCAACAAAAGAGTGATCAAATTATGATCCTACATCTGTACACCCTTGCCTGTAAGCCTTCTTTATTTGGGACAGGATCTTTGTCCAAGCGTTGGCAATGGAATTCATTTCATTGTTGTTGATTGGTTTCAATGATCAAACTTTATTTCTGGTCCTTGCACACTGCTTGATTAAATCCACTCAGGTGTCAGCTATTGCTTTTATGATGTGGTTTAGGTCATCTTCAGATGTTGAAGATGCCATTTGAGTTTTTTTAAATGATTTTCTCCCATTTTCCATTTGCCCTGATACATTCTTGTCTCTGGTCTGGCTCCCCCTATGTGCCTGTGTGAGAGAAAGAGTGTCTATCGGTTGTTGTTTGTGGGAATGGGTATATTACCTTACTTTTTATCTCTCTGTCATTTCAGTTGATGGCGTGTCCGTGTCTCAGAAGGAGGAGGTTCCTGAAACAATGGACTCCCTCCAGGCTGAGGTGCCCCCTCAGGTGAACAGAGAGAAGGATGACAATGAGTCACCTGACACAAACAACATCACCTCTGCAGAGGAGAAGGAGGTCGAGGAGAAACCAGACGAGGCCAATGAGGTGGGCTTCAAAAAGATCTTTAAGTTCGTTGGTTTCAAGTTCACTGTGAAGAAGGACAAGAATGAGAAGACGGAGCCGGTGCAGCTGCTGACGGTGAAGGACAAGGACGTGGAGGAAGGAGAGACCAGCGGGTCTGAGGAAACTAAGGAGGAAGCCACCACTGCAGAGGAGGAGGTCAAATCTGAGAAGGAGAAGGCAACTGAGCCAGATACCTCCACCATTGAGGCTGACGCCACTCCAGTGGATGCCCCATCTAAGACCGTGGATGGAGAGGCTGCAGAGGGAGTCAGAGAAGAGGCTGCAGAGGTAGGTGAGGTGGAAGCTACAGAGAAAGAGCCTGAGGACCCAGCTGCAACTAACCCACCTGGCCAGGAGACCACTCAGTCCCCCTTCAGAAGGTTCTTTGCACAGGGAATCTTCTTCAACCTGCGCAAGAAGGCAAGCATCAAGAAGCCCAAAGAGGAGGAACCAAAAGAGAAAGCTTCCGAGGAGGAGATAAAGGAGGGAGAGGAAACAGCAGAGGCTGTGGTTGAGGAGGATGGAGAGAAAGCAAAGGAAGAGGTGGAGGGAGAGGTGAAGGAGGTGGAACCAGTGACAACGCCAGAGGAGGCTAAGCCTGATTATTCCACAGAAACTGAGACAGTGGAAGTACCTGTCAAAGAGATCAAAGAGGAGGTCCAAGCTGAGGTTGCTGTAGAAATGTCAGAAGCCGGTATTTCTGACAATGCCAAACCAGCGGAAGAGAAAGTTGAAGAGGCTGTGGAAGCAGACAATGCCCCAGTCGAGGTCACCACCGAGGCTGAGCTGCTCTCATCCCAGGAGAAGGTCAAGGCCCAGGGAAGCCCACTGAAAAAGCTCTTCACTGGGGCCGGCCTGAAGAAGCTCTCTACCAAGAAACAGAAGAAAGACAAGAAAGACGCAGAGGCCAAGCTGACCGAGTCTGGGGAACAGGCGGCTGAACTCCAGACCTCCACAGATTCAGCAGAGGTCCAGAAACCCGACAGTGGGGCCTCGTCTCCAGAGGAGTCTGGTGAGCATGCCATCGGGGTGGAAGCCGCCCAAGCTGAGGCCAGCCAAGAGGCTGATGGGGAGGTAACCAGCTCAGATGAAGGGAAGAAGAAAGAAGGTATCATGCCCTGGTCCTCCTTCAAGAAGCTGGTGACGCCCAAGAAACGCATCAAGAGGCCCTCTGAGAGTGAGGACGAGGCAACTGGTGAGAAAGCCAAGTCGGGCACCCTGTCCTCTACTGAGAGTGCCGTGTTTGTGGAGAAAGAGAAGGAGCCGGAACCCACTGAGGAGGACCCAAAAACCGAAACCACTGAAAAGCTGGAGGGCAGCACCGAGGAGTCCAAAAGGATGAAGATGGACACCTCAGTCTCATGGGAGGCCCTTATGTGTATGGGCGGCAATAAGAAAAGGACCAGGAAGACCTCTGACTCTGAAGATGAGGAGACCAAAATTGAAGAGGAGGCACCACAAGCTGGAGAAGAGCTGGCTAAGACCGCAGAGTCTCCTCTCGGAAGTTCCAGAGAGGCTGATCAGGAAAACACGGTGTCGTCCCCTGAACCATCCACTAGCCCCGCCGCGGGAGAGTCCCCCTGGGATACTCTCAAGCGCCTCGTCACCCATAGGAAGAAGCCCAAAGCCGAGGAGAAGACAGATGAGTCCGGTGCCGAACCGGTTGTCTCAGACAGTGAAATCTCAAAAGAAGATTCCTCATTTTCTCTGAGGAAACTCATCCCTGGACGTAGAAAGAAGAAGCAGCTTTCCTCCGATCTGGGATCTGGCGAGGAAGACTCTGACACACCAGCTGTGGTCCCCCTCTCAGAGTACGACAACGAGCATGCCAAGACTAAGGAAGAGGCTGAATTTGAAATGACAGTGGAGACAGCGGATGCTAAGGAGGCAGCACCAATCACTCAGGCTCAATCCTCCACCGAAGAGAGATCCCCTTCTTGGATCTCAGCCACGGCTGTTGTGGAAGACCTCCAGGAGATTCCACACGATCAGCTGAGCGACATCCCAGAAGAGGGTGCCGCCACCCCAAAGTCTGCTGACACCACCCTCGCCGAGGACATTGTAGAGCAGACTTCAGAGGCAGTCACATGCCTGGAGCAGGAGCCTGAGCTGTCTGTTGCCGAGGTGACTGCAAAGATGATCCCAGCCATGTCTGGAGAAACCACCCCTGTGCCCTATGAGCCTGAGCCAGAGTCTCTGGAGGTCCTGCAGGAGGCTGTGGAGCTGATCAATGAGCTCCCAAGCCTGACTTCCATAGAAATCACAGAGGTCCAACTGGAGAATGCTGCGTCCATTCCAGAGCCCACACCGACGATCGAGTTCAGCGAAAGCGAATCAAAGGTTGTCTTGATGGTGCATAAAGAAACTGAGGCCACCGCCATCTGCACTGGCTTGGGCACCAAGGAGATTGCCAAGGTGGCGGTGGAGAAGCCTGTGATTCCCACCGTGGAGTGTCTAGCTGAGATCAGTGATGCTCTGTCTGCTGAGCTGCCAGTGGAGGATAAGGCTGATCCAACTGAGGCGGCTGATTCTACTGAAGAGCCAATGTTTGAGGCTCAAGTGGAGCAGGTCGAAAGCACATTCCTGGAGACCTCCCTAGAGAAGACTATTGAAGATATCCCAGAGCCTGAGATAGCCAATGAGGGTAAAGAGCCTGAAGTTGAAAAGCTAGCCGTAATCAATGATATCCAGACGGAGGCTGAAATCATCGAGGCCCCTGTAGTGACTGAGAACACCCCCAGAGTGGAGCTGGTGGACCCCATCACACCAACTGTCGAAGAATCCATTGCCGCTGACATTGTGGAGATCTCTGAGGCACCTGTCGTTGAGGTCAAAAGTGAGGAGATGGAGGTGGAAGAGACAGCTGCCATCAAAGACATCGCTCCTGTAGAGGAGGTGAATGACCCCGTCGCAAGAGAAATGGCTACCTCGCTCACTGATATCGATCCGGCCACAGTTACTGAGGTGTGCGAGGCAGCCATTGCTGTTGTAGCCCCTGCTGAAGAGTTTGTCATTGTCAAGGAGACTGTGTGCCAAATCAACCCACCGTCCGTGAAAACCCAGCAAGTGGAGGTCCCGGAGGCCGTGGCGGTGGAAACAGTCTCAGTGGTAGTTGCGGAGCCTGCTGGTGATTACCAAATCCAAGTGAAAGTGACTGAGGTTGGTGTCACAGAGGCCGAGGAGACGAAGGAGGCAGAGGCCATGGAGGAGACGGGCTTGGTCATTGCTCAGGTGGTCATCCTGAACGCTGTGGAGAAAGTGTCTGAAGCAGAGGCTGAACCCGAAGCGCCTGCCTGCGTCACTTCCACCATCACACCTGAAGACGCACTACCAGTCCAGGCAGTAGCAATGATAGAGAAAGAGATTGAACAAATAGCAGAGGAGAAACCTGTCATTGCTGAAACTCCTGTTTTCCAAGTTAAAGCACCAGCACCAGAAACTCCAGCAGAGGAGCCTGTGGCTCCAGAGGCACAAGCTGAGGCTGAAAAACCACCAAAGGAAGTTCACGAGGCCTTTCAGGTCATTGAGACAATTCCAGTCATAGTTGAAATCACAGAGAGTATCGTGGAAGAGGTTAACAAGGAGGCGGAGGATGTTGTCAAAGAGGGAGTTGAGGAGATAAAACAGGAAGTGGAATTAAAGCAAGCAGTGGAGGTCAACATAAGTGAGGAGAAAGTTGTAGAGGTTGAAGTTGTAGTAAAGGTGGAACAGACAGAGAGTGAGTCAGGTGGGAAGGCAGAGGAGGAGATCAAAAAGGTAAAGAGCAACGTAGAGGCAGTAGAGGTTCAGGAAGTTCTACAAGCTGAGGTAATCAAGCTGGTTCAGGAAGTGATAGCAGAGGTTCCCGTTCCAGAGGCAGCTGATGAGAAGTCAGAAGCAGCGGTGGTGACAGAAGAGACCCCAGTACCAGAGGGGCCCACAGAGACCCCGAAAGCCCCAGCCCAGCCAAAGGAGACGACTGCTGAGGTTGTGGGCCCACATACAGTACAGGTGGTCAATCAGGCGGCACAGATCATTGAAGAGAAGGAAGCAAAGGAAATCCAGATGGAGGAGGTGGTGGAAATCGATGCCATTGTAAGCGCACCAGAGACAAAGGAAGCCCTGGCTAAAGAAGTCACGCCAGCCCCTGAATCCACACCAGACACCCCAGCTGTGACTGCCAGCCATGAGGCCCCTGCTCACATTGTGGTAGAGGAGGTTGCCGTTCCCATGGCTGTGACAGTTGCCAGACCAGCGGAGGCAGGGGCAGAGAAGGCGACGCCAGTGAAGCGTGTGGAGGTGATGGCGCAGGTGATCGAGGTGATCGAGGAGGCAGTGAGGGAGATTGAACCTGTCTCCTCCACAGAGCTCACAGCTACATCGTGAGCAGGTAAGCAGTCTATCTTATACAATGACCTGTTTATGATTAAGTAATGAGTTGATGTTTATATGTCAAAGAGTCCCAAAAATATTTCCCCACAATTAAATGGATGTAGTTAATGTTAGTCATGCTACATATTTTAAGACATCTGATCATACCGTCTCCCTTGTCTTCTAACACAAGAAAGTGAAAGAAAGCGGTTCCTAGTATTTGACCAAGGTACCAAATCTAGACATGTTATTAAGGTTATTATGTTCAACTAGCATGATGAAAAGGTTCATAGAAAAGAGTACACTATTTTCATTCTTTTATTTCCAGAATTCCTTTGTTAGCGTATCAAACAATCTTCTCATGGTGGCTTTTTTAAAACATCAATGGGCACTACTTTTATCAGGGGGGAGTGGGAAGACTTTCCGGCTGACCAGATGAAAAAGCTTTTGTTCGAGGTACGATTAACCTGGGGACATTTTATATCAAAGCAGGAATGCCGTGGTTGACCCCTAGTTTATAGGCCGGGGTCTATAAAGAGAAGCGGTGTGAGGGGCAGATGAACTTGTGCTGACAGGCTGATTATGATTCCTCCCTCATCCTCCTCCTTTTCTCCCTTCATCCCAGATTCAATAGGGAGTCAAGCAAACATGTCAGAATAACCTACATGTTTTTAAGATTCAGATCACTTTATTTGTCCATTCTACACAAGGTCCAACTGAAATTTGACTTGAGCATAGGGCGTGGCCCTGTTATATGTTTAATAAGCAGTAACGCAGCACTGCAGCAAAGAAGAGGAGTCAGTGAATTACAACAGGCTGAAAGCAGCATTGGCGCAGCAGTAGTCCCACTAAGCATGCTGAGTCATAAAAACAAACCAAGAGAAATGGATGACGGAGCAGACAGAGAAGCGGGGAGGGAGGAAGAGAGGGGAAAGTGGAGCAGAGAAAGAAAGAGAGGTATAAATGAGAGGGAGAGGGAGAGAGACATGTAGGGGGTTCTGAGTCAGCAGTACTGCAGTACTGCAGTCTACAACATCCCAAAAAGCATTTTCCACTCAGGCGTATGAGGCACTAAGTTCTCCTGTTTCAAACTACTCTCAGATGCAAGTAAGTATCTTATTAGAACAATCCATTAGAAGAAAAATCCATCACTGAATTAAGTTTTCTAAATAACTCAAGTAATTTCCTAATTGTTATCCACAGGTTGGAGACCAGTTTTTGATATGTGTTTCCAAGGATAATGGTACCCATTTACTAATAACATTTATTTATTTCTACCCTAGCTGTAGATACAAGATGGTTGCCTGGGAGACAGACTGTCCTGACCAGGAAGTGAGTGATAGTGAGAAAGTTAGCGAGAGAGTGAGAGGATGCACTGTGGAGACTGAGCTCCACCCCACCCTGCCCAGAGCGACTGAGTGACTGAGTTCCACCCTGCCCAGAGCGACTGAGTGGCTGAGTTCCACCCCACCCTGCCCAGAGCGACTGAGTGACTGAGTTCCACCCCACCCTGCCCAGAGCGACTGAGTGACTGAGTTCCACCCCACCCTGCCCAGAGCGACTGAGTGACTGAGTTCCACCCCACCCTGCCCAGAGCGACTGAGTTCCACCCCACCCTGCCCAGAGCGACTGGGTTCCACCTCACCCTGAGCGACTGAGTGACTGAGTTCCACCCTGCCCAGAGCGACTGAGCTCCACCCCACCCTGCCCAGAGCGACTGAACTCCACCCCACCCTGCCCAGAGCGACTGAGTGACTGAGTTCCACTCCACCCTGCCCAGAGCGACTGAGTGACTGAGCTCCACCCCACCCTGCCCAGAGTGACTGAGCTCCACTCCACCCTGCCCTGAGTGACTGAGCTCCACCCCACCCCTCTCTCCTTCCCCCATGCCCCTGTCCTGCAGCACCAGCCTGTCACACAGAGGTGGCATCCCCACCCCCCTGGCCCTCCATAGGTGAAGCATCGATCTCCCTACACACATACGAAGCCACAGTCCCGCACCTTTGAAGCTTCCCATCTGGCTTGTAATCAATGTGATGTACTTTTTCTGTTTTGACAACCTTCTATCGCCCTTGCTGTGGCTCGGGAGTCTGCTGTCCCGTTTGTGTTTGTTTGTGTGTGTGTGTGTGTGTGTGTGTGTGTGTGTGTGTGTGTGTGTGTGTGTGTGTGTGTGTGTGTGTGTGTGTGTGTGTGTGTGTGTGTGTGTGTGTGTGTGTGTGTGTGTGTGTGTGTGTGTGTGTGTGTGTGTGTGTGTGTGTGTGTGTGTGTGTGTGTGTGTGTGTGTGTGTGTGGTCTCAAGAGTTGGAGGATTATTATCTTGTATATTGTATTTATATCTTATGCGTATTCTCTCATTCCCCCATCCTTTATTTTTTTGTATGGAATATGTGACCCATTTTCTCAAACATATGTAAGACTTAGATTCAAAGATAATGTCTGGATTTTGCAGAAATTCTAACTAAACCATGGTACATATGTGATTTCAATGGCGGTGTCCGATATCATTGATTGCATTGCAGACGATGACTTAATGTGAAGACAGGGAGTGAGGTGAAAGTCAATAGGAGTGCAACAATCTTACAAACGTTAAGCTTTGACATGTTCTGTCACACTGTACTTCCCTTCACCTTTCAGCCTGACAATATATTTTCAAGCTCCTACTGTAGATAAAACATACTTCACTGCCTGAATGACTGTGAAAAAAAGCATTGTTACTTTCTGAAACAAGTATGTCTTTGATTATCGTGTAAAAATACAATAAAACCCTATTATCTCAGCCTGGTTTGATATTGTGAGAGAGGTATTTGGTGACACTGAATTATTAATATGCAGTGTACTATGATGGACGTACACTTGCATGGGGAGAGTAACATATATCTCACAATGTTAGATTGTCTTGTATTTTCAAGTGTATGACTTATGTTAACGTTGTGGATAGCACTTCAAAATCTGTGTAATTGCTTGATCTCTTGAAATGGTGATCTATCCGTCCACCTCTGGTGTAGTGTATGCTAGTTTGGAGTGTACACCAGTTATTTGGCGCCCTCTGCTGCCGATACAGACTATCACATCTCTCAGTCGATATATATTACCATTCCCACTGGTGAGTACTGTTATTGTATGTTTATGTTTGAATGTTGGAAATGTTTACATTTCATTGCATTTTAAAATGAACATTGTTTGCTGTAAAATACATTCCACACACACACACACATGCATTTCATGTTGTAACTTGTGTAACAGTACAGTACGTTATAACCTCACTGACTTGGCAACTGTGAGGTTTTTAGATGGTACAAACTACTCAATCACAAATGACATGGTACCAGACAAAGAGAAAATCTTATTTTGATGTTTATATGTAGTCAAGCCAAATTGACTTAGGGTAGGTTATCCATGGTAGCTAACATGATAGAACATCAGCAGGAAGAAATTTGTCCAATTTGTCTCAAATGCCTCATTCTGGGTCAGCCTGATTTACTTATCTTCAAGTCAACTTTTATTTACCAATGAAATTCAAATGCTGATTTTGGGATTAGTTAGGGTGGCTAGATGAGCCAATTCTACTGTGGGCACATACTGTGAGAATGGAGTGCTTACTATTTATCCCTCAAATGTCAAAATGATGATTGACAATATAGCTCTAGGCTTTACACCTCACAAAGCTGACTGACCAATGAGACACGAGAGAAATCCTAGAAGCCTAGACCACTATATCTGGTCACTGTTTCACTTTACTTTGACTGTGGATTTGTCACACACATCCATAATGTTTGTTTTATGTAAAATAGTACAAATAAATAAAGTCTGTGTTCACTGCTTATTCTATTGCATTTGGTTTGAAAACCCCTCCACCTTAGATCTGCCCGAGCTTTTTGTAACACAATCTAACTGTGAACCTGGTAACATCTGTACAAATTGAATACCTATGCACTTCAAAAAATAATATTGTAATAATAACCTATACGCATATAATGTATCTGTAGCATGGACTTAATTCTGTCTTTTACATTTTCCAAGCTGTTAATAGTAGATACAGAAACCTGTCTATATTTCATTCAAAAATAAAGCTAGCAATATAAAAATGTGTACCTGAGTTTCTGTTTCTATCTGGTTCTGAACTACATTTAGTGTATTAATTATCACACATGAAACCAATACCATCATACTGTAAAAATATTTGGAGAATGTTCAAGGTGAGGATGTCACAAAACATCTTGCAGAAGTAATATTGGCAAGACACCATTGCATATGATCCTCAAGATGTTTAAATGTTTGAAAGATCACAAAATAAACTGGCTTACTTTTGCCTCTGTAGTAAGAATTAGTAATTTGTTACAGCTTTTTCAAAACATTGACAAATATCAGTTAACAGGATTGGTGTCCCATTCACGGGACGGTTGAGCTAACGTAGGCTAATGCAATTAGCATGAGGTTGTAAGTAACAAGAAAATTTCCCAGGACATAGACATATCTGATATTGGCAGAAAGCTTAAATTCTTGTTAATCTAACCGCACTGTCCAATTTACAGTAGCTATTACAGTGAAAGAATATCATGCTATTGGTTGAGGAAAGTGCACAATTTTGAACATGAAAAGTTAATAAACAAATTAGGCACATTTGGGCAGTCTTGATACAAAATTTTGAACATAAATGCAATGGTTCATTAGATCAGTCTAAAACGTTGCACATACACTGCTGCCATCTAGTGGCCAAAATCTAAATTGCACCTGGGCTGGAATAATACATTATGGCCTTTCTCCTGCATTTCAAAGATGATGGTACAAAAAAATATAAAAGAACGGTTGGTTTTTTCTTTGTATTATCTTTTACCAGATCTTTTGGATTATATTCTCCTACATTGCTTTTACATTTCCACGAACTTCAAAGTGTTTCCTTTCAAATGGTACCAATAATATGCATATCCTTGCTTCAGGGCCTGAGCTACAGGCAGTTAGATTTGGGTATGTCATTTTAGGCAAAAATTGAAAAAAAGGGGCGGATCAACGCAGCCGTTTTTATCTCAATAAATACAATATTTTCTAGCTAACAATTAAGTACCTTATTGTGATTGTTTTAAATTAAAATGGTCAAACGGAAACAAAAAAGATTCTTAACAAAGAGTAATTTCTCAAGCAGAATTTAGCTAGGACTGTCTGGGAGTGGTCTGAGTGGGGAGGGGAAACCTGAAAAAGTGCTATTATTGACAGAGAGGTTTGGAACTCTCTTTGTTATTGGTCTATTAACTAATTTACTGCCTGGGGACCAAAACTCCATCCCCCAAAAACTGGTTGTAATTTCAAGTGGTCTTTTCAAACACTAAACTACATTGGGCCTTTACACTTCAGTCCCACTTCTCTAACTTGCCAGGGCCAAGTTGTCACGGAACAAGCCAGTTAAAATGGTGAACAGCTCTGTAAATCATGAATGTTTTAGCTCGGGTCTGTTGTGAGTTATTAACTAGAAAAGTCTGGAGTAAAACTCTGAATTTGAATTGAATGCAGAAATGACATTACAGACCCAAGTTTTCCCCATCCTACAAGAGTAATACAACAACGCCACTGTCCTATAAGGAGGGAGAGGAGCCAAAAGCCTTTTATGAAGTGGAGACATCTTGTAACATCTTTTGGATCAACTAATTCCAATACATTGACATTAGCCCAACACCAATCCATGATTTAATCCAACAACCATGTGTTCATTTGGATGGGGTTGATGAAAGACTGGGAAACCCTCAGTAGCAATATCTAGAGTTTATTTAACTAAAGCCAAAAGGTGAGTAAAAAAATCTGAAATCAAACATGCATGTATTCTTGGGATGAACACAGCTGAATAAGAAATCATTAATCATGCCATAATTCTGCAAAACATCTCTTTAATTGTTCATTCTTCACTGTGAAAATGTAAAATAGTTTTCTTTATTATTTACACAGAAGACTAACTCACGTTCCTGAGAACAGAGATATCACAGTACATGTTCAACTGAGCTTTGGGAGGGCAGCAGTGTGCGCACTCCAGGATCATAGGTAGGGGACTTCCCCTCACCCAGCTTCCCCATTACCCCTGAAACTTGTTTCCAAAAATATCCCAACACAGAAAAGACAAACCGCTTGCATAAATACACATTTTATAATTGACACAGGGAAAGACGTTAAGCTGTTAGTTTACACCTACGACCAATGTGGTTGAACATTGTACAACTTGAGCTCAGCAGGGAGAATCCAGAGACTAACTGATGAGGAGAAACATGTGCTATATGTTGACCTCTGAGAAGTACACTTCAGTAGTATTCACTTCACAATGCCTGAATATACTATAACACAGCTTGAGCCACGAGATAAATAGGAGTCCTTCCCCATGTAACACATTTAAGCTCACTTTTATATTGTGTCTTTAAGCTAATGGAAATCTGACTGAAATATGTCTAATTTGCTCAGTTAGCATGAAGACTCCATTAGTGCTAAAGTAGTATGGGACCCTAGTCCCAGTTCCATTTGGCCCCACCCTAGATAGAGTCTAGATTGGATAGGCATAAACCATACAGCCATATTTTCCATATGGATGGCCATTTTTCTTTCAGCTAGTCTATGAGATCCAAAAGGATAGAACGAAGCTAGAGGACTGGGCTAGGATTCAAAATGGAACTGAGCCTGACCCTCCCTGCCACCAAACTGTACTGTACAAACAGAGGAAAAGAGCAACTGCAAATGAAACCGCAGCAGATTAAGATAAATATCATACTAGAATTTTGTCAGTAACACCAAGGCCTTGAATGGAAAGAGATTGACAACAAATATACATACACCTTCAATATACTAAATCAATCATTTTCTAGATTGGAAACCAATTAGTAATATACAAACTTTGCAATAAAAAATATGATTTGTAAATATAGCACTGTATATAAAATTAGAAAGGTATATCCAACACAAAATAAGGTCTTTAAGAACAAATGATCCTCAATTGGCAAGGTGTACAATATTGTACAGAATTGAAAACTCCCTTCAATACATGTAGGCATCAAAATATGATAACATAAATGTGTTTAAAATGCACAGATAGTAGCTATTTAAAATAAACAAAAGGTTTATAAAAATGGCACGACTGTAAACATCACCTATAAAGCTACAGTGCTTGCTTCTGCTTTGAGGCCTCTGTTGGAGTAACCAACACAATCCTAACGATGGGCCTAGATTGCCCTGTTTCGTCTATGGCAATTGTGCTTCTTTTCATACCCACACAGTTGGCACACGTAGCACAAAAAGTAACAAAATGGCTGCTCAAAACGATGTACAGAAGGGAAATTATAGCACGGAATTATGAAATTTCATGGTACATGTTCTGCTTACAAGTTTACTGAAAACTGCCAAAAGAAGACACAGCCTACTGGACTGGACCTAATAGACCATGGAATGAGGTTGATTCTGGACTGGGCATATACTTATTTCATCAGTATACTGCACCAGATAACACTTTGGAAAAGGAGATACTTTTTATTTTACAGCAGATGTGTTGAGACCACCATTCGGTCTGCACCTGCCTGCCTGTTGCTTCCCCTGGTATCTGCTGCACCATTTGATTGTAGAGAAACATCACTTCCTCCGGAACTCTCTCTCAACTTCCTGTTCCTTTCTGGAGCTAAAAGCTGAGTGAGAGGCTCGACCACAGCCAACGGCCACTTTAAATTAAGTAACAGAAACCAATGTGACAGACCTATGTAAATGAAGCACCAGAAAGAGACTGACAATACGACAAAGCCCTAGTCATAATTACACCACGAACTCAACTGCAGCACATATTTTGAGAAACATATAGCGATATACTACTTTGCCAATTGGTCAGTGACATATGCATAGGAGAAAAAATGGGCGAACAAATGCAGCGTCATGTCGGAAAGAAGACTTAGTACAGTGTGTGGTTTTCACATGGACACTTAATAGACAGTTCCTACTGAAACAAGTCCAAGTCTCTGGCTTTGCTGTTAAATAAACCTGAGGAAGTATTTTCAGTAGATATAAAACCCCTCCTACATACCTCTAACTAAATCTTTAGCTTAACTACTGACCATCATTTACCAAAGAAAATAATAAACATACTGTATATAAGAGAATAAAAATATAAGACTGGTTCTGGTGCTGTGGCGCTACTCCACCAAGATCTGCTCAGTTTTTATGGCCGTAATGAGGGTGGCGGCGCCGGACGAGTCAGAGCCCTCGTCTTTGGGAAACTCCTCCCCCTGCAGCAGCCGCACCCCTGACTGCCCCTGCAGGCCTGCTAGAGCCCCTTGGCTGAAGCACAGGTGCTTGATGACCTCGTTGGGGCTGGAGAAGGTGGTCTCACAGACATTACACTTGTAGGGCCTGGCCGAGCCTAGGAACAGCGCCTCCATCTGGCTGGTGTCGTCTCCTGCAGCACACAGCTCCATGCTCTGCCGGTCCACCATGGTGTAGGCGTCGGCGCCCTGGGTCAGGCACACGTGGCGAGCCGCCTGGTTGGCACGACAGAAGCTCTTGCCGCAGGCGCTGCACTTGTAGGGCTTTCCCGTGTGGATGTACATGTGCTCTCGCCAGTGGCTCTTCTGGATGAACTTGCGTCCGCAGGTGGCGCACTCGTACTTCCTGCGCTTCACCTCGCGGTCCAGGTCAGCACTCTCCAGGTTGTCGATATCCGCAATGTCCGATGGAGGTGGGGTGTCGGCCTGGGACTGACACCCGGTCGCCCACCCCGACAACTCTGCTCTGGGAGAGTCCATGCTGAAACCAGAGGGAGGTGCTTGCTCGCTGTCACTAAGCATCTCAACTGTCATGGCAGCGGACCGTTCTCCACTTCCCCTTAGCAGTACCTCCTCTACCTCTGGTGTGGTGGCTGCTCCTCCTCCTGGGAGGACAGGTGAGTGTGCACCGCTGGGCTTGGCCACCAGAGGGAGCCGAGCCAGGCTGTGCTGCAGGAGGTGCTCCCTCAACAGGCTCCTCTGGTTGAAGCGGCTGCCACACAGGTGGCAGGAGTAGTGCTTCCTGAAGGAGGCATTCCTCTTCATGATGCTCGGCTTCACATGGAGAATGGTGTTGGAGCTACCCGAGGAGGGCGCCTCTCCTGTCAGGGTGTTCCCTCCATGCTCCTCATACGAGGCCCGTTGGCCGCTGGTCGAAGCCTCCACCATTTCCTGAAATGAAGAGTCCAGCTTGGATGCGTGATTGGTGAATGCCGCTGCTACAGCAGACGTGGACGGATACTTCCTGTCAGGGAAGCTGTCCAGGTCAAAAGGCGAGGAGAGCTGGCGCCGGACGGGCAGCCTGCCGGACAGCGCAACCTGCTTGTCAGAGATCTGGATGCCAAAGAGGGAAGTAGAGAGTGGCAGGCTGGGCTCTGGGTGGGAGAAGGCTGTCTGGCTGGCCAGGCTGGCCTCCTGCAGGAGGGGGTAGGCGTGGAGGAACTTGACCCCCTGCTCCAGCCGGGCTGGGTCGATGAGCTGAGGGGCCAGCTTCCCTGTGTACATCAGGTTGAGGAGGTAGCTGAAGATGTCTGGCTGGATGTCGGCTGCCTTCAGGCGGACACAGTCACTGAAAAGAGAATTCATGGTATAAATAATACTTTATTTATCGGCCACATCAAAACGTCTTGGAAATTGAAAACACTGATGATGCAAACAAAAGCTTTTATTGATCACCATACATAAACATGGTCCTTCCTTATTGCGTTGCACATATTCTACCACAACCTCTAGGTGAACTTGTTTGAACAGTCCAAGCAGGGCTGTATTGGGTTCCAACTAAACTTTCTCAGTTGTAAATCATTAGTAAACGTAATGTCAACCTAGCTTAATGTAGCCTACAGATAGAGCCGATGCCGTGTTGTTTACCATACCTGTCCTGGTGTATAAAGAGCATTCTGAAGTAGTTTGAGAAGGCGGCCAGCACGGCCTTGTGGGCTTTGAAGAAGACGTCTCCGATGGCGATGGTACAGTCACACAGGAAGCCAAACTCCCTCTGAGCGTTGAGCTGCTGCAGGAGGATAAGACCATGGTTGGCCAACTCCATTCTTCAACCTGCACATAGAAAGACACAGAGACGAAGGCAAGTCAGTCAGTTGGTTCGTTTCCTGTCTGGAAGAGGACCACAATGCCACCAAAGAGAGAAGTCTGAGAGGGCCACTGACAGCTCTGTAACACCACAACAAACTCCAATGTAGGTTAACAAAACAAACACTGTTGTTGAATAGAGGCAATTTAATGGCTTATTTTCTGATACATAGCATGTAGCCTAGGCTAGCTTACGAGTTAATGTATGAGCATACTATTTTAATATAACATGAATACTCTTTAAATACCAAATCTAACATATTTTCATCAAATGTATTTCAAAGCAGGGAAGGGCTCTTGTCCTAAACATAGCCTAACAGCTCAATGTCCAATAAGTACAAGGAGCTGTTTAACATCAGATGACCTGATCTCAGAGATTCTGAGGTTCGCAGAGCTATTGACTGGATGGTTTTTCCACAAGGCTGGCTTTAACCACGTTAGCAAAAGCGTTCGATGGGAAAGGAGACAGAACGGGTGGTTTCCTTATTGACCTCTAGGTTGCAGCTTCCGGAGGACTCCTCACACAACCCTACAAGCTGCCTCAGGGGACAGGATGCAGAGGAGGGGTTAACCTACCGTATATTCAGGCTAGAAGAATATCCATTTGGAAGAAAGAGTACACATTTACATTTTAGTCATTTAGCAGACGCTCTTATCCAGAGCGACCTACAGTAGTGAATACATACATTTCATTTCATTTCATGCATTTTGTTTTTGTACTGGCCCCCCACCACATTGAATGTTATTTTCCCTTGCAGTTATGTCAGTTGAACAAAAACTACTCTATAAAACAAAATGGATGATGTAGAATAAGACACTTAAAAGTTACTCCGATATCCATAGACCTCAGTCACCTCACCTCTGAACCGTCAGCATCTCCGGAGGGAGTGCAAATACCGCCATGGAATTCCAGCCAATCAGAAGTGTCAGATAGAAACCGACAGATCCATGGAATAAAGGTGTATGGTTAGGTAAGTAGCCTAATCTCTTCAGGCACAATCTGCTCTCAGTCCTTTGACGGGATTCCAACCCCCTCACATGCCTACGCCCTTTGAACCCTTACTCATAGGGAGTGTGCTCTCTACTCTGGCCACCAAGACAGCTGCAGTTGACCCCTAAAGGTCACCACGGGATTGGAGGGTTTTGGGCATCACATGATCAGGTTTATGTATATCTACACATTCCTGAGGCAAGACTGACTGGTTCCGCCCCTCTACCAATAGGAATGGAGCCTGCAGGATATAACACCCATTCTCTCACTATACCACACAGGAACCATACAACACTCAAGTCAAAACCCTGGGCAGTAGGCACTAGGCTGACTCAGGAGCCTTCTCTTTACATGTACATAAGAAGGAGGGCTGCCCAGTGGCGACCCATCGTTCAGGGCAGGTGGGGCAGAGCCCCATATTTTTTGAACAAATAACTTTTTTATTTTTGGGGGGGGCTTCCTGTTTTGTTATTGTTATTTTGGCATTAACACATATCAGCTTGCAAACAATGTAAAAAATAATATATATAATTGAGTTAATAAAGCCGCATACAAACATGGTCTCTTTTTTGTTTTCTTGGGTATGCAGGTGTTTCAGCCTAGCTCAGTGCTTTCTGTGGAGGTGGGGCAAGCAAACAGAAAATATGGAGTGCTGCGCAGTGATTGGCTCAGTGTTCTGTCAATCATGGGAACTTTACATCACTGCTAAGTGTAAGACCAGACCTTGAAAATTCTAGCCCTTTGGCTGCTGCCATAGAAGTGCCCATCCAAGAAGGCTCAAGGTCATTGGCCACAGATAAAAGGACGTCAAATCACGTTATATGTACAGTAGCTTTGATTGGACTGATCATGTCAACGTCATACTTTCACCATCTTAGCTAGCAGTCATCATGAATCAAGTCAACAATCGACTGGCAAATCCTTTTAAATCCTTGTCATATGAAGAGAAATAATGAGAAATTATAGACAAAACGTATCGGTGCTCATCGGCCATAAACATTACACAACAAGTTGGAAATCGCAAATTCAACGAGTGGTTTGGAAGGAATCAGTGACAGTGGCTGTGTGGTCCCAAATCTGGGTATTAAGGGGCTCTTTTCCAAGTTTAAAATTATAAAAACATTCAACATTGGCCATGCTGTCAATGAAGCATGATTTGTGCCACGCTCAAAACAACTTAACTCGGAGGACCACCGTGCCACCTTCCTGTTCAAGTGAGCCGAGCACAACAATGTGAGTCCAAAACCTTTATTGTATGCTGCTACATAAATGATGTAATATGTAACACCCACTGTTCTGACTGTAGCCTATAACCTGCTTTAGAGATATGTAATCATTGAATATTGTAAGAGCTTTCATTGTCTGCTTAGATGCCCCCTTTCTTTATCTTACGGTTCTAACTTGGTGAACAGGGAGAACACTGTAAGATTAGCCCATGTTCTGAATTCTGTCGCCGTACATTTCAAAAGTGCTAAACAAATAGTTATATTGACTAACGTTACGTCCGTCCTAGCTCGCTCATTGTCTCAATCGAAATTACGGATTGCCTCTTATCTGCTTGTAGTCTCCTTATGACATAGTTTGTACATCTCACTTGTCAGTAGAAACCACATTTGTTTAAGCAAGTCAACCATATCAGCTATGTTTTTTTAAAAGCAGTAAATGAGGCTGAAATAACTGTTTCGCGGCAGGACAAGGCTTTGCTGAAAGCCAGGTGTAGCAGTGGTAAGGTGTTGGGACTCTGCTGTTGGGACAGCTTTATGTAGGCCCTAACAGTTTGTGGGCACCGTTTGTCACTGTTATAGTGCAATTAATGTATTGTTTAGTGTTGTGGCTTTGCTGGCATGCATTCCACTTTTTATTTTATTTTGCCACATCAAGATTTACATGCTAAAATCTCCACCTAAACTGGAGTTGTCTTAAGAGATATAGAGAGCAACTCTCAATCTGGTCCAGACACAATAGTCTACTACTACTGCTGAAAAACACTGCAGGCTAATGTTGCAGCATTGATGGTGATTAAACAATATTGACAAATATGTTTATTAAATCCATTCTGGCAAGTAAAGTAGCCTGCCTTACATTGTCAGAAAATATCATCATGATATTTTGTGTAGAGGCAGACATCCAGCAGTCAATTTTTGAGACCTCTGACACTCAATAATTATGAATGAGTCATTTAGTAATAGTAAACCTTTGAGCAGTCACTCATGAATTAGGAATCTAGCAGTAAAGTCCCATGTGTTCATAGTAGTCCTATGTGTTTGTAAGAAAGCGCCGCCCCTATTGTAGACACGTGGAACGGCCCGATATCCCGCAGAGAAACCACTTCCGCAGTACGTTTTCGTCCTAAACAAAAAAGAGCCCTTACAAAATCTATAGGTGAACGTCTATGCTGCTGGCATGTCTAGTTTAGCCATAGACCCACACCTCGGCAAGTAACACAATAATTTTAATCGGGTTCATTTAGGAGCTGAAACGGTGTGTTCGAGCGCGCCACGAAGGCTCAGGCGCTAGCCTCTCCTTTGCCCCCCCCTGACTAGAGGAGCGGTATAGCGAAAATAAACGGAGCCTCATGAAATGGACAAGGGGTGGTCGCCGAATACATTTCTTAAACTTCAAAGTGACCGATTTATTGAAACCGTATATAAATTACATCAGTCGGTATACAAAATGTAATGAAGTGCGGGTAGACATACCTTTTTACTCTGCTTGCCTTGAATCCGTGGAGTTAGTCGTGTTGTTGTTTGTTACCGGAGGACTTGTCCGTTGGGCTTGCAGCTGCTCTGTTCCTCAAGAAGCATTGGTTGCGATGGTCGTCGGTGTTTTCCGGTCGGGTTACGTTACAATCACATGACTATGTAGGGCACTTAAAAACAGCAGTTCGCATAACGGACGGGGCGCCTGACAAATTCTCTTTGGGAAGGGAACCGTAACCGCCGTGTGTCACTGTGAATAGAGAATTGTATCCACCTCGTTACAGCTAAACGAAAAGGACTATAGAGGGCGAGCACTGTATGATAATTTATTCAATCTCCGGTTGGGGCACGTTAAACAAACCGATGTAGGGGGAAATAGCCGTAGGTCGCCCACCCCACCCCCACACAAACAGATAACGTTTAACGTAGTCTACAATCGTGACTGTATTTGCATTTTCGGTTGGTAGCAAACAAGAGCTTCCTGTAAACAAACGAATTTACCGCCGCGGTGAGTCTCTGGCAACTGTCGCGAGGCAGACGTTCGTACCCAGATTGTTGGCTGCTTTTGGTTCAATTTGTAAATTACATTTCTAGGGTTCTCAAAGTGCGGGAGGGCAATGAACTAGTTAACTTTTTTATTTAATTTCAGTATATTTTGTTAGGCCTAATCTAGTCCCCCATGAATTAGTTTAATTCGGCTATGTTGGTTACAAATGTCAAAATGTGTTTCAGATTATAGGATAAATTGCGTTCCACGATTCATGGTGCAGAACGTATGTTTTGCAAGAAATTACTTTGGGGCGTTTATGTATGATTATGGGTGTGTTTTTCTCTATTTGTCAGTGGTAAATACTTCAGAAAATCCTCCTGGCTATTTCAAGCCTAAAAGGACCACAACAGTTGTCAACTGAGGTGTTTGCTGTGCTACAGTTGATTAACAGGGCAATTTTATATTTTCAAAAGGAGGAGTCAAATACAATACAAGAGGATCTTGATCCAGGACATGAACCACCAGCGGCCACTTGGAACCTGATAAAACACCACTGTACAACACTCCTTATGGCCGCCTATTACATGGTTATATGCTGCTTATGACTGTGTAGGAGGCTTTGTTACAGGGTTCAATATAAGTGCTACTGCTACCCATATTCCTCATGGTCAGAATTCTGGCCATATCCACGGACTTCTGTGGCATTCTCAACAGGATGTGAGCTAGCATGACCAGGGAGAGAGAAAACACACACACATCGCCTGCCAGGAAACTCAGGAAGTGTGTGGGGTGGGGGGGAACTACACACACACACACAAATACACACACAGAGATTAACTAGTAGGCATACAGACACACAAATACACACAGGCGTACACACCCATAGTCATAGTGGGCACAAACTTAGACACCCACACACCAACTTTGTCATTGGATACATAGGAGTCTCTGGGGCACAGTGACCTGTGAAACTCATTGGAATGGATAGATGTTGCCTAATGCAAACACAGAAGCAGAGCTTTCCTCAGGGCTGAGTTTCAGGTTTTAAAGCAGACATATGAAACACTGTAGAACTCCGATCTGATTAAGAGATCGGACAGGGAGTTTAAGAGCAAATTGGTTGAAGGAGAATCTCCCTTAGACACAGGGATGGAGTAAAAAAGAAAAGGGCTAAAAAGGTAGAGGATATAAAATAAGAAGGAAACAAAAACAATAATATGAGCTTTTAGAACTGGTGCCGCCTGGCTCTGCTAGATGCTACTATTGTGTGAGATGTTAATATGACTGTCCCTCTCATTGCCATTAATATAAAGGGGCTCTATAGGGAGATAAAAGAGGTTTAATTAACCATAAGCAAAACTCAAGCTGATGATAGAAAAAGGGTAACGGAAACTAAAGCATGTTTAAAGTGTTTGGGGGTTGATTGAAAGAGGCAGACTAAATAAATGCTATGTTCAGAGCTCCACTCTGATTCACACTTGAAATCAATAATTTTGTATCAATATAATTTCCCCCCAGACCATAGGAGAGCTGCCATCTGGGAAAAGTGCATGCACAGTGAACACATGCATGCGCACACACATGTCCAGTGAACAGGCCATTCAAATGAGATGCTGGAATTTCACATGACTGCCCCAAACACTGATTTGCACTAAATAGATTTTTCCATACAGGGTAAATAACACTTACACTATCAATATTGAATTTTCATTAAACATATCACTTCAATTTCTGTTTTAAAACATATGAGAGAATACATCAATAGGCTACAAAATGTGATTACAATAATCAGTCACTCGGACAAGCAAATCTGAAGAGCTCAAAGCTCACCAAACGCACACAACCTACTCATGTTAGCATGATCACTACAACATCCACGTGAGAGAAAACTATGCGTTAGTGGAATCTATTCTTTATTAGAAATGCAATTTAGTGGAGGTATGGTATGGTTAAGCAGAACCACCTTTTCAAACACAGCATTGATTTTAACCCCTCTGGCCGTGGTCTATTTTGAAACCAGAGTGTCTCTGAGTCACTCCACGTGTCCCCCTCTCGCCCCTCACTCTCCGGTTTAGGAAAACAGATCTGGAAGGGGGGAGCACTGCAACACCGGAGATTGACAGATTAATACACCCACTCCACGGAACTACATGTGGGACTCCACATCCTGCCAATGGGATGCCTGCTCCCATGTTCCCATGGTGATTGGTGACCTATTATACTGCCACTACCGAGTGGCGCAGCGGTCTAAGGCACTGCATCTCAGTGCTAGAGGCGTCACTACAGACTCTGGTTTGATTCCAGGCTGTATCACAACCAGCCGGGATTGGGAGTCCCATAGGGCGGCGCACAATTGGCCCAGCGTCATCCGAGTTAGGGTTTGGCCGGGGTAGGCCGTCATTGTAAATAAGAATTTGTTCTTAACTGACTTGCCTAGTTAAATAAAAATATGGGAAAATAGTACTTATCTCCCATCCCATTTTGACTGTCTGTTTTGTATCTGACCCATACTTTATGTTTTCTATCTGATTTGGATCAATACCTCTCTGCAGGGAGATAAGTGGATGTGCAGGAGTAGATTCAATAAAACACTATGGTCTGGCTCTAGCCTTTTGGGGACCCTAAGCGAGAATTGGTATTGCCGTTTTACAGATAATTTCCTGCAATTCTACACATTTTGCCATGTTAATGATATCTGAGTGAGATTGACTAACAAAATCAATCGAGGCACCCTGGGAGTCAGGGCCCCTGGGCACATGCCCTGCGTGACAAGTTGGTATCCTGCCATGATTGCTACAAGTTTATTTGCTAAAATTGTCAGCTGACATGGCCAATTGAGTGACTGTCAGTGACTGACAACATGAAAAAACTGCTGATGCACAACCACATTTCGAACTTGCACCTTGTGTATTGTACTATTCTAACTCTTAACAGTAAGTTAACACCCCAACTGAGTTCCTAAAAAATAACAAAATGTTGGGCCCTAAGCAACCGCTTATGTCGCTTATGCCTGGAGCCAGCCCTGACTATGGTCACCGCACTGCATTTGTCACGACTTCGGGCTCCTCTCCTTGTTCAATCGGCGATCGATATCACCGGCTTTCTAGCCATCGCAGCTCCATTTTTCATATTTCCATTTGTTTTGTCTTGTTCCATACACACCTGGTTTTCATTCCCTAATCACACTGCATGTATTTAGTCCTCTGTTCCCCTCCATGTCTATGTGTGAAATTGTTTTATGTTATGTGGGTATTTGTCACGCGCCAGACTTTTGTTCATGTTCCGTGTTTTGGAACAGCACAGTGCCAGGGATTCCTGTTACAACTGGACCTCAACCTGGCCACTGTGCACCCAGCTCCCTCGGGAAGGGAGAAAGTGTCTGCCCTCGTCTCATGCCTCTCGGGGAGAGCTCTGGAGTGGGCAAACGCCATGTGGGGAGAAGGAGATGCAGCGTTGGACCCTTCGAGGAGTTCACCTGTCGCTTCCAGGCCGTCTTCGACCATCCGCCCGAAGGTAGAGCAGCGGGGGAACAGCTCTTCCATTTGAGGCAGGGGACGAGGAGCGCCCTGGAATTCGCCCTGGAATTCCGGACCTTGGCTGCCGGAGCAGGCTGGAATGACAGGGCTCTCATCGACCACTATCGTTGCAGCCTGCGCGAGGACGTCCGACGTGAGCTGACCTGCAGGGATGCCACCATCTCCTTTAACCAACTGGTGTATTTGTCCATCCGGCTGGATAACCTGCTGGTCACCCGCGGACGTCCAGAGGGGGCTCTGTCGGTGCCATCTTCCAGCACCCCTGCTCCGGTGCCCATGGAGTTTGGAGGGGCTGCGCGTAGGGAGGCTGGAGGAGGGGCCATCACGTGCACCATCTGTGGCCGCAGAGGGCACACTGCCGGTCGGTGCCGTGTCGGTCCCTCTGCGAGTCAAGGCAACAGGCAGGGCAATCTGGCGCACTCATCCAGAGTCCTCTGTTGACCACCTGTTTGTACCTGTTTGTTTCCCTGAGTTTTCCCCGCATTCCCAGCATAAGGCACTCATCGATTCAGGTGTAGCTGGGAATTTTATCGACAGAGCGTTAGCCCTTAGTTTAGGGATCCCCATTATTCCTGTGGTTAGACCTTTCCCGGTTCACGCTCTGGATAGTCGACCATTAGGGTCCGGCCTAATCAGGGAAGCCACCATCTCCCTGGCCATGGAGATGCAGGGGGGCCACGAGGAGAAAATCAGTCTCTTCCTCATTGACTGTCCTGCATTTCTCGTGGTACTAGGCCTTCCCTGGTTGGCTCATCAAAACCCCACTATTTCCTGGCAACAGAGGGCTCTCACGGGGTGGTTGCGAGAGTGCTCGGGGAGGTGTGTAGGGGTTTCCGTTGGTGCTACCATGGTGGAAGGTCCAGACCTTGCGCATCCCCCCAGAATATGCCGATTTGGCTTTCGCCTTCTGTAAAAAGAAGGCGACTCAATTACCACCTCATCGATGGGGGGATTGTGTGATAAATCTCCTGGCAGACGCTGTGCTTCCCAGGAGTCACGTGTATCCCCTGTCGCAAGCGGAGATGGTAGCTATGGAGACATATGTCTCTGAATCCCTGCGTCAGGGGTACATTCGGTCCTCCACTTCACCCGCCTCCTCGAGTTTATTTTTTGTGAAGAAGAAGGATGGAGGTCTAAGCCTGTGCATTGACTATAGAGGTCACAATCAAATCACGGTGAGGTACAGTTACCCGCTACCTCTTATCGCCCCGGCGATTGAGTCAATGCATGGGGCGCGCTTCTTCACAAAACTGGATCTCAGGAGTGCGTATAACCTGGTGCGTATCCGGGAGGGAGACGAGTGAAAGACAGCGTTTAGTACCACCTCAGGGCATTATGAGTACCTCGTCATACCGTACGGGTTGATGAATGCTCCATCAGTTTTCCAATCCTTTGTAGACGAGATTTTCAGGGACCTGCACAGGCAGGGTGTAGTGGTGTATATCGATGACATTCTGATATACTCCGCTACACGCGCTGAGCATGTGTCCTTGGTGCGCAGGGTACTTGGACGACTGTTGGGGCATGACCTGTATGTCAAGGCCGAGAAATGCCTGTTCTTTCAACAGGTCGTCTCCTTCCTAGGGTATCGCATTTCCACATCAGGGGTGGAGATGGAGAGTGACCGCATTGCAGCCGTGCGTAATTGGCTGACTCCCACCACGGTAAAGGAGGTGCAGCGATTTTTAGGGTTTGCCAATTACTACCGGAGATTTATCCGGGGTTTTGGCCAGGTGGCTGCTCCCATTACTTCACTGCTGAAAAGGGGGGTCCTGTATGGTTGCAGTGGTCGGCTGAGTTGGACAGGGCTTTTGGGCAGCTAAGAGCTTTGTTTACTTCGGCTCCCGTGCTGGCCCATCCGGATCCCTCTTTGGCGTTCATAGTGGAGGCTGGGATAGGAGCCGTGCTCTCACAGTGCTCGGGTATGCCACAGAAACTCCGCTCCTGTGCTTTCTTCTCGAAGAAGCTCAGCCCGGCGGAGCGTAACTATGATGTGGGGGACCGGGAGCTGTTGGCTGTGGTTAAAGCGTTGAAGGCGTGGAGACATTGGCTTGAGGGGGCTAAACACCCTTTCCTCATCTGGACTGACCACCGCAACCTGGAGTACATCCGGGCAGCAAGGAGACTGAATCCTCGTCAGGCAAGGTGGGCCATGTTCTTTACCCGTTTTGTGTTTACCCTGTCCTACAGACCAGGTTCCCAGAATAGGAAGGCAGACGCACTGTCCCGGCTGTATGACACAGAGGAGCGGCCCATGGATCAGCCTCCCATACTCCCGGCCTATTGCCTGGTAGCGCCGGTCATGTGGGAGCTGGACGCGGACATTGAGCAGGCGTTGCGTACAGAGCCCGCTCCCCTCCAGTGTCCCGTCGGGCGTATGTACGTTCCGTCTGCTGTCCGTGACCAGTTGATCTATTGGGCCCACACGTCACCCTCCTCTGGTCATCCGGGGATCGGTCGGACGGTGCGCTGTCTGACTGGGAAATACTGGTGGCCCACCTTGGCTAAGGACGTGAGGATTTATGTTTCCTCCTGCTCGGTGTGTGCCCAGTGTAAGGCTCCGAGACACCTGCCCAGAGGTAAGCTACACCCCTTACCCGTTCCACAACGACCTTGGTCACACCTGTCGGTGGATTTTTTTAACCGATCTTCCGCTTTCACATGGAAACACTACGATCCTGGTTGTTGTGGATCGTTTCTCTAAGTCCTGTCGCCTCCTCCCTATGCCCGGTCTTCCTACGGCCCTACAGACTGCGGAAGCCCTGTTTACTCACGTCTTCCGGCACTACGGGGTGCCTGAGGATATAGTGTCTGATCGGGGTCCCCAATTCATGTCGAGAGTCTGCAAGGCGTTCATGGAACGTCTGGGGGTCTCGATCAGCCTTACCTCGGGTTTTCCCCCGAGAGTAACGGGCAGGTAGAGAGAGTCCACCAGGATGGGGGCAGGTTTCTGCGGTCTTATTGCCAGGACCGGCCGGGGGAGTGGGCGGCATTCATTCTCTGGGCCCAGATGGCGCAGAACTCGCTTCGCCACTCCTCCACTAACCTCTCCCCCTTTCAGTGCGTATTGGGGTACCAGTCGGTTCTGGCGCCGTGGCATCAGGGTCAGACTGAGGCTCCTGCAGTGGACGACTGGTTCAGGTGCGCGGAGGAGACATAGGAGGCCGCCCATGTTCACCTTCAGCGAGCCGCGCTTCGCCAAAAGACCAGCGCGGTCTGTCACCGCAGTTAGACCCCAGTGTTCGCACCGGGGTACCGGGTCTGGCTCTCGACCCAAAACCTGCCCCTCCGCCTGCCCTGCCGGAAGCTGGGTCCGCGGTTTGTGGGGCCATTCAAAGTCCTGAGGAGGGTGAACGAGGTGTGTTACAGATTACAGCTTCCCTCTGATTACCGTATTAGCCCCTCGTTCCATGTATTTCTCCTCAGGCCGGTGGTGGCTGGTACGCTCCAGGAATCTGAGGTGCGGGAGGTTCCTCCGCCCCCTCTGGACATCGAGGGGGCCCCGGCGTACTCCGTTCGTTCCATCCTGGATTCGAGTCGTCGGGTAAGGGGCCTTCATGGAGTGGGATGGGTACGGTCCGGAGGAGAGGTGCTGGGTTCCAGATGCGAATGTGTTGGACCCCGAACTGCTGCGGGAGTTTCACCGTCGCCGGCCTGCGCCTCGCCCTCCGAGTCGTCCCCGAGGCCGGTGTCGGCGCGCCGATGGAGCCGCGCGTCAAGGGGGGGTACTGTCACGACTTCCCCGAAGTCGGCTCCTCTCCTTGTTCGGGCGGCGTTCGGCGATCGACGTCACCGGCTTTCTAGCCATTGCCGCTCCATTTTTCATATTTCCATTTGTTTTGTCTTGTTCCATACACACCTGGTTTTCATTCCCTAATCACACTGCATGTATTTAGTCCTCTGTTCCCCTCCATGTCTTTGTGTGAAATTGTTTTATGTTATGTGGGTATTTGTCACGTGCCAGACTTTTGTTCATTTTCCATGTTTTGGGCACGTTTATGTACTTATGTGCTTTCGTTTTGGACCGGAATAAAAAGTGTGCCTGTTACTACACTCTGCTCTCCTGCACTTGACTTCGCCTCCTGTACACACCCGTAACAGCATTGCATTCTCTACCAATGCAAAGTTAGCCTATGTGCTCTGTGAAGTGCTGTCTCTTGACTCTATGGGGTGCAGAACATATAACAACTTCATAGCCTATTCTTTTGCATAGATTCTGAGATGTTAGGTAGAGATCAGTGAGGATTGAAGGAGTAAGGTTGCTGATTCACACACAATTTTGCTGGTAAAATAAGTTCAGCACCAGCGGTCTTTGCAAAAGCCTACAGCTACATTCTAGAATGACAATTTCAAGATAGGATAAACTGTCCTACACATATTCATGCTAAAACCAAAAGGCAGCCTCTCCTATTTGCTCAGACACCTTAAAAGCAGGCTTCAGAGGGCGGTCCCTAGTCACAGGACTCTTATCCAAATTCCTCCCCCTTCCCCCTCACTCACTCACACACACACATTCTGTCTCTCTCCTCCCATACCCTCTGAGGGCCTTTGGGGATCTGTGGTTTCGCGATAGAGTGGCTTAATGTCTCCATGGCAACCATTGCCCTGAACTACAGAAGATGCCCCAAAGGATGCCGTCACAATTGAGTACCCCCCGGGGCGAAACGAAGTTCCGCACACAGCAGTGAGATAAGATGTCTCTATTTCAGAAAGCCCCCAGGTGGGCGCCAAACTCACTCACTGCTCTCTGATCTTAAAAACCCCACAGCACAGTGAGAACACCAAAGCAGTCCTGACCAGATCAAGGCAAGCAGTAACAAATTCTACTGCAACTGAGACCAGCCTCAACTTGACACCCTATAGCTCTACATTCATTATATAGAAATAGTCACAATGTTTTGGCCTACAAGTGCATCCAGTAGACTACTGAAGTGGTTTAAAGGGAAATAGCTTGGGAGGAGTCTGAACCAGCAGTCCTGTGGATATAGGGCAAGCACACTAGAAGCACCAGTGCCATAAAAGGTCAAGACCTCTACGCAGAGACACAGCATGCTTACATTACATTCTGTAGCACACAACAGTTTTAGAATGGCAGCATAGCCAACAAAATGAAAAAACAGATAATGTTTTTTGATATTGTCTAAGGAATCGGTTCAGATGAGTAACAATTCAGTCACCACTGGATGGTGGCATTGGGTAGTTTAATATAAACTACAATAGTAGATGTGGAGAGGTAGAATAGGCCTGCTTTAAAAATGCATAAAACCTTCCCAATGTTGTCCTAAAAGCAGTGACATCAATTGATTGTATTGCATGGAGAGGAGAGGGAATTTCATCTGTTATTGTTGATATTCACCATATTTTCTTTACACATTTTAATTTCCTGCATATTAGTAGGATAACCCATGGGTTAAATGGGGAAAAGCACTGAAATATATATGAAGTTATATTCTACTGATCATGGACTTCAGGAGACAGCAGTGGGAGCACGCCCCTATCCACATCGATGGGACCGCAGTGGAGAAGGTGAAAAGCTTCAAGTTCCTCGGCGTACACATCACGGACAATCTGAAATGGTCTACCCACACAGACAGTGTGGTGAAGAAGGAGCAACAGAGCCTCTTCAACCTTAGGAGGCTGAAGAAATTCTGCTAAAACCATATTCTTTCGCCACAGGAATGGCTGAACGAACCAGAAGGCAAATAATTTCCGGGTTTTAGGACCACAAACTGGCGAGCTATATGAATAACCAACTCCCAAAACAAAACCCTTGTTTTTGGAGTTGCTATGAATAAAGTTTTTCAATTTGAATGTTGTCATAGATTGAACCACAAGGGTTGAATGGATGTCGAGATGTAGAACTTGAGGCCTTGTTCAGGAAAGTGGATGAAGAGTTTGCGTGTGGAGTTTGTTGGCGACAAGATAAATTGTTTTATGACATGGGCTTTTGTGTACCACTTGGTAAGGGAACCATGTCAAAGTCAAAGAGAGGACTGTTATATCTAGCCTAGCTGTAGAAGAACGCACATCTGCACAGTTTCACATTGTACATCACTCTGTCGTTTAATGACATGTGCAACTCATTCATCCGTAAAGCAGCACACTGTCGTAAACCATAACAACGTACGGTATGACGTACAGCACGTCATACCATACATAACATTTCCCCCCCCTTTCCAAAACCAGGGACTGGTACCATATATAAAATGTCCATAGGGCAAGAACCTAGAGTGATACCTGTAAGAAATAAACATTAACCCTTAAACAGAAGGACTCTCCAAACTAACCAGTTCAGTCCATTAACCTGGAGGTTGACTAAGACACCTACCAGAGCCTAAGAATGAAAATAGTCCCCCAGATAAGCAGGGCGAGTTCGTGCCCACATAGGCCTTTCTTCAACCGCCACTGCTTGTGGCTCTGTCCCTTGGTGAGCCCACAGAGGCTGGGGCTCAGGTGGTAGTGGTGGGGGAGGTCCATCCAGTGGCTTCGCTGGCCTGCATGTCTGTTCTGTGTGCATTCGTATTCCTTGAGGAGCAGGGACTTTCCTGAGGCGGCTGGCGTGCCAGCGTGATCCATTGCTCAACATGAATGTGGCGGGCCCCAGTTGTCAACTGACCTGCAAGGGGTCCGACCAGAATGAGGCCATTTTGTTGCACCGCTGAGGCCGTCGGGCTCGGACCCAGTCAGACACTTGGATGATCGACTTCTTCACCCTGTGTGCCTTGTCAAAACGCTGTTTCATTGCTCTTTGGTGCCTGGTCACTGCCTGCTGTTCTTGGGTGCACCTAGTCGCCGGTTCTGCTACTCTGTGTTCTGAGTCTGTCCAGTGGCAGTTCCATCTCACGACCTAGCATGAGGGATGCCGGAGAGACCTGTGTTGTTGTGTGTTTGCTTGCTCTGTAGTGCATTAGCGTTTGATTCAAAGCAGTTTGGAACGTGCACCCCTGGACCAGGTGCGCTCTGATGCCGTTCTTCAGCATTTGGTTGAAGCGTTCCACCCCTCTGTTAGCTTGTGGGTTATAGTAGGCCGTGCGGATGTGTTTGATTCCCTTGTTGCTGAGATATGAGGAGAACTCGGCAGAGGTTAGCTGGGGCCCATTGTCCGTGGTAAGGGTGAGGGGTAGGCCCCACCTTGTGAACAGGCTGTCTAGGATGTCCACGATGGCCTGTGCTGTGACAGTTCCGACAGGAAGCACTTCTGGCCACTTAGAGTGGAGGTCGTACACCACCACCAGGAAGCGCTGATGGTGAGGGACTGCGTGTCCATGGATCTCGGCACAGATGTCTAGTTGGATGTGGTCCCAGGGGCGGGACGGCCATGCGAGAGGCTGCAGGGGGGGTGGGGCGGACTGTCCTGTTTTCCCACTGAGGAGGCATGCAGCACAATCCCTGACCAGGGCTTCAATGTCGTGGTCGATGCCTGGCTACCACACAAGGTCTCGACATCGCTGTTTGACCTTCACTATGCCCAAGTGCCCCTCGTGCGCCATGGATAGAACACACGCACGCAGACCACTCGGGACCACAGTGCAAAACCCTCGACAGACACAGACTTCTTCCCAGCAAGAAAGTTTGTGCTTCACCCTGGCGAAAGTCGCCAGCTCTTACGGCACTTGTGCTGGCCATCCAGTGCGTATGTAGGTGCGCAGGGTAGACAGTGTGGGATCCTGTTCCGATGCTTGCTTCAGCTCCTCCGTCTGGCAAGATGGTCGGAGTAGGAGCGTCAAAGGAGCGTGAGAGGAGGTCTGCCACCACGTTATCCCTCCCCGGAGTGAACTTCAGCTGATAGTCGTACTGTCTGAGGCGGTCGGCCCATCTGTGCAGCCGAAGTGGCTTGTGGCCAGTTCCTGATGCCGACAGTAGCGTTGTGAGGGACTAGTGGTCGGTTCGGAGCGTGAACAGACGGCCATATAGGTAGAGGTGCCACCTTTCGCACGCCCAGACACAGGCCAGTGCTTCTCGTTTGCCCACAGAGTACCGTTGTTCTGTGGGGCTCAGGGCCCTTGAGGCGAAGGTGACGGCCTCTCAATGCCCTTCTGCAGCTGTGAGAGGACAGCTCCTAGCGCTCCAGCTGAGGCGTCACATGTGACAATGGTGGGGCAGACGGGGTCAAAGTGAGCCAAGACTGGGGCTGTGGTGAGCTGGCTCTTCAGTGAGCGGATCGTGTCTGAGCAGGCTGCCGTCCAGGCCCATGGCTCATCCTTCTTGAGGAGCTGGCGAAGGGGCGCTGTGGTCTGGGAGTAGTGGGGCAGAAACAGGTTGTAGTAAGCTGTCATGCCCAAGAATGAGGCCACCTGAGAGGCTGAGGTTGGTTCCGGGATCCGGTGGACGGCTTCAATGTTCGACATGAGTGGGCAATACCTTTGGTCGACAGACGGAACCCCACAAACTTGACGGCTGGAGCTAAAAAGGTGCACTTACCACCGTTAAGGGTTAGGTTGTTCTGCAGTAGAGCGCTGAATACTCTGTGGAGTCGATAATCATGGATGTGGAGGTCAGGGCCGTGGACCACGATGTCATCCAGATAGACCGCCACCCCAGGTATTCCAGCGAGGATGGTGCTCATCACCTTCTGGAAGCAGCTGGGGGCGGAGCTAAGTCCAAAAGGCATGCGTGTATATCTGAACACGCCAGCATGTGTGACAAAGGCCATGAGGTCTCTGCTAGCTGCATGGAGGGGTACCTGAGGATAACCCTGATGAAGGTCAAGCTTCGTGAAGATTGTGGAGCCATGGAATTGTGCGGTCAGCTCCTCGGCTGTAGGCAAGGGGTACTTATCCGGGACAATGGTCTTGTTCACAGCACGGAGATCCACACAGGTCCGGATTCCACCTGACTTTTTGGTTGCAATGACCAAGTTTGAAATCCAGGGGCAGCGTTGACTGGCTCAATGATGCCTGCATCCAACTGTGCCTGGAGATCTTTTGTGACGTCATCACGCAGTGCCAAGGGAATGCGCCGCAGGGGCTGCATGACTGGGGTCACTTCCGGATTCACTAGGGGCCTGTGAGTAAAGGCTATGAGGCAGCCCAGTCCATCAAACAGAGTTGGCTAGTTCTGTTGCCATGTGCAGGTAACCTGGTGGATAGCTGACCCACTGTCATCTCTCAGTGTGAATCCCAAGCCTGTGAAGAGGTCGAGGCCCAAAAGGTTGGCACCCCGCTTTGCAACATGAAATGTGAATGATGGCAGATGCTTGGTGCCGTAGTGTACTGGGACCTGGAGGGTGCCTACGATGTCTATCTTGGATCTACCTTACCCACACAGGGCAGTGGAGGGCTGTTGGAGTGGTAGGTGACTGAAAAACTTGTATTAAGTGGCAAGGTTGAGCAACGACACCGCAGCGCCAGTATCCAGCAGCAAAGGCAAACCCACCTCACCCAGCTGCACAGTGCATGTCCTGAATGACAAATGGTTGGTGGAGACAGTTCGCATTTCCGTGTGTTCATGTTGAGAGTGAGATGAAACTAAGGACCTGTGCTGGGTGGAGCTAGTAGCTGGGGCAGAATGACACACTTTCGCAAAGTGATTGTATTTTGAACAGTTCTTGCATATTTTCCCACGGGCTGGGCAGTTTGAAGCCCTTGAATTGTGAGAGCTAGCCCCACAGTTGCCACAGCTACTTCTGTTTGTTTGTCTGTGTGCCTGCTGCACGGGCATGCCGGTGTCTGTGTCCATGCAGCTATCCACGTGGGAGGCCGTGCGCAGCGAGTGATCGTTGTAGTGCGCATGCTCGGGCTGAAGCTGCTGTGTGAGAATGGCTTGGGGCCGAGTGTATGCTGCAGAGTTGTCTGTTAGCATAGTAGAGCATTCCAACGCCGCTTCAACTTGGAGTGCTATTTTAATAGCTCCATCTAGTTGTAAATTATCCGATTCCAAAAGCAGTTTCTCCCTTGTCTTTTCACATAACGTCCCCTCTTTCAACTGATCCCTGATGATCTCGTCCTGAAGTGTCCCGTAGTTACAAGAGCTAGCCAAATGCCTCAGATTAGCCACGTAGCTTTGAATGGACTCACCCGGCCATTGGTGTCTCTTCCGTAGCCGGTAGCATCGGAGGAGCACTCGCTCTTTCCCGGCAAAGTGGTTCCGTAGGAGGCTGACTGCAGCAGTGAATGTAGGAGCCGATCCCAGCGCTCTGAAAAGCCTCTGTCCCTCTGTACCTAGGCAGTGACGGAGCAGTGCTGTCCTCCGCTTGTCGGAGATTGTAGAAAAGTCCATAGCTTCGAGATAAGTGTTAAAGCTTTCAAGCCAGTTATTCCACGGGACTGGAGGTTCGCCAGGCACGGCGAGGAATGGTGCTGGCGGTGGTAAACTGAATTCAGCCATCTTCGTCGCCAATGTTATATCTAGCCTAGCTGTAGAAGAACGCACATCTGCACAATTTCACATTGTACATCACTCTGTTGTTTAATGACATGTGCAACTCATTCTGACAACCCATTCATCCGTAAAGCAGCACACTGTCGTAAACCATAACAACGTACGGTATGACGTACAGCACGTCGTACCATACATAACAAGGATGTTGGATAAATCACAACAAAACTGAATCTGAGTTAGGATGAATTACATGCGGTGGCAGGTGTGGTGAAGATGGCCAAGGTCGAGCCTCGTCCCAATGATGAAAAGATGATTCTGGCTCAGTGGGAATTCCATTTTTGGGAGAATGGATCCTTGCCTTCTGCCGGATCCATACGTGGTGAAAGTAACTTGAAGTGGAGTCGTGAGGATTTATTGTGTTTTTTCCATCCAGAGCCTAAGCACAAAAACTATGACTTACATTGCTCTCCGGAGAAAGGTGCCATTGAATGGAGTAATAATTGTGGTGTTAAGTGTTGAGGAGGATCAACTGAAATTGAAGATTCCCAGTGTATGTGATGCCCTCCGTTTGGTGCAATGCAGACCCGGTGGAGAGCGTGGTGAAACAGAGAAGACAATGTCTGTTCTGCTGAGTTTTGAATGCAGTCTTCACCCGACAAATTCAAGTTAGGAAGTGTTAGTTATCCCGTGAGAGCTTTTGTCCCAAACCCATTACAGTGTTTTAGGTGCCTAGGTTATGGTCAGGTAGCAGCAGTGTGTAGGAAAAAAAGTTCTGTGTGTTAACTGTAGGGGTACCCATGGTTCTGGAGATCAGAAGTGTCCGATTAGAGAAAGATAGGTTGAGGTTGCAAGGATCAGAATAGTACAGAAGGTGTTGTATGCTGAGGCAGTGAAGAAAGTAGTAGAGGAAGATGGGTACAGGGCGAGGGATCCTGAGAGGATCCCTGTGAGTAGGCTGAGGCCAATGGGAGAATAATTGGAATAATATGTGCTTCAGTAAGGTTGGTTTCTTAGTGTTCATAGCCATTGTTATCAACTGTACCGCAGAAGTGTAAATCACAGAAAATATATTTTGTGAGTGCAGCTGCAGAGAAGTACTTCGAATTATAAGATTTTACCGGAGAAGAGTTACAGGGGGTGCTGAACGGTAGTGTTCTGTCCTCCCAGGCTGTTGACTGCAATATGTAACTTTTTGGGCAACTGACCAAATTAACATAGAAATGTGAGTTATAGATTTGTCATCTTTATTGAAAGCAAATGTAAGATGTGGTAGGTCTGTTCTATGTGCGCTATTTCTATGCCTCCCGTTTTAAGTTAAGTTTTTGCTTCTTTTACTTTCGGTTTTGTACACCAGCTTCAAACAGCTGAACATTCAATATTTTTGGTTATGAAAAATATATTTTACAGTGGTTTAGATGGTACAATGATTCTCTACACAATTACTGCTTGTTTTGTCATATAAACTGAAATTAGGAAAACTATTAGGAAATGGCGGAGCAAATTTTGCATATTGCTCCTTTAATAGTTGACAGGGTAATTTTTCGTCTACCAAGTATAATGGGTTGTACAGAAGGTGGCGGCATGCACCACTAACGTTTGTTTGCGGACCGCCATAATAATATAGAAGAAGAATGTCATATTCTCTTCCTGGTTGAAAAGATGGCGGCTAATCAAGCTTTGCGCCAATTAGTCCCTCCATCCCTGTCTGCTAAAGTTGAAGGGTATGTTGACAGCTATGTTTAGTACTCTTATGATCCGTGTTTTAACTATATATAAGCTATACAATCAAAGAGACAGTTCAACAGAAATGTGTTGGGTCAGGAAGAGGGCAGCGTGGTACGTAGGCTAGCAGCACTAGCTAACGTAAGCTAGCTAGTAAGCTATAGCACATTTTACAGCAAACTAGTTAAATTAGCTACGGAATGTAGGCTAGTGGGATTAAGTGTATCTTTCTGTATTGGCACCTGATACTTGCTTGGCTCCTGGTCAATCATATCAGATTAACTTTTGTTAGCTACATCATCCAACGTTATAGACGATGCGTTTGTTTTTCTAATGCTAATCAGACCAGATCAGTTCTGAATGAAGTGGTATCAATAAATGTTAACGTTATATCTCTGGTGCTATTCCAGTAAAAAAAAAAGAAGCCTGTTAGCCATTTAAGCTTTAAAAACATGTTTTGGCTTAAAAGAATGAGGACTGTAGGAACTAGAACAGGGGTGTCCAACACTTACTCTACGAGGTCCGGAGACTAAAGGCTTTCTGTTCTACATGTCAATTAATTGCACCCACCTGGTGTCCCTGGTCTAAATCAGTCCAGGTTAAAGGGGCACAACGGAAGAAAATGCAGTGGAACTGGCTTCGAAATCCACAGTTGAGAATGAGGAAGTAAGGAACCATTGATGTCAGCAATGGTTTAGTCAGATGAACAGGTGTCTACCATAGATCACCTGGGGGGGCTAGGTCTAGCCATGGCCCTTCTCCTTAGTTCCCTAAGGTGCTAAACTGTGAGGATTCACAACTTATTTGTGGTCAGCAACATGTCAAGAAATTGCATGAGCTGAGTCAGTTAGTGGTTAGATTGATCTGCACCCATCCTTAATTGTAAATTCAAAATGTTTCTTCTAATTTGTCATGTGTTTCTTCCTCACACAGCTCATTTGCATATCTCACAGTGAGAGACAGGTTGCCGACCATCCTGACAAGAGTCATTGACACCATCCATCGTAACAAAAACAAGTTCTTTGAGGAGTTTGGAGAGGTAAGAATAACCACCATCACTTGTCCATCCTAAGCCACTGTGCTATAAGGATCCAAATGTTGGACATTTTTTATTTCCTGACACATCCTGATCTTGGATCAGCTTCTCCTCCCCCAAATCCTTACAATTAACACTTGGGTAAAAAAACACAAAATTGACCTTGGATCATAGTCTATGGTTCAACTTCATCCTACTTCTCTTCTATATCAAATTGTATTGGTCACATACACATATTAAGCAGATGTTATTGTGAGTGTAGCGAAATGCTTATGTTTCCATAGGAGGGAGTCCAGGCAGAGAAGAGGACCATTGGCTTTCTTTCTAAGCTGAGAAATGAGCTGCTGACAGACAAGCCTATTCTGGTTCTGTGTGACGGCCTGGAGGACACAGACAGCTGGAACCAGTACCTCCAGAGACAACAGAGGCTACTGGGGGAGCGGGACCCCGTCAGCTGGTTCAAATCCTCCTGGCTCTACATAGAGTGCTACATGTACCGCAGGATACAGGAGGCCATCTGGCTCAAGTGAGAACCAGTGCTGCTAAATGTTAGCATTAGCTTACACTTGAGAAGGGAATGCATAGATCAGGGTTTCCCAAACTCGTTTAGATTTTTGCCCTAGCACTACACAGCTGATTCAAATAACGAATCATCAAGTTTTGATAGTTTGAATCAGCTGTGTTGTGTTAGGGCAAAAACCAAAACGTGTTTGGGAAAATAATCCCATTTCAACCAATGTTATAACTGATTTATCAACTATAAATAAGCTACCTATAAACCGTTTATACATGATACCCTAATGAGTTATCCAGTTAGTGTATGTGTCTTTTAACCTATCCTTTCTCTCTTTGTGTCTGTGCCAGTCCCCCCATCAGCGACTTTGACGTGTTTAATGAAAGCAAGACGCAGAGTTTCTTTGAGTCCCAGCAGGCTGTGATATCCCTGTGTACATATCTACAGGGATTCAACAGGAACATGGACGACCTCTCAGAGACACAGCTCATGGAGCAGTTCCACAAACTACTACAGGTGAATATTGTCAACAATATTAAATCAAATTGTATTTGTCACATGCGCCGAATATAACCGGTGTAGACCTTACAGTGAAATGCTTACTTACAAGCCCTTAACCAACAATGCAGTTTTAAGAAAAAAAGTGCTACAAAGTATTTACTAAAATAAAAAGTAATAAATATAAGAAAAATAACAAATAATTAAGGAGCAACAATAAAATAACAGTAACGATGTTATAAACAGGGGGTACTGGTACAGAGTCAATGTGTGGGGGCACCGGTTAGTCGATGTAATTGAGGTATTATGTACATGTAGGTAGTTACTATGCATGGATAATAAACAGAGCAGCGTAAAAATGGGGGACGGGGTGGGGTTAATACAATTTGTCTGGATAGCTGTTTGATTAGCTGTTCAGGAGTCTTATGTCTTGGGGGTAGAAGCTGATAAGAAGCCTTTTGGACCTAGACTTGGCGCTCCGGTACCACTTGCTGTGCGGTAGCAGAGGGAACCGTCTATGACTAGGGTGGCTGGAGTCTTTGACAATTTTTGTGGCCTTCCTCTCATACCGCCTGGTAAAGAGGTCCTGGATGGCAGGAAGCTTGGCCCCAGTGATGTACTGGCCATTACGCACTACCCTCTGTAGTCCCTTGCGGTCGGAAGCTGAGAAGTTGCCATACCAGGTGGTGATGCAACCGGTCAGGATGCTCTCGATGGTGCAGCTGTAGAACCTTTTTTCTGTAGTCCACAATCATCTCCTTTGTCTTGCTCACGTTGAGGGAGAGGTTGTTGTCCTGGCACCACACTGACCTCCTCACTATAGGCTGTCTCATCATTTTCTGTGATCAGGCCTACCACTGTTGTGTCGTCGGCAAACTTAATGATGGTGTTGGAGTCGTGCTTGGCCATGCAGTCATGGGTGAACAGGGAGTACAGGAGGGGACTGAGCATGCACCCCTGAGGGGCCCCTGTGTTGAGGATCAGTGAGGCAGATGTGTTGTTACCTACCCTCACCACCTGTGGGCGGCCCATCAGGAACTCCAGGATCCAGTTGCAGAGGGAGGTGTTTAGTCCCAGGGTCCTTAGCTTAGTGATGAGCTTTGAGGGCACTATGGTGTTGAACGCTGGGCTGTAGTCAATGAATAGCAAAAGGTGTTCCTTTTGTCCAGGTGAGAAAGGGCAGTGTGGAGTGCAATATAGATTGCATCATCTGTGGATCTGTTGGGGCGTTATGCAAATTGGAGTGTGTCTAGGGTTTCTGGGATAATGGTGTTGATGTGAGCCCTTACCAGCCTTTCAAAGCACTTCATGGCTACAGGTGTGAGTGCTACAGGTCGGTAGTCATTTAGGCGTTGTTACCTTGGTGTTCTTGGGCACAGTTCTATGGTGGTCTACTTGAAACATGTTGGTATTAGACTCAGACAGGGAGAGGTTGAAAATGTCAGTGAAGACACTTGCCAGTTGGTTAGCGCATGCTCAGAGTACACGTTCTGGTAATCCGTCTGGTCCTGCGGCCTTGTGAATGTTGACCTGTTTAAAGGTCTTACTTACATCGGCTATGGAGAGTGTGATCACACAGTCGTTCGGAACAGCTGATGCTCTCATGCATGCTTCAGTGTTGTTTGCCTCAAAGCGAGCATGGAAGTTATTTAGCTTGTCTGGTAGGCTTGTGTCACTGGGCAGCTCGTGGCCGTGCTTCCCTTTTGTAGTTCGTAATAGTTTGCAAGCCCTGCCACGTCCGATGAGCGTCGGAGCCGGTGTAGTACAATTCAATCTTAGTCCTGTATTGACGGTTTTCCTGTTTGATGGTTCATCGGAGGGCATAGCGGGATTTCTTATATGCGTCCGGGTTAGAGTCCCGCTCCTTGAAAGCAGCAGCTGTAGCCTTTAGCTCAGTGGGGATGTTGCCTGTAATCCATGACTGCTGTTGGATTATGTACGTACGGTCACTGTGGGGACGACGTCATCAATGCACTTACTGACGAAGCCAGTGACTGATGTGGTGTACTCCTTAATGCATTCGGAAGAATCGCGGAACATATTCCAGTCTGTGCTAGCAAAAGAGTCCTGTAGCTTAGCATCTGCGTCATCTGACCACTTCCTTATTGAGCAAGTCACTGGTACTTCCTGCTTTAGCTTTAGCTTGTAAGCAGGAATCAGGAAGATAGAGTTATGGTCAGATTTGTCAAATGGAGGGCGAGGGAGCGCTTTGTACGCATTTCTGTATGTGGAGTAAAGGTGGTCTATAGTTTTTTATTTATTTTCTCTCTGGTTGCACATTTAACATGCTGGTAGAAATTATGTAAAACAAATTTAAGTTTCCCTGTATTAAAGTCCCCGGCCACTAGGAGCGCCGCCTCTGGATGAGCATTTTCTTGTTTGCTTATGGCCTTATACAGCTCGTTGAGTGCCGTCTTAGTGCCAGAATCGGTTTGTAGTGGGAAATGAACAGCTACAAAAAATATAGATGTAATTATCTTGGTAAATAGTGTGGTCTACAGCTTATCATGAGATACTCTACCTCAGGCGAGCAAAACCTTGAGACTTCCTTAATATTAGATTTCATGCACCAGTTGCTATTTACAAATAGACACAGACCGCCTCCCCTTGTCTTACCGGAAGCAGCTGTTCTATCTTGCCGATGGATAGAAAACCCAGCCAGCTGTATGTTATCCATGTCGTTGTTCAGCCACGACTCAGTGAAACATAAGATATTACAGTTTTTAACGTCCTTTTGGTAGCGTAGTCTTGATCGGATTTTGTTATCCATTGATTGCGCGTTGGCTAATAGGACTGATGGTAGAGGGGGATCCTTACAAGGCACCCGACCTACGTCCCCCGATATCTCCGTCTCTTCTTCATGCGAATGACGGGGATGTGGGCCTTGTCGGGTGTCTGAAGTAAATCCTTTGCGTCCGACCCGTTAAAAAAAAATATTTGTCCAGTTCGAGGTGAGTAATAGCTGTCCTGATATCCAGAAGCTCTTTTCGGTCAGAGACGGTGGCAGAAACATTATGTATAAAATAAGTTAAAAATAACGCGAAACACACACAATAGTACAATTGGTTAGGAGCCCGTAAAATGGCAGCCATCTCCTCCGGCGCCATCTCACAGGTGAAGCTGTGCAAACTTCAGGGGTTTATTATAAGAGGCCAGCTCAATGTTGATTGTTGAAAATTAATGCGAAGTCTCATTACCAAAGATCATTTGATGTTATGTCTGTTTTGGCATTTAATCCCAAATGTTACGATCACAGTTTCTGTGAGTTAATGTCTCTGTTCCTGCTCTTAGGTGTCTCTGTGGGGTAACAGGTGTGACCTGTCCATCTCTGCTGGCATGGAGAACTCTCAGAAGGCCAGTCCCATTGACTCCCTGTCTGACCTGAAGTCTTTTATCCTGGTGGACGACTCCAACATGGTGTGGTCTGCTCTGACCTCTGCCCAGAGACCAGGGGAGGACGGCAAAACCACCCCAGGGAGGGTGGACATCGTCCTGGACAACGCTGGCTTCGAGCTGGTCACAGACCTGGTCCTCGCTAACTTCCTGGTGTCCGCTGGTCTGGCCAGGGAGGTCCGCTTCCATGGCAAGTCCATCCCCTGGTTCGTCTCCGACGTCACCGCGCACGACTTCCAGTGGACCATCCGCCAGACCCTGGCAGCCAATCACAAGTGGATGTCCAAGAGCGGCGTCCAATGGCAGAGCTACGTACGGGAGGGCGTGTGGTCCTATCACGACCACCCGTTCTGGACAATGCCTCATGAGTACTGTGACATGGCGGGTGACGCGCCTGACCTCTACGCGACACTGCAGGGAGCCGACCTGATTCTGTTTAAAGGAGACCTGAACTACAGGAAGCTGACTGGGGACAGGGAGTGGGATCACATGGTGCCATTTGATAGGGCACTGAGGGGGTTCGGGCCAGCTCCCCTGTGCAGTCTGAGGACTCTGAAGGCTAACATCCAGGTGGGGCTCCAGCCGGGGCAGGGGGAGAACCTCAACACCCAGGACCCCAGCTGGATGACCAGCGGGAAGTACGCTGTGGTCCAGTTCTCCAGCCCTCACAGGGAACAGTAGACCTGTCTGGGACAGGAATTGACGTCAACATGTTCATAAGAAGTGGTGTCATCATAATCAGAGGAAGTAAGGGCGTGAGCAGGGCCAGTGTACTTGTAACCATATGCCAGGTTAGAGGTGTAGTTTGTTTTGTCGTAGAACTGCCTAATGTATTTAAATGAGGAAAGTGGTTTAAAGGAGGATGATAGAGGATACTTTAAAAAGAGGAGGGTAGTTAAATATGGAGTGGCTGCAGATCCGACCTCTCTTCCCGACAGCTAAAGGTTCGAAGCTTCTGCGAATGTGTGATATTCTCTACTTTACACACAGTCTCTGTTCTACTTGTTCAGCTGCCCAGAGAAGAGGCTACTCTGGCGAAAGGTTCTTGTTTAATAAAGTTAGATCAAACTTGAATCATTGTAAGATCACATATAGAGAATAATCTACAGAACCAAATAAAATAGCATAGTATAACATTACTGTATGACAAAAAATACCAAATGTCTTATATTTTAGGATGATTGTGTTAATGGTCACATTTTTCTCTCATGCGGTCTAAACTCAACCGTGCACGCCACTCAGCAAAGGTATGCTACAGTTTAATACCAAGGTACATAACTAATTCAAAACACTAGCTTACTTCAAAACAACACTGTAGCCTACACTCAATAATATTTAAATGCATATGCCCATGAAACTGATTGCGATGGTTGTCGTGCAGATCCTGCATGGATGTTTCACCGGTAAAACTTGAAGAATTATCTTTCACCATTGACAGTGAGAAATGTGAAGGGAGGGTGACCACAAGTTTGGGTGTGCGTAGAGTAGAGGTAAAGAAACGCATGCGCAGAACGTCAGTCGGATCTTCAGCTGTGGGGAAAGGGATCCAGTGGGATGGGGCTGTGACCTCCGGGTCCGCAGCCTCTGCCATTTTAAATAATGATCAATTGCTAGTTAGCAATCTGCCCTGGCAAAACTACAAAACAATGAAATTTACTTCTCCCATTTAACAAATGTTTTGACGGTTGTTTACCATCATCCAGTACTAGGGTTGGGCTCTACCTTGATTCCATTTCAAATCAGTTCATTTAGAAGCATTGAAATTCCAAGTCATGAATTGAAACATGCTTATTTGATCTTAAGTGACTTTTTTCCCAGACACATTATGTAATTTATGTAATGTTTTTGTCTCCCCAACAGCGACTACACAAAATAAAGATTTGAGAGACATTTCATTCATAATCAGAGGCAATAAGGTGCCATTTTAACATTTACATGTTAAGTTGGCCTGTCGTGAATAGTTTAGTATTGTTATTTTAAGTTGAGACCTTATATAATACCCAAAGTCAGCTGCTACTTTTTTAGCCAATTTTTGTTGCATGAGCTTGGCAAAAAAGAGTAACATACATTACAGAGTAACTTGTGGTGGCTGGTATTTTCTGGGTCTTAATCAACGTCATCAGTTTGTCTTGTCAATTTGTTGCATGCGTTTTGGTTTGCATACATCAGGGTTTGCACAGTGACCACAGTCCCGGAGTTTACATTTTCATAGTTAAATAACTGAAGTTGAACTACAAGGTAATGTACCCACTCTGGAAAACTATAGATAAATCATAGTCTTTGGGGCAGTGCAATCACACATACAAGGCGTGTGTTGTTAAAAGAATAGCACTAACACCTGTCTAATTATGTGTTTCTGTTTGATAGTACAAAATGTTATTTACTAATGTCATTACAATGTCTCTGTAATCAGTGCTGGTGCCGTGGTGATCCTAAATGACTGGATTGTTCTCTTTGCAGAAATCTGGAACAAAAATTGTTATATTATAACGGACTTGGTGTAAATAAAGAACTTCAATGACTGGTCTAATCTCATACTGTTGTGTAAATGAATGACAGTAAGAAAAGAGGAACTGAGGCTTGACCTAGAAAGAGGATTCCCTTTCACTCATTCTCCCCATATTCTTACTCTTCAATTTATCCTGGGAACGTGTATAAGAAATTGAGTTATAATCAGACTACTTGTTTAGCATTTGATGTCACATGTCTGAATCTGGGTTGTTTACTGAGTGAAGAGACATTGTAGAGAGAGGAGCTTCTCTAGGCAGCAGGTCAAACAGGAGGCCATTTTCTCCCAGTTTGCAGAGATAGAGGTTAATGAACCATCACTTTAATAAGCTAAAAGTTTACTTTCCCCCATAAAATCCAGCTGTCAAGAAAGTTTGGAAAAATCTGAATCCCTAGTATGATCTCACTGAATTGTTTGTGGAAATGAAGACGCTCATCTTCTTCATACTGTAATATGGAGAGCTGATCTGTCCCTTTTTATGTACTGCGAATTCTTGCACACGTTGAGGACTGGAAATACTAGTACTAGTCTTAAATTAGTAATAACAGTGTTGTGCTAGGCACACCCTGCATTTCTACAAGTTACACTGTGATTCCTTTAGAGAAACAGAGTTATCTTCCAGTGTAGGTTGAAGGTCAAGAGTTGTCCTTGTATGCCCTTGAAACCCTCCTAAAAGAATGGGGAAGACATTAAATAACTTTTTAAACATTGGTTTAATTTCATCATGATGCAGCATGTACGTAAAACACATTTGTTTGCTGCTTTGGCGGGATAATAGTTTATATTTGATCAGTGGCTATCGTTGATAAGGTATTCCTCTTGAAAGGCCCATTGATAGCAAGAAAATGTACTTTAAATTAGTAGCATTTCCTTGGTTACAGTAAGGTGTGATTTAGTCAGTGTAGTTTGGTGATCTTACTGCAATGCTGTATTCTGTTTTCCTGTATAGATGTAGGCTATGAAAAGATGGAACATATAAGAACATGCATTGCCTGATGTCTGAATCCACTCATCTTTTCCCCACTGGGAGTTGCATAATGTTGGCATCAGAAGGGTGTTGACCTCACATTCTGTTTGCTGTGTCATGTTGACCTGCTCTAGAGATACACTATCAATATCGATCCGGCTGTGTTCATTTGTTTCTACCTTTTTTAAATCTCTTTTTTATCATTGTGATGCGAAGCCAGATCTCAGAAAGAGGGATGAGAGCGAGAGGACAGGGAGAAAGAGGAACAGTCCCTATAGCCACTCAACACAACAATGCTCATGATTAGACCCAAAGAGCTGAATATTGATCCATAACGTCATTAAGGTAAGTACTGTATATATGACGTCTTTGTATATATTTCATGTAATGGGTTCCTATTTTATTGCTTCCTTCTCGTGGAATTGTTTTGTATAATTTTGCCAGATTTGCACATAAATCCACTGATAGACACATTCAATAATGATTTTACTTCTTAGAAGAGTGAGTCAGAAAGGAGTGATATTCTGGGCCACGGCGGTACATGTAACTAAATGACTGATAAGCATTCAGAGAGGAAGTCACACCAGGGTGTAACTCTCCTTGGAGCCTAGTGGCGTCCTCTAAAAGCTTTTCAGGGAAGAGAAAAAGAAGCTGGCGTTTTAGAAAAAATTTAAGGGGACAGGGGAGTTGGAGTGGTTGCCTCTTTCTTTCGTTCTCTCACTCTCTTTCTCTCCCTCTTTCTCTCTCTTGCTCTCTATCTCTATATATCTGTCACTTGTTGTCCTTTCCTCCATCCCTCCCTCCCACAGCAGTGTAGATAGTTAAGGGAGAAGAGAAAAGCTCTGCCTCTCAAAAATAAGTGGGAGGGAGGAATGTTTTTGGGCTGTCTCCAGGCGGAACCTGGGAGGGAAAGAGAGAGCAAGGAGGGAAGAGAAAAGAGAGAGAGAGAACCTAGTGAACGCCTCTTCCCGTCCTCTTCAGCCCAACAGCCAGTATTGAGTTGCTTAGCACAGGCTGTTAAGGAAGAAACAGAGCAAGAGAGGGACGAGAGAAAAGAGAGAGAGAAGACAGAACAGAGACCTTCTCCCCTCCCACCCCTTTGTGAGCCAGTCTAAATCAAGCTGCTTGTCACTGCTGTTGTTCTGTGAATGTGATGCTGGTCAGACAGTCCCATACGCAGATTTCCAAACCTCTCGGAGTTCCTCTCAGATCCCGAACGACCCTGGAGAGCCACGCCATCTCCCCCCCAAAACTCTCACCACAGCAGCCGACCACCCCCAACAGCAACATGTACCCTGAGGAGAAACGCGGAGGTGGTGGGGCGGCCGCCTTTAACTACCTGGACGGAGGGTATGACTACACAGCCCCTGCCCAAGGCCCGGCCCCCCTCTATTACTCCACCACCCCCCAGGATGCTCACGGACCCCCCTCGGATGGCAGCATGCAGTCCCTGGGCAGCAGTCCCACCGGCCCACTGGTGTTTGTGTCCTCCAGCCCCCAGCTCAGCCCCTTCCTCCACCCCCCAGGCCACCATGGTCTCCCCAGCCAGTCATACTACCTGGAGACCTCTTCCACGCCCTTATACAGGTGAGTGATCTAAACTGTCGTTGAGCCTTAATATATGGGAGTCAGCTGTTCTGGCTGAACATGTGCTGTTGTAATGTAAGTAGATGAGTGTGAGAGAGAGAATGAGATCAGTGATGTGATGTTTATTTGATCATTGTTATTTGGACAGTGTATGTTGCTGACTATGGAGTATCTTTCAACAGCTGCCATGTCCCTGTTAGTCTGGTACACCAGACCACTGATTATGTAATTGTGACAGAGCATTTCAATAAAGACATGGCACGTCCTGACCCATATGATATTTTTGCTCAGAGAGAGAGAGTGATACCCTATATTGAGTGAATATATACTGTAGATATAGAGGTTTGGGCTTTTTTTTTATTGTTCCCTTCATTGTTTGACTGTTCTTATCCCACATTAACAGTAATATTTTTTTCAGTCTTGTTATTTTGCTCTGTGTACTTTTGTTTCTCTAGCATCTTTTTAGTAGATTGTCTGGCCAACAAATAATGATAGGCAGCCAAAATAGACTCTTTAAAACTAAACATATACTCAGGACTTACTTTATTACAAATTTTCAATAATGTTTAGTCCTCAAAGTTGGGTATTATGCTCATTATATAAATACTGTATATGTGACATTACTGTACTAGGATATCGTCATTAAAAATGAAAGATCATTAATTCATTATCAGAAAGGAAATATTTAGGCTATTGTGAGCGTTTATAAAGCCGTAGCAACGGAGCTTTAATCCCTCCGATTAACGACTTTGCTGGAGACCTTGAGAAAAGAACAATATGTAAGAACAACAAAAGTACACACGCACATTTCATTTCCAGAATGAGATGGAGACAGATCTAGTTGCTCAGGGATAGCAGATTCATCTAAGATGCTGCTGCTAGCTATAATTGGCTCAATTTGTCCTTTGAGGGATTGAAAGGCTCAATGGTGTGAACCTCTATTACACTTTTCACTCTCTCTATTCGAATCAGAAAAGATCCTTGTCTGACAGTTGTGAGATTTTTATCCGAGAAATTGATGTTGGTTGTTCCATGTTTTCAAAGCACTTAGATTGAATCCAAGGCAGAGGTCATTAGAGAAGTATGCTTTTAAAGACAACCAGCACACTATTAAAAGGAGAAAACCAATTCAATCGTATTTATTTTATGTTGCCCAAAAAGCACATTTGAATTAACGAGTTTGTAAAAAAGCTTTCAGTGCTGTCATCTTGAAAAAATTATGTCACAAAGTACAACTCCAGGTTGACTCATCCAGAGAGGAAGAGGCGAAGCGAGAGGTTTCCACGAAAAATGAGACCATCATTTATGGATTTTTTTTATGGAAGTCAATAAAAAATGTTTTATTGTTAATTAGCTACGTGAAGATTATTTATCTAATATAACTTTTGCAATGGTTAGATTGTTACGAATGCACTGATATAAGTGGCATTTCGGCAACGACTTCATATCGGAGTTGTGCCCTTTGTCATAGAGATAGAGAACTCATCATGGATATAACCCATTTTAACATTGTCATTGGCAACGAGGGCTTCCACCAATTTAAAGTAGTCACCTCGGTGGGGATTCATATGAGTTGGGAGCAATCAGCCAATGAAGAAGAAAATGTACTACTTTAAAATGGAGATACCCTCAATGACACTGCCCATGCTGTCACAGACGCTATAATGGGTACAAATACAAAGATGGGTCCTCTATCTATCTCCATGACTTGTTGTTCACACACGTATCTGCCCTCTAATTGGCTTGAATGGTCCCAGCTGATTTCGCCTCCTCCCGCCTGCCTTCCATCTTTGAGGACATGTACTGTATTTCCATTGTTAGAGCGGTCAATCAACTATCTTTGACTCATCCCAGCAAAGACAATCATCTGACAAACCCTGTGTTGCAGGTCGAGTGTGGTAACCAATCAGCTGTCAGCGTCAGAGGAGAAGCTCTGCATCGCCTCCGATAGGCAGCAGTCGTACACTGCGGCAGGGTCAGGGGTCAGGGTGTTTGAGATGGCCAACGAGACGAGGTACTGTGCGGTCTGCAGCGACTTTGCCTCTGGGTACCACTACGGAGTTTGGTCCTGCGAGGGCTGCAAAGCCTTCTTCAAAAGGAGCATCCAAGGTAAGCCTCCTCTCATCCCTACTACTATATCCCACTCCACTTCTCAACATCTCTCTCAATGCAATGTGTGTGTGTGTGTGCGCGCGCGTGTGTACGTGCATATGTGTGTGTGTGGGTGCATCTCTGTGCGTGTGTGTGTGTTTGTGTCTGTGTGTGCGTCTCGGTGTTGGTGTGTGTGTGTGTGTGTGTGTGTGGCTCCTAACCAGCGTTGTAAGGCCAATTTACAGTATATCTGGCCGAGTCACTTATATGTGAATTAAATTTGTAGCCTGTCGGGAACCATATTGGGAGTATGTAGGAGGCCGTTGGTTGAAATTTTCCTGGAGAATCTGATGTTCTCATCGGTTCTGCCTCCTTTGACACTAGCAAATCACGAGCCAATCACCACAGATAGTTTTTTTTCTTCTCCAAAGCATATGATTGGTGCCACATGGGGATGGAGTTGGGAAAGACAGTGCATGTCAGTATGGAGCACAGTTCACAATAGAGTACCACAGTATGAGTCATACTACACATAAAACCAATAGAGTACCACAGTATGAGTCATACTACACATAAAACCAATAGAGTACCACAGTATGAGTCATACTACACATAAAACCAATAGAGTACCACAGTATGAGTCATACTACACATAAAACCAATAGAGTACCACAGTATGAGTCATACTACACATAAAACCAATAGAGTACCACAGTATGAGTCATACTACACATAAAACCAATAGAGTACCACAGTATGAGTCATACTACACATAAAACCAATAGAGTACCACAGTATGAGTCATACTACACATAAAACCAATAGAGTACCACAGTATGAGTCATACTACACATAAAACCAATAGAGTACCACAGTATGAGTCATACTACACATAAAACCAATAGAGTACCACAGTATGAGTCATACTACACATAAAACCAATAGAGTACCACAGTATGAGTCATACTACACATAAAACCAATAGAGTACCACAGTATGAGTCATACTACACATAAAACCAATAGAGTACCACAGTATGAGTCATACTACACATAAAACCAATAGAGTACCACAGTATGAGTCATACTACACATAAAACCAATAGAGTACCACAGTATGAGTCATACTACACATAAAACCAATAGAGTACCACAGTATGAGTCATACTACACATAAAACCAATAGAGTACCACAGTATGAGTCATACTACACATAAAACCAATAGAGTACCACAGTATGAGTCATACTACACATAAAACCAATAGAGTACCACAGTATGAGTCATACTACACATAAAACCAATAGAGTACCACAGTATGAGTCATACTACACATAAAACCAATAGAGTACCACAGTATGAGTCATACTACACATAAAACCAATAGAGTACCACAGTATGAGTCATACTACACATAAAACCAATAGAGTACCACAGTATGAGTCATACTACACATAAAACCAATAGAGTACCACAGTATGAGTCATACTACACATAAAACCAATAGAGTACCACAGTATGAGTCATACTACACATAAAACCAATAGAGTACCACAGTATGAGTCATACTACACATAAAACCAATAGAGTACCACAGTATGAGTCATACTACACATAAAACCAATAGAGTACCACAGTATGAGTCATACTACACATAAAACCTGTCAAACAAGGAAATGGTTCCAATTGTTTTTCCACCATTCTTTTTTAGAAACTTTTAAAATAAGGTCTGTGTTTTGTGACATTTTGATAACCGTGTAAATCTCTCCAGGACAAGGTGAGTTTTACCTATATATTCACCTGGATTTACCCCCCCAAAATGAAATTATAATTAATTAATATGGCTATCATAAAGAACTATAAATGCCATGATGATCTGGACATGACTGCAGAATCGAGGCAAAGGTAACAATCTCTGGATGAACTATCAAATGTTTGCTAAATTTAGTAATTGAATGGTGGAAAAACAATTGGAACCATTTCCCTGTTTGACCGCTAGGTTTTATGGGTGTTATGACACCTCCACTATGCATGTAGCATCTCACCAGCTGGTCACTTTTTTTCTTGTGACAGGTACATTTGTTGCAGCATAGCTAATGCCACAGTAATTATAGGCCTAATATATCTGAATAATATTGGGTGACCATAGGTACACATACAATTTGGTGTCAAATGAAAGCTGGGAGTCTACAGTATATATACAATATCAGTCAAAAGTTTGGACACACCTACTCCTTCCATTTGTTTTCTTTATTTTTACTATTTTCTACATTGTAGAATAGTACTGAATACATCACAACTATGAAATAACACATGGAATCATATAGTAACCAGAAAAGTGTTAAACAAATCAAAATATATTTTATATTTGAGATTCTTCAAAGGGATTCTTTACCCTTTGCCTTGGTGACAGCTTTGCACACTCTTGGCATTTTCTCAACCAGCTTCATGACGTAGTCAGCTGGAATGCATTTCAATTAATAGGTGTGCCTTGTTAAACGTTAATTTGTGGAATTTCTTTCCTTCTTAATGCGTTTGAGCCAATCAGTTGTGTTGTGACAAGGTAGGGGTGGTATACAGAAGATAGCCCTATATGGTGAAAGACCAAGTCCATATTATGGCAAGAGCAGCTCAAATAAGCAAAGACAAATGACAGTCTATCATTACTTTAAGACTTGAAGGTCAGTCAATTAGGAACATTTCAAGAACTTTGAAAGTTTCTTCAAGTGCAGTCGCAAAAAAAACATTAAGCACTATGATGAAACTGGCTCTCATGAGGACCGCCACAGGAAAGGAAGACCCAGAGTTACCTCTGCTGCAGAGGATAAGTTCATTAGTTACCAGCCTCAGAAATTACAGCCCAAATAAATGCTTCACAAAGTTCAAGTAACAGACACATCTCAACATCAACTGTTCAGAGGAGACTGTGTGAATCAGGCGTTCATGGTCGAATTGCTGCAAAGAAACCACAACTAAAGGACCCCAATAAGAAGAAGAGACGGCCCAAGAAACACAAGCAATGGACATTAGACGAGTGGAAATCTGTCCTTTGGTCTGATAAGTCCAAATATGAGATTTTTGGTTCCAACCGCCGTGTCTTTGTGAGACGCAGAGCAGGTGAACGGATTATCTCCGCATGTGTAATTCCCACCGGCCGGCCCCCCTACAAAAGTTCCCTCAAATTTTTTTCGGCACAGAGCAAATTTCAGGTCTGCTGAGTGCAAACTTGAACGTTGTGAAAATTCTGTGCAACTTCCAGTGCGCCTTTACCGTGAACACTGAGGCTGTACCCACTTTAAGTTACAGTTTTAACAGTGGCCAAGTAGGCTGCTGTGGCTATTTGATCATAATGCAGGCCTACCAGAGTGGCCTACCATCAAAAACAATAGAGAAAATGCATCCCATAACATTTCAACATGGAAATAGCTGCTCTATCATTCAGTCTACAGTAGCAGCCAATATGTGGTGTTCAATGTAGGCCTACTTTCCATGAGACCTTTGAAAAAAAACATGCAGGGCTTGACATTAAGCTGTTTATCCACTTGTCCTTCAGACACAGAGATGCCTGAAAATATTGTTGTGTTGTTTGATGCAAGAAACCACTTTACAAAATAAAATACATTATTATTGCCTTACCATTAATACAGAGAATCAGACAAATTATGCTATCCTCTGCCTATTGGCTACTTAGTTTATTCAAGCCTGTCTAAAAATACACACTGCCCCTTTAAGACAAAAACAAGCTCTTTACCTGGCTTGCTTCTCAAAGCAATCAATCCTTTATTGCTGACTACAAATGATTTATAACTGGGATATTAACTCACTTACTAGCAAAGGATATGAACTAAATGTGCACACATAGCTACATGAAGCTCTGTAACGCAGTCCACTTCAAAGTGAATGGCACAGATCCATACATGGCAATGTGCTATTTGCATATAGGCCAACTGCAGCTCTGATTGGTTATGTCACTCCAGTCTGTGTACAGTACAGGCTGAGTCGTGCATGTCAATGCAATAGAATCCTACTCCTATGCGTTCTGCCTACAACAAAATATCTTGCATAGTTCGTTTTGTTTTGGTATGATGCATTGAAAGTGGCTAATATTGAGCTGATTCAATCACAATTTGCACAGTGGTCACTTTCTGAATCAAAATGCAAGCCGAGCTCTACCTCTAAGTTTTTTTTTAACATGACTTAAAAAACGTAAGCCTATACAACATTAACCAATTAAAAATAGTACTGTAGCAATTAGATTTGTGCAAGTAAGCTATAGGCCCAATACATTATCACTGCATACTGGTTTTGCTTGAATTGCCCTGCCAATGTATTGTTGTTCAGGCTATTTAAAAAATATATATATTTCAAAATTTGAGGTAGGCTATATGATCACACCAGTAATAAATATGTTGTTGTATTACTTGTGAGGCACAGCTTAGTGAGCATACAGTGAGGGAAAAAAGTATTTGATCCCCTGCTGATTTTGTACGTTTGCCCACTGACAAAGAAATGATCAGTCTATAATTTTAATGGTAGGTTTATTTGAACATTGAGAGACAGAATAACAACAAAAAAATCCAGAAAAATGCATGACAAAAATGTTATAAATTGATTTGCATTTTAATGAGGGAAATAAGTATTTGACCCCTCTGCAAAACATGACTTAGTACTTGGTGGCAAAACTCTTGTTGGCAATCACAGAGGTCAGACGTTTCTTGTAGTTGGCCACCAGGTTTGCACACATCTCAGGATGGATTTTGTCCCATTCCTCTTTGCAGATCTTCTCCAAGTCATTAAGGTTTCGAGGCTGACGTTTGGCAACTCGAACCTTCAGCTCCCTCCACAGATTTTCTATGGGATTAAGGTCTAGAGACTGGCTAGGCCACTCCAGGACCTTAATGTGCTTATTCTTGAGTCACTCCTTTGTTGCCTTGGCTGTGTGTTTTGGGTCATTGTCATGCTGGAATACCCATCCACGACCCATTTTCAATGCCCTGGCTGAGGGAAGGAGGTTCTCACCCAAGATTTGACGGTACATGGCCCCGTCCATCGTCCCTTTGATGCGGTGAAGTTGTCCTGTCCCCTTAGCAGAAAAACACCCCCAAAGCATAATGTTTCCACCTCCATGTTTGACGGTGGGGATGGTGTTCTTGGGGTCATAGGCAGCATTCCTCCTCTTCCAAACACGGCGAGTTGAGTTGATGCCAAAGAGCTCCATTTTGGTCTCATCTGACCACAACACTTTCACCCAGTTGTCCTCTGAATCATTCAGATGTTCATTGGCAAACTTCAGAAGGGCATGTATATGTGCTTTCTTGAGCAGGGGGACCTTGCGGGCTCTGCAGGATTTCAGTCCTTCACGGCGTAGTGTGTTACCAATTGTTTTCTTGGTGACTATGGTCCCAGCTGCCTTGAGATCATTGACAAGATCCTCCTGTGTAGTTCTGGGTTGATTCCTCACCGTTCTCATGATCATTGCAACTCCACGAGGTGAGATCTTGCATGGAGCCCCAGGCCGAGGGAGATTGACAGTTCTTTTGTGTTTCTTCCATTTGCGAATAATCACACCAACTGTTGTCACCTTCTCACCAAGCTGCTTGGCGATGGTCTTGTAGCCCATTCCAGCCTTGTGTAGGTCTACAATCTTGTCCCTGACATCCTTGGAGAGCTCTTTGGTCTTGGCCATGGTGGAGAGTTTGGAATCGGATTGATTGCTTCTGTGGACAGGTGTCTTTTATATAGGTAACAAACTGAGATTAGGAGCACTCCCTTTAAGAGTGTGTTCCTAATCTCAGCTCGTTACCTGTATAAAAGACACCTGGGAGCCAGAAATCTTTCTGATTGAGAGGGGGTCAAATACTTATTTCCCTCATTAAAATGCAAATAATTTTATAACATTTTTGAGATGCGTTTTTCTGGATTTTTTTGTTGTTATTCTGTCTCTCACTGTTCAAATAAACCTACCATTACAATTATAGACTGATCATTTCTTTGTCAGTGGGCAAACGTACAAAATCAGCAGGGGATCAAATACTTTTCCCTCACTGTACATTTAAATAATTAGCTTTTTATTTTACTGGACTGATGGTGCCTGCATCTGATGGTCAGTCTCAGCTATTCCTTTCCTCCACTGAGCAAAAAGGGACACTGTCTTCCAGCTGATGGCAAACTCTAATCGCACAGCAATATTTCTGCCTCGTGCACAAATTCATGTTGTTACTCCTATGAACAGATTAAGTGAAATATTCCTCGATATAAAAAACACTTAAGCCACTAATAACAACGCAATCCTATAGAAACACTTTCCTACTCATTCATTACTGCTGCAGTGCTTGTTGTAGCGCTGAGTGGAAATAGGAAGAATGCACATTTTATGGCTTATAAAAGTGTTGAATATAAAGTGTTGACAGTGCTGAGTAAGAACAATAGGGAGAACATGAGGGAGAACATGAGAACATGAGGGAGAACTTGTTGTAGCGCTGAGTGGAAATAGGAAGAATGCACATTTTATGGTTGATAAAAGTGTTGAATACAAAGTGTTGACAGTGCTGAGTAAGAACATGAGGGAGAACATGAGGGAGAACATGAGAACATGAGGGAGAACTTGTTGTAGCGCTGAGTGGAAATAGGAAGAATGCACATTTTATGGTTGATAAAAGTGTTGAATACAAAGTGTTGACAGTGCTGAGTAAGAACATGAGGGAGAACATGAACTCATAAAAACAGCAGCTCTTTGCTGTATTCGGTGACAGTCTCTCTCTAGTCATGGTTTTCAAATCTCACAGTATCAATTTTACTGTAGCTTTCTTTTAATGCCTGCTACGTTACTGCAGACACAGTCATCTGTGCCATCTGATTGGCCAGCGGTAGACCTATAGTGCACTTGATATGCTCTCTGGCCCACTGGAAAGGCTGAGTTTGTATCTTCAGACACATGAAATGGTTCAAAATGGCAACAGTTCGCCTACCTGGCGCAGGGAAGCTAAATCAGGTGCACCTACCGCCAACAGCCCAAGACAAATAAAATAAATAGGAACACAAGGCTTTATTGTTCGGTTTTTATAGAATTGTTTGGCGATAGACTAGGAATGCCTTGGGGATCGACCAGTTGGTGACCACTGCTTTAGAAAGTTGAATGAAATTAAATCTCGTGCTCCTCTCTGTTGGCTGATATAAATGTTTTCTGTGCGGCAGTCCTGGGGGAGCTGCACGGCAGTCTCGGGGCTATTGCGCGCACCCCTACCAAGATGGGCTTGCCCGGTTTTGTGATAGGCTGAGCTGAGCTCATGCAAACTCACATTCAAACGCTGTCATCAGTTAGACAGCCAAGATCATAGACAGCCAAGATCATAGACAGCCGAGATCATAGACAGCAAGATCGCTGTAAAGGGTGCCTTTAAACATAGAAAGAGCACATTCTATGTTGTAACCTCACTCAAAACGTCCTATTTTTTGGGATGCTAAAACCATGATTTGGTCAAACAGTAAAGTGCATTATCCTCATGATCCCTGTAATGAAAGTGTCTGCTCTGCTGCTGTGCATGTGTTCTCGCGGGGGCCTGCTGCTGTGATGAGCGAAAATGTGTTCTATAACAATGTGTTCTGATCCTATAACACAGATTTGGAAGCTTCATCCCCTTGTCCTTGTCGAAGAGAGGAGGGTCTCAGCTTTCTGTAGATTACATTTTTCTTTCTCCATATTCACCTCAATAGCAACTATTTTACAACCAAGATATTTAACATGGCTTTGAGATATGGAGCGGTGCACGTGCACAATTTGCACCGGTCATTGAGAGGGCATTTGCCTATTAGGTCTGCAAAGTTTTCTTAGGACATTGAATTTACTGTTGGATGAATACATGGCTACTAGCAGTGGCTATTATATTTAGAGTTATATGTAATGTGTTTTGAGTTTCCACTTTCTCAGGTATGGAACCCCAAATGATTAGCCTATGATATTAGTTAGTGCCAGTGGCGCAACTTTGGTTTTAGAGGAGGGGGAGGACATCATTTATTCATTTTTTTATCCAGTCGGAGAAATTCTCCAAATAGCCTACCCAACTGCTCAGAGGCGTCTGCATGGTCCTAAAGCACATTGTTGGCTCGTTTTGTATCACATTCTATGATAAAACTGGGGGGGATAAAAATGCAATTTCAGAATGTGGGGGGGACATGTCCCCCCGTCCCCAGTGAATATTGCGCCCCTGGTTACTGCACATGAAGATGTATGTAATTAATCTCCATTGAACCCCCCAAAAATCAGTCCTATTTTAACAGTAAAATATAGCAACTACACTGACTGTACAAAACATTATGAACACCTGCTCTTTCTGTAGCATGGACTGACCAGGTGAATCCAGGTGAAAGTTTATTGATGTCACCTAATAAATCCAATTCAATTTTTAAGCCTTGAGACATGGATTGTGTATGTGTGCCATTCAGAGGGTGAATGGACAATACTAAATATTTAAGTGCCTCAAAGGACGTCCAGACAATTTGGGAAGCATTGGAGTCAACATGGGCCATCATCCCTGTGGAACGCATTCAACACATGTAGAGTCCATGCCCTGATGAATTTAGGCTGTTCTGAGGGCCAAAAGGGGTGCAACTCAATATTAGGAAGGTGTACCTAATTTTTTGTACTCTGTGTATTGTCTAATTGTCAACCCCAAATTATTGACAATCACTGGATTAGGTTGCACATCAAAATATCTTGAATCATGCATTCCTGCTTGGATGTGTTAGATTAAATCATGTATTTCTTGAATACGTCAGTAGTACAGTATATGTATTATACTTCTTAATAAAGCACTATGAATTACTTTATAAGATGATTACTCATGATTTTGGCTCGACCAAATCAAGGGCTGGTGCCACCAAATGTAAAACTTAATGACACCAGTGACACCAGGGGAAAAGTCTGGAGCCCTGTGGAGTTGGCAGCACGCACTGTGATGTGGGCTGGTGTGGATAAAATGCCAAGGCCAAATTATTGTCCCAGTTCCAACCTGGGCTATAGCAGTTATTTATTCAGACCCATAACCATTCAATGCTCCATTCAAAGCCGTGTGCATCTTATTCTAGTCGTATATTATTCAAGCATGTCATTAAAATTATGCAGAGAAGGACAACAAAACGTATTTTATGTAGCCCTTTTCTGCAGTCAAATGACCAAATCGCCCTCTAGTGGCCTCGTGGGTGGAATGTTATTAATATTTTCCACATTTTTATAGACATTTTTGATGTACCAATTCCATGGTATAGGGTGTATGAGTTGATATATAAAACAACGCAAGATTCAAGACTTTGTGCTTTTCAGCTAAAATTATTATATAGAATTCTTGCCACCAACAAAATGTTGAATATTTGGGTATAAAATCATCGAAGCTCTGCAGATTTTGTTGTGAGGATACAGAATCAATAGACCCTTTATTGTGGTATTGCCCACAGGTAGCCTGTTTCTGGTCTCAGGTTCAGGAATGGTTGAAAATGCATAGCATTGATCTAAAATTGACCCTAGAAATAGTACTGTTTGGAGATCTGGAGAGACCGGGTCAGTCAATTACTAATATACTAATACTCTTAGTAAAAGTATTTATCTTAAACTTGCAATCTGTGGATTGTATTCGATTAGATAGATTGAAATTGTACATTAAACATCACAGCATAGTTGAAAGATATGTGTTGCGTAGAAACCCGAAGTGGGTGGCCAGCAGAGATCGATGGGATGGGCTGAGGGAAGCTGAGGGTTGGGATGTGGAATTGGAGACAAGTGGGAGTGGAGTTGCTGTGTGAGAGATAGAATGATAGTCAAAGATAAAAGTTTTAAAAAAAAGTCTAAATAAAACATAATAAAAAGTACATTCGAATGACACTAAGTGGCAGTTTTTTTACCGCTAATGCCGGTTTGCCTGAGGCTGATGCCGTGCAGGTGTTTGTACACATGCATATACACACACTCTCATTCAAATAAACACATACAAGAACACACACATACATGTAATAGTGCCAGACATGCACACAAACATATACAGTTGGCATTGCTGTTATGATTTTAGTTGTCCTTGATGTCCTTTGTTTTAAATTTATTATAAAAAAAGAAAAGTGCATTGTTGTTTGTTGTTTTCTTCTGTCTTTTCCTTTTTTCTCTTTAGTTCATTCTCTTGGTTGTTGGTGCATTGGGGGGTTCTTGAGGGTGGGGAATGGAATTAATTGTATTTTTTATTTTATTTTTTCTTCCTGGGGGGACTGTGGGAGGGGTCTCGGATGGTTGAGGGACAGCTATTGGGGAACTGTGGGGTAATCTTGGAAGGTTCGGGTTCACGTTTTTTTGGCCTGGTGGTAGATCGGTCAACATGCCCTTGAGCAGGGCATTGACCCTGGATGCTTCTGTGTGCCGCTCTGAATGGGAGTCTGTTGGATGACTGGTATGATGTAGTTATTGAGCGGCTTCACTGCAAGTATATTGTATGTTTCGAATATTCAATAAATCATTTTAAAAAAGGATTATAAATTAAAAAATATATTTTTTTTCTTCATATTTTCAAAATTAATAAATGTTATTTAAAAAGATCTAGCAAACATCTGGTGTTTCTATGTCAAACGGTTTTGTTATAGTTGAGTCTTCTGTGTTTTATATAAAGTGTAATATTGGGATGCAAACTCAAAATTGAATACATTTAAATACAATACGTTTTTTGGGTTTAGGCTCATAAAATGTCTAGGGCTCATCAGGCTCAGGTAGCATCAGGCTTGAATTTTTAGGTTGATCAAATCTCTAACCCTACATATTCAGTTCCAGTCCATCAGGACCACATCAATGTGGTATGCCATAGACACTACAGTTTCATCAATGCTGAAATTGAACATGTTTTAAAACCATAACCTAATGTTCTTTCAGTCTAAAGATAAAGTTCAATAGGTTGTCCTGGGTAACTTAGTTAATTTGACCTTGTAAGGAAGAGGAATCTGAAATGACATACAGAATATTTAGAGGGGATGGTGGACATCCCACAGCAAAATACACATAATCAGAACGCAGCTGGTCTCCATGGTAATCATACATTTGGTAATCATACATTTTAATTCCCTCTATGCCAGAGATACATGGAACATCAACATGTGCAGCAGTCCTAGTGATTGGACTGGGGGTCTCAGCCCAATCTTTCTGTTTATTTCAGGTCACAATGACTACATGTGCCCTGCAACTAACCAGTGTACAATGGACAGGAATCGTAGGAAGAGCTGCCAAGCATGCCGCCTCAGAAAGTGTTATGAAGTGGGGATGGTGAAAGGAGGTGAGTAAGGGAACACAGTGTACTCACAATGGACATACACACACAACTTACAGTTTGTCTTGGTTTGGCTTGCCTCAGTAGTCTGAAAAGTATCAGTTAAGATGATAGATTAACCCCGGTAACCGGGATACCGGGACTATCCCGGGACCACTCTTCATATTTCCTGAAAAAATGTCATGACAAAACCAGGAAAATTACAACATTTTCCCCCAATGCAATGTAGCACTAATGCAATTCTACAAAATACACAACATGCACAGTAGATTGGCAAAACATGTAATAGCACATTATGGCCTTCAGCATAGTTTATTCATTTCTCACAAGCGTGGAGGACTCCTCTAGATAAATCAATCAATGTTTGATTTTTGGTTTCACTGAATCTCCGTTTGAATATCTGGTAAGAATTAGGCTGGGGAAATGTTAGCTAAGTTAAGGCTAATGATTATCTTTATTCTAATTCCCTCATATATTAGATGATCAGAACATTTTGCTAGTGGATTTTTCTCTTTACTCATATAGCCTGTCCTACTCCAGACCAAATGCATGCGACTTGTCTGATAATCAATCAATGTGATTTTGTTTCACTGAATCGCTGTCTGTGTATTTGGTTAATTGATCTCTGGCTGGACGAGTGGAAGTGGTAGCTAATTTATTTGGCAAAGGGTGGCTACTTGGAAGAATCTCAAATGTAAAATAGATTTTGATTTGTTTAACACTTTCTTACTACATGATTCCATATGTGTTATTTCATAGTTCTGATGTCTTCACTATTATTCTACAATGTAGAAAATAATAAAAAATAAAGAAAAACCCTGGAATGATTAGGTATGTCCAAACTTTTGACAGGTACTGTATGTATATGTTTGTGTGTGTGTGTGTGTGTGTACACGTGCGTGTTCTTTACTAACTCTACTCTATACCCCAGGCTTGCGTAAGGACCGTGGTGGGCGGGTTCTCAGGAAGGACAAGCGGTATTGTGGCCCTGCTGGTGACAGAGAGAAACCCTACGGTGACCTGGAGCACAGGACAGCGCCCCCTCAGGACGGGGGTAGGAACAGCAGCAGCAGCCTCAGTGGTGGTGGAGGATGGTGTGGGCCCAGAATCACCATGCCTCCTGAACAGGTCTGAACATGTCATAGATCTCTAAGCAACAGCACTAAAGAAGTCAGTTAGTATAAATTAACATGTATCTGGAAACACAAAGTAACACACAAATTATTATTATTACACTTACTCACATATATTCTGCAGGGGTACAATTGGAATTGAATGAGTGGTGCCCCCCCCCCCCCCCCCCCCCCAAGGTGCTGATCTTTTCTAACTCTGTCATAACCTCCTGCTCTTCCCCCAAGGTGCTGATCTTTTCTAACTCTGTCATAACCTCCTGCTCTTCCCCCAAGGTGCTGATCTTTTCTAACTCTGTCATAACCTCCTGCTCTTCCCCCAAGGTGCTGATCTTTTCTAACTCTGTCATAACCTCCTGCTCTTCCCCCAAGGTGCTGATCTTTTCTAACTCTGTCATAACCTCCTGCTCTCCCCCCACGGTGCTGATCTTTTCTAACTCTGTCATAACCTCCTGCTCTTCCCCCAAGGTGCTGATCTTTTCTAACTCTGTCATAACCTCCTGCTCTTCCCCCAAGGTGCTGATCTTTTCTAACTCTGTCATAACCTCCTGCTCATCCCCCAAGGTGCTGTTCCTGCTGCAGGGGGCAGAGCCTCCGGCCCTGTGTTCTCGTCAGAAGGTGGCCCGCCCCTACACAGAGGTCACCATGATGACCCTGCTCACCAGCATGGCCGACAAGGAGCTGGTGCACATGATTGCTTGGGCTAAGAAAGTACCAGGCAAGAACCTAACATGGCACAGAAATGATTGATGATGTCATAATATCACATACTGTCATTACAAACTTAAAAAATACACCAGCTAGATTTTTACTAGCCAGATAAGTAAAATCACTCCAACAAGGCTTGAATAGGACTCATTTTCTCTCTCACACACACACTGACGGACACACACACACAGACGGACACACACACACAAAGCAGACCCCTACGCACTCGCTATGTGTCCTAGACTATGGCCTTGTCTAATCACAGAGCTGCAACCTCTCTCCTCCTGTGGTTTCAGGCCTTGGTAGTGGCAGTGACCGGGTGCTGTTGTCTCACACACACACACACACACACACACACACACACACACACACACACACACACACACACACACACACACACACACACACACACACACACACACACACACACACACACACACACACACACATAGGCTTTCAAAATAGGGGTGCAGACGTATGTTTTTGCACTGCCACTTCTTTACCAGAAAATGATGATGATCCATTGGGTAATTTGTCATTTTAAAGTTCATATGAATAAATAAAAATAGATATGTCAATTTTATATGTTAGCGTTTTACACCCCCTCCCCCCATCACCTCAAGATAAATGGTGTTGACCACTTGAAAGTTTGCTTTGCTCCCGCGTCACTGTGTTGGTTCAGTGCAGTTAAAAAGCACTAGTTGTTTTGCTCCCGCGTCACTGTGTTGGTTCAGTGCAGTTAAAAAGCACTAGTTGTTTTGCTCCCGCGTCACTGTGTTGGTTCAGTGCAGTTAAAAAGCACTAGTTGTTTTGCTCCCGCGTCACTGTGTTGGTTCAGTGCTGTTAAAAAGCACTAGTTGTTTTGCTCCCGCGTCACTGTGTTGGTTCAGTGCAGTTAAAAAGCACTAGTTGTTTTGCTCCCGCGTCACTGTGTTGGTTCAGTGCAGTTAAAAAGCACTAGTTGTTTTGCTCCCGCGTCACTGTGTTGGTTCAGTGCAGTTAAAAAGCACTAGTTGCACCACTGGTGTTTAAAATGAAAAGACACCTGCAAATATAATTGTTTATCTGTTTTGTTGTGCTGTTGTTACATTTGTATCGTTGTTTCATGTCCAATGATGTTGTCACATATCATTTGAGCCGCATGAACCACAAGAAAATGTATTGTATCATTTCACTTTGCCTGTTAGAACCCAGATGAGAACGGGCTTGCTGTAGCGCAGCCTCTGACTCGGAGTAACCTTTCATCAGCCTACCAAAGGTTGCACCTTAGCAGAAAACTGCATGTCCGGTAGCTCGCAGGCTGTCAATGAGTAGCTCGCGAGTAGATAATGAAAAATATAAATCTGTTAAATAATCCCCCCCAAGCTGTTTACCGGCATTTAACACCATTAGCATTTTTGCCATCTCTGTTTTCCCAACTTCAATTGGTTAAATCATATTGTTAAAATGTTTTCATTCATTTGCCAAAGTAACAGTCCTGTCCAAGCCCCATTTGCCTGGCCAACTAGCCAAATGCTAGGCCACGCACACGGACCTTAGTTTCTTCTCAGCAATGAGTCTGGATCTGATGACCTTTCTGACCCTCCACCAGATGCAAACACATTCGGAGCTGTCTGATTGGTCCAGAATCCGATTGGTTGGGCCAGAGCCAAAGCACACTTGGGTAAATTGGTAGTTTGGAAATTCGTCATTGGCTTTGATACTCTAATTGGTTAGAGATGATACAATCAATGATGACTTTGTTTTTTACAACGCCCCATGTGCCCCGCATCACCACAAACTACTTTAATGTGGCAGTCTCAGACTAAAGTGTGTAGCAATTAGCGAACTACAGAGCAGCTGAAGAATTTAGTGTGTCGTCAGGCTAGAACCCCCATGTCCGCTTCGCAGTTACAATGTAGCCAAGCTGTGTCTGTATGTGCCAAATGAAAAAGCACAGGATATTTGTATCTTAATAAAACAGCTCTGGATTGGTAAGTAATATCGACCAAATAAGCCATTTATACCCTGTTTTTATCAAATATGTATGCTGCTGAGACGAGTCAATTAAAAAAAATTATGTCAACAGTGCAACAACGGGCGCCAAAAAAAGTCAATGTCTGAGGAAAAGCTGAACGGTCAATTAATGTGATTACTGAGATTACACTTTTATTGTTCCTCATACTTTTCATGATGATTCTGTTTCTTTTCAATGTGTTGTCAAATATGTAACTTACTCTCAGTGGTTGTTGTTCTAAAGGACACTATTAAACAGAATGACAATTCAAACAATTATTGGAAAATAATCTGTAGTGCTGCAGACTACAGATTTGTTCAAATGTAAAACACTTATTTCCTCTCATCTTAAAAATGCAAGATTCTCAAGGTAGGCTCCAGAAGTCTAATTTTTGTTCAAAATGTGTGATTTTTAAGAACCAAAATGCAATTACATTGTGTATGCATTGCTGTTTCTGTTCATAAAATGTGGCCTACACAATAACAAAATCTGCAGGCTGTATATGAGTAGCTTGCAATTTCTTTGTGGGGTAGGAAGTAGCTTTTCTGAAAGAAAAGGTTGGAGAACCCGGCTCTAGTCCAAACTGTTCAATATGACCCATATTAATGGAGCTACATTTTATTCTTTCTATTGCAGATTTGGGGCCGTCATTTATGGATATAGCTGCCAAATAAATACAAATTGATAATCACTTTTGCTATATTATTTTTATGTGAACAAAATCAATGACAAAATTTAAATGCAAAACTGCAGTTTGCATTTTCAAGTTGACAGTTCTTGTTCAGATAACACTATTGAGAATGATTTAACAATTTTCTAAGTTCACATTTGTAATTGTACTACATCATCGTGATTGCATTATTTGTGACAAAACAATATGATAACTTAATGTGCAATTTAACAATGCTTTTTCTTAACCTACCAAGTACAACGTTCAAATAAAAATGATTATTAGGTAAAACATGTAGATTATTCCTCCCCTGCGTTTTCCTGGCCACATTCTTATTTAAAAAAAAAGAAAATGTACCCCCTTTTTCTCCCCAATTTCGTCTTGTCCCATCGCTGAAACTCCCGTATGGACTCGGGAGAGGCGAAGGTCGAGAGCCGTGCGTCCTCCTAAACACAACCCCGCCAAGCTGCACTGCTTCTTGACACAATGCACGCTTAACCCGGAAGCCAGCCGCACCAATGTGTCGGAGGAAACACCGTACACCTGGCGACTGTGTCAGCGTGCATGCGCCCGGTCCGCCACAGGAGTCGCTAGAGCACGATGGGACAAGGACATCCCAGCCGGCCAAACCCTCCCCTAACCCGGACGACACTGGACCAATTGTGTGTCGCCTCATGGGTCTCCCGGTCGCTTCCTGCCCACATTCTTAACAGTTTGGCCAATCAATCGATCACTGTGGGTGAGATTGTCAGGGGAGGAGCAGGATATTTGTGAGAGTAACAGAGTTGGTAGGGTTTCAGACCTGTAAATCAATCACTATGGGTGGGATTTTCAGAGAAGGTTTCGGGATGTTTGTGAGTCACAGGGTTGGTAGGGTTTCAGACCTGTCAATTCATTATTGGGGGTGGAATTTTCAGGGAAGGGAAGAGATTAGTAATTAAAACACTTTTTCAATAGAATTTATTGTTCCTAAACCTAAGAAATTGTTGTGTTCTGTTCACAAATATGTTAAGAAAGTGTGTAGAAAGAAAATGCAGCCCCCCCAAGCTTTTGCCCCCCCCCTCCCCCCCACTATCAGACATAGTCAGGCGCCCATGCACACACACACACGCTGGGACATTACAGGCATTATGTTGATGAGGACAGTCATCACCTCAGAAAGGGTCCTTTTAGGCAAACAAATACACAGTGCCTTAGACACACACACACACACTCAGCTGAATCTGGTAATAAATTATATGGCTATTGAGCAAGTTGAAGAGACTAAACTTCTTGGTGTCACCTTAGACTGGAAATTGTCATGGTCAACGCATATTGATTCAACTGTTGTAAAAATGGAAATAGGTATGTCTGTAATAAAGAGATTCTCTGCATTTTTAACACCACTCTCAAACAAGTCCTGCAAGCCCTAGTTTTATTGAATCTTGATTATTGCCCGGTCATATGGTCAGGTGTTGCAAAGAATGACCTAGGAAAGCTGCAGCTGGCCCAGAACAGAGTGGCACGTCTTGGCCTTCAATGCACACAGAGGGCCAATGTCAACAGCATGTCAGTCTTTCCTGGCTCAGAGTATAGAGGAGCGATTGACTGCATCACTCCCTTGTTTTTATGAGAAATAATATTGTGCTGAAAGCGCCAATATGTTGGAATAGTCAACTGACATACAGCGCTAAAATACATGCATACTATACCCGACATGCAACCAGGGGTCTCTTCGCGGTCCCCAAGTTCATAGTGGGTTTTGGGAATCAAACAGCACTATATAGAGAAGTGGTGGCATGGAACAGTCTTCCATCGCAGCATGCTCAAGTGAACAGCAAGATGAGCCTTAAAAGACAAATCAAGCTGCACCTCAGGGCAAAACTGCCTTAACGTCCTGCATTTTCTTGAAATAGTTGGTTTTGGATAAAATGTATATGTAGTCTATGTTCTAGTCTCTTAAAGAATTTTTCTTTTGTAGTGTATTATGCTTGTATGTTTTTGGACCCCACGAAGAATAACTGCGGCTTATGCACATTTTTACATTTCAGTAGTTTAGCAGACACTTATCCAGAGCGACTTACAGTAGTGAGTGCATACATTTTCATACTGGTCCCCTGTGGGAATTGAACCCCTGGCGTTGCAAGCCCCATGCTCTACCAACTGAGCCACATGGGACCATGCACAGCTAATGGGGATCCAAATAAACGAAATACACACACATACACACGCTCACCTCCCCCCGACGCTGTCTAAGTCAACACAGATGTGATTATGTTGTTCCAGTGTGCGTCACTAAGAGCCTGAAAGCACACAGTTTTAATTGCAGGAGTATTTAGCCAGGTACAGAGAGGAACAATGGAAGTGATTGGGAGGTAATTGGATATGAATTAGGACAGCTGAGTGGTGGTGATAAGGACCCGTACCAGAACAGAGATTGCAGTTTGGCCAATTCACAATGGTTGGAAGAAGTTTAATGCTTAGCATTTATCTTAAAAAGTTCAGATCAAGATTTATTTAGATTTTATTTTATTTTATTAGTTTCTCTTTTAGGCCTGCAAGGAAACCTACAAGTATCACATGATGAAATATATATTGATATGCTTCACAGTGGTCCAGTCAATCACAGATTATACTCACAGAGTTTCTAAACCCAAAGGTGCAACATCGCAAGACTTCCGGGAACACTCGCCAAACAGACCAAACAGATCAGGCTGAGGTTGGGGTTTGAGAGAAGTGAAAAATTCTTCCTTAGTTGTTAATTTTCCTCAAAATCTAACGGCACAACCTAGATTCAAGCCAGTATCTTACATATATGAACATGTTATTACTCCAAACTCGTGAAACATGTTTTCCTTTTTGTCAAAACAGCTTTATATCGAAGAAGTGCCTTTGATTTGACGCCATGCACATGCGCAGTTCAGCGAGAGACGACCGTTAGACCAGATAACGTGTTTCTGCGCATGACCTCAGCTAGCCAACGTTTCCATGACATCGCCTACAAGTGTGATTGGGGATTTATTTTGGAGAAGCAGTTTCTGCCTATCTTCATACTATACTGTCTTTGTTGTACTGAAATGTCTAAATGTTATTCAAAGGAAACTATCACTTTCATTACTTTGCAATTGCAGTGTGTACGGGACCTTCTTTCCTTTGAATGACTATTTGACTATTTCTATTAGATTAGTCATAGCCATCTCAAAGGATTTTAGTCAACTAGTGGTTAATGTATGGTTGATAGTGGGTTTATGTTAGCCTGACAACTTACACAAAATTATTCCGCTGCTCTGTCGTTCACTTCATACAGTACTTAGTCTGACAGCCATCGTTGAAGTTGTTTGTGGTGGTGAGGGGCACGAGGGGCATTGTACAAAACAAAGTAATCAGCGATTGGGTCCTCTATAACCAATTAGAGTATCAAAGCCAATGACACATTTTCAAGCCCTCACTTTACTCACGTGTGTTCTGGCTCTGACCCAACCCATCGGTTTCTGGACCAATCAGACATCTCCGAATGTGTTCGCATTTGGTGAAGGCTCGTGGAGGTTCTCAGATCCAGACTCATTGCAGAGAAGAAATGAACATCCGTGGGCTTGGCGTAGCGTTTGGCCAGAGCAAGGAGTCTGGGTAGCTAGTCAAAGGTTTGAGTGGACTAGTGGTTAATGTATGGTCGATAGTGGGTTATATGTGGTTTGACCCCAGTGTGACCGTGTCTCTGGTACTGGTAGGTTTCCAGGAGCTGTCTCTCCATGACCAGGTGCAGCTGCTGGAGAGTTCCTGGCTGGAGGTGCTGATGATCGGACTCATATGGAGGTCCATCCACTGCCCTGGGAAACTCATCTTTGCCCAGGACCTCATACTGGACAGGTGTGTACATACATACATACATATATACATACACACACACACACACACACACACACACACACACACACACACACACACACACACACACACACACACACACACACACACACACACACACACACACACACACACACACACACACACACACACACACACACACACACACCAACATTGTAGATTTCCACTTCGTATCTTGTCAGTGTAGCTTTAAAGGTCACAATGAGTCTAATTATCATGTTCCCCTTGGAGAGAAAAACACACTGTCTCACCTGCACATGTCCCGGTCATTACACATTAAACTTGACAGAGAGGAGTGAAATTTAATCAAAGTGATGACTCTTGGGCGAGATGGAAAAAGCATATGAGACACTGTTAGAGAGAGGGGGGAAAGAGAGAGAGGGAGGGAGAGATGGAAAAAGCATGCGCGACACTGTTAGAGAGAGGGGGAAGACAGAGAAAAGGAGGGAGAGATGGAAAGAAAGAGAGAGAGGGGAGGCAGAGAGAGATAGAGTATTTTGGACGCACAGCCTGTTCCCTCCATTTTCCCCCACCATGTTCCAAGTAAACAAGTTACCTAGAAGCCGCCGCAGACCCAGGGGAATGAGGGAGAGGAAGAAATTAAAGAAAGAGAGAGGAAGATGAACTGTTACTGTCTCTCTCTGATGTCTGTGATGTTCCCATTTGATCAGTGTTTTATTATAGAGCATTACCTCTGACACCAGGCCCAGAGCTAGCCACTAGAGTGTCCACAGCCATTTGACATGATTAGTAAATGGTGCAGGACTGGTTTGAAGGCTGTTGGAGTTAGGGGACAGCTATTAAGCTTACTCTAAATGGCTGCTCTTCAGAAATACGCTATGATTTTATGGCTCTTCCCCTGAACACCAACTATGTTCCAATGCTGCAGTCATTCAGGAGAGTTGCACAGTACTTGTCTCATTCCGACCTTTGACCTCCAGGAGTGAAGGGGACTGTGTGGAGGGTATGGCTGAGATCTTCGACATGCTCCTGGCCACTGTGTCTCGCTTCCGCATGCTCAAACTGAAGCCTGAGGAGTTTGTGTGCCTCAAAGCCATCATCTTGCTCAACTCTGGTGAGTGGCTGTGTTTATGTGTTATTACTAAGCTATTAATGGTGCTTTGTTCAGTATGTTTTCATGTTGTGATGTGGGTTCAACCCTGGGTCCGGCGTGGGTGGGATTGAGAACATTACAAGTGATTGACGCAAAGACGTGTTTTTCTCTTCATGAACATGGAGTAGTGACTAATGCATTCCACTCCCCATTAGTAAATGTTGAAGGGTGAACTGTTTTTAGCAGTGGAACACAATATGCCACTCAAGCGCATTAGCTGTGAACAGAAGGATCCTAAGTCCTTCTTCGTCAATGTACCCCATAATTGTTACCATGCCAACTGTACCCTCCGTTCTCTGTGTGTTGACAGAAAGAAACTCCTCTGTTTGTTTTGAGACAGACTAATCTGTAAGAGACATAAATACCCGAGCTGGGGTTGCTGTTGCAGGTTTCTGTGTTGTTTCTGTGTTGTTTCTGTGTTGTTCTTATGGATTGCTGAGTTAGCAGTTGCTGCATTGAGAACATCAGGCTCTTCCCCTTCCTCTGTCTCTTCCTCTTCTTCTGTCTCTTTCTCTAAGTCTCTTTTTTATTTTTTTCCTTACAAATTCTATTTTAGTTACAATAACTTCTCCTCTCTCTTTCTCCATCTCCTCTAGGTGCCTTCTCCTTCTGTTCCAACTCTGTGGAGTCCCTTCACAACAGCTCGGCAGTGGAAAGCATGCTGGACAACATCACTGACGCCCTCATCCACCACATCAGCCATTCAGGAGCCTCTGTGCAGCAGCAGCCAAGACGGCAGGCCCAGCTCCTGCTCCTGCTCTCACACATCAGACATATGAGGTGAGGAGGGCACACTATGTAGGGGAGGAGGGCACTGTGCTTGTTTTCACACATCAGACACAAGATGAGGAGTTCACAGCACGCTAGACATGAGAGGGTACTCACTCCTGATGGAGGAAATTCCCATTCTGAAAGTCAGGAGGCAGGTTACACAAGCCAAAGAGAAAATTCATATTATCTGCCGCCAGTTAAATATTATCATCACCTATTTGGTTATTCCCATAGATTATATTTCTATGGCTATCCCTTCTCACTCCTCTCCTATTCTCTATGTAGCAACAAAGGCATGGAGCACCTTTACAGCATAAAATGTAAGAACAAAGTGCCTCTGTACGACCTGCTCCTGGAGATGCTGGACGGTCACCGGCTCCAATCCCCAGGCAAAGTGGCCCAAGCTGGGGAACAGACCGAGGGCCCCTCTACCACCACTACCACCTCCACAGGCTCCAGCATAGGGCCGATGCGAGGTAGCCAGGATACCCACATCAGAAGCCCTGGTTCGGGGGTACTCCAGTATGGCTCCCCCAGCTCAGACCAGATGCCCATTCCATGAGATACAGAAATAGGTATTTGTAGATACGGAAGATTTAAAAGTCCTATTACATACAGTATGTGTAGAGAGAGATATTTTGAAATGTATGGAGGTAAGAATGGATAAAAAATATACATTTATTAATGTGCATATTCATTACTTATTTGTTTATAATTGAAGTGATTCATTTGCATTTGATAGATAGTCAAAATGATTTAGCAGCAATCTATTAAACATTTACAAATGTTCGCATTTTGTACTGGTACACAACGGACTGAAATGTACTCAGTCACACCAGGGATGTATTCACTAGGAACCAAAAGTAAGCAAACAAAATCAAACGGGGAGGGACTAGTACCTACATTTGTCCAATAGAAACACATTTTCATTGCCTTTCACAACGTTTGCAACTTTTGAGTCAGTTCTCTTTTCTGTGGCTTTAGCAACAGTTTAACCGTTCTGCAGCTTAGCACCAAGTATTTAGCCATCGTGTGGCGCACTGTTAGCAGCAGAGTCACGTGATAGAGCAGAGAGTCTATGTAGATCAATGCATTATACCCTGTGTGGACACCACCTGTGCCTTGACCAAAGTGCACTTCTCCAGGTAAAGGAAATGTGGGCATTGTATACCTTTTGTAGCTTAACATTGATGACTGCTTGTCATATTATTCTGAGACGGATGTATTCAGAACATTGATATATACCTTTTTATGGTTATGGCTACTAATTCAAATATTCTGATATCAGGTTCCTTGTTTAGAAAATGTAATTGTTTAAATGTATCAATTTAAAAGCAGACAACATTTGTGAAAGCTTGAACGTTCTGAGCAGTTCTAGCAAAGCGTTTGAAGATATTAAAAACAAATGACAAAATGTGATGTATTTCTGTTAATGTATTACTGCATTTTGTTCTAGAGTAAATATGTTCAAAATCTATATTTTGCAGAACACTTCACAGCATTTCATTTGACTGACGACATATATTTTATCGACATTGTATATGATTAAAAACAGAAGTAAAATATTGGCCTCAAGTAATTTAGCTTTTTCTGTCGCTGTTATGTGGATATTTCTATGCTTACTTGAACAGATTGATGTTAATTAAATCTAATTGTATAATGTGTGTGTGTAAGAGAGACATCTGGAGATGATCAAACGCATTGCTCATTCATTTGTTCCACCTTATGAGCGCCACTGCTGATGAATCAGTCTGCTCTACTGTAGTCTACACACACACCACACGTACAGTAAATGTATGTGATTTATGTTCATGCACAGCCCACCTTTCAACTGACTGTCATGTACCATGCATTGCTGTGAATAAAGAAATTTAGGATCAACCCATTTGTGATTATTTTACAAAGAACAATAAATACTTTAAATATTTTATGTATTTATTATATTTTAAGTTACTGTCTGGCATTTGTGTTATTCAGTAATGCAAACTCAAAGGAATACAAAAACTAATATTTAATATGTACTGTATTTTATTATGCAAAGAGAGTATTATTCATTAGCTCAGCATTAGCAAACTGTACATACATAAATAACCATTTCATTTTTCATTGTTTTTACAGTTTCATTTTTGAACAGCCTAGTGATTTAGATGTCTCCATCCAGTTCGGATCATCATCATCATCATCATCATCATCATCATCGTTATTATTACAAAGCACACTATATAACATCCATCTACTTAACACTACCAGTGATTGTTTGGCTTTTTTTTAAAGCAAGGGATTTCAAGTGCATGCTAATAAAACAAAAATAACTGCCATATTCAAAGGCATTTCAAACATCACTATACAAATCACCTGAATCTTACAAGTGAGTTTACTGGTTTCTTCTTGTTGCATCGATTGTTTTGCCTTAAAACACTGAAATAATATCGACGTTAAATACTTGTCTTGGCCCGAGGAGGAAGACGTCGGCCATCTTGTGGACGGCTTCAGTGCAGTACCTTCATTCAATAGTGCTCATGTCAGTGGGGTTCCACTAAACGGACGTGACTGGCATAACCAACCCATAACTCTAATCTTAAAGTTAACCCTAATCTTAACCAAACTTCTAACCTTAACCCTAAACTAACTATAACTATAACCAATTAGGTATTTCAACATGTGTTTGCAGGTCAGTCATGTCCCTGTAGTTTTCTCCCATGTCAGTGCTCCAGGTCCAGCTTTTAGCTCTATAGGATCTCTAGGACTAATGGGAATGTTCGCTATTCAAACTTCACCGGAAGCCCCCTAACCTAATTGATTCTAACATCTACCGAATGCTGATTGAGTTAACAAATAAATAGCAGCAGCACTGACACACAGCACAGCCCACTTTGGCTCCCAACATATAAGTAGTGCTGTGTTTTTTTCATCTTCAGACTCAAGACGTTTCCTCTGAAACTGTAAAAAATAAAATACAGATTACTATAAAGAATACAAAACTAATAGTAGAGATTTGTTTAGGATATAAAGGGACCCACAAGGTATAGGTCCATTCATCTTGTAGATGGGCGTTGAACAACATGTTTCATATAGAGGCTGTTAAGGCCATGTAGCCTTGGGATGCTTTTGTTAGTCGGTTGGTTTGTTAGGCGTTAGAGTCTAAAATGAGTGAATGTCATCTCTGTGTAGCAGAGGAGAGTCCTGCAGGGAGGGGGAGGGTTAATATAATCCAGGAGGTCCTCTTCTATGGGCATGAGTCCACCGGTGTACAGCAGTAGGGGACATTCATTCAGATGACAAAGTATTTCTGGAACCAGGAAGTGATGACCCTCATATGGGTGGGGGTCCGTTGGTGTAGCGCAGCATTGGGTGGAAGGAGCGGGCAAAGTTGTTGGCATGGTGACAGCTGTAGTCCTCCTCTGTCATGGGCACCAGGCAGGCTAAGCCAATCAGGAGCAGGAGGAGGAGCTGGAGGGGCAGAGCTGCCCTCAGGACCCTCAGGATAAAGGACTGGCCCCTTGGGGGGCACGAGGAGGAGGACGAGGAAGAGGGGACCATGGGGAAGTCAGAACGGGAGGAAGCGCAGCCAGCGCCGCTCTGAGAGCTGGTCAGGGAGAGAGAGAATGGCATTAGACACACCAGAAATAGCAGAGTAGGGTTTTAGACACAGGAACACACATAAACACACATACATTAGTAAAAACTGTATAGACGTAAGATACCGTGAAAAGGGTTAATATCGTAACAAACAACACACCAGAGTAAGCATACCAATCACACACACACACAAGGTTACTCAAACACTACAGAGAAAAGGTTACACACTCTCACGCACAAACCAAAGCAGCAATTTCTACACACATAATATCTCCTATGCACAGGGAACATGAAGTAAAATCCCTCCTAGCTGTCTCAGTCTTGTTTTTCTCACAGAGTGAGAAACCCTGGCCGTACAGCCGACTGTGTGAGAGTTCAATGCCACGTCTCATTCCGAGCAGAGACCGCTGTACCAGAGACCCCTCCAGAGACTCCCAGAGAGGGAGCCAAGAGGAGAGAGGAACGCTGCGTTCCTCCACCTGGCCTCATCCTCACAGGGCTGCCTGGTGGCCTGGGGGAGGAAGCTGTTAGCAGTCTGTCTGTCTGAAGGCCCTCCACACCCTAGCCTTCCACACATGTCTCTATCTCTCATTAATGGTTGAAATTAATGGTGAGAGCATTGTGATGTGTGTGTTTTACCTCAGCAGCCCTACCTCAGGAGATCCACAGTTTGGGGCCGCAAAGAACCCCCTGATCTCCATGGCAACCTCGTCTACTAGATTTCAATTTCCGAAGTCAATTAGTGAATAAGAGGCCTGGGCCTGTTCATACAATGGAGCCCATTAGGCCCAACAGAGCCTCATTACCTTTTCCCGACCACTCATCCCTGAGCTAATTTAGGGCCAGGCTTCTACCCGGCCTACATGTCATTATTAGGATCCATTTAATAGAAAGCACGGAGTGAAGACTCAAAAGAACAAAGAGAGCAGGACAGAGGTGGGTGGGTTATTAGTACAGGGATGAAAGGGGGATGAAGGGAAAATAGAGATAGACAGAAAGAGAAAGGAAGTAGGAAGAGATTCAGACAGTTCATTACAGCAAATAGCTAGTTTTCTATTAAGAGAAAGAGGAATAGAGGGAGGGAAAGTGACTAATAAAAAATGAGAAGGCAAAGTGAGTCAGCAAAGAAGAGGGGGGGCGAAACAGATACTGTATATTCAGATAATGCCATCTAGTGGGTGAGAAATAACTACAGGGATTAGTGGTGCCAGATAGGTGAGCAGTAAAAAGATGACAGACAAGCGCTTGGCAGCATCGTTCAGACAGCAGAGCACAGCAGCAGAGAGCAATGAAAGAACAGAAAACGTTGCACTTTCATTCAATAAAGGAAGAAAGGAACCCCCTGAACTAGGTGATTCACGACTTTTAACAGGCTTGGTCGCTTCTAGAAGGAAGGAAGATCATGGAACTCATATGGGCCAACGTTGGGGAAGTTTGGAGGGGTAAAGAGGATGCATCATTTCTCAACAGATGAGAGAGGCAGAAGAGGACCAATCAGAGGACCTATCACAGCTTCTGCCCTAAGGAACTGGTTTATGTTCGGTTTTCTAACCATATAGACTATGCATCGAGTATAATTGATTTGATTGATTGACTGATTGGGTTAATCATTTGTACAGGTACAAAATATGCAGTCATGGTTCCATCATCCTCCCATGGTTCTAGAGTCCAGGAGAGAGGTACCTGTGATGTGGGCCGCTCTCGGGGGGTCCTGGGTGGGCATGACTACTTTTGCCCCGGGGCTGTACCACGCAATGAGCAGGACGGGGGTAAAAGAAAGAAAGAATGGTTCAGTCCGGAGCAAATAAACACCAAGCTTCAGATGAGAGGAAAAAAACGATCAACAAATAACAGAAAGAGCAGTAACATCAATAGAACACTAACAACTAAAGAGCAGCAACAACATCCATGATGGTGATTGGACTATCAACAAACCTGGCTTTTCACATTGGATTGTTTAACAATTACAATTACAAAAATTCAGTTACAGATATGTTCATCAAACATACTGTATATTAGCATCTATAGGTGGCTAGAAAATACATGAAATGTTGTTATCCTGTTCATTTTACATGTTTATTTGTTGCCAATGATTCGTAATGCTTCAGGATTGTATTAATAAATGATGATGACGGTATAGTGGTGTTACAGTGGCCTGTAATGACTAGAAGCATTGACGTTTATAATTAGTTGCAATTACGCTACTTAGTTGCAATTACGCTACTTGCGAACACAACAATTCTCCTGTAAAAAGCATCAGCTAGTGAAAAGCCAGTGTTTCTTGTGCATTTTTGGCTACGCAGATCTACATGGTGAAGGTAGCAAAACCCATCTCAAAGAACACCAGCTTGTGGGGCAACATATTCCTTAGTGGTGCAGCGTCATTTTAGCAGGGCAGCAATAAAGCAATCTACAAACAAAGGGTAAAACGCAACGTCAATGAATTGCCTTAATTAACTGAATGAAAACAGAAAGGGCTGGTGGGTGGCTGCGGGGTAAAAGCTGGGATAGAGAGTTGTCCTGTGGGGTCAGCATGCATTGGGAGAGGGAAAGGGGGTGACATTTTGGGTTAAGAATAACATTTGGGAGATCACTCTATAAATCGGTCAGGGTGAGTCGCTATTCCTCTAACCAGTATACCCCACACTAATGACTTTCTATACACATAACAGCCTCCGGTAAAGGACTCTGAAGTGATACATCCTAGATAGGTACAAAGGGAGACATTACCGATCGCCGGCGACTCGTCGAGGTCCCGTCTGAGACGGGGCTGGTGGATCCAGAGATGTCAGATTTGTCCACAGGAGACAAAGGTAGCGAGTCCTACAAAGGGTCAATAATGTGGACAAGGACAGACAGTCAGTCTGAAGAATAGTCTTTATTTTTCTCTTGATGCTCATCCGGACACACAGGGTGCATTTCACTATTTCATTCACTGCTACAAACTAGTTACCTGGAGAGTGATTGTCATAATCGTTGCACTAAAAATGTATGTGATACGGCTGTAGGTCTTATGTGTATTTTCCTCTGACCTGTTGTGTGTCCATGGTTTCCAGTCTCCTCTCCAGGCCCTCCAGGTCAGTGCTGACCTCCCGGAGGAGCAGCCGCAGCCTGTTCCCGATCACATGCACCTTCTCCTGGGCCTCCAGATGCTCACTACCCTGGGCCTGGTTCTGGGCCTGCTCTGAAGCCTGCGGTTGGATTTGGGACGTGGCCTGGGTGTGGACAAGCAGCTGGGCTGAGAGCTCTTGGAGGGAGGAAGCCTTCTGCTGGGAGTCCAGCAGCTCACGCTTGATTTGCTGGTGAATGGGGGAGGAGGTGAGAGGGGTAGTGGTTAATATCATTGATTTGGGCTAGGCTACAACCCTTTAGGATATTGGTCTTTTGAGAGGATAAACAGATTTGGAGTGCTGCCCACAGTTTGTGTGTATTGGAGTGGGAAGTACCGTGAGTGTTCTGTGGTGAGCCCGTAGTGTTTCACGGTCGAGCCTGGGGGGGATGGGGACAACCTCGTTCCTCCTACGGTCAATGTTCTCCAACCACAACAGCAGACCGTGGCTCAGCTCATGGAACTCCTAGAGAGAGAGAGAGAGAGAGAGAGAGAGAGAGAGAGAGAAAGAGAGAAAGAGAGAAAGAGAGAGAGAGAGAGAGGAGAGAGAGAGAGATGGGGGGTGAAATGACAGATGATTAACAGACAGAATAACACAGGTTCCTTTTATGTGTGTGACTGTGTACGTTTACATGTAAGTGTTTGTTGTACCTGACACTGCATCAGGGCCCTTTGTAGCTCCGCCCTCCAGTCCTCCAGCGATGAGCCCAGCCAATCCCAGCGTGAGTTCATCTCCTTCAGCCCGTCCCTCAGCTCCCACGCCTCCTCCGAGTCAGGCTCTGATTGGAGGAAGTCAGCGCTGCTCAGGTTGATTGACAGGACCTGGGACTTGTGGCCGTCCATGGCCTTCTGCAGCTCCTGGAAGAGCGGAGAGGATAAATGAGTGACTGTGTGTATGTTTGTTTGGCTGTTTGTTTGTAAGCATTTGTGTTATTGTTATGTTACGTGTTGGACCGTATGGGAATGTATGCCACGTGCATATACACTATGTGTAACACTATCAGTATAATGTATAATAAAGGGGGAAGTACTGTAGGTAGACTGACCCATACTGCTCAGTACTGGTTTACAGTAGTTATGAATAGGCTTGGTGATGACAGAGCAGAGCTAGTACAGGAGCAGTAACAGTATGTGTCAGTAAACTAGGTGTAGGTTAGCGAACCCCACCAGGGTTCAGATCGGCCTGGGTATTTATAGTCTGTTGACATCCCTGTCTGACGTGCTGCAGATTACAGCAGCTGGCCTGTGGGATGTGTTACAGACTACAGCAGCTGGGCTGTGGGATGTGTTACAGACTACAGCAGCTGGCCTGTGGGATGTGTTACAGACTACAGCAGCTGGGCTGTCTGATGTGTTACAGACTACAGCAGCTGGCCTGTGGGATGTGTTACAGACTACAGCAGCTGGCCTGTGGGATGTGTTACAGACTACAGCAGCTGGCCTGTGGGATGTGTTACAGACTACAGCAGCTGGGCTGTCTGATGTGTTACAGACTACAGCAGCTGGCCTGTGTGATGTGTTACAGACTACAGCAGCTGGGCTGTGGGATGTGTTACAGACTACAGCAGCTGGGCTGTCTGATGTGTTACAGACTACAGCAGCGGGCCTGTGGGATGTGTTACAGACTACAGCAGCTGGGCTGTCTGATGTGTTACAGACTACAGCAGCTGGTCTGTCGGATGTGTTACAGACTACAGCAGCTGGCCTGTGGGATGTGTTACAGACTACAGCAGCTGGGCTGTCTGATGTGTTACAGACTACAGCAGCTGGTCTGTCGGATGTGTTACAGACTACAGCAGCTGGGCTGTGTGATGTGTTACAGACTACAGCAGCTGGCCTGTGTGATGTGTTACAGACTACAGCAGCTGGTCTGATATGTTACAGACTACAGCAGCCGGTCTGATATGTTACAGACTACAGCAGCTGGGCTGTCTGATGTGTAACAGACTACAGCAGCTGGCCTGTGGGATGTGCTGCAGATTACAGCAGCTGGCCTGTGGGATGTGTTACAGACTGCAGCAGCTGGTCTGATGTGTTACAGACTACAGCAGCTGGGCTGTCTGATGTGTTACAGACTACAGCAGCTGGCCTGTGGGATGTGTTACAGACTACAGCAGCTGGCCTGTGGGATGTGTTACAGACTACAGCAGCTGGTCTGATGTGTTACAGACTACAGCAGCTGGGCTGTGTGATGTGTTACAGACTACAGCAGCTGGCCTGTGGGATGTGTTACAGACTACAGCAGCTGGCCTGTGGGATGTGTTACAGACTGCAGCAGCTGGTCTGATGTGTTACAGACTACAGCAGCTGGGCTGTGTGATGTGTTACAGACTACAGCAGCTGGCCTGTGTGATGTGTTACAGACTACAGCAGCTGGCCTGTGGGATGTGTTACAGACTACAGCAGCTGGGCTGTGTGATGTGTTACAGACTACAGCAACTGGCCTGTGGGATGTGTTACAGACTACAGCAGCTGGCCTGTGGGATGTGTTACAGACTACAGCAGCTGGCCTGTGGGATGTGTTATAGACTACAGCAGCTGGGCTGTGTGATGTGTTACAGACTACAGCAGCTGGCCTGTGGGATGTGTTACAGACTACAGCAGCTGGCCTGTGGGATGTGTTACAGACTGCAGCAGCTGGTCTGATGTGTTACAGACTACAGCAGCTGGTCTGATGTGTTACAGACTACAGCAGCTGGGCTGTGGGATGTGTTACAGACTACAGCAGCTGGCCTGTGGGATGTGTCACAGACTACAGCAGCTGGTCTGTGGGATGTGCTACAGACTACAGCAGCTGGCCTGTGGGATGTGTTACAGACTACAGCAGCTGGTCTGATGTGTTACAGACTACAGCAGCTGGCCTGTGTGATGTGTAACAGACTACAGCAGCTGGGCTGTCTGATGTGTTACAGACTACAGCAGCTGGGCTGTGTGATCTGTTACAGATTACAGCAGCTGGTCTGTTTGATGTGTTACAGACTACAGCAGCTGGCCTGTGGGATGTGTTACAGACTGCAGCAGCTGGTCTGATGTGATGTGTTACAGACTACAGCAGCTGGGCTGTGTGATGTGTTACAGACTACAGCAGCTGGTCTGATGTGATGTGTTACAGACTACAGCAGCTGGTCTGATGTGATGTGTTACAGACCACAGCAGCTGGTCTGATGTGTTACAGACTACAGCAGCTGGTCTGATGTGTAACAGACTACAGCAGCTGGGCTGTGTGATGTGTTACAGACTACAGCAGCTGGGCTGTCTGATGTGTTACAGACTACAGCAGCTGGGCTGTGGGATGTGTTACAGATTACAGCAGCTGGTCTGTGGGATGTGTTACAGACTGCAGCAGCTGGTCTGATGTGTTACAAACTGCAGCAGCTGTTCTGATGTGTAACAGACTACAGTAGCTGGTCTGTGTAACAGACTACAGCAGCTGGTCTGATGTGTAACAGACTACAGCAGCTGGTCTGATGTGTAACAAACTACAGCAGCTGGTCTGATGTGTAACAGACTGCAGCAGCTGTTCTGATGTGTAACAGACTGCAGCAGCTGGTCTGATGTGTTACAGACTACAGCAACTGGTCTGATGTGTAACAGACTACAGCAGCTGGGCTGTCTGATGTGTAACAGACTGCAGCAGCTGTTCTGATGTGTAACCGACTACAGCAGCTGGTCTGATGTGTTACAGACTACAGCAGCTGGTCTGATGTGTAACAGACTACAGCAGCTGGGCTGTCTGATGTGTAACAGACTGCAGCAGCTGTTCTGATGTGTAACCGACTACAGCAGCTGGTCTGATGTGTTACAGACTACAGCAACTGTTCTGATGTGTTACAGACTACAGCAGCTGGTCTGATGTGTAACAGACTACAGCAGCTGGGCTGTCTGATGTGTAACAGACTGCAGCAGCTGTTCTGATGTGTAACCGACTACAGCAGCTGGTCTGATGTGTTACAGACTACAGCAACTGGTCTGATGTGTTACAGACTGCAGCAGCTGGTCTTATGTGTAACAGACTGCAGCAGCTGGTCTGATGTGTAACAGACTGCAGCAGCTGGGCTGTGTGATGTGTTATAGACTACAGCAGCTGGTGATGTGTTTGTACTATATAGGTCTCTGCCTGGGCACTAGACCAGCAGGCTCGTGATTACACTGCACATGGGCATGGGAAATCATAGAGACCATGGGTATCATGTGGCACATAGATGCAAATGGTATACATAAGATGCACACACACATGCACACGCACACACACCTTGAGCTTCCTGATCCTCTGTTGGATGGTGTGTATGTCTGTGCTGAGGTCTAGCACCCGTAGCTGTCCCAGCTCTGCCTCTGCCTCGCACAGCCATGCCCTCATGGTCTGCAGCTCTGAGATCAGCTGGTGACACTGCTGCAGGTTCTGCTTCTGTCTGTGTTTGTCCCTCAGAGACTGAGCCTGGATCAGCTCCCAACGCTCAATCACACCTTGGGGAGAGAAGTAACACAGTTTCAGTTGACTCATCCCTCATTATTGGTTATAATAAGCGAGAGAGAGTGTGTGTGTGTGTGTGTGTGTGTGTGTGTGTGTGTGTGTGTGTGTGTGTGTGTGTGTGTGTGTGTCACCAACCTGCACTCTGGCTGTCTGTGCTGGTGGGGTTGGTGAGTCCTGGCATGTCATCATCCTCCTCAGTCAGCTGTCCTCCAGCCCTCTTCACTGCATCTATACTGCCCCGACACTCTCCCATCAGACGCATCTACAACAGACAGGGACCATAATCTTATCATGCTACAACATGACATTTGGGTTTTTCGGTATATTTCTGACAGTTTTAGCCATACTATTACTAGGAGATTTTCTAGGAGAGAAAGCCCTCACATAGCCCATGTAAGTTGAGTCCAGCTCAGGGCTGGTGCTGGCCTGACCACTGCAGGCAGCCGCCTCTCCCTGCTGGACAGAGTAGCGGCCAGAGTCCACAGCCTGGTCCAACTGTCTCAGGTGGGCCTCCAGCTGACCTGGCTCACCTGTGGGGTCAAGAGGGGGTCAGCCAATGAGGAGAGAGAATTCTCTGTGGGTTTGTTTTTGGCCAGTCTACAATTTCATTTTGACAAACAGTAGTGGTGGATACTGGCAGACTGGTCCACCTGGACAACATGCTCATAAGGGAAAAAACAAGCAATGTTAAATGTTAGTCAGTGCAATTCCTTTGTTTAAAAACTGCAAACAAAGAAGGAAAAGTAGGTGGCTTATATGATCAGTTGCGTGATGTGATTCCAACAAAGGTGAATGGAAAAGTGTTTAGCATGCTATTGTGTATATGTTCTTATATGGTGTATACATTCTTATATGATGTATACATTCTTGAATGATGATGGTGCATGCAACAATGGTGAATGACGCATGCAATGTTAATTTACCGCAGTTGAACAGGCATGTTAGTATATTTAGTTTTGTGACTGTTATTGACATGCGATGATAAATTACACATATACCTTGTTTGCTCATCATACTTTATTAGCATGCTATGGTAAATGATATGGTATTTGTGCTTAAGCACGTTAGCATGCTATGGTAAATTATATGGTATTTGTGCTTAAGCACGTTAGCATGCTAGTGTGGCTAGTTGCCTACCAGAGGAGGATCTCAGTGTGCTCTCTGTCAGTTTTATATAGGCCTCTGGGCTTTCTGGTATAACTACATCTGCAAAGAGAGATATGCACAGTCCTCACAATTAGAACAAGGGACATTGGACAAGTATGTAGTGTGTATAGGTTTAATTGTATGCTTTTTTTTCATCCTATTACTCTTAATTTTCACGTTTGAGTACTGGTAATCTATTTAATGTTGGAATAGATACATGGGCTTTTTAAATGCTACAAATATCCTAAGTAAATGATCACTTTGATGGGAGAACTTCTTGCAGTATATCCTTGTTATTATTTTTGTTGTTTGTATAACAGTGAATTCCCCTTGGACATCAATTAAACACTTATCAATAAAGTATTGCTCTGTCCATCTCCAGCAGCAGTCTGTAGTAGTATTATACTAACCTGACAACACAGTGGCAGTCTGTAGTAGTATTATACTAACCTGACAACACAGCGGCAGTCTGTAGTAGTATTATACTAACCTGACAACACAGCGGCAGTCTGTAGTAGTATTATATTAACCTGACAACACAGCGGCCGTCTGTAGTAGTATTATACTAACCTGACAACACAGCGGCCGTCTGTAGTAGTATTATACTAACCTGACAACACAGCGGCCGTCTGTAGTAGTATTATACTAACCTGACAACACAGCGGCAGTCTGTAGTAGTATTATACTAACCTGACAACACAGCGGCAGTCTGTAGTAGTATTATACTAACCTGACAACACAGCGGCAGCCTGTAGTAGTATTATACTAACCTGACAACACAGCGGCAGCCTGTAGTAGTATTATACTAACCTGACAACACAGCGGCAGCCTGTAGTAGTATTATACTAACCTGACAACACAGCGGCAGTCTGTAGTAGTATTATACTGACCTGACAACACAGCGGCAGCCTGTAGTAGTATTATACTAACCTGACAACACAGCGGCAGCCTGTAGTAGTATTATACTAACCTGACAACACAGCGGCAGTCTGTAGTAATATTATACTAACCTGACAACACAGCGGCAGTCTGTAGTAATATTATACTAACCTGACAACACAGCGGCAGTCTGTAGTAGTATTATACTAACCTGACAACACAGCGGCAGTCTGTAGTAGTATTATACTAACCTGACAACACAGCGGCAGTCTGTAGTAGTATTATACTAACCTGACAACACAGTGGCAGTCTGTAGTAGTATTATACTAACCTGACAACACAGCGGCAGCCTGTAGTAGTATTATACTAACCTGACAACACAGCGGCAGCCGACCTGAGGTACTCCTCCTCCTGCTCCTGTCCTCTGCCCCTGTCTGACCCCAGACCCCGCCCTCCAGCACTCTCCAGCCCCCGGCTCAGGTCGTAGTCGTGGTCCCACTCCAGTGGGATAGAGTCCATGCTGGCTGGGGTGTCCCGGCCCGAGCGGTCCGCCTGTGGGGGGAGGACAGAGCCCGAGGTGGGGCGACTGGAGGGGCAGGGGAGGGAGGAGTCACCCCACTGCAGGTCAGAGAGATCAGCTGACTCGTCCATGTCCAGATCTCGGTCAGAGCAGTCTAGTTCATCATCGGCAAGCTGAAGGGAAGGAGAGGGGGGGTGTGTGTGTTTGTATGGCATGTGCTAGGGGTGTGTACGAGGTTATGACAGTTATATCATATTGGCAAATGGCCCATATCTTCTTGTAGTGTGTGTGTGTTCTGTAAGCAGAAGACATTACTCACAGGCAGGCGGGTCAACTTCTTGTAGTATCTGTCGACACGTCCAAACACCTCCTGCCAGTACCTCTGTAGCTCCTCCAGTTCCTCCTCTAGAACAGCACCATCCAGAGGCTCACTCTTCTCTATCAGGGCCTCCCCCTGCCTGAACACCAGCTCAATCTGCCCTGTGTTCAGAGAGATCTCCTGCTGGAACGCCTGCACACACACACATACACACACACACAGAGAGGGCAAAGGTCAGGGGTTAGACGTTTCAGTATGAGTTTCCAAGGTGGGGCACTGTGATCAAGTAATGTTAGGGGAAATGCTTTTATCTCTATTTGTGATGCCAGTTAAATTTGCCATGGGAAGATACTAGTTACATACAGCACAGGATGATACCAAGTCAGAGAGTTAAATTGCCAAGCCGTCATAGAGAGTTCATTCAAACTCAAAAAACATTGAAAATATAGCATTCAAATTCACACACACGTACTCGAATGCACGCACGTATGCATGCACGCACACTCCTGACACACTGTTCTTACCACAGGAGGTTGGTGGCACCTTAATTGGGAAGGACGGGCTCGTCGTAATGACTGGAGCAGAATTAGTGGAATGGTATCAAATACATCAAACACATGGTTTCCAGGTGTTTTGATGCCATTCCATTTGCTCCGTTCCTACCATTATTATGAGCCGTCCTCCCCTCAGCAGCCTCCACTGGTTCTTACCCTTAGCTGTTTGATCTTGGCCTGGACATCACACTCTGAGAAGTGTTCTATGTTGGTGAGCTGCAGGTCCATCTCAGTAAGCCACACCAGGATGCTGTCTCTAGCTGTCTCAAACTCCTCCCTCTGACCAATAAAGTGCTGAGAGAACACACAGAGAGGGAAACAGTGTTATAAGGCTGTTTAATAACTAGATTATAACAGTGTTATAGGGCTGTTTAATAACTAGATTATAACAGTGTTATAGGGCTGTTTAATAACTAGATTATAACAGTGTTAGAGTGCTGTTTAATAACTAGATTAAAACAGTGTTATAGGACTGTTTAATAACTAGATTAAAACAGTGTTATAAGGCTGTTTAATAACTAGATTATAACAGTGTTATAGGGCTGTTTAATAACTAGATTATAACAGTGTTATAGGGCTGTTTAATAACTAGATTATAACAGTGTTAGAGTGCCGTTTAATAACTAGATTAAAACAGTGTTATAGGACTGTTTAATAACTAGATTAAAACAGTGTTATAGGGCTGTTTAATAACTAGATTATAACAGTGTTATAGGGCTGTTTAATAACTAGATTATAACAGTGTTATAGGGCTGTTTAATAACTAGATTATAACAGTGTTATAGGGCTATTTAATAACTAGATTAAAACAGTGTTATAGGACTGTTTAATAACTAGATTATAACAGTGTTATAGGGCTGTTTAATAACTAGATTATAACAGTGTTAGAGTGCTGTTTAATAACTAGATTATAACAGTGTTAGAGTGCTGTTTAATAACTAGATTATAACAGTGTTATAGGGCTGTTTAATAACTAGATTAAAACAGTGTTATAGGTCTGTTTAATAACTAGATTATAACAGTGTTATAGGTCTGTTTAATAACTAGATTATAACAGTGTTATAGGGCTGTTTAATAACTAGATTATAACAGTGTTATAGGGCTGTTTAATAACTAGATTATAACAGTGTTAGAGTGCCGTTTAATAACTAGATTAAAACAGTGTTATAGGACTGTTTAATAACTAGATTATAACAGTGTTATAAGGCTGTTTAATAACTAGATTATAACAGTGTTATAGGGCTGTTTAATAACTAGATTATAACAGTGTTAGAGTGCTGTTTAATAACTAGATTAAAACAGTGTTAGAGTGCTGTTTAATAACTAGATTATAACAGTGTTAGAGTGCTGTTTAATAACTAGATTATAACAGTGTTATAGGACTGTTTAATAACTAGATTAAAACAGTGTTATAGGGCTGTTTAATAACTAGATTAAAACAGTGTTAGAGTGCTGTTTAATAACTAGATTATAACAGTGTTATAGGTCTGTTTAATAACTAGATTATAACAGTGTTATAGGTCTGTTTAATAACTAGATTAAAACAGTGTTATAGGGCTGTTTAATAACTAGATTAAAACAGTGTTATAGGGCTGTTTAATAACTAGATTAAAACAGTGTTATAGGTCTGTTTAATAACTAGATTATAACAGTGTTATAGGGCTGTTTAATAACTAGATTATAACAGTGTTATAGGTCTGTTTAATAACTAGATTAAAACAGTGTTATAGGGCTGTTTAATAACTAGATTAAAACAGTGATCAGAGTGAAACTAAGTATTTGTGAGTTTCTACTCTTTTATCTTCACAACAAAATGATGTGATAAATCTTGACCTGAGCATGCTCTGCTATATCATCACCATGTTTCATAACATATGTTATGACATCATGAGATTTCCCAGCATACCTTGAGCCTGCGCAGGATGGAGGCAACCCTCTTCTGCAGATTGTCCCAGCGCCGGTTCCCATCATGCACCATTTCTCGGAGGCGGCAGGAGGAGTCTGTGCGGTTCTCTCTGGCCAGTCGGCGGTACTGCTTATTGATCAGCTCCAGCTGGGTCAGAAACTCCTGGACCTGCCTCTGGAAGGCCTAGGACACACACAATATCAGAATGAAGATTTTATACAAATACTGTACACATACGAAATAAAATACAAAGTAAATGTAAGGTTGGTGGTCTCAGTATGTGTAATTGGTTGATAATTTTGACCCAACAACAGTTTGAAGAAAGCCTGTGGTATCCTGGGATGACCCTGACACATGACCCCATTGGCCCTGGTCAGCTACTGTAGGAAGAATGTGATGGCCAGCAAAAACAGATTCCAGTAATCTGATCTCCCCCTTCTCTTACTCTGCACTCTCTCACTTTACCCCATATGCCCCCCCTTCACTTTGCACTGTACACACACGCTCTCTCATTCTTACTTCATCTCTCGGTCGCTCTTCCTACCCTGTCTTTACAACTATATAAACTCTTCCCCTCCTTTCCTCCCCTTTTCTCTGCCCACAACCGCTCTCTAACCTGTACCTCAAACTTCAACCGCTCTCTAACCTGTACCTCAAACTTCAACCGCTCTCTAACCTGTACCTCAATCTTCAACCGCTCTCTAACCTGTACCTCAATCTTCAACCGCTCTCTAACCTGTACCTCAAACTTCAACCGCTCTCTAACCTGTACCTCAAACTTCAACCGCTCTCTAACCTGTACCTCAATCTTCAACCGCTCTCTAACCTGTACCTCAATCTTCAACCGCTCTCTAACCTGTACCTCAAACTTCAACCGCTCTCTAACCTGTACCTCAAACTTCAACCGCTCTCTAACCTGTACCTCAATCTTCAACCGCTCTCTAACCTGTACCTCAAACTTCAACCACTCTCTAACCTGTACCTCAAACTTCAACCGCTCTCTAACCTGTACCTCAATCTTCAACCGCTCTCTAACCTGTACCTCAAACTTCAACCACTCTCTAACCTGTACCTCAAACTTCAACCGCTCTCTAACCTGTACCTCAAACTTCAACCACTCTCTAACCTGTACCTCAAACTTCAACCGCTCTCTAACCTGTACCTCAAACTTCTTGAGCTCCTCCTTTGCGATGGTGTATAGAACTCCAGAGGAGTTGGGAAGAGCAGCCGTCCTCTCTGAGGTCTTCAGCCACTCCTCAAACCGAGAGAAGTCATCCAGAAACTTCTGCCACAGCCTCCATGTCTCCTCAATCCTACAAGAAGACGAGAGAGTGACGTATGATACACACTTAGGGTTGCAAGGGGAGGGTATACTACTGGAAACTTTTGAAGTTTACCAGTAAACTACCAGAATTTTGGTAACTTTCAAGGAATATATGGAATTTTATTAGATGACATCCAGTGGGCTTTTTGGGTACTTCAGATTATCACAAATCTAATAGAGATGATTTTAAAATAAAATATAGAATGACAAAGTTGTAAAACATTATCCTTAAAATAAACCATCAATTTAGTGAATACCATTGGTGTTTAATATGAGGGCTATATTTTTTACTCTTTTATTTATTTTACTATGTCAATGAAAAAAGACAATAGTTGAAAGAGTTGCAGAGTTAATTTAAAATAATGCCATTGATTATTAGATGTTTTTTTTCATTAATTAGGCAATTTTCTCTTTAACCATATGGTCTATTTCCTAGAAACTCATGGAAGATATGGACACATATATAAAAAATGACTACTATTTACGAAAGCATTTAAAAAAATGTATTCAAGTATAAACTACCAAAGTTACCATAGATTGCAATAGATAACCTGTTAATTACCAAAATTACAGAAGATTCCAATAACTTTGGTAAATTACCGGTAGCTTTGCATCCCTAGACACACTGAAGGTTTGCAAGAGGAGAAAATAGAGTTCCTACACATATGTACTGTGTGTGTGTGTGTGTGTGTGTGTGTGTGTGTGTGTGTGTGTGTGTGTGTGTGTGTGTGTGTGTGTGTGTGTGTGTGTGTGTGTGTGTGTGTGTGTGTGTGTACGTGTATAGGACCCACTTGAGCCTCCTTTCCATGGACATGGCACAGATGTTCCTCCAGCGTCGGTCCAGGCCCCTGGTGGCCTGCTGGATGGAGTCACACTCTGTCTCCGTAGAACAGGCGTCACAGTCATGTAGCAACACCTCACACAGGTTCAACACAGACGCCACGCCTGTACTGTGCTTCTCTATGTCCCGCTGAATGTCCTGGAGGTGGAGAAAGGGGAAGGAAGAGAGAGAAGAAAGATGAGGACGGGTGGAGACAGGTCAAGGGATGAAGAGTGGGTAGAATTGGAGGGGTGAGGACAGGAACAGTGGGTATAATTGGAGGGGTGAGGGCAGGAACAGGAACAGTGGGTAGAATTGGAGGGGTGAGGACAGGAACAGGAACAGTGGGTAGAATTGGAGGGGTGAGGACAGGAACAGGAACAGTGGGTAGAATCGGAGGGGTGAGGACAGGAACAGGAACAGTGGGTAGAATTGGAGGGGTGAGGACAGGAACAGGAACAGTGGGTAGAATTGGAGGGGTGAGGACAGGAACAGGAGAGTGGGTAGAATTGGAGGGGTGAGGACAGGAACAGAAACAGTGGGTAGAATTGGAGGGGTGAGGACAGGAACAGAAACAGTGGGTAGAATTGGAGGGGTGAGGACAGGAACAGAAACAGTGGGTAGAATTGGAGGGGTGAGGACAGGAACAGGAGAGTGGGTAGAATTGGAGGGGTGAGGACAGGAACAGGAACAGTGGGTAGAATTGGAGGGGTGAGGACAGGAACAGAAACAGTGGGTAGAATTGGAGGGGTGAGGACAGGAACAGGAACAGTGGGTAGAATTGGAGGGGTGAGGACAGGAACAGGAACAGTGGGTAGAATTGGAGGGGTGAGGACAGGAACAGGAACAGTGGGTAGAATTGGAGGGGTGAGGACAGGAACAGGAACAGTGGGTAGAATTGGAGGGGTGAGGACAGGAACAGGAACAGTGGGTAGAATTGGAGGGGTGAGGACAGGAACAGGAACAGTGGGTAGAATTGGAGGGGTGAGGACAGGAACAGGAACAGTGGGTAGAATTGGAGGGGTGAGGACAGGAACAGAAACAGTGGGTAGAATTGGAGGGGTGAGGACAGGAACAGGAACAGTGGGTAGAATTGGAGGGGTGAGGACAGGAACAGGAACAGTGGGTAGAATTGGAGGGGTGAGGACAGGAACAAGAACAGTGGGTAGAATTGGAGGGGTGAGGACAGGAACAAGAACAGTGGGTAGAATTGGAGGGGTGAGGACAGGAACAAGAACAGTGGGTAGAATTGGAGGGGTGAGGACAGGAACAGAAACAGTGGGTAGAATTGGAGGGGTGAGGACAGGAACAGGAACAGTGGGTAGAATTGGAGGGGTGAGGACAGGAACAGGAACAGTGGGTAGAATTGGAGGGGTGAGGACAGGAACAGGAACAGTGGGTAGAATTGGAGGGGTGAGGGCAGGAACAGGAACAGTGGGTAGAATTGGAGGGGTGAGGACAGGAACAAGAACAGTGGGTAGAATTGGAGGGGTGAGGACAGGAACAGGAACAGTGGGTAGAATTGGAGGGGTGAGGACAGGAACAGGAACAGTGGGTAGAATTGGAGGGGTGAGGACAGGAACAGGAACAGTGGGTAGAATTGGAGGGGTGAGGACAGGAACAGGAACAGTGGGTGAGAAAATACCATAAAGACATCACCTGGGCGATGACTTTCTACCCTGTTACATCATCACCAGTTGTTCAGATGTTTACCACGTACTTTAGGAAATAAATCAACCCACATGATCTGATCATGTAGCTAGCCTTGCCTACCTGTCTGTCTCTTTCCCAGACAAACAGAGTGAGTGTGTGTTCCTCCCACCTGCTGCTGGTTGAGTTTCCTCTGTATCTCCTGCGCGTCACAGGTGTCGTAGACGAGAGGTCTGGTCAGCTCTGTCTCGATGTGGGCGAGCCAGGAGCGCAGACTGCACATGTTCTTATCCAGCTGCTGCACCGCAACCAGCGTCTCCCTCAACTTCTTCACCCTGAGAGAGAGAGTCAGTCATGTTACACCCTCCATACAAACAAACTAAATACTACCACAACTTCATTCAACTACCTCATTCTTAGAGAGATTACAAACTTTACCTACTGTATGAAGTCATACAATCACTGAAGATATCAACCATAACCACTAATAAACCCCAACAACTCAACAACCAAGAAGCAACCGTAACAACACAATATAACTCAGCTCCCCCATTATCACTTGTCCTCCAGTAGGAATGAGAGGTAGAGAGGGGGGCCCCAGTACCACAACAAACCATAACCAACATGTCCGCAACTGAGATGGCTGCAGGAGGGGAAGATGATATCATGAGGTCAGAAGGGTTTAGGGATTTGTTTACAGGACAGATTTTTGTGAATATTAAACTCCTATTGTAACTGCACATAACATCTGTCTGGGATCCATTTTGGACGTATGATGCGTTACAATCTAAATATGTAAAACGTTTATGGAGGTTGTGAGAAATGGAAAGAATGTCCTCTGATTTTAAATACGCCCATTATAAACTACCAAAGAAGCAGACTCAAGTATTCACATTCACACTACACCCTTCAAAGTTATGCAGCTCTCTCACACTGTCCCTCCCTGTCACACCAGAAATACTAGTATTGAATGCAGGCAGGAGCCATTCTGAACTGGATCCACTAATTAAAGTAAATAAGTTGTTACCCTTTGGACGTTTTTAGCAGGCTTGTGCCACTTTAGACACCCTATACCACTGTAACTGTGACTGTACAGGAGGCGGTATCACAGACCGGTCTATAGGGGCAGACGATATGGCATTATTATTTCAGCTGTGTATAGCCCATGAGTACTCTGCTCTATAAATGGACTGCCTCATCAGAATGTCATCATGCCAGGGTACTCACATCAATCCAATCAAATTTGATTTGTCGGATACACGTATTTAGCAGATGTATTGTGGGTGTAACGAAATGCTTGCGTTCCTAGCTCCAACAGTGCAGTAATATCTAACAATACACACAAATCTAAAAGTAAAAGAATGGAATTAAGAAATATTATGAAGTGCAATGTCAGAGCGGCATTGACTAGAATACAGTACATACATTTACATTTTTGTCATTTAGCAGACGCTCTTATCCAGAGGGACTTACAGTAGTGAATGCATACATTTCATAAAACTTTTTTTTTTTGTACTGGCCCCCCGTGGGAATCGAACCCACAACCCTGGTGTTGCAAACACCATGCTCTACCAACTGAGCCACAGGGAAGTGCATTCGGAAAGTATTCAGACCCATTCCCCTTTTCCACATTTTGTTACGTTACAGCCTTATTTTAAAATTGCTAAAATAAAAAAAAATCCTCATCAATCTACACACAATACCCCATAATGGCAAAGCCAAAAACAGGTTTTTAGACATTTTTGCAAATGGATATATATTTTTAAACAGAAATACCTTATTTACATAAGTATTCAGACTCTTTGCTTTGAGACTCAAAACTGAGCTCAGTTGCATCCTGTTTCCATTGATCATCCTTAAGATGTTTCTACAACTTGATTGGAGTCCACCTGTGGTAAATTCAATTGATTGGCCATTATTTGGAAAGGCACACACCTGTCTATATAAGGTCCCACAGTTTACAGTGCATGTCAGAGAAAAAACCAAGCCATGAGGTCGAAGGAATTGTCCGTAGAGCTCAGAGACAGGATTGTGGCGAGGCACAGATCTGGGGAAGGGTACCAAAAAATGTCTGCAGCGTTGAAGGTCCCCACGAACACAGTGGCCTCCATCATTCTTAAATGGAAGAAGTTTGGAACCACCAAGACTCCTCCTAGAGCTGGCTGCCCGGCCAAACTGAGCAATCGGGAGAGAAGGGCCTTGGTGAGGGAGGTGACCAAGAACCCAATGGTCCCTCTGACAGAGCTCCAGAGTTCCTCTGTGGCGATGGGAGAACCTTCCAGAAGGACAACCATCTCTGCAACACTCCATCAATCAGGCCTTTATGGTAGAGTGGCCAGACGGAAGCCACTCCTCAGTAAAAGGCACATGACAGCGCGCTTGGAGTTTACCTAAAGGAATCTCAGACCATTAGAAACAAGATTATCTGGTCTGATGAAACCAAGATGGAACTCTTTGGCCTGGATGCCAAGCGTCACGTCTGCAGGAAACCAGGCACCATCCTTATGGTGAAGCATGGCGGTAGCAGCATCATGCTGAGCAGATGTTTTTCAGCAGCAGGGACTGGGAGACTAGTCAGGATCGAGGGAAAGATGAACGGAGCAAAGTACAGAGAGATCCTTGATGAAAACCTGCTCCAGAGCGCTCAGGACCTCAGACTGGGGTGAAGGTTCACCTTCCAACAGAACAATGACACTAAGCACACAGCCAAGACAACGGAGGAGTGGCTTCGGAAAAAGTCTCTGAATGTCCTTTAGTGGCCCAGCCAGAGCCCCAACTTGAACCCGATCAAACATCTCTGGAGAGACCTGAAAATAGCTGTGCAGCGACGCTCCCCCTCCAACCTGACATATGGGTTGCTTAATAAGCCACATATACTGTAAGCCAAAAATCTGTACAGATTTCCTATCTTTTCATTTAAAATCTTTCTCTGGAGCTGCCAATTCTGGATATAAACTGCATGTAGGCTACACGGAACCATAGAGATGTATAGAGTGCACACTTGCCACTAGACGGGAAAGACCTCTATGGGCTTTTCTATCACAGAAGTGATCAATGGCAAAAATCAGAGCTGCACCCTCTATACATTTCTATGGAAAGCAGCTGTCATGACATTTGTCCAAACAGCCTTTCCCAGCTTGCTCAGAACTAAATGAGGAAGCAAGTCGAGATCGGATCATGGAAACGCGTCCGGTAGTTATATGATTCTGACATTATCGCATTATTTGACAAAGTAACTGTAATAATATTACCCAATTTGAAAGTAATCTGATTACGTAATGTTACCGCCCACACTGATTGCAATCAATATCACTAATATTCTAAATCACCAAATATTTGCACAAGGTGAAAAGAATATAGCAATGATGTACTGTTTATGCTTCTCACCCTAAGCAGCTACAGTATGTTTTGAACTGAGTAAAAGTCACTAAAATATCTCATGCTTCTCTCTTGTTGTTACCCACTGATGACAGAGAAAAGAACGTTTGACATTGAAAGAGTTTTTGGTCCCCTCAGTGACCTTTTAGAGAGCAGAAAAACAACAGTCTATTCATCAACACAGAGAGAAATGTCTCAACGTCTATAACAGTCAACAACAGCTAGCCTACTCCTCCCACACTCTGCTTGTACACAAAGCTCTGCAATACTGTAGTTCTCCAGTATCCAGCCGACAACTTCTTACACTATTATCCAAAACCAGTTATTTGATTAATTAATTGCACAATAGCGCAAACGAACATGCAAGCCAGATTCCAAACAACCCCATTGTAATTTTCCAAGATAAAACAATTCCAGCACAATTCTCCAAAATAAGCCTGCCTGTTGATATCGCAGTCACATTCCGGCAGATCCTCTGAGTCTTCGCTTGGGCATCCTGCCATGTTATCAGTCCCCAAGTCCAGAACCATGGGGGCAGGAATGTCCAAACTCAAAGCTAACGTCAATAAACAGTAACGTTATGGAGCTAGCTATGGTTTAAACTCCCTTCTCTTTCTTCTGGGTGTTCCGAATGGGACTTTCTTTAGTCTAGCTAGTTTACCCCCTGTAGTGGCGGGAGAGGGGGGTTAACATGAGGGGGGGGCACTGGTGTTACTTGTCAACTGCTGTCAAAGGTATTAAAAAAAGACAGCCCAAACGGCATGTGTGTGTGTGTGTGTGTGTGCCTGAGAGTGACAAGTGCTGCTGTTGCTAAAAGAGGACTTACAGTCAGAGCCATGTGCCGCAGAGCAGGCAGACGGATGGAATGTCACACAGCAGGCGTGCACGGAGCCAGTGTGCACAGGAGATAAAAGTTCAAGTGTTTCTGTGAGAACTCCTGGAATGGGAAAAGTTCCTTCTCTTTTCAAGCACTCTAAGTTAAACTACTAAATACTTTCTCCAACTGCTGAAAAACTCCACATTTATGAGACAAAATGAAAGTATGTTTAAGGTTTTCTTATACTTGTGAGAAACTACTTGTGAGAAACTGACTCTGCTTTCAGTTTTCCTTGTGGAAAAAGGGACGGACAGAATAGAACAAGTCTGCAGCTGTCTCTGAGGTCACTCACTGCCCCCCTCTCCCCTCCTCTTCTCCCCTCCTCCCTCCATTACATTCTCAGAGGGCAACAGCCAGAGGAAGATAGAGGGAGGGAAAGAGAGAGGGGAACCGTTGGCTCAGCAAGAGGAAGGGGAAAGGGGGAGGAAGAGGGGAGAGAAGAGGAAGGCATGAGAGCTCTTTTGCTCTCTTTCTTTTTACCTCCCTGTTGTCCTGACACCAAGACCAACAGGCCTAGTCACAGCTATTCTAGTCATGTGACTCACAGGCGTCCTCTCACTCAAGACTTCTCCACTAGGAGGAAGCGAATTGCTGTGAATTTACAGAATGTCATATCACTTTGTAGCCTAGTGGTTAGAGCATTGGACTAGTAACTGAAAGGTTACAAGTTCAAATCCCTGAGCTGACAAGGTACAAAGCTGTCCTTCTGCCCCCGAACAAGGCAGTTAACCCACTGTTCCTAGGCTGTCTTTGAAAATAATAATTTGTTCTTAACTGACTTGCCTAGTAAAATAAACTTCCCAAGCTGCACAGACACAATAGATGCGCACGTCCTCACCACTCTTTTTGATATTTACTGAAACCCTCATATTAAAACACCAATGGCATTCACTGATCTCGGATAATGATTTACAACTTATTTTAAAATCATCTTATTTAATTATTTCATATACACTCAGTGGCCAGTTTATTAGATACACCCATCTAGTACTGGGTCGGACCCCCCTTTGCCTTTAGAAGCGGCTGAATTCTTCAGGGCATGGAAACGTTGCTCATTTGGTATCAAGGGACCTAACGTTTGCCAGGAAAACATTCCCCACACCGTTACACCACCACCAGCCTGTACCGTTGACACCAGGAAGGATGGGGCCATGGACTCATGCTGTTTACGCCAAATCCTGACTCTGCCATCAGCATGACGCAACAGTAATCGGGATTCGTCGGTCCAGACAATGTTTTTCCACTCCTCAAATGTCCAGTGTTGGTCGAAGTAGAATGGCCCACTGGAGCTGCTTCTTCTTGTTTTTAGCTGATAGGAGTGGAACCTGGTGTGGTCGCCTGCTGCAGTAGCCCATCTGTGACAAGGACAGACGAGTTGTGCGTTCCGAGAAGCCATTCTGCACACCACTGTTGTACTGCGCCATTATTTGCATATTTCTGGTCCGCCTCTTAGCTTTCTCGACTTCTCATCAACGAGCTGTTTTTACCCACAGGACTGCCGCTGACTGGATGTTTTTTGTTTGTTGCACCGTTCGCTGTAAACCCTAGACACTGTCGTGCGTGAAAACCCCAGGTTGTCGGCCGTTTCTGAGATATTGGAAACGGCACACCTGGCACCGACGATCATACCACGCTCAAAGTAATTTAGGTGACTCCTTTAGCTCATTCTAACGCTCAATCAAACAGTACTGAATGCCTCAATTCTTCTCTGCCTGCTTTATATAGCAAGCCACGGCCACGTGACTCACTGTCTGTAGGAGTTAACCATTTTTATGAACGGGGTACCTAATAAAGTGAGTGTATTTTACATGCCATAAGGCCTCATAAGGCCACACAGAGGGCCAGAGATAATTACAGACACCTGTGATAATCTGAAGTACCCAAAAAGGGCCACTAGATGTCTTGTGATAGATTACATAAAAATTCAGGTAGTTGATTGGTAAACTTTGAAAGTTTCCAGTACTATACCTTTCCATTTGCAACCCTAGGCTCTGTAGAATAAAATAAACATTTTAGCATCAGTATAATACAGGAAGGCACAATTTATAGTCCAATATTTACGTGTGTTTTTGGGAAGATGGATTTGGGTGGCAAGTGTTTAAATTGTGCAGTATTTAGCAATCATAATAAGAGTCTGGTAGCCAAAGTTGTGATGTTGTGTAGCATGAATGTGTGTGTATGTGTGTGTGGATGACTGTATATCTGTGTGTATGTGTGTGTGGATGTGTGTGTGTGTGTGTGTGTGTGTGTGTGTGTGTGTGTGTGTGTGTGTGTGTGTGTGTGTGTGTGTGTGTGTGTGTGTGTGCTAAGGAGCAGAGAGTCAGTGCAGGTGGTCAGTCAAGTTCAAGTGTTCAGCAGTCTGATGGCTTGTAACGTCTGCCCAACGGTAAGGGAGTGAACAGCTCCTGGCTGGGGTGTGTGGGGTCCTTGATGATGCAGCGGGCCTTCCTCAGGCACCGTTTTGAGTAGTCACCATGCTTTTTATTTTTTAACTACCTATCAAGTTTTTTTCTGGTAACTATACTGTGAAGTGTCTTCTTGATATTTGAAGTCTTAAACTATGGTATGTTTTGATCAATTCTGTTTTTGTCTTTTACATATATTTTTCTATGTAACTTATTGTTTATCCAAACCACATTTTCTCTGAGTATTGACATTTTAGACTCTGGTGTATAACTGCCATTGTAGCTGCCAAACATTTAATATTTCAATTTCTGCATATTTATTTGTTTGTCATCTGGTGGAGTGTACAACAACATATTTTTCTCACTCACATAGTGAAAATATTGTTTTCCCCATTTTGCTATAAGGCAGAATATCAATAAACCACCCACTCAAACTCGGCTTGTGCTTAATTGCGAGTCATCCAATCTTACAGCTTCTATATCCATTCACATACCTGGCAGCAGATTATCTTGCTTTAGTTTAGACGTGTGATTTTATTCTGTTGTAGTTCATTGTCCCCTTGCTTGAGGAGACCATGATGGACTAATCTTCTGAGGCATCAACCATGCTGAGTTTAACAGAGACAAAACACAGTGGTCACAGTGGTCTGACCAATTTGCTTCGACAGGGGGGCATGTTCTTTTCTCAATCGATGGCTCTCTCCCACTGCTATGTCAATGGGCCATAGTGTGGTTGTTCATTTTATAATGTCTTTTCCACCTGTGCTCAATCATCATCTGATTTCTCACCCTTCTCATGACTTCTGAGTGGCAGAATGTGATGTGTATATCATGTCATGTTAACCATTATCAAAGCTGAAGGCAGTGGACCAGTTGAAGATATGAATAGATGGGTTCTTCAGGTTGTTTTACAGGTACACAACCACAGTGTTTCTATTGTATTGTCTAATGTTCAGGTCGTTTTACAGATAGCCATGAAGTTAATGTGAATTGCCAACTGAATCTGTTCGACCAACAAGTGTTTGAAACACAACCATTGTGTTTCTATTTTATTGTCTAACGTTCAGACGAGATTGTCTGACATCATAAGAGCAAGATGGTAGTAAAGCCAACTCAGCAACTCTGTTCATTCCCTCCCCCTCATAGGGATTTACAGTGCATCAAATGCACAACTTAATCATTGACCATGATGACACATTCTATTTTCTGACTGGTCTCCATTCTGTTTTCTGACTCTAGTCTCTATTCTGTTTTCTGACTCTAGTCTCCATTCTGTTTTGTGACTCTAGTCTCCATTCTGTTTTCTGACTCTAGTCTCCATTCTGTTTTGTGACTCTAGTCTCCATTCTGTTTTCTGACTCTAGTCTCCATTCTGTTTTCTGACTCTAGTTTCCATTCTGTTTTCTGACTCCCGAGTGGCGCAGCGGTTTAAGGCACTGCATCTCAGTCCTTGAGGCGTCACTACAGACACCCTGGGTCAAATCCAGGCTGTATCACAACCGGACGCGATTGGGAGTCCCATAGGGCCGCGCACAATTGGCCCAGCGTCATCTGGGTTTGGCCGGTGTAAGCTGTCATTGTAAATAAGAATTTGTTCTTAAATGACTTGCCTGGTTAAATAAATTAAAAGGGGGGCATGTTCCCTCCTCTGCTTCCTGAAATCGACAACTAACTCCTTTGTTTTGCTGACCTTTAGGGAGAGATTGTTGTCATGACACCACAATGCTAGTTAACTTACCTCCTCCCTATAGGCTGATTCATTGTTGTTGGTTATCAGGCCTACAACCGTGGTGTCATCAGCAAACTTGATGATAGAGTTGGGTGTTGTGCAAAACCACACAGTTGTGGGTGAACAGGGAGTACAGCAGAGGGCTGAGGACACACCCCTGGGGGGCCCCAGTGTGGAGGAGGTGTTGTTGCCAATCCTCACAGTCCAGGATCCAGTTGCAGAGAGTGGTGTCCAGACCCAGGGTTCTGAGCTTGGTGTTGAGCTTGGAGGGAACAATAGTGTTGAATGCTGAACTGTAGTCAATAAACAGCATTCTCACATAGGTGTTCCTCTTGTCCAGATGTGTTACAGCCGTGTGAATAGCGATGGAAATGGCATCTTCCATGGATCTGTTAGAGTGGTAGGTAAATTGGAGTGGGTCCAGTGTGCCTGGCATGCTGGCCTTGATGTGGGCCATGACCAGCCTCTCAAAGCACTTTACGATGACCGGGGTGAGTGCAACAGGGCATGTCACCTTGTCCTTCTTGGAGACTGGGACAATGGTGGTCTCTTTGAAGCAGGTGGGGACTACAGCCTGGGACAGGTTTAATATGTCAAAAAAGACACCCGCCAGCTGGCCAGCATACACTCTGAGGATGCGGCCAGGGATGCCATCTGGGCCGGCGGCTTTGAGAGTATTCACTCATTTTCCTCACGTCAGCCTCGGAGAGTATAAGCACCTAGTCGTACGGAGCAGTGAGAGTCTTCGGTGTTGTCTGCCTCGAAGCGAACATAGAATGTGTTAAACTCATCTGGGTGGGAGGCTTCGGTGGGCACCACACAGCTGGATTTGCCTTTGTACTCCGTGATAGTCCGTAGTCCTTGCCACATGTGTTGCGAGTCTGAGTTGTTGAACATTAATTAAAGTTTGAGTCTGTATTGTCTTTTTGCATCCCAAATGGATGTGCGGAGGTCGTACCTGCTCACCTTGTACACGTAACGCGCCACCGAGTCATCAGCGTTTATTCTGCTGACAATGAATGCTGCAGTACGGGCTTTCAGCATTGTATGGATTTCTCCGTTCATCCAGGGTTTTTGGTTGGGGTATGTCCGGATTGTTATTGTGGGAGGCACAATGATGAAGAAGGCACAGTGAAGGCACAGTGGTTTTTGGTTGGGGTATGTCCGGATTGCTATTGTGGGAGGCACAATGATGGAGAGGGTACAGTGAAGGCACAGTGAAGAAGGCACAGTGATGCCAAAACGTTGGTGGTTTACCCAATAAATTACTGGGTGTTTATATATAGAGTGTGCGACTCTATTTTTTATTGCGTGCAGTTTATCGCTGTTACACGGAACCCAAACCAGCTGCGCACGTGCGCCATCGTGCGCTATCATGCATAAATGTATTTTGTCCCCCTACACCAAACGTAATCCCGACACGCAGGTTAAAATATCAAAACAAACTCTGAACCAATGACATTAATTTGGGGACAGGTCAAAAATAATTAAACATGTATGGCAATTTAGCTAGTTAGCTTGCACTTGCAAGCTAATTTGTCCTATTTAGCTAGCTTGCTGTTGCTTGCTAATTTGTCCTGGGATATAAACATTGAGTTATTTTACCTGAAATGCACAAGGTCCTCTACTCCGACAATTAATCCACACATAAAACGGCCAACCGAATCGTTTCTAGTCATCTCTCCTCCTTCCAGGCTTTTTCATCCTTGAACTTATATGGTGATCGGCATCTAAACTTTCATAGTATTACCACGACAACCGGCAAAACAGTTCGTCTTTCAATCACCCACGTGGGTATAACCAATGAGGAGATGGGAGAGGCAGGAATTTCAGCACGATCTGCGTCAGAAATAGAAAGGAGTTCTATTTTAGCCCTTGGCATCGCAGACACTCGTTGATGCACGCGAGCTGTGTGGATGCAATAATTGAATAACATGGATTTCTAAATTTATTTTGCGACGCTCGCACACGCGATGTGTCCGGTCTGGTTAGCATGTTAGCCAGAACCTCGACACAAAATAATTTGTGTGTGTTTGTGTGTGTGTGTGTGGTACAACATCATCAACACATTTGGGAGTGGGACAACAGTAGACTAAAGAAAAAGTACTAACATTTATATTTTTTGTAAAGTGATCCTTTAACTTTAATCTCCCCACTCACCCACATTGCACCCAGATCCCCTTCATGCTCACCTAGCAGCGATGAGGTCCAGCAGGTGTTGCCAGCGCTCGCTGACCTTGCTGAGTTTGTGTTGTATCTCTGCAGCCTTGCTTTCATGACTGGCCCTGGCCAAGCGCTCCCCCATCACCTGCAGCTGCTGCTTATTCTCCTGGGCCACACCAATCTCTTCCTGGTAGTCCTGGGAGAGAGGGATTGCAAAAGGATGTTGTGAGAAGGTATGAGATCGAGATTGAGAGAGTGTATGTGTCTGCGTGTGTGTGTGTGTGTGTGTGTGTGTGTGCGTGCGAGTGTGTGTATTGTTTTGTGTCTTGATCATGAATATGTATGAATGAGTGTGTATTTATATGTCATGTTTATGTCTTTGTGAGTGTGTGTGTAATGTGTGTAATCACCTTGCGCAGCTTCTCGATCATCTCCTGGATGCTGATGTCTCCATTCTGAGACACCTTGCTCTCCATTTGGGTGAGCCACTCACACAGGTCCTTGTTCTTCTCGTTAAACACTGCCCACTCATTCAGCTTCTCACTCACCTGCTGCCTGCGCAGGGACAGCTATGGAGGGGAGGAGGGGGGTGCGGGGTGGAGGGTCAGAGGAGGAGGGCGCAGAAGAAAAATACAATATCTGGAGTCAATTAAAACTCTTTGAAACAGCAACCACAATGCATGCCAAGCTCCCAGCCCTGTGCAGTTATCTATGCATATCCTCTCTGCCGGAACCAAACTAACCCCGACCTTACATTATCTCTAAGGCACAATGACACTGTGTGTGAGTGACGTCCGGAACATAAGCAATAGATATGCTTACTGAACACACAGCATATGGACTTCATCACAGTTAAGACACCACTGCCATGTCTCTATTCACTGTGCTAAAGAGCCATGCACACTCAGGCCAAGCTAACAATGTGTAACAGATATATAGCCCACTGATTATTTTAACACAATGTGTAATGATCTGGGCACAGACTGATTAGATTACTTTTGTATCTGAGGGAGCAGGGCCAGAGACACTCAAGTCTAGGCTGGGTGGTAAAGCATTGACTATAGAGATACACAGTCAGACACTCTAGTATTATTTGTATTCATTATCCCCAATTTTGTGATATCCAATTGTATTTAGGATGTGCTGAACACATTGTAGATGTGCCAGGTGAGTTATGGTTCATGACGTGCGTGTGTGTGTGTGTACCTGCTGACATACACTACTGTTCAAAAGTTTGGGGTCACTTAGAAATGTCAGTGTTTTTGAAAGAAAAGCACATTTTTTGTCCATTAAAATAACATCAAATTGAACAGAAATACAGTGTAGACATTGTTAATGTTGTAAATGACTATTGAAGCTGGAAATGGCTGATTTAGATCTCGTACAACGCCATGTACTACTCCCTTCACAGAACAGCGCAAACTGGCTCTAACCAGAATAGAAAGAGAAGTGGGAGGCCCCGGTACATAACTGAGCAAGAGCACAAGTACATTAGAGTGTCTAGATTGAGAAACAGATGCCTCACAAGTCCTCAACTGGCAGCTTCATTAAATAGTACCCGCAAAACACCAGTCTCAACGTCAACAGCGAAGAGGCGACTCTGGGATGCCAGCCATCTAGGCATAGTTCCTCTGTCCAGTGGCTGTGTACTTTTGCCCATCTTAATCTTTTCTTTTTATTGGCCAGTCTGAGATATGGCTTTTCTTTGCAACTCTGCCTAGATGGCTGGCATCCCGGAGTCGCCTCTTCACTGTTGACGTTGAGACTGATGTTTTGCGGGTACTATTTAATGAAGCTGCCAGTTGAGGACTTGTGAAGCGTCTGTTTCTCAAACTAGACGCTAATGTACTTGTCCTCTTGCACACATCTTCAGTTTCTTGGCAATTTCTTGCATGGAATAGCCTTTATTTCTCAGAAAAAGAATAGACTGACGAGTTTCAGAAGAAAGGTCTTTGTTTCTGGCCATTTTGAGCCTGTAATCGAAACCACAAATGCTGATGCTCCAGATACTCAACTAGTCTAAAGAAGGCCAGTTTTATTGCTTCTTTAATCAGGACAACAGTTTTCAGCTGTGCTAACATAATTGCAAAAGGGTTTTCTAATGATCAATTAGCCTTTTAAAATGATAAACTTGGATTAGCTAACACAACGTGGCATTGGAACACAGGAGTGATGGTTGCTGATAATTGGCCCCTGTACACACATGTAGATATTCCATAAAAAAATCTGCAGTTTCCAGCTTCAATAGTCATTTACAACATTAACAAAGTCTACACTGTATTTCTGATCAATTTGATGTTATTTTAATGGACAAAAAAATGTGCTTTTCTTTAAAAAACAAGGACATTTCTAAGTGACCCCAAACTTTTGAACGATAGTGTATATCCTCCCACTGTGTGTGTGTGTGTGTGTGTGTGGTGTGTGTGTGCGCCAGGTGTGTCTACCTGGTGACAGATCTCCTCCCACTGGCGCTGCAGCAGCTGGAGGCGGTCCTGCAGGACTGTGAGGTCATCAGCACTGACCACGCCCTCCAGAGAATCCCTCAGCAGGAACAGAGAGGTGAGGTCATCAGTCCAGCCATCCACATTGCTCTCTAACTCCTACACCACACAGAAAGATGATGGGTTAGAGAGAGAGGATACACACACATAAAGGTAATCCATCACACATTAATTGAAAGAGAGGTACACAACACACAAACACAATCATTTAAACTAATATAGAGGAATGCAGAGTAGGGCTGGACAATATGGGCAAAATATCATATCATGGTATTTTTCAAATTTTGACGGTATTTCATGTTTTTGATTAATAAAAGTTCTACATTTGCTTTATGAGTAGTGTGTGACCCTAGGGTGGCAACACATATATTCTACATTATTTCAATGGGTCTTTCTCCATTCTGATTGTTTTATAATGTTCAATTTAACTTCAACCTAAAATAATTTCCTGCATTTCCATGCGATTTAGATCAAAACACTTGGGTGAACTTTTGGAATCATGTAAATATAATGTTTATTAGTGATGTTCAGTGTTTCCTATGGGACCCTATAATCTTTGGCTACATTAAATCTTTGTTCATATAGACAACATATTCATGCTTTGCCTATTCCTCTTTGATTTAGAAGGTACTGTTGCACAAACAACATGCTGATTTAGGCCTCCACCAGCACTGGTATCAGGCTGTACTAGCCAGCTATGTTTGCTCTGACTCAGTACTTTTATTAGCTAGTTAGCTAGTGAGTAGCATTATTGGCTAACACGATTTAGCTTAACTTGCTAAGAAAATACAAAACTAGCTGTTTGCTGATGTAAGAAACACAAACTAATATTGTAATTATAGAACGCTTGTGGATTTATATTAAGATCAAAGTGGAAACAACATCGTTGCATGTGCTGCATTGACCATGCAGACTGAACGAAAGTGTCTCGTGGTCAAGCAACAACAAATGCTCTCCTTGAGGGAAGGGGTGGGACTAGGTCTGTGTGGAAAGCGGCTTGGAGAGAGGGAGCGGAGAGGGATGACTCAAGTAGCGGAGTAAACTATACAAATGGACATTACACACAGTGTAGAACATTTAACAAACCAAACATTCAAATACCTTTATAGGAGGTAAAGCAAAAACCCAAACCGGTCCGTGCATCAATACCGGTATATAGTAAAATATTGTAACCGCCCAGCCCTAATGCAGAGCTGAGCAAATCTTTTTAGGTTTGAGAAGATTGTAACAAAATATTATATAGACTAACTGAGCCTAGCCAACTTGAGCGTCACACAAGGCTAAAACAAGCTATCTAATCTGTTGTTTGAGCACCACTGCATCACCAGATGATGCTGCGGATGATGAGTCATAAAAGCCACAGAAAACACTAGGAGGACACGTCTTCAGCTGAAAACATGACAAAGGCTAAATGAATCATAAAAAATGATGTATGAAGCACAGCATCTTAAGGGCTAGCATTTCCTCCTAGATGGAAACAGAACCAACAACATTATCTTAGTGTTAAATCTTAGGCGTAAAACAGGGAAATCTAACATTGTATCAAACCTTAATTGCTAAGACTGAACACAAAAAATAGGCAAGGACAGAATAAAAATACAATCTGTCTGAACTGTCTGCAAACCAAAGCCAAAACAATACACAACACAAATATTAGCAACTAGGCTCACTTCCTTGCCAGTGTGTCAGCTATTTACTAACGGTTTGTGTTGCAGGTGGATTACGCTAGGCAATTTCATATTATGTAATAAGTTAACACACACACACACACACACACACAGAAAGCTGATGCCCTGGCAGAGGCTAACCATGCTACTGGCCCTTCCCCCTAAGGAGTAGAGGACATGTCATGCATGAAACATCACTGTGTGAGTACAGTGCACACAGCAAACAGAGTGTCACTGTGTGAGTACAGTGCACACAGCCAACAGAGTGTCACTGTGTGAGTACAGTGCACACAGCCAACAGAGTGTCACTGTGTGAGTACAGTGCACACAGCCAACAGAGTGTCACTGTGTGAGTACAGTGCACACAGCAAACAGAGCGTCACTGTGTGAGTACAGTGCACACAGCCAACAGTGTCACTGTGTGAGTACAGTGCACACAGCCAACAGAGTGTCACTGTGTGAGTACAGTGCACACAGCCAACAGAGTGTCACTGTGTGAGTACAGTGCACACAGCCAACAGAGTGTCACGGTGTGAGTACAGTGCACACAGCCAACAGAGCGTCACTGTGTGAGTACAGTGCACACAGCCAACAGTGTCACTGTGTGAGTACAGTGCACACAGCCAACAGAGTGTCACGGTGTGAGTACAGTGCACACAGCAAACAGAGTGTCACTGTGTGAGTACAGTGCACACAGCCAACAGTGTCACTGTGTGAGTACAGTGCACACAGCCAACAGAGTGTCACGGTGTGAGTACAGTGCACACAGCAAACAGAGTGTCACTGTGTGAGTACAGTGCACACAGCCAACAGTGTCACTGTGTGAGTACAGTGCACACAGCCAACAGAGTGTCACTGTGTGAGTACAGTGCACACAGCCAACAGAGTGTCACTGTGTGAGTACAGTGCACACAGCCAACAGAGTGTCACTGTGTGAGTACAGTGCACACAGCCAACAGAGTGTCACGGTGTGAGTACAGTGCACACAGCCAACAGAGTGTCACTGTGTGAGTACAGTGCACACAGCCAGAGTGTGATCACAGTGTGTCTGCACAGATCAGAGATGGTCATGAAGCAAGGAACATAAAATACAACATGCAGTCCAAATCGGTCCTGCATTTGACATTTGTTTATTACTACATTGTGAAAACAAAGAGCTAGTTACACAGGTATCCCCAACATAACAACCCCAAGCCAGTGATACACAGCAGACACAATGTTGTAATGTGGAATCTGAGGAATACGTGTCACTGAGTCGAGATTAGAAAGACGGCTGGAGCCCTCTGGACAAATCCAGGAGTCTGTGTGTGTGTGTGTGTGTGTGTGTGTCTCTCACCTTGCAGCGGACTTGCTCAGAGTGCAGCTCCTCATGGTTGTCTGGTAGAGGCAGGGACAGCTTCCTCTTAAAGGCCCTCAGCTTCTCCAAAGACGCAGCTATACCCTTCTCACAGCGGCCCCAGTCCTACACACACACAAATACACACTCTTTAGAGATCGAGCACGGCACCTTCCAGTAGCTCTGATGCCACATACGCTCTCAATGTCAACACATTCTCTCGCTCTCTCTCTCGCTCTCTCTCTCGCTCTCTCTCTCTCTCTGTCACCACTTGCCGGTGTTGCTGCTGTTACTGCGGATCTGCCTAGATTCAATAGCGCAGGAGTAGCAAAACATTCTCCCTGCAGTAGCAGCAGTGATGGCGAGAGAGAGAGAGAGAGAGAGAGAGAGAGAGAGAGAGACGTAGAATACACAACCATCTATCAACATAGTTAACAGACTACTGAGCAGTGTAACAATACAGCTACAGGCACTGACTAGCAATACCCAAGGCTAGAGTGAGATGGTAGAATTACACAAGCCAGAGAACCAACATCATTAAAAGAACAGAGGTTGAATTAATGGCCATGGTCAGAGATAAAACAATACTTAGAGCCAGACGCAAAAGTAATACTTGAAGAAGAACCACAATTCTCCAAAATAGAATAGCCGGAGCAGAGTACCTAGAGTACCAGTGGCTAGCTGTCTCAGGATCGAGTCCTCACTCGAGGGATGGAGGGAGAGGGGAGGAGGAGGGAGAATATAGCCATCTTCCTTTACTAAAGCCTATAAACTGCGTCACATACACAGCCCTCTTTAAAAAAGACTGCTCTCTCAGCCCATAAAATCTGCTTCTTTCCATGGCTTCATCTCTGATTATGTCTGAGTGACTGCACACTGCCTGGAGCCTGTCTGTGTGTGTGTGTATGTGTCTGTGTGTGTGTGTGTATGTGTGTGTGCTTGCGTGCGTGCGTGCGCGCGTGTGTGCTCGCGCACATACTTTTACACTGCTGACACTCACTCCCTATCTGTCTGTTGTTCCTTGTTCTATTCCTGGCAGTGGTTAGGCTGCACTCTGGACAGCATGCATAATAGATGTGATCATTTGGTTTCACTGTCCTGCATTTTAAACCAGCACTGCTCCTCATTAGGCTTCATACTGTATGTACTGCAGACCCCCAGGCCCTCTTTCATATGACCTTTATACTGCTGGCTGCATACAGGATCAGCTGCTAGCTTAGCATATGATGCTAATTCATATTCTGATCAAATTAGAGAGGTTGAACTAACATGCTGGCAATGCAATGTAGCAATATCATAAATACATTGCATCCCAATGTGATGCAGCAATAGAGATCCATGCAAGAGCATATCAGGTAAAACGTAAGCTCTGGTTCAAACTAGGTGATCCAAAAATAGACACTCTGTCATCACACTGGCAATGGAGAGAAATAAAAAATGGTGCTGGCTCCTGCTGAAGCAGACTAGCACCCGGACTGGTGACAACAACCCAATCATGCCTGGCAAGGAATCTACTGTACAGCATATGGTTTCAGTCTGGGTACATGGCAAGCACTTGGAAAGCTTAGTCACAGGACACTCAGATATAGAAATGTGTTGTGTAGAACAGACTTGATTCTTGATCATGTAAAATAGGCAATCAAGGCACAATCTGGAAGGTGACAGAGGGATGTCTAAACATTACACCCAACTGAATAAACAACAATGTCCCATGCAGGCAGTTTGGTTACGTGTTGGTTGTGTGTTGGTTGAGTGTTGGTTCTTGGTTGAGTGTAGGTTGTGTGTTGGCTGTGGGTTAGTTGTGTGTTGGTTTTGTGTTGGTTGTGGTTTGTTGTATTTTGGTTGTGGTTTGGTGGTTTGTGTTGGTTGAGTGTTAGTTGTGGTTGGGTTGTGTGTTTTTTTTGCCAGGGGGGTAGATCAGCTTTAATATTGCAGATAGATTGTAGGTTCTATACATTTTTGAATCAATTCTAATCCCCCTTATTACCCCGACTACTGACCTGGCTGTGACAAGGCTACAGTCCCATTACCCTGACTACTGACCTGGCTGTGACAAGGCTACAGTCCCATTACCCCGACTACTGACCTGGCTGTGACAAGGCTACAGTCCCATTACCCCGAATACTGACCTGGCTGTGACAAGGCTACAGTCTCATTACCCCGACTACTGACCTGGCTGTGACAAGGCTACAGTCCCATTACCCTGACTACTGACCTGGCTGTGACAAGGCTACAGTCCCATTACCCCGACTACTGACCTGGCTGTGACAAGGCTACAGTCCCATTACCCTGACTACTGACCTGGCTGTGACAAGGCTACAGTCCCATTACCCTGACTACTGACCTGGCTGTGACAAGGCTACAGTCCCATTACCCCGACTACTGACCTGGCTGTGACAAGGCTACAGTCCCATTACCCTGACTACTGACCTGGCTGTGACAAGGCTACAGTCCCATTACCCCGACTACTGACCTGGCTGTGACAAGGCTACAGTCCCATTACCCCGACTACTGACCTGGCTGTGACAAGGCTACAGTCCCATTACCCCGACTACTGACCTGGCTGTGACAAGACTACAGTCCCATTACCCCGACTACTGACCTGGCTGTGACAAGGCTACAGTCCCATTACCCCGACTACTGACCTGGCTGTGACAAGGCTACAGTTCCATTACCCCGACTACTGACCTGGCTGTGACAAGGCTACAGTCCCATTACCCCGACTACTGACCTGGCTGTGACAAGGCTACAGTCCCATTACCCCGACTACTGACCTGGCTGTGACAAGGCTACAGTCCCATTACCCCGACTACTGACCTGGCTGTGACAAGGCTACAGTCCCATTACCCCGACTACTGACCTGGTTGTGACAAGGCTACAGTCCCATTACCCTGACTACTGACCTGGCTGTGACAAGACTACAGTCCCATTTTGCAGCTGTGCAGGAAGCATAACTTGTGCTTAATATGGGCAAAACTAAATACATGTTGTTTTCAAGTTCTTGTAAGATTGTCTCAGATGAATTACATCTTCACTCATCAGATGGTTCTATAATCGAACGAGTCTCTGCATACAAATACCTTGGTATTTAGATTGACAATGATTTATTGTTTAAAAAACATACGAATGAGCTTGTTAAGAAATTAATATTTAAAGTGGGCTTTTTTTTACAAACAAATCTTGTGTCGCTCTAGTCAGCAGGAAGAATATTGTGCAGTCAACCTTTCTACCTTTTCTTGATTACGGTGATACTATTTATCAAAGTGCAGCTGCCTCTACTCTTAAACCCCTGGATGCTGTTTTTCATAGAGCCTTTCGTTTTATCACAGAATAGAGTTTTATTACTCTTCACTGTATTCTTTACCAAAAGGTTGTCTTGTCCCCTTTGAAGTCACGTATATCATCACATCATTACACTCTTTGTTTACAATGCCCTGCTCCACAAGTTTCCGACTTACCTAACTTCGATATTAAGATTTATAATTACAAGTTATCAAACAGGGTTGGTTAACTCTGGAGACTCCTTTGGTTTAGAGAGTGGACAGAGGAATGTTATAATGAACAACGAGTTTGTTTTAGTTGATTGTGTTTAGTGTTTTGTACATATTTATGTTTGTCTGTGCAATTTGTGTCGTGCTGTATTTTACTTGTTTTATAGTGTATACAATTTTTTTGTTCTATGAAATTGTATATGCAGGGCTCCCTTAAAAAAGAGACACTGGTCTCAATGGTGGCTCCCTGCTAAAAAACATAATATATATATTTGAATCCTAATTTCCTCTTTCTTCAAGTGCTGGATTTTCACCCACAGCACCCAATCCACCATTAATTTTATTCCAACCCTCTGATGCCCACAGATGAACCAATCCTTCCCAGTATAATGCCATTTTGCTATTTACTTTTGCAATACATCCCTCCAAAATTTCTACCAATATTGCCCTAAAAATAAATACTTTACCCAAGAGTATAATGATATTTCCCATTGACTGATCGTGATTTTTCAGATCCCCTAACAATACAGTTTGCAGGTCCATCTGAACCCCGATATTATGACTTAACAACCATTTCTGGAACTAACTCCAAAATCGAGCCACCGATGGACAGTACCAGAAATAAAACTAAATTTGTTGTGGCAGGCTGCTCAAGGCTGACTGTTCAATGCCCCATACATTGAGCATTCTTTTTGTATCAAGTATTTTATATAATAGCTTAAATTGAAGCGAACGGATTGATGTATCAATTGTTGTTTTATATGTCAGTTCGTAGACCCGATGCCAAGGTATTGGGACATCAAAAACCTGTTCTAACAATTCAATGGTTATAATAACTAGGTATGTTGGTTGTGTGCTGGTTGTGGGTTGGTTGTGTGTTTGCTGTGGGTTAGTTGTGTGTTGGTTGTGTGTTTGTTGTGGGTTGGTTGTGTGTTGGTTGAATGTAGGATGTGTGTTGATTGTGGGTTGGTTGAGTGTTGGCTGTGGGTTGGTAGTGGTTGGGTTGTGGTTGAGTTGTGTGTTGGTTGTGGTTTGGTTGTGTGTTGGTTGTGTGGTGCTTATGGTTTGGTTGTGTGGTGGTTGTGGTTTGGTTGTGTGTTGGTTGTGGAATGACAGACCTTGAGCAAGCTTAGCAGCTCTCTCTTCTGTTCGTCCAATCGGACGTTGGCATGTCTCCAGCACTCCTGCATGTCCATCAGCTCCGTCTGCAGGGCTGACTCCGCCCTGGCATCAGCTGACAGGAGCAGGCTCCGCCCCGCCTCCACCGCCAGAATGTAGCCACCCTGCTGCCTCTGGAGCACACGCTCCCTTAACTAGGGGGAGAAGGTTTGGGTTTACTGTCAGTCTTTATTGTGGGAAATATATAATGAAGTTATATGGAATGTATATTTATTGTCCAGTCTATGTGTTATTACACTGACTACATTGTTAAACCTCAGCAATACAAAAACATTGTGTGAACACTGAAATGTTTATAACTTTTATTGAAGCTTTTTGCCAGCTACAGGTCACAATATATCACATAGAGGAGAAGTATGTCTATTCCACCCACCTGTATCTGGTCCAACATGGTCCTGGCCTGCTGTAAGGCCACCGCCTCTCCCTGTTGATGCACTTCCGGGTCGCGAGACACTTCCTGTATCCATCGCCGCAGCTTCTCCGACATCTCCCTGTAGCGCTGCCATTGGCGGACCAGGCTGTCAATTATCCCTCTCCTTTGCTGGGCCCGCCTCACAACACCCTGCCATTGGTTACCCAGCAGAGCCAGTTTCAGGCTGAAGTCATCCCTGCAGGAAAGAGAGAGAGATTTACCCCAAATAAACCATTATGTGTGTGTGTGCGTGTTTGTGTGTGTGTTCCTTACCTGTCGTCCACCTGTCCCTGGTCCAGCAGGCGATGGCCATCACTGATGATGGAGTAGAGAATCTGCTGCCTGCTGAACATTTCTGCCTGGAACAACTACACAGAAACATTTACAGAGATCAACATACAGGTACAGAGAAACAGCTTACAAGCCCATACCCCCCTGCCCCTAACCTCCCTCCCTCCCCTGACACCCCCCCCACTCCTCTCACCTCCCTCCCTCCTCCTATCCTCACCTCATGGTCTCTCTGCTGCTCCAGCAGGCTGTGGTAGTTCCCAGAGGTCTCAGCGGCCAGCTTTTGTTCCGTCTGGGACAGGAAGTCCATCCAGTCCTCACACTTCTGCAGGAAGCTCTGCTGCTGCAGCAACACCGCCTGCAGCTTACTGAGGAGGGAGACACGAGATAGCACAGAGTCACACAACAGATTGTAACACCTTTATCCATCCTGTGGAACAATAACAACATAATGAACATGCAACATGGAGTTCTTGTTTTTCAACCTACATCCTATCGTTAGTAAATTAGAGTAACACACAATGAGATAGGAATGGCTTGATAAGTGCAATGCATGTGTAACTATTGTTCTGTATGTGAAGACGTTAATGAAGCAACCTGAATCTCTCAGTCAGGTGTGCGGAGTGGGAGGTCCAGGCTCTGTTGAGGCTCTGGAGGCGTTTGATCTCTCGGTCGTTCAGGGGAAGTCTGTAGGCCAGCTCATTCACACGCTCTAGATCAGGAGAATGGCTGCTCAACTTACACATCTGGCTCTGGAGAGGGAGGAAGGGATTTAAGAGATGTTCTGAATTTATAGTGCAATAGAGGCAATATAGAAGCAATTGAAGAAGCAATAGTGTTATCAAGGATTCAACAGAGGTTCAGCTCAGTTGTCAGACATGTTTACCTTGAGTTTTTCCATGCGCTCCTGTATGACAGTGAGGTCCGGTGTTCCGACTGGGTCGGACTCCCTCAGAACCTCTTCAGCCTCCTCAGCCTGACAGGTCAGAGAGTCCAACTGCTCTTTAAAACGCTCACAGTCCTCAGCTCCACACTAGAGAGGGAGAAATAGAGGGGGTACAAAAGTATGAATGTACTGTATATAGTGTACATTAAGGGTGTTTGGACATGTGGACACTGCTCTACTGTGTGCTTGTGACGCTGTAGCACAGACGACCCACCTGCAGTACTTCCTGCTGCCTGTGCAGGGCGTGCTCCAGCGTTGCTAGGCGATGTGTGAGTGACAGGCAGTCTGATTGGAGGGCTGCCATGGAAGAGGCATCAACCTGAGTCTTCAGCTGTTCCCCCAGCTGCTGGAGCTGTAGTAGAGACTGTTGTACTGTTGCCTGGGCACCCAGCAACTCCTACACAACAACAACAACACAGATATGAGGATTGGAATTGGAGGACGAAATACTGTGAACTTGGTTCTGTAAGAGTAAGGTCAGAAGGCAAAAATGAATAGCATCAGTAAACGATAGAGGGCTTTTCTCCTCTGAAAGAGAAGTTACTATTACTGTCCTCCATGCTTGGCAACTGAAACCCTTTTCTACATCTTCACTGTGGAGTTTCTATAATTTAAACACTGAAAATAAACCGTTTTGGCTCTACTGTACTTTGTATCACCAGCCCTGCCAGCCTCCCTCACCCTGTTAGGTCTGTGCGGCACTTTGGCCTAACAGTCTGAAAGGTCTTTTGTCATGGTGCGCTGGGTCTGTATTCAGACACACACACTGGGTGTAATTTGGCCACCTACCGAAGGGCCAGGGCCTTTGGTACTTCTTTGAAACACGCTGACAGGCAGTTTCTATGCTTATTCACATGAGAGCAAGGCTGCATTCTTCACTAAAAGCTAGGCTTTCAGAAAGGAAATGTATATCTAAGGAAAACTGCTGTGTGGCAGATCGGCTCTAATTTTATCTTGCCGATTCACCCTCTGAATGACCCAAATACAAAATCCATGTTTCAATTGTCTCAAGGTTTAAAAATCCTTCTTTAACCTGTCTCCTCCCCTTCATCTACACTGACTGAAGTGGATTTAACAAGTGACATCAATAAGGGATCATAACTTTCACCTGGATTCACCTGGTCAGTCTGTCATAGAAAGAGCAGGTGTTCCTAATGTTTTGTACACTCAGTGTATGTCATCTAGGTGCATTCATTGCTTACGCTGCAGTCTCTAATCCATGCGTTGCTTTCCTCTTCCGTGACGTCTCTGTCGGTGGCACTCTTGAGCAGCCTGTCGGCCCTCTCCTCCTGTCTGTGTACAGCAGAGACACACTGGTCATACAGCTCTGTGTAGCGCTGCCACAGACCCAGCAGAGCCTTGCTGCTCCTCAGCTGTTCTGAGATCTGCTCCAGCAGACCGTTCCACCTGAGACAGAGGAAGATAATAAGTTAGGATCTGAACTGGGAGCAGTTATGACACCGAACCGACAATAGTGTTGCACTTGCATCAAGTGTCACATACTGTTCTAAGATAAGCCAACCGTTACTGTGTATACTGAGTGTTAACATTCCAGACTCCTAGCTCACAGTGGGCCCCAGGAAGATTAGCTGTTGTAACAGCTAATGGGGATCCAAATCCCCATTACCCTGCAGCCCTTCTTCAATGCCCACCTGATGTTGACGTCCCGGAGGGCTCCGTCCAGTGTTTCTGCCACAGACGGGTGGCACTCTGTCAGCAGCTGATGTGTGACAGAGCCAAACTTCCTCAGACTGCTCTCCTGCTTGTCTAACTCCTCCTGCAGGTTCTGAACAGGTACATAGTGCCGGGTCAATGACAAAGATAAAACACAGAGAATCTGTTCACTCTCTACAAACAAATCAGGCTAAATGTTGTATTGCTATTACATGACAATTCAACAATCTCAATTTAACTTCAATCTTGACCTCTTGCCTTCCTATGACAATCTTGCCTTCATTCTGCATAGTATTTTTTCTTCGATTTTGTTATTCAAAATGTTTCCCATGTTATTCCAACCTCAGGGTAATGTTGAGGTTGTATTTTAGTTGTGTTTTGGTTGTATTTTAGTTGTGTTTTGATTGTATTTTGGTTGTATTTTAGTTGTGTTTCGGTTGTCTCACCTCCAGGCTTTCCACCTGTTGCTGTACAGCCTCCAGGGAGCCTGTGAGCAGGTGTAGCCGGGACACGGAGTACCTCCCCTCCATCAGGTAACCGTTGATCTCCTCAGCAGCACGGCGGTACAGAGTCCACTGCTCCAGCACTGACCGCAGGCTCACCTTCATCTGACCAATCTGGAGGGCCGCGGAGAGAGGACATTATGTTCCACAGTTCGTTTTTTTACTATTGTCAGGGAATTCTCTGAAAGCCATGGGGGTTAAATTGGGATTATAATAAAGTGAAGCCAGTTCAGACAGGAAACCTTAGTGTTTACATAAGCTGATAGCAACTATGCTCTGGTGTTTCTTTGCTGCCATGCTGTTGCTGTAACATGCTGTAAATTCGCTATGCATTGTCTGTTTTCTGCTAGCCCACCACCACGCCAGCCTCCAACTGTTTGGCTCTGCTCTTTTCCAATAGGGTGGATTGGTAAAGCTATACCCCGCTCACTGCCTGTAGTTTGTTGTTATGTTAATGATTTCAGCATTGCTATGGCAGTGAGCTACCCCGAAGCTGCAGAGTCTACCGCCAAGACCTAAAGTATTGAAATTGACTTTCTAATAAATGGTTAAAAAAAAATACTGGTGTTTTCTGTCTGAATTGAGGTTAGATTTGGATATGGTACTCTAGGTGGTGAAACTGTTCCTAAAATTTAAACAAAATCTGTCAGATTAATTGTGTGAGTGTCATGGTATCAGTCTGGAGAATTGTCTATAAACCCACCATATTGTCCAGGTTGGTCCAGGACTGGTTCAACCCTTTAAGGGTCTCCATAACAACAGAGCAGGCCTGCCCCCTCTTTTCCTGGATGAGTCTGCTCCCTCTCTCTTCAGCTTTCTCTAAATCCTTCTCTTTCTCCTTCACTAACTCTTCCAACTCCTGAGCAAGAGAAAGAGAGGGAATAGAAAGATAAACAACATAAGAAAACAAATATGATAGATGAATTAGAACTGATCTGAGGTTAGAAAACTTACTGTGAAGAGAATATTTGCTTGTAGGTTTAATGGGAAATTGTGAATGGTGTTAATGCTGTATCTATGTCCCTACCTGACAGTCTTTGAGTGCATTCTGCACCGATGCTACGTCATCTATCCTGTGTCTCTTCTTCAGTTTGTCTTCTTGCAGGGTCAGCCAGGTCTTCAGGGCCTGAACACCATTCTCATGCTCCATCCAGCCCTCCAACAGGCCTTCCAACAGCTGGATCTGGGGTACACACACAGCAACATGTCACACAACAAGAACAACAACTGCTATCAATGTCTGAAAGGCAAAGCATGAACTTGAGAGATCAGCGTGTAGATCGTTGACTTGTCGTTCACCTAAATCTTGTTGTTCTGGCTATCAAACAGTTACTGATGACATCTATCCAAAAGGTGTGGGGGAGGCTTTCAGAAACATCATTCCTCCAGATCAATGGGGGGGCGGTAGCTACCTTCTCAATGATGAGGCCTTGCAGTATCTGCCAGCGGCGATTCATGGCTCCCAGGCGCTCGGCGAAGTCGGTCTTGTCGCTGCGCTTCCCCTCCACATCTTGACTACTGATCTGGAGCACCGACTGGTTGACGAAGTCCACCGTCAGCTGTTTACATGTCAGGTCTATACTGAACCCCTGGAGAGACAAACAGGGGAATGGGAGAGGGGAGGTGAGAGAGAGAAAGAGAAAGAGATGGGAGGGAGATAGAGGGTGGGGGAGAGAGAGATGGGAGGGAGAGAGAGAGAGAAAGATGGGAGAGAGAGATAAGAGGGAGCGAGAGAGAGATGGAAGGGAGAGAGAGTGGGTAGATGTGGGAAAGTATAGAGACAGGATACATTGAGTAATGGGAGAGAGTGGGACAGCAGAGACAGAAAAAGGGTGAGAGAGAGAGATAAATTGTCACAACACTCATATAAATCATTACAATGATGCTCTGATTTTGTTTTAGCAATGTCTCTGAGAGGAGTACCTCTACTACACTATCTTACCTTGTACTTCTGTAGGTAGTCCTGAACAACCTCTGACCCCACTGCTCCCATGATCCTCTGCTGGTCCTCCGCTATCACGTTCTCCATGAGAGACATCCAGCTCATCAGCTCTGTGATGGCGTGACGCGACGCCAGCTTCTCCATCTGCAGCTGCAGGCACAAACACAAAGTCATGTTACAAGCTGCATCTCTCCATTTCCCAGTTCTCAGTGGACTGACACCACAGACACCACAGACACCACAGACACCGCAGCAGGAGGCATTTCTTTAGTTATAACATTCCTAACTTATGAATTAGTTACAAAATGTGTTACTCTACATATTAAGCTAAACAATGGTAGCAAGTTAACAAACTTTAGACTGATCCCGTACCTGGTGTAGTTTTTCCTGTACCACTGGGATGCGTGTGAACAGCTCAGCCCACTGGGTGTCCACCTGGGCCAGAGCTGATCTCAGACCAGCCGTGTCCACCCTCTTCAGCCGCAGCAGCTGGTTGCCTGTACTCAGCACTGAGGAGCGCAGAGATGACTTCGCATCCACCTCCTTAGAGAACTCCTACAGGGGGAGAGAAAGAGAGAGAGAGGGGGAGATGAGCTTTCATTCCTTTTGTTAGATCATTGCACATGTTGGTGTAAAGAACACGACTGCACATAGGACCCAGAGGTTTTCTTGGCCAGCTGACGTGACCAAGAAAAAGCTTGTTCTATCTACAGCATACATGTATAAATACATTTCTCTGGGATATGTGTAGGCCTATCTATCTGGTGTAACTTGAGGTCTCAGTCTCACTCACCAGGAAGGCATACAGGTGGTCTCTGACCGTCTCCAGCTCCTGAGGTACGGTCACAGACTGTGTGGTCCAGAACTCCAGACGGTCCAGAGCTGACCGCAACCACTGACTCAACTCTGCTGACTCACTCTGGTACCTGTAAGGTCACATGATATAACAGCAGCAAATGTTTAGTTCTAGGATTAGTGTTTCATGTTTAGTTCTAGGATTAGTGTTTCATGTTTAGTTCTGGGATTAGCGTTTCATGTTTAGTTCTGGGAATAGTGTTTCGTGTTTAGTTCTGGGATTAGTGTTTCGTGTTTAGTTCTGGGATTAGTGTTTCGTGTTTAGTTCTGGGATTAGTGTTTCGTGTTTAGTTCTGGGATTAGTGTTTCATGTTTAGTTCTGGGATTCAATTTTAAAAACGTACTTAGCTAGTCTGGACCCATACTGTAGTGTATCTTCCACCGTTGGCATACATGGTTAAAATTAGCAATAGCATATACAGCGTAGAAACACAACACAATGACTACTTCTATGATATACAGTATCTATTCAGGCTAATACCCCGCAATAACTTTAAACCAAACCCACTCTACTCCTCTCCCCCACCCCCTCCACTCTCCTCCTCTTCCCTCTTCTCTCCCACCTCCCCTCTCCCTCTCCCCCTCCCCTCTCCTCTGACCTGCTCCAGTGTTTGAGGGTGGAGTCGAAGCGGTGCAGCTCCTTGTTGACCTTGGTGGTGGAGCAGAGCCAGTGTTCCCCTAGCTGGGTGAGTTGGTTCTCCAGGTCTGAGCAACACACAGACAGCAGCAGCCTCTTCCCCTCTTCCATCACCTGGTAGAGCTGGGGCTGGTGCTCTGTCAGGCTGGTCTTCAGGCGCTATAGACGGGAAGGAGGAGAGGTAAGAGGTATGGATCAGAAAACAATGACCTGGAAGTCACAGTACCCAATACCAAGGTGTTTCAATACCACGTGCAAGGAGAACACAAACATGCATACCCAGGGGACACCTGTATGTGTATCCATGGGGGAGATACATTGAATTCAGTTAGGTTTTTATTGATTTCCATTGCAACAAGGGAACATGTTAAAATAATCGGTCTTGTGCCAGGTCAATCAGTAGGTGTGTATGATGAGAGGTGTGTGCTGTGTACCTGGTAGAGAGTGATCCTGTCACTGAGTCTCTCCTCTGTCTCCTCCACCAGGCCCACCGTAGGGATACTACACTCTACTGCCTCCAGCTGCCTGTACAGAGCCTGGTAGTCCTCCACCAGCATGCTCCACGACTGGGACAGACAACAGACAGACAACAGACAGAGAGAGAGAGAGAGAAGGGAGGGGAAAGGGTTAATATTATACTGTTCATCAAATCACTTTGCCATTCATCATTTCATCAATTTGTCAGTCTGTTAATTTATTGTTGTCATCTACTGTGACTGAACTCGAGGGGGAAATTCTCTCTCTCTCTCTCTCTCTCTCTCTCTCTCTCTCTCTCTCTCTCTCTCTCTCTCTCTCTCTCTCTCTCTCTCTCTCTCTCTCTCTCTCTCTCTCTCTCTCTCTCTCTCTCTCTCTCTCTCTCTCTCTCTCTCCTCTCATTCCTTCTTCCATCCATCCACAAAAAAAGCATCGAACCAGTCCACCAACCCAATTACCCAATCCCTCCTTCAGTAGCAAGTAACCATTCTCCTCTTGCTTCCCTAAGTAAGAGACCATCCCACTCTTACCTCCAGTATTCCTTCCAGCTCGACCCCTCTACGGTGGGCCTGTTTGAGGACGTTGTTGGCCAGGGCCAGGGTCTCCTCCAGGACCTGGCTCTCCCTCTGGACCACCAGGCCGCTCACCTTACTGTAGAATGTCTGGGTCAGGATCATATGACACTCCAAACCCTGGAAAAACTCCTGGGGAGAGGAGGGGGTGGGAGGGTGAGAGAGAAAGAGAAAATGTGGTAGGACAAATGTCATGAATTGAGAGTGGAAAAACGCATTGTGACCTTAAAAATAAGCAACACTAAAGAACACCATGAGGTTATTACTATGTTTAGGACCCTGACATGACAATGTGACAGCCCATTCAATAATGTTTGAGTGTGGACATTTATCGTTAGCTTAACGTGTAATATCACCAAACTCTCTTTTTGAAGGCCCGACCTTGTGCTTGTCCAGGAGTATCTGCACTTCTATGACAGAGCCCACGGTCATCTTCTGGTCGGCGGCCATCTTGTCCTGTGCGGTGTCGACCAGGTCGGTGAGGTCATGCAGGGCACTCTCGTACTGGGCCTTCAGAGACAGGCTGTGGTTCAAACTGCTACGCCTGGAGCCTACCATCAACACCAGCTCCTCGTAGGCATCCTATAGACATGGGTTACAGATAATACAGTGCATCAAACATACACTACACATCCTGGGTCAGATATCAGACAGTAGTTAGGGTTGATATGAGGGGGCACCCCCCTTGTTAACAAAACCCCCCATATTCACAGCACCGCCTCACCACCCCTGCATAACCAGTACCTTCCCCCCTGTTAACCTTTGACAATTCATCCCCTGACTGTTTGTTGTTACCTGTAGTTTGAGAAGCTCCTGGTTGGAGATCTGGTCGGGCTGTCGTCCCTCCGCTCTGCTCCTGAGCTCTGCTACTCTCTGCTCAAACTCCCTCAGACCATCCTCCACCTCGGATAATGTCTGTTCATGACAAAGGACTGTGTTAAATGTGTGTGTGTGTGCGTGTGCGTGTGTGCGCGCATGTGTCTATTACTATCACTGTACCTCCATCTGTTTGGGTGCAGGCCTGTCTATGGCTCCAGCCATCCTCTGCAGCAGCTGGTGTTTACTCTCACTGAGAGCTGTGAACAGCAGCCTTAGCTCCGTCTGGTGGAGAGGAGACAGGAGAGATGGAGGTCAAAGGTTAGCAATGATGACAATGACGAATGGTAGACATGCAGACCTTTAAATCTCACGCACACATACACACACACACACACACACACACACACACACACACACACACACACACACACACACACACACACACACACACACACACACACTAGCTACCTGGAAGCCGGTGTGTTCCTGCAGTCGGTCTCTCATACAGTCACAGTGTTGCTCCAGGGTTTGGTCCAGCAGGCCCAGTCTCTCCTGCAGCCCATCCAGAGTGTCTTCCATCAGGGCCTGCTCCTCCCCTCCATACAGCCTCCTTCCTCCTGCTGCTGCTCCACCTCCTCCTCCCAGCAGCTCCCTGCACTTGCTCATCTCCCCTGTCACCTCCCTCACCTCTTTACTCAGGCCCTGCAGAGGAAGAGGACAAGGAGAAGAGGTCAGCCAAAAGCCCAGTAATATAGTTCATAATACAGTATAGAGGGAATGTCCTCTGAATGTTCTCTGAATGTTCTCTGAATGTTCTCATATTATGTGTGTGGGGAATATTGCTCCATAAAGTCTATTAGCTGGTTGATAACTAGAACTGTAATTTGTTTGATTGCCTCTGCCTGTGGTTACCTCCAGGTTAGAGAGCTGTGTCTCAGTGTCCTCTGACAGCAGCACAGGACCAGAGAGGACGTTGTTCTCAGCACTGTCCAGCCAGGACGAAGCTGCAGACACAGCCGCATACAGCTCCTCCAGCACCGACACACCCCGGGGCACATCCTGCTTATTGTCAGCTATGCCTCCTGGCTGTAGACGCACAACGTAGGAGTTATATTAATGTTACACGTTAACTAACTAACTCACTCACTCACTCACTCACTCACTCACTCACTCACTCACTCACTCACTAATTATCTAACTAACTCACTAACTAACTCAGTAATTATCTAACATATTTAAAGCGAGCACAGCCACATCATTTACTGGATGTAGCTACTGTATGTTAATGTAACCAGAGGCTTAATTCATCACAGAATAAACCCTTCTCACTGAATCACAGTCAATCCATGTTTTCATGTACACATCCAGGAAACCTATATATTACTCGTTGACTGTTTTACTTCCATCCTCGTGTTATATACACCCAGTCGGTGTACGTGTATTACCTCTTGGGCTAGCCTCTCTAGAGTCTGGCTGCAGCCCTCAAACAGAGCCCTGGAGAAGTAAGGGTCTTGTCCCAGCGCCTCCCTCCTGAACACCACCCCTGGGCTGGACACACATGACCTGTGGAGCACCTGGGGAGAGGGGAAACAGGACTGTCAGATACTGATGTAATCTCACACCATAACTTAGTAGTGGTTACTGTACTTAGTTGGAATATGGTTTGTACTGTAGGTATTTGAATAACATTAGATGCTATGTGGACAGGTGTGCTTAGACAGGTAAGGTGTTTTGTAGATACGAAGATAATAGATATCCAAGCCATGCTTACCGGACTGAGCTGCTCCTGCTCCAGGGAGTTAAGAGACAGCTGGAGTTTGGTGCTCTGGTCTTTACTCAGATTCTCCCACCTCTGTCTCATCTGGTCCTGAGGGGTCAAGGTCTCTGCCTCTAACAACACACCAGGCTTTCCCTCACTATAGAGAGAGGGGGGACAGAGAGAGAGAATGAAATAGTAAGGGATAAACAGAGACCAGTGCAGGAATGAGAGAGAAAACAATTAGTGTGTGTGTGTGTGTGTGTGTGTGTGTGTGTGTGTGTGTGTGTGTGTGTGTGTGTGTGTGTGTGTGTGAGATAAAACGTGCCTGTCTCCATTGGGTGTGGTCTGTTGGCTGAGGATCTCCTCCCCTACACTGGCTACAGACTTCAGTAGCCTTCTCTGCTCTGCCAGCTGCTCCTCCAGCTCCTACACAATAAAATAATAGAGCATGAATACACACAGCTCCATACGCTCCACAGTACGTTTACTTCTCCAACACAGACACATGCTCTATACCCGTACGCACTCCAGAGGGAAGGACATATGTAGAGTAATGGTACAGTACAGCGGTATAGTACATGTACAGGAAAGAGTTATGTCATATCCTACCCTCTGTCGTAGCAGGTTGTCATGGTGCTGTTGTGTGCGTGTGGAGCGGGCCTGGGACAGCCAGTCCTGTATGTTGGGACTCTGGGACAGGATGGAGTCTGGCTCACTGTCCTCCTGCTCCTGCAATGAACCCTGGGACACAAGCAGAGGTCAGAGGTTAGGGGTTAAAGGAGAGATGTTACAGTGGATATAAACAGTGATAAATGCAGTTACTTTGATGCACAGTTTTGTGAGATTGAATTACAAAAATACTCCAACTAGGATTACTCTCCAAGTAAGGGATTAAAAGGGATGGATTACTCTTTAAATTCTATTTTAGGAGATTAAAAGCTTGTTCAAGGAAATTGTATTTTAAGACTATTTGGTGTGTGATCACATATTTCTTCATAATAAATATTGAAAGGGTGCATTCCGACTATTTGTTTGAAATGCAGATCCGTGCTTACATGCTTGTAAACATACCTACTACTACTGAAGACAATATCATAGCAAAGTGAGAGGCCAAATGCCATGTGTCATCACAACAGTGTTAGAGGTAGCATGACGTGGAGAGCGAGAGGATTCCAGAGCATCTCTGGGTTAGGATTAGAAGTTAGCATCTCTTTGCTCTTTGTTTGTGTGACATACAGGCAGTTGCTGTTCTCATGGGAGACAGTGGGCCTTTATGACTGAAGCATAGCCTTTGTGTCCACACAAAACATCTATTGATGGAGATGCGCAACACACTTCAACAAAACACAACAATACACCAACACATAAGAGAGGCAGGTGTATGGTCCAACTGTGTTTGTGTGTGAGAGAGGGAGAGCGCTAAATTTGTCTGTTACTACGGCGGCGCAAGTGCCAAACGCACGTTAGTTTGCGACGCATGTAAAAATTGTCTCTCTGGTATTTTCCACCCCATAAGCCAGGTTCAGCAATTTACCTAATATCAGCTTGCTTGCGCTGAGGTGGGAGGGGTGGCCATTTTTGACGTGTGTCCTTGAAAACAAGTGCAAAAATGTCAATTTCATGCAGCGCATATCGGGATTTAAGACCAACGAAAAGCAGGTCTTAGAGGTTGGTAATGGCATGGAGGATTTTGTGAGCGGAGGCGTTACCTAACCGCCCATGACACAAAGTGCCCTTATGCTCATGGAACAAGAGAGAAGATGTGCTTTTTGTGCCGGTAACCCTAGTATTAATAAACATTTGGTTTCATTTGATTAACAACCAAGCACATATCTTTTTTTACCTACCCAATGGATTCGCAAAGTAGCCAAGCCTATTAATAAAGAGTTTGATTCGTGAGACTGCTTTGAAATACATCTTAATCACCATAGCTTTATTCAAATATCAAGTTTGGGAGCAGCAAAACAGTGAGCGGACATCCCCTTCTTCTATGTATGTATTGTGTAATCCTACATCATTATAGCCCGCTCCCGTTTTGGACGTGCATAAAACCACTCCATGTAAGCTACATGTGCCCATGTGCCCATCATGAAACGAGAGATGAGATGATGCTGGTGACCCTTGTACTTATTTTCCTGTAACATTCCGCTACCGTAGGCGTGCCTATAGGCTAGAACTACGGCTGGTTCAACAGCAATCTGTTGTTTCTTTTTTATTCTGTCCATTTTATGATAACATGCTTCTGACCCCAAGCTATTTTGAAATATTGTTGTTGTTTAATTTGATTAAAAACCAAACTTTTTAGAATGATTCACCGTCCTGTCTTTATGATGATAACATCCAGCTGGCATGCAATGGAATTTCGGAGCCGTCTGCTATTTCTGGAGAAGTGTGAATACGGTCTGTAAGATGGTTCCATTATGTTTATCAAACATTATATTTGGGAGCAGTATGACGCTGAGTGGACAATCACTTTATGTTGGATCTTTGTCCAGCTTCTTTGAAAAGTTTGGATGTGTGTAAAACCCTGCATTGTCTGAGTTGCCTTAATATTATATGCCCACGGGGAGTGATTATGGTGCCTGTCACTCTATTTAGACATAGCCTATCTAAAACAAGTTGTTGATTCGTTTTGATTAGAATTAGATTAGAATTATAGCCATAATGCAATTTACAGTAGGCCTAACCCCTATATCAGTCTGAATGCTATGTTTAACAATATATCTCCATATTGAAGTCATGCCTTACTTCGAACAATGTGGACTGCAAATATGTTCAACACATTTAGCAAAAATGGGATAGGCCTACATTTTATTATTTTGTTTCTGTAGCCAATTTAACAAACTAGACTATAACAGACTAACATTCGAATTGGAGTTGAAGGCAACACAATACATAAAATACTTGAAGCAACCACATATTTAGCCATGGAGCAGGTTCTGATTGGCCAGTGAGGGGTTAAGCCTCCAACTCATTGATTCATCAAAACCCAGCCCTTTCGCGCCACCGCCAGCTACTGTGCCCATATACCCGCAGTGAAAATAGAGTCCACTGTGAGAAATAGAGAAAGAAAAAAAGAATGCGAATTGGTGGGAATGAAAGGGACAAAGAGGAGATATATAAAGAAAGAGACACAGAGATAGGAAAGGTGAGGAGAGGAAAGAAGAGGACAGAGAGAGAAGTGAGAGAGCGAGACAGAGAGACTGAGAAAACAGCCCAACACTCATACCACTACGATGCATCGTGTCTCACCTGGATGTCGACCTGTTTGTCCTGCAACATCCTCTGCAGCTCCACCAGGCTGTCTTTTAGGGAGTGGAGTTTAAAGGTGAGCTGCTCGGCCTCCCCGCGCGTCCCTGCCCGCCCCTCTAGCAGCAGGCTCTCACTGTGGACCGATAGCTCTGACAGGGAGGCCACCTTCTGCTCAATCTCAAACAGCATGTTCTGCAGGGACAGCAGCACACAGTAAGGCCAGCGCAAACAGAGTGACCACCAGAGTGACCACCAGAGTGACCACAACCTGATTCACAACTTGGCCGCAGAGTCACTGTTGCAGGGAAGAAAGCTGAGACATGATAGCGAACCCACAACTGATACAGCTAACAAGACCACACTCTTAGGGCTAAAATATGTCAATATCAGTAGAGACTCCTCAGAGTGAAGCATTAAAAAAGTTATAATTTGTAGATAAAACTATATTAAATATATTCACGTCACCAAATAACTGATTAAAAACAGTTTTCCAATGAAGGTCTACAGTAGCCTCAACAGTACTCTATAGGGTAGCACCATGGTGTAGCCAGAAGACAGCTAGCTTCCGTCCTCCTCTGGGTAAATTGACTTCAATACAAAACCTATGAGGCTCATGTTTCTCACCCACTTCCATAGACTTACACAGTGATTATAACAACTTCCAAAGGATGTCCTCCAAGAGAGCTCTTGCAGCATGGACTGACATGTTTTCCACCCAATCAAATGATCAGATAATTAATCTAGTACCGAAAGCATAAACTACAGCTAGCTAGCAGTGCATAAAATGTAGTGAGAAGGGAACTCAAAGAGAGAGAAAATAGTTGAACGGTTTTCAACAAATTGAACCCGCAAAACACCAGTCTCAACGTCAACAGTGAAGAGGCGACTCCGGGATACTGGCCTTCTAGGTAGAGTTGCAAAGAAAAAGCTATATCTCAGACTGGCCAATAAAAAGAAAAGATTAAGATGGGCAAAAGAACACAGACACTGGACAGAGGAACTCTGCTTAGAAGGCCTGCATCCCGGAGTCGCCTCTTCACTGTTGACGTTGAGACTGGTGTTTTGCGGGTACTATTTAATGAAGCTGCCAGTTGAGGACTTGTGAGGCGTCTGTTTCTCAATCTAGACACTCTAATGTACTTGTCCTCTTGCTCAGTTGTGCACCGGGGCCTCCCACTCCTCTTTCTATTCTGGTTAGAACCAGTTTGCTCTGTTCGGAAGTAGTACACAGCGTTGTACAAGATCTTCAGTTTCTTTGCAATTTCTTGCATGGAATAGCCTTAATTTCTCACAACAAGAATAGACTGACGAGTTTCAGAAGAAAGTCCTTTGTTTCTGTCCATTTTGAGCCTGTAATCGAACCCACAAATGCTGATGCTGCAGATACTCAACTAGTCTAAAGAAAGCCAGTTTTATTGCTTCTTTAATCAGGACAACAGTTTTCAGCTGTGCTAACATAATTACAAAAGGGTTTTCTAATGATCAATTGGCCTTTTAAAATTGTAAACTTGGATTAGCTAACACAACGTGGCATTGGAACACAGGAGCGATAGTTGCTGATAACGGGCCTCTGTACGCCTATGTAGATATTCCATAAGAAATCTGCCGTTTGCAGCTACAATAGTCATTTACAACATTAACAATGTCTACAGTGTATTTCTGATCAATTAAATGTTATTTTAATGGACCCAAAATGTTATTTTCTTTTCAAAACAAGGACATTTCTAAGTGACCCCAAACATTTGAACGGTAGTGTATGTTGTAAACGTTCATTCATAGACTAGGTTGTAGCAGCCTCATGATGGGTATAGTGAACATTTGAGTAACATGTAGTAGCCTAAACCTATCGATGTTACATTGAGCTGGGTTAATGGAATATGAATGACAGTCATCAAATATGCTTTAATAGAAATAAGGCCATGCTCATTAAAAAAAAGAATTGTCCCCTCTCATCTTAAGTGGCATCGATCACCACTTGTCAATATGGTATGGTCAGAAAGGGCAGCTAGAATACTGCTCCCATCAGGGAGCCAGCTCAACTATGGCAGTCAATGATAACCCAATCCCAGGCCAACAAAAAAAGGTGCTATCTAGAACCTAAAAGGGTACTTTGGCTGTCCCCATAGGATAAACTTTTGAAGAACCCTTTTTGGTTCCAGGTGGAGCCCTTTGGGGTTCTGTGTAGAACCCTTTCTACAGAGGGTTCTACATGCAACCCAAAATGGTTTTATCTGGAACTCAAAATGGTTCTACCTTGAACCAAAAAGGGTTCACCTATGAGGACAGTCGAAGAACCGTTTTGGAACCCTTTTTTCTGAGTGTACTGTAACTAACTATACCACAACAACATGGACACAACCCCTTTCTCTATCGCAGGAACATCAACGTCCAATGATAGCTCTCTGTTCCCTTCCTTAAAGAGTTTCTATTGGCCGAGGGCAGTGAATGACAGTCCGTGTTCTGGAAGGTCAGAGGCCTCGTCTCCACATAAAGGCCTTGGCCATTGTTTTCATGAACCCATCAGAAGAGCTACAGCTGCTGCTTCTTGGGCCTGCCTCATACAGTACACATACTGTATGCACACCACGTTCTCTGTCCTCCTTCCCTTTCTCTTTTTCATAATATATACTCTTTTCTCTACTTCTCTCCCTCTTTCTCTCCTTCTCCATCCACGTTCCTCTTCAACCTCTTCCTTCAAATCTCCACGACAACACTTCTCCAATGAGAGGCCCTCCCCTTCCATGTTCAGACCATGGGTGAAAAAGGATAAAAGAGAAAAAAGGGGGGATTTGCATGTTTTTCATTTCACTGAGCGGCCCAGAGACAGTGGTAGGAGTGGTAATTCCCTACTGACATGGTTCCCTCCACAATAGTCTCCCCAGTGCACCACCTCCTCTCTATTCAGAGGAGAGCTGTGACAGTGTCATTCAGAAGGAGATGTGAATATCTCTCTCTCTCTGTCTCTCTTTCCCCGCCTCCAACTCCCACTCTTAGCCTATCTCTCTCCATTCCTTTTGCTCCTATTCTTTCCTTATCTCTCATTCTCTGAGAGATCAATTTCTCTTTCTCTCCCTTCCTCTCTACTCATGCCTCCTTTCAAGTAATACCACACACATTTCCATCCCTCACGCTACAACCCCGACCCCCCGGTCCCCCAGCCCTGCTCCCATTAACTCCAGCAGGGAGCTGTAGGCCCACAGAGGGTTGACCCTGCACAGGCCTAGCCCTTAGACCTGAGCTCCACAGGAGCCATATGTAAACCCTAATCAGCTTATAGTCCTCCCAGCTGCTCTCAGCACACACTTCATTTATGGACTACCTGGGACTGGGCTCTGAGGTACAGTTATTATTAGGAGCCTGCTCCCATAGAGTTCATTTTAACCACTCAGGGTTACCCGTTTTAAGTTTTGAGGCAATACCAGTCAGTAAACGAACTAACTAAACCTGCAGCTCAAAATGTGTTTGTTCCCTATAGTGGGCACTCTAACAGACCTGTGCTTCAGGGAGAGGTTGGTCCATACCACTAATCTAGGATCAACTTTGTTTACCACACTCCTAGAATGATCCACTAGGACCCCAAAACACAAAACTGTCTCTGGATCAGCTCAACTTCCACTTCCACCACCACCACACCAACCTGATCAAAGCTGGGGGTGGCATCACCATGGTAACAGTGTGAGTGGGGGTGACATCACCATGGTAACAGTTTGAGAGGGGGACAAAGCAGGGCCCGGAGGACTGGGGGAATGTTTAGGGAGCCAGCGGGACGTCCCAAAGCTGGAGGAAGTCAGAGCAGGGAGACAGACCATAATCCTAATATCCCACACAGGAAGAGGGACAAAAAACGATCTAATCTAATTTAGGATGGTCATTCAGTGGGACAATAGCAATAGTGTGACCACTTTATGTCTACGTCTTGGCTTGTGGACTCTATCAGACTTTATCCATTTCTTTTCTAAAGCAGATTATTTGTCAGAGTTTCAGACCTACATAATTTCACCCAGTAACAATACAACCACTACCTAGGAGAAGAAATATGAGTGGGAATGCAATTCTCTGCAAAATGAGACTCAGAAATTGAATTCAGTACTATTTTTAAGCATCAAAACAGGGGGCTGAGCCGTTTGGATCCAGACCTTGTATGTACTGTGCAATGAAACCCCCAATAACACAACTCCAAAACCCTGACCGCCATATTTCCCGTCCCTATTTTATGACATCATCACCGCCATGCCCCTCACCTGGCAGTCGATCAGCTGCTCCTCCATGTCCATGTCCTCTGGGTGTGGCTGAAGGGCGGAGCTTAGCGTGGCCTTGGTGCTGAGCAACCAATGGTCGAGCTCCTCTGCCTCACTATGGTAACGCTGCAGCGCCTGCTCCTGCCTCTGCTCCTCCAGCTGCTCACTCAGACGCTCCTGTAGGGAGCACCACGACAACCATAACACTTTGTTTCCATGGAAATGGGTCATCTTTACTTTTATTGCCATTTATTGGTTAACTCCCATGTCACTATGACAACCAACTATTTTACAGCAACCACACTCCTTTGCATTAAAACAATTGAATTGTACGTATGGTGTTAAGTATCCATCCATTCTTTCTTTATTCATTGTTGATGAGTGTTCCACTCCCACCCACCTCCAATAGCTGCCGTTTCCCAGAGGCCTTCATGCGGATGGTGGCCATCCTTTCTCCCAGGACAGTCAGGGTGGAATGGAGGGCCAGCTGGTCCCCTGGGTCACTGTCACTGTCCAGGCCGTCACACAGCTCTTCACTGAAACACGTCTGCAGGTCCCCAATCTCATCCTGTAGCATCAGGATCTCATCCATCAGGGCCTGGGGGAGACGGGGGAGGAGGGGGAAGGAGGGAGGTTATTTAAACATGTAGTTGGAATACAGTTCAGAGATTACGGAGAGAGTATGACATATTGACATTTTCAGGTTCAGTGAGTTGGCATTTGGTAAAAACCCTACAAGCACTGTGCCGTTGCTGTACTGTTGGCATAGCAACAAGGAACAGCAATGTAGTGTCTGTCCAATCCCTGCACTGGCTAGTGCAAATAAAATCTCAAAATGTCTCTCCCTTTCTGCTTTTACATCCCCCTCTCCCCCTCTTTTCCTTTCTATATCTCTGTATTTTCTGAATTTTCCTCAACACCCTCCCCCCCACTTTCTCTCCTTTCCTAAAGTCCCCATCCCTCTCCCTCTTTCTGTCTATCGCTCTCCCTATCTCTCTCACCTGGTGTGCAGCCATCTGGCTCTCAGGGCTCTTGCGGGACTCTAGGCCCTCATTGAGAGCTCCCTCTATAGACTCCATCTTGGTGGAGATTGACTGGAGGGACTCCTGGTAGTGCTGCTGGCGCTCCAAAGCCTCATACAGAGTCTTCTGCTTCTCACTGATCTACATAGGGAGAGGAGGAGAGGGAGAGAGAAGGAAGGAGAGAGAGAGAGCGGGAGAGAGAGAGGTAGGGGAGGAGAGAGAGGGAAAGAAGGAGAGAGAGAGAGGAAGAGAGAGAGAGGGGGGAGGGGAGAGAGAGAGAGGAAGAGAGAGAGAGGGAGAGAGAGAGGGAGAGAGGAAGAGAGAGAGGAGGAGAGAGGGAGAGAGAGGGGCAAAAAAGAGGAAGAGAGCGAGAGAGGAGGAGAGAGAAGGAGAGGGAGAGAGACATATTGTCGTTATTTCATTCATTCATTTTAACAACTGGATAGGTAAATAGGTCTAAAAATAACTCCGAGAAGAGACAGGTCAGTGTTTATACAGTAACGGTTTGTTTATGTTAGTGGATAGCTGTTGAGCTGACGTACCACATTTTTGAGTGTTTCCCAGGAGCGCTGCAGGTCATCCAGGTTGGCATTGGACTCTAGAGAGGGGTCATACAGCTCCTGTAGAGGGGCCCGACTCAGAGGGGCCCGGGCCTATAATACACAACAGATCAGAGTGTGAGAGTGTGGGTTGTTGTTACATTTTTGTATAGCACCTTGCCCTTTCACCCTTTGTATTCTTTCGAGCATGGATTAAATACATTTAAGCTGTCCATTTTGGATATCGGCCTCCTTCGGTTATTCCTTTCATGGTTTTTAGTGCGATATACAGTACCAGTCAAAAGTTTGGACACACCTACTCATTCAAGGGTTTTTCTTTATTTTTACTATTTTCTACGTTGTAGAATAATAGTGAAGACATCAAAACTATGAAATATATATATGGAATCATGTAGTAACCAAAAAAGTGTTAAACAAATCAAATATATTTTAGATTTTAGATTCTTCAAAGTAGCCACTCTTTGCCTTGATGACAGCTTTGCACACTCTTGGCCTTCTCTCAACCAGTTTCATGAGGAATGCTTTTCCAACAGTCTTGAAGGAGTTCCCACATATGCTGAGCACTTGTTGGCTGCTTTTCCTTCACTCTGCTACTCATCCCAAACCATCTCATTTGGGTTGAGGTTGGGTGATTGTGGAGGTCAGGTCATCTGATGCAGAACTCCATCACTCTCCTTCTTGGTCAAATAGCCCTTACACAGTCTGGAGGTGTGTTGGGTCATTGTCCTGTTGAAAAACAAATGATAGTCCCACTAAGCTCAAACAAGATGGGATGGCGTATCGCTGCAGAATACTGTGATAGCCATGCTAGTTAAGTGTGCCTTGAATTCTAAATAAATCACAGACAGTGTCACCAGCAAAGCACCCCCACACCATCACACCTCCTCCTCGATGCTTCACAGTGGGAACCACACATGCGGAGAGCATCCGTTTACCTACTCTGCGTCTCACAAAGACATGGCGGTTGGAACCAAAAATCTCACATTTGGACTCATCAGACCAAAGGACAGATTTCCACCGGTCTAATGTCCATTGTTCGTGTTTCTTGGCCCAGCAAGTCTCTTCTTATTATTGGTGTCCTTTAGTAGAGGTTTCTTTGCAGCAATTGGACCATGAACGCCTGATTCACGCATTCTCCTCTGAACAGTTGATGTTGAGATGTCTGTTACTTGAACTCTGTGAAGCATTTATTTGGTCTGCAATCTGAGGTGCAGTTAACTCTAATGAACTCTGGGTCTTCCTTCCTGTGGTGGTCATGAGAGCCAGTTTCATCATAGTGCTTGTTGGTTTTGCGACTGCACTTGAAGAAACTTTCAAAGTTCTTGAAATTTTCCACATTGACTGACCTTCATGTCTTAAAGTAATGATGGACTGTTGTTTCTCTTTGCTTATTTGAGCTGTTCTTGCCATAATATGGACTTGGTCTTTTACCAAATAGGGCTATATTCTGTACACCACCCCTACCTAGTAACAACACAACTGATTGGCTCAAACACATTAAAACCTCTTTGGGCTAGGGGGGAGTATTTTCACGTCCGGATGAAAAGCGTGCCCAAAGTAAACTGCCTGCTCCTCAGGCCCAGAAGCTAGGATATGCATATTATTAGTAGATTTGGATAGAAAACACTCTGAAGTTTCTAAAACTGTTTGAATAGTGTCTGTGAGTATAACATAACTGATTTGGCAGGCGAAACCCCTGCCAAATCAGATGTCAACAGTCTTTAGAAATTGGTTGATGTTTTTCCTTTGAGAATTGAAGAAGTAGCCCTGTTATTTTCATGTGTCACATGTTTTGGTGCGCACAACCTGGAACGTGCTTCACTTTGTTTCCGGTATTGAGCACAGTATTTTCCGTCTTCAATTTTATTTACGTTTTAGGATACATACATTTGGATTAGGAATGTTGTTTGAAATGTTTGGACAAAGTTTACAGGTAAAGTATTAGATACTTTGTAGGCATGTTGGGCGAGTTGGAACCGGTGTTTTCTGAATCAAACGCGCCAAATAAATGGACATTTTGGGGATATAAAGAAGCAAATTATTGAACAAAAGGACCTTTTGTGATGTTTATGGGACATTTTGGAGTGCCAACAGAAGAAGATCTTCAAAGGTAAGGCATGAATTATATCGTTATTTCTGACTTGTGTAGCACCTGCCTGGTTGAAATCTGATTTTCATGTGTTGGTATGCTGTGCGCTGTCCTCAGATAATCGCATGGTCTGCTTTCGCCATCAAGCCTTTTTGAAATCTGACACTGTGGCTGGATTAACAAGAAGTTCATCTTTAAACCGATGTATAACACTTGTATGCTTTTTGAATTCTTATTATGAGTATTTCTGTTTTTGAATTTGGTGCGCTGCAATTTCACTGGGTGTTGTCAAATCGATCCCGCTAAAGGGATTGGCGCGCGAAGGGATCCATAAGAAGTTAAGGAAAGAAATTCCACAAATTAAGTTTTAACAAGGCATACCTGTTAATTGAAATGCATTCCAGGTGACTACCTCATGAAGCTGGTTGAGAGAATGCCAAGAGTGTGCAAAGCTGTCATCAAGACAAAGGGTGGCTACTTTGAAGAATCTCAAATATAAAATGTATTTTTATTTCTTTAACACTTTAATACATGATTCCATATGTGTTATTTCATAGTTTTGATGTCTTCACTATTATTCTACAATGTAGAAAATAGTAAAAATAAAGAAAAACCCTGGAAGGAGTAGGTGTGTCCAAACTTTTGACTGGTACTGTAGATATTGAACTCCATAGATATTTATTTTTCCTTCGCACCGGCCGCCTTTCATTCTAGCCTGAGCACAAACCCTGTAATTGCGTTGTCTCCTAATGTAGTTAGCCATATGCCAACCAGATGCTGGAAGCCATTATAACCATAGTAAGCTTAAGATTCTACACCCAAATATTTAGAGGATATCTGCACTGGGTGTTATTTAAGTGCAGCTTCTACGTATAGATGGCATTAACTTCTACATCTACAACTTCCTAGTAAATAGTACCAAAACATCATCGAAGACTAAACTCTGATTGACATTTAGTATTTCCACTTCTAAGGCTATACAACTGTTGTGAAGCTTTGAGACAATGAATGACCAATTGCAATTCACCAGCAACCCTGCTTATAGAGAAACAAGGGAATCGGTCTACCCAGGAGATAGTGGTAAGATGGCCATGCCTGCAGTCTCGGAGAGCGCTGTTGGGACAGATAAGCGTTATAGGTACACAGCACATGTACTTAATAGGAGGCACAGTGAGGGGTAGGATGAAGGTAGTTAGGGGTCGTCGGGATAGTAGTAGCAGGGGCAGGTGAATGGGTGGGAGGCAGTTGGGGGGTGCGCCGGTGCAGTACCTGGTTAAGGGGAGTGTCAGCGTTAGCCCCTGGCGAGGGGGAGCGGCAGGCGGGAGAGGAGACCTCGCTGTTGGTGCCCTCCTCCCCTGACTCCTCTGTTACGGGGGAGAGGAGTGTGTGACAGCGGCCTGCTGTCATCTGACCACACACACACACACAACCATATGGAGAAATAGACAGCGAGAAATATAGAGAGAGGGGCCAGAAAGAAAGAGAGAAAAGACAGAGAAAGAGAGACAAGAAAGAGGAGGATGAGAATGGAGAGAGAGCACAGGAATAAGAGAAAGGGAGAGAAAGAGGAAAGAGACAACATAAGCATAACGAATAGAGTGAAAGGGTGGAGCTTAGCAGAGTAAGCACACTACTGATTAATTAGACAGGAGGTAATCAAATAGTGTCTCAATGAGATCACATTACAAGTATTGATAGAACACAACCCCAAGCCTGACAGAAGCACTAAAGGCACAGGAATATAGTGGTCGTACTGCTGTACTGTACTGTAGCTTTCTGCAGCTAGACAAAGAAACCCTTAGTGAAGCTGGAAAGCAATTGCAATGAATGACCCACAAGGCTTTTTACAGGATATGTCAGGGGAATGGAATGGCCAATGCTAGGAAATAAAACTCTTGCGCATACACTCACACCAGGGGTAGCTAAATATACATTGTTGCAGGCCTATACCTCATTGTCTTCCTGTCTTTTAAGCAGTACACACACAGAAAGTACAGCAACAGCACATTCTGCACCATAACAACTTATAACAAATGACAGTTTATCTTTGAAACATCTAAACCCTGGCTCTATATTCTACATGAGAGAGGCCAGTGCAGCCAGTATAGAGTTAACAACAGACAGTTAGACTGGGGGAGTGAGCTACAGCTGGCCCTCAGTAGAGTATAGCAGCACAGTTGTCTCCCTCCCTCCCTGTCTGCCTGTCTGCCTGTCTGGCTGCCTCAGTAGAGAGCAGACCTGAAATGCGAGCCGAGCCCAATTGGGCTGTTTTTGGAGGTTATAGTGGAACTTGGCTGACAGAGTTGGACCTTGTCAAAAGTCATTTTCAGGCCTTTCCCGGGCCCCATGATGCAACACCAGGCAATGTCCCGCTGCTGGATACTACACTGTGTGGGAACCATAAACTTAACAGTGATGTTAGTGTCCTCATCGTGTGACAATGCATGATTGACTGTGTATACTCAAATGGTACACACGCACGCACGCACGCACGCACACACACACACACACACACACACACACACACACACACACATTCAAACAATATCCTGTTTCCTGGCCCGTTGAGACAGCAGCACAAACAGCAACAGACCCTAGCAGGGGGAAACTGATTTAGGACTTCAACTAGCAAGAACGAGACAGGGGAAAAAGAGAGAGTGGAATAAGATGCGAATAGAAAGACTGTACTGAGGTAAATACCATGTCAGCAGAGACACCAAGGTGCAGTAGCAGATATACAGTATATACACTGCAGAGAGACAGACAGATGCTAAAACAGAAAGACTGCCCCTAGATTAGGCCTGAACATACCAATACAACACACAGAAAGAGACAGAGGGGACAGATCTACATATACTGAGAGACAAACAGACAGACCCAGAGTAAACAGAAACTACCTGCAGAGACAGAGGGGAGCGAGAACACATAAGGGGATACAGACACAGGGGGTCATTTTCAAACCCCAGTCCCTCACCATGACGACGGAGGGGTGTGCCAGCGGTTGTTTGGTGGGCAGCTCCTCGTCGCTGAGCTCGTCCATGCCGTCAGACAGCCCCTCCACCTCACTGACTGTCAGCAGCATGGTGGCGTGCTTGGCCTTCACCGTCAGCATCTTACACTTGGAGTTCAGGGACGCTATCTGCTCCTGGTAGCCTCGGATCTTCAGGGCTAGCTCCTGTCAAAACATCCCCAACCACCGGTCAAAACACCCCCGGGGTCAACACTTCGTGGTTCAGTCCACAATAAGAAAATCAATAGGTCTGACTAAATAGACTCCTAGAAAGGGGGGTAGGTTTGTTCAGCATTGAATGCGGTGCAGAGAAAAGCACCGGTGGGTGAAGAATAAGTGGAGCGAGCGCATTTCTCTTCTCTGTCTCCTCTCTCTCGATCTTGCTGTGTGTGTGTGTGTGTGTATATGAGAGCGAGAATAGCACTGGCTCCGTCCCTGTGACACACATACACACACTCTCTGGCTCCTCTAAGCCAATCAGAGCAGTGCAGAGGCGGGTGAGGCACAGCGGTAAGCTCGATAGACAGAAGGTTTGGTAGAGAGAGAAAGAGAGAGAGAGAGAGAGAGAGAGCTAACTGAAGCAGTGCAAATCTCTCCTCCACTCTCTCACACACACACAAAGGGTTGAGAGACAGGAAGTGAGATCACAGCTACCCCTCCCTCCTCCAATCCTAAGGAAGAATTCCTGACAACAAAAGAGAGCCGGGAAAAGAGAGGGTGGAGGGAGGAGTGCTAAAGAATTACAGAGAGGGTGTCAGATTACTGACCCACTATGGGCAGCGAGTTCAGGCTCCTCCTCTCCGTCCCTCTCTCCCTCCCTCCACTCCCTCGCTTTTTCTCTCCCAGATGGTGGATGCACTGATAATCAGACTGAGGTGAGGCAGTAGAACTGCAGCTATCAGCTCAGGGGCGGCAGGTAGCCTAGTGGTTAGAGCGTTGGGCCAGGTTGCTGGATCGAGTCCTCGAGCTGGTAAAAATATGTCGTTCTTCCTCTGAGCAAGGCAGTTAACCCACTGTTCCCCGGGCGCCGAAGATGTGGATGTCGATTATGGCAGCCCCCCGCACCTCTCTGATTCACATTTCAGTTGAATGCATTCAGTTGTACAACTGACTAGGTATATCTTTCTGTTGAACTCAGCCAACACTCAACCAAGCCAAACAACTACAGCACAGTGAATAAGACTGCAGCTGTGGTCAAATACCAGCACACAAGAATCTGTGTGTAAGTGTGTCTTCATCTCTCTCCCCAAAATGTGTGTGTGTGTGTGTGTGTGTGTGTGTGTGTGTGTGTGTGTGTGTGTGTGCACGTGCGCCCGCAATGCATGTGTGTCTCTCTCGCTCTGCAGGAAGGATCAAACACACACTCAGCAAAGTCTGCAAACTGCAGTGTAAAGCACAAGGCTGTCTGATAGTGCAGTTGGGTGTAGCTACAGTACGTCAAATCAGAATCTCATCCTTCTCTGTGTGCACAGTAACGTCAGTGGAGGTCAAATCAGATAAGAAGGGAATGTATTTGTTTTGGAGATAGAGAGAGAGAGAGAAACAGGGCCCATGTAAAATGGCCACTGTCACATCATGTAACTGTGTTATAAGCAGGTTTTAGCCCAGTAGTGGTTTTCTATTCAATTCTATTCTATTCTATTGATCCCTGTAGGGACTGACAGGACTCAGCCAACACTGCAGGTTGAAGCTACAGTGAATGGGGAGATGACTATGCAGACAGGAGATACTGTATGAGTAACAGCCTCTGAACAGTATCCTCTTCCTTCCACTCTTACATCTCACTATTATCATACTTTGAAGCTGAAGTGGGTCACTTTATTTAAATCCAATATGAGCTGCACAGGCCTACTATTTCCCCTGATAGGTATGATTGAAAGTGCCTGGTACCAGATCTGTTTTTGCTGTCTTGGTAACTCTGAATGGTCATTGGGAGTTGGCAAAACAGCCCAAACAGATCTGGGACCAGGCTATAATTGAAAGGCCATTGGGGTGAATAAAAAATAGAATATGCTGGATGACACAATCATTGATCTTCAGTAGAGATACAACTTTAGTGCAGACATCCTGTCAATCCTTAGAGAGATAAAATACACTCAATTGCAGCCATGACCCAACTGAGCTTCAAGACATCTGAGAGAATCATGAAAGTGAAACTGAGGAGTCAATTAAAAAACAACATCCTGTTTAGTCAAATACGTCTAATAATAAGACAAATATTTGACTCCTGAGTTGAAGTATTTAGTGCAGAGCTGAAGACAGTGTGTTCGTGTTATGTCATAATGGATATAAACCCAATGAACAAAGATAGTGTTTTCTTTCCTCAGTCAGGAGCAGTCAGGAGCAGTCAGGTGCAGTCAGGTGCAGTCAGGAGCAGTCAGGAGCAGTCAGGTGCAGTCAGGTGCAGTCAGGTGCAGTCAGGAGCAGTCAGGAGCAGTCAGGAGGAGCAGTCAGGAGCAGTCAGGAGCAGTCAGGAGCAGTCAGAAGCAGTCAGGTGCAGTCAGGAGCAGTCAGGAGGAGCAGTCAGGAGCAGTCAGGAGCAGTCAGGAGCAGTCAGGAGGAGCAGTCAGGAGCAGTCAGGAGCAGTCAGGTACAGTCAGGTGCAGTCAGGAGCAGTCAGGAGCAGTCAGGAGCAGTCAGGAGCAGTCAGGAGCAGTCAGGAGCAGTCAGGTGCAGTCAGGAGCAGTCAGGAGCAGTCAGGAGCAGTCAGGAGCAGTCAGGAGCAGTCAGGAGCAGTCAGGAGAAGAGGAGTCTTATGATGCTTGACCTGGAACTCACTCCTTGTGTGTGTTTTGTGCATGTGTGTTTTGTGCATGCGTGTATGTGCGAGTGTGTGTGTGTGTGTGTGTGTGTGTGTGTGTGTGTGTGTGTGTGTGTGTGTGTGTGTGTATGTACATATACAGTATATCTATATCTCTCACCTCATGGTGGTGTATCTGGGCCTGTAGTTCATGTATGTTACTGGTTGAAACGGGTCGGTCCTGTATGATGCGGTGAGCTTCCTCTATCAGCCTCTGGAGGTTCCTCACTTCCTGCTCATACTGCTCATACTGCACCACAGCCTCCTGGGAAAGAGAGTCCGAAGCAAGTTGGGGTCAACTCCAACTAAAATGAGGTATTTACTAAAAAATTATAGTGAAATGATAGTTACATAGTAATGGTATAATTGTTTGTTTCTTTGAGGTTTATTACAACAAGCACCCTTGCACAAAGAATATGTTAAGATGGTTTAGTTGGTTACTCTGCCTTTTAACAGCCCATTCAAGGTCAGCTCATCCCTCCCAGACCTAATCTTTACCAAAATCAGCTTAACAACCAAATCAGCCCCGAATCACTAAGTTAAAGTGATGCTCCAAAGGTTTTTATCATTTCAGCCAGTACTTTTTGAAAATGTGCACACAAGCCAAAACGGATCCCCAAGAATTACCTCATCCATTTTGTATGATATGTTACAAATTTGTAAGATCCCAGACTGCATCTTTAAGAAGAATCCTGAGATGAGCACACAGAAAAGAGAATGTACATTCCATACTTGCTCCTTTTGCCATTTGTCTGTTTTAGCGAGACAGCCTGTCACACAGAAACAGTTGTTGTGCCCTGCCCTATAACAGCACTTGCGGCATGTCATACAGCTGAATAACTGCTGTTGCTTACTTTGCCCAGCAGTCCCATGCAGCTTTCTCAGCTTTACAATGACTATATCTTCTGTATCAGAATAATGTATCATTAGATATTGTGCTGTGGGTGTCGACCCCCTACCTGTAGGATGTTGCACTGCTGGATGGTGGTGTGCTGCAGCTGGCTGGCCTCTTGCTGCAGGCTCTGGGCTGTTCTGCAGATGGACAGGTTGGCCACTACCTCCTCCGGCAGCCGGAGGGCGCTCTGACACAGCTGCACCGCCTGCACCTGCTGCTTGAAGGCCTCCATCTCCACCAACAGACGCTGGGTGGACAGGACGAACAGGAATGTTTCAAGGGAATAATGTATATATTTTGTAGTACAATGCTGTTCCAGTGTTCCTCAGTATCTGTCTCTAGTATGTGGGTGGTTACCTGTGTTGTGGGTTGTAATACCTGTCTGAGTGGGTGGGCAAGTCAGGTGGGTGGAAGCACATCATTGTGACAGATTATGGCAGTGATCTATCTCCATAAGTGTTTACCTGTCTGTGTGTGAGCTGCTCCCTGAGGCTGAGTCGTGCTAGGTCAGGAGAGGTGAGTGTGAGCTGGGCCTGGTCCAGAGAGTCATGCAGGGTCTTCACCTCAGCCTCCAGACGAACCATGTCCTGATGGGAGACACACAGGTAAGACAGTTCCATAGTTCCACACTATTTACTGAACCCCCCCCACCCCAAAAAAATGGGATTCTAACTAAATCTCACAATGCTATTAGTGATTATTAGAAACAGACTGCAGTCTAGGAAGCTACTGCAGGGCAGTCAAGACAGATTAAAAGATTACAGCAACCCAGGCCTGTAGAGTCTGTAGTGCTGATGCAGTTCTGATGCAGTTAGCCTCGTGTGCCAGCCAGCCTTCTAGTCTTACGGCTGGTGGTAAGACTAATGTAGGGACTGGTAATGGCCACAAGATGGAAGTGTGGTGTCAATATACGCTCTAGTAACAGCCGCATTCTTAACGGCATTGTTTCTGTCATTTCCTGGATTCCTGTTTGCAACTGGTTTAACTGGGACTTCCTGGTTTGTTGGACCCAGGAACGTACCCAGGTTTGAATCAAGGTACAACACCAGAGTCTGGGTTTGTGTGATGTTGCCATTAACTTAATACAGTAAGTACCCACATACAATACTGAACAAAAATATAAAGGCGACATGTCAAGTGTTGGTCCCATGTTTCATGAGCTGAAATAGAAAATCCCAGAAATGTTCCATACGCACAAAAAGCTTATTTCTCTCAAATTTTGTGCACACATTTGTTTACCTTCCTGTTAGTGAGCATTTCTCCTTTGCCAAGATAATCCATCCACCTGACAGATGTGGCATATCAAGAAGCTGATTTAACAGCGTGATCATTACACAGGTGCACCTTGTGCTGGGGACAATAAAAGGCCACTCTAAAATGTGCAATTTTGTCACACAACACAATGCCACAGATGTCTCAAGTTTTGAGGGAGCGAGCAATTGGCATGCTGGCTGCAGGAATGTCCACCAGAACTGTTGCCAGAGAATTGAATGTTAATTTCTCTACCATAAGCTGCCTCCAACTTAATTTTAGAGAATTTGGCAGTACATCCAACCGACCTCACAACCGCATACCACGTGTAACCACGCCAGCCCAGGACCTACACATCCTGCTTCTTCACCCGCCGGGATCATCTGAGACCAGCCACCCGGACAGCTGATGAAACTGAGGAGTATTTGTCTGTAATAAAGCTCTTTCTGGGGAAAAACTCATTCCGATTGGGTGGGCCCGGCACCCGTTGAAATCGTTGCATTTTGCGTTTATATTTTTGTTCAGTATAAGTTAATGAATTACTTTCCTTGACCATGATGGGACACAGCATTAAAATCATGGGTAAGGACTGGCAGAATGTTGCACAACATAATGGTGTATAATTACAGGATAATCAGTGATGTGGTGGTGAAAAAAGAAATTGGTGGGTAAATTCTGATCGAGTGTCGCGTTGAAAAAAGTACGCTCCCTATACTTTAAATTCATTTTTCCACAAAAGGTGGGTTAACTGATGGGCAAAAACTCTACACCACTGAGGCATGTTACCAGGTTGTGAAAAGGGGTCCGGGTGCTATTAGGACACATTTGGTTGGTAATAATGACAGGTACGTTGTGAGGTTATAAAAAGGTGACTGGGTGGTGTAAGTACAGGCTTTATTGTTTTTTGTGGATTCTGTCATGACTGTCCACGAGAATACAAATAGGTCAGATCAGGTTTGTAATGAATAACTTCACTCAGACCCCTCTCACCCACAGAGAGGAGAGGAAAGAACTAGATGGGATTAACAACTCACGTCCTGTCGTAAATCAAGGAAAGAACATTCAGCCCTCCCTCTCCAATATTCACCAAAGGAATGTCCTTTGTTTCAAGATACTTTTTCCCAACGAAACTCTAACACGTTCAAAGCAAATACTGGAACAAAATCTCTAACATAGAACGTGGGGAATGGTCAGAGGCGATCTATAGAACATTAAGATTGAATCATACTACACCGGCTCTGACGCTTGTCTTATGTGGCAGGGCTTGCAAACTATTACAGACTACAAAGGGAAGCACAGCCGCAAGCTGCCCAGTGACACGAGCCTACCAGACGAGCTAAATCACTTCTATGCTCGCTTCGAGGTAAGTGACACTGAGGCATGCATGAGAGCATCAGCTGTTCCGGACGACTGTGTGATCACGCTCTCCGTAGTCGACGTGAGTAAGACCTTTAAACAGGTCAATATTCACAAGGCTGCGGGGCCAGACGGATTACCAGGACGTGTGCTCTGGGCATGTGCTGACCAACTGGCAGGTGTCTTCACTGACATTTTCAACATGTCCCTGATTGAGTCTGTAATACCAACATGTTTCAAGCAGACCACCACAGTCCCTATGCCCAAGAACACAAAGGCAACCTGCCTAAATGACAACAGACCTGTAGCACTCATGTCCTTTGCCAGGAAGTGCTTTGAAAGGCTGGTAATGGCTCACATCAACACCATTATCCCAGAAACCCTAGACCCAGTCCAATTTGCATACCGCTCTCTATTCCACTCCACACTGCCCTTTCCCACCTGGACAAAAGGAACACCTACAGTGAGGGAAAAAAGTATTTGATCCCCTGCTGATTTTGTGCGGTTGCCCACTGACAAAGACATGATCAGTCTATAATTTTAATGGTAGGTTTATTTGAACAGTGAGAGACAGAATATCAACAAAAATCCAGAAAAACGCATGTCAAAAATGTTATAAAATGATTTGCATTTTAATGAGGGAAAAAGGTATTTGACCCCCTCTCAATCAGAAAGATTTCTGGCTCCCAGGTGTCTTTTATACAGGTAACGAGCGGAGATTAGGAGCACACTCTTAAAGGGAATGCTCCTAATCTCAGCTTGTTACCTGTATAAAAGACACCTGTCCACAGAAGCAATCAATCATATTCCAAACTCTCCACCATGGCCAAGACCAAAGAGCTCTCCAAGGATGTCAGGGACAAGATTGTAGACCTACACAAGGCTGGAATGGGCTACAAGACCATCGTCAAGCAGCTTGGTGAGAAGGTGACAACAGTTGGTGCGATTATTCGCAAATGGAAGAAACACAAAAGAACTGTCAATCTCCATCGGCCTGGGGCTCCATGCAAGATCTCACCTCGTGGAGTTGCAATGATCATGAGAATGGTGAGGAATAGGCCCAGAACTACACAGGAGGATCTTGTCAATGATCTCAAGGCAGCTGGGACCATAGTCACCAAGAAAACAATTGGTAACACACTACGCCGTGAAGGACTGAAATCCTGCAGCGTCCACGAGGTCCCCCTGCTCAAGAAAGCACATATACATGCCCGTCTGAAGTTTACCAATGAACATCTGAATGATTCAGAGGACAACTGGGTGAAAGTGTTGTGGTAAGATGAGACCAAAATGGAGCTCTTTGGCATCAACTCAACTCGCCGTGTTTGGAGGAGGAGGAATGCTGCCTATGACCCCAAGAACACCATCCCAAACATGGAGGTGGAAACATTATGCTTTGGGGGTGTTTTTCTGCTACGGGGACAGGACAACTTCACCGCATCAAAGGTACGATGGACGGGGCCATGTACCGTCAAATCTTGGGTGAGAACCTCCTTCCCTCAGCCAGGGCATTGAAAATGGGTCGTGGATGGGTATTCCAGCATGACAATGACCCAAAACACGCGGCCAAGGCAACAAAGGAGTGGCTCAAGAAGAAGCACATTAAGGTCCTGGAGTGGCCTAGCCAGTCTCCAGACCTTAATCCCATAGAAAATCTGTGGAGGGAGCTGAAGGTTTGAGTTGCCAAACGTCAGCCTCGAAACCTTAATGACTTGGAGAAGATCTGCAAAGAGGAGTGGGACAAAATCCCTCCTGAGATGTGTGCAAATCTGGTGGCCAACTACAAGAAACGTCTGACCTCTGTGATTGCCAACAAGGGTTTTGCCACCAAGTACTAAGTCATGTTTTGCAGAGGGGTCAAATACTTATTTCCCTCATTAAAATGCTAATCATTTTATAACATTTTTGATATGCGTTTTTCCGGATTTTTTAAATTTTATTCTGTCTCTCACTGTTCAAATAAACCTACCATTAAAATTATAGACTGATCATTTCTTTGTCAGTGGGCAAACGTACAAAATCAGCAGGGGATCAAATACTTTTTTCCCTCACTGTATGTGGGAAAACGATTCATTGACTACAGCTCACCGTTCAACACCATAGTACCCTCAAAGCTCATCACTAAGGTAAGGTTCCTGGGACTAAACACCTCCCTCTGCAACTGGATCCTGGACTTCCTGACGGGCAGCCCCCAGGTGGTGAGGGTAGGTAGCAACACATCTGCCACGCTGATCCTCAACACTGGAGCCCCCCAGGTGTGCATGCTCAGTCCCCTCCTGTACTCCCTGTTCACCCACGACTGCATGGCCAGGCACGACTCCATCACCATCATTAAGTTTGCCGACGACACAACAGTGGTAGGCCTGATCACCGACAACAACAAGACAGCCTATAGGGAGGAGGTAAGAGACCTGGCTGGGAGGTGCCAGAATAACAACATATCCCTCAACGTAACCAAGACTAAGGAGACGATTGTGGACTACAGGAAAAGGAGGACCGAGCACGCCCCCATTCTCATCAAGGGGGCTGTAGTGGAGCAGGTTGAGAGCTTCAAGTTCCTTGGTGTCCACATCACCAACAAACTAAAATGGTCCAAACACACTAAGACAGTCGTGAAGAGGGCGCGACAAAGCCTATCCCCCCTCAGGAAACTAAAAAGATTTGGCATGGGTCCTGAGATCCTCAAAAGGTTCTACAGCTGCAACATCGAGAGCATCCTGACTGGTTGCATCACTGCCTGGTACGGCAATTGCTCAGCCTCCGACCGCAAGGCATTACAGAGGGTAGTGCGTACGGCCCAGTACATCACTGGGGCTAAGCTGCCTGCCATCCAGGACCTCTACATCAGGCGGTGTCAGAGGAAGGCCTTAAAAATTGTCAAAGACCCCAGCCACCCCAGTCATAGACTGTTCTCTCTACTACCGCATGGCAAGCGGTACCGGAGTGCCAAGTCTAGGACAAAAAGGCTTCTCAAAAGTTTTTACCCCCAAGCCATAAGACTCCTGAACAGGTAATCAAATGGCTACCCAGACTATTTGCATTGTGTACCCCCCAACCCCTCTTTTATGCTGCTACAACTCTCTGTTTATCATATATGCATAGTTACTTTAACTATACATTCATGTACATACTACCTCAATTGGCCCGACCAACCAGTGCTCCCGCACATTGGCTAACCGGGCTATCTGCATTGTGTCCCGCCACCCACCACCCGCCTACCCCTCTGTTACGCTACTGCTACTCTCTGTTCATCATATGCATAGTCACCCTAACCATATCTACATGTACATATTACCTCAATCAGCCCGACTAACCGGTGTCTGTATGTAGCCTCGCTACTTTTACAGCCTCGCTACTGTTATTTTTCACTATCTTTTTACTGTTGTTTTAATTTCTTTACTTACCTATTGTTCACCTAATACCTTTTTTGCACTATTGGTTAGAGCCTGTAAGTAAGCATTTCCCTGTAAGGTTTACACCTGTTGTATTTGGCGCACGTGACAAATAAACTTTGATTTGATTTAATGTCATTTTGTTTGTTATTTTGTGATGTCATTAAAAATCTTATAAAGGAAATACTGTGACTTGGAAAGTATACCCACTACATGTACGAAGTTTCCACCCTCTGCATTGTGCATGTTATATGAAAAATGATGAAAGTGTTTTTGTTAAGAGAGGGAAGTGATTTGAGAAACTATAAGAGATACTTGTTTTACATAACTTTGTACTAGTGACAAGTCACGCCCCCGAGTGAGGTCAAAGAGCGTGTCAGCCTGACGGAAGCGCCCCTTTCGAACAAACTGTATACAATTATGGGTTAAGAAATTAACATACTTGACCAGAAAAGCGTGAAGCTGCAGCTACACATTTAAAGTGGAACTTTTAACCTCTCTAGGGTAGGGGGCAGTATTTGCACGGCCGGATAAAAAACGTACCCGATTTAATCTGGTTATTACTACTGCCCAGAAACTAGAATATGCATATATTTATTGGCTTTGGATAGAAAACACCCTAAAGTTTCTAAAACTGTTTGAATGGTGTCTGTGAGTATAACAGAACTCATATGGCAGGCAAAAACCTGAGAAGATTCCTTACAGGAAGTGGCCTGTCTGACCATTTCTTGGGCTTCTACACTCTCTTTATTGAAAACTGAGGATCTCTGCTGTAACGTGACACTTCCTATGGCTCCCATAGGCTCTCAGAAGGCGGCAAACCGGTGAATGATGTCTTTGCAGGCCCTGGCTGAAAAACACTAGCGCATTTGGATAATGGTCGATCAGAGAACAATGAGACTGAGGCGCGTGCACGAGGCAACACCATGTTTTTATTTTTTCGTCTTTGAACTAAAACAGGGTTTCCCGGTCGGAATATTATCGCTTTTTTACGAGAAAAATCGCATAAAAATAGATTTTAAACAGCGGTTGACATGCTTCGAAGTACGGTAATGGAATATTTAGAAATTTTTTGTCACGAAACGCGTCGGGCGCGTCACCCTTCGTCACCCTTCGGATAGTGTCTTGAACGCACAAACAAAACAGAGGATATTTGAACATAACTATGGATTATTTTGAACCAAACCAACATTTGTTATTGAAGTAGAAGTCCTGGGAGTGCATTCTGACGTGGAACAGCAAAGGTAATCCAATTTTTCTAATAGTAAATCGGAGTTTGGTGAGGGCCAAACTTGGTGGGTGTCTAAATAGCTAGCCCCTGATGGCTGGGCTATCTACTCAGAATATTGCAAAATGTGCTTTTGCCAAAAAGCTATTTTAAATTTGGACATAGCGATTGCATAAAGGAGTTCTGTATCTATAATTCTTAAAATAATTGTTATGTTTTTTGTGAACGTTTATCGTGAGTAATTTAGTAAATTCACCGGAAGTTTGCGGTGGGTATGCTAGTTCTGAACGTCACATGCTAATGTAAAAAGCTGTTTTTTGATATAAATATGAACTTGATTGAACAAAACATGCATGTATTGTATAACATAATGTCCTAGGATTGTCATCTGATGAAGATCATCAAAGGTTAGTGCTGCATTTAGCTGTGGTTTGGGTTTATGTGACATTATATGCTAGCTTGAAAAATGGGTGTCTGATTATTTCTGGCTGGGTACTCTGCTGACATAATCTAATGTTTTGCTTTCGTTGTAAAGCCTTTTTGAAATCGGACAGTGTGGTTAGATTAACGAGAGTCTTGTCTTTAAAATGGTGTAAAATAGTCATATGTTTGAGAAATTGAAGTAATAGCATTTCTATAATAGCATTTCTAAGGTATTTGAATAACGCGCCACGGGATTCCACTGGCTGACGATTTCGTCCCACATACCCTAGAGAGGTTAATCTCAACACAAGGTAGAGACGATAAACTCACCTCCTGGACAATCACTGGTACGGCTGATTAGCTGTCCTAAGTAAAGTATCTTCAAAAGAGAATTTAAGTATGACCATCCTACTACTCTGCTTAAACCATAGTATTACTCTACTCTCATCACCCCACTGGGAACCATTGATCCGGTTGACTAGCCCATCTTTAAAGAAGCATCTTCAAGAGCAAATGGAAGGAAAATAGACTCTGTAGTTCTGTTCAGGACTACACCACAAGTCACCGGATACTGGACAACTACAGAGCCTTACAAGTGTGCCACGAAAAGGCCCAACCCCCTTTCTAAGGCGGAACAGTTCCAAGAGAGATACACAGCGACCACAGGAATTTCACGTAAATACATACATGATTTCTTACTCAAAGAGGGTGGTGGTTCGTGTGCAAAGCATATGATTACTGTTAGTGAGAGTAGTTTCTAAATGTACCAATCTTAATAAGTTTTTCTGTCCCTCTCTCTCTCTCTTGCCCTTTCCAGGTCTTTTGGAACAAGCAGCCATATTGTTGTCAGTCCTCTAGGGACCTGTTTTAACGTATTAAGTGTGTATGTTTATCCTGTGTTACCATTTAATTAGCTAGTAAATAAATAATTAAACCAATTTGTGTAGTACTGAATCATAAGTAAGGCTCGGGTTATTGCAGATGCAAGGAGGTTACGACTGTTCAGAATGAGGATATGAGACGAGGTTATGATTAATAAGTTGACTGTTTATAGATGTGATAGGTAAACCTTTTAGAGTTTAATTCGGGAGAGGGTAACTCTTTAAATAACCGCTTAATTTAATCAGGTAACAATTAAACATAGTTATTTGATTAGATAAATAACAGTCTTCAGATTAACGTTAAATTCAAGTCACGACAGTTTTAATAACAGGTGTGTTACCTTGGTTAAATAATGACAGGTTGTGTTAGTTACCTTGGCGGCATCCTGCAGGCTCTGGAGGCGTGTCTTTGCGGTCTGCTGCAACTCCTCGGTGCATCTGCTCAGTTGTTTCACCTTCTGGCTCCACCCCTCCGTCTGTAGCACCTCCCCCAGCTGCCCTTCCCTTTCCCCCATGGCCTCCAGGTCACCATTGAGACCATGACACTCTCGCAGCACCGCCTATCACCATGGGAACACAGAGCGGTAGAGATAGATGGAGCTCTAAACAGACATCACTCAGGCTATGGACAACACTAAAGAACCTGACTGGCTGCCCTTTATGTCACTCAATAATGAGACACCCACCTGGTGGGCTCTGATTTGCTCCTGAATCTGAGAGGCGGAGCTCCAGATTATGTTGCCAGTGACCAGGGTCTCTGCTTTCTCAGCCCAGCCCAGGAGGAACTGCCGCATCCCCTTATACTCCTCCAGCTGCTGCTCTGCCTGCTCAGCACACAGGGTGGGACATGAGAAAGGAGAGGTGAGGAGAGAGGAGAGAAGGAGGAGAGTGAGAGACATACTCCTCTGAATATCATTGTCATCGCCATATACATTTTTTTGTTTTATTGTTTAGCAGATGCTTTTTTCCAGAGTGATTTACAGGAGCAATCAGGGTTAAGTGCCTTGCTCAAGGGCACATCAACAGATTTTTCACCTAGTAGGCTCAGGGATTCCAACCAGCAACCTTTTGGTTACTGGCTCAACTCTCTTAACTGCAAGGTTACCTGCCGCCCTATATGTTAGGAAGTCATGCTACCACAGCTTATTGCCTAATGGAAGAGTTAAGATTGATGACAGATACGGATTGACATCTGACCTTGTGTAGTTGGTTGGCCCGTTCCTGGGCCTGTTGTGTGGTGAGGCGCTGGACCTCAGCCAGTCTGGTCAGGGCGTCTCCCAGCTGCTTACACAGTAGAGGGTTCTGGTCCCCAAACTCCTGTACTGCTACAACCAGCTCAGCCAGGGAGCGACCACAACCCTCACACTCTTCACACAGACACTAGAGGGAGAGAGAGGTAGAGAGGTAGAGGAAGAGGGGGAGAGGGAAGAGGATGGGGTGAGGGAGGAGGTATAAGAATCCCATCTGGAGTATTACTCACAGAAGTGGGTCACTTGAAAGCAGGGGGGCAGCTCTTGTCATTCCAAGTCTTCACTAATACCCCTATAGACCAATCATTAACCTTAATGTCTGAAAATGTGATGCCAGTTTAATGAGGGCTAATTACCTTGGTTTCCTCCTTGGCCTGCTCCAGGTCTATAGCCTTCTCACTGATTTTCAAAGAGATGGTCTTCAGCTTCCCCTCAATGTCCTGCAGTCTGGAACTAAAGTCCTCCTTCACATCTCTGGTCTGCTGCACCTCTCGCTCCCTCGACTGGACCTGGAACAGTCATGGCAGATATTAGAATGATAGAATATTCATGGCCATTTATAAGGGTGCCATAATCTCCTATTGAACTCTGATTTGTTTCATTATTATGCCACAACACATTTCCTAAAAGCTTGTGTCAGAGTGCCCCCTAGAGAACAAATACAAGAAGAACCACCAAAACTGTCAGACCCACAGAGTATCTAGGTCTAATCTAAGAATATAAATTTTAATTACAACAGATTTATATAATCAGTAGTATAACCAACTAACTTATTAACTAACTAACTAAGATCACCCATAGACAGAGTATGGAAGCCAACACTAGTTCCAGAGGAGGAGGGTACCTGGTCCTCAGCGGAGCCCAGGGCAAGTGTCACCTCAGCCAGCTGCATGCTAAGTTCAGAGGGCAAGGCTGTCTGGAGGTCCTGGTACTTGTTCTGTTGCAGCTCCACCATCCTCTCCACACTCTGGCGCCTACTGATGACCTCACCATGGGCTGTCTGTGTGATAGATTGACAATAAGGGATTACTACTGGCTGCAGACTTTTTGGATATGGAAAAAAGTGTGCCTTTAAACAGGTCAAGCGGTCTGTGTGTGGGTGTGTGTGTGTGATTGCGATTGTGAGTCTATACACGTACCTCTAGCTCATGCAGCAGTGAGTCCAGGTCAGATGAAGGGCTCAGTAGCAGTCCCCTAGTGTCCTGGATCCATCCCTTCACCAGTCCTAGCTCCCTCTCCACCTCCTCCCTCTCCCTCAGCTCCTGCTGCACCTGGGCCCTGCTACCACGCACCTGCAGCACCAGGCTGGGGACACACATGACATAAGATGAAACCTCACTGTCTTATTACATAGAAATGTGATTTTCATCTCAAACCTCCTTCACCGTCAACACAGTAGCGATAATTTAGTAGAACCAATAGAATACATTTAGCCAATGCAGAATCCCCCCCCCCCCGCTTACCTCTCATATATCTCCAGCATACTCCTGATCTCCTTCAGACAAGGTGTCTCTTCTCTAGTCTTGTCAGTTTTCTCCATCTCCATATCCTCTTCCTCCTGGTCCTCTCCTATCAGGCTGAGTGTGTGTTGCCCCAGCAGGGCCAGGGCTGACTGCTCTCTCTCCACCTCCAGGCTGAAGGTGTCATGGTATTCCAACAGGTTCTGTAGCGCCGCCCTGGTGGCTGCCTTCTCCACTGTGCTGTCTGGAACACGAGCATGGAGGTCTACTGACACAGACCGTACCTTTTCCATCTGAGGACAGAGGCAGAAATATTTAATGCTGAACAGAAACATGTCAATAGAAATTCAGGAACGTTTTTAGTAGAAATGTATATTTTGTGACATGTTAGCCAAGGTACTTGTTAAGCAATTGTTAATTATGTTACAACAGTGTACTGATTAGGTTAGACCAACACTCTGGAGCTCGGTGGTTACTTCTCTCTTCTAGTTCATTATTTCTTTAAGTCCTTTTGTGTTGTCCTTGTTCTTCCTGTTGTGGTGCATAGAACCAGCCGCAGGAAACTGACCCAGTCATTTATAACGGTGATGTCATGTCCAGTTGAACAATGGCCCCAAAGAAAGGCCCCCGGGCAACAAGAACACGTCACATCAAAGGATGTGAGCATTTCCTATCTGATGACATCATTTCCTGTTAAAGAGTAGCGCTTTGTGGGAGCCCTTGTGAGTTGGAAGTGGATGGAAGGCTTTGGCGGGAGCTCATCGCTGGCCTGATGCCTAGAATTACATCAGTGTACACCCACTGAGTAGTGGCTGTATCTGAGCTAACATCCAACAGAAGTGACCAAAATCCACAGCAGTACGAATTCTTAGAGTAACTACTGATCTCAGAGGCAACAAGGCTGAGCCACAACCCACTCCTCAAAAGTATCAACAAGGGGAGCACTGTTTTATGGAATGTATTTGAAAATACATGGACTGAAGCTGTTAGCTGCTGAAAACCACAGGTAGCCTAAAGTGTTCAAATTGCCAATGTGCCTGCTGGAATACTACATTTGTGAACCTACAATAACTACATTTTCCCAAGCTAATATATACATACTGCATGTTGATATAGACAGATCTCCTACCTTCTCCCTGAAGCTCCTCCAGTCCCGTGCTGTGTCCTCCAGCGCTTTCTCCTGGGCTCGTGCCACGCTGCGCAGGCGGGTCCAACGTTGACATAAAGATGACACAGAGTGACCAATAGCAGCTTTGCTGGACTCAGACCCAACCAGAGCCAAATCTGTGGCCTTCTCTTTCAGGCCAGTCAGTGTGGGTTCACACACATCAATCAGAATTACCAGAGACTAGAGAGATGAGACGAGAGAGATGGAGGGAAGTTTAAGTTGCAAGAAGAGAAGAGAGAGAGAGAGAGAGAGAGCAGAAGAAATCAGAGGTCAGAACTTCCACAAATTTACAACAGAAATTACAGAAATTCAGTGAAAGAAAACATTGATAATAAGTGATAAACAGTCATAGCTTACCTTGTAACTCTGGAGTTTGTCCTCAGCCTCCTGGCTATTGGCTGCCTTAGCCGAGGGGAACGCAGTCATCATACTTCCTGTTTCATTCATCTGTCCAATCAGCTCCTCTCTCTCCGTCTGGAAGGAGCTCCACTGAGCAGCACAGCTACAGATGACACATTCATTTTAGAGCAGTTAGATTCTGTAACACACGCACGCACCGCACACTCACACCATGTGAGACCTTACCTCTGCAGATCCTCCCGGTAACCCTTCAGCTGCTCTTTGACCTCTGACCCTTTTTGTCGCATTACCTCCACACCTTCTTTCTTTCTTTCACTTTCTTTCATCTCCTTCGTCACTCCCAGCCCCACCAGATCATCCAGCTGAGCACCCAGGGTCTCCAGCTCCTCTAGTTTAGCCATGAAGGCTGGTTCCTGGGCTGAGATCTCCTCCAGCTCCCTGAGGCTCTCTGTCTGGCTCTCCAGCTCTATTCCCAGGGTGGATCTCTGGAGAAAAGCCCCAGCTTCGTCAAGCCACTTGCGGGCTGACTGCTGGGTGGATTGGTGCCTCTGGACCAGGGACAGAGTCTGATCCAGGCTCAGCTAAAGTCCATACAAAATGAATGAATGTGTTGGACTTTTCATTGGAAAGTAATCTATTCCCAGTTAAAAAGTGCTTACTGTATGCCAAAGGTCAAGAGGATAATGAGTAGCAAACCACTCACTCACTGCTAATGAGAGAATGTATCAGTTATCAGGGGATGAATGTGTCCAGGATAAGTAATTCACTAGGAGGACAGATTAAATCATCATGAGACTACTCAGATAAATAATTGAAGTACTTATCGCGAGATCATGACAATATTAATTTAACTGGTCTGTTATGAATGTCCTTTCAGACAAAGCCTGTTAATATTGATAACATGGGGGAGAGGTTATTACAGATGAGTCAAATCATCAATGATAGACTAGGTTTATGTAAAAACAAGGCTCACTTTTCAGCTACTTCAGCCAACAGTTATGATTTACAACATCATAAAAAAACTAGATTTGATATCTTATGCTCATGTTTAACATTATCTTTAGATCCAGTGTGTACACATACATTACACAATAGTATAGTACATTTACCTGCTTGGTTCTAAGTGCTTGTTGGACGTCAGCCCTCAGCTTAGCCAGCTCCTCTAGGTTAGCCTCAACATGGGCAGGGCAGGCCTCGTTTCTACTGCTGTATCTCTGCTTCTCCCTGCTGCCCATGGCATCTGCTACCCTCAGTCTGGACTGCACCTCTTCCTCTACCACCTTCAGTCTCCTGACCTCCTCCTCTACCCTCTCAACCCTCACCTCTGGAAGGGTCAATGGTTCCCCAAGCTTCTTCCTCAGACTCTTCAGCCAATCTGATGTCCGCCCAATCTCTTTCTCAAATTCTTTGTCCTTCTTGAGACAGTTTTCACATTCTGTAACACAACCTTTTACTTCTGACCTTAAGGACTGCAGCTCTTTTTGATGCGAGGTCACTACCTCTCTGGAGGCCTGGATGGCGGCAGGATCACAGTTCAATCCCATGTCTTCTGTATGTTGGGTGAGTCTCTCCAGGTGAGAGCCCATCCTTTCCAGATCTTCCAGCAGTGTGTAAAGACTCGCCAGTCTCTCTGTGCCACCTAATTTGGTGTCTGAGTCCGACTTCATTCTAGTGAACTGCTCTTTCACTGACTTTAACTCAGAGTTTAGTTTTGCTGATGTTGCGTTATACTCTGCCAATGTTTTCAATGAATCGTCAAGATGTTTCAGTCTCTGGTCAATGGTCCTCTTCAGATTGTCATGGAGGTTAACCAGCTGTTCTGTCTCCTCAGCGTGGCATCGTTGGCCCCTACTGAGAAACCCCTCAGTCTTCCTCCTCAGCTCTCTCACCGCAGGGCTGAGCTGAGCCAGGCTTTCAGACAGATCTCTATGGTCATCACGGAGATGAACAACTTCCTGTTCTTGAATACTGACTGTCCGTTTGGTTAAACCGTCTAACTGCTCCTGAAGCTCCTCCAATGCACTACAAGTGACATTGAAGAAGCAGTCGTAGTCCTTTCTCTCTAGGATAGCCTGCTGGATCCTGTCCCTCTTCTCTTTGGCTAACGCTAGGATGCTGTTGTATTGTTGAGGGAGGGCGTTGAGCTTTTCGTCCAGGTAGCAGTGGTCTACCTCGTTTAGCGAGGGGAGAATCTCCTGCCCCACCCTCTGGACGATGAGAAGGAGGTTCTCGTATTCCGACGCCTGCTCTAGAACGTTCTGGAACTTCGCCAGTCGACCCTGCAGTTCCGAATCGTCATCGGCGTTGCAGGTGAAGTCAATCTCGGGGAACGTAACGCCATCTGCCCGTCTCAGCCAGTGACACGTCCTATCCAGGTCGACCTTGAAGTACTTCCTGGAGGTCAGGGCTCTGTCCAGGTCCTGCAGGCGATGGGTGGTTCTCTGGAAGGCCGTCTCAAAGATCCTCTGGAGCTCCTCCAGCCTGGTCACGGTCTCCCCCCGCTCCTGGTCCGTGGCGTCCCTCTCCAGGTCACGACCCTGGGCCCACAGAGAGGCCAACTCCCCCTGGTAGGCCCGCAGGCCGCTCTGGACCCCTCGACACGTCACCACCTGCTTGGTCAGGTCGTCAGGGAGGAGAGCCACGTGGTCGTCCATTAAAGCCTTCCTCTCCTGCTGCTGGACCCAGGACAGAGCCCTCCCCACAGCCTGGAGGAACTGGGTCCGCTCTGTGAAGGCCTAGAAAATAACAATCACACTTTTTATTTAAAAAGCACTTTTCTTTTTTGTCATATTTTCATTTGAGTGCCTTCAAATAATTGAGATTTAAACCACCATTCCATCAGTCCACAATTTTAAGGAGAGAGCAGGTTCCACATTATAAAAAAAATATTCATAAATCTACTAAGCACTACTGCAGAAAAATCTATAAATAAAATAAAGTGTATGTAAATTAAAACAAGACTATTACAGACATGAACATCAAAATGACAACAAACCTTGCTGAGGTACTTCCTCCGCTGGCTCACCCTGGCCCCCAGTGCCTCTACTTCTCCCTCGGCCTGGAGTACCAGCTCCTGCAGGCGTCTCCTCTCGCTCAGCCCCAGCCTAGAGGCCACGCGCTGGGCCTCGCTCACTGCCTGGCCCAGCAGCTGCCCCCGGGCCTCCAGCTCTACACACACACTCAGGTGGTCGAACAGGAAGCTCTGGGCCAGGTCTGGAGGAGGGCTGGTCTTCAGGGCTGATGTTAGGGCAGGACGCTGCTCCTCCATCCACTCCCGGGCCTCCCTCAGCTGGGCTTCCACACGACCAAGGTCCTCCAGAGTCTGGGAAGAGTCCTGGATCTTCCCCTGGATCAGGCTATCCAGCTGGGACCAACGCTTCTCCAAGTGGCCCACCTGGACATAGAAAAGTATTTAGTAGAAACTCATGGATAGTTATTAAGAGATATTGTTGGCAGTGCTTAAATATTGATCACATACATTACCAGGAAAACACATGCAGGATAATAAAGGGGAAATTGACCTAGGTTTAACCAAACTGAAGTGAATTTTTACAGCACCTGTTGTTTGACCAGCTCCTTGTCCAGCAGGCTGAGGCGTGGCAGGACAGCCTGTCTCTGGTCCCTCAGCTCCTCTAGAGTTCCTCTCTGGTCCTCCAAGTCACAACACAGCTTTCTCAGAGCCTCCAGGTGCTCACTGGTGCTCTCTGTGTCCGCCCTGAGACACACAAACAGGGAGGGGGATAGGAAGAGGAGGTATTACTGTATGAGTCCACACTTTGAACGGTGTGTGTGAGTGTTTGTGTGTGTGCGTCTGGCATGCATGCGTTTGTGTGTCCAGCTTCGTCATACCTGGCCAGGTAGTCCCACTCTCTGGACACCTGGTGGAAGAGTTCCTCTACGGCAGCCACACAGTCATGGTACTCCCCGCTCCTCTGCATGTCCTCACCCCTCTGCCCCTCCAGCTCCTCAGCCCTCTGCCCCAACTCCTCCCAGGCCCTCCTCAGACCTCCCATCTCCTCCAGGGCAGGGGAGGACTGGCCCTCCGTCAGCCCAGCCACAGCCTCACTCAGCTGGGTGACGTCGACTTGCCTCACTCTGAGCTGCTGGAGGAACTCCTGGTAGAATGAAGATGGTATTAGTATTGTACTGTCAATGCTTTCTGCTCAGGTCATTGTGTTTGACTGGTAGACTGTTTTAGAGCCAGTAGCCATGATAGCACTGAAACAACAATGCAAGTGTTGATCTATCCATCCATCCACCCATCCATCTGGTCAATTAACACCTAAACTATTACACTTCACAAGAGGTCAACCATCCATCCATCCATCCATTCAGTATAAATAAGCTAACAGATGACTACACCCAGTACTGACCTGTGCCTGATCCAGTTGGTTCTGGGTGATCTTGGGCTCCAGTTCAGCCGGTCTCCTGGAGAGGTTCTGCAGCTGCTGCTCTGTCTCTCTGAGTTGAGCTTCCAGATCAGCCCGCTGCTCCTGAACGTCCCTCCAGCTTTCTGCCACCTCCTCACACACCAGCATCCTCTCCTCGATCTACATACACAGAGGAGACGGAAGCTTTATGTCTGAGGTATGTTAAGGATTGGAATGTTGCATAATGCTTGAAACACAGTATTCACTGGTAATCAGTCGTACAGTTTGTCAGCTGATGTTTATCGACTGACATTGTAATGCCATATTGACACATAGAAACCAATGTCCGGTGTCACGTCCTGACCAGTAAAGGGGTTATTTGTTATTGTAGTTTGGTCAGGATGTGGCAGGGGGTGTTTGTTTTATGTGTTTCGGGGTTTCGGGGTTTTTAGTTTTTTTGGTTAATGTTCTATGTTAGTATATTTCTATGTTCGTTCTAGTTTTTCTATTTCTATGTTTAGTTTATTGGGTTGACCTTCAAATAGGAGGCAGCTGTTCCTTGTTGCCTCTAATTGAAGGTCAGATTTAGTAGGGGTGTTTTTTCATGGGTTTTTGTGGGTAGATGTTCCGTATGTGTGTAGCTGTGTGCCTCACAGGACTGTTTCTCGTCGTCGTTTTGATTAAGTGTTTTGTTTCGTTTTCTTCTCAATAAAAAAGGAAGATGAGCATACACAATCCCCCTGCGCCTTGGTCCCATCTGTATGACGAACGTGACATCCGGTCAATACATTCCCAATGCAGTCTGTGGCTGGTGCGAGTGAACCGTACTGAGATGTACTCACCTGTAGTTTGACCTGCTGGATGTCTTGGGCGGTCTCCCTCACCCTCTGCTCTGAAAGGTCACAGGTAGAACACACCAGCTGTAGGTAGGTACTGGCCTGCTCCTGGAGAGTCCGCTCATGCTTCACCTGGACAGTACAGCAGGTGAGAGACCCATTAACACGTAAACCATTACACTCCAGGAGTGAATGGCGCTATTCAATTGAATATGACCTTCCCATTTGCAATTGCAAACGAAGTATGAAATTATATACATTATTATATATACATTATTATATATATAATTATATACATTATTATATATAATAATTATATTAATAATAACATATTATACATGATCAAAACCCCATTTCACCAGTTTTATACTGTAATCCCAGTTCAATGTGTACAGTATATCAGAACAGGCATTGTAACTAGCTGTCACGACTTCTGCCGAAGTTGGTCCCTCTCCTTGTTTGGGCGGCGTTCGGCGGTCGAAGTCGCCGACCTTCTAGCCATCGCTGATCCTCTTTTCATTTTCCTTTGGTTTTGTCTTGTATCACACCTGGTTCCAATCCCATTCATTACATGTGTATTTAACCCTCTGTTCCTCCTCATTGTCCTTGTCGGTGATTGTTTGTTTGTAAGCTATGTGCAAGATATGTTCTGGTGTGAGACGGGTTTTGTACCCACTTGTATTATTTTGTATATTTTGGTTTTCGGAGTTTTTGAGCAATTATTAAACTGCTCCGTTTTATAACAAGTTCTGTCTCCTGCGCCTGACTTCCCTGCCGCCAGCACGCACCCTTACACTAGCTACTGATTTGACTAAGCCACTTTGAAGGTATAAGTGTAGTGTTGGTGAGTGACCTGCTGTAGCGCCTCCTCCAGGCTGAGAGGGAGATGTGCAGTGGGCTCTGGTTCCTCTGAGACTGACACCAGCCAGGTCTGACACTGCTGCAGAGCATCCTGCAGACTGACATGCCTCTGCAACTCACGGTCCAAACTCTGGTACACCTGGGGGAGAGCAAAGGGAGAGAGAAAGAAAGAAAGAGAGAGCTATATATATATATGGATGAAAAGATAGAGGGGTAAAATAAATCAAATGGATGAAAGTCTATCTAAATGAAACAGATTCAGTGAGTAGTACCCTCTTATACATTGCAATGCCCTGGCCTATGCCAGGAAAACTATCGTAATGGATAGAGAAAACACCCTATGAAAGACATTAACACATTTCCATAAATCAAAAACCCTTCTATTCCCAAGTCCCTTTCATAAACAATAAACGTCTGGCTGGTAAATAGCTAAATAGTGTTTTGTTTGACAGGTGTTGAATGCAGAGGCGTCGCTGCCCTACGGGGAGAGAATAACAGCAGGACATGATTAACATAGTTAATATGAGAGCCCTGAGGGGTATGATGCGTGATAGACATGTGTTGGCACAAGGCCTGGCAGGGTTGGCAGCGGGGGTACGAGGGTTGGCAAGGTGGCTGGGTTAGAGGGATATAGGCCTGGGAGTTCGGGACTAAGTTGGAAGGCATGGCATGGCATGGCAAGGCTGGATCGGCAGTTGTAGAATTGGCAGAAGGGTGTTGATAAAGTGTGGCTGGATCACACGGGTTAGCAGATTGGCTGAATAGGGCTGTACTGGGAGGTGAGCTGTTGACAGTGTGGACGAGCGGTATAGGGCTTGCCAAGATGACAGAGTCGATTTGGCTATTTTGGCCAAGAGTGATAAAATCAAGTTGACGGGGAGAGCAAGGAGGGAGAAATAAGGTAAGATTGAGATAGTGGCTTGGCTGGTACTATTGGTCTGTGTTGGCATTGGTGGTTGTGCTCTGCTTTGGCGGGCCTTATTTGGCAAGGAACATTTGGTTGGCAGTCAAGGGCTGTCTTGGGAGGAAGGTTTAGGTGTTTGTATGGGTTGGGATTAAGTGAGTGGCTGGGCTACTGCAGTGTTGATGGAGAGGCTGTGTTGGTGTGTGTTGTAGTCTGTGCACAAAATTATATATATTTGCCTCATTATAATTTCAATTGAAGGACGTCTTAATGTGGGCACCCCCCCCCCCCCCCCCCCCCCCCCCCCCCCCACCCCCTGCAGTACCCACTCTCTGTGCCGTGCTGCAGATGGCAGAGTAGCTGTCTCGGGTGCCTTGCTGCTGAGCCTGGACCTGCTGTCTCAGCCTGCTCTGCACACGCTCACTGCAGCCCTCCACCAGGTCTTCTCCCCTCTCCTTCAGCCCAGCCAGGCGGTCCTCAAAGCCTGCTATCTCCTCCATGATGGCCTGGACCAGGGGGGAGAGGAGGAACAGAGCCAAGCACTCTTTGGGTTAGTGAGGGGTTTGGGGTTTGGTTGAAGAACATGGTGGACATCAAATAGACAAGAGTGCATGCTGAGCCAAAGGATCAGATTGGATGGATGAACTTGAGGGGAGGTCAAATTGAACAAAGAGAGAAAGAAATGTGGCTATCATACAGAGATATCTGTGTCCTGCTCATGAGATAAAAGGATGAACACTGTTTATACTTGATTGCTATAGGCTAGAACCTGGCATGCCTAAATTAGGTGGCTCAGGATGGCTTTTTGATAGCAAATAAAATAAAAACACTCTGAAAAAGCCATTGGATTAGTGTAATTAATAACACTGTCTGATTTGTCACCTTGTGACTGGCCAGCTGCTGAGTGGCTGCCTCCAGGCCTCCGCCCGCTGCGGGGTCAGGGGTCACCATCCTGCTGGACATCTGCAGCAGCCACCTCTCCACTTCCTGTAGCTCCACGTGGTACACTTCCTGCTCCTTCACCTGGCCCTCCAGGCGCTGCACATGGGCCTGAGACACACACATTGTCATTCACACACAGGCCCACAAACACATGTCGGTAGCAGTCCTAGCAGTGACCATAATAGTGATAATCAAACCAGCAACAAGTCTCAACAGTGCTACTATATTGTAGCAACAGTACCAACAGTACCAAGTTACTAACAGTAATAGCTGAAGTAGTCCAAACATCTACTGTATTGGTAACCACTATACAATAGCACTCAGAAAACTGTCATCAAAGTCCCATTAAGAGGCCCTGGTTAAAGTCCTCCTCCAGTCTCCTTTTCACATCATGCAACACCTGATTTACTTAACAAAGGTACATCTCAATAGGTGGTACAGGTCAGACAAGACATGGCACAAGTGGGGTGGGGTGGGGGGGGCTTATCTCTTTTGTTCTCTATTGCTACTCTATTGTTCCTCAAGCAAGGGGGAGGCTGATGACATCACATTTGACCATCAGACCAACTCCTTGGCGTTTGCAGTAGTCTAAAACCTTTTTACCCTTTAATGTGTGTACTTTACTGTATTCATACTTGGGACATCTTTAAAAATCCATCAGTAATAGTAAATCCTCACAGTGGCAGCGTTGCAGAGCTCAGTGTAGTCCGTCTGTAGTCTGTTCATGTTGTCTCTGATGGAGGGGTACTGGACTGAAAGCAGCAGAGACTCTCCCTTCTCCACCACCAACCTCACTGCCGAGTCATGGGACTGGACCGTCTGCAACAAGGCCTGGTGGAGGGAGGTAAGGAAGGAGGGAGACCGTTATGCTATTTTGGGTTTGATGCCTTTATTTGTAACTGTAGGATCAACAAAGTATATGGCACATCTTCTCTATTGAATCAAAGAGCTGAGGTTGAGGGGTTACAGAGGTACCGTACCTTGTACTTGGCCAGCTGTGCTCTCTTCTGGTACAGTTCAGCTTTAGGTTCCAAGGGGGCACTGAGCATGGCTCTGGTCTCCACCACCCACCGGGCCTGGGCCTTGTACCTGTCCTGGAACTCCTTGGCCAGACACACAGCCCTCTCCAGGGTGCTGTACTCTTGCCGCAGCCCACCGGCTAGCTCCTCCAGTTGGGCTAGCCTGGCCTCCACCTCCCCTCCCAGCCCCTCAGCTCCAGCCTCCTCCAGGAAGCCTGCAGCCCGCTCTGCCCGCTCCCTGAGGGCCTTGAGCAGGCCATGGCCCTGCTGAAGCTCAGCCTGGAGAGTCTGGAGGCGAGAGAGGTCATAGAGACACAGAACGAATGTGTGATATGTTTACAGTACTGTATAGCTCAGTGTACACAGTGATGCAATCTATACAAAAAGACATGAAAGAGAATTTGTTGAAATAGTGTGTGTGCATGTGTGCATACTCACAGACATGCATGAATACACACACAATTTGTAATACGTTCTAAACAAATACAATTGGATTGAATGTCAATAGAAAAAAAGACTGTTGCCAAGATAATTAGGTTTGCCTGCACGTAAACTTCTACACAAACACATTTATTTTCATACCAAATATTCTGAGCAAGTCTCACATTCATCTTGTATGTGTGATTTTAGCTCCATTCCACACACCAACACACATTTCTTTGTTCCTCCAACAACCCTGCTATCCCGGCCACCTGAGGTTTCACCGACAGTGTTTGAGAAGCTCCACTTTTCCTGGAAAGTCTTTGAACCTGGCAGGTAAGCTGACACCTGCATGGTGAGACCCCGGTGAGACCCCGGTGAGAAATATGAAAGGAGGGCCAATTACCGGGTCCTTATAATGGACAGAGGCAGCGGGGGTTTCCACAGCAACCAACCAACACACACACACATGCGCACGCACACAAACGCACACACACACACACACACACAGAGGCACGTATGCATACACACCCCCTCTCCAAGCACATACTTTATTCCATAGGATACCATGGAGTTTTTATCATCACAGGAGAACTATATAATAATGGCCCCAGCTCTGCTGCTATGCTGTTGATCATACTAACCCGGTCTGTCTCGGTCTACACACGTTCCTCTGCCTTCTCCACCTGACACACTAAACAAGATGTGCAGGTTTGTACGAGACTGCTAATAACACCACCTGCCTTTACATGTCTAACAATACCATGTACAGACAGCTGTTGTTGGTAACTGGCAAGTGTAGCTACAGTCTCCACTAGTTCCTTCATAGACTCTTACCAATGTCATTGTAGTGATGTAGTGTGGAGTTGTCTATGAATGCGGCACACAGGAGGTTGGTGGCACCTTAATTGGGGAGGATGGGCTCGTGGTAATGGCTGGAGCGGAATAGGTGGAATGGTATCAAATACATCAAACACATGGTTTCCAGGTGTTTGATGTCATTCCATCCGCTCCATTCCAGACATTATTATGAGCCGTCCTCCCCTCAGCAGCCTCCACTGATGCTGCAGTGTATTAAACTGCCAGCAGTATAATTCTCATACTCTAACTGACTGTCAGCACAGTATTTTCTGTAGAGGGCTAGGGTTGTACCTATTATATTCTACAGTACAGAAAGATATTTGAATCCAAGCACATTGCATTTAGCATAGTCATAAAGCTCTCTGAGAAATAATTATGGAAAAACAGCAAATGAGTCACTATGGAGATCTATAATTGGCCACATTTAATAAGTACATTTATGACCAATAACTGTACAAAGTCTAAATCTTTCTGTCACTCAATCCAGCAGGAGTGGATCGATCAGTTATGCTGATTATCATGTTAGTCTCCCATCCTCACACTGGGTTCCGTCTAATTCCCCTGTGTGGCTGATGTCTGGTATTAGTCTGCAGTCTGCAGTGCCACCAGAACACATGTGACGACAACATGTCCTCTGTTCCTATGCAGAGAGGGAGATCGATCCCAGACATGGATTACTGCAAAGCCTGGGTGTGTGTCTGGCGGGAAGGAGTCTGTCTGTGTGTGTGTGTGTGTGTGTGTGTGTGTGTGTGTGTGTGTGTGTGTGTGTGTGTGTGTGTGTGTGTGTGTGTGTGTGTGTGTGTGTGTGTGTGATGCGGAGCGGGAAGGGCATTGCATCAATTACAGTGTCTGTGCCAGCAGGCTCCTGACACTGGTGCTTCTTCATCCTCTGTTTCACAGTGGGAGGGCTCTCTCTGCTACAGGGCTTCCTCTACAGCCGCTCCTGCTTTGTCTTCATAAAGACACGATCAATACACACACACACACTCTCCTTCCTCTTCACACTCAATATGAACTGTGACAAGTCAACTACTGCAGATATTTTGATGTTTTTATGCAGTGTGCGCACGGACACTAATATATAAATCAATGTCTTATCAACTCAAGAAGAGCGACGTCAGATAAGAGAGAGACAAGGAACTATCTTGTCAAGTGCCCTTATATTTAGGTACTGAATGCTTTTGCTAACCTTACATGCAAATATCTGCAACCCAAGCCAAACTGGCTAAGCAAACTTTCATGTTGATGTAATGAACAAGCACCTTATGTTGCTTGGCAAGCAAATACATTTTTTTGCTGGCTAACATGGCGGATTGAAAAGAGGCTTTCCCGCACTACAATATATACGCCATTTAGCAGACGCTTTTATACAAAGCGACTTACAATCATGCGTGCATAAATATTTTATGTACAGCTGGTCCCAGGAATGTAACCCACTACCCTGGTGTTACAAGCACCATGCGCTACCAACTGAGCTACAGAGGACTACAAGCTGACTGCTGTGAAACTACCTAGAGTAAGACTAATCATTTCTGTGTAATATAGCACAAGCAAGCTTAATTCACTTTTATCAGGGCACTCTAGCGAGGAGGTGTACCTCAGGGTTCTGTACCAATACCACTAAATGAAGCTAACAACTAGTGTATGCCTGGGTTCTATAGCAGCAATCTAATATTGTACAGTAAGTGAACAGAAAAGGAGCCACGTTGAACCCTACTCTACCAGGTGTCTGTGTTCAGTACCTCTACTTTCTTCATCTTCCTCTCCATGGCAACCCGGTCCAGAGCCTCCGTGCTGGCTGTCACGGTTCTGAAGTTCTTCTGGGCTGATCTAAGCCAATCAGAGAAGGACACACAGAGTTTCTCTGCCTCCTCGATGCTCCTAAGCTCCTCCTTCAGCTGCTTGATGGTCTCCTAAAAGCGGATTGGATAAAATAATGAGTGACATCAGACAGTTTGCATCACCCCAGAACCATGAAACTCGACACCTGAAAATATTTTTATTCCTTATACTTCCACAGATTTGTCTTGGATTTGGAAATTATTATTTAAAAAAAAATGTTATTGATACATCATTCATTTGACGATATCTCCGTTTTTATGGGGGTTTTGACACATCCACTTGACTTAGATGGTATGGCTATGAATGAGGAGGTCTTTTTATGGATTTGGCACATAATCCACTTGACTTGCAGATCCCGTGGCGTGAAGCTCCAATTAGCTGATAGTGCTGAGTGCACACCTTTACTGCAGAGATGGAGACGGAGGTAACAGCTCTGTACCGCGGCCCATATGGCCACACGTTTCACACAGAACAATTGTGTGTGTGTGAGCGAGAGAGAGAGAGAGTAGAGAGAAAGGGTGGGAGTGCGACAGAAAGAGTGAGTGTTTGTGTGTGCGTGCGTGCTTGCTTGCGTTCACAAGCACACTTGAGAGAAAGTGTGTGTACTGTAGCCTACGTGAGAGAGAGAAAGTGTGTGTGTGTGTGTGTGAGAGCGAGAGGTGCTACTGTAGGTGTAAAAATCAATGGCTCTGCCAGCACAGCCCTTCCACTCTAGGCTCCAGCAGTGTGTGTGAGGAGTGTGAGATTGCCTTCTGTAGCGTTTAATTACAGACTAAGCCCAGGACCAGAGGAGCACCATTGATTTTCCTTTAGTTCTCCCAAGAGGAGCAGACAAATAAAAAGACTGGCTTCTGAGTGTATTGGGTGTGTTCTGGGGCTCAACTAAACTCTCATAGTTGTTTCACCGCAGTGTTACAGTACAGCCTCAAGACAATGAAAGTCACTGCAACAAGATCTATTGTGAGACAACTGGGCTATGAGTGTAAATGCAATGTTATCTTACGTACATAGCCATTTTGTTCATATCAGAAAGATCAGTCAGTAGTGACTGTCTCACCTGTATGTTGAGAATCAGGGCGTGGTATCGGGCAGTGAGCTGGGTGGCTCTGGTGCTGACCCGGCTGCTGATGTGGGTCTCCTCCAGGACCTGCTGGGCCAGAGCAGACAGCCCATCCACCTCGCTCTGCCGGGCTAGCACACTTTCCTGCCACAGCTGCACAACCATTCACAGAGAAAGACAGAGTTACAATTAGATACTGTAGATGGTTTATATCAAAATGCTGTTATTTTGACATCCCATGTCAAAAATGTACCTGTTGGTTTGAGACCATTGAGACACAGCCTTACAGTGTGAACGATCCTTCAACAGTACTAGACAAACCACAGTCTCTTACCTCCCTCTATCTAACCCCTACCTGGAGCTGCTTTAGCTGGGCATCCTTGGAAGCGCTGTCAGACCTGCGATGTCCACGGATGTTGGCCTTCCCTTCCATGTCCTCCAGCCACAGGGCCAGGCTCTGGAACCTCTGGCCCATCTGCCTGAGCCTGCCCAGGGTAGAGCCCAGCGTGGCCCTGGTCTCCCCCAGCCGGGCCTGGTAGGCCCCCCACTCACGCTGTGCCGTGTCTAGGGCTCGGTCCTCAATCTGGGGCGCACCCCACGGAATCACCCCATCCCTGCTTGACAGTAAGGAAGAGAGCAGGGACTGGCCCTGGGAGCAGCGCTCCTGGAGGAGCTGTGGAGGAGAGGGAGAATGAAGGTAGAAAATAGAGAGGCGGGATGATACAGTAGAGCTGGGACGATAAACCAAAAATGGCCTTTCTCTTACCGAAGCATTTTGCATACGGCAATAATTTTCTGTGATTTTGCTACACAACGTTCCTGTAGATTGTACTACAGCTATTGAGTTCATGGCACCACTTTACAACTGGAGTAGACTGTAGTATGGTTTTGATGCGCCCGCAGATCAGAGCAGAGTGCGCCATTTGCAGTGAATAGGCCTACATCAAGTATAGCCTAGGCCTAGCGCTGGAAAGTACTTGTAAGGCATCGGCCTACATTTACAGGTAGATTAATCAATTAGCCTACATGGCTATATAGCAATAACATCATATTTAGAGTTGGTAATCTAGCAAAGTGTTTTGAGTTCCCACTTCCTCAGGTGGTTAAAAATATAGTCCATAGGCCAATATGCACAAAAATGTATCGCTGAAGAGACCCAATGAAATCTGATCATTCTGGATCCTATTTGGACAGGTTGCAAATCAAAATATCAATCATTCATTCCTTGGATATGTTATATGAAATAGCTTCCTTTTTGACTCATAGGCTACTATCTCTGGAAAGAAATCATCTAGAGCCCTGCCAATAACAGAAAGTAACTGTCCATTAAAAAAACTTTTTAGCATTGTATTTATTGTTATTGAGCAAAATCGTTACATTTATCACAGTATTACTTTGTGTCCATATAGCCCAACTCTAGCACCTCCCAAAAAGTATTTATAGATGATTTATCGTTATTGCAAAAAATGTGACTATTTATCGCGATATGGATTTTTGTCCATATCGCCCAGCTCCATGATACAGTAACATACCAATATCAAGTTCAACATGATGCAGTACTGTACATGTACATGATCAATTATTATTCTGAACCTGTCAGAAGCTCTCTGCTTTCACTATGTGTTTAGATCATTATAAAACCAACATTACACAGCTGGTCAGTGCTACAGCTCTACTATAGCTCCTCATTCAAAACCAACTGACAAACTATCCGGGATCCTTGGGACGTCCCTACCCCATTGAAATGTAAAATGGTTAAGGTAAGGGTTAAGGTTAGGGTTAGGTAAGGGCCCCAAGGATCCCGGATAGCACTGACCCATACCAAACCAGGCATATAGTAGGCTGTACTATACTGACCTGTATCTGCTGTAGTGTGTTCTCCAGGGTGTCCACATCCCCCTCTGGGTGGGACAGAGAGCCCAGGGTTCCCTGCTCCTGCTCCAGCCAGTCTTCAAACATGTGCAGCCCCCTCTGGTACTCCTGATGGGCCAGGACCAGATCCTTAGCCTTGTAGACTGCAGCCTGGGACACGACACAGAGAGATACCATGTAGAGATACCACATGACTGGGTTACCATTTCAAGTATTGGTTCCCAAACTCTTTGGCCTTTGTGACCTACAAATAAAATAAAGCTACTTCATTAAGCCATTACCCAGTCCTGGGAAAGACTATCTTTAAGGACATGAAGGGAAACATGAAGACAGGAGTATGAAGGCTGTGGGTACCTTGGCCTTGTCTGTGATGGCGGTGTATCTCTCCTGTAGGCTGTGTACCTCCTGGTGGGTAGTGTATTGTTCAGCAATGTTGGAGCCCTTGGTAGCAATGGTCTCTAATGGACTGCTGTGGCTCAGGACCTCCTCATACAGAAGCTAAAACACATACAGTATCACATTAACTAGCTGTGGATACAGCATAAGAACATGATAGATGAAATACTTAAAACATGTAACTTTAAAAAAAATATCCCTTCTTATTGTAAAAATCAACAACACTACAAGGTTATGATGGTGCATTGCTTTTAGTTATTTTCAGGAGTCAAAGCCCTTTATATTGTAAGGTGTAGATTCCCTCCATCCACCACCAATGTGTATACACCCATCCATTACAATGAGTCCAGTACTGTACCTTGGTCTTGCCCAGGTTGGCGGTCTTGTCTCTCATCTCAGAGTACTGTCTGTCTGAGCAGCCCAGAGTGGCCTCCACGCGCTCCATCCACATGATAAACTGGCCCACGTCCTCCTGGTAGCTGGTCCACTGTGACAGGGCTCCCTCCAGCTGACTGGATCAGGAAACACACACATTCATTATTCAGGGTTACTGACTGTTAGGGTCGTTCTACAAAAATGGTGGCTTTTTGACCAGCCAACTTTTAAAAATGTCATTCTTTTTTACTTGTAGCTACTGATAGAGCCAGCTGCTCCTACAAAGTCAACAGACCAAATCAGCTGGGATAGACTCACTGGAGTGTTAACACAAATAACCTTGAGTGTATTATAATCTAATACTAATCTTATCTGTTAAATGGCAAATATTATTATTATTATTATTGTCTAATACAATGAATGCCTATTTTTCTTTGTCAAATGATTGTCTTATTTCCTACCATTTAACTCTTTTGACCTCCTAGATTAAATCGATGGATTAAAGTCAAATTGGCTAACTGATTAATATGTCTCCTGACCTTTTACACTGGATGGAGGCGGACAGCAGAGAGTCCCAGGAGTCCTTAAGGTCCTGGATCTGTTTTCGAACCACCGGGACCCCCTCAGCAGAGGTGTTCCTCTGGACAGCCTCACCACGTGTCAGTAACATCTTCAGCTGGATCTCCCTCTCCTGACGGGCCGCCAACAGGGCCTGGGGAAACACAATTACAGATAAGATTCAACCACAGACACAGTTTAAGATACAGTTACAACCACAGACACAGTTTAAGATACAGTTACAACCACAGACACCGTTTTAAATACAGTTACAACCACAGACACAGTTTTAAATACAGTTACAACCACATACAACAGTTTTAGATACAGTTACAACCACAGACTCAGTTTTAAATACAGTTACAACCACAGACACAAAAACAGACAAAGAGTAGTTGTTGTACACTAGACTTGAGAGCTTCAGAATGTTTACACGAGGGGGGTAACCCCTGATACTACACATTTATAGGTTAGATACTGATTTGTAATCACTTTTGAGAGATACAACTCTTTCTCGGTCTTTGGGCAAAACTATAGAGTCCCTAGATCTCTCTATTACATTCTTCTAGTCTTCCATACCTACCTCCAGCTGTATCATCCTGTCTTCCAGTACAGTCTTGTCAGCTGTGGGGGAGAGGCAGGTGTTCAGGATCCTCTCAGACTCAGACACCCAGTTCTGGAGCTCCGTCAGACCCTGGGAGAACAGACGGTGCTCCCCTACGATACGCTCTATCCTGGAGGCCTTGTCCTGGAGGAGACCAAGCAGAGCTACTTCAACAAGGTACACGGTATAGAGGTATGTAGAAACGGTTTGAAGTGGTAGCATAGACCAAGGATAAAATAAGACCTTTGAAGGTTTTCCTTTCACTCAGGAAAATATGATATTTTCTGCAGAAAATATGCTGGTCTAGTGGTAATGCCGCAGCCTCTTGCACATCATTCTACGGAGTTGGCACAGGTTCAAATCCGGTCCTATGCCCTTTGACATAGGACCGATCTTTTCCCATTGTCATCCTCTCTCTCTATCTGTCCAATAAAATCAAAACATGTTTTTATGAATCTGGCCATGGTTATGTTATGGACAAGAAAAGAATAGAGAGGCACCCTTTTCTTTCCACTTAACATATCCACAGCGCTAGCAACAAGCGGCTTTCTCAAGTGATTTTCTTCCTCCTGTTTCTATGTTACTGAAAGAAGACCTATAAATAGCCTAGCTTACTAGATTGCTTCAGAAGGTCAGCCCAATATTACCATAGCAGTATTTCCTATCTGGTATTTCAGTGAGCATGGTTATATGCACACAATAATACAATTATTGTGGATAGTCAAATTAATAAAAAGTTTACATGCTTTGCAAGAAGAACAATTCCCCTAATAATCATGTTTACATGGACACATCTGAAATCAGGCTACTGATGGGACTTCTGATAAATGCAGAAAATCACCAATCAAAATAAACGTTCTACCACTGTCATGGTTCCACCTGTCACCAGAGGGCGGCAGAGACCGTCCTAGAGACATTAACGACACTCAGGTGTGTCCTATTTACTCATTATGCCTTCCTCACCATCTTAAATAAGCATGCCCCATTCAAGAAATTTAGAACCAGGAACCGATATAGCCCTTGGTTCTCTCCAGACCTGACTGCCCTTAACTTCTCTAGGGTAGGGGGCAGTATTTTGACGTCCGGATGAAAGGCGTGCCCAAATTAAACTGCCTGCTACTCAGGCTCAAAAGGTAGGATATGCATATTATTAGTAGATTTGGATAGAAACCACTCTGAAGTTTCTAAAACTGTTTGAATTATGTCTGTGAGTATAACAGAACTCATATGGCAGGCAGAAACCTGAGAAAAATCCAACCAGGAAGTGTGGAAATCTGAGGTTTGTAGTTTTTCAAGTGATTGCCTATACAGTATACAGAGACTTAGGATTCATTTTGCACTTCCTAAGGCTTCCACTAGATGTCAACATTGTTTCATGCTTCTACTGTGAATATGGAGAGAATAAGAGCTCCTGGAAGTAGATGAGTGAGAAAATGACATGAGCTCAGAGGCGCGCGCTCACGTGAGAGTTGGCTGTGTTCCTTTTCTTTTCTGAAGACATTGGAATTGTCCTGTTGGAATATTACTGAACATTTATGTTAACCTGTCTGGGCTAGGGGGCAGTATTTTCACGGCCAGATGAAAAACATACCCAATTTAAACAGGTTACTACTCTGGCCCAGAAACTAGAATATGCATATTATTAGTAGATTTGGATAGAAAACACTCGGAAGTTTCTAAAACTGTTTGAATGGTGTCTGTGAGTATAACAGAACTCATATGGCAGGCAAAAAGCTGAGAAAAAGTCAACCAGGAAGAGGAGGATCTGAGAATTGTAGTTCTTCTTCTTCAGTATCTGTGGGGTTACGTTGCACTTCCTAAGGCTTCCATTGGCTGTCAAAAGCCTTCAGAAAGTTGTTTCAGCCTTCTCCTGTTACTGGGCAGATAATAGAAGCTCAGTTACTGAGTGGACTGCCTGTGGACAAAGGGATTGGATATGAGTGCTCACGCGAGCGAGCCGTTCCTTCTTTTTCTCCTTGAATGAATAGGCTATTGTCCGGTTGGAATATTATCGCAATTTTACGTTAAAAATACCATAAAGATTGATTTTAAACAGTGTTTGACATGCTTCTAAGTACGGTAATGGAACATTTTGACTTATCGTCTCTGGTACCACTCTCGCGCGTTATGCCTTTGGATAGTGCTCTGAACGCACAAACAAAACGGAGGTATTTGGACATAAATATGTATTATTTCGAACAAAAACAACATTTCTTGTGGAAGTAGCAGTCCTGGGAGTGCATTCTGATGAAGATCAGCAAAGGTAAGAGAATATTTCTAATACTAATTCTGAGTTTAGGTTGCCCCGAACTTGGCGGGTGTCTGTATAGCTCTCTGTGATGGCTGAGCTATGTACTCAGAATATTGAAAAATTTGCTTTCTCCGTAAAGCTATTTTAAAATCTGACAAAACGGTTGCATCCAGGAGTAGTCTATCTATAATTCTTTAAATAATTGTTATATATTTTGTCAACGTTTATGATGAGTATTTTTGTAAATTGATGTGCACATTCACCGGAGTTTTGGTGGGAATACATTTTCTGAACATCACGCGCCAATGTAAAATGCTGTTTTTGGATATAAATATGAACTTTATCGAACAAAACATACATGTATTGTGTAACATAATGTCCTAGGAGTGTCATCTGATGAAGATCGTCAAAGGTTAGTGCTTCATTTAGCTGTGTTTTGGGTTTTATTGACACATGTCCTTGCTAGGAAAATGGCTGTGTGATTATTTTTGTCTATGTACTCTCCTAACATAATCTAATGTTTTGCTTTCGCTGTAAAGCCTTTTTGAAATCGGACAATGTGGTTACATCAAGGAGAAGTGTATCTTTAAAATGGTGTACAATAGTTGTATGTTTGAGAAAGTTGAATTATCGTTTGACATATTTCTACAAACGTAAATAGAACTTTTTTTTACTTTTCGTCGTGACATTTTGCGCACGCTTCCTGCATTTGGAGTAGTGGACTGAATGCGCAAACAAAAAGGAGGTATTTTGACATAAATTATGGACTTTATCGAACAAAACAAACATTTATTGTGGACCTAGGATTTCTGGGAGTGCATTCTGATGAAGATCATCAAAGGTAAGTGAATATTTATAATATTATTTCTGAGTTTTGTTGACTCCACAAAATGGCGGGTTTGGTTTCGTGTCTGAACGCTGTACTCAGAATATTGCAAAGTGTGCTTTCGCTGTAAAGTTTTTTTGAAATCTGACAAAGCGGTTGCATTAAGGAGAAGTGTATCTATAATTCTTTGAATAACTGTTTAATATTTTATCAACGTTTATGATAAGTATTTCTGTAAATTGATGTGCTCATTCACCGGTAGTTTGGGGAGGCAAAACATTTCTGAACATTACACGCCAATGTAAAATGGGGTTTTTGGATATAAATATGAACTTTATCGAGCAAAACACACATGTATTGTGCATCTGATGAAGATCAACAAAGGTTAGTGATTCATTTTAGCTGTATTTCTGGTTTTTGTGACTCCTCTCCTTGCTTGGAAAATGGCTGTGTGGTTTTTCTTGTATAGGTGCTGTCCTAACATAATCAAATGCTATGCTTTCGCCTTAAAGCCTTTTTGAAAACGGACAATGTGGTTGGATTAACGAGAAGTGTATCTTTAAAATGGGATATAATTGTTGTATGTTTCAGAAATTTGAATTATGAGATTTTTGTTGTTTTGAATTTGGCGCATGGCTATTTCACTGGCTGTTGGCAGTGTGTCACTGCTAGCGTCCCACATACCCCAGAGAGGTTAACCAACACAAAAATATCCTGTGGCATTCTGCATTAGCATCGAACAGCCCCCGTGATATGCAACTTTTCAGGGAAGTTAGAAACCAATATACACAGGCAGTTAGAAAAGCCAAGGCTAGCTTTTTCAAGCAGCAATTTGCTTCCTGCAACACAAACTCAAAAAAGTTCTGGGACACTGTAAAGTCCTTGGAGAATAAGAGCACCTCCTCCCAGCTGCCCACTGCACTGAGGATAGGAAACTCTGTCACCACCGATAAATCCACAATAATTGAGAATTTCAATAAGCATTTTTCTACGGCTGGCCATGCTTTCCACCTGGCTACCCCTACCCCGGTCAACAGCACTGCACCCCCCACAGCAACTCGCCCAAGCCTTCCCCATTTCTCCTTCTCCAAAATCCAGTCAGCTGATGTTCTGAAAGAGCTGCAAAATCTGGACCCCTACAAATCAGCCGGGCTAGACAATCTGGACCCTTTCTTTCTAAAATGATCTGCCGAAATTGTTGCAACCCCTATTACTAGCCTGTTCAACTCTCTTTCGTGTCGTCTGAGATTCCCAAAGATTGGAAAGCATCTGCGGTCATCCCCCTCTTCAAAGGGGGGGACACTCTTGACCCAAACTGCTACAGACCTATATCTATCCTACCCTGCCTCTCTACAGTCTTCGAAAGCCAAGTCAACAAACAGATTACTGACCATTTCAAATCCCACCGCACCTTGTCCGCTATGCAATCTGGTTTCAGAGCTGGTCATGGGTGCACCTCAGCCACGCTCAAGGTCCTAAACGATATCTTAACTGCCATCGATAAGAAACAATACTGTGCAGCCGTATTCATTGACCTGGCCAAGGCTTTCGACTCTGTCAATCACCACATCCTCATCAGCAGACTCAACAGCCTTGGTTTCTCAAATGATTGCCTCGCCTGGTTCACCAACTACTTCTCTGATAGAGTTCAGTGTGTCAAATCGGAGGGCCTGTTGTCCGGGCCTCTGGCAGTCTCTATGGGGGTGCCACAGGGTTCAATTCTTGGGCCGACTCTTTTCTCTGTATACATCAATCAATCAATATACGTCTCTGATCCACCTCTACGCAGACGACACCATTCTGTATAATTCTGGCCCTTCTTTGGACACTAAGTTATTAACTACCCTCCAGACGAGCTTCAATGCCATACAACTTTCCTTCCGTGGCCTCCAACTGCTCTTAAATACAAGTAAAACTAAATGCATGCTCTTCAACCGATCGCTGCCTGCACCTGCCCGCCCATCCAGCATCACTACTCTGGATGGTTCTGACTTAGAATATGTGGACAACTACAAATACCTAGACTGTAAACTCTCCTTCCAGACTCACATCAAACATCTCCAATCCAAAGTTAAATCTAGAATTGGCTTCCTATTTCGCAACAAAGAATCTTTCACTCATGCTGCCAAACATACCCTCGTAAAACGACCATCCTACCGATCCTCGACTTCGGCGATGTCATTTACAAAATAGCCTCCAATACCCTACTCAATAAATTGGATGCAGTCTATCACAGTGCCATCCGTTTTGTCACCAAAGCCCCATACACTACCCACCACTGTGACCTGTACGCTCTCGTTGGCTGGCCCTCGCTTCATACTTGTCGCCAAACCCACTGGCTCCAGGTCATCTACAAGACCCTGCTAGGTAAAGTTCCCCCTTATCTCAGCTCGCTGGTCACCATAGCAGCACCCACCTGTAGCACGCGCTCCAGCAGGTATATCTCTCTGGTCACCCCCAAAGCCAATTCCTCCTTCGGCCGCCTCTCCTTCCAGTTCTCTGCTGCCAATGACTGGAACGAACTACAAAAATCTCTGAAACTGGAAAAACGTATCTCCCTCACTAGCTTTAAGCACCAGCTGTCAGAGCAGCTCACAGATTACTGCACCTGTACATAGCCCATCTATAATTTAGCCCAAACAACTACCACTTCCCCAACTGTATTTATTTATTTATTTATTTATTTTGATCCTTTGCACCCCTACTTTGCACTTTCTTCCACTGCAAATCTACCATTCCTGTGTTTTACTTGCTATATTGTATTTACTTCGCCACCATGGCCTTTTTTGCCTTTACCTCCCTTATCTCACCTCATTTGTTCGCTTTGTATATAGACTTATTTTTCTACTATATTATTGACTGTATGTTTGTTTTACTCCATGTGTAACTCTGTTGTTGTATGTGTCAAACTGCTTGCTTTATCTTGGCCAGGTCGCAATTGTAAATGAGAACTTGTTCTCAACTTGCCTACCTGGTTAAATAAAGGTGAAATAAAACATAAAATAAAAAAATTATGATTTCCCTGTTAAAAGAGGTGTGTTTTCTGTTGTCCTTTGCAGAAGCTTGAATTATTTAACGTTTGCTTACGTTTCCTGAGTGAGTTTTCGGCTACCGTTTCTCCATAAAGTATTATGTTATCCATAACCACTGATTCCTCCTCTGGTCTCTTCTCTGCACCTGGGTCCAACCTCACCACGTCACATCAAGCTTCTGCCTAAACATGGACCCAGCAGAGATCACCCAGATAAAGAATGTTGTAACCCACCAAGGAGCACTGCTGGGGCGGTAGCAAGAACAACTCTCCCAAATATCAGAGACCCTCCAGGCACTTACCGACTCCCTCCACCACAGTCCAACCTCAACCCAGGAGGAGCAAATGCCCAGGTCTCATTGCCCAGTGCTACAGGCGTTGCTGTAGTTCCTCCAGTGAATCTGCACCGGGAACCCAAGATCCCAGCCCCCGAGCGGTATGACGGCGACCTGGGAGGATGCAAGGGGTTCCTCATCTCAGTGTTCTCTGGTGTTCGAGCTACAGTCCTCCTCATTCCACACCGATCGGACCATGATCCCCTACATCATCTCTCTACTCTCGGGCAAGGCCCTGGCGTGGGCAAAGGCGGTGTGGCAACAGCAGCCACCATCCTGCAGCTCCATAATAGCCTTCACTGCCGAGCTGCGACGTGTCTTCGACCACCCAGTCGGCGGACGCGAAGCGGCCAGCCAACTGTTCAACATCCGCCTAGGGGCCAGACAAGTGGCTGACTTCGCCATTGAGTTTCGCACCCTCGCCGCCGAGAGTGGGTGGAATACGGAGGCCCTGGTCACCGCTTTCCACCAGGGTTTGTCTAACTCCATCATGAATTAACTGGCCTCTCGGGAACTGGGAGAGGACCTCGAGTCCCTGATAACGCTGGAAATCAGGATCAACAACCGCCTCCGAGAACGTGTGAGATAGCAACTTTTCGACACCACCCCAGTATCTCGGTTTCCTGAGCACCCCAAGCCTCCCGAACACAGCATTGAAGAGCCCATGCAGCTGAGACTCACACGTCTGAGCCCACAGGAGTGTGACAGGCGCATGCGCAAAGGCTGCTCCTTCTGCGGAGGTCTTTGCCATCTCCGTGCTAAATGCCCAGAGCTGACGGGAAACTCTGGGGCTTGCCAGGACAAGGGGAGACCCTGACGAGCTGTGCAGTTACCCCCCGGCTACACAGTCACCGTCTTTCACTACCCGCAACCCTCCACTCGGACAACCGTCAGCGCCAGATTCAAGCCTTCATGGACTACGGGGCTGCAGATAATTTAATTGATCAAGACTTTGCCAGAGAATTACAAATCCCCTGCATGAAATGTCCCATCCCTCTGCAGATTCAAGCCCTCGATGGACACCCCACTGGCTCTGGCCAGGTGGAATATCAGACCAATTCTTCACCACTGGACCTCCGCAACGCTTACAATCCTTAGGGAGGGAGATTAATGGAAGACTACCTTTAACACCCATAGTGGCCACCATGAGTATTTAGTCATGCCATTCGGATTATTGAACTCACCGGCAGTCTTCCAAGCATTTGTCAATGATACTCTTAGGGATATGTTGAATCGGTTCATTTCTATTTACCTCGACGACATCCTAATCTTCTCCAAGACCCATCCGGAACACATCCTGCACGTCCGCCAAGTCCTTAGATGCCTCCTGCAGAGTCAACTACACATTAAGATTGAGAAGTGTGAGTTCCATGTGTCCCAAGTCTCTTTCCTGGGCCATATTATCTCTACCGCCGGCATCCAAATGGACGCTGTTAAGGTTCGGGCGGTCACTGACTGGCCCCATCCAACATCACATAAACAAGTCCAGCGGGTCCTCGGGTTTGCCAACTTTACAGGTGTTTTATACACAACTTTGGTGCAGTGGCAGCGCCTCTCACGGCCCTAATCCGCTAGTCCCAGACCCGTTTTAGCTGGACCCGAGAGGCTGACAGGGCATTCATGGCGCTCAAGGGACGTTTCACCTCCGGACCCATCCTCTTTCATCCTGATCTTAATCGTCCCTTTGTGGTCGAGGTGGAAGCCTCGGACACCGGAGCAGGGGCGGTCATTTCACAGCAGAATGAGGGGGACAGAGACTGCACCCATGTGCCTTTCTGTCCAAGCGGTTCTCGCCAGCGGAACACAACTTCGATGTAGGCAACCGGGAGCTCTTGGCAGTCAAGTTGGCCCTTGAGGGGTGGAGACACTGGTTGGAGGGGGCACCTCATCCTTTCGTGATCTGGACGGACCATAAGAACTTGGTATCCATTCAAGAAGCCAAGAGGTTGAACGCTCGCCAGGCTAGGTGGGCTCTGTTTTGGCTACACAATATGTAAATTAGCTCATGAAGGACAGCCATCATTATGCACCAACGAAACGGGCGGTGTTCACTTGATTGACAGTCTCTTGGTCCAATGACCTCCTACTGTATTGTTCTGAAACATAGCTAGCTAGATAGCCAATGAGCTGGGCTTAATATGAGTATGTGATGGCCCTTAGTCCTATGGCCATCATTGTCCTATTGTCCTATGGCTGCGCGCAACACGATTCATTGTCCATTAAAAATCTACAGGACGCAGGGGAGTTTACCTTACGCAGTGCTCGCTTTCTTCTACAAAGTTTTCTCAACACTGAAAAAGTACAACATGGCTACTAAGAGTATGAACGATAAATTGAACTTCAAGTATACACATTTGGATGAGATAATTGCAGAAATTGACCCGGAGAGTGACACGAGGAGTCCTGTGCGCAAGAAAGATTGGAAGGAGAAGGTAACGTTACTTTTAGATTAGTAAGTCAAATACGTTTTTGCTTCTCGTGCTAATCCAGTTGTTTAAATGGTTGTATTTTAATTTAAGATATTTGTCATTAATTTCTATATATATATATATATACATATATAGTTAAATTGCAATGTCCATACTGTGAGACGCCTAAGACAGCGCTACAGGGAGACAGGACGGACAGCTGATCGTCCTCGCAGTGGCAGACCACATGTAACAACACCTGCACAGGATCGGTACAGCCGAACATCGGCAGGACAGGTACAGGATGGCAACAACAACTGCCCGAGTTACACCAGGAACGCACAATCCCTCCATCAGTGCTCAGCCTGTCATCAATAGGCTGAGAGGCTGGACTGAGGGCTTTGTCATTAATTTCTATATATATATATATATATATATATATACATATATAGTTGAAGTCGGAAGTTTACATACACTTAGGTTGGAGTCATTAAAACTCATTTTTCAACCACTCCACAAATTTCTTGTTAACAAACTATAGTTTTGGCAAGTCGGTTAGGACATCTACTTTGTGCATGACAGAAGTCATTTTTCCAACAATTGTTTACAGACAGATTATTTCACTTATAATTCACTGTATCACAATTCCAGTGTGTCAGAAGTTTACATACACTAAGTTGCCTGTGCCTTTAAACAGCTTGGAAAATTCCAGAAAATTATGTCATGGCTTTAGAAGCTTCTGAAAGGCTAATTGACATAATTTGGGTCAATTGGAGGTGTACCTGTGGATGTATTTCAAGGCCTACCTTCAAACGCAGTGCCTCTTTGCTTGACATCATGGGAAAATCAAAAGAAATCAACCAAGACCTCAGAAAAACAATTGTAGACCTCCACAGGTCTGGTTCATCCTTGGGAGCAATTTCCAAATGCCTGAAGGTACCACGTTCATCTGTACAGACAATAGTACGCAAGTATAAACACCATGCAGCCGTCATACCGCTCAGGAAGGAGACGCATTCTGTCTCCTATATATACTGCTCAAAAAAATAAAGGGAACACTTAAACAACACATCCTAGATCTGAATGAAATAAATAATCTTATTAAATACTTTTTTCTTTACATAGTTGAATGTGCTGACAACAAAATCACAAAAATAATCAATGGAAATCCAATTTATCAACCCATGGAGGTCTGGATTTGGAGTCACACTCAAAATTAAAGTGGAAAACCACACTACAGGCTGATCCAACTTTGATGTAATGTCCTTAAAACAAGTCAAAATGAGGCTCAGTAGTGTGTGTGGCCTCCACGTGCCTGTATGACTTCCCTACAACGCCTGGGCATGCTCCTGATGAGGTGGTGGATGGTCTCCTGAGGGATCTCCTCCCAGACCTGGACTAAAGCATCCGCCAACTCCTGGACAGTCTGTGGTGCAACATGGCGTTGGTGGATGGAGCGAGACATGATGTCCCAGATGTGCTCAATTGGATTCAGGTCTGGGGAACGGGCGGGCCAGTCCATAGCATCAATGCCTTCCTCTTGCAGGAACTGTTGACACACTCCAGCCACATGAGGTCTAGCATTGTCTTGCATTAGGAGGAACCCAGGGCCAACTGCACCAGCATATGGTCTCACAAGGGGTCTGAGGATCTCATCTCGGTACCTAATGGCAGTCAGGCTACCTCTGGCGAGCACATGGAGGGCTGTGCGGCCCCCCAAAGAAATGCCACCCCACACCATGACTGACCCACCGCCAAACCAGTCATGCTGGAGGATGTTGCAGGCAGCAGAATGTTCTCCACGGCGTCTCCAGACTCTTTCACGTCTGTCACATGTGCCCAGTGTGAACCTGCTTTCATCTGTGAAGAGCACAGGGCACCAGTGGCGAATTTGCCAATCTTGGTGTTCTCTGGCAAATGCCAAACGTCCTGCACGGTGTTGGGCTGTAAGCACAACCCCCACCTGTGGACGTCGGGCCCTCATACCACCCTCATGGAGTCTGTTTCTGACCGTTTGAGCAGACACATGCACATTTGTGGCCTGCTGGAGGTCATTTTGCAGGGCTCTGGCAGTGCTTCTCCTGCTCCTCCTTGCACAAAGGCGGAGGTAGCAGTCCTGCTGCTGGGTTGTTGCCCTCCTACGGCCTCCTCCACGTCTCCTGATGTACTGGCCTGTCTCCTGGTAGCGCCTCCATGCTCTGGACACTACGCTGACAGACACAGCAAACCTTCTTGCCACAGCTCGCATTGATGTGCCATCCTGGATGAGCTGCACTACCTGAGCCACTTGTGTGGGTTGTAGACTCCGTCTCATGCTACCACTAGAGTGAAAGCACCGCCAGCATTCAAAAGTGACCAAAACATCAGCCAGGAATCATAGGAACTGAGAAGTGGTCTGTGGTCCCCACCTGCAGAACCACTCCTTTATTGGGGGTGTCTTGCTAATTGCCTATAATTTCCACCTGTTGTCTATTCCATTTGCACAACAGCATGTGAAATTTATTGTCAATCAGTGTTGCTTCCTAAGTGGACAGTTTGATTTCACAGAAGTGTGATTGACTTGGAGTTATATTGTGTTGTTTAAGTGTTCCCTTTATTTTTTTGAGCAGTGTGTGTGTATATATATACTCAGCAAAAAAAAAAGAAACGTCCCTTTTCAGGACCCTGTCTTTCAAAGAGAATTCGTAAAAATCCAAATAACTTCACAGATCTTCATTGTAAAGGGTTTGAACACTGTTTCCCATGCTTGTTCAATGATACATAAACAATTAATGAACACGCACCTGTGGAACGGTTGTTAAGACTAACAGCTTACAGATGGTAGGCAATTAAGGTCACAGTTATGAAAACTTTGGACAATAAAGAGGCCTTTCTACTGACTCTGAAAAACACCAAAAGAAAGATGTCCAAGGTCCCTCCTCATCTGCTTGAACGTGCCTTAGGCATGCTGCAAGGAGGCATGAGGACTGCAGATGTGGCCAAAGCAAATTGCAATGTCCATACTGTGAGACGCCTAAGACAGCGCTACAGGGAGACAGGACGGACAGCTGATCGTCCTCGCAGTGGCAGACCACATGTAACAACAACTGCACAGGATCGGTACAGCCGAACATCGGCAGGACAGGTACAGGATGGCAACAACAACTGCCCGAGTTACACCAGGAACGCACAATCCCTCCATCAGTGCTCAGACTGTCATCAATAGGCTGAGAGGCTGGACTGAGGGCTTGTAGGCCTTTTGTAAGGCAGGTCCTCACCAGACATCACCAGCAACAACGTCGCCTATCGGCACAAACCCACCGTCGCTGGACCAGACAGGACTGGCAAAAAGTGCTATTCACTGACGTGTCGCGGTTTTGTCTCACAAGGGGTGATGGTCGGATTCGCGTTTATTGTCGAAGGAATGAGCGTTACACAGAGGCCTGTACTCTGGAATGGGATCGTTTGGAGGTGGAGGGTCCGTCATGGTCTGGGGCAGTGTGTCACAGCATCATCAGACTGAGCTTGTTGTCATTGCACGCAATCTCAACGCTGTGCATTACAGGGAAGACATCTTCCTCCTTCATGTGGTACCCTTCCTGCTGGCTTATCCTGACATGACCCTCCAGCATGACAATGCCACCTGCCATACTGCTCGTTCTGTGAGGGATTTCCTGCAAGACAGGAATGTCAGTGTTCTGCCAGCAACGAGCCCGGATCTCAATCCCATTGAACACGTCTGGGACCTGTTGGATTGGAGGGTGAGGGCTAGGGCCATTCCCTCCAGAAATGTCTGGGAACTTGCAGGTGCCTTGTTGGAAGAGTGGGGTAACATCTCACAGCAAGAACTGGCAAATCTGGTGCAGTCCATTAGGAGGAGATGCACTGCAGAACTTAATGCAGCTGGTGGCCACACCAGATACTGACTGTTACTTTTGATTTTAACCCCCCCCTTTTTTCAGGGACACATTATTCCATGTCTGTGGAACTTGTTCAGTTTATGTCTCAGTTCTTGAATCTTGTTATGTTCATACAAATATTTACACATGTTAAGTTTGCTGAAAATAAACGCAGTTGACAGTGAGAGGACAATTTATTTTTTTTGCTGAGTTTATAATATATAGATCTGAGGCATACAATGTATTAGTATAGCCTGTGTATGTTGGCTATGACATAATGTGAGAGTCTTATAGCCTATTGGTCCTCATATTTCATTATAGTGATTGTTACCCATACTCTATGATATATATGTTTATGTTTATGTTGTGTATTTGATGTATTGATTAAGTAATAGTAAACTTGGATTCTAACAGATGTATTTTTTATCCTCCATCCCCCACTCATTCAAACGTACTACCTGGATCCTCCTGTCTGACCCCTTTGCTGTCTCTGGCTCCACACCCACCCCCACCCGGCCATCTAGAGGTGTGAAGGTTAGTACCTTTTTATACATTTGGGCTCGAGGGACACCTGGGAGACTTGATACAAAATATTATGAAGATCTCTCATTCTTGAATGTATGAGTCTGAAACTTTGCACACACACTGCTGCCCTCTTGTGGACAACATCTAAATTACACCCAGTTTCCTATGTCAATGTACGGCCTTGTTTAGCAATTCAAAGAGGATGCAACAAAAATAAAAATATAAAACGCATGTTTTTTTGTTTTATATTTTACCAGATCTAATGTGTTATATTCTCCTACATTAATTTCACATCTCCACAAACTTCAGTGTTTCCTTAAATCGTATCAAGAACATGCATATCCCTGCTTCAGGTCCTGAGCTATGTCATTTTAGGTGGAAATTGAGATGAAGGGTCCAATCCTTAAGCAGATCAAATACACCACTGGAATGCCTATTAAGCTGCTTACAAATCCTAATAATTCGAAATATTGCTCAGAAAAACAGGTGTTTCAATTGGCGTATGCTTACTTTGATTTTGACTTTATGCCAATTAAGATAAGCAGAGTAAGATGTTTGCATGACTATTTCATACTCGGCCTACTGTCATAATCAGTTTAATATTGAATTACTAGTGTGTATGTATGTACTCAGTATATTTAAGCAGTCCTTCAGGGATGTAGGCCCTAGGGAGACGTCATCATGCTTTGCAGGCTCTCATAAGTTGTTGATGGAATGTGCTGACACATATACTGTAGTAGTGATTTTTGTTTTGCTGAAACTAGCAGATTCACACTTGATTCATGTATTGCCGTGTTGTGTTCAGTCATTTGCAAATACATGACACAGCAGCATACATGAAAATAGCAAGAGACAGATACAGAAAACTGCAGAGTAACCACTATGCTTTGACATACAGTACACACATCCCAACAACAAGTTTGACTTGGAGCAGAGCATGCATGAAGCAGGGAACACTTCCAAGCCATTGCCAGACCTACCCCAGCCAGGGGTAACAGTGAGGGGGTGACAGAAGGGGTAACAGGAGGTAGGTGGGGGTCTAGTATTACCTTGGTCAGGTTGCTGAGGGCTAGGTATTGTGCAGACAGCTGGGACACACGGTGGACGAAGCCCTTCCCTGCAGCCTGGCCCTCCCAGAGCCGGTGGGCCCTCTCCCTCAGCTTGCCCAGCTCAGCCTCACGACATGACAGCTCCTCCAACACACACTGGGGGGACCGCAGGACCGGAGGGGGAAGTCCGGGGAGGTAGAAGGAAAGGGTATGGTGGTTGAGGGTTGGGGCGGTAGACGTTTGGGGTAGAGGGAAGGGGAAAAAAGTAGGGAGGATTTGTTGGTTGGGGTAGGAGGCATGGAGGGATTGGGGTACACCAGGGGCCCACAGGGTAGGGGTAGGAAGGGGGACACATGCCACATCACAGAGACAGAGAAACATTAACATCCAGGGATAAGACAAGGGGAAAACCACAACATCTTAAATAGCATCCACAGCATCTCTTGATGTTCTTTTTTAAAAAGACCATGGTTCGTCAGGTAGATACAACAGAACATAACATGGGGAGAGGAGTCAAGGCTGAAGGATGCTGAGAGAAGGGGAACGTATGATAGAGGGAGGGGGTATTGGTAGCGTAGGGATCAGACAAACAGCTTGTATTGTATTGTACAGTAGAGCTTCGGGGAGATGTTATTGACAAAAGGCAGGCGAGAAACAAAAGCGCTACAACAGGCGACAGATTAAATACAAAAATAGCAACAACGATAAGGGGCAGAGCGTTCAGATGCGCTTGATATTTGTTATTTCCTTTGTCAGGTTCATCTTTTCTCTGTCTCTCTTTTTTTTGTCTGGGCGAGCCGTGGCTAGGGCTGTTATCGTATCCTGAAAAGGGCTTTTTAGCCACGCAGAATAAAAAAGGAAATTAATTAGATTTTGGATTTATTCTCAGACTATTGTGTCAAAATGCTCTAATCTGATCCAGCGGTGGTTGACAAATGTAATTATAGGTCCCAGTATGCTCTAAATTGATTTCAGACTTACTTAAGGGACATAATGTAGCTTAGGTATAACTACATCCATCTTCTCTCCCAACTGAATCCAGTCAGTTATATCACTAAATAAACTGTACTGACAGAAAGCATGAGATTAGAAAACAAAAAAGACAGAGTTCAATAACACACAATGAACTGAACTGAGTCCATAAAGAAATAACCTAGATTAGGTATATGGTGCTCTATTAGGTTCTATGTAACTGGCCACCATGGTTGTGTGTTATTAGTTTTGGTACCCGTCTGTAAGTTAGGGGAAGGGAGGCACTAGGTGGTTCTGAGGACTGGCAGGAAGAGGTGTTTGATGTTGAGAGTGGAGGTAAGTCATGGTAGCAGTACTACATAGAGCAACAAAGACTATTTTGTCCACTTAGAAGGGTCCCTAACATGCATGCTAAAACCCAATATGCCCCTCTGAGAAGGGTACCTACTATCTAAAGATTGTATTACAAGTTTCATATTAAACATCCCATGGCTTTCCAATACAATGTGACCCACTCCCCAAAAATGGATTGTAATTGTGTGGTCCATTTGGCAGAACCAGGAAGGGGTAGGGGGTGTACCTGTAACTTGCTAAGCTCCTGTCTCTTGGCCGGGAGGTCATGTAGCCGAGCGCTGCTCTCCTGTACTATGACCTCAGTGCTGTTCAGCCAATCCTGGAGCGGCTCAGTGCTGACCTCAAAGTCTCTCATCTGAGACTGCAGGTTCTGACAACGTCACATTTATAGATACAGTCAGTCATCTGTCAATAAACAGCTATACACACACACACACACACGCACACACACACAGGCACGCATGCAGGCAGGCAGGCACGCACGCACGCACGCACGCACACACGCGCACAGGCAGGCAGGCACGCATGCACACACGCACGCACAGGCACGCATGCAGGCACGCACGCACGCACACACACACACACACTATTCACCTTTAGTGCAGTCTCTCTCATCTGAAGGTTGGTCATGAGGCTCTTCCAGTCGTCTCTGGCGTTAGCCACCTTGGCCTTGACCCCCTCTTCTCTGTCTTTAGGCACGACAGCCATGAGCAGCTCTCCACTGGTCCCCACTGCACTCAGTCTGGCCTGGCCATGCTCCCTGTCATTCAGAAACTCCTACAGACACAAAGAGAGCAAGAGAAGGAGAGAAAAGGGGGAGTTAGAATTTAAAATGAATAATTACAATGAATAGAAGGTGCTTATCATCTAACTGCGTCATCATCAATACACCCACTAATTAGGTGGAACAATGTACTGTAATAAAACACTGGCTAATGCACAGAGCACAGAAACTACTAGCTAATCAACATAAATGTTCTAATTATACATTTTGTATTGGCAGCAGAAATAAGGGGCAGGGTCAGACCCAGGGAGGTGATCACAGATGAGAGGACTCAGTGAGTCTGAAAGGCGTGGGTTTGACGCGACGCCCCCACCCCCTCCCTCCCTCCCGTTAGCCGTTCTCCTCAGCTAGTAGCCCCCCTGCCCCTCAGCAGCACCTCCTCCCTGAGAGCTGAGCCGGTGACAGCGACACAGCAGGGACCGCTCCACCATCTGTGCAGTTAGCACATCACACACACTTCAGCCACAGCACGCTCCCACACACACACACACACACACACACATGCACACACGCTTTCTCTCCTCGCACTCTCTCTCATTTTCTATTTTTGCTTGTCTCTCTCTCTTTCCCTCTATATCTCCCCTCTCACTCACACTTCATCTCTGTGTTTCTCGCTCCCTGCCAATGTAATGGTATAGCACCAATTAAGCATGACACAATGCAGTGTTTGGCGTCTACCCCTTCTATCCCCTCACGCTGGCCCTCCTAGAGGTCAGCCATGTGGAAACATTGTTCCACATTCCCCACCAAGTCAATAATAAATAAAACATGACTGATCCCATATTCCTTTCAACATCCCCTTTACAGCCCCTTTCACCCACAGACCTCTAGAAATACACCCTCTACCATTCCCTCTCACCCAGAGCTCTAGAAATACACCCTCTACCATTCCCTCTCACCCAGAGCTCTAGAAATATACCCTCTACCATCCCCTCGTACCCAGAGCTCTAGAAATACACCCTCTACCATCCCCTCTCACCCAGAGCTCTAGAAATACACCCTCTACCATCCCCTCTCACCCAGAGCTCTAGAAATATACCCTCTACCATCCCCTCTCACCCAGAGCTCTAGAAATATACCCTCTACCATCCCCTCTCACCCAGAGCTCTAGAAATATACCCTCTACCATCCCCTCACCCAGAGCTCTAGAAATATACCCTCTACCATCCCCTCTCACCCAGACCTCTAGAAATATACCCTCTACCATCCCCTCGTACCCAGAGCTCTAGAAATATACCCTCTACCATCCCCTCGTACCCAGAGCTCTAGAAATATACCCTCTACCATCCCCTCTCACCCAGGGCTCTAGAAATATACCCTCTACCATCCCCTCTCACCCAGGGCTCTAGAAATATACCCTCTACCATCCCCTCTCACCCAGAGCTCTAGAAATATACCCTCTACCATCCCCTCTCACCCAGAGCTCTAGAAATATACCCTCTACCATCCCCTCGTACCCAGAGCTCTAGAAATATACCCTCTACCATCCCCTCTCACCCAGAGCTCTAGAAATACACCCTCTACCATCCCCTCTCACCCAAAGCTCTAGAAATATACCCTCTACCATCCCCTCTCACCCAGAGCTCTAGAAATATACCCTCTACCATCCCCTCTCACCCAGAGCTCTGGAAATATACCCTCTACCATCCCCTCGTACCCAGAGCTCTAGAAATATACCCTCTACCATCCCCTCTCACCCAGGGCTCTAGAAATATACCCTCTACCATCCCCTCGTACCCAGAGCTCTAGAAATATACCCTCTACCATCCCCTCTCACCTAGAGCTCTGGAAATACACCCCCAAAGCTTCAGAAATGCACCCTCTACCGTCAACCTCTCACCCAGAGCTCTAGAAATACACCCTCTACCATAAACCTCTCACCCAGAGCTCTAGAAATACACCCTCTACCATCTCACCCAGAGCTCTAGAAATACACCCTCTACCATAAACCTCTCACCCAGAGCTCTAGAAATACACCCTCTACCATCTCACCCAGAGCTCTGGAAATACATATCCAGAAAGTTTTCGTGTACTCCAGGACAAGAAAAACATAAACGCAAAATATTTTCCTCCAACATTCCCAAATTTCTTGCAATGTGCCCTTTCTCAGCCTGGGAGAACTGGTCTTCCACTGTGTATTCCTTGATCTTTGTTGTGTTACTGTCTCACCTGCGGACAGTTGAGGTCTGTGAGTTAATTACCTGACAGGAGTGGTGTTATCTAGCTTGATGGACATGGCCCTGTCCCTGACTCACTGACTGGCCCCTAGGGACCTCTAAAGAGCCTGTCACACTGTCACGCCTGCCAGCTTCAGAGACGTGAAGAGAGAGGGGGTAGCGAGAGAGATAAAGAGATAAATAAAGAGAGAGAGATAGATAGATAGATAGATAGATAGATAGATAGATAGATAGATAGATAGATAGCTGTGAAGCTTTCACTCAAGCCCCTTGGCCCTGAGCCCAGCTCCAGCACCTCCAGCCCACACCAGACCCAGCCCCTCAGCCAAGCCTGCCAGAGGACACTCTACAGCGGGCAAACTGAGGGGGGACACCCCCCTGCTCACTCACTATGGAAGTATGAGATTGTGTTTTGCTAATTATGTATTCTGATAAAGGTAATTTACTGTATATTAGAAGTAATTAAAGGTTCGTAAAGGATGAAACATCTCACCTGTATCCTCAGTAGGCCAGTGGAGGCCTCAGTGACACTCTGGGGGATGTCGAAACACTTGGCCGTGCTGATCTTAGCATTGACCAGCCACTGTTGGAAGTCCCTGAGGGCTGCTCTGAACCTCTGCTCCAACAGACGCTCCTTATTCTGGCACTCTCTGGACGCACGCAGACTCAGACTGAAGGAGAGAGAGAGATGGATGGATGGAGAGATGGAGAGAGAGAGAGAGAGATGGATGGATAGACGGAGCGATAGAGGGAGAATCACAAGGTTGCCATAATATACCTAACAACAATGAACAGAAGGGGAAGTGACAACAAAGCTATATGTTTCCTTACATCCTGTATATAACATACGTAACATACGTAGATATGAACGTGTTTGTAATGATGAAGGGAGACAGAGGGAGAAGGATGGGCAGATGGAGGAAAGGAGAAGTGGCTGAAGTGGAAGGTATGACTTGGGGGGGGGCAGTGGGAGAAGAGTGAGTGGGGGATGGGGTGACGGGGGTTGACGGAGGGGGTTGAGAGAGCATATGTGGGGGTTAGGGTTCAGAGGAGGAGGAAGAAGAAGGTTTGAGATGAAGGGGAGGCCAGAGGGTGAGAATGTGTTAGGTAGAGAAAGAGGGATGGAGGTGGATGCAGGGAGAATATTGATGAATGCACGAGACAGGATCAGATAGAGAGGGCAGCGTGTGAAGGAAAAGGGGAGACACGGAGGGAGGGATGGAGGACGAGAGGAATGAGAGGAGACAGAGAACAAGGTGAGAAGACATATGTTTCAATGACAGGTACTGTCCGGGGGGGGCGTGAGAAACTGACAACATGGCACACACACACACACACACACCCTTGAGTGTTAATGGTGCTTGAGGCTAGAGGGGGCATTCACAGTGGGAATGAACATGTGTGTAGGAAGCACTTTTTACTGCTGTGACAGACGAAATTTGAAGAGGAACGGAGGAGGGCAAAGGAGGAGGGCTGCCCTCTCCCTCGCTCTCTCTCTCCATCCACAACACTTAATGCAAACAGCACAGATGCTGAGGCTGTGGAAGCTTAGCCTTCAACCTAGAGAAAGGGGTGTCCTTATGACAAGTTCACCTCAACTACCTCTGAATAGACTTGACTCAAGGATCATCCAGCCATAAACCATCTCTTTGTTTTAGTTATGACCCAGACAGATATTGCTCTGTGTTACATACATTCAAGTCTAAGGCATTACATTCAAGTAAACAAGCTAAGGCATACAGAACAAACGGAAGTATTATGTAAATACAAGTTCATTAATTCATCATGTTATTGGAATTCCTAAAGTCTTGTTTTTGCTCTGAACAGCATCACGTGATACATTTATCAACAAGAGATAAACGGGTACAGGCTCAATATGGACTAAATAACAGGCAATTACACATCCGTCAACATACACAAGCATGCAATGTATCTGCATGTAAAGAAGACAGCGTGAATTAGCTTTGCTTTCCTCGACAGCACAGTTAGTCTGGCATAAAATGAAACCAGGAAACACCAAAACAAAAACACAGAGAGAGGTGGAGAGGAAAGGAGGATGGAGGTCTCCTAGCAACCGGTGCCTCTGTCTCGCTTGTCCCTTGTTCCCTGTCACCTTTAACCCGTTACAACACACACATTACTGTACTGCTGGAGACTTCAGTTTAGACACCATTATACACTGACACATGCATACCCACACAAATGATAACACACGCACTATACACACATGTACACAGGGCTTTTCTGTTGTAGATATGTGGTAGTAGAGTAGTGGCCAGAGGGCACACACTTAATGTGTTGTGAAATCTGTTGTGAAATATATTGTATTTTGCTGGACCCAAGGAAGAGTAGCTTGGATTAGGGATAATAAATAAATAGAATTACGCACACACACCTACCTGTTGTGTTGTTTGATGAGAGCAGTGACCCTGTCTGAGTGGGGTCCCAGGTCTCTGGAGTAGCGGACCAGGTCATTGAGTTGAGCCTTCAGCCTGTCCGCCATGGGCTCAGCACTCAGCAAGCCCTCCAGTATCTCCTGAAAACATACAGACCCAGAGAGAGACCAAGCTCAGCTCAGTGTGTTCTGTATGTCAGTGTGTCAAGGCCAGGCAGATCTGCGGATGGTCGGATCTGCATAACACTAGTCACCACACACACACACACACACACACACACACACACACACACACACTTCAATTCACTCCCTAGTGTGCTCCTTCTCAGTCCTCAGGCACTGTTGGTACAATAGCATTTCTGTTCTTCAGGGAGCATGGCCGTAGCAGGCAGGAAGGAGCCTCGATAAAGCTCTCCTCTCCCGCTCTCCTCGACATGCCTCACATTCTGCACTCACACAGTCATGATTATTTCACTCCTCCCATAAAAATATGAAAATGCCTCGCTCTCTCGCTCCTCCACTGAACACTCCCCTCCTCCCTCCCTGCCTCTTTTCCTACTCCTCTCGCTCTCTCACTCCTTCTCTCTGCCTGACACACTCTCTCTCTCTCACACTCCCAAGTTCTACTCACATTGCTTACACTCCCAGTTCTCTCTCCTTTTCTCTCTGGATTCTGTCTCTGTCCCTCCCTCTCTCCTCCCCTCGCCTGTGCGCTCTCACTTTCTCTCTCTAAACTCGTTGCTCTCTCCTCCCCTCTGCCTCCTTATTTATCTAGTTCTCACTCTCTCTCTTTTCCTGTTACTCCCTCTCTTTCTAGCCTCTCTAATTCTCCCTGCTCCCTCACTTCACTGTTTTTCTCTTTCACGCTCGCTCTCTCCCTCCTCCCTCTCCCCCCGGTGGAATTCAGCTGTCAGCTCGTGCAGATGCAGGAGAGCTCACACAAACTGATAACATAAACAAGGCTGGATACAGGAAACAGGGAAGAGGAGGAGAAAAATAAGAGGGAGGACTTCTCCTTCTCCTCCAAAACAGCCCCCAATCAAGATCGTCAAAGAAATGACAAAAGAGACAATCGGAGAAAATCAAGGCGACTAACATTCCAGTGCTAAGTCACAGAGAGCGAACTCTAAACATCCTGTGCTTGTTGTAAATCACAGGACAGGGAAGGGGGAAGTAGGAAATACATCCACAGAAACACACTGGGACTAGACTGAGTCCCTCAGCAGCAGGAAAACACATTACTGTACTGCTGGAGACTTCAGTTTACACACGTTTATATACAGAGAATGACAGAGAGAGAGAGAGAATACAAATGTCAGAGAGAATACAGGAAAAAGAGAGAAAAATGGAGAAAGGGAAGGGAGGGGGTGAGTGGGGCGCTGGAGAAATTAAGAGATGTAAAGAGAGTAACAGAAACAGAGAGAGAGAGAGAGAGAGAGAGAGAGAGGGGGGGGGGGATTGTAGCTGTCACTCCTAAGTCGTCACATTTACACATTTCATCTGTTTTATGTCTGGATTTACAAATCAAATGGATAATTACTGACAGAGAAATAATGTGTGTGTGCGTGCGTGTGTGTGTGTGTGTGTACAGTATGTGTGTGACAACATCGATCAGACTTTCTCTGCCAGCTTTACTGAAAACATTTTCTCACAGCACAAGACAGAGCAAACATGGCTTTGCATTACTTATTGAATAAGGCCCCATCATTATCATTGTTATCATCATCATAGCTCCACTTTGAAGAGCCTTGAGCTACACTACAGTATACCTTCTAACACAGCCCTTACCTTAGCCTGCTGCCACCCCTCCACTGCCTCCTCCCCAATGCTCCTTCCCTCCGCTCTGCTCAGCTCCTGGCTCCACCCCTTTAGCCGCCCATCAAGCTCCCTAAGCTCCTCCTCCATCCTGGCGGTCAGACGCTCGTACTCCTGCTCCTGCTCTGTTGCCGTGGTGAGGGCCCTTTCCAGGCCGTCGCGGGCTCTCAGGGCGGCCCCCTCCCACTGCTCCAGAGCCTGGGCTAGCGCCCCTAGCTGGCGGTCCATGGCCTCACACCCTCCAGCCGCTGTGTGTTCAGCTGTGGCTCCACTGCTCCGACGCACGCGACTGAGACGATCACGGCCCTCCAGCAACCGACACTCCACCCGCTCCTGATTACGTGAAGGAAGGGAGGGAGGGAGGGGGGTGGAGGGATGGAGGGAGAGGGAGAAGAACAAAAGTTGCTACGGTAACTGCCACTGCTGTCGCAAATGTCTTTGATTCTAATGCTGATTCTATTTAAGGCAGCCTATAGGGTAGGGCTTTTTCCTCCTTATATACCTTACTCTCTCTCTCCCTCCCTCGCTGTATCTTCTCACTCAAATGATTTCCTTTTCTCCCTCTTATTTTTCCCTCCTTTCCAGCTCCCATTTTCTTCTTCTGCTCCTTTTCTCTGTCTCTACCACTCACTCACTCGCCCCTTTTCTCTCTCTTCATTTTTTCTCTCTCTCTCCTCTTTTCTCTCTCTTCATTTCTCTCTCTCTCTCTCTCCTTTTCTCTCTCTCTCCCCCTCTCTCTTGCTCAGATTGGAGTGGTATGGCTGGAGAGGCAGAGAGTGTGAAAAGCTAACACTTTAGTGTGATAGCAGCAACCTGATGGAGGGAATAAAAGAGGAGAGCCACATTCAGGCGCCAATGGGGAGAAATGATCACTGAGTGCTCACACAAATAGAAATGCAGCAGTTACTGTGTATACAGTATAGGGAAATACATGCATTTATTTTTCTGTTTTCATTAAAAACTCTCTCACACACACACACACACACACACACACACACACACACACACACACACACACACACACACACTTATAATGTGATCATTGAGACCCAGTGTGTGAATAAAAATGCAAATCAATATGTTCGCACACATTTTCTCGCCTCTGTAATTGCAGAAGGAGGGATCGACTAACAGGGGAAAATGTGAACAGCAATTCTCTTGTTCCTTTTCACAGGATATTTGAACAATTGAGCCGTCAGAAATGTGCGGCGTACGAAATAGAACATGTCTCACTTGATGTATTTAACAAACTCCGCCCTAATGTATCAATAGCTTGGATGAGAGGCTCTGTTTAATGAGTCAATTAACATGTAGACATTCTATGACAAGAAGCACAAGGTTGTCTAGAGAGATGTATGTATTTACATGTATGTAATTCTGTCCTTGAGTTGCTCTTGTCTGTTAACCTGCTACATTATGCTGTATATTTGAGTAGCTGCTACCGTCACAGCTACTAGGGATCCTAATAAAATACCAAATACTAAAAGCTTAGCTACTGGAGGTGATGAGTAAGGGAAGTAAAGTGGATAGGGGTTTATTTAGGACCAGGGTATCGTGTATTCTGGAGTCCTCTTACCCGCACTTCTGATAGCCTCCTCTGTAAAGAGACGGAGTCTCCCAATGTATCAGACCAGCGCTGTAGTTCCTCCCCTGCTGACATCAGCCAATCAGTGAGCTCCCTCACAGTCTCCAGGTAGTGCTGGTGTTCCCTGACCACGCCCTCTGATAGTCTCACCCTCTCCTAAAGGAAAGGGACAGTCACAAACATCAATCATCTTAACCAACGGTTCCCCAAAACAACAACATTGGTCAAGATGATGATCCAGCCAACACCACAAACAACTTCCTCACCTCTACGAGTGCTATGAGGTCATCAAACTGCCCCTGCAGCTCAGCGCGGGCCTCCTGGCTGAAAGCTGCATCCCCGGTCTTTTTGAAGAGCTCTGCCGCCCTCTCCTCCAGACTGGATAGGGACCCCTGGTGTTCCTGGAGGTCAGCCAGCAGGGTCTGCAGTCTCTCCAGCTGGGAAGCCTTCTCTCTGAGGCCAGGCTGGGGGATGAGAGGGCCACATATGTCCCCCTCCACTGCCTCCAACCAGCACTGCAGCTGGGCCTCACTGTCCAGGTAACACCCCCACTGGGCCACCGTCCACTCCAGACGACTAGGAGAGATGAGACGTGTGGATTAATACAGAGGTGAGATATATTGTAGATGTGTATTAAAATGTAGACAAATATACAGACACATTTTATTAGATGGATATAAGAGATGCATCACAAACACACACACACACACACATACACACACACACTTAAACTGCCACCCCTTGGCTCCCACTAAAAACCCTCCCCTCCTTAAACACACACACACACCATGTGAGATCCCTCTTGCTTGCCATCCTCCATTTAGTCCCTAATGAGATCAATCCATTCTAGCAGGAGTGGCAATAACCACTCAATTAACACACACACACACACACACACACACACACACACACACACACACACACACACACACACACACACACACGACAGACATTATTATGTTCTGAACCTAATTGTAATTAATGGTATTTAGACATAAATATGATATGATGAACACAATCCAGAAGAGATCGCTAACACAGGTGGTCTTAAACCACATCTAAGGGTGTGACGTTTGGAAACTCAATATAACAAAGCCAAAGTCAAGTGGTGATTTAATAGGATAAATCTAATAGACGTTAATGTTATTGTGGCAATACTGGTCCCATTCCCAGCAGCCTCCAAGCCTGGCAAGCAAGAATAAGCCAGCACTGACAATCAGCTGAAGTGAGGTAAAATATCAAGATTACAAAACAATCTTTATGTTATGGTTATTATCAGATTACTTTATGGTTGACATTGGGAATGGAATCAATCAATCAAATGTATTTATAAAGCCCTTTTTACATCAGCCGCTGTCACAAAGTGCTATACAGAAACCCAGCCTAAAACCACAAACTGCAAGCAATGCAGATGTAGAAGCACGGTGGCTAGGAAAAACTCCCTAGAAAGACAGGAACCTAGGAAGGAACCTAGAGAGGAACCAGGCTCTGAGGGGTGACCAGTCTTCTGGCTGTGCCTGGTTGAGATGTGGAAGGGTCTCTACCTGTGGCAGCTCATGGCGGTCACCAGCAGTGTGGCCCACACGTCCTCCACTTCCTGCAGCTGAGGCCGGATCACTTCCTGTCCCGCCTCCGCACTGTTGCTCCTGATGGCCAATTCACCCTTCCCCACCGCCATGTTTAGCTTCACCTCGCCCTCACCCTTCAGAAGCAGGATGTCCTGAATGGATCAACAATAGGGTCAGAGGGGACGGTCAGTATTATAGTACTGTGTTCAGGCAGGAATACTTCCTGTACAGAAGTAAACAACAGCGCTCTCTGGTGTCTGATCAAAGAACTGCAGCATTGTATAACTCCAATCACAGGGTGTCTGGGTGTGTATGCAGAATGTGGAGAGTGTGTGAAAGGGTGTGTAAATCAACAAATGTCTTAAGTGTGTGTCCGAGTGTGTGTGTGTGTCCGAGTGAGTGAGTGAGTGTGTGTGTGTGTGTGTGTGTGTGTGTGTGTGTGTGTGTGTGTGTGTGTGTGTGTGTGTGTGTGTGTGTGTGTGTGTGTGTGTGTGTGTGTGTGTGTGTGTGTGGCACGGCTCCCTCCTTACATACCTGCACTTGCTCCAGCCTCTCTTCCAGCTCCTTCTTGTTGCCCATAGTGCTCCCCAGACTTCCCAGCCGCTCCTGGATGTCCTCCAGCCAAAGCCACACCCCATGCAGGGTCTCTCCGAATGCCTGGCTCTCCAGGCACCCTCTCAGGCGCTCCCTGGTCCCCTGCAGCAAGGCCTGATGGTGGGTCTGGAGCTGGGCTGTGGCCTTCACCTCCCCTCCACAGCCTCGACCTGCCTCACGCATAGACTGGGCCTCCTGGCTGAGACGATCCAGAGAACTCCTGGAGGGAGAGAGAGATGGTAAAGCAACATCTTAAGGTGAATTAATGACTGACTAGCATACAGTGTGTCAGTTACCGATAATGAAATATAACAACATTACAGCAACATGTACCACCTCCATGCCTTATCAAGATGAATGACTCATCTCAGTGCTATTTAAGGTTCTTTAGTTTAGAACACAACACACACAAACCTCTTTGTCAGCAGCTTTCTATGGATCTCCTCCACTCTTTCCAGCTCGTCAGTGCTGTCAGGGACTCCTGGCTGCTCCTCTCCCCCCAGAGGATGCTCTCTCTTCAGGCTACGCTCCATCTGTTCCAGCCAGTCCCTTAGTCCCTCCACACGGCCCTCAAACCTGAGAAAACGGAACACTGCCAATATGACTACTACAACTAAAACAAGCCAATTTAGTTAGCTAGTTAGAACACTAGATTTAGCATCATTACACAACACAACAACGTCATTCTTCTACATTCTCAGAATAAACAGGGTTATTTGTGTTACACAAACTCACACTTACAATACTGGTAGGATAATCTATTCTAGCAGGAGGAGCACCTGCTAGATACACACAAACACACTCACTCTGTCAGTAGGGCGATTCCCTCCTCCAGGTCTTGTTGGGTCTGTCTGCACCCCTCCTTGTACCCGTCCCAGTCCCGCTGGCAGGAGGAGAGGCGCTCCTGCACCTGTCCCGACCCCGCCTTAGGCAGGTGGAGCAGCAGCCTCTCTGCCTCGCCACACACCTGGCCAAGGTGCTGCTCGCCCTCCTCCACACGCTCCTGCGCCACCTGGGGGACAGGAGGGGAAGGGTGGTGAATAGTTTAGAACGGTACTAAAGCAGTATAGCATAGACTAACAGAGTAGTAACAATAATGTTAACACTTAACAGTTAGCTATGATTGACAGTACCTTTAGCCTCTCTACCTTGGTTCCCAGGGAGGTGACATCTCCTGATTGGTCAGAACATTCTTTTAGCTCCGCCTTCCGTTCAGAGAGCCAGGAGTTAAACTCTTGAACGACCTCTGCTCAGATGGAAAGAACGAATGAAAGAGAAATAGGATGAGAACAGAAGAGAGAAGGAGTGAGAGGATGAGTAAGGGAGAAGATGTGGTAGACAAGGTGAAGGGGAAGGAGAATCGAGGCGGATAGAGAGTAGAGGGAGAAAGGGAGATATTGTGTCAGCGAACAAGGGAGGGCGAGGGAGGAGTGATGCTGTCAGGCAGATGGGATATGTGGGTGTGTCTGCATGGTGCGGCATATGGTTGCCTTGGCAACAATCCCAAATGACTCCCCTGAGAGCACCGGTGACGAGAGCAACATTACTCTCAGAGGCACAGGTGTGTGTGTGTGCGCGCACATGTGTGTGTGTGGTGCGTGTTGTGTGTGCGTGTGCGTGCCAGACAGTGTGTCAGTGCAGTTTGAGTGTGCCCTGGGGAAAGTCAAGGCTAATCAAAATGCAATCTAAGGCACCAGTAGCATTTAAAAGCAAAATGTGATGCTATATGGTGCAGATAAAAGGTCTTTACAGGGATCAATCTGTCCTAGCTCCTCTAGTATGTATGAGGCAGTATAACGCAGCCATCCCCAGTGTCCTGAGCTATTTTATCATGTCAACTCCTCCTTGGTATTTTCATGTGTCCTACTTTATGCAATCTATTCGTACATTGTCTCCTGGCTGCTCTGCTATTGTCCATCCACAGAGTCTGTACACAGTAATACAAGCAAGGGTTACAATGAAGAGGGGGCCATTTGGATGGGAGAGAGCAAACAGTGGGAATTGAGTTGATATCTATTTGAAACTTACAAAGGGAAATCAACCTTTAGAACCTAGATATATCAGCATAAAAGCCAGATGTAACCCTCTGCTCACTGTTGAAACGTTGCTGCAGTGCGTCCTGCAGAGTCCCGCGGGTCCTGTAGCTGAGCTGGGCTGCAGCGTCGGTCCTCTTGGCCAGCAGGGTGAGGTCAGAGGACATATGGGTCAGCTCTTGGGAGGGGTGGGACCTACAGAGTGAACTAAGCGTCTCCCTGGCCATGTCTATATCACCCCTCTGCTGCTGGAGGGCACTTTGGAGATCCTGGGGAGGGGGAAGGGGAGAGAGGTTATTGACTGTCACTCAGGGGTGGCTAGAAATAGAATTCAATAGAATCAATTTTTACTAGCTTAGGATAGGAAATAACATACCTACAATGGTATTTGAATGGATTTCTGTGACCATTGAAAGTGATTAACAGCCAAATTCACCATTTGTCAAAGTTCTATACACTCTCTATAAAACTGAGAGCCCGGGAAGGAAGGAAACTCCTTCCATCAAGATGTGGTATTCTGCTTGGTTGAAATGGAAAGGGTAATATTATACCTTGACTCGAATCATATCCTCTGGTCCGGAGGGTTCCGTCAGGTCAGACAGGGAGCTCTCCACGGTCTCCAGCCGCTCGGCCATCTGGGACATGAGGTCCTCCAGGCGCTGCTTCTGGAAGCTGAAGTAGGTCAGAGAATGTCTGGCCTGGTCAAACACCTCCTGGGCATGACTGATCTTCTTCCTCAGGTCACACTCCATCACCTGAGAGAGACAGAGAGACACATGGTTGACATTCTCCACATGTTGCTTGGTTAAGTCTCTTTTTGCTGAGGATAACTTGTTGAATAACATGGCCTCTGAACCTAGAACTCACCTGCAACTGGATGGGCGTCTCCTGGAGCTTGGCCAGGTCCTTGAGCTTGGTCACCCTCTCCTGCAGGGCATCCAGCCTCTGTTCTCTCCTCTCCACCTCCGCCTGTTACAACATTGTAAGAGACTCTTTCAGCTGGCATCCTTTGATTTTATTTTTACATTAGTTCTAACAACAGTGAACAATGTGATGATCTACACCCAGACTAGACTAGACTACTCAGCTTGGTCTAACCTGAAAAGTGGCAAGGTGTGTCTCTGTCGCCTGCTTGTCACTAAGATTGGCCACACCCTCAGTGAGGTCAGCGATGGAGGCTGCTGCCCATTGGTCGATATCCCGTTCCATGGTCTTAAGGTCATCCCATAGGGACACACAATGGCCTAGTCTCTCAGCGTTGGTCTGGATCCTCTCTGATACCTACAGGACAGGACAGGCACACAGACCAATCAATTTAGCATTTATATACCTGCTAGGGGCGCCAGGTAGCCTAGTGGTTAGAGCGTTGGGCCAGTAACAGAGCTGACGAGGTAAAAATCTGTTGTTCTGCTCCTGAACAAGGCAGTTAACCCACTGTTCCCCGGTAGGCAGTCATTGTAAATAAGAATTTGTTCTTAACTGACTTTCCTAGTTAAATAAAGGTTAAATAAAAAAAACTAATCTTTCAGGATCTCTGTCTCTCTCTCTTGACAGTTATTGGCCTGTAATTAAGAGAAGGAGATAGAGAGAAAGATTCAATCTTTGTTTTCAAGAGGTAGCGAGGTAGTGAGATAAAGATAGGGGGGAGAGTGAGAGAGAGAAAGGCAGACAACATGTCTAGACTTGTTGATATTGCATGCTCATTTGTGACAGCTGAGCAGTCCGCTGAATCCCACAGGGGGAGAGAGAGAGAGAGAGAGAGAGAGAAAATGAGAGAGACAAACAAACAAATATGTAAAGAGAAAGAGCGAAAGATTGTGATTTAACAATCTGTTTCCTCCAAAGTGAATTACAAAACCATCTACACCCAGAAGAAATGAAACCCTCAGCTCTCTTCCCCATCCCAGCTCCCTCACCTGCAGCCACTGGTCCCTGAGTGTGTCCATGCCTCTCTGGATGCTGTTGGAGCCACAGTGTGGCACGTTCACCAGCTCTCTCTGCAGGTCCTCTCCTGAACTGATGAACAGGTCCATGTCCTCCTGTCTTCCTCTCAGCTCAGCTATCACTGCCTCATGCTGTTGAGACGAGAGAGAAAATGCTGTAATGACAACACTTCACCACTAGGTGGAAATCACAGCATAGATATTATCCCAAGAGCATCGTAGACCTACTGTACTATACGAGCCATATGACTACACTTTATCAGAGTGTATAAGGCATTGCTATAACTGTATTACAAGCAAGTGAAATATTGATATACCTGCTATTGTATCAGTATCATTCATTACAGTACAGTAGATAGGACTCTACTGTTGGAAAATGGTTGGACCACGGTTAATCACAGTGTGACTGACCCGTGAGAGTATTCTCTTGGCCTCCTCTGGGTTGTGGTTGTGGTCAGGCTGGTTGTGAGTGACGGTCAAGGCGTTCTCTACAGTGGAACTGAGGGTGGACCTGAGGGAATGGAAGCGACGTAGCAGCTCCACTAGGAGTCCACACTGCTCCTGACTGGAGGGGGAGAGACAACAATGACAACTTGATGTAACTAAGACTGAACAGGTAACAATCCTCTCTGGACAAAACGGAAAATATGTAGAAAACATTTTGTTAATTGACACAGATGTTGAAACAATGCACAGAGACCCCAGCTACTGCTCCATGTTCATCATAGTGAGCTTACTGACACAATAACAAATGCTGGATCTACTACAGCACCCAACCAACCATTCTCTCCCCCACTCCCTCCCTCACCCATCCTCACCCATCAGTGATGATCTTCCTGACATTCTCCCAGGCTGTTTCCACCAGGCCCACCTCCCTGAGTGCCTCCCCAGCCAGCTCACTGTCTCTCTGGGCCAGCTGGCTTCCCCTCTCCCTTAGCCACTGCTGGGAATGCTGCAGAGACTGAAGCTCATCCTCCAACTGGACAAAGAATCGCAGACTGGGGAGAAGAGACGGGGACAGTGGGGATTTAACTCAATATATTCATCATAGAGTATATAAACCATAAAATGAGCTGTAAACGAATGTATTTTGGTTGTATTCTTCCCCTGGCAGTCTATATTATGAGAGATATTAGTTGTACCTGTTCTGAAAGGCTTGTACGCTGCTCTCTCTGGCCCCCTCCTGCCTGGCCCTCTCCTCCAGCTCCCTCAGACTCCTCATCACCTCCTCCCTCCTCTCCCTGAAGGAGGTCCACAGTGCCCCCAAGGCCTCCGCCTGGCTCTGCCTCCACCCCAGGCCTCGCTGCACCCCCTCCAGGGCCACCATGAGGGCCACAGCCTGGCCCCTGCACGAAGTCCTCCCCTGGCCGGGACCTTGACCCAGACCCCCCTCCCTGGAGCCTTTCCACTCCGCCCCACTCAGGTGGAGGTGGGCCTTGCTGAGCCTCCCATCCAACCCCACTGCCTGGGCCTCTAGACGGGCCACATCCCCGGCCACCTCTCCCAGCCCGTGGTGCAGCACCTCAGCCTTCGAACGGTCCCAGCTCCCCCTGCCCTCCACAGCCTCCCGGAGGCCCCTGACCGCCCCGGCTGCAGCTCCATGGCTCTGGAGGAAGACCCCCAGCTCAGCCAGGCTCTCCCCACGGAGAAGGAGCAGGTGTTGGGCTTCGCTGAGGGTCTGCAGGCAGTCCTCCCTCTGGCCCTGGAGCTGCTGCTGGGCCTCTGGGGAGGAGAAGGAGAGGAGGGAGGACTCTCTCTGCTGCAGGGTCTCTCTCAGGGCTGTCTGCTCCTGGAGGGACTCTTCATGCTCCTGGGAAAGGCAGTGAAGAGTTTAGCCTAAAGGTTTCACCATCAACATTCACGTATACAAATTCATAATCTATTCTACAGGATCAATCCTTGTCATCTCAAAGGGATACTTGATGTGTTTATAGCACAATTAAGACACAATTCAGGCAAAAAACGTAGTCTGACTCACCTTGTTCTGTGTGACAGCAGCCTGCAGGTCAGCTATGTTGACCTGGGAAGTTGTTCTGAGTACAGACAGGAAGTTCTCGCTCCACTGGGTGAGGATCAGCAGAGCCTCGTCAAAGAGCTCCACCTGAGACAGGTGTGTCTGCAGCTGCTGCAGCCTGCAGAGGAGAGAGGTGTAAGGGTGTGTGTGCCAAGAGGTAAACTCCTGAATTATGGCCTTGCTGGAAATCCTACTTTGGTCATCTGTATATTTACTATAGGTGTACTATGTCAGGTGGAACACAACACAAGTCCTTACCTTTGTGTTATACTGTTTTTCACTGAGGTGCATCTCTCCTCCAGCTGTGTAATGTCATCAGTGAGTTCTCTGACCCGCCCCTCTGGTGCTGTAGGGTAGAGACAAGCCCCCGAACTCACCACACCCTGCAGAAAAGCTTCATGGGACTGCAAATCGCTCTGCATTTCCTGTAATATCATAAAATCTGATTAAATATGTATAATAAATTATGATTTAGTTATTGAAATATGATTGTGGATTGATGTTAACACTTTTTACTTGTACAGTTTGCAGCTCATTCATCAGCTTTGCTTTGTCTGTAGAGAGGAGTTGAGTGTCTGGACAGCAGACAGACTCACATCTGTCTAACCAGGACCTGATACTGGAACTCTCCTTCTCATACCTGAGACAAACAGGACAGAGGACACTTTTAAATACCGGACAGGAAATAAGGTCTAGTACAATTGGTAGCGAGAATATTTACCTGATACACACCATCTAGTTCATAATATAATATTACTGACACACACAAGTGGCGAGTATTCATGGATACTAAGGGAAGGCAGGCTTCCCCAAATATTTTACTAATATCGCTGTGTTTCCATAATTTTTATTCAATTCGCAAGTGGCTGAATCTCACTGGAGAGATCATGCGAATAGGGAAACAGCGCCCCTCTGTCTCAGTAAGGGCAGCCCATGTATCTGATGATGTCTGGACCAAAGGTGTATGACATGTTGCCGCCATAGTATTTGATTAATTGATGCCAGCAAGCAGCTGGCATCCCTTGATAAAAAAATTATAAAAGAATTAGCCAATCAGCGTTGAGCTGAGCTCAATTGTGGGTTGTCCTGTCGCAGCAAAATGCTCCCCAAGGGAGGCCAGTTTGGATTTTGCTTCAGACCAATCAAATCACATCCAAAGCAAAACGTCATTGTCAGAAAAACTTGTCTGTTTCTGATCTGCTTGTGTTGATGTCCTGCAGTAGCTAGCTTGCTAAATAGGCCCTTTCCTAAGCCATGGATGGAGATGGGGATTTGGACTTAATTCTCTGTACAGGCCAATGATTATGACCACGGTTCTGATCTAACCATACATGTTTATATTGTGCCACAGGCCTGAGACGATTGAAGTTCAACATGTAGCTAGCTAACTTAGCTGGTTCATTGTTGCCTATGTGAGGAAGTTAGGCTAGCAAGCATTTTAGCTAGGTAGCCTATGACAACAAAAACCAAAAGTGTACTGTATGACAGAGCCATAGACCGTTTTGCCAACATGAAAGAGAGGAGGATGGCATTGGCGTTCAACTAGTCTACAAGTACACACACACACACACAAATCAGTACCATGGACAGCCACATGATATTTAGCAACGTTGATTGGACTAAATTGTTTTGGTATCTCTAAGTTTATTTTCAGTGTATTAAACTAAGCATATACAGTGGGGAGAACAAGTATTTGATACACTCCCGATTTTGCAGGTTTTCCTACTTACAAAGCATGTAGAGGTCTGTAATTTTTATCATAGGTACACTTCAACTGTGAGAGACGGAATCTAAAACTAAAATCCAAAAAAATCACATTGTATGATTTTTAAGTAATTAATTTGCATTTTATTGCATGACATAAGTATTTGATACATCAGAAAAGCAGAACTTAATATTTGGTACAGAAACCTTTGTTTGCAATTACAGAGATCATATGTTTCCTGTAGTTCTTGACCAGGTTTGCACACACTGCAGCAGGGATTTTGGCCCACTCCTCCATACAGACATTCTCCAGATCCTTCAGGTTTCGGGGCTGTCGCTGGGCAATACGGACTTTCATCTCCCTCCAAAGATTTTCTATTGGGTTCAGGTCTGGAGACTGGCTAGGCCACTCCAGGACCTTGTGTGTTTCGGGTCGTTGTCATGCTGGAAGACCCAGCCATAACCCATCTTCAATGCTCTTACTGAGGGAAGGAGGTTGTTGGCCAAGATCTCGCGATACATGGCTCCATCCATCCTCCCCTCAATACGGTGCAGTCGTCCTGTCCCCTTTGCAGAAAAGCATCCCCAAAGCATGATGTTTCCACCTCCATGCTTCACAATTGGGATGGTGTTCTTGGGGTTGTACTCATCCTTCTTCTTCCTCCAAACACGGCGAGTGGAGTTTAGACCAAAAAGCTCTATTTTTGTCTCATCAGACCACATGACCTTCTCCCATTCCTCCTCTGGATCATCCAGATGGTTACTGGCAAACTTCAGACGGGCCTGGACATGCGCTGGCTTGAGCAGGGGGACCTTGGGTGCGCTGCAGGATTTTAATCCATGACGGCGTAGTGTGTTTTTTAATGGTTTTCTTTGAGACTGTGGTCCCAGCTCTCTTCAGGTCATTGACCAGGTCCTGCCGTGTAGTTCTGGGCTGATCCCTCACCTTCCTCATGATCATTGATGCCCCACGAGGTGAGATCTTGCATGGAGCCCCAGACCGAGGGTGATTGACTGTCATCTTGAACTTCTTCCATTTTCTAATAATTGCGCCAACAGTTGTTGCCTTCTCACCAAGCTGCTTGCCTATTGTCCTGTAGCCCATCCCAGCCTTGTGCAGGTCTACAATTTTATCCCTGATGTCCTTACACAGCTTTCTGGTCTTGGCCATTGTGGAGAGGTTGGAGTCTGTTTGATTGAGTGTGTGGACAGGTGTCTTTTATACAGGTAACGAGTTCAAACAGGTGCAGTTAATACAGGTAATGAGTGGAGAACAGGTGGGTATCTTAAAGAAAAATGAACAGGTCTGTGAGAGCCGGAATTCTTACTGGTTGGTAGGTGATCAAATACTTATGTCATGCAATAAAATGCAAATTAAATTAATTACTTAAAAATCCTACAATGTGATTTTCTGGATTTTAGTTTTAGATTCCGTCTCTCACAGTTGACGTGTACCTATGATAAAAATTACAGACCTCTACATGCTTTGTAAGTAGGAAAACCTGCAAAATCGGCAGTGTATCAAATACTTGTTCTCCCCACTGTATAGCCTTGTTGATTTGATGATGTTTAAATGTTTAAGTATAAATGGTGCTGGAACAGCGAAGGCAGGGCTCCTGCTGTCTTTGTGCTGACTTGCGGTAACTCTGTGGTTCTAAATCAGTAGTTGTTTAGTTAACTGTGGAAAACATTAACTTGACCATGCTACAGATGATTTAACTGTTGGTATGAAATATTTGCTTTGTGGACTTCACTGGACAGATGTTGCTTTCCGGTTTTGTGATGAAACAGACATATGTGTAGTTGAATTTGTTCCTCCACTGTGTGACTGTTGTCTTTTTGTTGTCTCTGCCTTATTGTTTATCACGGTGGCGTATGAACGAATGCGTTATAGGGCAAACAATGCAATTATCACAACATAGGTTGTAATATGGCTTTTTTACTGGCTTTGCTTCCCTAGTGATTTTACACACACACACACACACACACACACACACACACACACACACACACACACACACACACACACACACACACACACACACACACACACACACACACACACACACACCCTTCCATTATGAGTGGGCAGGCCATGTCTGTGTGTTACTGCTGTCTGTCAATGACATGGACATAAAGGGACAGTCCTATCTCTCTACAGCACCCAGTACTGCAATACTAATCCCCAATACAAAAACCTCCAGGATACCAGGTGAGGTCTCCTGTATACACACACACACACACACACACACACACACACACACACACACACACACACACACACACACACACACACATACACACACACACACACACACACACATACACACACACACACATACACACACACACACAGACACACACACATGCACACAGACACACACACAGACATGCATACACACACACAAACACATTGTCTCCTTACTTTTGCCATAGTGCCAGCAGTTTCTCCAGTGTAGCCTGTTTCTCTGCAGCCTGCTCTATGTATTCTCCCTGGTTCTTCTGGAGGTTAGCCACCTCTCCCTCCAGCAGATCCCCTTTACCCAGCCTCTTTTTACCCAAGCACAGAGCAACCAGCCTGGGATTCAGCTGCTCCAAGGCCTGGACTACGTCCTGGAAGAATTTCCAACATACAAATGTAGTATACGCACAAACAAATGTGACTACCCTATCTTATCCTATCGGTCATAACATGATACACATATGTGATATGCAATAATTTTTGTTGATGTAACAGTGTAGACACATTATATTGTAGTACAGCATGCTGAGAAAGAAGGACATTCTGTACCATATGGTCCTGGAGAACTCTGTAGGTCTCTGAGGCGGATGTACAGCAAGTGATGGTGATGTCCAGCTTCTCTTTGAGGCCAACCATTGTTGTCTTCACCTGATGAAGACATCATTCAAAATCACCACTTACTACACTGTACTAACACATATATCATTTACAGTAAACCAGATATAATGTCCAAATCTTAACTTGAGATAAGTGTATGAAACGTGGACTTTTGCATACATCATGCATTAAAGTCAGTGGGAGTATGCCGTGGAAATTCTAGTCACCATAGAGGTGTGTCTTACCTGTTCCAGGTTGTCGTTAAACCTCTGCCTGCAGGTGGCGCTCTGGTTGAGCTGTCCCCCCAGCTGCTCTACGCTCTCCTTCAGCTCCTCCCAGTACCGCTCCATCTGAGCCAGCCGCGCCCGGATACGCCCCGCCTCCCCAGGGGTCACAAACCCTGACAGAGCCTCTGACTCCGCCTCCAGGTGGGACAAGATGGCTGCCCGCTCTTCTAGTCTTGCTCCAACAGACTGAGAAAGAAAGTGAGAAGTGAAAGAGAGAGAGAGAGAGAGAGAGATAGAGAGATAGAGAGAGAGAGATTGGGGGGGAGACAGATAGAGAGAGAGAAAGGGGGGAGACAGATAGAGAGAGAGAAAGGGGGGAGAGATAGAGAGTGAGAGAAAGCAAGTCAAAGTAGATACCAATAGAACTATTAGATCAGTCTCTACAGTCTCTGTTCACATACTATCTGAAAGCCTGTGTGTAGAAACTTGGACCCACAGTGGTAAAGACACTGCTGCAGGGCATTCATTAAACAGTCATCCAAGTGATGCTCTGATCGTGATCAAAGCACAGACTCTACGTAATGGAGTGTGAATGGAAGGGAGGAATAGTATAAAGGAGAGTATGATGCTGTGATAATAAACTGCCTTTCTCCCACACACACGCATGCAAGCACATATATACACACACACATCATACCTCCACTGTGCTGATGTGTTTATCAAGGGGGTCTGAGGAGGAGTTGGAGTCCACAGTGTCCAGCTCTTGCTCCCTCTCTGAGATCCAGGAGGAGAAGGCCTCTGACTCCCTGATGAAACGCTCCCACCACACACACACCATCTCCAGCAGGTCAACACTGCAAAACAAGGACAGGAGGAGAGTCATAGTCTGGAACAGACATGTGCTCACACACATACACAAACACTCACGCATGCATACACACAAACACAGACACACACCCAACCATTCCACTACAGTAATGCTACAACTGAATAGGATGAAGCAGAAAAAGTACTGTGCATGTGAATATATCTAGAAAGTAAGTCAAAAGGAGGGAGACATCCTTACTTCTTCTTGAGGCTGGCCTCCAGTTGTGCGACTTGTTGTGTGGCCTGCTGGGCTTGCTGCTGTAGGAGGGTCTGGTTCTTAGGACCCAACTGAATCTCTGCTGCCTTCCTCGACAGGCAGTCTGTCTGTACCACATACTCCCCACTCTTCTTATGGAGCCCCTGCAAACAAATTGATACAGCGCCTTCAGAAAGTATTCACACCCATTTACTTTTTCTACATTTTGTTGTGTTACAAAGTGGAATTAAAATGGATTTCATTGAAATGTTTTGGTCAACGATATATACAAAATACTTTGTAATGTCAAAATATAAGGAAAATGATAGCATTTGTTAAAAATTCATGAAAAATAAAACACTAATATAACTTCATTAGATAAGTTTTCAACCCCCTGAGTCAATACATGTTAGAATCCCCTTTGGCAGCGATTACAGCTGTGAGTCTTTCTGGGTAAGTCTCTAAGAGATTTCCACACCTCTTTTGTGCAACATTTGTCCATTATTCTTTTCAAAATTCTTCAAGCTCTGTCAAATTGGTTGTTGCTCAGTGCTAGACAACCATTTTCAGGTCTTGCCATAGATTTTCAAGCAGATTTAAGTTAAAACCTTAACTCGGCCACTCACTTCTTGGTAAGAAACTCCAGTGTAGATTTGTCCTTGTGTTTTAGGTTATTGTCCTGTTGAAAGGTGAATTAATCTCCCAGTGACTGGTGGAAAGCAGACTGAACCAGGTTTTCCTCAAGGATTTTGCCTGTGCTTATCTCGATACGGTTTATTTTTGATCCTGAAATACTCCCCAGTCCTTAACGATTACAAGCGTATCCATTACATGATGCAGCCGCCACTATGCTTGGAAATATGGAGAGTGGTACTCAGTAATGTTTTGTATTGGATTTGCCTCAAACATAACACTTTGTATTCAGGACAAAAAGTTAATTTCTCTGCCACATTTTTTTGAAGTATTACTTTCGTGCCTTATTGCAAACAGGATGCATGTTTTGGAATATTTTTATTCTGTGCAGGCTTCCGTCTTTTCACTCTGTCATTTAGGTTAGTATTGTGGAGTAACTACAATGTTGTTGATCCATCCTCAGTTTTCTCCTATCACAGGCATTCTGTAACTGTCACCACTGGCATCATGGTAAAATCCCTGAGCGGTTTCCTTCTTCTCCGGAAACTGAGTTAGGAAGGACACCTGTATCTTTGTAGTGACTGGGTGTATTGATACACCATCCGAAGTGTAATTCATAACTTCACCATGCTCAAAGGAATATTCAATGTCTGCTTCTTTTTTTATCCATCTACCAATAGGTGCCCTTCTCTGCGAGGCATTAAAAACCTCCCTGGTGTTTGTGGTTGAATCTGTGTTTGAAATTCACTGCTCGACTGAGGGACCTTACAGATAATTGTATTTGTGGGGTACAGAGATGAGGTAGTCATTCAAGGTAGTTCATGTTAACACTATTATCACACACAGAGTCCATGCAACTTACTATGTGACTTGTTAAGCTAATTTTTACTCCTAAACTTGTTTAGTCTTGTCACAAAAAAGGGGTTGAATACTTATTGACTCAAGACATTTCAGCTTTGAATTTTTTATGAATTTGTAAAAATGTCAAAAAACATAATTCGACTTTGACATTACAGGGTATTGTGTGTAGGCCAGCGACAACAAATCTCAATTTAATATTTTTTTCATTCAGGCTGTAACACAACAAAATGTGGACAAAGTCAAGGAGTGTGAATACTTTCTGAAGGTGCTGTATGTATCATGCATACAGCTGTAACCGACTAATAAACACTGTGCTTGTGGTCATTGTCAATTTTTATGATCATCATTCATTTGAATTTGTATATATGCACAGACACACACACTGGATGTGTCTCTAACAGACTTACCTTGGTACACCCCAGCTCAGTCCTGAGGCTGTCCAGGCTGCTGAAGATGAGTTCCCTCTGTAAGACAGGGCTGGTACTGCTGGCAAACTGCCACACTGCCTCTCTCTCTGCGTCAAACTCCTGCCACGCACCCAGAGTCGCCTGAGGATCCCACACAGATATCATTGAATACAAACACAACATACAGTATGTGAACACACACACACACACACACACAAGGTTGGGTAGGTTACTTTCTGAATGTAATCTGTTACAGTTACTAGTTACCTGTCCAAAATTGTAATCAGTAATGTAACTTTTGAATTACCCCAAATCAGTAACGCAATCTGATTACTTCAAGTTACTTTTGGATTACTTTAACTTTAAAAGGCATTAGAAGACAAAAAGGATCCATTAAAAGAATTTGGTGTGTCATCACAGTGGTCTCTGACTTGTGGTCAGACTCGTTCTGGTAGAACAAACTTAAACTTGCACCTTTTTTCAATGCTAAATTGAATGTCTTTGAGAAAACAGAAAGGAGTCATAATATAATTTTTTGCAAACATCCTTTCTGAATTTAAAAGTTATCCAAGAAGTAATCATCTAGTTTTTCAAGAGTATCTGTAATCGGAATACAATATTTTTGCTGGTAAAGTAACTGATCATAGTTAGTTTTTTTGGTAATCAGTTGACCTTTAATCAGTTACTCCCCAACCCTGCACACACATATACACACACACACACACACACACACACACACACACACACACACACACACACACACACACACACACACACACACACACACACACACACACACACACACTGACAGCCACACTCACACACAAATGGGACAGACACACATTCCCACAGACACACAGATTTAAACTGATCAATGACAAGGGCGAGAGGGACATGTTTACTTGAAAGCCGAGGATAAGAAGAAAACGTGTCAGTCAAAAACACAGCACACAGATCAATGGCAAGTTAACATAGGACAAAGACCAATCATTGATCAGGGAAGGTGCATGTGCTGAAAGATCAATGGGAAGACATGCATATGCATTTCAACACAGCCACATGTGTGAATACAGTGTAGTTTATCCAGAGACGTTGTACCTGCAGATTGTGCTCCTGGGCCCCTACTTTGCGGTCCACCTCTCTGAAAGCATCCTCCAGTTCCCGTAGTGAGCTACTAAACCCCTCCCCCTTCTGCAGCTGGCGACAGTGAGCGACTAGTAGCTCTGCCTTCTTCCTGTCGGTCTGCAGACGCTTCAGGTGCTGCTGTTGACGCACAGAGAGACAGAAGCAGGGAGACAGACACAGAGAGACAGAAACAGGGAGACAGACACAGAGAGACAGAAACAGGAAGTCAGAGAGAAAATCAACGTGTTAAAGAGGATCTGTTTGAGCAAGGAGAAGCACAGAATCGCTAATCTTCTAAGTAGTGTTTTGGGATGCAAGGTGGTTTGTATATCAGTGATTCTGATTGTGCAGTCCGACTGCAATGCAATGTAGTCAATCTCAAACACACACAATGGCTTCATGAGACATTATAGTTACACAGTAGGAATGTGGTTTTCTTTATTTCAAAAAATTACCACCCCTCCCACAGCCAGCTTCTCCCTCAGCCCACCCGTCCCTCAGCCCACCCCTCCCTCAGCCCACCTCTCCCTCAGCCCCTACCTGGTGTATGAGGAGCAGCTGCCTGGCCTCCTCTGGGTTCTCTGCCTCCAGGATCCTGCTGGTCTGCTCCTGAGCCTCCCTCCGAGCCCTGAGAACCTCCTCCAGAGCACAACGCACATCCTCCCTCAGCTCCTCACTGTGGACCCTCACAGACCTTTCCTGACCCCACTGAGACGAAGAGAGCGGAGAGAGGAGGAGAGAGAGATAGTAAGGCAGGTCCTTAAAACATACTGTATACTACTATATAGAGCAGCGATCACCAGTTCACTTTATAGATAGGCAAGGAAGTTACAAAGATCAGTCTCTCAATTCTGACCTTCATGACAAGAGGACAATTGTATCGCCATAACTAAAAAAAGAAGATGGTTTACCTCCAAGAGAGAGGAGTGGAGGGCGGTGAGGTCAGAGGAGAGTTTGGCCAGGGCAGCCCTCTGTCTAATAGCCTCCACCTCAGGACTGACCTCTGTCAGTACAGCCAGACGACTATTCAGCCAGGACAGGCTCTCCTCCTGCCCCTCTGCTGCCCTCTGGAGCTGCTATGGGAGGGAGGGGGAGGGGGGGGTTGGAGGATGACAGAATTTGGGGTAGAAAGGGAGGGGAGATTGAGGAGTAGAGAGGGAGAGGTATGGGATGAAGGGTGACGGGTAGGAGGAGAGAGGAATGGGTAGACATGGAAATATGAAAAGGGGATAGAGTGGGAGAGATTGAGAGGTATGGGAAGAGGTAGTAGTAAAGATGAAGAGGTTCGGTATCATTGGGAAATGGAACTCATTGCACTCTTAACTATAACCTCTGTGGTAATTCTGGGATATAACACATCTTGCTCACCTGAACAGTAGTATCCACCTGTTCCTGGTGGGAGCGATCTCTGGCTCTCTCCCTCAGGAGCCTCACCTGGCTTCTCTGAGACAACAGCCATTTAGACAGCTCTGAGAACCTGGATCAAGGGGAATTTTTTTCCCTACATTATCATATTATTTATTTGCAAGTACGGTACATCAGCATAATTTAAAAAATATATATATGAGATTGGAGAAACCCTCTTTACTTTGGACAGTTTTCTCAGAGAAACGTCTATCTCTGTCCCCTCTCACCTGTCATTCCACTCCCTCCACTGGGAGTGGTGCTGCAGCTTCAGGTGGGTGGCCTCTATCTGACCTTTGACGTCTGCCAGGGCCCTCCTGGTGGAGTCCAGGGTTTGTCTAGCCGGGTCGTTGTCAGGGAGTGTCTGACAGAGCTCCTCCATGTTGCCTATGCTCTTCTCACACACACTGAGAGGGGCTTTCTCCCTGAAGAAGGCCTAAGGATAGACACATAATGGTATGGTTAGTTAGGGTGAACTCCTTCCTGCCCCTCTCTCCCGTCTTCCTTCAATACCTCCCTCACTCTCTCTCCCTCCTTCTCTCACCCTGTGTTCTCTGATGACTGTCTCGCTGCCTGTGGTGGTCAGTGCTTGGTTCTCTCTGGCCAGCTCCGCCCTGCACTCCTGTAGGACGGCCCCTGCCCGGCCTCGCTCCACCTCCACCTTCAGACGCTGCAGGTGAAACGGCGCCTCCATCTGGATGTCCTGCAGAAGCACAGGGACACAGAGAGACAGAGAGACAAGGACTATTATTACACAAGGATGAAAGAACAGCAGTCCGGGAGGATGCTCTACAAGATGGATGCTATTGTACCCCCATGTAATATCATGTAGCACTTCAAGCCTTTCATGAAGGGTGCCATTACTACTATTGTATGTATGAAAGTGATCAAACTTTGCTGTCTGACCTTCCACTGTTTGTGCAGCATCCTGACAGTGTCCTGCAGCGCCTGCTGCTCCTCCTCAGGCAGGATGTCTGTCAGATCATCACAGGCCTTTAAGAACACACTCAGGACCCGCTGGTCTAGCTGCCCAAAGAACTCCTGAACGGAATTAACATAAAAGTCAGAGGGGGAGCAAAAAATGATTTCATTTTATTATTGTATTTTCTCAATCATTTCAAATAGTCTCGATAGTCTCAAATAGTCTCAAATGAATCTCTAAAAGTGATTCCTCCCACTCATCTAAACTGAGTAAGATTGACTGGTGTTTTTCTTCTAGTCTTACACTTTGCTTTTTCAGCAGCTCCTCTGCGTGTCCCCCCTCTCTCAGGCAGGTGGTTGCCACCTTCAGCACTCTCTCCAGCTCCTGACGAGACTCCTCAAACCTCCTCCTCATGGTGCTGTTGGCCTCCTCCTGCCTCCTCCACTCCCCCACCTCCTTCAACAGACCCTTGGAGGGAAGAGCACAAAGGGTGGTAAAGATGTAGTGATGCTGTGTGGGTAATGTAGTTACTGTAGTTGTATGTGACCCCTAACTGACAATCATCTTTGATCAAGTCAATATTTTCAGTGTTCAAAAATGTTAATGTTAGCACCCGAGTCAGAAATCTTGTGTGAAACAATCTTGTACCCCAATTTTCCTGGTCTGGAAATGCTAATCTCTGCACTGATGTTTTAATTTTTTAAAATCTTTTAATCAATTAAGAACAAATTCCTAATTACAATGGCGGCCTGGCAAGAGGCAAAAAGCCTCCTGTAGGGACTGGGGCTGGGATAAAAAATGTAAAAGTAGGACAAAACGCACACCACGACAAAAGAGACACCGTAACAACTACATAGAGAGAGACCTAAGACAACAACATAACATGGTAGCAACACAAAATGACAACAACGCAGCATGGCAGCAACACAACATGACAACACAACATAGTAGCAACACAACATGACAATAACACAACATGACAGCAACACAACATAACAACAACACAACATGGCAGCAACACAACATGACAGCCATACAACATAACAACAACACAACATGGCAGCAACACAACATGGCAGCAACACAACATGACAACACGACAGCCATACAACATGACCACACAACATGGCAGCAACACAACATTACAACACAACATGGCAGCAACACAACATGACAAGACAACATGGCAGCCATACAACATGACCACACAACATGGCAGCAACACAACATGACAACACAACATGGCAGCAACACAACATGACAACACAACATGGCAGCAACACAACATGACCACACAACATGGCAGCCGTAGAACATGACAACACAACATGGCAGCAACACAACATGACAACACAACATGACAGCCATACAACATGACAACACAACATGGCAGCAACACAACATGACAACACAACATGGCAGCCGTAGAACATGACAACACAACATGGCAGCAACACAACATGACAACACAACATGACAGCCATACAACATGACCACACAACATGGCAGCAACACAACATGACAACACAACATGGCAGCAACACAACATGACCACACACATGGCAGCCATACAACATGACAACACAACATGGCAGCCATACAACATGACAACACAACATGGCAGCAGCACACCATGGTAGCAGCACAAACATGGCACAAACATTGTTAGACACAGCCAACATTACGCAATGTCATGGGTAATATAGTTCCTATATGTAGTTCCTATATGACACCTGAGCACAGTAATGCTAACCTGTGCAGAGGTCTGAATCTCGGCCACTCTCTTCTGCAGGAGGGTCTGGTCGAAGTTCCTCAGGGCCTTGCTGGAGGAAATCGCCCTTTGCAGGGAGTGGAGGTTCCTCTCAATCACAGATAAACACATCTTACAGCTCTGCTGCTGGCTCAGGAGGTCCTGGGGGAACAGAGGGAGTATAGTAGATATATAAACTCACCCAGAGTGGGATATACAGACTCACTTTTATTTATACACAACCATACACACACAGAATAGGACACACACACACAAAGACACATACACACACACACACCCTAGTCCCCTAGCTCACCTGCCACTTGTGTTTGTGTTGTCCCTGGACCTGGGCCTGTGGCTTTGGGTCTCTGCCTGCTGCAGTGATCCGGCTGGCCCGCTCCAGAGCCTGGTAGAAGCCTGTGATGTGCTTCTCCATTTCCTCCAGCAGGGGGAGCAGTCCATGGCACTCCCTCACCAGAGAAGGGCACCTCTCCCTCACCTTGGGACAGAGACAGGGGGAACAAGGCTCCATGAGAATCAATAGTGTCCATAATTAGAATGCAGCAGAGGGATCAGAGAGAGGGAGGTAATTCCTTCCCAGAGAGATCCAATACAGTGCTGAAACTTTTGTAGCATTAAACAGAAAAGTCTGAGCCGTTTGGGTAAAACACTGGAGTAAATCCTCTATGGAAAAGCGGCATTAAGATCATTTTAGTCCATTGTTTGTAGGTGATGAACAAAAGAGTATCAAGATTAGATAGAATAAGAAGCTTTTGGGGAAGTCATCCCAGTACAATACATTGCAGTAGCTGACACTGGCAGATGGAAGATTTGAGGCAGGAAAGGATTAATAAAACCTCATTTTTACCCTCTGGTGATACCAACCTTACTGAGTTGACCTTTGACCGTTGTCATGGTAGCCATGGCCTTGGCGCCCTCCTCCTGCGGGGCATCCTTGGACAGGAGCTGGGCACTGCGGGCAGCCAACTTGTACTGAGTCTCCATGGCAACAACCTTTTTCTTGGTGTTCTGAGTGGGAGGTGGGAAAGTAAAGAAGGAGAAATCTCATCTTAGTCGTGTGTTTACAAGAGCTAGATTCAATCATACCTGCCTTAGCAATGTTTGTGGAATATTTACAGGATCTACTCTGTGGCTTATAGAGAAAGCTGGAAGGCTATCTAGCACAGTATGTTTACAGAAGCAAACAGCATTCTGAACACAGAATAAAATATAGGTTTGTATGCTACTTCATAAAAACTGCTTAAACAACATGATAATGCAGTCTGTATGTGCATATTACACAGTCTACTCATGACCTACCTCCACATCCTGTAGGAAAGACCTGATGTTGAGGAAGGAGACCTGTACAGGGGCGTTGAGCTTCTCCTCTGCACCGTCCAGCAGCTCCCTCAGGGCAGAGATGGTCATCATGTGGTCCCTCCTCCACTTGTCCAGCTCGTCTTCACGGGCGTACTGCAGAGACATGGGGCACAGTGTGTTGGTTTGAGACTTAATGTGCCCTGCTGTGGCTGTAACCGGTGTGTCTTCGTCAAGTGTGTTCAGTTACCTGCATCAATGGCCATAGGGCAGGTATGCTCATTTATCTGCATCTCTGATGGGTCTTAACTATCTCTGTGTGCCACTACCTACCTGTGTGTCCCATAGCTTATGTCCAACAGGTCTAATAGTGTGATCAGTTTGTTCTGTCTCCATGATCAGGTGTGTGATAGCTCCGTTACCTGTTTGACTTTGACGAACAGGTCCCTCCACCTCCCGTTGAGCAGGAGAAGCTGCTGTTTCAGGTCACGTGACACAGTCTCGTCACATGTCTCAATCAAGAAGTTCCCTGCGTCGTTCATCACAGAGTGCTGATCCATCCACTGAGAAAGGTTGCGGAAGAACTCCTGAGAAAGAGAAAGAGAGAGCGAGAGAGAAAGAGAAAGAGAGAGAAAGAGAAAGAGAGAGAGAGAGAGAGAGAAAGAGAGAGAGAGAAAGAGCGAGAGAGAGAGAGAGAGGTGAGAGAAAGAGAGAGAGAGAAAGAGAGAGAGAGAGAGAGAGAGAGAGAGAGAGAGAGAGAGAGAGAGAGAGAGAGAGAGTGAGAGAAAGAGAGAGAGAGAGAGAGAGAGAGAGAGAGAGAGAGAGAGAGAGAGGTGAGAGAAAGAGAGAGAGAGAGAAAGAGAGAGAGAAAGAGAGAGAGAGAGAGAGAGAGAGAGAGATGGGGGAGGAATGTAAAAAGATTGAAGGACAGAGAAAGTAATGACATTAATGACATTGGGTATTCATTTAGTGGTTGGGGTAATTATCTGTCTTGTCCTCAGTGGTTTAGTTATTAGGGTTATACAGTAATCTGGCACTTGGGGTATCCATGGTGACCTGACAGCTGGGATATCCTTAGTGACATGGGGAAGTTGGAGGGAATCTTGACGGTTGGTTGGAAGATGATTTGGATGTTGAAATCTAATAAATATTTTTGAAATTAGGGTGTCAGAAATGGATATATCAGAAGATGTTAAGGTCAAAGACCCCCTCCAAAAGAGCTTTCACCTGTTTTCTCAGGTCCATTTTCAGAAAAGCAGAAGTTAAGGTGTGGTTGTTTCATTGGTGACATGCTAGGCGTACATCAATCTACAATGTTTATAAGCAGGTGAATGGGGATCAAGTGAGGGGGTCTACAGTAAGACATACCCGTTTGATGTTTTCAGGCTGGCTGAGTGCTCCCTCTGCATCCTCAAGCCAGGCCTGTAGAGAGGCCACAGTGCAGCTGTACCTGTCCCAGTTAGAGAGCACCTCATCCAGCATGCTCCTTACACTGCGCACCTCCACAGAGAGACTCCTCCACTGGGTCAACACCTCCCGCATGAACCTCCTAACCCCCGCCTCACCTTCATCCACTGGGAGAGGAGGAGACGTAGAGATATGGGATAAATACACAGACGCACGCACACACACACACACACACGCACGCATACACACAGGGTAGTGAGAGATCAAACAAGGTCTCTTTACAAACCTATTTGAATGAAAGCAGTGGTTATAAATATAGAATATCAATAATCAGAGGAAAAAGGAATCCACACAGTACATTCATATGCACATCAAGACTACAGAATGCTGGTGTGTTCTATAGAGCTGACAAACGAGTCCAAAGAGGAAACCCAATTACATCTGCACATCAAGCTAGTGCAATCATTCCAAATGGCAGAAAACATACCGTATCCCCCGTTCTGCAATCATTTGAGGGCTAGCTAGCCTTCAGAAATAACCAGGAGATGAGCCTGAACCTGACCAATCAAATCACAGCAAACCCACCACCAGCTGGGGCTGGACTCACTCATGGGGAGCCTCATTTTTCGGAGGTCGACCAATCACGTTTCAGATTGTCAGATACACCTCAGTTCTTCTCCCCTGCATACCCTAATATAAAGCCTGCAGGGCTGGAACTGAATGAAATCAACAAGCTAGCTACCGTAGCATGTTAGTGCCCAGAGACAGCAAAAGTAGAGCAGCTCGGCTAATGGGGTCGAATTCCCCACTGAGAGCTGAGAGTGGAGAAACCTCATTTAGACTTTAGCCTGGAGAGGACAAACCACTATAAAAGACAGGGATGGTAGAAGATGCTGGACGATAGTGGGTGATTGGCTATTGAGCCATTCTTGGGAAATTGATCAGAGGTGATATATAGGTAAAATATTCAGTACTGGAAATGGTGGTGGGATAGATATGGAGATTTAGCCCCCAGGGTCCAGATAAGATTAAGTGGTCTAAAATTGGCAATAAATACTGCCTAAATCAACTGGGAAAAGACAAAGAAATTTGCTTGTCAGGTATGTGGTGTAGATAGGAAAAGGTAGAGGGATCAGATAATGAGGTAAATTTTGCCAAATGAAGCTTGATCTTGTAAAAACTCACCTGTGCCATCAGCCTTGACATAGAGCTCAGAAGACTGTTTCAGACTCTGGAACAATGTCTCGTACTGCTCAAAAAACTGCTGTCCCTCAACAAATGACTGAATGAGAGAGGAGAAACAAAATCAGGGCGTGATTAGAATAACATTCAGGGCATGTTTTTTCTCTAACCTAGATAACATTATACCTATTCATTCAAAAATAAATAACATGAAACTAATGTGGGAAAGTAAGATGAAATATTGGTGACTTTTAAAAGTAGAGCAATACTGTATATTGTTGGACTTACAACATAGTTCTGTAACATTAACTCCACTGATTCTCGTCGGCCATATTTGATGATCCAGGATTTGAGCTTGGACTCTGCCAGCATCAGGAACGCCTGCATGTGGTGCTTATTCTCCCAGAACTCCATCTTGGCCAGATGAATGTTTGACGACGTCGATACAAAGTTCATTCTAAAAGAGAAAATACTGAATTGTCAACATGTGAGCATAGAATGGACAAGGACAAGCTTAAACCAGCGAAGTTAGTGCTGGTAATCTGGTCAATGTTCTGTAAATAAATCATGGGGTTGGGATGGGAGATGAGTGGTTTGGGTGTTGAATGGTTGTTCAGGGAAACCTGGGCCATTTGGTTGCCACGATTAGACCCACCTCTCTGCCATGTCCTGCAGCTGCTCTGGGGGGACAGGGACTCCGTTGACACTTCTGTCTTTATGGATCCTCTGGAAGACCTGCTGGTGACCTTCAAGACCTTTGAGCATGTCCTGTAGACAGACACACACAAGCAGAGAATAATACAGTCATTACACCCTGTGTTACTGTACAGCCATTATATAGTACATAACAACGGACCTAATAAGGATGTGTGTAACGTTAAATGGACTCGCATTGTCACCTTGCTCACATTGCCCACCTTGTGTTGCTCCAGGGTCATGTGGACAGTAGTGTTAGCTGTCGCGTCAGATGTCTGTTGAATAGTGACCTCCTGTCGGAGTGCCCCCTCAGCCTGGTGCAGCCACTCCCCCACCACACCCAGGGGGGCGGGCAGAGCTCTGTCCAGCTGCAGGTGCCACCCTAGGAGCTGTAGGGAGGAGTTTACAATGTCAGTCAATGAGCTATTGTCATGTTACCTTGTCTCTGACTGCCTGTCTGAATGCTGGTGGGAACTTTTGCAGTACAAATGAAAAAAAAAGAGTCCCACACTTATCTCTCCTTGTTGTGGATTTATTTCAATGTTTCGGCTAAAAAGCCTTCAAATGACGCAGCTCACTGTTTGGTTGACTGGAGCTTTGACTGAGTACTTGGTCAGGTATTTGATTAGGCCTCTCTTAATGTTTGCTTGTGTCCTTGAGAGCTAGGCTGTGCCCGCATACACCCTACTCTACTCTACTCTACTCCACAACAGCAACAGAGGTCCTGTCCCAGACACTTACCCTGTTGGACACTCTGTCCCAGGCCTGTTTAACCAGAGCCTGGTCCACGGTCAACATCCCATCCTTCTGAGTAGACAGGACCGCTGCCTCCACCTGCTTCCTATTCATCTCCAACTGGACACGTACACTCTTAAAGGACTGATGGAGAGAAATAGAGAGAGAGAGAGAGAGAGAGAGAGAGAGAGAGAGAGAGAGAGAGAGAGGGTGGGGGGTCCACAGATGGAATGGTTATTTCCTGATCATGTGGCCTGACAAGGAAAACCTTTGGGTCCTAGTTATATCACAAACACACATACAATACAAATACTGTAGAATATACTGCCTGGAACACATACAGTACACATACTGTAAAATATACTGCCTGGAACACATACAGTGCACATACTGTAAAATATACTGCCTGGAACACATACAGTACACATACTGTAAAATATACTGCCTGGAACACATACAGTACACATACTGTAAAATATACTGCCTGGAACACATACAGTACACATACTGTAAAATATACTGTAGAATATACTGCCTGGAACACATACAGTACACATACTGTAAAATATACTGCATGGAACACATACACTTTTCCCTCTTTCACAGATCATACATTCATGGATCTGTCAAAAACGTGCATATTAGAAAGAGGAAATAAGGAAATCCCACAATGTGTTGAATATGTAATGTATCCTGGGGCTTTGGTACTGTATAAGCCAGATAGGGTGGAAATACGGCGGCAGCAGTCTGATCCCTGCAGTGTAATACCACTGATTACCCTGATAATGGAAGTGTCTGTGCCCAGTGTGTGTGTGTGCCAGTGTGTGTGTGTGTGTGTGTGTGTGTGTGTGTGTGTGTGTGTGTGTGTGTGTGTGTGTGTGTGTGTGTGTGTGTGTGTGTGTGTGTGTGTGTGTGTGTGTGTGTGTTCTAGATCACCTGATACTGCTGGCTGAGGTTGCCCTTGGTCTCCTGAGTACGTGCTGTGTCTAGCTCCAGCTGATCCAGCCAGGTCTTCAGCTCCCTCAGGCCCTTACGCTGCTCTCTCTGGGTGGCCAGGGAGAGGAGGGAGGAGAGAGGAAGGGAACAATGAAAGTAAAAAAGGAAGCAGGGAATGTTGGATAGATATAAGGAGGGAGGAAGGGGAATACATGGAAAGGAAAGAACGAGTGATAGAAGAGAAGAAGTGAGAATGCAATGCAGGGACAGAGGGAGAGATGGTAGGTAGAAGGATAACAAGGGAAGAGAGGAATGAAGGAATAACAGGGATGGGGAGAAGAGAGGGCAGAGAGGAAACATGTGGGAGGTAATCCTTTATGTTGCCCAGCAGGGCAAATTCTCCAGACTCACAGCTGCCAAAAACACACTGTTAATTCAGCCAATTCACTTTAAACTCCGCTACTAATATTTCATTGGATTCATTATGAATATTTACAGCGGCTTCAGAAAGTATTCATACCCCTTGACTTACTCAAAATTGTGTTGTGTTACAGCCTGAATTAAAAATATATAAACAATACCCCATAATGACAAAGCAAAAACCTGTTTTTAGACATTTTTGCAAATGTATTAAAAATGAAATATATCCATGAGTTAGAATCCCCTTTGGCAGTGATTACAGCTGTGAGTATTTCTGGGTAAGTCTCTAAGAGCTTTGGCCACCTGGATTGTAAAATATTTGCACATTATTCCAAAATTATTCAAGCTCTGTCAAGTTGGTTGTTGATCATTGCTAGACAGCCATTTTCAGGTCTTGCCATAGATTGTGAAGCCAATTTATGTCAAAGTGGAACTAGGCCACTCAGGACCATTCAATGTCGTCTTGGTAAGTGTCTGTTGGAAAGCAGACTGACTTCAGTGTATATTTAGCCAGGTTATTGTCCTGCTGAAAGGTGAATTTGTCTCCCAGTGTCTGTTGGAAAGCAGACTGAACCAGGTTTTCCTCTAGGATTTTGCTTAGCTCTATTCCATTTATTTTTATCAAAACGAAACTCCCCAGTCATTGCCGATGACAACCATACCCATAACATGATGCAGCCACCACCATGGTTCCCAGTAATGTGTTGTGTTAGATTTGCCTCAAATACAACGCGTTGTATTCAGGAAACATAAAGTTCACTTCTTTGCCACATTTTTTGCAGTTTTACTTTAGTGCCTTATTGCAAACAGGATGCATGTTTTGGAATATATATATTCTGTACAGGCTTTCTTCTTTTCACTTTAGGTTAGTATTGTGGGGTAACTACAATGTTGTTGATCCATCCTCAGTTTTCTCCTATCACAGCCATTACACTGTGTAACTGTTATAAAGTCACCATTGGCCTCATGGTGAAATCCCTGAGCGGTTTCCTTCCTCTCTGGCAACTGAGTTTGGAAGGAACCCTGCACTCTTAGAAAAAAAAGGTGCTGTCTAGAACCGAAAATAAGTTATTTGACTTTTTCCATAGGAGAACCCTTTGAAGAACCTTTTTGGGTTCCAGGTAGAACCCTTTTGACTTCCATGTAAAACCCATTACACAGATGGATCTACATGGAACCCAAAAGAGTTCTATCTGGAAACAAAAAGTGTTCTCTTATGGGGACAGCCAAATAACCCTTTTTGGAATCCTTTTTTCTAAGAGTGTGTATCTTCGTAGTGACTGGTTGTATTGATACAAGTGTATTTAATAACTTCACCATGCTCAAAGGAATACTCAGGGTCTGCTTGAATAAGTGCCCTTCTTTGCATGTCATTGGAAAACCTCCCTGGTCTTTGTGGTTGAATCTGTGTTTGAAATTCACTGCTCGTCTGAGGGACATTACAGATTACTATTATTATTATCCATGGAACTTATTATGTGACTTGTAAAGCACATTTTTACTCCTGAACCTATTTAGGTTTGCTATAACAAAGGTGTTGAATACTTACTGACTCAAAACATTTCAGCTTTGAATTTTTTATGCATTTTGAAAAATGTTGACATTATGGGGTATTTGACATTTTGACATTATGGGGTATTGTGTGTAGGCCAGTGACACAAAATCTCAATTTAATCCAATTCAGGCTGTAACACAACAAAATGTGGAAAAAGTCAAGGGGTGTGAATACTTTCCGAAGGTGCTGCATGATGACAAGTTAGTTAGTTCAACAGTCCATTCAATTTTAACACTCCCTTTTCAGTTTCAGTCCATTCTATTTTTATCATTCTATTCTGCTCAGCCATCCCATTGTAAGGCTTTATTCTTTATTCACATTACAGATGTTGGATTGGGGGGGGAATCATATTACTAGCTGGCTAACATTCACTGTTACAGCCTAGTTAGTGTATTGTCCCTGATATCAGCACTGCCAAATCATATCTTCTTTCTTTATTTCATAAAAAAAAATGTTTTACTGAATGTAAATAAACAACACAAAGTGTTACACATCTTTGTCAGTGCGGTAGAGAGTACTAACCAGTGGCTATAATCAAGGTAAGGAAATATCAAATCCTACACTGACGCAAAAAAGGCATAGTTAGAGAGACTTATTAATGTCAAAGCCACTCGAAGCTGAAACTGTAACCTTACTAAACCCAACCACCATTCATTCAAAACCCAAGGCTTTCCATCAAACCGTCCGCCAATAAAAGGGCTCCCTGCCTAGCCCTAGCCATCTGCGGCCATTGTCATGCTAATACAACGTAGCTGTTAGCACTAATGCTAATATAATGGTAATATCACATCATATAATACAGGACTATCACCTCAGGTAAAATGAGATGTGGAAAGAAAAAAATGAATTCCCTTACCACATAAAACACTGCTAATTCCACCAGAATATAATAGTAGAGCTGGTGATTACAACAATACAATGGAATGGTGAATGTTTAAAGTATGTAGAAACAATGTAACCTGGGTGTCAGTCTGTCTCTGCTGTAGCTGCCTCCTTTGTTGTTGTCATGCGAAACACTGGCAGAGTTGGCTGAAGCAAAAACAGGCTGGCAACCGGGCTAGAAGCAGCATGTGTTCCAGAGGGGAATTACAAACATTCTAAGAATGTTCTTTTGGAACGTTTGATGGAGAACCTGCACAGTGGACCGGAATGAGGATACTAATACTTCTACAGACTGAACCTACCTCCAACATCTCCTCAATATCTCGAGGAGCAAGACCATGCTGTGGAACAGAGGCAGGCACAACAACCACAGGGATGCAGTGACCACACAGACAACACCACAGTGGAGAAGAGAACGAGAAAAAAGAAGAAGGGAGAGATGTCCAAAAAAGAAGTGATTGATCAACAACAGGCAAGAAGACATTACATCACATCACTAAGGAGTAAGGGAATGTGAGAGGTGACAATAAGGAAAGGTTGGATAGTTTGTGTCAGTGTTAGGGGTAAGGGTTTACAGACACAGCACACACCGCAAGTCTACCTGCAGGTCTGAGATAACTCTTGAATAGAGGACAATAGTGGCAAATAATGTAAATAACAGAGAGAAAGAAACAATAGGAAGAGACATGGCTGTGAAGATGGAGAGAGAGGGAGAGGTGGGGAGAGGGACAGGGCTTGCTACCTCTTCCTCTGGCTGGGAGTCCGAGTCACTGTTCTGCTGGTGACCAGGGTTTGGGTGGTGCTTCAGAAACTGGGCCACGTACGTCATGATGGACTTCTCATCCGGTTTGTCGACATCCACATCTGGGGAAAAAGAAGAACAGATAGGGGTCAGTCTGGTCACCACAACACCACAACACACTGAACTGTACTGAATAGCAGCTATTATAAACAACCAGATACTAGTATTAACATAGCATTCTCGATGACATCTCATTTGGAAAAAGCTAACCATTCATCACTATTTAACTCCAGCTATATCAACAACAGACTACTGAGATTAGCCATCACTGATCTTTGTAATCAAGCAGAAGAAAGCCTCTATCGCTGACAGAAACCTCAGACAGAGGGGAAGGCCTGCCACCTTGCATCAAACTGTCATATCAGGTTTATATGGTATGTTGGTGAGCTGCAGGATGCTCTCTCTGGCACTGACTCCTCTCTAGCCCTAATGGCCCTTAATTATGGTGATGTCAAACTGGATTTGTCAGAGCTCATTCTGAGGGGCAGGCGTGAAGGAGCACAGATGCTGTTGAGAGGATTCACTCTAGAGGGATTTATCTGATATACAGGCAATAATGTACACTAGTGAAAGCATAGTGAATCTTTGTATTGACATGGAGCGTGGCTGACATATCAGCTTCAGGTTTGTAAAGATCTACAAAAGTTGAAGTTTTCTAACCAGACGTTTTCTAGACTTTTGGTTAGTTTGTTCAGTGTACCTGGCCCATTCCATTAATTAGGCCTTTTGAGTAGTGTAACTTGGTGAACAAAAAAAAGTTTAATTTCACCTAATTTTAACATTCCGTCATATAAAGCACATGTTCAACTTAATAAAAAACCTGTTTTCCCATCTCAAGATGTTAAATAAAAAAATGACTATAGTAAGTGCCTAGTAGGTGCCAAATAAAGTAACAGCTTTGACCGTAACAGGGTTTACCGTAACAGGGTTTACCGTAACAGGGTCTACCGTAACAGGGTTTACCGTAACAGGGTCTACCGTAACAGGGTTTACCGTAACAGGGTTTACCGTAACAGGGTTGATGACTTCATCTTAAGTCATCCATAAATCCCCTTGTGACAGGGGGAATGGAAGCTGGTTGTGTGAAACAGGGAGGACAATTGAATGCAAGTTTCACCAAAAACGGTTTTATTGTTAAAACATTTGTAGCCTGTCTATACGGGTAACAGGGTTGACATGTTATGTTCAACCCTCTCATATGTTCATCACAAAACACCAGAACATGGCCCAGAAGAGAAGATCCAGCTCACCTGCTTTTACACTATGATTTGACTATTAGATGTTCAATGTAAAAAAACGAATAGTTTCACTGTATTAAAATGACAGTTCAGTTCACGTAACAGGGTTGACCTTAAAATGAGGGAACCTTTTTTTTACCTTAAAATGAATCACTAATCACATGAAATAAATAGTAATCTGGAGAAATGGCTTTGTCAAATCAACAAAATAACTTTACAATGATGGTGAACTTGGATAAATGTTAGGATTAAGTGGGCTAGTATCTTCCCAGAAGTCACAGAGGATGCACAGACGGACATGTCAAAATGCTGAATTTTGGCACTTTAGCAAGTCTTTATTCAAATAAAAAAAACAGATTTATTGAATTTTCCATGTGTTCTATATTAAAGGGCACTCAATTTAATATAACATGCTTTTTCAATGTTTGTGCACAATTTCTACTTAGCATTTTAAAGGGACGTAAAAGACACTAATTTCGTGGAACGAACCACATTAATTTGCCAAACAGGAAATGACCTCTCTGGCTGTGGTTTACCTTCTGGGTCCAGTAGCTGCGGAATGCCCAGCTCAGTCTCGGCCAATGAGAAGGCTTCCTGCAGGTTCTCTCGATTGGCTCTCCTCCGCACATGCTCCATGTCGACCAGGTGGGGTCGAAGAGAGAGGATGACTGCGAAGAATGCCAAACCTGTACGCCAGCTCGGCCCAAAGTCTTTCACATCGATCCCCAGATGCCTGAAGAGACAGACAAATACAGCATTACATCAATAACACCATCACTTATTATTAGCTATCGTAATATCATTATCAGTAGCTATCACTACAACCACGATTATTACTGGTAATAGAAGTGTTACTGTAGTTAGTAATATCATAAGTATCATCATGTTATATTGCAGTTGGTGCAGTGGCTGTAGTGTCCCGTACTTGGTGGCGGTCTGCTGGACCCATCTGAGTAGGGCCTTCCTGGCCCCACCCTGCAGCGGGGGGAGGGGCCTCCTCTTGACAGGCGGGCTGGTGGTGTCTGAGCTGTCCACTGAGGAGGTGCTGCTAGAGAGGGCCTGGAGCGCTGGCAGGTTACTGGTCAACTCCTCTATCTGCACGAGGGGAAAGAGAGCGATAGAGAGAGAGTGATTTTTTTGCTATAGAGAATGCACTGCTTTTTGTGCCAAGAAGACAGAGTATGGTTGACTCACAAAATTAAACACCATTGCCTTTATTGTGTAATTGTGCAATAGCGCTACATTATTTGTAGTGGGATGACACCCACCCACCACAGAGGCACTATACCTGGAAATAGAGGATTATTGTCCAAATCAACCCCAGTACGATAGATGGTCTTCCATCGACGATGTCAGTCGAGTTGATGTTGACTAGCTTGATCTGTGTCACAACATACAATATCTAGCATTATACTGTAGGATATCACTTTTCAGAAATCATATCCGTTCTAGTACATACTGTCTGGAACAAATATGCACAAATTCACTCAATCTAGTAATGGTACAATACAGTGAGGGAAAAAAGTATTTGATCCCCTGCTGATTTTGTACATTTGCCCACTGACAAAGAAATTATCTGTCTATAATTTTAATGGTAGGTTTATTTGAACAGTGAGAGACAGAATAACAATAAAGAAATCCTGAAAAACGCATGTCAAAAATGTTATAAATTGATTTGCATTTTAATGAGTACCCAAGTGTAATATCATTCATAATAACCTTCATGAAAACATCAAATAAGCTGGTACTAACCGGTGATCCCCTGTACGCAGACTTGAGTGAGCGTGAGAAAAAAGGAGAGCGAGAGGGAGCAAAAGAGAGGTAGACAGAGAGAGATTGGATGCAGTTAGAGGAGGTATATAGTATGGGTGAGTGACAGGGGGATGCCTCATCGAGTGTGAGGCAAGTGATAAAGACTCTAGCAGTGAGATAACCCAGGCTGCTCTACGGCGGGCAGAGAGGACAGATCTATCACCTATACACAGACAGCACCGGGGATTAAACCCAGCAGAGAGGAGAGAGAGAGAGAGAGAGAGAGAGAGAGAGGGAGAGAGAGAGAGAGAGAGCGAGAGAGAGAGAGAGAGAGAGAAAGGGTGGGGGCATCCATCATATCATCCATATCAGAGGGTATATTACAGAGGAGAGGAGTCTGAGCATTAAAGGTTATCATATTACACTGGGACTGTGGTATGGAGGAGGGACAATATGGGGTAGGAAAGGTTTCCATGACAAGGAAAAGCTGTAGAAGCTCCACTTGGGAGAGGGTCAGAGCCTGAGCAGTACTGTACATATAATTCATGTTTCTATATCTAAGACAGGTCTAGAGAGGGGGTCTAGTAGGCAGTTTATACATAATACAGCACTTCATATCAGAATGGGGTCCTTAGACTATGTAAAGATAGTGGTTGACAGCAGATGGAGGGGCACTGCTTCAACAATATGACAAAGAAAGGGCATTCATACAGTGTCAAGAAGGAGGGAGATATACAGGGGGTAGTGGCCTTGTCAAAATACCCATACTAGCCAACTACATACTTAAACTGCATACTATGTACTCATCATCGCATACTATTTAGTACGTACTGTTTAGTAAAAGGTATGCCACGGTTGCAACTCTCAGTAGTGGCTCCTGACTGGCTGAGTAGGTGGGGTGGGGCTGAGTGCAGGTGGATTTTTCCAAATTCAACAGACATGCCAGCCTGATAATAGCTCATTTCCAATGTGATTCATTTCTCTGAACTCTGAATAGAATAGGAATGGCGTTATAGGCCTACTAAGACTGGTTATAAGCAGACTATCACATTCAACCCATATAGCCCATCTATCCTACTTAAAAGGACTGAAGACAGAAACAGATCATTTGGTTCCATTTCAACATATTTATTAGTGAAACCAAAGTGTTGTAACATAAATGAAAACAAATAGCCTAGTAAGCACACCAAAACTTTTCAAATGTTCAAATCAAAACTCTATTGCACAGAAAAATGTGGACAGCTGGGTGCATCGCAAATTCATAACCTCTGGACAGCAACATAATAAACTAAAGCACTGATCATTGGGAACGAGATCAGAATGACTGCTCTAAGGCTTTCCATACATACAATTATTAAATAGGTAGCCTAGCCTACAAAACTAAAACAATCCGTAACTTCTAATCAAAAGGCCTGATTAACATGACATCATTAACGCATCCACATCCTGAGACCGCGGTGCCGAATCACTCAGAAATAAAAAGATGGTTTAGTATTTCATTTAAAAACTCTGACGAAGGTCAAGAAAATCTGTTTTCAAAGATGCAGCCTACAATGCAATACTCGTGATCATTTTAAGGAGAACAAAAACTTCTTAGCCTACATTTGAACACCAACGCAGAAGCTTAGCTATTCGGAATCAACACTCAGACGTAATTTACAAACAAAGCGGTGAGTATTTAGTGAGTCCACCAGATCATAGGCAGTAGGGATGACCAGGGATGTTTTCTTGATAAGTGTGTGAATTGGATGATTTTCCTGTCTTGCTAAGCATTCAAAATGTAACGAGTACTTTTGTGTGTCAGGGAAAATGTATGGAGTAAAAAGTACATTATTTTCTTTAGGAATGTAGTGAAGTAAAAGTAAAAGTTATCAAAAATAGAAATATTAAAGTAAACTACAGATACCCCCAAAAAACTACTTGAGTAGTACTTTAAAGTACACTGCTCAAAAAAATAAAGGGAACACTTAAACAACACATCCTAGATCTGAATGAAATAAATAATCTTATTAAATACTTTTTTCTTTACATAGTTGAATGTGCTGACAACAAAATCACACAAAAATAATCAATGGAAATCCAATTTATCAACCCATGGAGGTCTGGATTTGGAGTCACACTCAAAATTAAAGTGGAAAACCACACTACAGGCTGATCCAACTTTGATGTAATGTCCTTAAAACAAGTCAAAATGAGGCTCAGTAGTGTGTGTGGCCTCCACGTGCCTGTATGACCTCCCTACAACGCCTGGGCATGCTCCTGATGAGGTGGCGGATGGTCTCCTGAGGGATCTCCTCCCAGACCTGGACTAAAGCATCCGCCAACTCCTGGACAGTCTGTGGTGCAACGTGGCGTTGGTGGATGGAGCGAGACATGATGTCCCAGATGTGCTCAATTGGATTCAGGTCTGGGGAACGGGCGGGCCAGTCCATAGCATCAATGTGTTCCTCTTGCAGGAACTGCTGACACACTCCAGCCACATGAGGTCTAGCATTGTCTTGCATTAGGAAGAACCCAGAGCCAACCGCACCAGCATATGGTCTCACAAGGGGTCTGAGGATCTCATCTCGGTACCTAATGGCAGTCAGGCTACCTCTGGCGAGCACATGGAGGGCTGTGCCCCCCAAAGAAATGCCACCCCACACCATGACTGACCCACCGCCAAACCGGTCATGCTGGAGGATGTTGCAGGCTGCAGAACGTTCTCCACGGCGTCTCCAGACTCTGTCACGTCTGTCACATGTGCTCAGTGTGAACCTGCTTTCATCTGTGAAGAGCACAGGGCGCCAGTGGCGAATTTGCCAATCTTGGTGTTCTCTGGCAAATGCCAAACGTCCTGCACGGTGTTGGACTGTAAGCACAACCCCCACCTGTGGACGTCGGGCCCTCATACCACCCTTATGGAGTCTGTTTCTGACCGTTTGAGCAGACACATGCACATTTGTGGCCTGCTGGAGGTCATTTTGCAGGGCTCTGGCAGTGCTCCTCCTTGCACAAAGGCGGCGGTAGCGGTCCTGCTGCTGGGTTGTTGCCCTCCTACGGCCTCCTCCACGTCTCCTGATGTACTGGCCTGTCTCCTGGTAGCGCCTCCATGCTCTGGACACTACGCTGACAGACACAGCAAACCTTGCCACAGCTCGCATTGATGTGCCATCCTGGATGAGCTGCACTACCTGAGCCACTTGTGTGGGTTGTAGACTCCGTCTCATGCTACCACTAGAGTGAAAGCACCGCCAGCATTCAAAAGTGACCAAAACATCAGCCAGGAAGCATAGGAACTGAGAAGTGGTCTGTGGTCTCCACCTGCAGAACCACTCCTTTATTGGGGGTGTCTTGCTTATTGCCTATAATTTCCACCTGTTGTCTATTCCATTTGCACAATAGCATGTGACATTTATTGTCAATCAGTGTTGCTTCCTAAGTGGACAGTTTGATTTCACAGAAGTGTGATTGACTTGGAGTTACATTGTGTTGTTTAAGTGTTCCCTTTATTTTTTTGAGCAGTATATTTTTATTTAGGTACTTTACACCGCTGCTAGATTTCCGAAATGTCACATACGATTAAACATAATGTTTTTGCATACCCAAACGGCCTACTATTTAGGACGCAAGTATGGATTATTTGGACACGGCCAGTCTGACCAATATAAAAGCTATCTGACAGAGAGAGACCGAACATCATATACTGTAGGCAACAGCAGATATTAAATCATGCTCCCATTGTGACAGATATGAGATAGGGAGATAGGGGAAATGGAAAATGTGATAAAAGAGCACTGAGGATAGGAACTAAAATCAAATCTAAATACAGTCTATGGACACATAAGATTTACACGCACACATACACACACACCCATCCCAGCATGGCATGGCAGAGACACCCAATCTCGCTGTCTACACTCCAGACTGCAGATTATTGTTGTAGGATTTAGGGTTTAACCCTGTCACAGTGCAGGAAGAAGCTAAATCAATGTCCTCCCAGACGCAAGCTCATACTTGCCGATTTATTTATGTATATCCAAAGACATGCTATGTGGAGTATTAGCGATCTAATACTGTGAATCCATCTCATGAATTAGGTTTCCATCCAATTGGCGACAGATTTTCATGCGAATATTCTAAAATCAGCATAAAGAAAATATGCACATTTTTCCACCAATGGTGTGTTTCCACCAAACAGACTTGTTGCAGACACAAATCAGTGCGTGATGACACAAAATGTACTTTTCATGTACAGCCTAAAAATCTAAAGTGCAATGTCCCGTGTAGCTCAGTTGGTAGAGCATGGCACTTGCAACGCCAGGATAGTAAGTTCAATTCCCATGGGGGATTAGTATGGAAAATGTATGCACTCTGGATAAGAGCGTCTGCTAAATGAAGTGAATGAAACAAAAACTGTTGTGTTAAATAGGAAATGCGCCTCCTCTGGTCTTGGCACGTGCGCTCTAGCCAACAGCTCACAGATACAGTGTGAGTAGGCTAGTAAACATGATGAGATCATTATGGATAAGGGAGAGAATATTTTTCTTTGTCAAATGGCAGTCAAGCATCAATCATCATGTCACCAGAATAAGATCGATATTTATTGGAAAGGAGAATCAAGCTCATCACGGTGCACTTTCACCCCCCCCCCCCCCGTGAAATTCATCATAACTTATTTCATCTGTAGCCTAATAAACTGCATGGTTACCCGAATCTTAGTGGGAGAACCACACAACATATCATTGCGTGACTCCAAGTTTACTTCGATATTATGTTTATTATATCAATATTTGCACATGAAGGCATTTCCACCGCCACTTCTCGCATAATTCATATTACAGACACAAAAAGAGCCCACCTTCTCTAGCATATTTTGTTTTGTCGACATTTGGAAAGTTTACCGACACATTTTCTGTTTCCATCAGGCCTGTCATGACATTTTTTATTCTACATGTACTTTACTCACATAAAATGGTTGGATGGAATACTGGTTATAGACATGGATCTCATGGAGTGAGGGAAAACAGTCAATTTGAGAGAGAGAGAGAGAGAGAGATAAGGAGAAGGGGGAAGGAAGATACAGCAGGGCAAAGGGAGATGTGAGAGGGGGGGTGGAGAGGGGAATGTAGTAGAGAAAGAGTCATCCGGGGTCAGTCTTCCTCGTTCTGACCCCAAGGCCATCACCTGAACCATGTGTGTCAAGGGAGAGGGGCAGAGGGATGGAGGGTGAGAGGGATGGATGAGTATACAGGTAGAGGGATGTTAGAATGGAGGGGGAGATGGACGGAGGAGGAGGGGAGGAGAGTGGGAGAGGGTCATTGGGTTAGTGGGAGAGGGGGAGCGTGGTAGAGGGATGGAGGGGGAGAAGGACGGAGGAGGAGGGGGAGAGGGATGGAGGGGGAGAGGGATAGAGGGGTAGAGGGATGGAGGGTTAGAGGGACAGAGGGGGAGAGGGATGGAGGTGGAGAGGGATGGAGGGGTGGAGGGGTAGAGGGACAGAGGGGGAGAGGGACGGAGGGGTAGAGGGATGGAGGGGTAGAGGGACAGAGGGATGAGGGATGGAGGGTGAGAGGGATGGAGGGGTAGAGGGATAGAGGGGTAGAGGGATGGAGGGGGAGAGGGATAGAGGGGTAGAGGGATGGAGGGGTAGAGGGATAGAGGGTTAGAGGGATGGAGGGGGAGAGGGATAGAGGGTTAGAGGGATGGAGGGGTAGAGGGATAGAGGGTTAGAGGGATGGAGGGGGAGAGGGATGGAGGGGTAAAGGGATGGAGGGGAGAGAAAGACAGGGATTGAGGAGGAGAGGAAAGGGGGAAAGGTAGAGATGGAGCACTCCTACCTTTCTGCCCTCCAGGAAGTTGAGCGCCGTGCCGATGTTGGAGACCCAGTGGATCCTCCGCAGCTTCCTCCCCTGCTCACATGGCTAGAGGGGGAGAGAGAGAGAGAGAGAGAGAGAGAGAGAGAGAGAGAGAGAGAGTTGGAGACAGGGGGTGGGGAGGTAATATAACACAGAGTTAAAGAAACATACAGTTTCAGAGTCAGAAGGATGTTAAACAGAAAGAAAAAGGTACGGAGGGAGAGAGAGAAATTAATGAAATTATTTAAAATAAAAAGAACTGAATGGAAAGTAGAAAGATTGAGAACAGGGAAAGATGGCAGTTTGAATAACAAAGAAAACAAGAATGAGATTCACATAACAAACAAGGAAGAGAAAACAGAAACGGAGAGAGAAAGACATAGAGAAACAGATAGAGAGAAAATGAATCTGAGTGTGTTTGCCTTTTAGCAAAGAGATCAATATAACAGACAGCTTAGACCCAAGGCTGTATTGGCCTTGTGGGACCATCAAACAGTGTGTGTGTGTGTGTGTGTGTGTGTGTGTGTGTGTGTGTGTGTGTGTGTGTGTGTGTGTGTGTGTGTGTGTGTGTGTGTGTGTGTGTGTGTACCCCGTGGCCTTTCCCTGCTTATCTAGCCTGATTTTTTTCCAACCAAACATCCTAATAAAGACTAATCAATAGGCATTTCCATGTAATCGTTTCCATTCTCACATTCACTGATGTCCTTAGATATGCTGTAAACATAGCTTTGAGGGCAGGGTTCACAGAGAAAGTCTTTCACAGTAGCATTCAAAATCAGTCATCAAATGACCTTTACAAACAGGTTTCCATGTCAACCCTGCCTTCATTATATTCCATTGCTCTGTTTTTTGATGAGAGAGCTTACTGTCATGTCAGTTGAACATCATCAAGGGCGCGTTAGAGTTTAACCCTGCATGTTGGGGATCTGGTGGGCTTGGATTGGTATTTATTATGAGTCAACAACATTGTGAACAAGACCAAGGGCAATTCATCTGACCCAAAGCCAGGAGTGGAGGAAGGGCCTTTGCTGCTGCCCTGAGTGAGACCACTTGCAGACCAGTTAAACTGATCCAAGAGCAGATTGGTCCAGGACTCACCAGCTTCTGTCCAGACAGGACCTCCAGCAGTGCCAGCAGCATCACCCCATCCTTGATGTCTTCAAACAGGTCCGTCACCACCAGGGACGGGACACGCTGGGGGAACCATAACAAACAACAGTCAATCCAAAGCTGCATTAGTTTAATGTTTACGGAAGTGTTCTGCGCCATACAGTAATTACCCAACTAAAGTTATTAGGTCCAATTTTATTGGAAACTCAACCCATCAAGATCAGTTGTTCTAGACTTAATGGTTATTGTAATAAAAGCAACATGGCTTATAGCGCAGTAAGTCTTCATGCATGTGATATGCATGATGACAATACATTCACAAAATCCTGTTAAAAAATATATTCTGAGACACAGGAAAGCTTGGCTGTGGGACGATTGATTGACAGCAAGGAGGATCAGTCTCTTTTGAAAGGGGTCCCGAATCCCAAAATCCAGAAATATGCTGATGATTTTCAAAGTGAGCCCCTCTCAAGAACTCCCTCCATGACCTGACGTGGCCCTCCACACTGGAGAGACACATATCTCAATTTCTCCCTGACTCCACAGCAATGATTTCTCTTAAAGCATAGTCACATGGTTGGGCTGAGGAGAGGTTTAGAGGGAAAGGCATTCAGCCATTCAGAGCGAGATTAGCGAAAAGAGAGAGGGGGGGAAGAGAGGCAGGGATGTAAAGTAAAGGGAGACCAAGAGAGTGAGACCAAAGGAATAGGGAATCTAGACCCAGACATGTTGTACAAGAGAACAGAGAGAGTGAGAAAGAAAGAGAAGCAAAGACCCTACCACACACAACTCTCAAAATTAATTAGCAATGAGCTTTCCTCTTTAATTCCACTTTTAATAGTTCCATTGCTTGAAATATTTTAATGTTCAGAAGGCATTTTTGTCACTTTCAATGAGTGACAGAAAAACCCTTTACCGAGGCCTCTACAGACGGACAAATTATGCCACGGGCTAATTGAAGTTAAATTCACCTATTAGCTCGTTATAATCCAAGAGTTAATGAGGAAATTTCGACTAATTACAAAATAAGGAAGTAATATCCATTTACTCAGCTCAGTCACAGGAGTCAGATAAATAAATCAAGGGCTTTAGGAACTAATTACATGTGAGTGTCTGGACTTTAATTGATTGGAAACATCCCAGCCTCTGTAAGTGTGCTTGTCTATGACCTTATGTGCATGCTTAGAGAGGGGGGTGGAGAGAGAGAGAGAGAGAGAGAGAGAGAGAGAGAGAGAGAGAGACAAAGAGAGAGAGAGAAAGAGAGAAAGAGAAAGAGAGAGAGGCAGGGAGAGAGAGAGAGAGAAAGAGAGAGAGAGAGAGAGAGAGAGAGCGAGAGAGAGAGAGTCAGGGAGCGAGAGAAAGAGAGAAAGAGAAAGGGAAAAGAGAACAGAAGAAGGAAGAGAGACAATGGAAGAAGATCCAGGAAAAAATAACGATGAGATACAGACAAGATGATAGAGACATACAGGAGTAGAGAAGTAAACAGACAAGATGATAGAGACATACAGGAGTAGAGAAGTAAACAGACAAGATGATAGAGACATACAGGAGTAGAGAAGTAAAATATTGAAAATATAAGTTATGTGGGATGAGGACGGGGGTGAGACGAGTTGTGTGCCATCATGTCTGAGAGAAGAAAGAAAGAGTAAGAGACAGGGTGAAAAAAGTGTTTACAATGGTCAGTGGGGCTTTGCAGTAATCTCTGGGAACACTTGGCTGCTCATTAATGCAGCTAGTTTAGCCTAGCCCAGCTGTTTGCTGAGAGATGATGAGCCTGCCGTGCCGCTCACACTGGCCAGCCCATAATTAAGCCCTAACCTTCTCACAGAGGATTTGTCAAAATGGAAAATGAGGGTCTTCTCTCTCTCTCTCTCTCTCTCTCTCTCTCTCTCTCTCTCTCTCTCTCACTCTCTCTGCTGAGTAGCTGAGTACAACTTAAAAGCTCTTCAGTCTGAGTGCTTTAATCATATTCTTCTGTGCAACATGCAGAGGCATATAAATACATTCTCCCTGGCTCACCCATGCTGGCTGATCTTGCTTTGGGATGGTTTTGCATATGTGGATGTGCACTGAAAATGAATCACACTGTCATACATACCATGCTATGTAGGTGCTGGTTCAACAAAGTTGCACTATAGACAAGACGGTATATTACAAGACAATATATTACCCTGTGTAATAGGAAACCATTCATATTTTCTATAACTGCGCCTCTTCTATCTTTGCCCCTTTGTCAGAGCTCATATGAAATCATCTTTTGTTACCTGTGGAGGGGTAGGCCCAGGAGGGGGAAGGAAGCAGAGGGGAAAGAGCCAGCGTTATCTCACCTACCTACGTTATAACGATTAATCACATACCTTTAGGCTGAGAATTAAAGGCCTGAGATAACTATGGTAATGAGCCTCTACCCCTGTAGAGCTGTGTTTAACCCACTAGCTCAGCTAGCTTGCCTCTCTCTCTCTTTCCAAGGGACTAGTTAAAAAGGTAGCCGAGCCTAGCTAGGGCCTCACAACATTTTCCTACATGGGGGTTTAATAAAATAAAGTATTTCAACCTGTTTGTTTTACTGCAGGGCATTGTATAGAGGAACCCATAGGCTTGGTTTTAGCTAGCTGACTAAACCTCACTCTAAGGTGAACATTTATAGAGGAACCCATAGGCTTGGTTTTAGCTAGCTGACTAAACTTCACTCTAAGGTGAACATATATAGAGGAACCCATAGGCTTGGTTTTAGCTAGCTGACTAAACCTCACTCTAAGGTGAACATATATAGAGGAACCCATAGGCTTGGTTTTAGCTAGCTGACTAAACCTCACTCTAAGGTGAACATATATAGAGGAACCCATAGGCTTGGTTTTAGCTAGCTGACTAAACCTCACTCTAAGGTGAACATTTATAGAGGAACCCATAGGCTTGGTTTTAGCTAGCTGACTAAACTTCACTCTAAGGTGAAGGAAGTTTCTGATTTGGTATTTTGGTATTTTATTAGGATCCCCATAAGCTGTTGAAAAAGCAGCAGCTACACTTCCTGGGGTCCACAAAACATAATACAGAATATCAATAGACAAGAACAGCTCAAGGACAGAACTACATACATTTTGATGAACTCCACCAACGGAGTGGAGCAGGGACAGGCTTTGTGGAATTCAGCTCCGACTACATTGATTCGCCCAAGGTCAATACTTAAAAAAAGAAAGGTAATTAGGAAATGCTTACTTTGTACCTGTTTGTCCTCTGTAGTTGCGTGCCTTTGTTTGCTGAAATAAACTTTAAACGTAAACTTTTTTTTCTCCCCAATTTCCGTGGTATCCAATTGGTAGTTACAGTCTTGTCTCATCCCTGCAACTCCCGTACGGACTCTGGAGAGGCATGCGTCCTCCGAAACACAACACAGCCAAGCCGCACTGCTTCTTGACACAATGCCCACTTAACCCGGAAGCCAGACACACCAATGTGTCGGAGGAAACACCGTACACCTGGCGACCATGTCAGCGTGCACTGCATCCGGCCCTCCACAGAAGTCGCTAGTGCGCGATGGGACAAGAACATCCCTGCCAGCCAAACCCTCCCCTAACCCGGATGACGCTGGGCCAATTGTGCGCCGCCCCATGGGTCTCCCGGTCTCTATTGGCACAGCTAGCACAGCAATGCAGAGCCTTAGACCACTGCGCCACTCGGGAGGCCGTACTTTTTCAATAAACATTCATCAAATACAACCACTGACTGTTTGCTCATTGCTGTTGCTCTAAGATGGAAACTCAGTGCAAATGTGCCAATTAAATCTCAACATGGAAACAATCGGTGGTTGTATTTGATTGACGTTTATTGAAAAAGTATGGATTTCAGCAAACAAAGAAAGGCAAGCAACTACAGAGGACAAACATAGATACAAGGTGGGCCTGTCATAATTGTAATTTTTTGAAAGTATTGACCTTGGGCGAATTGATGTAGTCAGAGATGAATTCCACAAAGCCTGGTCGCTGCTCCACTCCGTTGGTGGAGTTGATCAGAAACTTCCATCACCATGGAGTAGAGTTAAGTCAGCTAGGTTTCAGCCAACAGAACTTCACCACAAGCCTAATTATTTCCCTCAACAAGGCAACCTCATAGAGACACGCCCTATGTTCAACACGGTCCTTGCGCTATTTCTGTTTACCAACCCGTTTACCAACCTGACACAAAGCAATCCACTAAGACAAATAGCCTACATGCTGCCATCGGTCGCTACGGTAACGTCATGCTCAAGGAGGAAGAGGTTAAATAGGCATGAAGAAGGGATGGTGGGAGGCGGGGGGGGGGGGATTTAATCAACAGGAGACGAGACAGAAAAAAAGCTAAGCAATTACCTTTAAGAATTTAAAAGCTATTTAGACAGAGCACAGAGCAGCGATATAATCATTCCAGAATAGAGGAGGTAGCCTAAATCAAACATGTCGAGTTTAATCGTAAAGAGCCAACTATGTCAGGTAGTCCTGCCTGATTCCCTATCTTCCCCAGTGCTTTGATGAGGGATCAACACCGTTCCAGAAGGTTTGATGTGATATCATCCACATAGTTTCAGGTTGGTGATTAGGATAAAATGAGGTTGTTAATATGACATGTATGTAGCCCAGAAGCAGGGCATAAAGCACAACCCTACATGACTTTAAAGTCCTACTCCAGTCTCCTATTCAGCTCATTCACCTGATTTACATAATAAAAGGCGCATCCCACTAGGTGGTCCAGGTATCCTCGTGACATTGCACAGGTGGGTGGGGGGGGCTTTCCTCTTTTGTCTTCTGTTCTCTATTGCTCCTGTCAGACCAACTCCTCCAATGCCCTACTCCTTGAAGTTTTCAGTTGTGTTTAAAAAACACTATTTTCCTCAAAACACATTTTTTATCCTTTAGTGTGAGTACTTATTTTCGTATGTGTACTGTATTTATACTTTGGATATTATTAAAAATAGCTGGAGGACGTCTTTAATCTATTTGCTGTCTGGGGATAAAATGCGATAAATAAATGATTAGGTCTTTACTTTAAACGCTATAACACATCTAGGACATTTAAATATTTTGGTGGTGAGTAATTTTCTGCTGCAAAGGTCCTGATATCTGATATTTAATATCATGTCAAGGTTTATTCCCTGCAGACTGCCTCCTCAAATGAATTTTCTGCTCTGCTTCGCCGCAGATGAATGCGGCCACTGTCGTAATCAAATTGGAAACCTTGCGAGCGGCGGTGACTCGGATTGAAATAGCGTTTAATTGCGTGGCGCTGTGCCGCAGTCGCCTTGTCCACTCGCTCCCCGACATGCTCTTCAAGCAGTAATGGGTTAAATTGAGGAGCCTAATACGTTATAATACCATAATTACATGCACATGACGGACCATAGCATGCGGCTGCGCCAACTGTAATTGTTTAGGTTACAGAAACACTGTTGCTTAAATGGTAGGCTAAGCCTAATAGGAAAGCAAATGAAGGATTTGAGCTCTTATGCAGAACAATCCAAATTAATTGCAAAAGAGGAGTAGGGTTCTGTTTTAGCCCCAATCTCTGAGCACAAACCTTGTCTAGCCTACAGTATAGCCTGCAGAGATGGAAAACGTCATAAATATCAAATGATACAGATCCTAATTTAGTACATTGTACTGGAGGGGAAAAAGCAGAAATTGCTTTTGTTGAAAGCAAAAAGCTATAATTACTTTTGTATGATTTAAGACTGAAAGCTATCCACAGGCTATCTGATGTAAGGTCAGGTGAGAAGGAACAGTAGTGTGACTGAGTGTGTGCTGTACATGCATGTGATCTAAGGGGTGGCACAACATAAGTCTCATGACTGGTTAGCCTAATACTTTTAAAGGCACAGTGCAGTGAAAACGTGTTTTCCTGTGTTTTATATATATTTCCACACTATGAGGTTGGAATAATACTGTGAAAATGCTGATAATACCCCTTTTAGTGTAAGGGCTGTTTGAAAAGACCACCTGACATTTCCGCCTGTTTTGGTCAGATGGGGGGGGGTCTAAATCTTTACAGTCCTTTTAGTGTGAACACAACAATGACCAGAAAGGCCTGCCAGACAGACAATCAGTAAGACGGACTCTTACCTTTGCCAAGTGGGAATTTATCCATTTAGTGAACGTCCTCTTCTGCACTGCCTCTTGCTCATCTGAAAATCAGAAGCATCATGGACACATGATTTTTAGACAAACAGAATGGACATCCTTTTTTCTGACTGTACCGTACCACTGTTATGAACAGGGCTTGAGTTAGGCCTTATTGATGGATGATGACTCTGATTAACAGCTTCCATATTCATGGCATTGCTATGCCTAATGTCTCTAAGTGGTTAGCTGCCTCTGCTCTACTGTACTTTGCTCCATGAGAATAGATCTGACATTCAGATGGCATTTTAACCAACCTACTTGTATCCCCTCTTCAAGCTGATTGATAACCGTGCGCCTTTTTAAAAGGATGCCCTTTTATGATAAAAATGGGTCATGAGTGACAGAAGGTCTAATTCTTGCATTTCACAATAAGCCCCCAACTATATCTCTGCCTGTTCAGTATGTTGATCACCTATCATAAAAGCACATAATGTCATGTGTGTTGTGCGTATTTACTTGGGAGTGAAGGGCACAGTTTGTTATGGTCCCGCGTTAAAAATCTATTAGCAAAGGCACAATCAATACTACTGACAATGTCTCTTAAAAATCCAATCCACTTAAATTAGGACAAAGCATAAATAGCTGGTGGGTTCCTCACTCTGAGAGAAAGACAGACTAACAGACATAGAGGGAGAGAGAAAGAGAGAGGGGAAGAAAGTAAGAAGAAAAAGAAAAAGAAAGAAGAAGAAGAAGGAGAAGAAGAAGAAGAAAAAGAAGAAGAAGGAGAAGAAGAAGAAGAAAAAGAAGAAGAAGGAGAAGAAGAAGGAGAAGGAGAAGAAGAAGAAGAAAAAGAAGAAGAATGAGAAGAAGAAGGAGAAGAAGGAGAAGAAGAAGAAAAAGAAGGAGAAGAAGAAGAAGGAGAAGAAGAAGGAGAATGAGAAGAAGAAGAATGAGAAGAAGAAGGAGAAGAAGGAGAAGAAGAAGAAGGAGAAGAAGAAGGAGAAGAAGGAGAAGAAGTAGAAGGAGAAGAAGGAGATGAAGAAGAAGAAGAATGAGAATGATAAGAAGAAGAAGAAGGAGAATGAGAAGAAGAAGGAGAAGAAGAAGGAGAATGAGAAGAAGAAGAAGAAGAAGAAGAAGAAGAAGAAGAAGAAGGAGAAGAAGGAGAAGAAGAATGAGAATGAAGAAGAAGGAGAAGAAGAAGGAGAAGAAGAATGAGAAGAAGAAGGAGAAGAAGAATGAGAATGAAGAAGAAGAAGGAGAAGAAGGAGAAGAAGAAGAACAACTTTCTGGTCAAAAGTGGGGAATGCTGATTGAACGTCATGTTACTAGAAGATTCATTGGGGTAAACTGTATTTCATCCATCATTATAGAATCAGACAGACTCACACCACAATAATCTGCAGAAAACGGTGTATCACTTTCACACTGTCTCATATATCAACACATTAAAGGGACATCATATTCCATTCGATATTCACTATACATACAGTGCCTTGCAAAAGCATTCATCCCCCTTGGCGTTTTTCCTATTTTGTTGCATTACAACCTGTAATTTAAATTGATTTTTACTGAAGACAAAGGAGCACTCCAAACAGGTCAGGGACAAAGTTGTGGAGAAGTACAGATCAGGGTTGGGTAATAAAAAAATATCCAAAACATCCCACAGAGCACCATTAAATCCATTATTAAAAAATGGAAAGAATATGGAACCACAACAAACCTGCCAAGATAGGGCCACCCACCAAAACTCACGGACCAGGAAAGGAGGGCATTAATCAGAGAGGCAACAAAGGGACCAAAGATAACCCTGAAGGAGCTGCAAAGCTCCACAGCGGAGATTGGAGTATTCTGTCCATAGGACTACTTTAAGCCGTAAACTCCACAGAGCTGGGCTTTACAGAAGAGTGGCCAGAACAAAAGCCATTGCTTAAAGAAAAAAATATGCAAACACGTTTGGTGTTCGCCAAAAGGCATGAGGGAGACTCCCAAAACATATGGAAGAAGGTACTCTGGTCAGATGAGACTAAAATGTAGCTTTTTGGCCATCAAGGAAACACGCAAACCCAACACCTCTCATCACCCCGAGAACCCCATCCCCACAGTGAAGCATGGTGGTGGCAGCATCATGCGGTGGGGATGTTTTTCATTGGCAGGGACTGGGAAACTGGTCAAAATTGAAGGAATGATGGATGACGCTAAATACAGGGAAATTCTTGAGGGAAACCTGTTTCAGTCTTCCAGATATTTGAGACTGGGACGAGGTTCACCTTCCAGCAGGACAATGACCCTAAGCATACTGCTAAAGCAACACTCGAGTGGTTTAAGGGGAAACATTTAAATGTCTTGGAATGGCCTAGTCAAAGCCCAGACCTCAATCCAACTGAGAATCTGTGGTATGACTTAAAGATTGCTGTACACCAGCGGAACCCATCCAACTTGAAGGAGCTGGAGCAGTTTTGCCTTGAAGAAGCTGGAGCAGTTTTGCCTTGGAAAATCCCAGTGGCTAGATGTGCCAAGCTTATAGAGACATATCCCAAGAGACGTGCAGCTGTAATTGCTCCAAAAGGTGGCTCTACAAAGTATTGACTTTGGGGGGGTGAATAGTTATGCATGCTCAAGTTTTCAGTTTTTAAATTTTTTTATTTCTTGTTTGTTTCACAATAAAAAATATTTTGCATCATCAAAGTGGTAGCCATGTTGTGTAAATCAAATGATACAAACCCCCCAAAAATCTATTTTAATTCCAGGTTGTAAGACAACAAAATAGGAAAAATTCCAAGGGGGGTGAATACTTTCGCAAGCCTCTGTACACTGCATTTTATCGTCCCTATAGAATTACACATATATGTAGCCCAACAACCCACAAAACCATTTATATCACACTGTCACATATTACACTGAGTAAACACATCAATCTTATTCCAGTCACCCCAGCCAAAACACACAATGTATATAATTTTGACTGACACAAGTGACGGCTAGCTTTCTTTCACCCCAGCTGCAGCAGTGAGAAAAATCCTTGAGATAACCACCTTATCACCCAGAAAGGACATCTGACACAGTGCTTTCCCATGACTGCCTGCCGTAATGAAACACACTGACTGATTGATTACACACAAGTCGGTTAGTGTGTCACTAACTAATGTAGCTAGATGCAGACGGAAGGAGGGATGGAGGCGGGGGGAGGGAGGGAGGTGGAAGAGGGAAGGAGGTAGAGGAGGGAGGGAGGGGTGTAGGACGGAGGGAGTGAGGGGGGGAAGGAGGGGGGGTGTTCATACATAATGGAGTCCCACATTCTCACACGTGTCACAGAGTAGGTTCTGGTTTTGGGGATTAATCGTTTGATCAGGTCTGTATCAGGGCAAAAATACTTGATGAGGGAGAGTAACAGATGAAAATGGCTGTGTGTGTGTGAGTGAGTGAGAGAAAGGGGGACTGTTGGTGGGGGTCTGAATGTATGTGGTGCCAAGCTCTCTCCATCTCAGGGACGAGGTGACTTTGAGCGGCGCACACACACACACACACACACACACACACACACACACACACACACACACACACACACACACACACACACACACTGTTTCCCCTATATTCGTGGCCCACTGCTGCTAAATTGTTGCCACCGCTGCAATAATATGATATATTTCTGCCGAGACATGCTTTTAAATGACACCCCCCCCGAAAAACATCCTAGAGGAAACACTGCACACCCACACACACTACACTCTCTCTCACATACACACACACACACCCACACACACTAAACTCTCTCTCTCTCTCACACACACACACACACACACTACACTCTCTCTCACATACACACACACACACTACACTCTCTCTCACATACACACACACACCCACACACACTAAACTCTCTCTCACACACACACACACACACACACACACACACACACACACACACACACACACACACACACTACACTCTCTCTCACACACACTCACACACACACACACAACCTCACACTAAACTCTCTCTCACACACACACACACACAGACACACACACACACACACACACTACACTCTTTCTCTCTCACACACACACAAACACGACACTCTCTATCTCTCTCCCACACACACACACACACACACACTACACTCTCTCACTTACATACACACTACACTCTCTCACATACATACACACTACACTCTCTCACATACATACACATTACACTCTCTCACACACACACTACACTCTCTCACATACATACATACTTCCATTCAATAATCACAAAGGAAAAAGCCTTTCTCTGCAACAAACCCTCACAACAGCATTTTGACACACTTGATTAGCCAGTATAGCAACGATCATTCGCCTTATCCCAGTCACACTCTCCCCTCCTTAGTGAAACAACATTATGACGAACACTATAATCTGGGGCAGTTGGGATCCCCTTTCAGACAGACAGACAGACAGAGACAGACAGACAGACAGACAGACAGACAGACAGACAGACAGACAGACAGACAGACAGACAGACAGACAGACAGACAGAACACAGGTAGACAGACAGACAACTGACAGACTGGCTGGTTAGACAGACAAGTAGACAGACAGATAGGCAGAGAGTTCAGTGAACTGTGACACAGCCAAAGGGCCGGTGTTCATCTGCTCATTATGCCTGGTTCACCTGCTGCAGGCACAGGGACGAGCGACCTCTATATGCCCCCCTACCGAGGAGGAAACGCCCCCTTTACACCCGCTACCCCACCAGTGGTGTCCTGCCTGAAAGGCTAAATAGGAAGGGCGAATGCAAATGCTCTCACTTTCTCATACAACCACACACACACACACACACACACACACACACACACACACACACACACACACACACACACACACACACACACACACACACACACACACACACACACACACATACACACACACACACACTTTGCCCCAACAAACACACACAAGCTTTTCCCCAACACACACACACACACACACTTTTCCCCAACTTACCACGGAGGTAGTGAAAGAACCCTGTGACCAGGTTGAGGGACGTTTTCTTATTCGGGGTGCCGTCCCCTCCTGATCTCTGTGCCATCTTGTGATCCAGACTTCTCCTAGAACCCCCCCTGCCTTCATGGGGATGTGGAGAGGACATCCACAGGGAATGTCAAAAAACCTCCAAGGAGGGGGTACAATCACCCTTCGTCCTGCTCTTGCTACCGCTCCCTTTTTGGGGAGGAGTGTCTTCAATGTCCCCTCTCTCTGGAAGCTGGCCCTTGTTGGATGTCCAGATGACAGCAGTGAAACTGTTGCTGTATGACACCGCAGGGATGAAGGTAGTAACCTCCTCTTCCTCTTGTCCTGTTGTGAGGACACTGTTCCTCAGCAGTCAGAGGCTGTTCACCCAATCTTAGTTTTCCCTGTCAGTGTTTATCCTGCATCCTAAGCAGCTTGCGTATCAGGGGGAGTGTGTGTGATAGAGAGTGTGTGTGCATGTGTGTCAGTATGCAGTGCAGCACCGGCTTCTCTCAGCATCGCTCTCTCTCTCTTTCTCTCTCAGTCGGCTGCAGGAACAATCCATTTCCCTCCTCTCGCCAACCAATCACAGCGTGTGGGAATGGGTGACGTCACGGCAGCCCATGCCCTGTTGTGGGGGGGATCGGTGAGAGAGGGGGGCGTGTAGCAGGTTGGGGTGGAGTGGTGGGGGGACAGTATGCGCTCTGTACCCCGGCAGCACACACTCATGCACTAAAACACAGGCATTGCCACGATAAACGTGCTGGAATTTTCTATGAGCAGCATATTTTTTTCTTCTACCAATTATCTGGTTTCTATATTTTTGCACCTTCCCCTTTCTCTCGCTCTCTCTCTCTCTATTTCTCTCTCTCTTTCTCTCTCTCTCTCTCTCTCCCTCTCCTCTCTCTCTCGATCTGTCTGTCTGTCTGTCTGTCTCGCTCTGTCAGTCTGTCTGTCTCTCTCTCTCTCTTTCCTACTCTCGCTGTCTGTCTGTCTGTCTCTCTTTTGCTCTCTCTAACACTCTCACTTCAATACACTGTCTCTCTCACACACACACTATCCCCCTCTCTCTCTCTCTCTCTCTCTCTCTCTCTCTCTCTCTTGTTCTCTCTCTGTCTCTCTTCCCCACAGATAGCATGTGGAGCTCTAAGGCATGCGGCTGTTCCACGGCTCCTTCCTGCAGGAGAGCAGACTGTAGTCATGTCTGTCTGATCAGATACTGCATACAGTACTCCTCAAAGGGATGCTCTGCTATCTGATCCACCATCACAAACATGTACATCTGAGCTGTGTGTTTTCCCCACAACAGGGAATCATACAGTATAAAGAACAGAAACAAAACAAAACAACAGTCTTTCATTGAAGTGGATTTGACCCATTTCTCTCCTTAAACAGCACTAGCTATATAACTCTCTCGGATATCTCTGGCAGTGTTACAGTATAAGCGAAAATCCTATTCAGGATTGTTCCTAGAAAGCAATAACCAGCTGATGTGAATATCCTGGTGGGTCCTATCAGCCCTAAAACGATGAGAGAATCATTTATCATGAGTGTGATTTTCTCTTTTGTTCCTCGGCCCCCCAAAAGGCTTTTTAATTATGAAAGTCATAATTTACCAATGACAGCTGTTATCTGCTATCTGTCTCCTGATAATCACCCTCTCACCCCTCCCATTACTAAAGACTAGTCTTCATGGTTTTTCTCTGGGGACAAATCTGATGATAGACAAAGAAGGGTGTTTGTATTCATATACCCTCACTATTTTATACACACACGCAACCACACACATACACATCACATACACACACATCACACATCACATACACACACAACCACACACACATCACATACACACATCACACACACACACATCACATACACACACATCACACACACGCGCAACCACACACACACATCCCATACACACACACACACGCAACCACACACACGCAACCACACACACACATCACATACACACACATCACACACACACATCACATACACACACATCACACACACATGCAACCACACACACACATGCACACACACACACATTCAACACACGCGCACACACACACACACACATTCAAAACCTTAAACACACAACCCACCTCACCCCCATGATTTGTTATTCCACTCCTGGAGGGACCCAGTAATCCCACATCCGTATACTGTAGCAGCCTGATAATCTAAGGTTCAGAACTCACAACACAGTGCCTTTCAAACTGAAATATACCACTCTAGATCTGACAGTATTATAAACAGAAACAACCTCCTCTGTGCTTACATAAAGACTATAGACCTTTGCTGAAGAGGCACAGGGAGGTATTGAGGACATAAATAATGAATCAGCTGGTATTGACTGATGAATTCATGCAGGCTTTGTTGTTATTTATACTCATCAGTTCTATGGAGTTCAGATTACCTTTGATTCACAGTGTGATCTCGGGTTGTCTACGTCAGAGTTGGTGGCTAGTTAGGGAGAACCGAACCGATTCTCTATTCAAGATACTGAGGTGTGGGAGCTATCCATGGTACTGAACATGTCAATGTGTACGTGTACATGCACACTATAATATGATTATTGTCAATAGTCAGATTCATAATAGTTCAATTAAAACATTTACATGCTTTGCCAGAAGAACAATTTCCCTAATGATCCTGTTTACATGGACACATCTGAAATCAGGCTACCTGAAGGGACTTTGATCAATTTCAGAAAATCTCCAATCAAAATAAACATTCTGCCACAGCGACCATGTTATTTTTAGGAAGCCTCTTTGATTCTGAGTTCGGACATATAAAGTTTGCATGTGAAAACTATTTTTAAGAGCAATACTTTCAGTTTTTCCAAACATGTGCAGATCAAATCCACCGCTGGAACTCCGATGGAGCTGTTTACATGTCCTAATCATTCGAGAGCTTGTTCAGAAAACCAGGTGTTTTAATCAATATATGCTTACTTAGATTTTGACCTTACTTCGATTAAGATAAGCAGAGTAAGGTGTCTACATGACTAATGCCATGCAGGTTAGCGTTTTTTGTCACGAACCTTGTTCTGGAGGCAGCTCTGCAGAGTGGTCACCACCTAGCACAGACACAAGTCATCAAAACTGACCCTAACCTTAACCTCACTGCTAATCTGAATGCCTAACCCTAATCTTAACCCTAACCTTAACCTCACTGCTAATCTGAATGCCTAACCCTAACCTTAAATTAAGACCAAAAATCTAAACAAACGTTCATGAATTTTTACAATATAGACAATTTTGACTTTGCAGCTGGCCCACCTAGCAGAAATCACTAAGCTCAAGGACAAGACTCATCCCAAAAAACATCAGCTTGCTACTGTCATAATCAGTTTAATATCTAATTATTAGAGTGGATGTAAACCTACTCAATGATAGTCCAATCAGTAAGAGACATAGATAGGTCTATAAGTATGATCTGAACCAGGTCAGATGAGAATCAGTAAATAAACACATGAAGAGGACTGAAGGGTTTAGAGAAACAACCCTACAGAACAACAAACTAAACAAGATGCTGAGCATTCAAGGAGTTTATTAACTACCATCCTGGATAATGGGTAGAAACTCACACACTGCAACATTAACTGAATGGGAGCTAGCAGCATTTTTTTTTTGTTATCTATTAGAATCTATACCAGTGAGAATAAACTAGAATCATCCTGGAGGCTGCAGCAAGCTCTGGAGAGTTTACATCAGTCCAGGAGAAGAGGAAGAAGAAGGTGGTAGATAGAGAGGTAGAGGTAGAGAACAAGTCTAACCCTCTACTGGTCTGATTCCCTGTTGGACCCCCTGGCAGACCCCGGAACACCACAGACATTCCTAGGGTTGTGAAGGTTCTGTCTGGGTCGGGGACGAGGGCTCAGTGCTCACACAGGTGTGTCCACAGGGGTGGAAGTGGGTCTGGGGAGAGGGGGAAGATGCTTTTCCAGCCATGAAAGGAAAAACAAACAGACTCCTGGAGGGAGAAATAGAAGCTGCTTTGGCTCGCCTCTTAATCTATTCACCCAGAGGATATTTGGGTTGGTTCACTGAATTGCCAGGATCTCTCATTCACTCTCAATAAGAGGAAAGTGGCACAGCGCCACCCAATGGTACTGTGGAGTAAGACCACGATATAAAATATACTCATTCAAATACACCCTGACCTACAGAGATATCACTACTGTACACTATTTGAGTCATTGACATCAGAAACAAAAACAGAAAATACAGATTTGCAGTAGGAAGAAGACGGGAAGAAGAGGGGAAGAAGAGGGGAAGAAGAGGGGAAGACAGGAGAAAAGAGGAGAAGAGAGGGGAGGAGAGGTTTTCACCTTGTGATTTCCCAGAGGATCCTACTCTCCATTTGAGCATCCCTGATCCTCCTGCTCATCCCCTAACGATCGTCTGCATAAATCAGCCTTAATTATACGTGAACAGGGACTCAGGTGCTCACCAGGAAGAGCAGGAAGCAAACTCACCAGCCAAAGCCAGACCTCTCAATCCTATGTCTGATATATTTCATTATTGCATGTCTTGTTATACCCATTGCTATAGCTAGTGTTTATAGCTCTGATAGTGTATCCTTTCTGTTAGAACTTGGTGTCTCATGGTTGATGGAGGCTAGCGTGGTAGTCAGAGAGGTACTTAGTAATCTCAACCTACACACACACACACACACACACACACTCCCCCTTACTCTACTTCCTGACCCCCCCTTCACCCCTTTAATACCCCACTTTCCCTGCTTCCGCCTCAGCACTTTAACCCTGACACCCCTTACTACCCCCACATCCCTCACACACATTACTATTTAAAATGACCCCTCCTCTTCATCCACTTGTCCCACACAGGACATTTTCCAACACATTTCACCAATCCTAATATTGGTTACAAAGAGCTTCAAAAGCCAGGTCATTAGCATTGCTAATTACATTTCAGTAATAATGACAGAGCATTAAAAGACAAGAGGGGAAGGAGGAACAAGTGGAAATGATTAGTAAAACACCCACTTCCCCCTTACATGCACTCTTATGCCTTTCAGCACCAGATGTGCCATGAGAGCACCACGGTAGTGACAAAGATGTCCAAATATCATCTTTGTGTTCACCAAAGCTAGACTGCTGATAGCAGGTCATTTACCAGACATCCCACACCTGTGTTTGGGTAATTTCCACATTCAAAGGTTCAGATGAAAAGGGAAATTGAGAATTTCCCAAACGATTTTGCTTCACATTCAATACACATACATGGCCCAAAGGCTGCAATTTACTTTAAACCACAATCTTTGCCATGGCTATGGTTTGCTGTAACAAACCAATTTAGCTTTGGAAAAGACCCCAGGTAGGGTATATGATATTCATTCAATCATTGAGGGATTTACAGTAATCCTTAATCCTTGAATAAACAATGCAGATTAAAACAGTCATGTCCAAAAATAGAGAGGTAATAAAACTGCCATGGCAAAGATCAAAACAGACACAGCAGTCAGTGCTGAAATCTGGGCAAGATTTAAAATAAAATGTATGTGTGAGTGTCTGTTCACGTGTGTGTGTGTGTGTGTGTGTGTGTGTGTGTGTGTGTGTGCGTGCATCTGTGTGCGTGTGCACGTTCGTGTGTGTGAGTGTGTGCGTGTGGGAGTGCAGGAGTGGGTCAGACAGTCTAAGCTCTTTATCCAGTTTCAGCTGGCCGGCACACTCTGGCTTTACAGGGAAGAGAAAAGGAAAAGCATTGGCTCATCACCAAATCATAGCTCTCAATCCAGTAACTCAGCTACATATCCGTCAAATACAACAACTGCACTATATTGAACATGACCCAAAATATATGTCCCCAAAATATACTACTATTGTGGACAAATTGTGGACATCTCAACTGTATAGTACTATCTATATTACTGGCTGAGAATAAACCCAAAATGCCTCAATTACACAATTGTAGCCAACCATTTTTACAATATTAACCATCTGTAGGTCAACAATGCAGACCCGGGAGAGGATGTCTGTTTCTAGCGTTTTCTCAGAATGTTTCCAGATCCCCAGCTCTCATCTCAAGACTAGCTGTAGCATTCTTGTCCTTAGTAATTTTGCAGGGTTTGTTGTGTCAGGTGGCTGGCTGTGTTTGTGTCTGGAACAGGAGCCTGGGGGGGGGGGTCCATGTTGAACCCTTTCCACTGAGGGTTTACATGGATCCCAAAAGGGTTCTATGTACCTGGAACCAAAAAGGGTTCTCCTATGGGGACAGCCGTAGAACACTTTTGGAACCTTTTTTACTAAGAGTATAGACATTCAACCCCATTCAACACTACACAACACTACACTACACAACACAACAAAGGAGACAAAACACAACACAGGAGACACAACACTACACAGGAGACACACCAGAATACTACACAACACAACACTACACTACAATACACAACACAACACTACACAGGAAACACAACACAACACAACACTACACAGGAAACACAACACAACACAACACAACACAACACAACACAACACAACACTACACAGGAAACACAACACAACACAACACAGGAGACATAACACAACACTGTTTACTGTACAACACGCTACTGACTCAAGCTGCTGATTTCCTCTTTTTTAATGGCCTACTTGATCTTTTCAAAGTGATTGCTTAGTTGCATGCCTAGAAATGAGATGGCTCAAATTAACATATTGTGATGATTCATAAGAGAAGTATCTCTAATCTAACATTGCATGTGATTTCAGGAGGGCACACACGGACATGGTGTCTCAAAAAGACACTGCCATAGAGCTCCCTGGGGGATAGCTAGGGAGCAGGCTCAACACATCTGGCAACATCATTCTGTTTACCTGACCTTTAGGGGCCTGTGCATGACCCCACAACCTTTAACCTCTACCTCTGCATGTCAGACTGGGTGCCACGGGCCAATTAAATCACATGACCCTCACCATTCAATCACATTGTGCTTGGTGACAGAGAGAGGAAAGACAGAGGGATCTGTGTGTGTGAGAGATAACAAGAAGAGAGAGATGGAGAAAAGGGTTTGGATCTAGTAATGTCACTTTGGGGTCATGGACACTGATGTCAAGATCTATCTGTGAAGACTGTTGTTATGTGTGTCCATCAGAAACAGTATCTTGTTCTTCAATCTGTCAGGAAGCATCTCTGGTTCAATTGAAATGCATTGAAACCATACTGACGTGTGATCAGTGATATTCCAGGACTGTCACTCAATGTCACAAATACCATAGCAACTTGCCTTATCAGAGCGTCGTTACATTTTCATAAAAAAAGAATGGAATCTAATTTGAAAGAGTAAATCTAATCAAGGGAGGAATGAGGTGAAAAATTGCAGCGCTTTACTGCAAATGACAAGAGGAAAATATATCAATCCTGCCCAGAAAAAAGATCTATGCATTCTGACTTTTAGTGAATTCTATCTTTTCTGCTTATTCGATTTCATTACATGGTTTCTCTGCCACAGATTATTGTTGAAACATACTTGACCTTCTTTAAGGCGTTGGCATTAGGGGTGGACTCAGTTTGATTGACAGCTGTATAACAGCATCTCAACTAAGACCTGTAGGAGGCCACGCCCCCTGTATTGTTTGGGGCGGAACTCCTGGTTGCCTAATCCTGTGGTGTGCCACTCAAACTCTATCTGATTGGCAGCTGAATAGAGATTACCATCTGATTGGTAATGTGAGGTGACAGTGAGGGGCCAGTAAAGTCATATACACATACACACTCCTCTCAACATGTGAAAGGTAAACAAACAAAGTTGATAAACTCCCACTCTCCTCCTTTCTCTCTCTCTCTCTCTCTCACCCTCTCTCTCTCTCTCTCCCTCTCTCTTTCACACACACACACACACACACACACACACACACACACACACACACACACACACACACACACACACACACACACACACACACACACACACACACACACACACACACACACACACACACACACACACACACCAACTTCATCAAACATATTAGTCTGGTGCAAAAACTGAACCAGACACAGCCAGGCCTGCGGGGCAAAGAAGCCCATGCTGGCTGTCATGTGACTACTGCCATGGCAATGGGTCATAAACACAATCTGGGGTGCCGTGTGGCCGGTGTAGCTGCAGGACTGGGAAACGAACGAGACACACCATCTCATTTCTGTGGCTATAGACGTATAGAGCTTAATGACTGTTTCCTAATGAGCAATGGGCCTCAAAGCCTCCCTCTCTGTAATACAGATTTAAGCTAAACAGGCTACGGCAACTGAAAAACTCCCAGCGGTGTGATGAAAAGAAATGCTGCTGCTATTTTTAGTTGCCTGTGTGTGTCTGAACAGCAGTGACCAGAGCCAGAGAGGATGAATGGAGGTGTCAGATTCACAGAGGAGGGTGGACCGGCTCAAGGTGACCGTCTGCATTGGACTGGGATGTTACCATGGCACCGTGCCAACCTGTGGAATTATACCCTGATGAAGACAGCTTGTCTGTCGAAACGTTGGACATTAGGTTATTACATTTTTGCATCTGAGCTCCTAGAGTGTGCGGCTCTCCTTTCATTTTTCAAGTGTTCCACTGTGCTAGTCAGCACCTCGCCTAAATAGGTGTGCGTTTCTTTCGCCTCTAGATTAACCTGTGGAATGATGCCATTCCCAGCCCAGGTGATTAAACATCACTTAGGAAGGATGTTATCTATCTCTTACTCGCTCTCTTTCTAATATTTTCCGACTCTCTCTCTCCCTCTTTCTCCAGTCTCTTTCTCTGTGCCTCTCTCTCTTTCTCTGTTTTGCTTTCTCCTCTGTGGCACTTTCTCTCTTTTTCAGTATCAGGTGATTCAGGATCTTATCCAGATGTGCTCACCTCAACTACCCTCTTCCTTTTCCTTCCTCTCCTCCCTCTTCTCCACCTCTTCATCATCCATGAGTGCAACTGCAGAAGGAGCTCGTAAAAAGGAAACCATATTCCAGCATTTTCTTAGAAGCATGCTGGCTTAGCTCTGAACCCATTCCATATGACAACATGAGCCATGTGCATTGGGCAAAGCCTAACAAACCCAAACAACACTAGTTCAAGTGTATTTCAAGGATCCAAACAAATAAAGAAACTCATGCACTGTGAAAAATCTGGGAAACCAGGCCTGTTATTCATTGCTGACTTTAAAAAGGCCTTTGATAAAGTACGACTGGAATTGATATATAAATGCCTGGATTATCACTTATACAATGGGTTAAAGTTATGTATAGTAACCCTAGGTGTAAAATGGTAAATATTAGCTACTTCTCAGAAAGTATTAAATTGTCAAGAGGAGTAAAACAAGGCTGTGTACTATCGGCATATCTATTTATTATGGCCATCTGTCACGACTCCTACCGAAGGTGGCCCCCCCTCCTGCTCGGGTGGCGCTCGACGGTCGTCGTCACCGGCCTACTAGCTGCCACTGATTCCCTTTTTGTTTTCCCCCTTTTCGTTATTAGGTGCACCTGTTCTGAGTTGGGCTGATTAGCGGGCTTTATTAGCCAGTAGGCCCGCCTACTCTTTGTGCGGGATTGTTTCATTGTATGCTGTGCATGGTGACACGCTGTTCGTTGTACATTTTCAGTGGTGCGTGTGTTTTGCGCAAGGTGTTTTGTCCCTTGTGTTTGGGGCACTTTGTGTTGTAGTGCGCTCTGAGCGCTGTTTGGGTTGGCTTGTCGTTTAAGCCATTGTGCCTATTAAAGCCAATACCCTGCATCGCTTCTTCCTGCACTTGATTCCTCGTCAGCAAACACCCACGCCTTACAGAATCCCGCACCCAGATGGAGTCAGCAGGAGCAGCTGACAACCCCCTTCCTTCGATGGAGGAACGTGTGCTCCATCACACCTCAGTCCTCCATCGGATTGGTTCCGCGATGGACCAAATGATGGAGAGGATGGACTGATGGGAGAGGAGTGGTCTCCTCTCTCAACCTCCGGCTCCTCCGACTCCGCCACCTTCTCATCCCACTGCGTCCGGCTCCGGCAGGCTTCGTCTTGCGCCCCCGAGGGAGTATGATGGAGCGGCAGCTGGGTGCCAGGGATTTCTGCTCCAGCTCGAGCTATACCTTGCTACCGTGAGACCTGCTCCCTCGGGGGAGGAGAGTGTGAGTGTCCTCGTTTCCTGCCTGACGGGCCGAGCTCTGGAGTGGGCCAACGCAGTCTGGAATGGTCCGGACTCGGCGAGAGACCACTATCCGGAGTTCACCCGCCGCTTTCGGGCCGTGTTCGACCACCCTCCGGAGGGAAGAGTGGCAGGTGAGCGGCTGTTCCACCTCCGGGCAGCTAGGAGACTGAATCCGCGTCAGGCAAGGTGGGCCATGTTCTTCACCCGGTTTAGGTTCACCATTTCCTATAGACCAGGCTCCCTTAACACGAGGGCCGACGCGCTGTCATGTCTCTATGACACGGAGGATCGGCCCATCGATCCTACTCCCATCATTCCGGCTTCTAGGCTGGTGGCACCGGTGGTATGGGAGTTGGACTCGGACATCGAGCGGGCGTTAAGGGTGGAGCCCGTGCTGTCACAGTGTCCCGCGGGCCGCATGTACGTGCCGCTTGGTGTCCTTGATCAATTGATTCGGTGGGCCCACACACTACCCTCTTCGGGTCATCCTGGTGTAGTGAGGACAGTGCGAGGTCTTAGGGGGAAGTACTGGTGGCCCACCTTGGCTAAGGACGTGAGGTTCTACGTCTCTTCCTGTTCGGTGTGCGCTCAGAGTAAGGTTCCTAGGCATCTCCTGAGAGGGAAGTTACAGCCCCTCCCCGTTCCACAACGGCCATGGTCTCACCTGTCAGTAGACTTCCTGACCGATCTCCCTCCGACTCAGGGGAACACTACGGTTCTGGTCGTTGTGGATCGGTTTTCAAAGTCCTGCCGTCTCCTCCCAATGCCCGGTCTCCCTACGGCTCTGCAGACTGCGGAGGCCCTATTTACCCACGTCTTCCGGCACTACGGGGTGCCGGAGGACATTGTCTCTGATCGAGGTCCCCAGTTCACGTCCAGGGCATGGAAGGCGTTTATGGAGCGTCTGGGGTCTCGGTTAGCTTGACCTCCGGTTATCACCCCGAGAGTAATGGGCAGGTGGAGAGGGTGAACCAGGAGGTGGGCAGGTTTCTGCGGTCGTATTGCCAGGACCGGCCAGGGGAGTGGGCGAGGTACATTCCATGGGCTGAGTTGGCCCAGAACTCACTTCGTCAATCCTCCACTAACCTGTCACCTTTTCAGTGTGTGTTGGGTTACCAGCCGGTCCTGGCACCATGGCACCAGAGCCAGACCGAGGCTCCTGCGGTGGAGGATTGGGTGCAGCGCTCCAAGGAGACCTGGAGAGCCGTCCAGGAATCTCTGAAGCAAGCCAGTGGACGGCAGAAGAGGAGTGCTGACCGCCACCGCAGTGAGGCCCCCGTTTTTGTACCGGGGGACAGGGTCTGGCTCTCGACCCGGGAACCTGCCCCTCCGCTTGCCCTGCCGGAAGCTGGGGCCGCAGTGTGTGGGGCCCTTCAAAGTCCTGAGGATGATAAACGAGGTGTGTTATAGGTTACAACTCCTGTCCTATTACCGTATTAACCCCTCGTTTCATGTGTCTCTCCTCAGGCCGGTGGTTGCTGGTCCCCTGCAGGAAGGTGAGGTGCCGAAGGTCCCTCCGCCCCCTCTGGACATCGGGGGTCTCCCCGGCGTACAGCATAAGGGCCATTCTGGACTCGAGACACCGGGTGAGGGGCCTGCAGTACCTCGTGGACTGGGAGGGGTACGGCCCGGAGGAGAGATGCTGGGTACCGGTGGAGGACGTCTTGGACCCGTCCCTGTTGAGGGATTTCCATCGCCTCCACCCGGAGCGCCCTGCGCCTCGCCCTCCGGGTCACCCTCGAGGCCGGTGTCAGCGTGCTGCGGGAGTTGCGTGTCGGGGGGGGGGTACTGTCACGACTCCTACCGAAGGTGGCCCCCCCTCCTGCTCGGGTGGCGCTCGACGGTCGTCGTCACCGGCCTACTAGCTGCCACTGATTCCCTTTTTGTTTTCCCCCTTTTCGTTATTAGGTGCACCTGTTCTGAGTTGGGCTGATTAGCGGGCTTTATTAGCCAGTAGGCCCGCCTGCTCTTTGTGCGGGATTGTTTCATTGTATGCTGTTGTCACGCTTGTCTTCGTCCTCTGACGATATAACGAAATCGTCATCGGAAAATGTAGACCAAAATGCAGCAGGTACGTGTATGCTCATATTTAGATTTTTATTAACTATAAGAACGAACATACAAAATAACAAAATACGAAGACGAACAACTAAACAGTCTGGCAAAGCCTAGGGCTGAACACAGAACAATCACCCACAAAACACAAACACAAACACACCCTCATTTATGAGACTCTCAATCAAAGGCAGATAGAAAACACCTGCCTTCAACTGAGAGTCCCAACACCAATTCACCAGACATAGAAACAGACATACTAGACTCCACATAGAAATACCTAAACATAAACCAACACCCGGAATTACTAAAACAAACACCCTTAAACAAACACACCACCCTGAACCACATAAAACAAATACCCTCTGTCACGCCCTGACCAAACTCCAAAACAATTAACCTTATATACTGGCCAGGACGTGACAGCTGTGCGTTGTGACACGCTGTTCGTTGTACATTTTCGGTGGTGCGTGTGTTTTGCGCAAGCTGTGTTTTGTCCCTTGTGTTTGGGGCACTTTGTTTTGTAGTGCGCTCTGAGCGCTGTTTGGGTTGGCTTGTCGTTTAAGCCATTGTGCCTATTAAAGCCAATACCCTGCATCGCTTCTTCCTGCACTTGATTCCTCGTCAGCAAACACCCACACCTTACACCATCGAAATGTTAGCTATTAAAATCAGATCCAACAATAATATCAAGGGGCTAGAAATCCAGGGTACGCTGACGATTAATGTCGTCATTTAAATCCGCAATTTGGATCTCTGCACAGTCTCATAATGGATCTAGATAATTTTTCTAACCTTTCTGGATTAAAACTGAATGTTGATAAATGCACCATTTTATGTATGGATCTCTAAAAAATTTAACTTTTACATTACTGTGTAGTTTACCAATAAAATGGTCCGACAGTGAAGTGGACATACTTGGTATTCGTATCCCGAAAGAATACAATTATCTCACTACAATACATTTTAACAGAAAGTTTGCCAAATTAGATAAGAATTGTGACTTGCTTCAGGAAACTAGACGTTTGTCGCGTGTCACTACTTCATAGGAGTGCCATTTGAATGCAAACTTTTTTTTAAATCAAAATGTAATTTTTGCCAGAAATGCTTCTGGAACATGTGAACTTTCATGTATCTTAATGTCAAACTTGTATGCCATCTGTAAATACTAATAAAATTGTTAAATTAAGAGTTGGTATAGCCATGGAAAAAGCGTGCAATCTTCACGCTAGCCATGATTGGCTGAGATAATGAGTGAGCTGGACATGCCGAGAGATGAGTTTGGATTGGTGTGAGCTGGTCAGTATGTGTAGGTAATCCTTTCTAACGAGACTTTTTTGAAAGAAATCACGTCGTAGAACTGCATAAGTGTTGCTCTCCACTTTCTGGAGGACTGAGTTTTGAAATCAGTGGAATTAGAGTATGATAGCTAAGGAGAGGGAGAAAATTCTAGCGTTTGATTGCAAATATGCAGATGGAGTCAAAAAGAGAACACACAGAAGGCTGTTGGATAAAACACCTGTCTCCGGATTACATCTTCAAACTAAGGGCAACCATGGCATCCATGACAGAAAGGGAGAAACGTCCATCCATGTATACTGGTAATATAGTCTAGCTAGCTACATTTTCAGATATTACATGTTTCTAATTTGGTCAGAAAGTCATTTTCATTTCAAGTGAACTGTTAGCTTGCTAATGTTACGTTTATGATTTGTGTACTAATATTATTCGTATCTCAATCCCATTTGCATTGCTAGTTATAGCCTAATGTTAGCTAGCTAACATTGAACCTGGTTTGTTATCTACCTCAGATTCATGCCAGGTTACTAGTAACATTATGAGTTGGGATTATGGTTCATTGTTTAGCTAGCTAGCTACATGTCTAAACAAAAGACTCCACTATGCAAGTAACTATTTCAATAGAATGTTTATGATGTCACTGCGACAACTGTCAATAGATGTAGCTGGTAAATTCGCTCTGGCTATCTACTCCGATTTCAGAGCACTCTCGTCTGAGTGTGCAAGAGTGCAGAATAACTGACGAATTTACGAACGCTCAACACCCGTTGAATATGGCCGGTGTCAGTAAACGTTGGCAAAAAAGCATAATTAAATTGTTGCCAGCAGCAAAGTTGCAGTCACCAACGCTCTGGATAACTAGCTCTGCTAGGGTGAGTAAAATGGTCAGAGTGAGCTGTTCTCTCATTTTTGTCTGGAAGTAGCTAGCAAGCTAGCCAACGTTAGCCAGTTAGCTTGGGTGCTTGACTGGTGTTGTTAGGTCAGATCGCTCGGGTCAACCCTACTCCTCGGCCAGAGCATCCGGTGTGCGCTCTGAACACTCCAAGACCAAAACACTCTGAGTTTACGAACGCCCAGAGCACTCTCTGGCACTCCAGATTAAATTTACGATAAACACCCGTATTATAAACCAGCCTTTAATCTTGAAGTCTTTGGTTGTTTAGTACATAGCCTCACATGTGAATCCTTAAAGAGATGGGTGGGGCTAAAGTTTAAGAGGGTGTGTACGATGCTGAATGGGTGTAGACAAAGATGAGCTCTCCAGTAGGTACCAAAACATTCAAGGGACATTTTCTCAAAAGTGAGGTTTATCAACTTTCAAAGCAGAATTACTCTCCCATTGTTCCTCAACTTTAGTGTATGATATACCATTTTCTAGCTCTGAGTCTCTACTTTTATCCAATGTAAAAAACACAATTTCAAATTTTGCTGCATAAGACTGAATCGAGCCAGTCGGTCACATTTTGCTACCATGAAAAGGACAACACCTGTCTATTTGTGAGAAAAAAATCACCCTGATTAATTCTTTAGTCATATCCCAGTTGACCTATTTACTTATGATCCTGCCTACACCTAACAATTAAAAAAAATATATATATAAGCAAAAAATATTTCCCTTTATTTGGAACTGCAAGCCAGACAAAATTAAACAGGTCTATTTATATAATGAATATGAATTCGGAGGGCAGAAATGATGAATTATTAAAGCATTGGACCTCACACGAAAGGCTTCAGTCATACAAAAACTATACTTAAATCCGAAGTGGTTCTCTAGCAGATTAGTAAGAATGGCCTTTTACCCTTCATTCAGATTACAATTTCTCCCTTTCGGTTATTTGAAAATGAAATAATCTCCAAAATATCACTATTTTTAAACAAGCAATAGAAAGAAGGTTGCAATTTCAGTTTAATCCACCAGAAAAGACATAACAAATATTAGAACCAATATTATGGTTAAAATCAAATATACTAATTGATTAAAAAATATATATATAATCTTGTAAATTATATCATAAATAGGACTGGTGAATTTATGTCATACATGCAGTTAACAAAAATATATGGACTGTCACGGCTGTCGAAAGGAGCAGACCAAAGTGCAGCGTGGTTGTAGTTCCACATTTTATTTAATTTACATTCACATTTACATTTAAGTCATTTAGCAGACGCTCTTATCCAGAGCGACTTACAAATTGGTGCATTCACCTTATGATATCCAGTGGAACAACCACTTTACAATAGTGCATCTAGATCTTTTGGGGGGGGTGGTTAGAAGGATTACTTATCCTATCCCAGGTATTCCTTAAAGAGGTGGGGTTTCAGGTGTCTCCGGAAGGTGGTGATTGACTCCGCTGTCCTGGCGTCGTGAGGGAGCTTGTTCCACCATTGGGGTGCCAGAGCAGCGAACAGTTTTGACTGGGCTGAGCGGGAACTGTGCTTCCTCAGAGGTAGGGAGGCGAGCAGGCCAGAGGTGGATGAACGCAGTGCCCTTGTTTGGGTGTAGGGCCTGATCAGAGCCTGAAGGTACGGAGGTGCCGTTCCCCTCACAGCTCCGTAGGCAAGCACCATGGACTTGTAGCGGATGCGAGCTTCAACTGGAAGCCAGTGGAGAGAGCGGAGGAGCGGGGTGACGTGAGAGAACTTGGGAAGGTTGAACACCAGACGGGCTGCGGCGTTCTGGATGAGTTGTAGGGGTTTAATGGCACAGGCAGGGAGCCCAGCCAACAGCGAGTTGCAGTAATCCAGACGGGAGATGACAAGTGCCTGGACTAGGACCTGCGCCGCTTCCTGTGTGAGGCAGGGTCGTACTCTGCGAATGTTGTAGAGCATGAACCTGCAGGATCGGGTCACCGCCTTGATGTTAGTGGAGAACGACAGGGTGTTGTCCAGGGTCACACCAAGGTTCTTAGCACTCTGGGAGGAGGACACAAGGGAGTTGTCAACCGTGATGGTGAGATCATGGAACGGGCAGTCCTTCCCCGGGAGGAAGAGCAGCTCCGTCTTGCCGAGGTTCAGCTTGAGGTGGTGAGCCGTCATCCACACTGATATGTCTGCCAGACATGCAGAGATGCGATTCGCCACCTGGTTATCAGAAGGGGGAAAGGAGAAGATTAATTGTGTGTCGTCTGCGTAGCAATGATAGGAGAGACCATGTGAGGATATGACCGAGCCAAGTGACTTGGTGTATAGTGAGAATAGGAGAGGGCCTAGAACAGAGCCCTGGGGGACACCAGTGGTGAGAGCACGTGGTGCGGAGACAGATTCTCGCCACGCCACCTGGTAGGAGCGACCTGTCAGGTAGGACGCAATCCAAGCGTGGGCCGCGCCGGAGATGCCCAGCTCGGAGAGGGTGGAGAGGAGGATCTGATGGTTCACAGTATCAAAGGCAGCAGATAGGTCTAGAAGGATGAGAGCAGAGGAGAGAGAGTTAGCTTTAGCAGTGCGGAGAGCCTCCGTGACACAGAGAAGAGCAGTCTCAGTTGAATGCCCAGTCTTGAAACCTGACTGATTAGGATCAAGAAGGTCATTCTGAGAGAGATAGCAGGAGAGCTGGCCAAGGACGGCACGTTCAAGAGTTTTGGAGAGAAAAGAAAGAAGGGATACTGGTCTGTAGTTGTTGATATCGGAGGGATCGAGTGTAGGTTTTTTCAGAAGGGGTGCAACTCTCGCTCTCTTGAAGACGGAAGGGACGTAGCCAGCGGTCAAGGATGAGTTGATGAGCGAGGTGAGGTAGGGGAGAAGGTCTCCGGAAATGGTCTGGAGAAGAGAGGAGGGGATAGGGTCAAGTGGGCAAGTTGTTGGGCGGCCGGCCGTCACGAGACGCGAGATTTCATCTGGAGAGAGAGGGGAGAAAGAGGTCAAAGCACAGGGTAGGGCAGTGTGAGCAGGACCAGCGGTGTCGTTTGGCTTAGCAAACGAGGATCGGATGTCATCAGCCTTCTTTTCAAAATGGTTGACGAAGTCATCCGCAGAGAGAGAGGAGGAGGGGGGAGGGGGAGGAGGATTCAGGAGGGAGGAGAAGGTAGCAAAGAGCTTCCTAGGGTTAGAGGCAGATGCTTGGAATTTAGAGTGGTAGAAAGTGGCTTTAGCAGCAGAGACAGAAGAGGAAAATGTAGAGAGGAGGGCGTGAAAGGATGCCAGGTCCGCAGGGAGGCGAGTTTTCCTCCATTTCCGCTCGGCTGCCCGGAGCCCTGTTCTGTGAGCTCGCAGTGAGTCGTCGAGCCACGGCGCAGGAGTGGAGGACCGAGCCGGCCTGGAGGATAGGGGACAGAGAAAATCAAAGGATGCAGAAAGGGAGGAGAGGAGGGTTGAGGAGGCAGAATCAGGAGATAGGTTGGAGAAGGTTTGAGCAGAGGGAAGAGATGATAGGATGGAAGAGGAGAGAGTAGCGGGAGAGAGAGAGCGAAGGTTGGGACGGCGCAATACCATCCGAGTAGGGGCAGAGTGAGAAGTGTTGGATGAGAGCGAGAGGGAAAAGGATACAAGGTAGTGGTCGGAGACTTGGAGGGGAGTTGCAATGAGATTAGTGGAAGAACAGCATCTAGTAAAGATGAGGTCAAGCGTATTGCCTGCCTTGTGAGTAGGGGGGGAAGGTGAGAGGGTGAGGTCAAAAGAGGAGAGGAGTGGAAAGAAGGAGGCAGAGAGGAATGAGTCAAAGGTAGACGTGGGGAGGTTAAAGTCACCCAGAACTGTGAGAGGTGAGCCATCCTCAGGGAAGGAACTTATCAAGGCATCAAGCTCATTGATGAACTCTCCAAGGGAACCTGGAGGGCGATAAATGATAAGGATGTTAAGCTTGAAAGGGCTGGTAACTGTGACAGCATGGAATTCAAATGAGGAGATAGACAGATGGGTCAGGGGAGAAAGAGAGAATGTCCACTTGGGAGAGATGAGGATTCCAGTGCCACCACCCCGCTGGCTCGATGCTCTAGGGGTATGCGAAAACACGTAGGCAGATGAGGAGAGAGCAGTAGGAGTAGCAGTGTTATCTGTGGTAATCCATGTTTCCGTCAGCGCCAGGAAGTCTAGGGACTGGAGGGTAGCATAGGCTGAGATGAACTCAGCCTTGTTGGCCGCAGACCGGCAGTTCCAGAGGCTGCCGGAGACCTGGAACTCCACGTGGGTCGTGCGCGCTGGGACCACCAGGTTAGAGTGGCAGCGGCCACGCGGTGTGAAGCGTTTGTATGGCCTGTGCAGAGGGGAGAGAACAGGGATAGACAGACACATAGTTGACAAGCTACAGAAGAGGCTACGCTAATGCAAAGGAGATTGGAATGACAAGAGGACTACACGTCTCGAATGTTCAGAAAGTTAAGCTTACGTTGCGAAAATCTTATTGACTAAAATGACGAAAATGCTAGCTAACTAACACAACACTACACTAATCAAGTCGTTCCGTTGTAATGTAATAGTTTCTACAGTGCTGCTAGTCGGTAGAGGTTGGCTATTATACAAAAGCAACTTTGTAGCTAGCTAACATAACACTAATCAAGACGTTCCTTTGTAATGTATTTAGTTTCTACAATGCTGCTCGTCGGAATAGTTGGCTAGGTATGGAACGATGGCGTCGCGGGGGACGGAAATAGCTGGCTAGCTAACCTAGCTAACCTCGATAATTACTAAACTACACAGTTATCAAGCTATGACAAAGACAGCTATGTAGCTAGCTAGCTAACACTGCACTAGTCAAATCGTTCCGTTGTAATGTATTAGTATCTACAGCGCTGCTAGTCGGTAACGGTTGGCTAGCTAGCGGTGTTGACTAGTTAGCAGCTAGCAGCTAGCAGTGTTGACTACGTTAGGAGGACGAAAAAATAGCTGGCCTCGATAATTACTCTAATTACTCTAAACTACACAATTATCTTTGATAGCTAAGAAAAAAAATTGTTCAGATCAAACAAACCAAACCGTTGTAATGTAAAGAATGTAAAGAAGTGTAATATTACCTGTGGAGCGAAACTTTGCAATACATAAATAACTGAATTGACAAAACAACAAACCGTGACGCAGAGATAAACAAACACTACTCAAAATATAATAACCCACAAAACCCAGGAAGAAAACCCCTACTTAAATATGATCTCCAATTAGAGACAACGAGGACCAGCTGCCTCCAATTGGAGATCAACCCCCAAAAACAACAACATAGAAATAGAAAACTAGAACTAAACATAGATATAGAAAACATTGAAAAAACACAAGACACCCCCTGTCACAAACACTACTCAAAATATAATAACCCACAAAACCCAGGAAGAAAACCCCTACTTAAATATGATCTCCAATTAGAGACAACGAGGACCAGCTGCCTCCAATTGGAGATCAACCCCCAAAAACAACAACATAGAAATAGAAAACTAGAACTAAACATAGATATAGAAAACATTGAAAAAACACAAGACACCCCCTGTCACGCCCTGACCTACTCTACCATAGAAAATAACATGTTACTATGGTCAGGACGTGACAATACCCCCCCCCCCAAAGGTGCAGACTCCGAATGCCACTAAACAAAACAAAAACTAAAGGGAGGGTTGGGTGGGTAACTCCTATCTATGGCGGCTCTAGTGCAGTCCACATAACCTCATCCTCCAGCAGAGGAGGCGGCTCCGGTTTGGGGCATAACCCCCGCTCCACCCGCTGATCCCTCTGCGTTAGTACCACCGGACCGTGGATCGTCGGAGGAGGAACCGGACTGTAGATATCGCTGGAGGTTCTGGGCTGCAGGCCGCCGCTCCGGACTGGGGAGCGTCGCTGGAGGCTCCGGACTGGGGAGCGCCGCTGGAGGCTCCGGACTGGGGGAGCGCCGCTGGAGGCTCCGGACTGGGGAGCGCCGCTGGAGGCTCCGGACTGGGGGAGCGTCGCTGGAGGCTCCGGACTGGGGGAGCGTCGCTGGAGGCTCCGGACTGGGGGAGCGTCGCTGAAGGCTCCGGACTGGGGGAGCGCGCTAGAGGTCTGATGCGTGGGACTGGCATAGGTGGCGCCAGACTGGTAACACGCACCTCAGGTCGAGTGCGGGGAGGAGGCACAGGACGAACTGGGCTGTGGAGGCGCACTGGAGGCCTGATGCGTGGGACCGGTACAGGTGTCACCGGGCTGATGACACGCACCTCAGGGCGAGTGCGGAGAGGAGGCACAGGACGTGCTGGGCTGTGGAAGCGCACTGGAGGGAGAGTGCGAGGAGCAGGTGTAACAGTGTAGGTTCCGTCCCTCTCTTCGCCTATCCATAATATATATATATATTTACAAAAAATATATATATGGGGGACTGGAAATGATGCAGACAATTACATTGATATAAGCCACAGTCTATCTGCAATATTAAAGCTGATCTACCCCTAAAAAATGTTAATAAATAAAAATCACACACAAAACTATATCTTGCATAAACTTATCTTACAATGTTTATTTCTCAATAACATAACATCATATATTAATTGAATTGTACAGAAAAATGTCCTCGATCTGTACACATGGTATTCTGTAATCCAATTTCTGTGAAAACATTCATATGTATGCTGTACAGGAGTATATTCACAGCACTGCGATAGTGAAGCTCACGCCTCTCCAAAGAAGCTTAGCAAACCTGTCTCTACTATCTAAACAGACGGTAGGCACCATGCCATAGGTGTGTAACTTGTGCCTCGACCGCCCACGACGAGGAAAACAGATGACAAATGAAAATAAAAATGGAGGATTTCCCTGTTAATGAGAGACAATAAATGCCTGAGTTCCACGGCATATGGGAGAGTTCAGGCTGGGAGGCGTTCAAAGCAGCCTCGCCGTTCTCCGCCATATGGTGTCACTAATTGCTGTTTCTCACTGCCACACCGTTCGCAGGAAGAGGTACAAAAAAGAAAGGAGGAGACAAAAAACAGCACCCCAAAACTGGGGCAGAAGTTTATGTTGGTATTGATGTTCTATCTCACTGTTTTATCAGCTACTAAATTGAGCCTGAAGGGAAATGTGAGCATGATGTGGAATTGTAGAAAGAACATTGTTTTAATTCAAGAACAATGTCTTCTTTTGAAAGAGAGAGACAGAGAATAATCAGATCTGGTGAGAGAGACAAAAACGGAAAAGGAAATTCCCTATGTAAGTATAGGTAAATAGTATATTAGATCACCGTACATTTTCACCTAAAACACGTGAATGCACCTGATCTGAGAACTATTACATCACATTGACAAGGCTTTACGTTGATTTAAACCCTTTGGCTCTGAAACAAATAAAACATTGATGTCAATCAAAGATGGAACATGTACTCAAACAGCTAATAAGTCAATATGGCAGTATATTTTCTATAGACCACATACACAGGTGTTCTAGGCTGCTAACAAGCTGTTTCTCCTCCAGATCTACTGACACAGCCAAACAAAACTTTTTCTATGCTCTTTGATCCGTACAGGAAGTCTATGGTTCAAACACACCTTCATCTCAACAAAAAAAGGGGATCAGAAACATAGAATCAGATGTCATGTCAAAGCGAGATACAGTACCACCTTTGTCAATTATAAATATCAAATGACAACATTTATTCATCAACTGTAGATGATCATCACAGAAGGAAGAACACTAAATGAAAGCATCTCAAATGGTACTGTATTAGAAATATATACTGAGTGTACAAAACATTAGGAACACCTTCCTAATTATTGAGTACTGAATTGCACCACCTTTTGCCATCAGAACAGTCTCAATTCATCGGGGCATGGGCCACAAGGTGTCAAAAGCATTCCACAGGGATGCGGGCCCATGTTGACTCCAATGCTTCCCACAGTTGTGTCAAGTTGTCTGGGTGTCTTTTGGGTGGTGGACCATTCTTGATATACACGGGAAACTGTTGAGAGTAAAAAACCCAGCAGAGTTGCAGTTCTTGACACACTCAAACCGGTGCGCCTGGCACCTACTACCTTACCCTGTTCAAGGGCACTTAAATCTTTTGTCTTGCCCATTCACCTTCTGAATGCCACACATACACAATCCATGTCTCAACTTGTTTTAGGCTTAAAAATCCTTCTTTAACCTGTCTCCTCCCCTTCATCTACACTGATTGAAGTGGATTTAACAGGTGACATCAATAATAGATCATTAAGAACACATGCTCTTTCCATGATGTAGACTGATCAGGTGAAAGCTGGATTCACCTGATCAGTTTATGTCACGGAAAGAGCATGTGTTCTTAATGTTTTGTACACTCAGTGTAATTAATCCATCTGTGCATATTATTAGGTGAACCATTCAATCATACACACCTGATAGTTGAAGCAAGCTACCTGTACCTGAATACTACCTAAACATACACAAATAGTTGTATTGTTTCTTTGGGTCTGTGGTTAAAAAGAAAGTAAGCTGAGATGGTATCTCTACACAACAATGACAAAATATAGCAACAAGGCCTCTCTTTTCTGTAATGACCTGCATGGCAACTAACATCATCAAGAAAGCATTATGTGCAATTTGGTGAGAGCAGATAACACTTTCACTTACTGGTGTCACAGAGACACACCGCAAACCACTACAAATATCTAGGGCTATTTTCAAAACATGTCCATTTTTGGAGTCAAATGACATTACAGTTCATGTGTTTCCCCTCATCTAAATATGTTGCAGCATCTGTCTGGCAACAATGGGCTTCTTTGTGACTTTAAACCAGTATCAGAGGGAGGTACATTACCTTGTTGTTTTATTACACTAGATTAACTGGTGACACACAAGGACTTTTCAAGAAACATAAAGTAGATAAAGATTACTATTGACATTCCTACTACTGAGACAACATCAACAATTTCATAGTAATTCATGTGAATTATAACTACATTATAGGCTTTATTACAATTGTAATACTTGCAACTGTCTGAGTTTTTCATAATGATACTGTGAAATACTTTGTTCTATTTTGTTGTTGGTGAGCCGTGAAAGTGAATTTCCTCATATGAAACACAATCATTCTGAATCAGAGTCTGAAATCACAGTAAAATACCATGCACTCCAGCTCAACAGTGATGATGCTGACTAGCAGTGTGGTGAGGGAGGGATGCTCTCCTCTCAGCTGCTCTGCCACCTACGAAGCCATAAAGGGCACAGCCATTTTGGATCTCTCATTCTCAGCTCCAGCGTCACATGACTCCCCCAGAGTCCTGATATGGCCATCAATCTGGTCCTGAACCTGGGAGTGTTAGACCGGCGCCACCGAACAATCTGCAGCAGTACAGGTTTCTAAGGCGACCACAGCTCAGAGCCATGAACAGTGAGGAATGATAATGATGCTGATAACAGCAGTGGTTACACTTCAATGGCAGTAATAGGAAGATAGTGAGTGTGCAACATCATTGTGGTGATACAGAGATGGTACAGAGCAAATATTGAAAATACTGAATACAATTCTAATACTATGGGTTAGCTATACATCTGTCAGCATGACCATAATCAGACAGAGTAAGCAGTCCTGCTGGTACAGAAGGGATGAGAGGGAAGAATAGTGTTCACCCTGTCAGCTCTTCAGAGGATCAGCTTTACCACGGTCTGCCCCTCCACACACAAGGTAAGCTATAGAACAGCTGTCCTGCAGTTAGACATGACGTATAATCTGGCACACTGACAACACTGCTACTGTACTTTACCTGCATACTATGGTGCATCACTGAACCACATGGAGCATCACACGGACTAAAAGTCCACCAAAGTTGACCTTCAATGCAAAAAGCACTGAGAGGAAAATTGCGCCATACACAATATTATTGACCACAACAACCTCAAAATACTTGAGCAAGGCATGTGTGCAATTCACAACAGTATCAAACGACATTGGATTTTGCAGACAGTTATCTCAAATGTTTAACAGTACAAGTCAGTGCATTTCAAGAATTTAAAGCCAAACAAATAGAATTCTGCTCCAGCACTGGTAAATAATTTTGGTTCAGATTCACACAAGAACGTAATAGTTTAGAGGACAGCATTGTAGTAACATAGCATACCTTTAATTCAAAGGCATTTTTGCTGTGTCATGCCTCAACCTCCGCACTAGGTCACCTTTCAAACCACTGCAGACTGAGCAAGAGAATGAATGAGTAAGCAGAAAGCACTTACCTTGCAGTCTCTGCATCACATTGGCAATATCCCTGGCTGATCGTCCATGGTGCAGGGGTGATGATGCCATACCGCTGCCCTGGGGTCAGTCAAGTTGTGCTCCAACCCCTGTCTCTCAACCCCAGCAGAAGTTGAACCTCTGTTCTAGAATCAGTTCTTAGTTTTTCAGTAGCTTGAGTCTACAGTCCAAACTCACAGGAGTCTATGGAGACTGAGCGGTGTCCATAATTCTGTATCCTCCTGAACAAGTCATCCCTGTTGCAGCAGTACTCAGGCTGCAATCTCTCACTCTCTCAAGCTCCTCCCCTGTCTGTCTGTGTATGTGTGTATGTGTGTGTGTGTCTCTCTCTCTGCCCTCTCCCTCCCTCTCTGCCCCCTCCCTCCCTCTCTTCTCATGCTGTTTTCTCTCTCTCTCTCCCTCTCCTCAGTCTCTCTCCTTGCTGATCTGCATGCACTGCCACCTGGTGTCCAATCAAAGTGAAGCTCTCATGGTGCTCCTCGAGGTGCTTGGGACAATGGTGAGCCATGTCTCTTGACCTGATAGAGAAAGAGAGAGAGAGAGAGAGAGAGAGAGAGAGAGAGAGAAACCACATCTGTTCATACAGCAAAGCAGATATGCATCCAAATAATCAGAAAAACTTTTTATCAATATAATTATTCCCAAAAATCATAAAGGTTGTAAATCAGTCATTAATCAACACACAGACATGCCTTCTGTACATCTCTGCACATGACAGGTTGTGTTTTCTCTCCAGCAGATAGATTGATCAATCAATACTGTTCTAAATGCAGGAGGGAGAGAAGTGAGATGATGTGCCTAATGTTTAATCCCATTAGGCCAGTCCTTTCATCATCTCAGGAATACTCTCAGGAGCTTGAAAGGAGGATAACAACATCATCACAGTGGCGGTGGGGACAGCATCAGAGGCAGAGGATGGAAGTCTGGTCAGAATGTGGAGAAGATGGATGTGATGTCCATCATTATCAACCAGAGGAGCAGAAAACACTGGTGGGTTGATGAGAGACAATATGATTGAGTCATCCTCGCTTCACACCTCTTTTTCCCCCCAGTCATATTGGATCATATGCTGAGTGCCCAATGTTCGTTCACACACACATATTGGGACTTCACAATTACTTATTTGTTCTTATTACAAAAGTGGACTTAAAAGCCTGTAGGTGAATATTGCCATCTAATAGCTGGAGATTGGTTTACAGCAGAGAATAGGCCACAAAGTATAACCATTGAAGGCAAAATCTGCTTTGAAGGCTATGTTCCCAGATGTAAAAGGGGCAAACAATGCAGTCCAGATGGGGGTTAGAAACTCCTCTGAGTGTAACCCGAGAATAGTGGCCTATATTGGTCCTATCCAGTGCTTTTTTCTTTCATTCGGATAAAACTTGAGAAAAAATGATCACACTAAAAATTCAGAAGGGACTTTTAGGATGAAGTCCAAATATGTGTAGGCCTACAGAATGTTATTTGAGTTGGCATGCGAAAACAGCAGGCTTATCCTGGGTTTTCTATATACTGCAGCCCCGCCGCCACAGGATGAAGTGCTGACTCCCACATTTCACGCTGCGCGGTTCTGGGTGACCTCTACCAAGCACAACCCCACAGGACTGAGCCGAGAGCGGAGGAAGAAGGAGGGACTCTGCCCCAGGAGATGGGAAAGAAATAGGCATAAAGATATAACAGAGATGGGTCGAGGGGAATCCTCTGTGTTGAGGAGAAATGTAGCGGCATCACCGAATGTCCAGATCCATCTCTATACTTATTTTATCAGCGCACACCCAGATCGCTCACGCCCGTACAAAGCCTGCTTGAGTAATCTCCTTCACGCGCAGTCAGCACTACTGCAATCTTATTAGAAAGTTATCGTAGCCAACCTGCTCGTCAGAATCGACCCCTTCCCTGTGAAAACCCGCAAACTTGACGGTTGCAACCGGAACATAATGATACATTGCATTGAGAGACGTCATTGGGTCATTGGCTGTTTCCATCTCAATTCCAAATTACCCATAGTAAACGTTTTGCGAGTCGACATCGAGGCCAGTTTCTAAGTAAAATCTCGATTGAATTTCAAATTTAATTTAAAAGAGTGATGACAATATTGGGCTGCCTGTAGAAATTCTCGAAATCTTGGCAGAGCAAGTTCTTCTCACCCTCATATTTGGCTTTGTTGAAGTTGCCCACCTGCTTCAAGATGTCCACGATCATCCCCGTGCCCAAGAAAGGGAAAGTAACTGAACTGAATGACTACCTACCAGTAATGCTCACTTATGTCGTCATGAAGTGCTTTGAGAGGCTAGTCAAAGACCATATCACCTCCTACCTCCCTGACACACTCAACCCTCTCCAATTAGCCTACCTCCCTGAAAGATCTATGGACAATGCAGTCGCCATTGCACTGCACACTGCCCTTACCCACCTAGACAAAAAGAATGCAAATGTGATAATGCTGTGCATCGACTACAGCAAGCCTTCAATACCACAGTGCCTTATAAGCTCATTACAAAGCTCATGTCCCTGGGTCTGAACTCCTTCTGCAACTGGGTCCTGGACTTCCTAATAGCCCGCCCCCAGGTGGTAAAGGTAGGCAACATTACCTACCTAGGTTAGGATAATTAATGTATCAAGTTAGGATAATTAGGTTAAAGTTAGGAAAAGGGTTAGGGTTAGCGAAAATGCTATCATAACCTGCATAGTGCCAATTACCGGGGAGCCAGGGGGGGTCTCAGCTGTCCTGAATGAGACGTTAGCTCCCCTAAATGCAACAAAAGTCAAACTTTGGGGGTGGTCTCTAATTAATGCTAATTTAATCATTCTCATATTTGTTTAACATGCAGTGATACATAAGTTTTTCAGTGGTAAATATAACTTATAATATAAACAAATAAATGCTTCTAATGAATCCGAACACCCCCACCTCCCTGTCATGGTTTAAACCCTTTCGTTTTAAGTGCCGGCACTGTCCACATACAACTAAATGGCTTCAACTGAGCTCCTTTACGCATAGATTTTCCTTTGTACTTACTAATTTTCGCCATTTGTTTGCCATACATCCTTGATAAATAAACAACGTTATTCCAATGCATCAGATGTATCCGTTGATTTATTATTGTTTGATTTTGTCAGTCAGCTGTTTAGAGCGCTCATTGCTGTTGTTCGGTTGTGCACAGGTACTGGTGTTCTCTGTACCGTCGGTGACCAGAAGTAGCAGACCATTTATTTAGCTTGATATTTTCTATCAGTATTTGATTTCTTTGCTGGATCAGTTAATGATGGTCGACAATATCACTAGAGACATTGTCTAGAGCTAGACACCAATGCGCATCCAATCCATCCATCAAGTAGCCTATAAGTTAATGACAGTAGGCCTATAGTTGACTCTTTCGATTAGAAGCATTCGGTTTTGCAATGGCATAGCCCTACATTATTTGGGATTTGTGTGCTTATGAGAACTGTTTTCACAGCGAAACAATGAAATGTTGCATAGGTATAGTTATACTTGCAGTGCATTATCCGAGATTTCCAAGGTCCATGATTCGTACACGGTTTAAGTTCAATGTTCAATTAAATTGTTAAATGCTTAATAATGACAAATAACACTGTCATATAAATGTAATTCATGTATGGAAAGAAAGGTAGTGTTTTATGTCACACGATCTGTGAAGACTCTAAGCATCAACACATGAATTATGGACAACTCAACTATGGTGTAAAACATGTTTTGATTGAACTCATGTATTATATTGAATGTAGGCTACCTGTTCTGCATGTGTTCGTGTGTAAAATTGCCTCTTCTGAAAGGATACCAGCTGTAGTGTAGGCCTAATGGAGGGTAAATGCAGGTTTAGTTTAGTTTAGTTTATTAGGATCCCTATATGGGTATTATGCACAGATATGGGTATTATGACTCACACTGTGGTACTCTATTTTATGCAAGACTACAAATCATGCAAGACTACAAATTATGCAAGACTACAATTCTATGCAAGACTACAATTCTATGCAAGACTACAATTCTATGCAAGCTTCATCCCAATATGACCCCTTTGCTAACAGGTATTATGTCAATTTAAAACTTGCACGAGACAGGTAACAGAATTGTCCATTTAAAGAAATGTAGCCAATTTATTCATTACTACATTTAGCTGGCATTAGATAGTTCATCCAGAGATTGTTACCTTGCCTCAATTCGGCAGTCTGTCCAGATCATCATGGCATTTGTAGGTCTTTATGATAGCCACATTAGCAGCTAATTAGCATTTTTTTAAACTGTTTCTAAAATCCCCTATGGGAGAAATGAATGGTGGAAAAATGATTGGAACCATTTAATTGTTTAACCGGTTTTACGGGTATTATGACTCACACTGTCATACGCCATTTTAAGTTCATGGTAATACACATTGTAGCCTAGTCTAGTAAGTTGACTGTGTGTGTCAGGGTAACCATTCCATTTTTCCTGGGACAGTTTCAGCCCCATTTCAGGTGTCCTGACTTTTCAGGATACAAAAAATGGTGAATGTGTCAGCAAGACGCATCAATTAATGTAGGCCTAATTAATGGCAATCGCTGAATGCCATTGGGCACACTTTTTGGTGTTTTGTAACAGATGTCTCTTTCCATTCATTAAATGACGCAGTATACATGTAGTTCGGGATGCTGGAATTATTTTGGAGTGGACGAACATGCACAGGTAGCCTACTTTTTTAAGTGATTTGTTTGAAAATCAGATGAAACATGATAACTGAGCCTCCTGAGTGCCACGGTAGTATACGGCACTGCATCGCCGTGCTTGAGGCGTCACTACAGACCCGGGTTCAATCCCAGGCTGTGTCACAGCCGACCATGACCGGGAGACCCATGGTGCAGCGCACAATTGGCCCAGCGTCGTCCGGGTTAGGGAGGGTTTGGCCGGCTGGGACGTCCTTGTCCCATCGCGCTCTAGCGACTCCTTGTGGCGGGCCGGCATGTGCAAGCTGACTTGGTCGCCAGCTGGACAGTGTTTCCTCCGACACATTGGTGCGGCTGGCTTCCGGGTTAAGCGAGCAGTGTGTCAAGAAGTAGTGCGGCTTGGCAGGGTCGTGTTTCGGAGAACGCGTGGCTCTCGACCTTCACCTCTCCCGTGTCCATAGGGGAGTTGCAGCGATGGGACAAGACTGTAACTACCAATTGGGAAGAAAAATTGATAAATGTACAAAAAAATAACAAATACAAAAATGACTGCTTGTGTTCATGCCACATTAAAATGTAATTCTTTTTTTTTTACCGTTTAAATGACGCCTTTATTATTAAGCCCATGAAGACTATGTGTACGTGTGCACTCAATCGACCTTTCAAAACATCAGCCCCCATCGCTGTGAAGGTCACACAGAGCTCTAGCTTGGCTTGTTGAACTGGTTAGGAACTTGTTTTTCATCTCATATCTCATCTTGTCCATTTATGACAAACAAAAAGTGTTTTTGTTTAAAACCTATGAATAATTTTAGATTGGCTATAAATCGAAATCACTGTCTTCTGCTGCGCTACGATGTAGAGATTGTAGGCATGTGCTTTGTCAGTGGCTGTGACATAGGGTTCAGCCAGGAGTTGATGGACAGTTGGAAGAGCGAATGAAATGGTAGAAGGGACATCTCAGCTTCAAGTGGTTTCAGATTTCACTTCCTATGTCACACAGGCGCAAAACATTATACTACTGTGTCCGTAGGAATCAGGGCTATCACTCAACCCAAGCCATTCCGATCTACGGTGTCCACAGATTGATGTATAAGCAAAAATGTCACCTGAAACCGGTACCAGAACCCACGAGGTCACCTAAACAGGGGATTTTACATTTAAGATTAATGTGCCCAGATTAATGTGTCCCAGGTTCCTGGAGAGGTTGTGAATTTATTTTATCTTCCAGACATCAAGGGCTGATGGTTTCACAGACCAAGGATATAAACCTGTCGTTGTATGTACAGAACAGTACAGAACACTTTGATTCTAAAGAGAGGTTGCATTGCTCTATTTACTGTGTAGAATTTCCTCATAAAGTCCCTGATCAAGCCCACACCCTACAACTATTCATCACACGCCCAAACACTGTTAAACAATGCTAATCAGTACTGGTACTAAACTTTAGTAGAACATAAATAAACACATTCTTTTAAAGAATACCTTCTACACCTGTATGTGGACAGACAAGCCCTGTGGTTTTGCAACCCCTGTGTGATTGAACAAAACACAATGCCTCTGAATACCATCTGACAGGGTATAGTAGGCGTTTGCTGGTTCCCTTGGACGGGTTTGAGACAGGGCAACAATGAGAGGAAGTCCCTGCGAGACCCAGCCCTCCCACTGCCAGTGGAGAGGGAGGGGGAAGGGGGGGGGACCCGCAGGACCAGGATGGACCAGGAGGTTCCCTGCTATACTAAGGGCTGCATTCCAATAAAACATTTACTCTGACCACCTTAGCGGATCTGAATGGATTGGATAGTCAAAGCAATATGCTGATAGCTCCACCACCTAGCCTTCTAGGAGGGATAGGCAGGGTCATAGTATTTCTTTCACCTATCCAGTCCTCTTAGATTGGAGGGAGAAAATCACAAAGGGCAGAGTGAAAGGAACAAAGGAGGGACTGAGTGTTGTGTTGAGCTGTGGCCCTGGTTCTCTATCTTATCAGAGTCTAGTGTTTTTACTGGACCTCTACAACCGACACAGGCCTGGACGGCCCATGCAGACACCACTGACCTGGCAGACACTGTGGAAAGACTGAGGTTACAGTATTGACAAAGGGGCTGGAAAACCAGAGCATGTACGCTCAGATATAAAAATAGTTGTTTTGCAGCACATAGAAATACTATTTATGTTATAACTTTTTTGTCTATTTGTTTTTATTAACACCATTTGGGGGTTTCGGCTCCAGCTTCGACATTCAGACCCAAGGTTGTAATTGGTAGTGTTGCGCTTGAAGAAACTGTCGCCTGTGGTTGCAGAGGTGGACTGGAGAAAATGAGAAAAACTGCAATGTTTATCATTTTGGAAAAAAATGTAATCCGAGATGGTAGCTGACTGTTCCATTACAAAAGCAGGGACAGGGAGATTGAGGGGGGGCTGGTTTGGGACTTGAAGGGGTGAATTTGTTTCTTCTCATTAATCAAACTTAAGGAAATGATGGGACAGGAAGTGATTACGGTGGCCCCGCTCCCGCCCCTCCAGGAGGAACTCTGTCCAGGACAGATAAGAGAGCCCCATTCCTAATTTTACGCAGAATAGCAGGAAATGTGACAGTGAAGTTTTCCGCTTCCACAAACAAGAGAGCAGCCAGCCCGGTTTTGGAGGGAATCCTGTGTGGCTGAGTTCGTCTGGGCTGATCTCTTTCACTCTGAGAGAGAGAGAGAGAGAGAGAGAGAGAGAGAGAGAGAGAGAGAGAGAGAGAGAGAGAGAGAGAGAGAGAGAGAGAGGCAAAGGAAGAAAGTGAGGGAAGAAAGAAAAGAAGCAGGGAAAGGGAAGGAGGGAGAGAAAAGAGAGGGATAGAAAGGGACATACAGAGAGTAAGTGATAGAAGAGGAAGAGTGAAAGAGGGATAGGCAGGAGGAAGAAAGAGAGAGACGTGAGGAAGCCAAGGAGAGCTACTGGATGCATAACATTCTCTCCTCTTCTTCTCTGACAGTGCAGAGAAAGTTATGGCCGAAAACAACACCAATCTCTTTCTGGAAATACTTCAGTCATTTGATGTTGGTGAGTTTTTTCAACTCTCTCTCTCTCAATTCAATTTCAATTTAAGGGGATTTATTGGCATGGGAAACATATGTTTACATTGCCAAAGTAAGTGAAATAGATAATAAACAAAAGTGAAATAAACAATAAAAAATGTACAGTGAACATTACACTCACAAAAGTTCCAAAAGAATAAAGACATTTCAAATGTCATATTATGTCTCTCGCTCTCTCAGCTGCTACTCTGCTCCTCTGTTTCTCTGTTGGCACTTCTCTGTTTTCACTAGAATGAATAGGTTTAATGATGATGAGAGTACTTGAATATTTTGTCAGGAAAAGAAAACATGCATTCAAAACTGCATTTATCGGACCTGACAGACTAGTATTTAGACGCAAAGGCAAGAACAGACCCATAAAATCAGCAATATTGCAAAGCTTCCTCTTGGTTAGTGTTTTTTCCTCCTTCCTCCCAAATGTCATTTCCAGATGACTTCTTGTCTGCTTTTCCCTTTTCCAACAGAGGACAATGAAAAACTATGTAGAGGTAGCAGAGTACGTTTACACTTCATAAGACCTAACTGTATCCAAAGGCAATTGATTTGTTTTTGCTGGCAGTGGTCCACTGGGATTTGTCCTCTGTTCCTTTCTCTCTTTTCAGAGAGACACATATGGTGACCATAGTGTCTCAGCGAGCAAGTCAAAGACAACAAAATGTTGATCTTTATTTTGTGGGAAGGAGATGTAATCAGTTTTGTGTCTCTGGAGGACTTGGTCTCATAATCACCATAGAGGAAGGACTGTGATTATTTGGTTGTGGTGTGCCATATTAGCAGTTCTAATAGTTCATCATCATAACAGCGTTGTTGATGTTAGGATAGTGACTTGTTGTGGGCTTGGCAGTACATATCTAGGCTGGGTCCAGATTGAAACCGTTCCCTCCACAGACTATAAACCACATAACTTTTACTATTACTTTACTTTACAGTTTTAGTTTTTTAGTGTGGCAAAAAAAAGAAGTTTTATGAGCATGAAGGTATCTATTGAATGTCTAATGATGATGCTAGATGATAGTGAGTTTTGAACAGGTCTTTTCATATAAATCTCTTTGGTGTCCAAAAACTCTTACTCTATGTCGCCCACTAACCAAGATATAACGAATGGCCCCTTCCCTCTCTCTCCTTCCCAGTCTCCCTGATCATAGCTTTCTGTGTGTCCATTGCGGTGGGCATCCTATTGGGGGTGCTGGTCTATGTTGTCCTGACCTGGATGTCCCGTCGCAGGGCCGGCTCGGGCAGTATCACCCGCCGGCCACCTCGCCCGTCACGCACCTCCCCGCGCGCCCGGCCTGGCTTCAATCGCAACAGCAGCTACGACCGGCGGAGCAACAACAGCCTGGTTAGCGCTGCCTTCAGCTTCCACCGCCAGGCCTCCTCCCCAGACCAGGCTGACCCTTTGGGTCGCAAACCCAGCTTCAGGGCCTCCACCTTTCACCCACTCCTCCAGTGCAGCCAGATCGCCCGAGAAGCTGAGGAGGGGAGCCAGACCACGTTGCCTCGCACTCCAACCCTGACCAATTCAGCTGGGTCAGCCCACCAAACCGCAGCCCAGGCTGCTGCCATCCCACCCAGGCCCGAGTTGTTCTGGAGCAGTAGTAGTCTGAGGGGGTTCCATGCCACACAGACCCCACCTCCTGCTTATGAGAGCATTATAAGGGCCTACCAGGAGACTTGCACCTGAGGAGGGGATGGATGTGTCCAGCCTGATAGTGGACTGACTGAGGCCAGGGCTGTCAATGGGTTTTAGAACAACTGGATATGTTTGACTTGAGGGGAAAATAAAGAGCCCTAATGCTAATATATGTTTCTATGTGAGTGTGTGTGTGTGTGTGTGTGTGTGTGTGTGTGTGCGTGTCAGTTGTTTATTACTGTGTGTTTGTGAGCAAGAAAGAGATGTTTATTTTCAGATAAGACTGAGTATTTGTTGTACATGTGTGAATGTGTGTGTGTCTAATGAGATTTATAAGATTGAGAACTCATGTTGATTTCCATCATGTACCAACCCAACCCACTCATGTAACTGGACTACTTTCTATTTGTGAGCTTGGACATGCAAAATGATATGGATAAACAATGTTTGCATGATCCAATGAGGGTTACTCTCCAAGGTAATCTACAAAATGTGTGTATGTATGTATGATTGTCATGGATCTGATTTATAAAATGGTCACTGTTTTGGTTGGAATTTACTGGACACAGTTCATAACTTAACACAATAAAATGCTGAACGAAATGGTAACGGGCTGTGAATATGAAACATAATATCATCTGTACCAGAAACTTGTTATTTATGCCCTTATTTGGTGCCATTGCTTTCCAGTGTCCAGTCTATAGGCTACACTTTTCTGGTGGGCAAACTGACAGATCTCTCACTGACTCCCTCTCACTGTTTCCTGAGGAAGGAATTATTTCACTGGGCTGAAATGTAAGAGGTCAGGGCTTTAGGTGCCCAGTTATACAATGGCCAAAGAGACAGTCTACCACAGAAAAAGCATGATTACATTTCTTCAGCCCCATCCCTCATCCATTTACTAAAAAAGTGGCGGGGTATTGTTGATATTTGAATCCCAGATTTCCCATTTAAAGTGTAGACCGTCATTGTAAATAAGAATTTGTTCTTAACTGACTTGCTTAGTTAAATAAAGGTTCAATTGAAAGAAAATAAAAAAAAACAACATTTAAATGAGTGGATATTGATCAGCCACAGGAGGTTGGTGGCACATTCATTGGGGAGGACGGGCTCGTGGTAATGAATGGAGCAGAGTCGGTGGAACGGTATCAAATACATCAAACACATGGTTTCCAGGTGTTTGATGCCATTCCATTTGCTCCATTCCGGCCATTATTATGAGCCATTCTCCCCTCAGCTGCCTCCACTGTGACAGACCAGCAGAATAATATTTAAGTTTAGGCTTAGTGGTCAAAATAATCAATAAACCCATCAACTTCGGGACACACTCGTGACTTGAATGATGCAATTCATGTTACACTTTTAAATAATAAAACGAGCATTACATTAAAAGGAACAAATCCCTCCTGTCATTTTACTAAATATAAACCTCAGAAACAGTTTAAGACTGCATTTGGGAGGTATTTAATATTTTACATGCGTCAAGTTTCGACATCAGACATAACAAATGCACGTGTCATATAATTAGGCACTCTTCATTATTTTGTTTAATTCGTGTTTAATGAGCATTACGGTAGTTGGAGATCTGGAAAGACATGTTTTATGCTTTGAGGTACTACGGTAAGTGACGTTTGTTACATGAGACTGGCGCAGTTTATTTTTTCACAACACAGCTGACAGGTTGGGGTTGTTGGAGAGGAAGCTCTCTACTAGCCCTTCAAAATACACTAATTAAATCTTCGAAATAAGGTAAATTTGTATAATGTCTAGCAAACTACACACATCAATTCAAGCCTGGTTACAAGTCTTACAATCTCATGTTTGTCTACTACGCTACGTTAGTTAATTTCAGCTGTATAATTAACGTTACATTTCCCACGTTTTTTAGCTAGCTGGCTAGTTACTGTAGGTACGCGTGACCCAAGTTGATCCGATTGCTCAATCATATCACAGACTGGATGTTTGTCTAATCAAAGAACTACCCATCGGCAAAATAAATGGTTGCTCTTTCTAATGGGAACATTGCATTGGCTGGCTAGCTAGCTAACGTTAGCTAGTTTCATGTTAACGTTACCTACCAGAGCCAGGCACCTTGACTTGTTTATGGTAGCTAACTAGCTAACCTGTCAAATCTCTTGCGCCATGAGGCTATCACAACATCTAATCTGAAACTATGAATACAATAACTTCCCCTTTCACATACATTGATAAGGTTCTTCAGGGTACTGTAGTTTAGTTTCTCCCCGCTGAAGCTATGTTTACTGGCTCTTTTGATGTCTCTCTGGGTGAATGTGTGTAGTTAGAGGATGTCTGTGGCTGCACTCCGTCTGATACGCTGCAGGAGGCTGAGCAGCACCTCTGGCCCTGGTGTGAAGAAGGTGCTGCCGTGGAGGGACATCAGTATGTTATGGGACTGTGCTGTGCCCCTTCACAATCCACACTCAATAAGGAAATATGATCACTTATCAAATAGCTGATACACCCACAATGTGTAATCATCTGGAATTCTTTAATATCCTTAGTTATTTAAAAAAAAAATACATATTTGTCTTATGTTTTGATTTCAGGGAAAATTGCAAAGATGACCGGAGCTGTCATATTGGGGTAGGTGAAGATAACCACTTCACATATAAACACTCAGCCATACTAAGTTATTTTAGGTTGAGTTCATTGGGTATGGAGACCTATCTGCTCTAACTACTGTATATCTTGTCTATGGCTTCATTTCTCTCTCAGGGGTTGCATGTGTATCACATACGAGGTGGTTTCCTTGAACAAGGCGGTACGCATCGACATGCAGGCCATTCAGCAGGAAAAGCTCAAGTCCTACATCTACCTGTCAGCCACGCCCTCTAAAGAGCAGGAGAACCTTGGCACAGGTACAGTATGTCATTTACCTCACCTGGGCTTTGTGACAAGGCATCGTCATGTGCTCTCTGATAACAATAGTTATCAGTACATACATGATATTCCACATAGGGAATGCTGAGACTTGGTGTTATGTGCTTTTTCTCTCCTCTATCCTGTTTACAACCCAAAATTGAGGGGTTTTTGGAACACATTTGAATTCCCCAAGACTTCCTCAATAGTCTACCCAACAAAAGGCCCACATGTGGTGCATGTTGTCACATAAAATATTTTGGCTGAGTTTTCATTTATGAGGAGTTGTTGATGGGTTTCCACCAGGTCCAGGTGTCCAGCGACGACAGTCTTCCTTCCTCCCTCTGCTCTCCCTCCTGTGTACTGTAGCACAGCCTGTCTGGTCTTTGCTCTCACTTCCACTGGTCAAGGCTGCTGTGAATGAAAACAGACCGTCCAGCCAAGACTGATAGGAAACGGTTTAGAGAAGCAGTAAACCGAAGCAAGCAACAACTGTCATTTTATAACCAGATTTACAGTATTGTTTGGTCAATTTTACTAGAAAATGTGCAGGTAGATCAACCAGAGGTCCAGCCTGGAGCAGTATACATTTATAGCTTGGTACATAGTTCATTTGAGCTGTTAAAATAATACTGTGTTATAACATGTTAATTACTGATCATAACCAAACCCATGTATCTGTTTCAGGGCTCACATATAAGGCCAGGAGAGAACTTCATAAAGCAGCAAGGAGGTTTCTGGAAGTTTCCTCAAGGATTCTTCTGAGGCCTCTGGATGGTGAGAAAGATCCACTGAAAGTAGTTTCCTCCTACACAGCACTAAATTCACAACTGCAGTATTGTTTTTGTAATTTATATTTTTTTACTAAAGCTACAGCTGCATTTAGAAACCTACACACAATACTTTAGTTGTTGTACCACATGCATTTCAACTTCCTATTCCGCTAGTACTGGAAAGCAGAAGTCAGTGTTGTGATAGAAACATTAGAGTTCATCCTCCAAGCCTCGGGTAAAGCTCAGTTGGGGTATTTCAGACACACACGGATGGACGTCAGTAGGTTTGTTATTGAGACGACGTGTTCACTTCAGGAAACACCTGCCCTTCACTTCCTGGGTTTGACTGTGTGTGTCTTCATTCATGTACTTTTGTGTGTATTCTTATGCTTGAGTCATCACCAATCACAGGTGTGGACTGAACCCCCTCCCCTCTCCTTAATGCTTTATAATGTGACAGACATTATGGAATTCAGTTGTACAATGGGGATTGTACTACAAATTCTGCATAGATTGTACATTCAAAACTGTTCTAACATGAACCTTTTCTGACCTTACTGTTTGACACTTGATAGCTGCCCCGGCTGCCAGGCCGATGATAACAGCAGGTCTGCAGTCTCATTGCTGTAGTACAGTAGTAGAATAATGATTGATGGTATTAGGTCGTAGATTGTCTTTGTTTGTACTTTAGATGATATTGGACCCTTGGTCATTTAGGTATAGTTCTTAAATGTATTTCAAATGAAATATATTATGTAAGAAATGCTTGTAAAAATATCCATATTTTTATCATAAAAGTCTAAATTGTAACTGTGTCAGAGCACCTGAGTCATATGGATGCGGACCCCCATGAGGTGGCGCTGTGGGTCCTGTTGAAGAGGGCTTGTTCAGCCAATAGGACCACCAGACTGTCAGCTGTACAAGAGCTGGCCCAGAACCACCACTGGCATGGTGAGACATCACCACTTTCAACCTGTAAATGTGAAATGTGTGCTAGTGAACGGTGATAGTGTTTGAAAGGGATTGGTCCGTTACCCTTGTCCATCACAGACTACCAGTACCAGACAGCAGCCCAGGCTATAGACCAGAGGACGGCATTGGGTCTGGCCCGCACCTCTCAAGTGGACCAACGCTTCTTCCTGTCCCCGCCTGTCCTGCCTTGGGTGGAAGATGTAGGTATCTGTCACTGATGGGGATTAAAATGATTGTGAATCAAATCAAATGTTATGAATGTTCTGTGTGTGTTTTAATGTGAGTGTGTTTGTTTGGCCCTCTGTTTAGAGGTTGTCTGTAGAGGACGGTCTGAGGCAGCTGCTGGCATCTCTCCCCCAGTCTGAGGTGGACCAGTGTGTCCAGTACTTCACCTCACTGGCCCTGAGGGAGAGTACCCAGTCCCTGGCTGCACAGAGGGTAAGAGATGCTCACACACATATTTATACATATACTCACTCACACACAATTTTAGGTAGATAACTGGATCTCTCTGTTTTAGGGGGGTCTGTGGTGTTTTGGGGGGAATGGACTGCCCTATGCCCAAAGCCTCACTTCTGTCCCTTCTGAGAAGGTTGAGTCCTTCTGTCTACAGGCCCTAGTGCAGCACTCCAAGGTTATGTAACATTTTGCTTTAACTACTTGTAACTCAAGCATACATTTTGTCAAGGGACTTTTGAAAAACATTATTAGCCTTTATTGTCTAGATACATGAACATCTTTTTCATCATACCTTGTAACTCACCATAACATACCCTCAAGGTTTTCATATCATAGGATACAGTCGTTGACACTATCAGGGAATATTAAGAGCATATAAATGCATTCTAACACCTGTATGTCTGTTCTCCAGGTCCAGAGTCACTGCAACCACATCGTGGCCAACGGGGGCCTGCAGCTCCTTCAGAGGGTCTACCAGCTCCGCAGAGACTCCCCGAAGATCCAGAGGAACATTGTACGCATCATCGGCAACCTGGCTCTCAACGACAGCGTGCACCAGGCCATAGTACAGTCAGGTGGGTGATAGCTCTCCCCTCAGTGTGTCAGGTGGGTGCTAGTTATCCTCTGTGTGTCAGGTGGGTGCTAGCTCTCCCCTCAGTGTGTCAGGTGGGTGCTAGCTCTCCCCTCAGTGTGTCAGGTGGGTGCTAGCTCTCCCCTCAGTGTGTCAGGTGGGTGCTAGTTATCCTCTCAGTGTGTCAGGTGGGTGCTAGTTATCCTCTCAGTGTGTCAGGTGGGTGCTAGCTCTCCCCTCAGTGTGTCAGGTGGGTGCTAGTTATCCTCTCAGTGTGTCAGGTGGGTGCTAGTTATCCTCTCAGTGTGTCAGGTGGGTGCTAGTTATCCTCTCAGTGTGTCAGGTGGGTGCTAGTTATCCTCTGTGTGTCAGGTGGGTGCTAGTTATCCTCTGTGTGTCAGGTGGGTGATAGTTCTCTGATCAGTGTGTCAGGTAGGTGATAGATCTCTGATCAGTGTGTCAGGTGGGTGATAGATCTCTGATCAGTGTGTCAGGTGGGTGCTAGCTCTCCGCTCAGTGTGTCAGGCGGGTGCTAGCTCTCCGCTCAGTGTGTCAGGCGGGTGCTAGCTCTCCGCTCAGTGTGTCAGGCGGGTGCTAGCTCTCCGCTCAGTGTGTCAGGCGGGTGCTAGCTCTCCGCTCAGTGTGTCAGGCGGGTGCTAGCTCTCCGCTCAGTGTGTCAGGCGGGTGCTAGCTCTCCGCTCAGTGTGTCAGGCGGGTGCTAGCTCTCCGCTCAGTGTGTCAGGCGGGTGCTAGCTCTCCGCTCAGTGTGTCATGCGGGCGCTAGCTCTCCGCTCAGTGTGTCAGGTGGGAGCTAGCTCTCCGCTCAGTGTGTCAGGCGGGCGCTAGCTCTCCGCTCAGTGTGTCAGGCGGGTGCTAGCTCTCCGCTCAGTGTGTCAGGGGTACTGGCTATCGGATTATGTTCTGTTACTAGTGCCATCATATGTGATGTTCTGTTACCTTGCAGGTTGGGTGCCAGTGCTAGCAGAGATGATGCAGTCTCCACACATCATACAGGCGTCCCATGCTGCTCGGGCTCTGGCCAACCTGGACAGGGACACGGTCAAGGAGAAGTACCAGGATGGAGTCTACGTGTTACATCCCCAGTGCCGAACCAGGTACACATCATTCATCATGACTAAGCACGTTTCCATCCACAGTTTTTATGTGAGTAAAGTCATACCGCATTAAAAAAATATAAAGTCACGACAGCTATGATGGAAACAGGAAGTTTCGGTGCAATTTTATGAATGCAGACAAATCATTTGTTTGTTCGACATGGTAGGATCTTTTTGTGTCTGTAAAATGTATTATGCAAGAAATGGAGGTGAAAAAGCCTTTATGCTCAAATGTTGATATAATAACCATCATATCGAAGTAAACTTAGCATCACGCATAATACACTATATATACAAAAATATGTGTGTGGATTCGGCTATTTCAGCCACACCCGTTGCTGACGGGTGTATAAAATCGAGCACACAGCCATGCACTCTCCATAGACAAACATTGTCAGTAGAATGGCCTTACTGAAGAGCTCAGTGACTTTCAACATGGCACCGTCATAGGATGCCACCTTTCCAACAGGTCAGTTCATCACATTTCTGCCCTGCAAGAGCTGCCCCGGTCAACTGTAAGTGCTGTTATTGTGAAGTGGAAACATCTAGGAGCAACAACGGCTCAGCCGCGAAGTGGTAGGCCACACAAGGTTCACAGAGCGGGACCGTCGAGTACTGAAGTACACTGTACGTAAAAATCGACTGTCCTCAGGTTGCAACACTCACTACCGTGTTCTAAACTGCTTCTGGAAGCAACATCAGCACAATACCTTTTCGTCTGAAGCTTCATTTCCATAGCCAAGCATCCGCACACAAGACTAAGATCACCATGCGCAATTCCAAGCGTTGGCTGGAGTGGTGTAATGTTCGCCGCCATTGGACTCTGGAGCATTGGAAACGCGTTCTCTGGAGCGATGAATCATGTTTCACATCTGGCAGTCTTACGGACAAATCTGTATTTGGCGGATACCAGGAGAACGCTACCTGCCCCAATGCATAGTGCCAACTGTACAGTTTGGTGGAGGAGGAATAATGGTCTGGAGCTGTTTTTCATGGTTAAGGCTAGGCCCCTTAGTTCCAGTGAAAGGAATTCTTAATGCTACAGCATACAATGACATTCTAGACGATTCTGTGCTTCCAACAATGTGCCAACAGTTTGGGGAAGGCCCTTTCCTGTTTCAGCATGACAATGCCCCCGTGCACAAAGTGAGGTCCCTACAGAAATGTTTTGTCGAGATGGATGTGGAAGACCCTTTTTTTTTTGTATTATAAAAAAAATGTAAACCCCTTTTTCTCCCCAATTTCGTTGTATCCGATTGGTAGTTAGTCTTGTCTCATCGCTGCAACTCCTGTATGGACTCGGGAGAGGCGAAGGTCGAGAGCCGTGTGTCCTCCGAAACACAATGCCCACTTAACCCGGAAGTCAGCCGCACCAATGTGTTGGAGGAAACACTGTACACCTGGCGACCATGTCAGCATGCACTGCGCCCGGCCTGCCACAAGGAGTCGCTAGAGCACGATGAGACAAGGAAATTCCGGCCGGCCAAACCCTCCCCTAACCCGGACAACGCTGGGCCAATTGTGCGCTGCACCATGGGTCTCCCGGTCGCGGCCGGCTGTGACACAGCTTGTGATCGAACCCGGGTCTGTAGTGACGCCTCAAGCACTGCGATGCTGTGCCTTAGACCGCTGTGCCAGTCGGGAGGTCACACGCACTGATTTTTATCTACAAAAAGAGACTCCCAACTGGTGGGAAAATTTGCTAATCAAATTTTATTTGTCACATGCTCCGAATTCAACAGGTGTAGTAGCCCTTACAGTGAAATGCTTACTTACATTTTCTTTATGCAGATTCTAGATTATTCGCATAAAAAACTGTCACCAATTGGATGGAAATCTAGCTACTGTCAAAGAATACAAGGTACCATATTCACACAACCACTCCCTATTTTTTGTTTTATGCATTCTGTCTCCAGCCAGCCAATCAAAGCGGATGTTCTCTTTGTTCACGGGCTCCTGGGGGCGGCCTTTAAGACGTGGCGTCAGAAGGACTGTGACCCTACAGAGGAGGAGAAGGCAGCGGGTGCCAGTGAGGACTACACAGAGTGCTGGCCCAAGGTAACACCTGGTAGAGGGTGGTTTATTATGTGTCGCTGTAATACTCATGACTTTACCACCAGATGGGAGAATATGTTGGCTTTGCTGATCTAGTCACCTTAGCCAATGTAGAATGTATGTTTGAGTCGTATGATGACAAATCTGCTCACCAACGTCCTCTCTCCCTTTTTGACTGGTTATTTCTCTCCCCTCCCCATTGGTCAGTCGTGGTTGGCTGCAGACTGCCCCAACCTGAGGGTTCTATCTGTGGAGTATGATACTCACCTGAGTGACTGGAGAGCCAAGTGTCCTGTTGAAAACCAGAGGTGTGTGTCTCCTCTTTCCTCTACTTCCTTAGTGTGACCATATTACTGTATCATTCAGACATTCTTGGTGACAACTCCACTGATACTGTTGTATGCCTGTGCCCTTAGGATGTCTCTGGCCTATAGGAGTCGAGAGCTGCTGAAGAAGCTAAAGTCCGCAGGAGTAGGAGACAGGCCTGTGGTCTGGGTATCACATAGCATGGGAGGTAAGCTATCTTTCACTATTTAGCAAAAAATGGACAATGGACAAAAACCTGTTCGTTTTGAATTCTCTATCATTTCCTATCAGGTTTGCTGGTGAAGAAGATGCTGCTGGATGCGTCGAGGGACCCAGACATGAGGGAACTGATGAAGAACACCAAGGGTGTCATGTTCTACAGTGTGCCCCACCATGGCACCTTCATGGCAGAGTACTCTGTCAACGTCAGATACCTCCTCTTCCCCTCCGTAGAGGTCCGGGAGCTCTGCAGAGGTATGGACAGAAGTCATTTGTGATTATTCTGGAGGTCAGGTTAGAGAGAACGATTCTTAACAGCAGTGTTTTAGACAGTAATAACCTCCCATTGCATCCGTGTTACAGATAACAAACATACTCCTGTTTATGGTGTTATTGCATCATTGTCTATACGCATTCCCTCATTCCCAGACTCTCCAGCGCTGCGTGACCTGAATGTCAACTTCCTGAACATGGCCAAGGACAGGGAGTTCAATGTGCTGAGCTTTGCAGAGACGATGCCCACCACCATCGGCCCCATGATCAAGATACTGGTGGTGCCAACTCAGTCAGCAGGTAGGCCACTGTTATTTAATACATTCTGTAGAACATAGCCACAGGAGACCCATATCTAAAATGTATCTATGAATTCAGTTTTTTCTTTCAATTCAAATTCTTGAACTTTTGAACTTCTTCCATGTGAATGTCTTAACTGTGAGACTACTCCGGTTTCAGATCTGGGCATTGGGGACCTGGTCCAGGTGGATGTGGATCACCTCAATATCTGCAAGCCTGAGAAGAAAGACTCGTTCCTCTACAAGCGCAGCCTACAGTTCATCCAGGATGCACTGAAGGGCTACACCAGCCACTGACATGTCAACAGCCGTTTTGATGCTTGAATTGGAAGACTAAGGAGTACTGGCGCACAGAAACTGTCTCTCTTTGTTGCACATTTAAAGAAACCATGGATTTGATTATAGTGTTTACAAAAAAATATACATTTTATGTACGTATGAAGGATTTATGAAAACATTAATTGGGTTTATTATAGAAAATGGTGCTCCTCTTGTTCTCCAGCTAGATCTCACTTAGAACTTATGAAGCAGATGAGTTTTACTTAAAGGATTTAAAAAATGATCTCAACCATGTTTACAGGTAGTTTAAAGCTGTAAAAAAGACAGGATATTGACTTTTCTAGTGCATTCCCCTTTGTCCTTGATCCTGGTCAAATAGACATTTTAACATTTCATGTGTACTGCACTTACTGTACTTTAACCAAAAGACACTACTACCCTGCAAGTCGTTCATTGATTACACAGTATGAATTCGTGGCTTGAGTGGTGTGCTTAAGGTTGACTTATTTTATTTCATTTTAGTTAACTTAAGAGCTGTATGTGTATATATATTAAAACTTAAAGCATTGCCTTGTTACTGTATGTACCATACTGTATTATTTCCTCAAGCCTTACCTCAGATACACATGAAATATTTTTAAGACTGGTTGATATGTGTATTTTGTTGAACTGGAACCTGACCACGTGATGCTCACTAACTCCATTGTATTGCTAATTAAGACTTAACTTGTATTTATCAATGTAACAAGAAGTCATGCGTATGACTCATTTACATTTGAACTTTTGTTTTACTTGAAATGTAGTGGCAATAAATCCTGAGCATTGACAGACATGTCCATGTCAAATAAACTAAATGTGCAAAATGAAAAGCAGTAATGGTAAGAAAATGTATGTTATGCCATTGATGGCAGGTTTTGAACAATTGATTTGAATCATAGCTTTGAACTTTCACTCCACCTAACCCAGTGGTTCCCAAACTTTTTATAGTCCCGTACCCCTTCAAACATTCAACCTCCAGCTGCGTACCCCCTCTAGCACCAGGGTCAGCGCACTCTCAAATGATGTTTTTTGCCATCATTGTAAGCCTGCCACACACACACTATATGATACATTTATTAAACATAATGAGTGTGAGTTTTTGTCACAACCCGGCTTGTGGGAAGCGACAAAGAGCTCTTATAGGACCAGGTCACAAATAATAATATAATAATAATCAATCATTTTGCTCTTTAATTAGCCATCTTACATAAAACTTTATCGGAAATTATGAATAACTCATTACAGGTTAATGAGAAGGGTGTGCTTGAAAGGATGCACATAACTCTGCAATGTTGGGGTTGTATTGGAGAGAGTGTCAGTCTTAATAAATCATTTTCCACACACAGTCTGTGCCTGTATTTAGTGTTCATGCTAGTGAGGGCCTAGAATCCACTCTCACGTAGGTACGTGGTCGCAAAGGGCATCAGTGTCTTAACAGAGTGATTTGCCAAGGCAGGATACTCTGAGTGCAGCCCAATCCAGAAATCTGGCAGTGGCTTCTGATTAAATACATTTTCACAGAACTGCTTGTTGCAATTTCGATGAGGCTCTCTTGTTCAGATATGGGTAAGTGGACTGGAGGCAGGGCATGAAAGGGATAAAGAATCCAGTTGTTTGTGTCATCCGTTTCGGGAAAGTACTTATCACGCTATATCACGTTTGACATTGTCCGTAAACTTGAGTTCATTTGCACACAAAAAAATCATACAATGATGGAAAGACCTGTGTGTTGTCCTTGTTAATGCAGACAGAGAAGAGCTCCAACTTCTTAATCATAACCTCAATTTTGTCCCGCACAGTGAATATAGTTGTGGAGAGTCCCTGTAATCTTAGATTCAGATCATTCAGGTGAGAAAAAACATCACCCAGATAGGCCAGTCGTGTGAGAAATCATCATGCAAGTGGTCAGACAAGTGAAAATGAAGGTCAGTAAAGAAAACTTTAAGCTCATCTCTCAATTTAAAAAAACGTGACAATACTTTGCCCCTTGATAACCAGCGCACTTCTGTATGTTGTAAAAGCGTTCATGGTCGCTGCCCGTATCATTGCATAGTGTAGAAAATACATGCATTCAGGGGCCTTGCTTAAACAAAGTTAACCATTTTCACAGTAGTGTCCAAAACGTCTTTCAAGCTGTCAAGCAGCAAAAGCCTCTGGTGGATGCTGCAGTGTACCCAAGTGGCGTCGGGAGCAACTGCTTGCATGCGTGTTACCACTCCACTATGTCTCCCTGTCATGGCCTTTGCACCATCAGTACAGATACCAACACATCTTGACCACTAGTCCATTTGATGTCACAAAGCTGTCCAGTACTTTAAAAATATCCTCTCCTGTTGTCCTGGTTTCCAGTGGTTTGCAGAAGAGGATGTCTTCCTTAATTGACCAGGAGCTGTGCCAGGCCCGCCACGTCTGTTGACTCATCCAGCTGTAACGCATAGAATTCACTGGCTTGTATGTGAAGCAGTAATTGTTTCAAAACATCTCCTGCATGTCACTGATGCTTCATGAAACAGTGATGTTTGATGAAGCGATTGTCTGTATAGTTGTTTTGGCCTTTTCCCCCAGCATTGTCCCAACCATATCCATTATTAATGGTATCTGTTGCTTTTATACATGTCTTACTACTCGAAAGTCGTCTCAATTCTCGTTCAAAAAACTCATGTGGCTTATTTTTCAAATTGACATGTTTTGTTTCCAAATGTCTGCGCAAGAGTGAAGGTTTCATCAAGTTGTGAGATAGTACTTTTGCACATATAACACACTGTGGCTGAGGAAAGGCACTACTCCCAATATAAGTGAACCCCAAATCAATGTAGTTCTCATCATATTTGCGCCTCTTCGATGGTCCAACGTCCCTGTCTGTTGTTCGGTGCTTTCCCGGGTAAGGGGGCAGTAGCTCTTCGACTGCATCAGATTCACAACTGTCAGTGTCCATGCTAGCTGGGCTAACAACAAATGTAGAATTACTGATGCTAGCATTGGATATGCTCGTGGAAGCAGAACAACTTGTTTCGTCGACAGGTTCAGGTGTAGTACTGCTACGCTGGTAGTAGCAGTAGTAACGTAACCAGTAGAGCTGGTATGTGTGTCTATGGACCTCTCTATTGCCCCGTTGAAAAATATAGATGGACTGTTTGAAAATGTGAAGAAAAAAATAATAGATAGTTTTAATGTAAATCACATTTTCATTTAGCGTACCCCCGACGACATTTTGCATACCCCTGGGGGTGCGCGTACCCCAGTTTGGGAATACCGGACCTAACCTTTATACCTCATCAGACACCATACATCCCACAATGCCTTTCGCGTTAAGGCATTTTGTACTTGTTAACAACGCAGCCAGCCAACAACGCAGCTAGCCATCAACACTGTTGAGCAAACAAGCTCTGTAAGTACAGAATAATACACCGATGAGCTATGTATCGCCACAAAATGACAATCAGCAAAGAGCTGATCTACTCTAGCCTGAATTTTCGCAAATCAGCAGGCTTTGAGATTGTGACGGAAACATGTCAGACTGAGCATTTCGAAGTGTAGCAAACTAGGCTAACTAGCTATTCAGCAATGATGATAATAACGCCAGCTAACGTTACCTAGTCCTTACTTCGCTCCTCTTTGTCTCACTTTAACATTAGTAAATTACCTCTGCAGTGAGAAGCTACAGTTCAGTTAATTACTTTTAGAATGTGTCATACGTCAAGGTGCATGCATGTCACATTGTGTTGTTGTTCACGCCTTCATTTTGTTTGCTTTTTTCCAGGTTTTGGAGACTGGTGTTTGGAATCTAACAGCATCATGGTCAACGTACTAAAGGGTGTTCTTGTCGAGTGGTATGCATGCACAAAGCCTATCATATTGTATGATTATCAAACAGAAATCAATCAAGCTAATCACATGAATCATGCAGAAAATCCAGCCTGTCTGCTATACTGTACCAGCTATGATAATCAGATGTGTTTCAGGAGAAAATCACAGGTCTCATATCTTCTTTCCCCACAACTTGAAACAGTGACCCTGCCATGAAGCAGTTCCTACTGTACCTAGATGAGACATCTGCCCTGGGAAAGAAGTTTATCATCCAGGACCTTGACGACACCCATGTATTCATTCTGGCCGAGGTGGTCCACATTCTCCAGGAGAGAGTTGGGGAGCTGATGGATCAGAACTCCTTCCCCATTACTCAGAAATAAAGAAGGAAGTAGATGCTTTAGCAAACTTACAAGTGATATTCTTCACAAACATCGAACTGTCTGTTTGGGGGTTTTTGTTCAGTGAAATATTTATAGGTATGAGCCTTTATTCTGCATGCCATCTGCCCAAGTTTTTCCCCCCAGTTATGTGGAGTAATTCAAGGAATTTATTTTTAAATAGGAAATGTTTATTTGTTTTTCATCCAAACTGGTGCAAATATAAGTTTTGTTAAGTGTGTTGTCTTGATTATGCTTTAAAATGAGACTGGTGCCGATTAGCCTACACTGCAAACTTGTGAATGACCAGTGTTTCAGCCCACTTTAATTCACCTGTTTCTATGGTGTATATTCATAACTTTTAGATGGCTTAAATTAGATGTAATAAACTTTTGTACCTGTCAATTAGCTTTAAAATGTGTTTTATTATACATTTCCTGCACTCTTTTCTTATCCATGATTAGATTTCTTGAGTTTTTATGGTAAAGCCAGTCAATTATGTTATATTGCACAGTAAGCTTTGAAGATGTAATCAGCAAGGATGGAAATATACCCAGTCTCTTTTGTTGTTATTGTGAACAGGGAAGAAAGAGACATTATTTTGTCCATGCAACAGCCAGTACAGAAACGACCATCATAATCAACCTTGCGCATGCGCCGCACACCCACCCAAACTTGGCGACAGCTGAGCTAGCTAGCGGTAACCGTCGTTTGCTAACATCATGGATGAGTTTCAGACTGGAGAAGAGGTTAGCTAGATGTTCAAAATTGCTAATTAATATATCTAGCTAATTAATGTAACATTTGTTTAAATGTAATGCTATTTGAAGACGCATGCTAGCAATGTTAGGTAGCTAGCTAACGTTACTGTTGTTCCCCAGCTACTATAACTGTTCTGCATCCCTTTGTCTTTTTATCCTGCCAGACTGCCTTTGTCGTTGACGAAGTGAGCACTATCATCAAAGAGGTACTTTTAGCCAAGTGAAACGTTAGCTAATGGTTGCATTGGTAGGAGACATTCATGTTCAGCAAAGTCGCCTAGCTATTTGCTACATTGCAACAACTCATCACCCTGTTGCTAAGGACATTATGTTGGTTGCTAGCCACTTATCAATATGAGTAATGCCACTAATGTGGGCTGTGACACGTCTGTGTATTCATTTGTATTTTCTCTGGATAGTCAGTAATTTCAGAAACTAAGCCTGTTCCTCTTTTTTATGTCTTTACTGTCTTTTCAGTCAGTAGAAGGAGCCATAGGAGGGAATGCCTATCAACATAGCAGAGTGAACCAATGGACCACCAATGTAGTGGAGCAGTCCCTGAGTCAACTTAGCAAACTGGGCAAGCCTTTCAAGTACATTGGTATGTAGCCCTGAATGCAAGGAAAGGAAAAGTGTTTGGCAGGGCTATATCAGGCCGTCATTGTAAATAAGAATTTGTTCTTAACTGACTTCAAGTTTAATAAAAGTTCAATAAAAATAAATAAAAAATAAAGCCGCATCAGTGGTGGGGGGAGGCACATATAATTGAATTCAGTTACTTTATTTCCTGCACTAAAATATACCATCACCACTTTCTTTGATGGATCATCCTATACAATGATCATACTTACATTCCACATTGAGATGGATTTGTGTGTTATTGCTGAAAGGGGTCGTTTCACTGTTGTTTCTCTTTCTCCACAGTGACCTGTGTTATCATGCAGAAGAATGGGGCAGGTCTACAGACAGCCAGCTCGTGCTTCTGGGATAACACCACTGATGGTGAGAATCTCTCTCACAAACACACAATCTCTACAACCAGATTATATGAGATGGAGATTTTGTCATTGATCCCACCTAACCTTCTCTTCCAGGAAGCTGTACAGTGAGGTGGGAGAATAAATCCATGTACTGCATCGTCAGTGTCTTCGGCCTGGCCATCTGAATCTACCGCCTGCACTCAATTACACTACATGAATGAACGTTGGTTTTTCCATTCCGTCCAAACTGATTGTTAGCATAAAGCCCAACATTATACGTTGGTTCTTCAGTTATTGCATCTGAGCTCCTAGAGTGTGCAGCTCTTTTTTTCATAAAGCCCACCATACCAAAGTATTTCTACTGCTTCTAAAGACTTTTTTGCATCTTGTTTGTTTAGATTTTACGAGGACCAATTTGTCATGTGTTAGGATTTGTTAGTGACGTTTCAATAAATGTTTTCAATCATTGCGTGTTTGCCATCTTCCAATATAACCCCCAAATATAATTCATTCTACCACAACACCTATAGGCCAGTGAGTAGAGGTCACCCCAGAGACACAGTCTTATCGTCAGATAGCGTGATGACTTCATCAGCACTGATCAGTTGAGGACTGTCGTGTAGGAATGACGCCCCGTCAGAAGATAATGCCCAGAGACATGCATGTTTTATAATTTACAAGTTTTAATATTTGCTGTATACACAAGTGCTTTATTTACATGTGATACAGTATTTACAGAGTGTTGCTCAGTCATTAAACATAGGGATGCTGTTCTAACTTAGTCAAAAGAAAGTCTCTACCATAAAGAAAATCATGGTTCTTACTCAAACCTCAAAATAACCACCACAATCATCTCCCTATAAGCCACAAGAGTGTGTGTGTGTGTATATATATATATATATAAAAAGATGCTCCATCACAAACAAGAAGATTCAGACTGCAGTCAAAGTTTGGAGGAAACTCCTGACCCTGGTACAAAGTGGAAACAAGGCACCATCTTTATTAGAATACATGTTTGGAGGATCAGTGGTAACTCTTTCCTTCAACACAAACAGTTCATTCATTTGGTTCAGACAGAAAATGACCAATGGTTAGTGATGAAAACTAACTTGCCTCCTTGAGCCTGTATCCATAAAATCCTGCATCAGGTTATTGAGTACAGGAAAAAAAATTACAAAACAATAAGCTAGAATGTTATTTGGTTAATTTGTACAAATGAAATTTACATATAGCCAAAGTACCTTTGAAGTAAACAGAAAATAAAAGCTTTATGAAAGGCAAGCTAAAATGAATGATGGAAGGGCCATATGACAAATATGCTAAATGCAACTTGAGTATTCCTTTAACACACAGATGTCAAACTCATTCCAGGGGAGGGACGAGTGGCTGTGGGTTTTCGCTTCTCCCTTGTACTTGATTGATGAATTAAGGTCACTAATTAGTAACGAACTCCCCACACATGGTTGTCTAGGTCTTAATTGCAAGGAAAAACCAAAAACCTGCAGACACTTGGCCCTCCACGGAATGAGTGACACCACTGCCTTAATATTTCACAATACACATTTCACAAGACATCACAATCAAATGATTAAGCATTAGAAGTCTGAATGAACTTAAGATTTGGAAGATTCCTGAAGTCTAGACTATTGCGTCGGGAATGTGAAAACTGAAAACTTTTTCCATAGCAATTAAACAATAGTGCCATAATTTTTGGGGGCAAAAATGACATACGATTTGGACACCAGGAGTACAATCATACAGTTGCTTCACTTAGGAATGGATTGGCAAAGGAGTGGGTCAACTGCTACACCTACTCAAGTTAAAGTTCTCCCTGCTGGTTATTATAACACATGGTGGTAGTCAGGTAAATATTCAGAAAACTTCTCTTCTATGGGTATTAGATTGATGGATATGCATGCTTATACTCTGGATGTTAAGGGTATATGACAAGCATACAACAGTGAATTGCTGTTCTATACTGGTTTTATAACCATTTGAGATAAAGGTCTTGGATAAAAACAGTGGCAGCATGGTATGTTTTTTGCAGAATTACACCCCCCCCCTTCAAACTCAGAATGTCAGAGAGCTTAGTAGGAATGGCTAAAAAAACATTTCAGGCACAAAAGAGACAGTAGTGGTTTAACACTAGTTACATTGTGATTTTAGTATAAATAATAAATCCCATGATCAATATTGTCACGCTTTCCTTCAAAGTTAATTTATATATCCAAGAATTATGATATGCGGCTCATGATAACAAAAGATACAGTGTACAGAACGTTTGTTTTTATGTGGCTAGTTGATGACTAAAATGCTATAAAACATTTGACCATACCTGCACACCTTTCCTTTCTCTGAATTTACATTCAGAATACACCATTTTTCAGCTAAAAAATATATTTATGTACAGTTACTAGGGCTGGCACAACTCCCGTATAACCGCGCAACCAACAGCTGGATGAAGACCGTCAAGACTGGACGGCCGGGCATTCGCGCTTTTCAGTCCGTTTCTGCGGTAACATGTACTCTTAACGTGATTAAACCTTTTCGCTCCTTGCTGAAATAAGAAACTAGCAAACTCCCCCCACAATGCAATCAGAAAAATAAGTAATTACATTTCTATGGCAGCACATGCAGTCAGGAGCGAAGGAGGAGAAAAATGTGTGTAAAAACAAAAACGGTTATTACGGAGACCGCGGTTATTTGGCTGGCCAATTACCATCATTCAAAATTCAATGACCTTCACAACCCTAACAGTTACAGTATATTAACATTTGCATTATTTATGCAAACGTTCCTTATTTACAAATGGTGGTTCATTCATTGAATATGCTCTCCAATGAGGGGATTCGATTAGGCTAGCCCTGGCAGGCGTAGTTTGCACCGGGTGAAAAGGGATTGCAATCGTTTTGTGACCGGGCTGCTTCCCGGTGCCCCGTTCTGGCCGACAGCAAAGTCGGCTCAAAACAAAAGTGACGTACGTTAAGCACGTGGAGTGATGAGTAGGATTCTGTGTTCACAAGCAAAAGTGATTGATTAAAAAGCTTTATCTGCCTTCCCAATGAAAACTAGTTTAAAATGTTATTTTTTTGAGAAGTTATTCGTTTTGAGAAGGGTTCGCCTCCCTCAGTCTTCACCCGGTCACGTGATGGGCACTGCCTGGTGCAACCCGGGCCAGTTTAATAGAATCCCCTCAAGGATTCAATCAGGACAACAGGGGAGTGAATGACGCACCAATCAGGAATGGATCAGTCGCTGTCGCTCTCATTCTGGTACTTGGCTGTTGCTTTGATGGCACGGCCATTTTGCAAAGGCATCTCCTCGTAATCGCTCCTTCATAGAAAATAAATACATATCAGTCTGAGCAGAAACATTTAGACATTCAAAGCAGGCATATGCAGAATCCGATATCTAGAATTGATCTCAAGACAGTGACGCCTACATCTTTAAGTAGAATGATGTATAACAAAGGCAATGAGAGACAGTGAATTAACATGACTAGTTACCCATATATGACTTCATCATCTGAGTCATTGAGCATGGAGAATGCAGGATTATCCTTCAACTGGGAGTCTAATACACAAGATAATGAGATTGGTTACTTATTGTCTTGTCAGACTCATCTTTCAATTCTCATTGCATATTTTTTTTCTCCTCAAGAATCACTTACCATAAATGGCGTCTTTTGAGGGGGAATACACAAATGCTAATGTGTACAAGTAAAAGTTGAGTAATCCATAGAAAGATAAAAATTCAGCTGGTATGTCGAGTTAAGGATCAGATCTAAGTAAACATATCTAATGCATGCAAAGCTCATCAAGATGACAATATTTTGAAACCTATGCTACTGACTGCAGAATTCACAATAGAAGAGAAGACGTCAGTGGCAGGTAGCCGAGCGGTTACGATTGTTGGGCCAGTAACCGAAAGGCTGCTGGTTCGAACCCCAAAGCTGACTGTATGGACAGATTTTTAATATGCCCTTGAGCAAGGCACTTAACACCGATTGCTCCTGTAAGTCGCTCTGGATAAGCACGTCTGCTAAATGACAAAAAAAGAAGACATTGACAAAAAAGGATATAGTTCTGGTAATGGGTTGACAACTCAGCCACAAAGTTGTCTTGCAGAGCCTTGGCACCAAACCTAAGATAGAGTATCGCCATGCTAGAGGGAATGGAACAAATAAGATATAATTATTATTATTATCATCGTTTGATCCATCCAGTTTAGATACCATGACCAGGCTCAATAGAAGTCAACAGGTGACAATGGCCGTACCTTATTATCAGGACCACAAACGTCAGCGCAGTCAGAAACTTCAGCCGGAGATCTGATGAACAAGATGAGACCACAGTTCAATAGAAAGAATATTAGGAAAGGCTAAATGAGAGTGGATGTATCAAAGGCAACCCATAACTCTATCGGGATTAGAATATGACAAATGCATCATTGTTACCGGTATAGGGCATGTTCTTGAGCTCAGAACAAGCTCTGACGATGAGGAAGATGAGATACAGGATGTACAGGGTCACCACCACCAGGAAGAAAATCTTCATGCCCTGGAAGTACAACAACACCTTTTATCAACATGATGGGCGTTGCACTACCTCCACCGTTAATGTCCAAACTTCTACCAGGTTGAAAAATATATATAATTATACACTGGACATGTGCTTCTGAATTTTCCATAAAAATGATCTCACAGAAGGTAAATGTGTTCCACTCACCTGGAAGTTAGCGATGTCCACTTTGTACTGGTAGGTGGGGTCCTGTAGCTCATTGACCCTGTGGATGTAAAGGAAATTAGAGCTCATAACATCCTTTTCCAAACAGAGTATGTTATACAGTGTTAGTTTGACAGAGTTCTTCAGACTTACGTTTGCCATATCCCCAAGGTAACTGCTGAGAGCCACAGGAGGCCGACAATGACCAGTTTAGGAAGATAGAACGTCAGACACTTCCTCTCTCCCTGAGACAGGAACCAGAATTATCCAGGATTTGAAAAAAATAATAATAAAAAAGAAAACAGGGCACCAGACTGATTTTGGGTTCCAATACTAAAATATAGAGTTTGGTTAAAGATGAATGTGAGACCCACCAGAACCCGGATGCCGTGGTAGACACAGAGCCAGAAGAGCAGCAGGGAACACAGGAAGAGGGCCTGGAAGAATGCATCCAGAGTCCTCGGAAACCAGCTGTTAACCAGGAACGACAGTGGGAAAAACGGATCTGAAACACAAGAACCCCAACCATCAAAACAGGTAAAAACCTCAAATACCCAAAGACTGTAGCGTATATGGGTTTTAACAGCAAGGTTAGGCCTTCAGAAGGGTACATTCAAACATATTGCACAGTTTAAATATCAAGGCCTGGTGTGCAGTGGAAGGCACCAAGGAAAGAGTGGTAAACAACTCAATGACTCACCGTTATACAGCAGTAGTAGAGGCAGCAGGATGGACATCCACTTCTGCTCAATGCCCCAGTCTCTCATGGAGAACTTCCTCAGAGAGTGAGCAAACATGCACTGCAATACACAACAGCAAAGACTAACATACAAAGACAAACATACACAGCAGAAACAATAAATATTGATTCAATTGCATAGATCTCTTACCGTCACCATGAAGGTCAAAACCACAAAGACAAACCGGAACCAGATCTCCACTTGAGAGAACGAGGGATTATACATCTTCCACTGTGAGAGAGGAGAGAGAAATGTGTCACTGAACTGCAGTTCAAAGCCACTGTGTGTGTCAGTAGGATGAGATGCATCTTACAGTTTAAACAGGTTTTCCAGCCAGTGTGTTGTGAGCTCACCATGAAGTTGACCTTGACTTCGTAGGTGATGTTCTCCAGGCCTTTGAAGCTGACATTGATCTGGTACTGTGTGTAATTCAGATAGCCCAGGTGCACCACGATGATCTCATCACACTTCTGCAGGAGGAAACAGCAGGATAGACACCTTGTACATTTACCAATTGGTTGGTTGATAACTGATTGATGACTGACTAGTCAATTGGCTGACAAACTGGTTCATTGATTAATGAATGGATAGACCGATATATTGATTGCCACTCACAGCGCCACAGTGCAGCATTCGTGATTTCTGGTGCACGTTGCTGCGGATGTGCATGACGCTGGCATCCTGCATGACTCCCTTCAGCTCCACGTTGATCTCAAAGTGCTGCAGGAAGTCCACCACTGAATAGAGACAAAGGCAACAACAACAAAAAAGTTGTAAATATCCATATGACATGAAAGTCTTAAGGAAAAAAAACACAATTTATAAGGGAGTAGATCTCACCAGTGCTGTGTTCCACCTGCATTATACAGGTGAGCCATAGCTGTTGGTTATAGGTGGAGAGGGGCGGGGACTGCAGGATGAAGGGACCAGTCTGAAACCATATTAGATCCATACTCAGAACATCACAATGTCAAAGAGCGGACATCAAGGTGTGTCCAGGACTTGTGGGATCTAATTGTTGATTTTGGACTGTGCACTTTTTCTCCCTTTTACCCTCTCAGTCTCACAAATATGTGTAAGCATCAGGGTGGTGCGGGTTTGTGCACTAATAAAAGCCATTTCTAACGTAAAGCAAACAGTTCAAGCACATTCCCTGCGATCCTGGCAAGACGTATTTATATGTTTGCTTGTCTTACCTTTATGGATTGATTTTTGTCCAGCAGTTCATCTCCGCTGTATTTAGTCTCCGCAAGGATTTTAGGACCTACAGAAGAATGAACAAAGTAAGCAAAAGGATTCTGCAAAATATTTCTCCAGGTCTTCAGGACCAGGTCAGGACCAGACAAAGTTCCTGCACAAACAGGCTTGTCACGCCTATTGGCAAAACTAAGTCCTTAGTCTTCTCGACTAGATCACTTTCCTACAGCAAATCCATCATTGTGCAGACATAGCATTTTCAACATTATTTTCACTTTAGGGAAATGGTGTAATATTACCAATAAGGATCTTTCTAGTAAGGCTTTAAGAGAAAGAGAGCGAGAAGAAGGTGGACTTATCAGGATTTCCTTGCAGATAAAACTTCAGCCAGTAGACGCCAGTCATCACCCTCTGATTATGTTGGCTGGCTGCTGCATCACCCTAACTAGCCTTTCTGGCTCACTGTTTCCCAGCAGTTAATATAAACTTGGGCCCACTGCGGGTATACTAAGAGTGTGCACATTGATAGAATATATGAAAACTACATACCTGCTATACCAATGAAGACAGTGAGGCCAAAACAGATCAAGAACACCACAAAGACCAAAACAAAGTGTCTTTTGGAGAGTGTGTAGAGCCGCATGGGGGCTAGCCTGAAATTGAGAGCGGATATCATGCTACAATCAGTTTCCTGCAAACAATCTCAGAGTCCTCTCTATATGATGAACATTTCTTGATTTAAACACCTATGCTCAAGACATTAAGAGGTTGTCATAATAAAATGGAAGCATAATGCAACTCAGTAATTTGGGCTAGTTTAGGAAGCGTGAGAGGCTTATTATTTGGCCAGCTATAAATTACACACCATCAGCTTTTGGAAACGTAAGAAAATAAATTAGCCACATTAGAAATGATAATATATTGCTTAGTAACACACCTGTACCAGAATATAAGACATACGAAAAATCACCTTCCACCAAAAACACGGTGGCGTGCAAACTAGTTAGTTAACGTGTAAAGTAACGTAGGTGTGTCTGTCAACTTTGCATAGGTTCCCGTTGCAAGCAGACGACTGGCAGAAACTAACGTTTCGAGATTAAAAAATGTACGATATGAAGTGGCAACAATAGAACTAAGTTGTAGATCGTCTTTAACATGTGAACTTACACATCCATTTCTGTAGATTCTCACTCCAGAATCGAGATCAACTCAAAACGTCCAGGTAAAATCCACATCCGTATACATCAGTCTGTATGCGACAACCAAATGAAACGTCACCACTGGATGTCGCGGGACTGAAGTCACGTGGGGACAGGAGAGTAGGAGGAGCTTCTTATTGTAGCTCAGTTAGATAGGGTGGATTTGGTCGTTGCAACAGCATATGTCAGATTTTCATCCTCATTTCAACTCTAATGAAAAACTCTATTTCAATTTTGCCTGTATACATCAAGACCCATCATGCATCCAAGCCATTAATGTATATGAACCCTGGATTGCTGATGCTATGTATTGGCCATTGATAGGCTTTGAAGCCACCGGTCTGCCATATTGGCTCTCCCCAGTAGGAGCAGTCCATAGGAATGAATGGACAAAATGACATGTATTTAAGTTTATTTTATTGTAGTGGGGACAGTAGCATTAGTAATCTCAAAATATTATACTTTAAGGAAAATGTTTTAATATATTTTGTATGTTTAGCTCACATAATATAATTTAAAAGTATACATTAAGGTATCTGTAATATAATACATGTGTCAAAAACGAATGTATACATGAATAAATACATTTCTATAGTTTCCAAAATATGTTTTACAATGGTGGGGGAGTGCCAAAATGCAAACACGGCGGTTTCAACACAGCGCACCCTTTAGGTAATCTAATGTATATATAAATAATTGATCTAAATTGACTATTTAATCTGCTGTTAGATTAAATACGATGATTGCACACTGTATGGTTGCAGAGATACTTTTGAGAAGATGGGAACTCCATTGAAATCGTATTAAGGACGTGTACACTGCCCCTGCGTCGTCAATGGGCCGCGCGGTGCATTGTGGGCTATTTTGGGACAAGGAGAGCTCTCCATCAATGAGTGAATGGGAGTCAATTGGGCGCCAGCTCAAAAAACCCAAATTAGCATGAATTTCGTGAATAAGAACTACAACATTACACATCTTTTCCGAGATGTAAGATAACTAACATTTTCTCTGTAATATCAAATAGCTTTGGAATCGTGACATTATGTACTTTCGAGGAAAATAGTCAGGTTTCTAGACTCATACCTTTACTTTGAGAAGGGATTGCTTGACGATTTTAGCAACCGCGTGACAAAGCATGACAACGCGACCGCGATTGGTTGACAGTCTGCTGGTGGGAGTCCCAATGGGATTCCTATCTCCTCCTTTCTTTAATATCTCTGATGGTAGACTATTTTGTAAAGCCTCCGATTTGTTGTAATTTCTCAAAACAGTTGCAAAACGTTCTGTTTTGCAAAGAAAACTCGCGTTTCTATTGGAAAGATTAAGGTAGGTCCCGCCCTGTTTGCTGAACCTGTCCAATAGAAACACAAGTTTTCGTTCCATTTTGCAACTGTTTGGAGTAATGAATACACCCCAACACTTGTTGCCTTCACTCAGTGGCCTGTGAATATATCATATAGGCCTCTGCCATAATTACCTTAAAATTAAGGTAATTTGAGAATTTTATTGTATTATCAGCAGAAGTAACAGCATTTTTTCAACTAAGAAAGTAGCCTATAGGGACACATATTTGACGTAAGATCCCATAAAACCGAAAGATTAATAATGAAACGCGTATCTAAACCTGCAAAACACGGAACTGTCCAAAGAAAACCAGTGATGCTTTATAGCGCACCTGAACCACAATGCGCCATGTTGAGGGTGGTGCATGGCTGCAGCTGTATATTCTGTAAAGAAGGCTATATCCATATTGTAAATACACATTGACAAATGTTATTAATTGTATCATTATGTTAATACCTACATGAAAATAAAATGCCGTTAATAGGCCTAATGTATGCTCACAAATGCTTGTTCATTGTAATGATTGAATTAACACAAAAATACATATATTGGATTATTTGATATTGGTGTAGTGACCCTATAATTTACCTGTAAAAACGATCGTCGCGGTAAGGTGTCAGGTCTTCCTTTAATTCGTTATAGACCTCCTGTATCTTCTTACAGAAATATTTAAGTTCACTGTACAGAGGGTTTTCGAAGGCTAGGTAGTCGGTGTCCATCGTGCCGGTGTCGGAGGATCAGAAAATGGCGATGGGAAATAATCCGCAGCCTTTACAAAACAACGCCGGTGTCTCTCTTTTGTGTTCTCTCGTTTAATTGAAACTGCATGCAAAGCTTTTTTGTTCGTGCAGGTCTAAAGAAAAAGCACAAAAAAACGAGGGGGCGGAAGCGAACATACAAATACAGCGGTGAGAATCACGTGACATAATTCAGCACCACGGAGAGAGGGAAGCGACTGTGATTGAAGATCAATGCTCCTACAGCTTTTCATCTGCATTTTTGCACGGATACAAGGTTTACTACATTAAGAGAAAGCTATTTTCTATGGGACTTTTGTGCCCAACACACATTGTTTTAGAGGGCTACTGCTACTAGGAATTACAATTTTAGCTTTATAACATAGTCAAGTTGATCATTGTTAAATGGAACTCGTAAGCTTATAGAAGAAACCTGTACAAGGATATAAGGAAATCATACATTTTTCATTATGAAACACTTACAGGGTTCCCACAGGGTTCCAAGGCACTCCGAAGTGCTTGAACGATAAAATATCACATCCAAACAGACTAGACACACACAAAAAAATCTGAAACAATGATATTTTATTCAAAAGATGCGTGACATATACAATTGTAAAATAATTAACATGGCATGCTTTACTACCGTTCACTATAAACATTCAGTCACCAAATCACTCAGATTTTTTCAAGTTTTTTTTCCTATATATGTCTACAACTACATGTACAAAGCACATTTCTGATCAAACGAAAAGCCAAATTCTACAATGTCTACTACAGGTTACCACCTCAAATGAATTCATTGAGAATCCTAAACCAGTGTCCAAGGGAGATTTGTACATGTTTTCAGTGGCTTATCCAAACGGTCATGTCATGTGGACTGATGTGTGAGTTGTATTGAAATAATACACAATCAAAATTGACCAGTCAGTCAACATCATAAATGTGTAGATTTCCATTGCATGGTGAGAATAAACAAAAAGATAATACGCTTAACGGAGTGAAAAAAGTTTAGCTTTCTCGAGGGGGAGAATTGGTGGAAATACACACACTGAAGAAGTTAACATAGATAACACTTATGGGATCGGTTGACCTCACAATTGAACACACTTGACACATACTTCCTTAATGACTACTACCAACTACACTCAAGGACAGGGCACTTATTCAGATCTTCTCCCATCCACTGCAAACTTCACAGAACACAGATTGAAAAGTTGCCTCTCCCCTACTTGCCCCCCCCACAGATTGAAAAGTTGCCTCTCCCCTACTTGCCCCCCCCCCCCATGATCTGACAAATAGGCTACACCAGTAACAAACCCCTTTCAACAGAAAGAAATGTTCAGCAAAGTCAACAAGTTATGTACAGCCTTTAGCTTAAGAAAAAAATCTCATAAATAAATGTACAGACCAGCAAAAATAAATTGAATATCAGTTTTCCCACACTACTAGTGTGAAAGTGAAGGGTTGTCAAACTGTTGGTGAGGGGAGGACCTTCCTTTAGAAAATATTGCACAACAAAATTGTTAACACAAAATGAACATTGATGGACATTTTTAAGAAATGTTATTTTCTTATTTTCTTTGAATCAGGTCCATCTTAATCCCACCCCAACCAACAACTATCACATGCAGCTCAGAGGAAGAAATAAAAATCTAATCTAATAATCTCATTGCTGTCAAGACCATGATGTGTGGATCTGGTCCGGAGTGATCTCTCTCTCACACAAGTGATCTAGGCCCCTTTGTATTAATCTACCAAATGTAGTAATTCCATTTTTGGCACACACGTTTTGAAGTGATCCTAACCATCCATCAAATAGATATTTTTGTTTGATAAATCATTTTTTCTAATGATACGTTTGAAAATTAGTAGTGTGGATGATGTTAACAGGTATCTTACCACACTTAAGTCCACAAATATTTGAAGTGTCTATCTGATTTTGCATCAGCATCCATCCCCAGCCCTGCAGACTGTTCACAAGGCATAGAGACCCAAGCCTGGATGTCTAACAAAAACTAGTCAGCTTAAAAGATTGCAGTTTCAGCTTGCCAAGTTCGAACAGGTTAAGATAGCTTTCTCCTTAATTGAGGTTAACTTCAAAGACTGAAAGAATAGAAAGATGTCAGGTTTCTCAGGGATTGTAGTGTATTTCTATAGTTATACTACTGTACTACAGCTATCCGCCATAATATTGAACATACAGTGGACTACGATGAAACAGCTGTCCAACTCCACCAGATCATTTTACAATATTTATGAATGATATGTGGCAGTTATTTACATGACTTAAAAATAATAATAATAATAATAATAATAATAATAATGAAATGGCATAGGTGAAATATACAAAAATATTTCCTGTACCTTGCTTACTCATTTAGTGTGGGCTTAAGAGTAGGACACGCCTACACGCTGACGCTCACTTCACAGAAGTGACAGCAGGTGACAAATTACTTCATGTCAGGGAAACAAAGGTCGGATTGGTGAACTCTTACCTCTAGGATCTTTGTTTGTGTCCCCGTCAACATGTCACCATGATAAAAATGGGAGATACAGGATAACGGTCACAACTATTCTGTAAAACCATTTTAAAACTCACCGATTTTGTAGTGTACAGAACAGCATTTCAATTAAGTCTCTGTCTCTCCCAAATAAAGCAGACATCTTGAAATCCATGTAAACAAGGTACTAAGATTGTATAATTACAACATGAATACGAAGAACAATTACAATGTTAAAATTCCTATCTGAATACTGTATGACCTATTCGTAACAAGAGGAAAAACAAATGCAGAGATACATTAAACCATATGAGCTACATCATCTTTTTTTCCTTCAAATTCCAAGGACTGCCGTTCAGCTTACATCTTTTCCCCCCTTACCTCTCCAGAGTTCCTGACAACAGGGAAATCAGACAACTTGCGCATTTGCGTGTGCTAGTGCTCCAACAATACAATGCATATATTGAAACCTCAAATCCAGCTAAGATAGATTTGGATTGTAACAAAACACATGGCAGATAACTAAAAAATAACATTTCAAAAGCCTAGATTTCCCCCCCAGAAAGTTTGATCTTTAGGTGTAAAAACCCAAAAGCCAAAGCAGTGTTATAAAGTGATGATAACGGTTTCATACAGCAACGGATTTCAGTGCCCAGTAGTACCTGTACGCTCTGGAAAGAAAAAAACGACATCTTCAATCTTCCAGATAGTTTTTTCAAGTATTACTGCTGCTCCTTTTTAAAACCGCAGAGAGAACGACTCATCTCTCGGGACCATACCGACAGGAAACCCAAACCGTTAAAAGGTTATAAGTTAAGTCTTTCCACTAGCTAGCTTTCATTAGCTAAAGCAGCATTTATTTGCATGACGACTACAGAAAGCTGAGCTCTTGGGCCCTGTAAGCAGTACAGGGGACCACTGACTGTGCCAAGGCAAACTATGGCCCTGCTCCAAAGCCTGCAGCCCATGCTTATTGCACCCTCTGGTGGCCACATTGGGCAGTGCAGCACCACAGTGTCTCGTTTTCTCGCTTGCGATGCGATATGCAAACAGAGTTGATTTCAGTCTTTTCTCCAATATTAAAATAACTTCAAATTAAATAATCTTGTCCTTCCAGCAGATGTTCCGATCCTTGCTAGTATTCAGTGTAAGAGGGGGTGGGACCTCATTTGAGGCGTTGAGTAACATTAGCTAGAGCCACTGCGAAGGCTTGAACAGCAGAGAACGGGTACTGGAAGTCCAGGATGTAGGCGTTGCCATCAATCCTGCCAAACTGCATCACCTGGTCACAAACACACAGTCAGAGAAAACAGACAGGAAGCTAACAAACAACATTTCAGATAGTCATGAGTCTCTGAGCTATTTCCCTACTGAATGCTGAATTATATTTATTCCATGTCATATTCTTAGAAACTAATGAATTCACTCTTCTACATTCCTACACCATCTATACCCAATTTCCCATCTATGTGTAAAAACTACATCTCTAGCCACCTCACCTGTCTCCCCTCCAGTTCGATCTGGAAGTTCTTGGCCGACTCCTGTGTAACACGTCCCCCAAAGTCCAGCTGGTAGACCTGAGTGGCCTCATTCCACAGTGGCTGCTTGTTGGCCATCACATAAACAAAGCCCTGGCTTCCCAGCCCGCGGTCCTCCTTCTCATTGGCCTTGCGGCACTTGATCTCCTCTAGCTCGCTGGCCGCCCGTAGGCTCCTCTTGCTCTTCCAGCCCTTCTTGCCGCTCTGGCACTGGTTGAGCAGCTCGTCCCCGCTGATGAAGAGCTCAGGTTCACTCTCTGAGCTGTCCTGGAACTCGCTGTTTGTGGGAGCCTTGCTCAGCTTCTTAGCCTTCAGCTGCTGCTCCTTCTGGCCTTTGGGCTTCTTCTTTTCCCTGCTGCCCAGCCGCGGGCTGGAGATCAGAGAGTTGAAGTCGCCCAGGGCCCGGCCCTCCTTCTTGGATTTGCTTCCCTCGGCGATGGCCGGTGCATTGGCCTCCTCAGCCCTGCCATCTGCCCGCTTGCGGTTCTTCTTGCCGAACTTCTCAGCACTGCTGGGCACGGGGCTCTCATTGAGGGAGAGGACCTCCTGGAAGCCCTCTCCGGCCTCCATTGCCATGGCCTCTGGTGAGCCACCGTGACCCTGCAGCTGCAGTTCTGCTGGGGGCGGTGGAGGGGGAGGTGGTGGGGGAGGAGGGGGAGAGAGGACTGTCTTGTCCACCATCATCTGAGAGAGCTTGGGGGGCATGGGGGGCAGCGTCCCCGAGGGGCTGGGCATGGGGGGGCAGGGGTTGTAGGTGCCCCAGGGGGTGTGTAGGGCAATGGGGGGGATGGGGAGCCCGGCACAGGAGCTTCCCCCCGGGTACATTGGAGGGAGGGGGCAGCAGGCCAGGTTAGACAGGTTGGCTGGATAGCCAGGTGGTAGGACCAGGGTGGCATCCTGCTGGGTGAAAGGGACCGGGGCCACCACCTTCTTAGGGGAGCTGAGACGGGGAGAGCCTGGCATGGGCTGCTGCTGGGGCCCACTGTAGGTTGTGCCAGGAGTGTACTGAAGGGAGATCTGGTAACCTGCAGCTGCAGCAGCAGCCTGGAAAGAGGCAGCACTGGGGCTGGTGGGGGACTTGGGGGAGAGGATGAAAGGCAGCCGGGAGATGTCGAGGTGCTGGGCTGGGCTGAGGATGAGCGGGGGTGGTTTGTGGGGTCCGGTGGGGCCAGCAGAGCTCAGAGTACCGGTCCGTTCCTGGGGCACCCACACCTCCTCAGTGGTGGCTGGGTCCCACTGGTACGGCGGTGGCCTCTTGACTGTCAGTCCAGACACATCTGCACCCCCTAGTGCCAGATGCCTCAATGACTGACTCATTGCTTCATCCTCTGTGAAGGCTGAGTTCACATAGTCAGCCCTGTCTCTGTTCCCACCTCCTCCTCCATTCCCAGAGCCATCCAGGCTCAGCAGGTTGTAGGAGGATTGAGAGACTAGGGGAGAAGCGCTGTTGGAGTGGACGATCACCGTGCTGTGAGGAGCTCCATTCCCTGGAGGAAAATCCTGTCTAATGATTGTACCTCCTGCGATTCCATTCGCAGTCCCACTGGGAGCACTGCTGGCTGCACTGCTAAGCCCACTGCTGTTACTACTGCACTGACTACAGGTGTACAGGGCTTTGGGCACCCTCTGTTGGTAGGAAGCCGCCAGTGTAGCGTTTTGGGATTTGGCTTTAGGGGGCAGGGTCCTCTGAGGGTCCAGCATCTGGGAAACTTTGAGAGCGGCCTCTCGGCTGTTCCGCCTGAGTGTGGCGTGGATCAGACTGCTGTCCAGCCTCTGTCCGGTGCTCCTCCCCCCTGTGGTGTTCTGATTGGCTGTGTCGGGGTAGGGGGGCGGATCTCCGCTGGGTATGGAATAGCGGGGAACGGTGAGCCTGTTGAGGGTTGCCGAGGCGTAGGGCAGCTGGATCTTCTTCCCGTCTGTTGAGGAAGAGGAGGTAACCCGGAGGGTGGCTGAGCTTCCCGGGACCTGGAGCGTGTAAATGTTCTGGTTGCAGACAAGCCGCGTTCGAGGCCGGCACACCTCTTCCACGTTACCCCTGCTGTCGAACGTAGTTATCCGCTCGTAGCCTAGCGGCGTTGGGTACTGTGCCGCCTGCTGGCCAGGAGGATACAGGGAGAACTCGCCCTTCTTCAGGCACAGGTCCACTGGCGGCGGGGTGCCGTTACTGCCCCCAGCCTGTCCAGAGGCAGCGTTGGCCGCTGCAGCAGAGGCTGCTGCTGCGGCAGCGGCCACCGTCCCGGGGTAGGGGGGCGGGGGGTTCATCTTGCTGAGCTCCAGAGGGGCGCTGAACACCACCGTGTCCCCCTCAGCCAGCTGGGGGGCAGAGCGGGTGGGTTTGATCTTCAGCAGGTGCTCATGTTCTACGCTGACTCTTCTCTCAGCCACCAGCCCCCCTGCAGGGTGGGGGACAGGGATCTGGAGCGCGCCCTGTTGGAGCTGGTGCACCGCTGCACCTGACACCTGAGAGGGGACAGGGATCTGGAGCTGTTGCTGCATCTGATGGTGCTGTTGTATCTGCTGCTGTTGCTGCATCTGATGGTGCTGCTGATGCTGTTGTTGTTGTTGCTGTTGCATATGCTGCTGTATCTGTTGCTGCTGTTGCTGCAGCTGCTGTGTGTGTTGCTGCTGCTGTAACTGCTGCTGGAGCTGTTGTTGGTGCTGGAGCTGTTGTTGGTGCTGTTGTTGGATGTGCTGCTGCTGTTGCTGCATGTGCTGGATCTGCTGTTGAATGTGTTGCTGCTGCTGCTGGATCTGCTGCTGCTGCATCTGTTGGTGTTGCAGCATCTGCTGCTGCTGGATCTGCTGTTGATGTTGCTGTGCCAGTTGCTGTTGGTGGTGTTGCTGCGCTAGTCGTTGTTGCTGTTGTTGTAGCTGTTGATGGTGGTGCTGTAGCTGCTGTTGTTGTTGATGCTGAATTTGTTGTTGCTGATGATGTTGCTGCAGTGGTTGTTGATGGCTCTGTGGATGGCTTTGTTGTTGCTGTTGGTGGTGATGAGAGGGAGGAGGCCCAACCAGAAGCCGGCTCATCTCCAGCCCTCCAAAGATGACCTGTCCAGGACTGGAGTACCTGCTGGGGACCGTGTACTGGGCGGTCAGGATGGTGTCCTGGCCCTGGTCAGACGACCCCCCCGCCCCTGCAGAAGCCACGGAGGAGATGGCCGTGGGATTGGATAGGATGTCCAGCTGGACGTTCTGATTGGCTAGGAGGGACTGGACCAGGCCGATGCTCTGGGTGGGGGACATGGCCTGGGCGGGACTATGGATGGGGGCAATAGGGATGTTGACAGTGCAGGGAGGGTTGTCGTCGGCCACGCCCGAGGCCCCGGTGACAGGCAGGTCATCCTCGTCCTCACTGAAGACGTTGGGGTTGAACACAGGCAGGTTGATGTAGTCCATGGAGATCTTACGCACCTCCGGCAGGTAGATGGTCATCTGTCTGGGCTGCAGGTGGAGCAGACTTGTCTTGTAGATCACTGAGAGAGAGAGAATGGGAAGAGAGAGAGAGAGAGATAAGTGGAGGGATAGAGAGAAAGCGATAGAAGGGAGGGGGATAATAGGAGGCAAAAGAAAGAGTGGAGAAGGTTGTTACATACATTGGAACCATAGTTAAAAATCATTTTAATTTCCCTCAAAAGTAACTGATTGGTAGTTACCTGCACCAAGATTGGTTGGCAAGAAGGTGGCAAGTCCCACAATCTTAAACTTTGTTCCCCAAATGTTGGATGTGACCTGAGCAAGGTAGTTATGCTGCAAAAGACAAAACCCACATACAAATCAGTACTTCTTCAAATCCCTCAAACTGAAATGTATGATGATAGGACACAAAGGAAATCAGAATGAGGTCCATTACCTGTGTGATGTCATCTAAGGGGAACTCTCTGCGGGTGAGACTTGGGGACCCAATGGATGGCTTCCGGATGGGTAACCGTGGCGACCGCGAGATCTCCTGGGTAGCGCGGGACAGTTTGGGGGACTTCCTGGGGTCAATATTGATCCTGTTGGTAAAGGGACAGACTAAGTCTCTACAGAGAAGGTAGCACATGAAAGAGAAAGGTTTAGGGATGCAGAGAAACAAACGAAACAAAACAGTGCATAACATTCAAGCAGCATTAGTAGACAAAAATGCAGTGGCTTAGTCAGTACTTTATAGGTCCAAACAGAACATGTGGGTTTCCTTGTGAACTCCAAATAATAGAATCGTCCCAAAATGGTGAGTAAAACAAAGAATCTAAATCAAACACATGCTTGTAATTAATTAATGAATGCAGTATAAAGGCTGTTTATTACCTGGGAAGTTTGGGAGACTTGCTGCCTCTGGATATCTTTGGGGATTTCTTGCCGACCCAGTCGTCACTCAGCTCTATATCACTGGAGTCTGAACAGTTACAGCTGTCTATCATCGACGAGATCAGACTGTTCCCATACACCTCATCTGGAAGGAGAGAGGGAAACAGGGGATGGAGAGAAAGAAAGATGGGTGGAGGGTAATGCAATGAAGTTGGTGTGATGGGGAAATGATGGGTGTCTGTCTACTGCTCTATGAATAATATCATCAGGGTGATCATTCGTTAAGTGTCACTGATTCAAGAGGCACTACAGTATATCTCTGCATATGGGGATATAAGTCAAACTGACATTGATAGGTATCCAACCTAACCACTGTGACTTTACCAACGTTTATTTCCTTTATCACAACACATACATATCCCCAGTGTTAACAGCAGGGGGCACACTTCCTTCACCTCTTCTTAGACATGCAAGAACAAACTGACATTAAATCATATCCAATTTCAGACGCACACTGACTAACACAAACTTTTCAACTTATTTAGTCCCCCAAACTATTGTTTCCAAGTAACTTCTCTCATTCATATGAGTAACTTCTCTCATTCATATGGGGCCCCGAACCGCAACTGCTCCAGTTTAGGTCAAGATAATTTATTTTATCAGCATTTAAGAGTGAATGGGCTGCATACATTTCATGGCTGGATTCATTTATCACAGGAGAGGGCAGTGGAGAGGGAGGGAGGTGATTTATGGAAGGTACCAGAGGCCATTAAGCAGTTAACATGGGCCCAGTCTGCTCTGTACTGTGGCTGGCTGACTGGCTGGCTGTGGGACTATTAACACTGAGAACACTCAATGCCAACCAACACTGTCTGAAACTTCTTCACCACAAGTTAGTCCTACATGTTATATGAATGGAAAAGTACTGGAGGAGCAGGGAAGGAGGCTCTGGCTAGGCAGCAGACTTTGACAAATTATATTTGAGTAACTAACGGTTATTAACAAGAAGATACCGACTTCACACTTTAAGTAAAAAGCAGTCATACGAGAAGCTGAACCAGCTCCCAAAGCAACAGAATCGTCTAGAAGTCCTCGTTAGAACAGTCATAATGGAGCAGGATTTCAATGTGATATTTTCAAAACAAACACCATCAACACTTTCCTCACACAGTATCTCCAGTATAACCTCACCTGCTTTGCCGTCCGTCTTGGGGTCCATGATCACGAACTCGGGACGGAGCTTGCTGATGCGTCGGCCCTTGAGGATGGGCACCAAGCCCCCCAGGTACTCCAGGTAGAGGGTGTAGCAGGGCCCGCCCACCTCAGGGTTGTCCTCCGTCCGCTTCATGGTGCAGTGCAGCCGCTCGTTCCCCGCCGTCGGGTAACTCACAAAGTCACGCATATTGTTGGGGTCTGGAATGGGGGGCTAGAGGTGGAGAGAGAGAGAAAGGATGAATGAATGAGGAGCATTCTGAAGCAAAGCGGCGACTCCTGGTGCTGACTCAAGTCAAGTAGCAATTTTATCCCTTGCTAAACTCTTTTTCAACCCCCTATCTTATCCTGGAATTATGACCCTGAATGACCATTTGTATTGAATGTCAGTCTGTATGAATGTCAGTCAGCCAGGTGGGTAAACCAGAACCCTCAACCTCCCCATTTCATAGAGTAGCACATCCTCACCCTCCCAGACACATATTCATACTGTATGTGACATCCCCTAAAGCCTGTACCTTGATGGTGGGTGTGAAGGCTGTGGTAACGTAAGAACAGAGACGAGAGGGCATGGTGAGCTTTGCCACGTCCTTCTCCTCCCGGAGCGCCCCGGCGATGCCCTGCTGGCACAGCAGCTGCAGGCTGGCCACCCGGTGATCCACCCGCACCACGTAGAGTACCGCGCCACAAGCCAAGAACAGACGAGAGTCCCGGTGACCCCAGCACAGCGTGGTGATGGGACGCTGGGGAGAACGGGGATGGTGATTATTCTATGGAACTCATAGCATATGATGTGACTTCTCAATAGTATGTTTACCAATGTAAGGTGTTTTGTGTGTGTGTGTGTGTGTGTGTGTGTGTGTGTGTCTGGTACTGAAGATGTGTTGTGGATGCTGGAGTGTGTGTGTGTGCCATCTGTGCCACAGGAGCTGGTCTAAGTGTGTGTGTTATTACTTGTGCAGGCGTGTCCAGTGTGTAGATGTGCTCTCCGCAGACGTTGTAGAACTTGACGATGGCATTTCTGGTAGGAGGTAGACAGGAGGAGTCGGGGGGCAAGACAGCTCTCTCCATCCCAGCCACAGCCAGGAGATCCCCCTGAGAACACCACTGGACTACCACATCTACCACACACAGAGAAGAGGAGAAAGTGAGCATACACACACAGTTTACACACACAAACCACTTATCCTTAAGAACACCACTGACCAATGTGGGTGATACAGGCCTAGACAGCAGAAGAGAGTGAGAATCTGTTTTTTTCTTCCCAGGTTGCCTAACTCCAAACAAAATTGAGCTCAGGTGCATCCTTTTTCCATTGATCATCCTTGAGATGTTTCTATAACATGATTGGAGTCCACCTGTGGTAAATTCAATTGATTGGACATGATTTGGAAAGGCACACACCTGTCTACAGTTGAAGTCGGAAGTTCACATACACATTGGCCAAATACATTTAAACTCAGGTTTTTCACAATTCCTGACATTTAATCCAAGTAAGAATTCCCTGTCTTAGGTCAGTTAGGATCACCACTTTATTTTAAGAATGTGAAATGTCAGAATAATAGGAGAGAGAATTATTTATTTCAGCTTTTATTTCTTTCATCACATTCCCAGTGGGTCAGAAGTTTACATACACTCAATTAGTATTTGGTAGCATTGCCTTTAAATTGTTTAACTTGGGTCAAACATTTTGGGTAGCCTTCCACAAGCTTCCCACAATAAGTTGGGTGAATTTTGGCCCATTCCTCCTGACAGAGCTGGTGTAACTGAGTCAGGTTTGTAGGCCTCCTTGCTCGCACACACTTTTTCAGTTCTGCCCACAAATGTTCTATAGGTTTGAGGTAAGGGCTTTATGATGGCCACTCCAATACCTTGATTTTGTTGTCCTTAAGCCATTTTGCCAACGTTGAAAGTATGCTTTGGGTCATTGTCCATTTGGAAGACCCATTTGCGACCAAGCTTCAACTTCCTGACTGATGTCTTGAGATGTTGCTTCAATATGTCCACATAATTTTATCTATTTTGTGAAGGTCATTATGGCCAAACAAATCTATTTCTGTTTCATCAGACTAGAGGACATTTCTTCAAAAAGTACGATCTTTGTCCCCATGTGCAGTTGCAAACCGTAGTCTGGCTTTTTTATTGCGGTTTTGGAGCAGTGGCTTCTTACTTGCTGAGTGGCCTTTCAGGTTATGTCGATATAGGACTCATTTTACTGTGGATATAGATACTTTTGTACCCGTTTCCTCCAGCATCTTCACAGGGTCCTTTGCTGTTGTTCTGGGATGGATTTGCACTTTTCGCAGCAAAGTACGTTCATCTCTAGGAGACAGAATACGTCTCCTTCCTGAACGGTATGACGGCTACGTGGTCCCATGGTGTTTATACTTGCATACTATTGTTTGTACAGATGAACGTGGTACCTTCAGGCATTTGGAAATTGCTCCCAAGGATGTGGAGGTCTACACATTTTTTTTTGGAGGTCTTGGCTGATTTCTTTTGATTTTCCCATGATGTCAAGCAAAGAAGCACTGAGTTTGAAGGTAGGCCTTGAAATACATCCACAGGTACACCTCCAATTGACTCAAATGATGTCAATTAGCCTATCAGAAGCTTCTAAAGCCATGACATCATTTTCTGGAATTTTCCAAGCTGTTTAAAGGCACAGTCAACTTAGTGTATGTAAACCTCTGAACCACTGGAATTGTGATACAGTGAATTATAAGGGAAATAATCTGTCTGTAAACAATTGTTGGAAAAATGACTTCTGTCATGCACAAAGTAGATGTCCTAACCGACTTGCCAAAACTATAGTTTGTTAAGAAGAAATTTGTGGAGTGGTTGAAAAACTAGTTTTAATGACTCCAACCTAAGTGTATGTAAACTTCCGACTTCAACTGTATATAAGGCCCCACAGTTGACAGTGCATGTCAGAGCAAAAACCAAGCCATGAGGTCAAAGGAATTGTCAGTAGAGCTCCGAGATTGTGTTGAGTCACAGATTTGGGGAAAGGTACCAACATATTTCTGGAGCCTTGAAGGTCCCCAAGAACACAGTGGCCTCCATCATTCTTAAATGGAAGAAGTTTGGAACCACCAAGACTCTTCCTAGAACTGGCCGCCCGGCCAAACTGAGAAATCGGGTGAGAAGTGCCTTGGTCAGGGAGGTGACCAAGAACCCACTGGTCACTATGAGAGAGGTCCAGAGTTCCTCTGTCGAGATGGGAGAACCTTCCAGAAGGACTACCATCTCTGCAGCACTCCACCAACCAGGCCTTTAATGTAGAGTGGTCAGAAGGAAACCACTCCTCAGTAAAAGGCATGACAGCCCGCTTGGAGTTTGCAAAAAGGCACCTAAAGGACTCTCAGACCATGAGAAAAAATATTCTCTGGTCTGATGAAACCAAGATTGAACTCTTTGGCCAGAATGCCAAGAGTCAGGTCTGGAAGAATCCTGGCACCATCCCTACGGTGAAGCATGGTGGTGGTAGCATTGTGGGGATGTTTTTCAGCGGCAGGGACTGGGAGACAAGTCAGGATCGAGGGACAGATGAACGGAGCAAAGTACAGAGAGATCCGTGATGAAAACCTGCTCTAGAGCATTCAGGACCTTAGACTTGGGAAAAGGCTCACCTTCCAACAGGACAACGACCCTAAGCACAGCTAAGACAACACAGGAGTGGTTTTGGGACAAGTCTCTGAATGTCCTTGAGTAGCCCAGCCAGAGCCCGGAATTGAACCCGATCGAACATCTCTGGAGAGACCTGAAAATAGCTGTGCAATGACACTCCCCATCCAATCTGACAGAGCTTGAGAGGATCTGCAGAGAAGAATGGAGAAACTCTCCAAATACAGGTGTGCCAAGCTTCTAGCATCATACCCAAGAAGACTCGAGGCTGGAATCGCTGCCAAAGGTGCTTCAACAAAGTACTGAGTAAATGGTCTGAATACTTTTGTAAATTTGATATTTTATTTATTTATTGCAAAAATGTCTAAAAACCTGTTTTTGCGTTGTCATTATGGGGTATTGTGTGTAGATTGATGAGGGAAAAAAACAATTTAATACATTTTACGTAACAAAATGTGGAAAAAGTCAAGGGGTCTGAACACTTTCCGAATGCACTGTACATGTCCAAAAAAAGAGACTTGGACTGGTGTAAACATGGGCGAGTTTCCTTCCACCATATTTTTTGCACCAGACTCACATTGAGATTGAGCACATTGACATTGACTTTATAATTTAAAGGGCCAATCAGCAGTTGAAACAAAGTATCATCCTCGCCACTGCTTCGGTAAAAAGATGTGGGATTGTGGCTGGAGAAATGTAACCACTTAAAATTCATAGACAGAGCGATGGATGCAAGGACTGACCATCCATGATATCAAAATGATAGTTTTAACCATGTTTTGAGGCGTGAGTGTTTACATCTACTTTATTTACAAACATGGTAGTAAAACAAGCTTCTATTTTGGGTTCTGATGAGGAACAACAGCTGAAACTACACTCGAGACATTTATAAGTTATAGTCTTCAAGAATCAATGGATGTAGCAACTGCTGACTGCACCTTTAAACCTAACCTATGACCTGACCCATCATCACCTTATGTATTGCTGACCCCCAGATAACAACCCCCCTGAAAATACCAAATAAACTATACAACACAAATGGCTCCTAGCCTGGCCCGCGCATGCTTTCTGACCCTAACAATAAAACTGAAACTTAATAACATAAAAAATAAAATAGAAACACTTTTATACAACTGAAACTAAATACAAACTAGCAAATCAGGTCTGAAAACTAACAAACTAAACAGAAAAATCTAAAAACGAATAGAAAATAAAAAAATGAAATCTATAATAACCTTGATAGAAACACACATACCTTTGAGGCCAGTGTGGATGAGAGTGGGAGAGAGGTCATCATAGTTGTTCATCAGGCTGATGTCTCCAGAGGTGAAGCTGACCGTCAGCAGAGGCTTCAAACGTTGGACTGCGGAGACAAAGATCACAACCAGACCAGGTCAGAGAGAGGGATACCACAACACAACCACAGAAACAAACAAAGAGACCCAAACACAACCAGATAAAGACAGAGGGGGAGGTCAACAGAGTGATACAAAACCAGGTCAACCACGATCCTATTCTGATTCTATTTCAGAGAGACTGACAATCCGACCAAGACAAATTGCTCTTTCTTATATTTTCTGTAATTCAGGCCAAATGCAAGCGTTCCCTGTATAAAACGTTGATAGCATCTTAGCAACCAAGTCAGGGGATGGTGTGATCAATATGCATTTCCAGTGGGCCATAAAATTGATTGAGAGTGAGGGACACCGTGTGTGTGTGTGTGTGTGTGTGTGTGTGTGTGTGTGTGTGTGTGTGTGTGTGTAAGTAATAAGGGAGGGGTAGTGGGACACAAGGACATTTCTGCATCTTTGGCAGCTGCTCCTAGTGATTAATCTTGGGGTAGTGATCTCTACTGTGTCCTATTCAAAAGCACAAAGACACCCATGCATCTCACCTTACTACCATCCATCCACTCTCTCAGGGCTATAAATAACACACCTTCATAAAACACAGCCACCGCTGCTTTGTACACCATGTAAATCTTGGGTGCCTCAAAGGGACTAAGGACAACTATTGTGACGGTTCTGTATTAGTCCATGGTTTATGTGAACATACGATCAGTGATGAAGGACCAGGAGGTTTAACTAAACATGAGGAACTGATCAGGTCACATCGTCAGGAAGAAATGTCAAGGTTCCATCCTACTCTTTTCATTGTGCTACGCTATGAAACTGACCTGGGCTGGGTTTCCCAAAAACATCGTAGCACTAAGATCATCTTAATGCCATTGAAACTAAGTGCTACAATGCTTTTGGGAAACCCAGCCCTGTACTAAACAGTGTGTGATGTACTGGTTGTATTGTTTAGTTAGAAATAACGCTCCAGTGTCATGGTGTAGCAAATATGTCAATGTAATCTTGGCAGTCAGACAGCAGCAGTAGAAGGCCTGGCATCTTCAACCAGCGCCTTGAGTCGTTCGCTAGCCTGCCCTTCCCGCCAGCCTGCTATGCCCGCAGATCATTTCTCAGCGCCAATCAATTACCAGCGACTTTTTTAATTAGTGAATTAGAGCATAATTACCGTTCCCGCTAAGGCAAGCACTTTTGAACTTTACTACACACCGACTGACCAGACTGTAAACACATCACTGGGGGAGGCTGGCCCAGGCATCGATGCAACCAACGAGACGCAATTAAGAAAAAAAAGGGAGAAAAAAAAAAAAAAAAAAACTGTGCACATAAAATGGAGGCCGTTATGTGAGCTGCTAATCATGCACATCACTCCCCAATGAGGCTGAGAGGTGTTCCACCAAAGAAATGCTTACCAAACCAAAGACCAGGGGAGATGCAGGAAACAGACAGGTTTGTGTAACACAAGGGTCTCACTAACAAAGGCCTATTAAAACAGTTACATCACATATCGGCCCCTTGGTTAAACTGGTAACCTTGTGGCTGTACAGTACTGCTTCCAGGTCATTGGAGGGATGAGGGGAGTTGGTTTCGACAAGAGCCATAGAATTAGGGTAAAATGATGATTCAAATTGAACATTTGTAGCAGTGGGGGGGGGGGGGGGTTTGGAGAGTCACGGGGCCCCTGGATAATTTTTATGTAGGACTGAGAAGCTAAGTTCTGGTGACTTTTAAAAAAGGATATTCTACTCCAAATGAATGAAAAATAAATTCTGATGACACCATTTAAATGACAATTTCCACCTCCAGAAATGAGACCAATAACATAAACCACGTTTTCATCCAACCATTTCATGCGGATGAATTACCTGACGCATGAAAATAGTCACGACCTGGCTGATGTAAACATGAAACGGCGGTAAAATTTTATAAATGCCGACAGACAATTTGTTTGTTCGTTCGACGTGGTGGGATCTTTTTGTCATGCGATGATATGTTTGTGTGGTCCACCCACTACGATTGGGGAAAGCATGCAGTTTATTAGGCTACATATGAAATAAGTTATAATGAACTTCACAGAGTAGTGAATGTATAAGGTGATGAGCTTGACGCTCCTTTCCAATACATATCGAGGGTCTTATTCTGGTGACAGGATAATCGATGCTTGCCTACCGTTTGACAAATACAAATAATATCACTGTTATCCATAATCTCATAATGTAGGTAGCCTACCCACACAGTATCTGTGAGCTGTTGGCTAGAGCGCATGTGCCAAGACCAGAGTAGGAACATTTGCTATATAAAGCAACAGTTTATCTGACAAAACCATCTTGAAGAGTTGAAAATGCGATTTAACTTGTATTTTTCCATTCGGTATATGGGAATTTAATGGCAAAAGCAGATGATCAAATTTCGCATCAAAATCTGTCACAAATTGGATGAAAACCTAGCTATATTGGTAAAATTATTTATTAAAATTATTAACATATTGGACCATGCATATAGCCTTTGCATGGTCCATACTTTCAGGTATGGTATTAGCAATAAACATTTTCACCTGTAGCCCAACTGATGCAGCATTGTGGCTACAAATAAATAGGCTGAAGCATGGGGTTGCAAATTTTTGCATTTACCCTAGGGGTAATCATTAGCTAGATCCTAAATGTTATAAACTCAGCAAAAAAAGAAACGTCCCTGTTCCAGGACCCTGTCTTTCAAAGATAATTCGTAAAAATCCAAATAACTTCACAGATTTTCATTGTAAAGGGTTTAAACACTGTTTCCCATGCTTGTTCAATGAACCATAAACAATTAATGAACATGCACCTGTGGAACGGTCGTTAAGACACTAACAGCTTACAGACAGTAGGCAATTAAGGTCACAGTTATGAAAACTTAGGACACTAAAGAGGCCTTTCTACTGACTCTGAAAAACACCAAAAGAAAGATGCCCAGGGTCCCTGCTCATCTGCGTGAACATGCCTTAGCCATGCTGCAAGGAGGCATGAGGACTGCAGATGTGGCCAGGGAAATAAATTGCAATGTCCGTACTGTGAGACGCCTAAGACAGCGCTACAGGGAGACAGGACGGACAGTTGATCGTCCTCGCAGTGGCAGACCACGTGTAACAACACCTGCACAGGATCGGTACATCCGAACATCACACCTGCGGGACAGGTACAGGATGGCAACAACAACTGCCCGAGTTACACCAGGAACGCACATCAGTGCTCAGACTGTCCGCAATAGGCTGAGAGAGGTTTTGTCTCACCAGGGGCGATGGTTGGATTTGCGTTTATCGTCGAAGGAATGAGCGTTACACCGAGGCCTGTAAGTTCCACATGTCTGTGGAACTTGTTCAGTTTATGTCTCAGTTGAATCTTATGTTCATACAAATATTTACACATGTTAAGTTTGCTGAAAATAAACGCAGTTGACAGTGAGAGGACATTTCTTTTTTTGCTGAGTTTATTTTAACTGGTTAGCATCCTATTGATGAATTGAATGTCCCAAAAAACACGGGGTAAAATGCCCCATGCCTGTACTTCTCACAGAAACCACTTCCAGGTCACAATTTTCCCCCACAACACTTTCCCTGGTTGCCACTACTCTTGCTCAACAAATAAATATCATTTGTCTCATCACAATTTTTTAAGTCACTTAAAAAAAATATATATTTAGGTAGGGTGGCATTTTACCCCAAGTTACCCGACAATTGACCCGGGTTGCATTTTAGCCCCACTCTCCCCTATGCACTCACAGCGAATCGCAGAGCAGTAATGTGCTTAACCATGCCTCTGCTAAAAACACCAGGTTTAAAATGGTGCAGTTCGCCCATATTTAGGCGTTAAGAAATACATAAAGTAGGAATGCAAAGCTGGAAGATCCCCCTGTTTTTAACAAAGGCCATTAAAACGGCTGTTTCCCCCGCGATAGCAAGAATTGTTGTGCACTGACTGCTTGTTAGAATGCATGTTTCCCTCCCTATGGCACTCGTAACTTGAATGAGCCTCAAGAGGAATATTTCTCTCGCATATAACATACAACAAGCCAAATAGGTAAACAGAAGCTATTCTACTCTGGTGTAGTCTGATTTTTCTATTCATTACTCGTTTTGTTTGCAGACAAAAAGTAAATGTGGACTGTTCTAGAATCTTCAAAGTGCACCTTCGCAGAAATATTTAATGCTGCATTTTTTTTTTCTTCACGTGGCGGCAATAATTTTGCCGTGGCACAGAGGCACATGTAAATGACTGCAGCGAAAAGACTGAATTGAAGGTAACATTTAATTCTATGTGACCTGAAAGCCATATGGTTGGGGTTATGGGTTTTGGAACTTCACTCAGAATTCCATTCATTTTTTGATAGGGCTGCACTGAGCCACCATATAAAACATGACATTTGGAGCCATATTATCCATAAATCAGTTTCCATGACAAAGGCCCAGACTGGCGGTCACTAGGGTGGCAGTGTGACGCACAACCAGGGGACCGGTGACGTGTGACTTTGACAGCTGTCCGCCACCGTCCCCAAAACCAAGTCAGCTATTAGGACTTCCTGTGACAAAGATCAGCCCAATGTCACACACATCCTCCCTGCGCCCACTGTGTCCTCTACTCTCCTCACTCCTTACTCTGCTCTATCCCTCCCTCTTTCTCTGTCTATCTGTTCCTTCCCTCCGCTCGGTCACACTCGTTTGTTTTTAGTGGCCTTTTGAGTCCCTGTCCCCTACTCCCCCACAGTCTGGGAGTGGATTGCTTTAATAGACTGAGCTCGATGCAGTCCAATGATCACGTTCCCATTTCCTACCGTTAATTAGTTGGCCCACAGGGAGTTACAAAGCAGTGTGCATGTGAAGTGAGTGTCACAAATGACATGCATGTGATCAAATAATTAAAAAGTTAAATTCTATAAATAAACTATGAAGTATTAGGGATCCAATGTCAAACTTTTCATACACGTTTCCAAAAATTGGATGTTGGGGTTATATTGCTTCAGGGTCACTTCTCTCAATCATACCCCATTTGACCTTTCTTAAAACAGGGCATAGCAGGTCACTGGAGGAGAGATAATGTAAAAATTTGAGAAAGAGGAGGAAAAATTAGAGGAGAGGAGAACAGATGGCTACACATCTGCTTTCATCTGCACAGAGGGAGGTACCCAGCTGGACCCAACGCTTCCCTGGAATTCTGCTCCCAACAGGCATCGTGTCTTATCAACGAACCTAAACCTATTACGGATTAAAATTGTATTCTATGGCGGATTAATCTCTCATGCTGTGTACTAGTATTTCTGTCCTGCCAGATTAGTAAAGCATAACCCTGATGAGGAGACAGGAAGAAAACAGATTGAGAGTAGAGTGCCTGCTGTGACCCTAGGCTGCCTGTTACTGTAGCTTGAAGGGGAGCATAAACAGAGGATTCTGGAGGGAGGGGATTTGTATCTTTCAGGTTTGGGAAGGGTGGTGGACTGTACCTGTAAAGGTGTGTGGGTTAGGGCCTAAGGGGTGTAACTGAGGCGTAGATTGGGTAAGGATTGTAAGAGTACCTTGTGGTGGTGTGTAGTCATCAGAGTCTGTGTCGCTCTCGCTGCTGTCCTCCACTAGGAAGCTGGGGTAGTTCCATGACATGCTGACAATGCCGTCTGACTCGTGCAGCAGGATGTGGGCCAGCATGCGCCCATGGCAGTCCATCACGATCACCTGGCCGTCCGCAGTACCAAACAACACCTGCAGGGGGAGAGACATGACAACACAGTTACACAAAACCAGGGAGGGACACTAATGGTTAAGTCATCTTGGTCCTGGAATCTGGAATAGAATACAACTTTTATTGGCCATATGTACAGCGAACAATGGACATGTGTCTAGGTCCTAGAATCTAGTCTAGGATATTTCTGTCTACTAAAAATAATGAAAGTGCAGCGCTAGAGAGAGATGATCAGCTGGAGACAGAAACAAACTCTCCAACAAACTGAGCTGACATCGTGTCAGAGCACAGACAAAAAAAAAAACACCTCCCTAAGACAGATCATGTATATAAGCAGTGAGTCTGACTTGGAGCTGGGCAGCAGGGAGTCTGACTTGGAGCTGGGCAGCAGGGAGTCTGACTTGGAGCTGGGCAGCAGGGAGTCTGACTTGGAGCTGGGCAGCAGGGAGTCTGACTTGGAGCTGGGCAGCAGGGAGTCTGACTTGGAGCTGGGCAGCAGGGAGTCTGACTTGGAGCTGGGCGATATCTAATTACGTTGGTAAACAGTTTATCATAGCAATAAGGCACCTCTGGGGGTTTGTGGTATATGGCCAATATACCACGGCTAAGGGCTGTATCCAGGCACTCCGCGTCGCGTTGCGCATAAGAACAGCCCTTAGCCATGGTATATTGGCCACCAAAATGCCTGCTCACCCCAAATGGTGGAACTAAAATACTGTGGCTGTGGAAAAACACTTTGTCTTCCTTCCATCATGATCACAGAAATTGTTAGAACCTGGAGTTTTTCCTGGTCAGGTAAGGTCACATAAGGAAAAACTACTGACCCTAGTCAGTGACTACTTTCACTTTAATGTTCATAAAGAAGCAGTGTATGACGCATTACTGTATAATACATAACAAATAACAGAGAATAATACATATTAATATAACTAACAAATATACATGAATATAGCATATACAGAATCAGTCAAAAGTTGACACTTAATCATTCAAGGCTTTTTCTTTTTACTATTTTTCTACATTGTAGATTCCATGTGTTAACTTTCTACATTGTAGAATAATAGTGAAGACATCAAAACTATGAAATAACACATATGGAATCATGTAGTAACCAAAAAAGTGTTAAACAAATCAAAATATATTTTAGATTCTTCAAAGTAGACACCCTTTGCGTTGATGACAGCTTTGCACACTCTTGGCATTCTCTCAACCAGCTTCACCTGGAAAGCTTTTCCAATAGTCTTGAAGGAGTTCCCACATATGCTGAGCACTTGTTGGCTGCTTTTCCTTCACTGCGGTCCAACTCACTCAAAACCCTCTCAAATTGGTTGAGGTTGAGTGATTGTGGAGGCCAGGTCATCTGATGCAGCACTCCAACACTCTCCTTCTTGGTCAAATAGCCCTTACACAGCCTGGAGTGTGTTGGGTCATTGTCCTGTTGAAAAACAAATGATAATCCCACTAAGCACAAAGCATATGGGATGGCGTATCGCTGAAGAATGCTGTGGTAGCCATGCTGGTTAAGTGTGGCTTGAATTCTAAATAAATCCTTGACAGTGTCACCAGCAAAGCACCCCCACACATCACACCTCCTCCTCCATGGTGGGAACCACACATGTGGAGATCATCCGTTCACCTACTCTGCATCTCACAAAGACACGGAGGTTGACACGGCGGTTGGAACCATAAAATCTCAAATTTGGACTCATCAGACGAAAGGACAGATTTCCACCGGTCTAATGTCCATTGCTCATGTTTCTTGGCCCAAGCAAGTCTCTTCTTCTTATTGTTGTTGTCCTTTAGTAGTGGTTTCGACCATCTCGGCCTGATTCACGCAGTCTCCTCTGAACAGTTGATGTTGAGATGTGTCTGTTACTTGAACTTCGTGAAGCATTTATTTGGGCTGCAATTTGGCTTTTGCAACTGCACCTGAAGAAACGTTCATAGTTCTTGACATTTTCTGGATTGACTGACCTTCATGTCTTAAAGTAATGATGGACTGTTGTTTCTCTTTGCTTATTTGAGCTATTCTTGCCATAATATGGACTTGGTCTCTTACCAAATAGGGCTATCTTCTGTATACCACCCCTACCTTGTCACAACACAACTGATTGGTGCAAACGCATTAAGGAAAGAAATTCCACAATTGACAAGGCACACCTGTTAATTGAAATGCGTTCCAGGTGACTACCTCGTGAAGCTGGTTGAGAGAATGCCAATAGTGTGCAAAGCTGTCAACAAGGCAAAGGGTAGCTACTTTGAAGAATCTCAAATATAAAATATATTTGGATTTGTTTAACAATTTATTGGTTACTACATGATTCCATGTGTTAACTTAAACACAGCCCCCCCCCCCCCCCCCCGCCATCAAACCAAGGGGTCAGGTGGGTGTTACACAATTAGTGGTTCTGGAGCAAAACAGCTTCTGTGCACCATCAGGTGAGTAGTAGAGTATTAGAACTAGTTACCTGCTGGTCGTCAGGTGAGTAGTAGAGCAGTAGAACTAGTTACCTGCTGGTCGTCAGGTGAGTAGTAGAGTATTAGAACTAGTTACCTACTGGTCGTCAGGTGAGTAGTAGAGCAGTAGAACTAGTTACCTGCTGGTCGTCAGGTGAGTCGTAGAGCAGTAGAACTAGTTACCTGCTGGTCGTCAGGTGAGTAGTAGAGTATTATAACTAGTTACCTGCTGGTCGTCAGGTGAGTCGTAGAGCATTAGAACTAGTTACCTGCTGGTCGTCAGGTGAGTAGTAGAGTATTAGAACTAGTTACCTGCTGGTCGTCAGGTGAGTAGTAGAGTATTAGAACTAGTTACCTGCTGGTCGTCAGGTGAGTAGTAGAGCAGTAGAACTAGTTACCTGCTGGTCGTCAGGTGAGTAGTAGAGTATTAGAACTAGTTACCTGCTGGTCGTCAGGTGAGTAGTAGAGTATTAGAACTAGTTACCTGCTGGTCGTCAGGTGAGTCGTAGAGTATTAGAACTAGTTACCTGCTGGTCGTCAGGTGAGTCGTAGAGTATTAGAACTAGTTACCTGCTGGTCGTCAGGTGAGTCGTAGAGTATTAGAACTAGTTACCTGCTGGTCGTCAGGTGAGTAGTAGAGTATTAGAACTAGTTACCTGCTGGTCGTCAGGTGAGTCGTAGAGTATTAGAATTAGTTACCTGCTGGTCGTCAGGTGAGTCGTAGAGTATTAGAACTAGTTACCTGCTGGTCGTCAGGTGAGTCGTAGAGTATTAGAACTAGTTACCTGCTGGTCGTCAGGTGAGTAGTAGAGTATTAGAACTAGTTACCTGCTGGTCATCGGGGGTCCAGATACCACAGGTGATCTGGCTCTCCAGGTTGATCTCTGATGACCAGTGTCTCTGGCCGCTGACCGAGCCCACCAGGACAAAGCCATCACGGTAAGAGATGAGAGCCTGGGTACCGTCATGAGACCAGGTGAAGTCACTCACCTACAGGAAAAGGGGAGGAGGGGTTGCAGACAGGACAGGTCAGATATTGTACTCAATGGAGAACTTCCGTTGACCATCCTTTTTAGCACAGGGCTGCATCTGAAATAGGACCCTATTCCCTATATCGGTGTTTTCCAACTCCAGTCCTCGAGTACCCTCAATAGCAGGTAGCCTAGTGGTTAAGAGCGTTCAAATCCCCAAGCCGACTAGTTTAAAAATTTGTTGATGTGCCCTTGACCCCAATTGCTCCTGTAAGTTCCTCTGGATAAGAGCATCTGCTAAATGACATAAAATATAAGCACACATTTTGTTGTAGGCCCAGACAAGCACACCCAATTCAACTTGTCATCAAGCCCTCAATGAGTAGAATCAGGTGAGCTTTTCCAGGGCTTCAACAAAAATGTGTTCTGTTGGGGGTACTGAAGGACTGGAGATGGGGAAACACTGCCCTATATAGTGCACTACCAATGGCCCCCATTTGAGATTAGGGTGCCATTTTAGACCAGGACTAGGCTTATTCTGTGTCCAGGAAACTGGCCCATAGTGTAACCCACCTGAGCCCCGCGATCGTTGACCAGCTCCACAGACCAGCGGCCCTCGTACTGGATCCACACAAAGATCCCTCCGTCTGTGTCACAGGTGGCCAGCTTCTGAAAGGGCTCGTTCCACCGCACCAGCACCACCTTGACACACACCACAAGACAGGAGAACTCAGAATTACATGAGCACCATTTCGCCAGAGAGCCACATTTAGACACGGGAATAAAATCAATCAGAAAGTGAGTTAGTCTAATATCACCAGTGACGTAAAACAAGTCCTAATATCCTGAGTGTCTTAGATAACGAGTTTCTATCAATTTCCACTTCCTTTCATCATGCTGAGCCACTCAGAAGCAGAGCAAGGCAGAACAACTTCAGTGTCTGTCTGTCTTCTTTAAAACGCTTCAACAAGCTAACTCTCAAGTTATACTTCATACTCATAACTGAACACTCTAAGCAAGGGGGACCATTTGCACCCCACCTGCCCCCATCCAGAACTTCACTCAATCTGGAGAGAGGGCTGAGGGATGGGGGTGATGATAATGGAGTGGGGCCTGATTAGCTACTTTGGCTGAAGCGCTCACAGAAAAGGGGAAGAGTGTGAGAGAGAGAGAAAGACAGAGAGGGAGAAAGAAAGAGATGGAGCGAGTATGAGAGCGTTAGTAGACGTGAGTATGAGCGGTGCAGCTTGATGACCACAGAGTCAAAATGGATGATCCCACTGGCAACAGTGACTCGCAGATATATGGGCTTTTGCACTGACCCAGATGTCACTGAATAGACGGAGCCGTACAGCACTGTATCTGCGTCACGGCTCTGACCTTTAGGTAGTAACACTGAGGCGGGGGGGGGGGGGGGGTGAAAGTGCGACCTATGGCGCGTCTGCTTTGTCTCATTCTAATCCTTGTCTTTATCTCCCTCTAGTCTGTTTCTCTTACTCTCTTCATCTGCCTCCCCATCAGCCACTTTCTGCCATCCTCCCTCACTCTCTCTATGCATCTAAAACACACTTCTTTCCCTACCTCAAGCACCCATTCTCACTCCCTCTGTTTGTCTGGTCTTCTGTAGCGTGACTGCCTATTCCCAGAGGTATAATCCCATGCTTGGTGCACCTCTCCACAGACCCAAAGCACGTGGAAAACACACACACACACACACACACACACACACACACACACACACGCTTTATCAGGGCTTACACTGACTGCACGCCCATCAGATCAGCTCCCCTATGGGCTCAGACCTAGATTACCCCGCTAGGCTCTCTCTCTCTGCACTCCTATATAGCACAGGAACCACTTTCACTGTGTACAGTCACAGGTCAGAGTTGAAAACATAACCTGTTCTGGGGTCATGACCTCCGCTCAGGTACAACTGAGAGACAAGATAGGCAGAATTATAAAACAGATCTACACAATGTGCAGATTAAGTCCCTGTCCAAGCAAATGCACTATACTCAGTCAAACACACATTCAAAAAGGCTGAAGAATAAAGGATGTATTCACCAGCTGTCATCAGCCCTCCCAAACACAGTGTTGTTAGTATCTATTTGTACATACATAAACCCATCATCTCCACCTCCAGCTGGGCACAAAAGGTGAGTATCTGAACACCCATCCCTTCTACAGCCTCTCCTCACAGTCTAAAGCCTGAGTAATAAGAAGTCCACTACGTTAGATTTACAGTGCTCTCCCACCCACTCACTCTGGCATAAATCCTCCTGCAGTACTATAGGCCTGTCCCCAGTACACACCCACAGGGGAGCCACAGCACAATGAGACCAGGCCTGCTGCTTTAGGGCTGGAGATAGAACTGTAGGTCCTTATAATGATAGGTTTCTGTAGGGTAGGCATTCACACACAGCTGAAAGGACCCCTATCCATCATCAGGCTACAAAGTCACCAGGTGATGTGGGGGCCTCAGGGCAGGCAAAGAAAGCTCATTAGGTTTTCACCGTGATGATGACACTTTGTAGAGGCATGACCAGACTACACAGACAAGGGATGAACAAATAAATAACCAGACTGTTTTTCTAAAGGCTAGTCCCACCATTTTATTTTGGCCTATAGCCTGCTGCCACTGCACCGTCTACAACCTCACTGGAGCGAAACGTATTTGTCGGCCTGCATTATACAATCTGTTACAGCAGTAGTCAGGGGGCACAGGCCTGCATTATACAATCTATTACTGCAGTAGTCAGGGGGCACAGGCCTGCATTATACAATCTATTACTGCAGTAGTCAGGGGGCACAGGCCTGCATTATACAATCTGTTACTGCAGTAGTCAGGGGGCACAGGCCTGCATTATACAATCTGTTACAGCAGTAGTCCGGGGACACAGGCCTGCATTATACAATCTATTACTGCAGTAGTCAGGGGCACAGGCCTGCATTATACAATCTATTACTGCAGTAGTCAGGGGACACAGGCCAGCATTATACAATCTATTACTGCAGTAGTCAGGGGGCACAGGCCTGCATTATACAATCTATTACTGCAGTAGTCAGGGGGCACAGGCCTGCATTATACAATCTGTTACTGCAGTAGTCAGGGGCACAGGCCTGCATTATACAATCTATTACTGCAGTAGTCAGGGGGCACAGGCCTGCATTATACAATCTATTACTGCAGTAGTCAGGAGGCACAGGCCTGCATTATACAATCTATTACTGCAGTAGTCAGGGGGCACAGGCCTGCATTATACAATCTGTTACTGCAGTAGTCAGGGGGCACAGGCCTGCATTATACAATCTATTACTGCAGTAGTCAGGGGGCACAGGCCTGCATTATACAATATATTACTGCAGTAGTCAGGGGCACAGGCCTGCATTATACAATCTATTACTGCAGTAGTCAGGGGGCACAGGCCTGCATTATACAATCTATTACTGCAGTAGTCAGGGGGCACAGGCCTGCATTATACAATCTATTACTGCAGTAGTCAGGGGGCACAGGCCTTCATTATACAATCTATTACTGCAGTAGTCAGGGGGCACAGGCCTGCATTATACAATCTATTACTGCAGTAGTCAGGGGGCACAGGCCTGCATTATACAATCTATTACTGCAGTAGTCAGGGGGCACAGGCCTGCATTATACAATTTGTTACTGCAGTAGTCAGGGGGCACAGGCCTGCATTATACAATCTATTACTGCAGTAGTCAGGGGGCACAGGCCTGCATTATACAATCTATTACTGCAGTAGTCAGGGGGCACAGGCCTGCATTATACAATCTGTTACAGCAGTAGTCAGGGGCACAGGCCTGCATTATACAATCTATTACTGCAGTAGTCAGGGGGCACAGGCCTGCATTATACAATCTGTTACAGCAGTAGTCAGGGGGCACAGGCCTGCATTATACAATCTGTTACAGCAGTAGTCAGGGGGCACAGGCCTGCATTATACAATCTGTTACAGCAGTAGTCAGGGGGCACAGGCCTGCATTATACAATCTGTTACAGCAGTAGTCAGGGGCACAGGCCTGTACCCCTTGATTAGATGGGGAGGAAATACAAATACAGAGATCCTGATAACAGCTTTGGTTACACACACACACACACACACACACACACACACACACACACACACACACACACACACACACACACACACACACACACACACACACTACCAGTCAAAGGTTTGGACACACCTACTCATTCAAGGGTTTTTCTTTATTTTTACTATTTTCTACATTGTAGAATAATATAGAAGACATCAAAACTATGAAATAACAAATATGGAATCATGTAGTAACCAAAAAAAGTATTAAACAAATAAAACTATATTTAATGTTTTAGATTCTTCAAAGTAGCCTCCCTTTGCCTTGATGACAGCTTTGCACACTCCTGGCATTCTCTCAAAACGCGTCATGAGATGGTCACCTGGAATGCATTTCAATTAGCATGTGTGCCTTGTTAAAAGTGAATTTGTGGAATTTCTTTCCTTCTTAATGCGTTTGAGCCAATCAGTTGTGTTGTGACAAGGTAGGGGTGGTATACAGAAGATAACCCTATATGGTGAAAGACCAAGTCCATATTATGGCAAGAGCAGCTCAAATAAGCAAAGACAAATGACAGTCCATCATTACTTTAAGACAATCCAGAACATTTCAAGAACTTTGAAAGATTCTTCAAGAGCAGCCGCAAAAACCATCAAGCGCTATGATGAATCTGGCTCTCATGAGGACTACCACAGGAAAGGAAGACCCAGAGTTACCTCTGCTGCAGAGGATAAGTTCATTAGTTACCAGCCTCAGAAATTGCATTCCAAATAAATGCATCCCAAATACATGCTTCACAACATCAACTGTTCAGAGGAGACTGCGTGAATCAGGCCTTCATGGTTGAATTGCTGCAAAGAAACCACTACTAAAGGACACCAATAATAAGAAGAGACTTGCTTGGGCCAAGAAGCACGAGCAATGCACATTAGACAGGTGGAAATCTGTCCTTTGGTTCGATTAGTCCAAATTTGAGATTTTTTGTTCCGACCGCCGTGTCGCCGCATGTGTGGTTCCCACCGTGAAGCATGGAAGAGGTGGTGTGATGTGTGGGGGTGCTTTGCTGGTGACACTGTCTGGCACACTTAACCAGCATGGCTACCACAGCATTCTGCAGCGGTACGCCATCCCATATGCTTTGTGCTTAGTGGGACCATCATTTGTTTTTCAACAGGACAATGACCCCAAACACACCTCCAGGCTGTGTAAGGGCTATTTGACCAAGGAGAGTGATGGAGTGCTGCATCAGATGACCTGGTCTCCACAATCACCTGACCTCAACCCAATTGAGATGGTTTGGGATAAGTTGGACCGCAGAGTGAAGGAAAAGCAGCCAAATAGTGCTCAGCAAGTGTGAACTCCTTCAAAACTGCTGGAAAATAATTCCTCATGAAGCTGGTTGAGAGAATGCCAAGAGTGTACAAAGCTGTCATCAAGGCAAAGAGTGGCTACTTTGATGAAAGTAAAACATAATATATTTTGATTTGTTTAACACTTTTTTGGTTACTACATGATTCCATATGTGTTATTTCATAGTTTTGATGTCTTCACTATTATTCTACAATGTAGAAAACAGTCAAAATAAAGAAAAACCCTTGAATGAGTAGGTGTCCAAACTTTTGACTGGTACTGTACACACACACACACACACACACACACACACACACACACACACACACACACACACAATAGGGGAGAGCGTGCGTATTTAGCCCTGTGTAGGGCTGGGGGGGATTAGTGTGAGCTGGTCAGGCGGCCCGAGGGGGACAGCTGAGTGCCTGGACCGCACAGTGACGCAGCGATTTAGGGGATCAGACGTCACATGGAGACAGACAGGATCAGACTTGGCAGCTACAGAACTCACAGGGCCCAGGGAAACAGCGCACTAAAACAGGACAGCCCCAGATACAGGCTAAACCAGCATAGTAGCCTAACTTTAACCTGTCCGGGGCCTTTACAAGGATTCTCATTTAAAGGGCAGGAACGGGAAAACTATACCAATGTACAGCCACATAATAAGAATATTACTACTAGGATATATACAGTGAGCGCCAAAAGCATTGTGACAGTGACACATGTTGTTGTTTTGGCTCTGTACACTTTGGATTTTAAATGATACAATGACTGAGGTTAAAGTCTGCTATAATTTGAGGGTATTTTTATCCATATCGAACTGTTTCGAAATTACAGCACTTTCTGTATATAGTCCCCCCATGTTAAGGGAACAAAAGTAATGTGACAAATTCACGTGTATTAAAGTTGTCAAAAGTTTTGTATAAATATCATACCCCCCAAAAAATGCTAACCTCCCTTGTTATTGTAATGGTGAGAGGTTAGCATGTCTTGGGGGTAAGATATAAAATGCTAACCTCCCTTGTTATTGTAATGGTGAGAGGTTAGCATGTCTTGGGGGTAAGATATAAAATGCTAACCTCCCTTGTTATTGTAATGGTGAGAGGTTAGCATGTCTTGGGGGTAAGATATAAAATGCTAACCTCCCTTGTTATTGTAATGGTGAGAGGTTAGCATGTCTTGGGGGTATGATATTTCTTCGTCTATAAATTTCTCACTCAATCACGATTCATTCAGGATTATCCGTAATCATGGCAGTATCCACATTAATGTAGAAGTGTCTAGAAACATTTTATTCTTAAAACGGGAGGTCTATGTACAAAAAGTGCGGTAATTTGTCAAAAGGTTCACTCGATATGGATGAAAGAAACCCTCAAATGAAACATGACAGTCTGTACTTTAACCTCATAGACAGTGTATCATTTCAAGTGCTGCAGTACAGCGCCAAAACAAAAAATGTCACTGTCCCATAACATTCAATAAGTCTGATCACAAAATATAAAAACATAAAATAAAAAACACTTTCTCTGCCTCTCCCACTAATAACGGCATTCAGGTAACAGAGAGGCGCCAAGTTCAAATCCCCTTAACGCTAATATCCTGACAACTGCAGGCCGTTGACCACTTTTACCTGGAAAGTTGGCAGCAGCAGCTGACAATTGGCAGGCTGGCAGTGAGTGTCATTGTGGCCCTGGCCCCTGCCTGTGACTCAGGGACCCAGCAGAGAACCAGCAGGGACCCACGGAGGACCCGGCCAGCCTCACTGAGGTGGCAAATCAAATAAAGGGACAACTGTACCATGCATTGCCCAAGCAGCCCAGTTAGCAGAAGGGGAGAGGACACTTACAATGAATAGAACGGGCATCCCCATTCAAGTTGCCAGGGTTAGAGGTTCCAAGCCGTCCTATTCATTCTATTTCTATGACTGGTACAACCAGTAGAGGAGAGGAGTGAGGACAAAGGTCTGCTGGATCCTTGGTTCTCAAGGTGGAGGGAGGTGTTCTTTATACAGGGAAATGGAGATGAGGGCAGGTTCTGCTGATGTGCAAAAAGGCATCTTAGAACAAAGTGAGAACAAACTTATCCAGCTGTGCCAAATGGAGTACACTGAGTGTACAAAACATTAAGAACACCTGCTCTTTCCATGACTGACTGACCAGGTGAAAGCTATGATCCCTTATTGATGTCACCTGTTAAATCCACTTAAAATCAGTGTAGATTAAGTGGAGGAGACAGCTTAAAGAAGGATTTTTAAGCCTTGAGACAGTTGAGACATGGATTGTGTTTGTGTGCCATTCAGAGGGTGAATGGGCATGACACAAAATGTAGGTGCCTTTTAACTGGGTATGGTAGTAGGTGCCAGGGTCACCGGTTTGTGTCAAGAACTGCAACACAGCTAGGTTTTTCACTTAACAGTTTCCCGTGTGTATTAAGAATGGTCCACCACACAAGGACATCCAGCCAACTGGACACAACTGTGGGAAGCATTGGAGGCACATGGGCCAGCATCCCTGTGAAACGCTTTCGACACCTTGTAGAGTCCATGCCCTGACGAATTGAGACTGTTCTGAGGTCCAAAAAATATTAGGAAGATGTCATTGCCCTTAGAAGCTGATCTAATATCAGTATAATGTTTTTGCCCCTGATGGTCATTATTAGGATTGGGGGAGCGTAAACTGATCCTAGATCAGATCCAACTCTCTGGGCATGTGTTAACATCCTGTTCAGGTTTTCAGCAACATTTAGATAATTACAATCAGCACCCATCTAGGCAATATTTAGGCCTACACACAGCAATAAAAGACATGCACTGCACAACAAAGACAAACCATGTTAAAGAGGTGCTTGTCCAATAACTTGTAACTCAGTGACAGAAGAGCATTCTCCTCAGTGACCCTCTCTGTGATGGGAACTAAGGACAGCCCGCCTGAATCAGCCAGCACACTATAAAACGTAAAGACGCAGTCAAGCGTCTTACAGAATACAGACAGAGCAGACATGTAGAGAGAGGGACACACACACACATACTCCTCCTTTCCCCCAACTCCAGCTCTCCTCTGTCTCAGTGTCTGACGTGACATTAAATCAGACCCGGAACTGAATTAGAGAAAAACGCTGCGCTAGGACCAACGCAGGGGTGCGGGGGGGGTGATTTGCAGCCGGACACCAGGACAGGACCTTCGGGGTAGGTATGGAGATATTTTATGGGAAGATGGAGCGTTGAGTAGGGGCTTTATTAAATATCGATATCTGATAATATGACACAGATGACTGGTCCTAATGGAAGGTTAGGATGAGTAGAGGAGTAGCCACTGGCAGACTAGTGGGATTTGTCTGGTTTTACCATGGAGTTGGCAGGGTTTCCGCTATCACTGCATAGGCGGCGCAAGACCCCCTTCAAAAACACACATATCCCTGCACCTGAGAGGAGACGAGTGTGAATTGCATAACAACGTCCTCTCCAAGGATAGATTAGCAGCTAAAGCTGTCACTAAGCACACTGGCCTGTGACACCAAACACAGCACATGCCACTGAGGCCAGGGTCACTCACTCTCTTCCTTCCTGAAGGGGCTCTGGAGTGAAAACAGAGAGGTAGAGGCATGTAGGGTTGGGCGATGTCAACTTTTCTCCTATCGTGATTATGTACCCATAAAACATTGTGAGATATATGATTCTTTCAGCCCCATTGGCCACTGCCCACCCCCCCAAAATAACAGTAATTAACAAAAACTCAGCTAAAACGACAGTTGGGCTATAGCGCGAAATCTAATGCAACTTTATGACAACACCTTCATAGGCTAGAATATTTTGGAAATAAGCTACTGTTCATAACTTCAACTTGTCTTAAAGCTAGTATGATAGGCCCGTAGGAGGAATGAGGATGGGTTATTGGCCATTTGGCTTTCAACCTCGCATGGATCATTTCTTTCTTAAGCTTAAACTTGTAATAAATAAAAAAAATCTATAGGCTTTTGATATTGTTTGATTTGTCCAATTTTTATTGATCTGACTACTTAAGTTTTTAGGCTAAACAAATTACTTTGAGATGGAACTCTGTTACATTCCTTGTTTGATCTAAAATAAAACAATGAAGCGCAGCCTTCAGTCATATTCATACCAAATGAAGAGAGAAGGGAACATAGGCTACATAAAAATAAATACTTACATGGTTTAGGTTATAGCCTAATGCCCATGCATCTGACAGAGAGAGAAACAATATCTTTCTGACTGGACATTTTGCGCTGCTTTGGCGGGCTTCTCCACTCTGTCTGGCATACATTCCTCTCTTGTGTTCTGTAGGCTATATTAAAACAAATTTATTGAAATAGGCTACAGCAAATAGGAATAGGCAAATTACTCGGAACGTCACTTGTGCGCTACCAAGTTCAAATAGGCTAAACCATCGTCTGTCACCATCACCTGTCAATACATGATGTCGTCCCCGTCGACAACTGATGTCTATCATCTATCATGTCTAATATCGCCCAACCCTAGAGGGATGTAGAAAAGAGAGGGGTGCTCAAAAGACATGAGGAAGGGAGAGCTGCCGGAAAGAGGGCAGAGGAAGACAGGTTATGGGAGGAAAGAGAAGGAGGGGGCAGTAAGCAGGAGAGAGGGGCGTCAGAGGAACATGAATGGGGTGCTAGAGGAAAGTCACAGAAAGCAGGTAGAAACCAAGAGAAGCATGAAAGGAAAGAGGATAGGCAGAGCTAGAGACATAAACCCCCCTGAAGTCTGAAAAGCAGCCAAGCCTATGTCCGCAATATGAAATGGTATGACTGTGTGCAGATATAAACCTTGATTTAAAGCAGGGTACTGCCAGAGACCTCACAATACTATCACAATACTTAGATGGCAATATGATAAGTATTGTGATTCAATACTGTTATTTTATTGCAATTTGATGTTCCAAACATACTGTTTTGGAACACCTTCCTAATATTGAGTTGCACAACCTTTTGCCCTTAGAACAGCCTCAATTCGTTGGGGCATGAACTCTACAAGGTGTTGAAAGTGTTCCACAGGGATGCTGGCCCATGTTGACTCCGATGCTTCCCACAGTTGTGTCAAGTTGGCTGGATGTCCTTTGGGTGGTGGACCATTCTTGATACACATGGGAATCTGTTGAGCATGGGAAAACCCAGCAGCGTTGCAGTTCTTGACAGAAACCAGTGCGTCTGGCACCTACTACCATACCCCATTCAAAATGCACTTAAATCGTTTGACTTTCCCATTCACCCTCAATGACACACATACACAATCCATGTCTCAATTGTCTGAAGGCTTAAACATCTTTCTTTAACCTGTCTCCTCTCCTTCATCTACACTGATTGAAGTGGATTTAACAAGTGACATCAATAAGGGATCATAGACTAACCAACTGAAAGCTATGTCATGGAAAAAGCAGCAGAAATAAAAAAAGTGCTGAAAACATGTTGATTAACTATTTAAAAAGAAGACGGAGAACAAGCTATAGAATGAAAAATACCGTAGTTTTGGCGCAGGTACAGTCCCCTAGCGCCAGATAGCTATAGTAAAAAAAAATATATATCCAATTTTATTTTATCAATACATCTGCCTCAAATATCGATATAATATCATATAATTTTCCCTCCCCATCACTACCATGCATCCACTAGGACCAATTAAGACTGTATGAACTAGACCCATCTAGTCTATCATACCATAGTAAAGGCTAAAGAAGAGAGGGCAAAGGCACAGAGAGAGAGAGATGTTCTGAGGTTATTCTGGTTGCAAATTTAAACATTCTGTTAGCAGCATTATTCTGTAGACAGTTTTTGCCATGACCTCAGATCTGTAAACTAAGACCAGTTTGTGCAGTGAAGAGGCTGGTAAACAGGTAGCAGTGTCCCCAGGGTCTGGTAGCATAGGTAATAGTGCCCCCAGGGTCATGTATGTCTCTCTGTAGAATGCTTGGTCTGTCTGAAACATGCAATCACACTACATAACACTAGGCTCAGGGCAGGCATGTTGAAAAACAGACTCCAGACTGAACCCATGGGTACTGGGAGGTGTGTGTGAGAGTGTGTGTCTGCACATTGTCTACTGCTGCAGAGGGGCTTGAGATGGTGTGTCACACTTCAAATACCACAAAGTTAACACACACCTTGCAGCCTGGTGTGCCTCCATAAACCTTCATTTCGGAGTCTGCAGTAACGGTCCACAAAGGATTTTTTTCTAATTTCTTATTTTTAGCCCCAAAAGTAAAACAGGCCCCTTGAGATTGGCACTGTTAATGTTCCTACATCAGATCAAACACAAAACACGCACGCACACACAAAATAGAACAAAAAGCCAAGGCTGTGTTGTCATCAGAAGGACTGATAGGACTCCCATTGGGATTATAGGCCTACTGCTGCATTGGAATTAGATTGACAGTCATAACATCTATTTTTATATTAAAATACAGACACTCCCACTATAAAGGCGCTGCTTCTTTTGAATTGCGTTTTAAAATTAGTCACAAAGCAGACAGAGTGTCACTGCTTATAATAAGCTGTTTTACGGTCTTGTCGATTTGGACTAATCTGGGCTTTTTGTTTTGGTTCAAAATGGATTTGCAGTGAAGATGGTGGTGTTAGAACAGATTATAATGGAGTAAGATGTCTTCATCTAAACACACACACACATCCCATGATGACACTCAATGAGATGGACATGGAACATCCCAAAATCAAGCTGACATGAGAGGACTGAGGACCTAGCATACACGAGACAGCTCGATAGAAATAAAGCAAAATAAGGTTTATGACCAGAAATGAACAGATAATCACATTATCTACCCCTTTCCATCTCCCTGTGTCTGTTTAACATCTCCCTTCAACTATCACTACCTTGGTTTCTCCCTCTCTCACAGAAACAAGTAGGCTGCCCTGCACAGACTTCTACTTCCATCTCCCTCACTCCCTCTCTTTGAAGTGACAGAGCCTGTGCTCAAGCCACAACTGATGCAATCTCCAGAGCAAGTGTCTCATCCCTGGATCTTGATGCTTTTTCTCTGGCCTGCAAACACTCTCTTCCCCTTTCTCGCCCTCTGCACCTCCCTCTTCTAACACCTACTCTTATAACCTTTTATAATTATCTCCCACTCAGTGACCCTCTATCCCCCTCTCCACTCCCACCTCTACTTCTCTCCGCCCCCCTAGCTTAGGGTAAATAAACAAACATTAAATCTGGGAGGTGGGAAAAATATTTGACGACTTTGCCATTACCTTGACATGACTTCTTCAGACACTCATATTATTTAACCTAACAATAGGTGTGTAGGTGCGGCCACAGAGCTCAGTCTCCTGCAGCCTCTCCTCTCCTGCCAGCTTAAAGAGATTCTCCGATACTTTTGCATACAGCCAGTAGTTCTGAAAATAGCACTGACTCACGAGCCAAAAGTGGTCCCTGAAAACTGTATCACGCCACATACAGTGCCAACAGAAAGTATTCACACCCCTTTACTTTTTCCAAATATGTTGGTGTTACAAGGTGGGGAAAAATGTATCTCTCATTTTTTGTCAATGATCTACAGATTAAAAAAAATAAAAATTTAAACAAAATGTTTGAATTTATAATAGCTTGATTAGCTAAGTATTCAATCCCCTGAATCAATACATGTTAGAATCAACTTTGGCAGCGATTACAGCTGTCTTTCTGGGTAAGTCTAAGAGCTTTGCACACCTGGATTGTACAATATTTATACATTATTTAATTGTTTTATTCTTCAAGCTCTGCCAAATTGGTTCCTAGAGAGCTATTTTCAAGTCTTGCCATAGATTTTGATTTAAGTCAAAACTGTAACTAGGCCACTCAGCAACATTCAGTGCATTTGGCCTTATGTTTTAGGTTAATGTCCTGTTGAAAGGTGAATGTCTCCCAGTGTCTGTTGGAAAGCAGAATGAACAAGATTTTCCTCTAGGATTTTGCCTGTGCCTAGGCTGGACAAAGTAGAATTACTGTTTAACGTATGACCCACCTTACTTTTCTCCACACCCCGCAAAAATCTAAATCAAACGGAATGCGTTTGAAGTGATGATGCGCCCCCGAAAACAGCTAGCATGTCCAGCAAAGTATATCGCCAGTGGCACGCACGCACACACTTCATGCAGATCAGCAGCTCCACAATGATGTGACCGACTGGCTCCAAAGTGGGGGCTTTTTGTGGAAGCCAGACGAGACAATCCAAGGAGGATGTAGTGAGCAAAGTTACTGGGCTGGAATTTAGTCAAGCTTGCTCTTTATAGATTTATGCTTCTAATTGAGCATGTTATACAAAAACATTTTTGATGATAGAGTATAGCCTATGGCTGGATTTATGTATTTTTTCCAATGCTACATTAATTTGGCAGACCTAACTTAATTGACCCTCTTTCTACAAGGCCTAGTCTATGAGAGGCCTAATCATATTTCTATGGATATTTTATTAACACCTATAGGCTATAGATATGCATTCAGGTAATGAACTCATTATTATACATCAACATTTTAATTTGATTACAATTATTTGGCAATCATTCTTGAATTAGATTATTTTATTTTTTAAATTGTCTACTCTATACATCACATTAAATGACAAGATTGGATTGAACTTTTTTTATTTTATATCAGGAATAAATTAACTGTCACAAGCTATACTTCCCACTGTGTTTAATTTCTCATGGTTATAACAACATTGTAACATCTTCATTCTTTTTAAGAAAAATAGTGTAGGTTTTCACATGGAATAATATAACTCTTGAAGCTCACATTAGGCCTAGGGCCTGCACAAGTGTCTAGGACAATGTGGTAAAGTACTGTTATTCCTTATCCACTTAAATGTTTTTATTTATTGTTTAATTTAAAAAATAAAACATTCGCTCGCTCGCCACACTTTTCTAGGGGAAAATCCGTTAAACAGTGAATCAATTTTGTCTGGCCTTAGCTAAATTACGTTTCTTTTTTTCATAAACTCCCTAGTCCTTGCCGATGACAAGCATACCCATAACATGATGCAGCCACCACCATGCTCGAAAAAATGAAGAGTGATACTTAGTGGTGTGTTTGTATGTTACCTCAGGCCAATACTTCACTATCACATATTTACAATGCAACATCCATGCATATGTGTGTGTAGAGTGTGTGTCTTATGTGTATGCGCCTGTGTGTCTCTTCACAGTCCCCGCTGTTCCATAAGGTGTATTTTTCTTTTTTTTAAATAAATGTTTTATCTGATTCTACTGCTTGCATCAGTTACCTGATGTGGAATAGAGTTCCATGTAGCAATGCCTCTATGTAGTACTGTGCGCCGCCCATAATCTGTTCTGGACTTGGGACTGTAAAGAGACCTTTGGTAGCATGTCTTGTGGGGTATGCATGGGTGTCCGAGCTGTGTGCTAGTAGTTTAAAAACAGACACCTCAGTACATTCAGCATGTCAACACTTACAAAAAGTAATGAAGTCGATCACTCCTCCACCTTGAGCCTTACATGTATATTATTATGGTTAGCCCTCTGTGTACATTTAAGGGCCAGTCGTGCTGCCCTGTTCTGAGCCAATTGTATTTTTCCGAGGTCCCTTTTTGTGTCACAAGACTGAACAGTACTCCAGGTGTGACAAAAACTAGGGTCTGTAGGACCTGCCTTGTTGATAGTACTGTTAAGAAGGTAGAGCAGAGCTTTATTATGGACAGACTTTTCCCCATCTTAGCTACTGTTGTATCAATATGTTTTGACCATGACAGTTTACAATCCAGGGTTACTCCAAGCATTTTAGTCATCTCAATTTGCTCAATTTCCACATTACTTATTACAAGATTCAGTTGAGGTTTAGGGTTTAGTGAATGATTTGTCCCAAATACAATGCTCTTAGTTTTTGAAATATTTAGGACTAATTTATTCCTTGCCACCCATTCTGAACCTAACTGCAGCTCTTTGTTAAGCGTTGCAGTGATTTCACTCACTGTAGTAGCTGACATGTATATTGTTGAGTCATCCGCATACAGACACACTGGCTTTACTCACTTCACAGAATTCAAAATTACAATACTTCATAATTTCAACAGTTATACTTGGATGTGTAGTGTCAGCGTTTGTTGATGGCATGTCTTGCCTAAGTTTGCTAATCTTGCCAATGAAAATCATTAAAGTAGTTGGCAATATCAGTGGGTTTTGTGATGAGACATCTGATACAATGAATGATGGAGCAGAGTTTGCCTTTTTGCCCCAAATTTCATTTAAAGGTGCTCCAAAGCTTTTTACTATCATTCTTTATGTAATTTTTCTTTGTTTCATAGTGTAGTCATTTATTTTTATTCAGTTTAGTCACATGCTTTCTCAATATGCAGTATGTTTGCCAATCGGTTGTGCAGCCACACCTATTTGCCATTGCTTTGCCTCATCCCTCTCACCCAATGTTTTTCCTCATCAATCCACAGGAATTTAACAGTTTTTAACAGTAAGTTTCTTAAATGGGTGGGTGCTTATTAGTAACTGGAATTTCATAAAATGTGTCAAGTGCAGTGTCTGGTTGCTCCTTATTACACACCACAGACCATAAATATTCTTTACATCAACAACATAGGAATCACTACAAAACTTGTATGACCTCAAACACTATATTAGGCCCATCCTTTGGACCTTTTGTTTTCCTAGACATGGCTACTATACTGTGATCACTAAATCCAATGGATTTGGATAATGCTTTAAAAGCACATTTCTGCAGCATTAGTAAACATGTGATCAATACAAGATAATGATTTCATTCCTGTGCTGTTTGTAACTACCCTGGTAGGTTAACTGATAACCTGAAACAGGTTGCAGGCACTAGCTACAGTGTTGGATTTCCCCCAAAGACAATGCTTTGTATTCGGACATAAAGTTTTAAAAAATTGCCACATTTATTGCAGTTTTACTTTTGTGCCTTATGGCAAACAGGATGCATGTTTTAGAATAGTTGTATTCTGTACAGGCTTCCTTCTGTTCATTCTGTCAATTAGGTTAGTATTGTGGAGGATAGGGACGCACTGATATGTCATTTTTGGCCGATACCGAAATCCAATATTTTCCTTGCCAACAAAAAAACAATATCGATAAATGATATAAAAAAATGTTGCTGCCTTTTAAGCATTCTAGTACAGTTAAATAGTTAACACACACACACACACACACAGCGGTCTAAAGCACTGAATCTCAGTGCAAGAGGCGTAACTACAGTCCCTGGTTCAAAACCAGGCTGTATCACATCCGGCCGTGATTGGGAGTCCCATAGGGTGGCACACAATTGGCCCAGCGTCGTCCGGGTTTGGCCGGGGTAGGCCGTCAATGTAAAAAACTATTTGTTCTTAACTGACTTGCCTAGCTAAATAAAAGGTTACACACAAAAAAGTTATTTTGTTGGCATTTACGTATGTCCCCATTACCAGTAAAACACAATCAAAACCTATTTATTTCACTAACTTGCTGTGCTGTTTCGTTGTTCAGTCGTTTCATTCTCAACCAGGATTTCATCATACATGTCAAGCAGTGAAGTTTTAGCTCTGTCTGTCCATGGCCTCTTCTGTCGTGGGTCCTCTTCCTCGGTGCGCACTGTCACTGTGTCCGTTTCCATCTTATCCAGCTGTGTCTAACATTTCACATAAACCCTGTTTCTTGTCTGCATCGAAGTAGCGGTCCTTGTACCTAGCATTGAGCATGGTGGCGACACAGTAAAGAGGCTCAGAGAGAATGTCACCGAATGTCTTATTCACAGCCTCGAGTACTTTTGTAAGTTAACCCCACGGTCTGTGTCGGCAGTTGTTGACCAGGAGTTTCAATGCCATGACAGAGGGTATCACGTCCGCTGCAGAGGATGAGCTTATTTCTCCAGTCAGTTGTTCGAATGGCGCTAGGAGTGTATTCATGTTTCAAACATGTTCTCAAATGCCATTGAAATGGCAGCAGTGGTATGAGAACCAGCACATTCTTGAGCATGCAACATGGCTTTCTTCAGTATGAAATCCTTGTCGACCCACTGTGCTGTCAGACTCAGCATGCTCATGGGGCTGGTCCAAATGTCAGTCGTGAAGCTAATAGCAGGAACACCCATAGCAAGTAGCTCATAGATGTACATTTCAACAATACTGTGCAACTCCGGTAGGGCAACATCTGAAAAATAGTGTGTATCGGGGCTCGACCAGTCGGTGAAAGTCAACATCATCCACGACAGAGGACGGTTGATTGTCATGGGCAATGAATTCCATTATCTTGGCGTCAATGGATTTCACCTTTGAGTTGTCTCGCTGAAATGATCTTACTCTTTCAGATGACTGCTCAACTTCAACTGGTTTAATTGTTGGAAGTCTGCCCTTAGTATTTTTCTGTTTTTGTTCTGTGTAGCGCTGTATTTTTCGTGGCGTCATTACATCATCTACTTAAGTTATATAGGTATGCACATCAGCTTTGACATCGGTTTTTCACATCGCCGTTAAACTTGACAGACATCAGGCCGATGCCAATGTTGGCATTTTTAGCTAATATCGGCCGATTCCGATATGCTCAACGATATATCGTGCATCCCTAAGGGATCCATCCTCAGTTTTTGCCTATCACAGCCATTAAACTCTGCAACTGTTTTAAAGTCACCATTGGGCTCATTGTGTAATCCCTGGGGGGTTTCCTTCTTCTCCGGCAACTGAGTTAGGGAGGATGTCTGTATCAGGCTGTAACACAACAAAATGTGGAATAAGTCAAGAGGTGTGAATACTTTCTGAAGGCATTGTATGTGCACCATCTCATGGCTTTCCCTCTCTGCTGTGTCCACTGAGCCATTGGACCTGACCCGCAACTTCATTGGACAATGCTGAGCAATCCTCTTGCTAGCTATCACTCAAATGCGAGGGGCTGAAGCTTATTGGCTAGAACTCAAATTGCTAGGGGCTGGCCCACATGAGGGGAAATGTAGGGAATATGGCACAGCACAGCACAGCTTCAAGAAAAGTGGCTTTCAAACTAGGGATTTCGTGGCCAATTGAGGTAAAACAGTAATTCTGCTCATAGATTATGCATGTATGAACTACACATTGACACATCCAGTCCAAAGCGGGAGATTTTAAAAAACACTTTCTGAGTCACCAAAGTACCGGAGCATGTCTTTAAAAGCATTTCTCTTCCTTCCCTGCGACCCACTCCTGTCCAGGATCCAAACGTGCTAAACAACCCATAACTGTCTCTGCTCTGGTGATTATGACCAATCTAAATCTTGTCGGTCGCAGTTATTGACCTTGGCTGTTCTGTTAGAGATCACATTAGATTGTGGCCTATTCTATTCTGTGAGGTGTCTTATTTAACACAAAGGTACATCATTACCCATGCTGACAAAGTACAGCGGCAGAACTGCTGATAAAGTGGATTTTCCTGTTCAGGCCAGCAGCCAGTCACATAAATATAGAGTGGAGACCCTGGTCAGCTGGTCATGGGAGTGGGTTCTCTCCTCTCTTCACTACTCACCAGAGCGCTGATGTGATGTGAGTAAGCACATTCGTCAGAACCTGATAGAATTCATTAGGCAAACTCATTTCCACACTGTCAGAGACACCGAATTATGCGCCCGGCTACCAAATTATGGATTTTACATTTCCCAAAGCATATGCTTATTTATTGCTTTATATGAAATATGGTCTGGGGAAGGATATTACAGACTTCATTACTAGGGAAAGTGTGAAAGGGGGAACTGTTGTTTCGGATGAACATGTACTTGAATGAACGTGTCTGGAAGTGGGTAAAATGACAAATCAACCAAAATCCCTTAAAAGCACACACACACCTATTGGGCACAGACAGATGTTTCACCTTGTCGGCTCGGGTATTCAAACCAGCGACCTTTCGGTTACTGGGCCAATGCTCTAACCCAGTGGTTCCCAAAAATTTTATAGTCCCGTACCCCTTCAAACATTCAACCTCCAGCTGCGTACCCACTCTAGCACCAGGGTCAGCGCACTCTCAAATGTTGTTTTTTGCCATCATTGTCAGTCTGCCACACAAACACACTATACGATACATTTAAACATAATGTGAGAGTTGTCACAACCCGGCTCGTGGGAAGTGACAAAGAGCTCTTATAGGACCAGGGCACAAATAATAATAATCAATCATTTTGCTCTTTATTTAACCATCTTACATATAAAACCTTATTTCTTCATCAAAAATGGTTAATAACTCACCACAGGTTAATGAGAAGGGTGTGCTTGAAAGGATGCACATAACTCTGCAATGTTGGTTTGTATTGGAGAGTGTCAGTCTTAAATCATTTTCCACACACAGTCTGTGCTTGTATTTAGTGTTCATGCTAGTGAGGGCCGAGAATCCACTATCACAAAGGTACGTGGATGCAAAGGGCATCAGTGTCTTAACAGCGCCATTTGCCAAAGCAGGATACTCTGAGTGCAGCCCAATCCAGAAATCTGGCAGTGGCTTCTGATTAAATACATTTTCACAGAACTGCTTGTTGCAATTTCGATGAGGCTCTCTTGTTCAGATATCGGTAAGTGGACTGGAGGCAGGGCATGAAAGGGATATCGAATCCAGTTGTGTCATCCGTTTCGGGAAAGTACTTTCATAATTGCGCACCCAGCTCACTCAGGTACTTCGCTATATCACATTTGACATCGTCCGTAAGCGTGTCACGGAGGCTCTCCGCACTGCTAAAGCTAACTCTCTCTCCTCTGCTCTCATCCTTCTAGACCTATCTGCTGCCTTTGATACTGTGAACCATCAGATCCTCCTCTCCACCCTCTCCGAGTTGGGCATCTCCGGCCCGGCTCACTCTTGTATTGCGTCCTACCTGACAGGTCGCTCCTACCAGGTGGCGTGGCGAGAATCCGTCTCCGCACCATGTGCTCTCACCACTGGTGTCCCCCAGGGCTCAGTTCTAGGCCCTCTCCTATTCTCGCTATACACCAAGTCACTTGGCTCTGTCATATCCTCACATGGTCTCTCCTATCATTGCTATGCAGACGACACACAATTAATCTTCTCCTTTCCCCCTTCTGATAACCAGGTGGCGAATCGCATCTCTGCATGTCTGGCAGACATATCAGTGTGGATGACGGATCACCACCTCAAGCTGAACCTCGGCAAGACGGAGCTGCTCCTCCTCCCGGGGAAGGACTGCCCATTCCATGATCTCGCCATCACGGTTGACAACTCCATTGTGTCCTCCTCCCAGAGTCCTAGAGCCTTGGCGTGACCCTGGACAACACCCTGTCGTTCTCCGCTAACATCAAGGCGGTGACCCGATCCTGTAGGTTCATGCTCTACAACATTCACAGAGTACGACCCTGCCTCACACAGGAAGCGGCGCAGGTCCTAATCCAGGCACTTGTCATCTCCCGTCTGGATTACTGCAACTCGCTGTTGGCGGGGCTTCCTGCCTGTGCCATTAAACCCCTACAACTCATCCAGAACGCCGCAGCCCGTCTGGTGTTCAACCTTCCCAAGTTCTCTCACGTCACCCCGCTCCTCCGCACACTCCACTGGCTTCGAGTTGAAGCTCGCATCTGCTACAAGACCATGGTGCTTGCCTACGGAGCTGCGAGGGGAACGGCACCTCCGTACCTTCAGGCTCTGATCAGTCCCTACACCCAAAGAAGGGCACTGCGTTCATCCACCTCTGGCCTGCTCGCCTCCCTACCTCTGCGGAAGCACAGTTCCCGCTCAGCCCAGTCAAAACTGTTCGCTGCTCTGGCACCCCAATGGTGGAACAAGCTCCCTCACGACGCCAGGACAGCGGAGTCAATCACCACCTTCCAGAGACACCTGAAACCCCACCTCTTTAAGGAATACCTGGGATAGGATTAAGTAATCCTTCTAACCCTCCCCCCCACCCTCCCCCCCAAAAAATATATAGATGTACTATTGTAAAGTGGTTGTTCCACTGGATATCATAAGGTGAATGCACCAATTTGTAAGTCGCTCTGGATAAGAGCGTCTGCTAAATGACGTAAATGTAAATGTAAGCTTGAGTTAATTTGCACACAAAAAAATCATAATGCAGACAGAGAAGAGCTCCAACTTCTTAAACATAGCCTCAATTTTGTCCAGCACATTGAACAGTTGAGGAGAGTCCCTGTAATCCTAGATTCATATCATTCAGGCGAGACAAAACATCACCCAGATAGGCCAGTCGTGTGAGAAATCATCATGAAAGCAGTCAGACAAGTGAAAATGAAGGTCAGTAAAGAAAACTTTAAGCTCATCTCTCAATTTAAAAAAACGTGTCAATACTTTGCCCCTTGATATCCAGCGCACTTCTGTATGTTGTAAAAGCGTTACATGGTCGCTCCCCATATCATTGCAAAGTGCAGAAAATACACGAGAGTTCAGGGGCCTTTAACAAAGTTAACCATTTTCACTGTAGTGTCCAAAACGTCTTTCAAGCCGTCAGGCATTCTCTTGGCAGCAAAAGCCTCTCGATGGATGCTGCAGTGGCGTCGGGGAGTAACTGCTTGCACACGCGTTACCACTCCACTATGTCTCCCTGTCATGGCTTTTGCACCATCAGTACAGATACCAACACATCTTGACCACCAAAGTCAATTTGATGTCACAAAGCTGTCCAGAACATTAAAAATAGAATCTCCTGTTGTCCTGGTTTCCAATGGTTTGCAGAAGAGGATGTCTTCCTTAATTGACCAGGAGCTGTGCCAGGCCCGCCACGTCTGTTGACTCATCCAGCTGTAACGCATAGAATTCACTGGCTTGTATGTGAAGCAGTAATTGTTTCAAAACATCTCCTGCATGTCACTGATGCGTCGTGAAACAGTGTTGTTTGATGAAGGCATTGTCTGTATAGTTTTTTTGTCCTTTTCCCCCAGCATTGTCCCAGGAAGAATTTAGTCCTCCAGAATAGTATGGGGCTTGCCTGTCCTAGCCACTCGGTAGATCACCGTATAAGATGCTTCTAGCACCTTCTTATTAATGGTATCTGTTGCTTTTATACATGTCTTACTACTCGAAAGTCGTCTTAATTCTCGCTCAAAAAACTCCCGTAGCTTATTTTTCAAATTGGCATGTTTTGTTTCTAAATGTCTGGTTTCATCAAGTTGTGAGATAGCACTTTTGCACATATAACACACTGTGGCTGAGGAAAGGCACTACTCCCAATATAAGTGAACCCCAAATCAATGTAGTTCTCATCATATTTGCGCCTCTTCGATGGTCCAACGTCCCTGTCTGTTGTTCGGTGCTTTCCCGGGTAAGGGGGCAGTAGCTCTTCGACTGCATCAGATTCACCACTGTCAGTGTCCATGCTAGCTGGGCTAACAACAAATGTAGAATTACTGATGCTAGCATTGGATATGCTCGTGGAAGCAGAACAACTTGTTTCGTCGACAGGTTCAGGTGTAGTACTGCTACGCTGGTAGTAGCAGTAGTAACGTTACCAGTAGAGCTGGTATGTGTCTCTATGGACCCGGGCCTTACTTTTTTTAACCATTTATCCATTTTCGAGCAAACGAAATGAGCAGAAGCTACGTTTGGCTACATATGGACCGTTTGTGGAATTCCCGCGAGAGAGTAACGGTTAATGTGATTGGATGTTAATTATTTGACTTGGCTACCTGTATTTGACATTGTGTTGTTATTTCGCTGAACACTAGATGGTTTAATGAAACGAGGCTGCTCAGGGGAGAAAAAACCTCACCCAAATGTATAGCCCCGTTGGAAAATATAAATGGACCGTTTGAAAATGTGAAGATTTTTTTTGTAAAAAGATATAAATAAAAATACATATATATTTTTTTAGAAATGTGAAAAACATTTTTATTTGGCGTACCCCCCCAGCGGCATTAAGCGTACCCCAGTTTGAGAATACATGCTCTAACCCCTATGCTACCTACCACCACCCTATGCCATGACTAGGCTGCAGTTCACCAGTGTGTGGAAATAAATATTTATAAATGGAAAGAGGTGGAGGGCACTCAACCAACGTGAGTAGAGGTGCAACCCAAAAATGTTAAATGTTTTGGCACCTTTTCAATAAATATTGATAAACCATTTATTTGTCTCTGCCTGCAAATCTTCCAGCGCCTAAAGGGTAGGCTGTAGGCTATGCAAAACGTAAGAAAAAGTGCAAGTGTCTGCTCTCATCATTCTTGCTGCTTCAACTTCAGTAGCCATACCTCTCCTAGTTGGGCGTGCGAGATCAGGTGAGTGTCTAATATCTATTAAATAGAGTGGGATATATGCATGGCCAGAGAAGCACGGGGCAGTTCTCTTCTAAGAAAATGAACTTCCTAAATATGATTAAGCTATAGTTTAGTAGGGCTGGGACGATTCCAATAGTCGCAATACTCGTTAGTATCGTGGCAAGGAAACAAAACACGAAGCCCGATTTAACTTCTTCAGGAAAGCAGCCCTAATGTTGGAAACAAACATCATTATGTTGTCATACAGAGTCACATGTATTTATTTTCCAAGATATAGCACACAATATTGTATCTGTCTGGGAATTGCCAGGGATCTCAAGATATTATCATGATACTTGGGTGCCGATGCGATATGTATTGCGATGAAAATACTGTGATTTTATTGAGAATCAATGTTTCAAACATACTGCTCACCAAATGTCTGCTGCAGAGGGAAGAGAGAGCCATGAGAAAAACTAGTTTTGGGCCTCCCGAGTGGTGCAGCGGTCTAAGGCAATGCATCACAGTGCTAGCTGTGCCACTAGAGATCCTGGTTTGAGTCCAGGCTCTGTCGCAGCCGGCCGCGACCGGGAGACCCATGGGGCGGCGCACAATTGGCCCAGCGTCATCCGGGTTAGGGGAGGGTTTGGCTGGCAGGATGTTCTTGTCGCATCGCGCACTAGCGACTCCTGCGGCGGGCCGGGCACAGTGCACGCTGACAGTCGCCAAATGTACGGTGTTTCCACCTACACATTGGTGTGGCTGGCTTCCGGGTTAAGCGGGCATAATATCAAGAAGCAGCGCAGCTTGGCTGGGTTGTGTTTCGGAGGATGCACGGCTCACGACCTTCGGCTCTCCTGAGTCCGTACGGGAGTTGCAGCGATGGGACAAGACTAACTACCAATTGGATACCACGAAATTGGGAAGAAAAAAGGGCAATAAAAAAACGAACAAAAAGATACAATAAAACATTTTTTATATAAAAATAAAATAAGAAAGTCTTCTGATATAGCCCAGTAATACAGATAGCCTATATTATGATATAAATGGGCCACATGAAAAACTCTGATAATTTAACCTATTTCTTGGGTTCATTTTGCTCATTGTGATATTGCCTATAGGGTGTAGAATTGCTGGGACCATGGCTGCCAAACGAGCTGCATCACATATGGCTAAAATATAATTTGTGGGACTGTGGTCAGGCTCGGGACCAGTTCTTGCGGGAGTCAGTCAGTACTTCAGTCACTGTAGGGTTCCGCTCTAGTCAGCTGCTTTGTGGAATACTGACACAGCAGCTTGGTCCATCTGAACCACAGTAACCAACAGCCACTCTCCTCTCTCTTACACAGGAAACGCAGTAAGACCAGCTCACTGACTAACAATACCGTATATGAGAGTAATTAAATTGGTAATACAATGTTACTTTACCCAGACTTCAACATTTGAATGATATGAAACAGACAAACTATCTAATGTATTATTTGATGTTAGAAACCATGAAAAGCAAGATAAAAATATTCTAAATACTTATGACATTTATGATTCTATACAAACATTACTTCAATGTGCACATTTATAATCACCAAATAAACATGTCTATTACCTCACTATTGTGTCCTCTCAGGTTGAAGTTGATCCTCTGTGGGGTAGTCCGATCCCTTCTGCAGTGGCTGGATGTGAACGTTACCCCGACAACTCCTCTCCCATTCCCTGTGGCAAGCCAGCCCTCCTCATAGTAGCGCCGCCGGCACACCGGCTTCTCCTTCTCGCTCTTGGGTACCCGGCCCTTCCATGACAGGCAGAGTATGTTGGAGTCGCTGCACAGGACGGGGCCATGCTCCACTGCGGCGAACATGCCTGCCGACTGCAACTCGTTCCACGATGAGGTAAAAGAATCCTGTAGGTTGCGCCTTTTGGAAAGGATGGTGGTCCAGCTATGAGCGCTTCCACTCCGCTGCAGGCAAACTCGTGTCGGCGCCGTGGAACAGACGCTGCATATTATTTGACGTTTTGGTAGTCTATCTAGGTGTTTGTTCCCATACGTTTTTAAGAAAATAGTCTGATCAGTTGTTGATCACCAAATTATCTAAATAACATGGTTGGCCAGTGGTGATTTCGTAGAAGATTGCATAAAAGTTCAAAGGCACACATTCAGGTCATTTCGATTTGTTAAATCAGTAAATCCTGTCAATGTGATACTGACTCCATGAGTATTGACCACGGAGGTGAAAGATTAAAGTATTGGTCTATACATCGCGTACTACCAAATGTTATCCATGAACACATTTTTTTACTTAACATGAAGTGGACTTTTATAACTGCAGTAGATCCGATCACAGGATAAGAAAACCTATTTTCCTTTGTTTGCAGTCGTAGGCTACAGTGCTGGAACACGTTGGCAACTCAAAGCCAACTAAACTAACAATTTAACAAACCTCCTCCAACAACTTTGAACCACGCAATAAGTTTAAAAAATATTCATTCTTGGAGCCTCTGTAAGAAATACATTTGTTGAGTGCATGTCAAAAGGCAAATGTCAGAGCACTAAAAAAAAATCATAGAATGCAGACATCAAATCTCAATTCCAAAACATCCACTGCTTCAATCTGGAGCATCCGATTATTCTGAATATGGTCCAATTCGGTGTGGCGTCACTGCTGAACCGAACACCTGTTCTCCATGCAATGTATGAATTGGGACTCCTCACATCAGGGCTGTAATCACGAGTCCAAAACAAAATGTTTTGCAAAAACGAGAGTTTCTATTGGACAAACGCAGGTAGGGCCCTCCCCGTTACGTTTGCGTCCGTTTAATAAACGTTTTGCAAAAGACTTGGTGTAATGAATAAACCCCAGCTGTCAACCCCAACCCGTGGGAGTGCTGCTTCTCCCAGCAACATCATTATGTCACCCAGCTTGCCTTCCAATCTATGTCGGGGATCCCGTCAAAGAGTGCTGTGAAAGAGGGAGAAAAATAAACATTTTATATTGGGTGATCAAGGAGAAGATCAAGGCGAACTGATACCCCTGAGAAAATATAGCAGCAATAAATATGCCAAGACCAGCCCGAATGCGCCGTTTGTGTTCACATTGTTGAGACAGAGAGAAATCTGAGAGAGAAATCAAGAGCGCGAGAATGCATGGCGAATGGTCATAAAGACCACGACGCAAAAGAAAGGACAATAAAATACTACAAATATTGTTCGGCTGTGATCTGTGAAGCAACTCGATGGGAGGCACAACATCGGAGCCTTCCGTTGTCAAACGTATTGGCCATCCCGTTCGGTTTACAAATCATTGATTCAGACTATGTTCATATATTGATACAGCAGCTAGTTAACAGCTCAGTGCCATAATTATCCACAACATAACTATTCGATTTCCAATAAATAGCATACCCTTATAAACCCCTGCAAAATAACGTTAGTTTCCAGAATCAAGTTGGTTTAGCACCATAAACTGGGGATATTTCTTTATATGAAGTATTTGATACTTTGGTCTTTTGGCAGCACAGCCCAATCAGTGACGTTAGCTAACCTTAGCGAATAGCGGGCTAAATAACAGTGACCATATAATAATATCAATCCATTCTGCTAAATATTGGCAGCATTTGCATTAGCCAGCTAGCAATTTAGCAGCTTATTCACTACATACCTAAAGCGGGTAACTAAATGATTCATTACCTAGTTAACTAGTAAGCCACAGACAGAAATACCGGCATTGTCCCATTTCATCTAGACATTTTACAAATCACAAAACTAGCTAGCTAGCTAGCTAACGTTACCAACCACTAGCATCGGCATCTTCACTGTACATTGGTTGGCTAGCTAGTTAGCTTACGTTAGCTAGTCAGTAGCCCGATAGAAAACTAGCTAGCTAGCCGTTTTGTTTTGAAAATACTCGTTTGTGTGGCTAATTGCAATAACAGCAAGGGAGTAGGTATCGTTGTCAGAATGCTAAAATCATGTGAGACCTAACGTCAATATCGCTGGATAAATATCAATGGACAATGAGAAACCGCTTACCTCTCGTCTCCCTTCCCTTGTCTTGTCTTGTGTTGATGCTGAATGTACAGGGCAGGGCCTGTGCTGGGGCGCGTTCAGTAGGACGCAACGTTTTGGAACGTTCAGATAGAAATAGGCTATGTAGAACAAATAGGCCTCTGACACGTAGTGGCACATGGAATTAGGAATGAAAATAGTGGAATGTTCATGAACCTTCTTATGAAATAATAGAATGTTCATTAACCTTCTTATGACGGGATAAAGTTTAGCCATTTTGGTCAGGAAGTTGGTCAAACATGGTTTTCCAGTGCTGTGATAAGATAGTGTAAAATAATGAATTTGAAGAATGTCTCTGCACTATATGTTGGTTAGCTAGCTAGCCAGCCAATTTTAAATTAATTGTTTTAATTTTTCTGCCAATATGTTAACATTCCATTCAAAAAATGCAGTCAATCCACAACCATGCACTGGCTGAAATCACTTGATGATAGGATTTAGACAAGTTCTAAGTGCAACAAGTACTGATATTGTATCATATAATAGCACTTACAGCTTTCCAAGAAAACAACAATGTGTATATTTATGGACTGTTTACATATTTTAGAGGCTATTTACACAGAACATTGATATAAAACTTGGATAAACTGTATTTATAATTATATGACAATATTTTAGGTTCACAATAAATCTATGACACAATTTCTGATATATCAGATGCCTTACTTTTTTCCCCCAGCATAAGTGAAATCAGGATTATGCCTCTACTGCCAGTCATTCCAATTAGACTGGTTTGGATTTCTCCCTGACCAATATGGCTGCCATTTTCAATCCATTCTGGAATTTTGAGAGTTTATGACAGAGGCCCTCTAGCAATGTTACATAATCTCTATGTAGAGGGATCGCATCAGGTCTATTCATGGCATTTCTATCGGCAATGTTTGACAACGTTTGGCAACTGAACGTGGCCCGGGTTACTGTATCACGTGACATACATGATTTGGTCCGCTACACCTCTTTTTCTGTAGATAAAAACAGCTAATACTGGAGACACGAAGATCTTCAATCTACATTTTCTGAATTGCTTGAATATATGGAACAACATTTGAGAAAAGTACTTTTCAATTGGTAGACCATAGCTAATTGTTATCTGTATATGTTGTTGCATGTGGCATGACTTAGTAAGATAATATTTTCTTTGCAAAATAGCACAAATGTAGGTTCTAGAAGAAATTAGATGGCTAAATGTACCTATAACATACAAAATAAAAATAAAACGATTAAACCGGTTATTACTCCGATACCGATGGAGGCAGCATTTCACCGCTTTCTTGGTCAGTCTGTCACTGAAGAAGATAACTGTCCCGCCCCCACAAAGATCATGGCGGCCCCCATGGTAGTCTGTCGAAATATTCGCACCTTTGGAAGGATGTTCGTGGGAGTCTCACAATCGGTACAGTATTTACTATACTTAAGATTAAGTAAATGCGTTGTCGTTATTAATGGGTTATCCACATGTATTTCTCTAATACACGAAGCTTATCGCACAGATTCTGCCTCTGCGTGTGAACTTAGTTAGCCAGCTCTGCTCTAGGGCGTTTACTAACAACCTGGACCATAGCTAGTTACCTTGATGATGTTTTGTTAATTCACAGTTTTAGCTAATAACAATTTGGCCCGTTTTTACAGGGATCAATAGGATTGAACGCTTGCAGATATCATGGGATATCTACATTATTTCGGTATGTACCTAACTAACTAGCGGACTAAACTCAACTCCATTGTACATTTTTTTTTTAAAGTATTGACCATCATTTGTTGAAATCCATACTTTTTCAATAAACGTCAAATGCAACCACCAACTGCTAATTTCTATTTATTGAAGATGGCATCTCAGCGCGAATGCGAAATTTGTTTGATAGACACACCATCAGATATTTGATTGGTGAATGAGTATTTGGAGCCCTTGGCCTAAGTAATCTGAGACGTGCACGTTTGCAATGACTTGCCATCTTTGGCGAAATAAACGAGCAAACAGTCGGTTTAAATGAACGTTTATTGAAAAATGTGGGATTTCAGCAAACAAAGGCACACGACTACAGAGGACAAACATAGGTAAGCATTTCATTATTTACATATTTTTTAAAGTATTGACCTTGGTTACAGGCGACATTCGCACTGAGCTAAAGGGTAGAGCTGCAGCTTTCAAGGGGCGGGTCTCTAACCCGGAGGCTTATAAGAGATCCTGCTATACCATCAAACAGGCAAAGCGTCAATACAGGGCTAAGACTGAATCGTACTACACCGGCTCCGACGCTCGTCTTATGTGGCAGAGCTTGCAAACTATTAGAGACTACAAAGGGAAGCACAGCCACGAGTTGCCCAGTGACATGAGCCTACCAGACGAGCCAAATCAAGTCTATGCTTGCTTCGAGGCAAGCAACACTGAAGCATGCATGAGAGCAGCTGTTCCGGCTGAAGTGAGTTAGACCTTTAAACAGGTCAACATTCACAAGGCTGCGGGGCCAGACGGATTACCAGGACATGTGCTCCGGGCACATGCTGACCAACTGGCAGGTGTCTTCACTGACATTTTCGACATGTCCCTGATTGAGTCTGTAATACCAACATGTTTCAAGCAGACCACCATAGTCCCTGTGCCCAAGAACACACAGGAAACCTGCCTAAATGACTACAGACTCGTAGCACTCACGTCCGTAGCCATGAAGTGCTTTGAAAGGCTGGTAATGACTCACATCAACACCATTATCTCAGAAACCCTAGACCCACTCCAATTTGCATACCACCCAAACAGATCCACAGATAATGCAATCTCTATTAGAGGTCGACCGATTAATCGGAATGGCCGATTTCAAGTTCATATAACAAACGGTAATCGGTATTTTTGGTCAACCATTTGCCGAATGTATTATTATTTTTATCATATTTTTTAATATGGGGGTTGTGGGGTTGTGCTTACAGCCCAACACCGTGCAGGACGTTTGGCATTTGCCAGAGAACACCAAGATTGGCAAATTCGCCACTGGTGCCCTGTGGTCTTCACAGATGAAAGCAGGTTCACACTGAGCACGTGACAGACGTGACAGAGTCTGGAGGCGTTCTGCTGCCTGCAACATCCTCCAGCATGACCGGTTTGGCGGTGGGTCAGTCATGGTGTGGGGTGGCATTTTTTGGGGGGGCCGCACAGCCCTCCATGTGCTCGCCAGAGGTAGCCTGACTGCCATTAGGTACCGAGATGAGATCCTCAGACCCCTTGTGAGACCATATGCTGGTGCGGTTGGCCCTGGGTTCCTCCTAATGCAAGACAATGCTAGACCTCATGTGGCTGGAGTGTGTCAGCAGTTCCTGCAAGAGGAAGGCATTGATGCTATGGACTGGCCCGCCTGTTCCCCAGACCTGAATCCAATTGAGCACACCTGGGACATCATGTCTCGCTCCATCCACCAACGTCATGTTGCACCACAGACTGTCCAGGAGTTGGCGGATGCTTTAGTCCAGGTCTGGAGGAGATCCCTCAGGAGACCATCCGCCACCTCATCAGGAGCATGCCCAGGCTTTGTAGGGAGGTCATACAGGCACGTGGAGGCCACACACACTACTGAGCCTCATTTTGACTTGTTTTAAGGACATTACATCAAAGTTGGATCAGCCTGTAGTGTGGTTTTCCACTTTAATTTTGAGTGTGACTCCAAATCCAGACCTCCATGGGTTGATAAATTGGATTTCCATTGATTATTTTTGTGATTTTGTTGTCAGCACATTCAACTATGTAAAGAAAAAAGTATTTAATAAGATTATTTATTTCATTCAGATCTAGGATATGTTGTTTAAGTGTTCCCTTTATTTTTTTGAGCAGTATATTATAATTAAGTCTATGATTTGATAGAGCAGTCTGACTGAGCGGTGGTAGGCACCAGCAGGCGTAAGCATTCATTCAAACAGCACTTTCGTGCGTTTTGCCAGCAGCCCTTCGCAATTCTTCAAGCATTGCGCTGTTTATGACTTCAAGCCTATCAACTCCCAAGATTAGGCTGGTGTAACCGATGTGAAATGGCTAGCTAGTTAGCCGGATGTGCGCCAATAGCGTTTCAAACGTCACTCGCTCTGAGACTTGGAGTAGTTGTTCCCCTTGCTCTGCATGGGTAACGCTGCTTTGAGGGTGGCTGTTGTCGATTTGTTCCTGGTTTGAGCCCAGGTAGGAGCGAGGAGAGGGACGGAAGCTATACTGTTACAAGAACATCCAATAGTCAAAAGGTATATGAAATACAAATCGTATAGAGAGAAATAGTCCTATAATTCCTATAATACAACCTACAACCTAAAACCTACAACCTAAAACTTCTTACCTGGGAATATTGGAGACTCATGTTAAAAGGAACCACCAGCTTTCATATGTTCTCATGCATGTTCCGAGCAAGGAACTTAAACATTAGCTTTTTTACATGGCACATATTGCACTTTTACTTTCTTCTCCAACACTTTGTTTTTGCATTATTTAAACCAAATTTAACGTTTCATTATTTATTTGAGGCTAAATTGATAGTATTTATGTATTATATTAAGTTAAAATAAGTGTTCATTCAGTATTGTTGTAATTGTCATTATTATAAATAAAAAAATCGGTCTACTAATCGGTATCGGCTTTTTTGGTCCTCCAATAATCGGTATCGGCGTTAAAAAATCATATTCGGTCGACCTCTATCTCTATTGCACTCCCACCGGGACAAAAGGAACACCTATGTGAGAATGCTATTCATTGACTATAGCTCAGCGTTCAACACCATAGTACCCTCAAAGCTCATCACTAAGCTAAGGATCCTAGGACTAAACACCTCCCTCTGCAACTGGATCCTGGACTTCCTGACAGGTTGCCCCCAGGTGGTGAGGGTAGGTAGCAATACATCTGTCACGCTGATCCTCAACACTGAAGCCCCCCAGGGGTGCGTGCGCAGTCCCCTCCTGTACTCCCTGTTCACCCATGACTGCATGGCCAGGCACGACTCCACCATCATTAAGTTTGCAGACGACAACAGTGGTAGGCCTGATCACCGACCACGACGAGACAGCCTACAGGGAGGAGGTCAGAGACCTGGCCGGGTGGTGCCAGAAAAACAACATAACCCTCAACGTAACCAAGACTAAGGAGACAACAGGAAAAGGAGGACCGAGCACGCCCCTATTCTCATCGATGGGGCTGTAGTGGAGCAGGTTGAGAGCTTCAAGTTCCTTGGTGTCCGCATCACCAACAAACTAGAATTGTCCAAACACACCAAGACAGTCGTGAAGAGGGCACGACAAAGCCTATTACCCCTCAGGAAACTAAAGATTTGGCATGGGTCCTCAGATCCTCAAAAGGTTCTACAGCTGCAACATCGAGAGCATCCTGACTGGTTGCATCACTGCCTGGTACAGCAAATGCTCAGCCTCCGACCGCAAGGCACTACAGAGGGTAGTGCGTACGGCCCAGTACATCGCTGGGGCTAAGCTGCCTGACATCCAGGCTAAGCTGCCTGCAATCCAGAGGAAGGCCCTAAAAATTGTCAAAGACCCCAGCCACCCCAGTCATAGACTGTTCTCTCTACTACCGCATGGCAAGCTGTGCCGGTCTAGGACAAAAAGGCTTCTCAACAGTTTTTACCCCCAAGCCATAAGATTCCTGAACAGGTAATCAAATGGCTACCCAGACTATTTGCATTGTGTGCCCCCCAACCCCTCTCATGCTGCTGCTACTCTCTGTTTATCATATATGCATAGTCACTTTAAGTATACATTCATGTACATGCTACGTCAATTGGCCTGACCAACACTTTGGCTAACCGGGCTATCTGCATTGTGACCCGCCAACCCCTCTTTTTAGGCTTCTGCTACTCTCTGTTTATCATATATGCATAGTCACTAGTCACTTTAACCATATCTACATGTACATTTAAGTCATTTAGCAGACGCTCTTATTCATACTACCTCAATCAGCCTGACTAACCGGTGTCTGTATGTAGCCTTGCTACTGTTATTTTTTTACTGTTTTATTTCTTATCTATTGTTCACCTAATACATTTTTTTGCGCTGTTAGAGCCTGTAAGTAAGCATTTCACTGTAAGGTCTACACCTGTTGTATTCAGCGCACGTGACAAATAAACCTTGATTTTGTTAGACTAATCAATGTAGTCGGAACTCGGAACTGAATTCCACAAAGCCTGGTCTCTACTTCATTAGATACTTTATTCACCATGGAGTTGCATTTAGTCAGCTACTAGCTAACTAGCTATAGTCTTCAAGTGTAAAAACCATATAGTGAGTGTTTACTACTTGTCAATTCTATAGCTAACTAATCCAACTCCATTTTTCTCCTCCGTTCTCCTACGACAGCCCTCTCCAGTTGCCTGCAGCCTGCCTCCACACTGGAACCTTCTCTTCCTCTCTTCCCTCATCTGTGAGTCATCCTGTTTTCTTTTTGACACTCCCAGCACAGCGCCAATAGCCTTGATGCCCCCAGCACCATGGTGCCAATAGCCTTGACGGTGTCTCTCTGTGGTTTCAGCTTTACTCCTTCAACACCTTGTCTACATCGCCTTGATGCACTGTTAGTCTATAACTAGGACCCTGAGTTTTCATTGTCAGATCACATGGCCAGGAAAAAGTCAGTACCTTATATAGAGCATGGATGACAAACACTATTCTGCTGAACTTTATCTGGTAAATTACACATTTCTCTTTTCCTTCCAGGTGATTCTCACAGAGGAGCCGGACACGCTGTACCAGAAGGTGTCTGTGCTGGTGAAGGGCCATGACAAAGCAGTCCTGGACAGCTATGAGTTCTTCGCCATCCTGGCTGCCAGAGAGCTGGGAGTCACTCTGGGCAAAGTGTGAGTTGACCTAGAGGGGTGTTAAGCTGTTACTGTCACATCAGTTTATTATGTTCCTATCTCTGAGTTGTCCTTTGACTAAATGAGCACAGAGCATCTCTAACCCACTTTTACATTTAGATAGCAGTGCCAATCTGCTTTGATGATAATGCTCAATGTTTTTGTTTTCTCACTGTGGGACAATACTCACTCAAAAGGCTGTCTGTCTATTTTCTTTTTGCACTAGATTTGAGCCTCCAAAGAACATTGAGCGGCTGACACTTCTGAAATCTGTCCACATCTTCAAGAAACACAGGGTCCAATACGAAATGAGGACGCACTACCGCTGCATAGAAGTGAGGCAAACAGTCTTCTTCCACCCTTAAGTTCCTACAAATGCCTCTGCCCTCATCTTTTCAGAACTAGAACATTCCATTGGGGATTGTTTCCACTCCTATTGATTCTGTTAGAACTCCTGAAGAGTCAATGGATTCATAGGGTTTATTTCAAGATGAGATGGATGGCTATAGGGACGGTTCAATGGACTGATACAGGGGGTTAGTGGTATGTCTACATCCCCTTTTCATCTCTCTCCCTTAGCTTTCTCGTGTGACTGGATCCACTGCACAGGTGTACCTGGAATACATACAGAGGAATCTGCCAGAGGGTGTGGCCATGGAGGTGACCAAGGTAAGATTGAGAAGATGTTACAGGTCCTGGATAGGTTTCCTTTTTACAAATGTATTTTACATTTGTGTCCCCTTTTTTTCCCGATACCAAATACAAACATACACATATGAAGGTCGTCCATTGTAAATAAGAATTTGTCCTGAACTGACTTGCCTAGTTAAATAAATTACAAATATATGAACAACTTTCAAACGCACACAAACAACAACTACATCTCTTCTGCCCAGACACACAAGCTCACTCTCCATCCCTAGTGCCTCCATTATTGTTTGCCACATGGCCTTCACCCATGCTATTTCAATAATACATCTTTAGATGTTTCCATTGTGTTAATGATGGTGGATTGATAGAATAGTTTTTTTCCCCCATGTTTTTAAATAAATGTTTTTGTCAAGATGAGTGAGAAGAAAAGACTCATCCAGGCCATTGGGTATTTCACTACACCCCCATATGCCATGTCTTGAAATATGCAGGGTCCGGATAGGTTCCATGGTATAGCAAGGTCAACCACAATGTCAACCATCTACAATTGTCTTTTTTTTTTCTTCTTCAATTTGCTTTGTTATGTCATCAGGAATAAGATCAGTCAGTCATATGCCTTAATCTGTTTTGGATATGATAAAGAATTTAGCGTTCTTATACACACACTCAAATTTGAAAGTACAGACTCCTTCTGGTTGTAATATCTGTCTATCTTTAGACCTCCATGGAGAAGGTTCCAGAGCATATCCTGGAACCTATGTGGAATGGCCCGCCAACTGAAGAGAAGCCCAGCCAATAAGAGCAGAGTCACATACACAAGCTGCTTATCTCAGCACCCAATCAAGAAGACAGAACCTCCAGCCCTGAGACCGGTCCAGAGAATATGCTTGTTGACAAGGGTCAGCCAGAGCAAGGCGCTGCATAGATGATCTGATCAACTTCAGAACAAATAGGTATTGTAACTGTGTGGCCACTAGCTCAGGCCAACCCTCATGAACAAGCAGTGACTCAGTATCTGTGCATCAGGGCATCCTCCACAAAAGCAAGAACTGAATCTGACTATTTCAGTCCAGAGAGATGGTCAGTAGTCATCTGCTCTCTGAGTTAAGCTTATGCTGCTCATTTTAGTTGGCTTTCTTTTTCTTGTAATGTCCAAATTTCTGTACTCCAAAAGACTACAAGATGTATGTTTTGTTATTAAACTATTAATTAGCATGTCTTATCTTTCTAGGGCTTTGTTTTACGATGTGTTCTTCGGAATGCTGGTACCATGTGCAAGTCAGTCAGATTCATAACTGTTTTCACAACATAAATTAAGATATTTTGAGAGTTATTTGCCAGATAAAGAAGGATTATGTTGGACGTAACATATGCACCATAGCAGACTGGCTTTCTTGATGGGTATTGATTTGGTTTGCTTTGTGTCGATCTGTAATCAGTATAGAAGGCCAACACACAAAATTAATTGAGATGTTTATTGAAGGACAGCAATACACAAAAGGCAAAACTGGAAAGGATTGCATTGAATCAGAATATATATTTTTAACATACTCACCACAATGGCTACTGACTGAATTTCAGATCCTTTCCTTATTCTGACCAAATGAAAGGCCAGTGCTTCCTCATGTTATATAAGCAGTTGTTCTAGTAAAATTCCCTTCATTTAATCAACATGGTCCCTTCCTCTGGCTGTTCTACATAAAAACCTCTGATCCGGCCCCTCCCCCTGGATCCAGATGAGTCATACGTAAGAAGACAATGCTCAGCCATTAATCATATTAAGCCTCTGAGTGAGGAAGCTTGGATCGCTTTAAAGTCTTTGCTGCAGTTGACTCGGGCAACATTAAGGTCATTTCTGCTTTCCGTATGTATATTTTATATTTCAGTGCCGTATTGATAATTTGTACTGACAAGTAGGCTATGGACTGGTGGTAATCTATTAAAGGCCCAGTGCACTCAAAATTCAGTTTTTCTTGTATCATATTGTACAACAGTTGATGAAACTAACACTGTAAAAATATGATCTGTGTTATTTCCTGATAGTTGCTGGTCGAAAATACAATCTACACAGGACCTTCTAATCGGCAGGTTTGCATCGGTGGAGGTTTGGGCTTTCCATGGTGATATCACCATGCAGTAAATTGGTTAAAGTTGCACTATGTAGAAATCAATCTGCCATTTCCTGGTTGCTGAAACTCATACAGTGCATTCTGAAAGTATTCAGACCCCTTGACTTTTTCCACATTTTGTTACGTTACAGCCTTACTCTAAAATGGATTAAATTATTTTTTTCCCCTCATCCATTTACACACAATACCCCATAATGACAAAGCAAAAACAGGTTTATAGAAATTAGCAAATGTATAACTTTTTAAAAACATATATGTAAGTATTTAGACCCTCACCTCAGTACTTTGCTGAAGCACCTTTTGCAGCGATTACAGCCTTGAGTCTTCTTGGGTACACTAAAAATTAGGGGTACAAAAAGGGTTCTTCTAAGATCCTAAAAGTTCCTTGAAGAACCTTAGGGTTCTTCCAAGAACCCAAAAGGAGGTGGGGTTCATTGAGGAACCAACTTAGGTTCCTGCAAGAACCCCCACCAACTAACTGCCCAACTGAAACATTTGAATTTGAGATGACAGGTGCAGGCACTTAAAAACTGACAAATGTTAAGATCTCCTCAATGTAAGGTAAGGCTTCTCCCATGAATGATCTAAATTGGTATGATCATAAAACAATATCATCTATCTTTTCATATTTGTACAAATGGCAGTGTTTAACACTGTCCATTTTCTAAAACAGAAAATGGACACAACTCAATGGATATCAATCAAAGAGGTAAGAGTATAAAGGCTATAGCTGCATTCGGTGCAGATGACTGAACTGCTCACTTTTGTGTGTGTCTGAGTCTGCAGGTATACAGACCAGAAGGCACACAAAGGTATTGGTATGTTTTGCAGAACACATGTATCATCTGCAGTTAATTTTGATTTCTCTAAAACCAGATAGGACTTGGTCACCCTTATCTCTTCAATGGAAATCCCAGAGGCCTCTACATTATTTACAAGGTATTTGTATAAAAACCATTATCAAAAGTGAAAAGTTATCGTTCCATTCACATTTACCACAAAAACCAAGGTATGAATACTGCCATGTGCACACTTTTTAAAAATCTGTATAATGGAATTTTTTTGGATTCACACACTTCATCCTCCCTACAACTGTGATGAATATAACAGGAAACCTGTTCGATCACCGTGCACTGCAAAATCTTGCTATAGATACGGAGAACATCAACACAACATCATCACGCCAGAGGATCTACCCATTGGACTTGGGGCTCGGCTGTGCGTTTACCTCGTCTTTGGATTTTTTAATTCTGCTTTGCCTCTAAAATCTTAAACACTGACAACTGAAATATTGTGTTATTATTATGCATATTATTATTAATACTAGGGGAAGGGGGAGTTCAAAAATGTACCCAAAAAGGTCCTTCAAAAGGTTATTTGAGAATTCATTAAAAGGGGTTCTTTTGAAGAACCATTTTAAAAGGGTTCTTTGAAGAACTTAGAGGTTCCCCCACAGTTTCAATTTGAAGAACCCCTAAAGGATACTCCAGGAACCTTTTCTTTTTAGAGTGTATGATGCTACAAGCTTGGCACACCTGTATTTGGGGAGTTTCTCCCATTCTCCGCAGATCCGCTCAAGCTCTGTCAGGTTGGATGGGGAGCGTTGCTGAAAAACTATTTTCAGGTCTCTACAGAGATGTTCAAGTCTGGACTCTGGCTGGGCTACTCAAGGACATTCAGAGACTTGTCCTGAAGCCACTCCTGCATTGTTTTGGCTGTGTGCTTAGGGTTGTTGTTCTGTTGAGGTCCTGAGCACTCTGGAGCAGGTTTTCATCAAGGATCTTTCTGTACTTTGCTCCGGTCATCTTTCTTTTGATCTGGACTAGTATCCCAGACCCTGCCGCTGAACAACATCCCCACAGCATGATGCTGCCACCACCATGCTTCACTGTCGGGATGGTGCCAGGTTTCCTCCAGATGTGAAGTTTGGCATTCAGGCCTTTCCAAATCATGTCCAATCAATTGAATTTACCACAGGTGGACTCCAATCAAGTTGTAGCAACATCTCAAGGATGATCAATGGAAACAGGATACGCCTGAGCTCAATTTTGAGTCTCATAGCAAAGGGTCTGTATACTTGTGTAAATCAGGTATTAATGTTTTTATTTGTAATAAATCTACAAACATTTCTATATACCTGTTTTCATTTTGTAATTATGGGGTATTGTGTGTAGATTGATGAGGGGAAAAATTATTTTATCCATTTTAGAATAGGGCTGTAACGTAATAAAATGTGGGAAAAGTCAAGGGGTCTGAATACTTTCCGAAGGCTCTGTACTGAACAAAAGTATAAACGCAACATTCAATCATTTCAAATATTTTACTTAGTTACAGTTCATACGAGGAAATCAATTAATTGAAATAAATTCATTAAGCCCTAATCTATGGATTTCACGACAGGGAATACATATATACATCTGTTGGTCAGAAAACTAGTCAGACCATTTGCCTCATGCAGTACGACACATTTCCTTTGCATAGAGTTGATCAGGCTCCCACTTCAATGGCTGTGCGAAGTTGCTGGATATTGGCGGGATCTGGAACACGCTGTCATACACGTAGATCCAGAGTATCCCAAACATGCTCAATGGGTGACATGTCTTGTGAATATGCAGGCCAGGAATTGTGTACAGATCCTTGCGACATGGGGCTGTGCATTATCATGCTGAAACATGAGGTGATGGCAGCGGATGAATGGCATGACAATAGGCCTCTGGATCTCGTCACAGTATCTCTGTGCATTCAAACTGCCATCGATAAAATGCAATTGTGTTCGTTGTCCACAGCTTATGCAGGCCCATACCATAACCCCCCTGCCACCATGGGGCACTCGGTTCACAATGTTGACATCTGCAAACCGGTCACCCACATGACTTCATACACATGATCTGCAGTTGTGAGGCCGGTTGGATGTACTGCCAAATTCTCTACAATGATGTTGGAGGCGGCTTATGATAGAGAAATGAACATTCAATTCTCTGGCAACAGCTCTGGTGGACATTCCTGCAGTCAGCATGCCAATTGCAAGCTCCCTCAAAACTTGAGACATCTGTGGCATTGTGTTGTGTGACAAAACTGCATATTTTAGCGTGGTATTTTATTGTCCCCAGCACAAGGTGCACCTGTGTAATGATCAGGTGGATGGATTATCTTCGCTAAGGAGAAATGCTCACTAACAGAGATGTAAACACATTTGTACATAACATTTGAGAGAAATAAGCTTTTTGTGTATTGAACATTTCTGGGTTCTTTCATTTCAGCTCATGAAACATGGACCCAACACTTTACATGTTGCGTTTATATTTTTGTTGAATGTAGTATAAGATAGTAAAATCTAAACCGCTGTGAATATACTTTCCATAACCAAAAATATTGTTTCAGCTTTTTTAAGCTCGTGTACAAAACCAAAAGTAAAAGACACAAAAAGAAAATTTAAGAACAGGAAGGATAGAAATAGTTCACATAGAACAACAGCTCTACCCCTTCTTGGACTTGCTTTCAAGTAGAATGATAGATCTATAACTCACATTTCTATGTGAATTTGGTCGTCGCCCAAAAAGTTACATATTGCCACTTGACCAATAACAAAGTGAGTTCCAAAGCTCTGCCAATAACAGCTAGTTTTAAGTTTTCCCCTCCCCTCAGACCACTCCCAGACAGTCCTAGCAAAAATCTTGCTTGAGAAATAATTTTTGATAAAAAGCTATTTTTGTCAATTTGAATGGAAATCTATTAATCTGTTACCCAGAAATAATTTAATATTGACATAAAAACGGCTGCTTTGGACCTTTAAATCATCTATTGACGATTGGGCCGTTTCGATTATGCTGAGCCGCAGGGCACCGGGCAATGGCCTGTCACTTCATCGAGCGAAAGCGGGGAGGGAGGAGCGCCATTCTCAAATCGAACATTAATCTGTGCCGCTCTGTAATTTTGTCAACAAGGCAGCATGGTGCATCGTCCAGAAACACATCTTTTCCATAAAATAAATGTTTGAATTTTCTAACTATTTTTCATTGGGATGGCAGATAAATATGTTTTTATCCAAAGCGATCACTTTTGCATGGGAAAACCCAGAATCCTACTAATTACTACACGTGATTAATTACGTCACTTAGTTTCGAGCCGATTGCGCCGTGGGCTTTGAACAGGGCACATGGCTCACGCCCGGGAGGCAGCCCGGTTACAAATCCAATGAAATCTACTTTCAGCCGATGCAAAACATGCCTACACGGCCGCGATTAATCGACCCCCTCATTGACTGAACGTATCAATCAACACTTAACAAAACCCACTTAAACCCTGTAATTTACATATGGTAATAATTATTACCATAATTATCATATTGATTAAAAACATAATTTAGTTTATGGCTCTTTGTGTGCTTTAGTGTCCTTTATGTACATACATGTTTGGATGTAAGATATATCATAGCGTTGTACCTAAAAAGGCAATTCATTACTGTATTACAAAATAAATCTAAAGACAACAGAAACAATAGGCAATGTTCTCCCTTTTCCTTTCTGCCTCACCTGCTTCAAAAGAATGTAGATTGACCACGGTTTCCAGACTTTCTCTCCATTTCCATCCTGTAAAAGAGAATCTCCAAGATTCAAAGGGAGGGAGGGGAGGGATTTGGACACCAGGAGTCTCAATTTAGAGGGGGGGTGGGGGGTTCTTGGGGTCAGCTGCCTTCCGAAGCACTAAACCCCTCTTCTGGAGACAACAACAGTCAGTCTGTCATCATCACTGTTAAAAGCAGAGGGGATTCCAAAGGAAGACTGGGAGAGAGGGCAGCAGAGAAGCACTGGTTCATAGGAAGGGGACAGAGATGGACAGAGGGGGAAAGGTGCAACACCTGCCTACAGTTTTTTTCTGAAGCACTGTGTGTCACAGGAGGTTGGTGGCACCTTAATTGGGGAGGACGGGCTTGAGGTCATGGCTGGAGCGGAATTAGTGGAATGGTATCAAATACATCAAACACATGGTTTCCATGTGTTTGATGCCATTCCATTGGCTCCTTTCCAGACATTATTATGAGCCGTCCTCCCCTCAGCAGCCTCCACTGTTGTGTGTGTACTGGATTAGGTGCTGCGCGGTCCTGCTCTGTGTCTACATGACTCATTGAGTATGCACTTTTTCTGCTTTTCAGAATTAATGCCATATGCTTGTTTAGTCAGCATTATGTACTGTTCATTAATAATAAATGTCTATCCATATGATTGCATATATTCATTACTTTTCCATAACTGTCTACATTACCTCTGCATTGTATCTAGGCATTTTATCATGTAAAAACTACAAAGTCAGCATAAATCCATAACGACTGGATTATTCAATTTATTTGTAATATCTATCATCTTTAATGACTCGAAGGGTGGCACCAAACTGTAGCCAGTAAAACAGTGTTTATTAGATAACAATATGCTGATAATAAACTGTGCTTGATCTCATTTGAATTTCAAGTGTACTGCATGTATGAGGTCGGTGTTGCACCTTTACATGCAACTGCAACAGACTGGGGTAGATTTGAACTAATGACAATCAAGAGAGAACAAATATTTTATGTCAAATGTTTATCAAAGATATAGAACAGTGGGATGTGCTTGTGTCACTCAATCCTTTGTCCTCCTCTGGGATCTATGGTAGAGACTAAAGCATGTTCTACATTGTGAATTTGGCCGATTACAACTCCTATGGGGGATAATGTCCTCCTTTTAAACAGACTACCATTGGAATTCTGTCTGGGAGTTGTTATTGAGACGGAGGAAACATTTCAGTACGGTACATTTCTAGAGTGGAATGTCCATTGGTCAAATCTCACCTGGTCGGGTTTGCTGGCTCATTCAGAGTGTTCCATGTGTCAAAGGCATTTCTACTGCATATAGTGCTCTTCGGAATAACATTACTGCATAGTTGCACTGCTTTCTCAAGTCATTTATGGTGTGCATTATTGTAGCTTTCAGCCCTCAGCGTGACTATAAAATATTTTTCTTTCTGTGTGATCATTTCCAAACTCTCCTGACCCATTTTCACTTTTACAGTTAAGACTTTCCCATAAGAGTTCTTGGTCCTCCAACTTCATCTTAGCAAATATGACAATGTGACCTTACATTCATGTCAAGGTATGCATCAGTGTTGCATTATATATGTGTATGTGTGCAGCAAAAATATCAATTGCATTAAAACTGATTCAAGCAAATTCATTCATAATGTGCTGTTTGTGTTTCAGTGATAATTCAGCAATTGTCTGAGTGGTACCATTACCATAACAACAGCAGTGTAGCCACTGTGTAACTTTATAGTATAATAACATTGTTGTCCATTCTCTTTATTAAATTACAGTCATGTTGTGTCAAGTTGACTCTCAGACTTGGACTTTAAAAAAACAATAAAAAGAGCAGTTCAGTTAAGTTTTACTTTTATTTTTTTCCTTCACGACTACGTCATAGTTGTTACTGTTTTCCAAAAGTACATCCACAAATCCACAAAGTTATGTCAGTTACAGTAAGTATAACGTATGATAACACTTCAAAACTTAACACACTGAATAGTAAGTATCTTAGACTAAACTGAAGCAATTACTTGTTTTGTAATTTGCTTTCAAATATACTGTAAATGCTGCTAGTATATATATACTATATATTTGTTATATTATTTCAATATAGTATTAATTTATGTTCTTTAGTCATTCCACAATATAGATTGCTGAACACAAACATGAATTGTCCAAATAGCAATATGCATTAACTTAAAATAGCTGCACATTAATCATATAAAAATGTCACGTAAAATAATCATGAATACTTGACATGAAAAATATTGTCTTTTCACGTAAGAATATGTGCGTGAGTCTAAACAGCTTTTGCTGTAGTTGTGTACTGCTTGGTGAAGTTGTAATACAAAAGTATATCCATGTAACAAAAGGGAAAGTTAGGGAGGTCCAAGGTGTAAGAAACTAGTGCTAGTAACTGGTGCTTGAGGGCTGTTGCACATTGCTTTCTTTTTTCTTTCTTTCTCTCTTTCTCACCTTCTTTTCTTTCTCACTCACACACAATGTGTAATTTCTCTTTTTATTAGGGTCAGATATTCCTTAATTAAGGTTCACAGAGTGACCACCACAAGACCACATGACACCTAAGGGATTTGAATATCAACACTTATCATCCCTTTGGGACTCTTTTTTTTTAAAATCATATTTATATTCTCTCAATACTATACAACTTTGTCCTAATACCAAGAGCACATTTTTTTCTAATAACAAAAGTTACAATGAAAGTGAGAATGCCTTTTTGTACTGTTAAGGTCTGAGGCATTTAAGTGTCCACTTGTTGATTCACATCTTCTCCTCTGGGATACGATATCAATATCCAGACATTTGGCTACAGGGTGTTCCATAAGGATGTTTAAAAAGGGGTCTTCTTTTTATGACACATATTAAGGTGCTCTTAGCTCAGTTTAGCCACCCCAGCCCAGTAGGCTCCCTGCTAAAGACTGTAAAGCTCTCTGTTACTGTATTATTTTAGGGCAGGCTGCGTTAAAACCGTTGGCCACCAGGGGGCCCTGGCCACCTCTGGCCTCTGCCAGGTGGGGGATGATGAGGAGGAGAAGCTGGTCCATTGTGGTAGCTGTGTAAAAGGATAAGATCACACATTGGATTCTCGTGCTCTGCCACCAGGGTGTACACTCTGATAGCAGTGTGTACCCCCTCTCATCTCTTCCACTGCACTGGAGGGTCTCCCCCTTTCAGCTACTCACTGTGTTGATCACAAATCTCTTTCATGCACTATTTAAAACTGTGGGTCCAAAACTTTGAGCAGGGTTTAAGATTTACGAGGATTTATTCATGTTTCCTTAACCTTTTTTCCATTGTTATTCACCATTTGATGCTATTTGATTAACCGTACCATTGCTAAGCGCGAAGAAGAGGCATTAAATGTGATTCACATCAATTGAGAAAAAGAGTTTGGGAAATTAGAGGGCATAGGGAAGAAAGAGGAGACAAGCGGTATGTGTTATAACAGAGCTGTAGAGAAGGAGGGAGGGAGGAATGGAGTGAGTGGTTGATGTACATGTTAATAAACATCTTACCCTCTGGGGCCCCTGGGGTGGAAGTGGCGTGGGGGTCCGGGGGACATGCCCCTTCCTCTGGGGTGTGGGGGGTGCCCTCTAAAACCAGGGTGGCCCAGGGGGGGAGGCGGAGGGGGGCCGTGTCTATGGTGGGAAGGGTTCAGTGATTTCAAGAGCAAGTTAAAAACACCAACTAACACCAAGGACATTATATGATTTGATTTATGATCGTTTATCAATAATGAACTGATGAACACTCTTGATAACATTGTGGATGACAACTTATCTACTGAATGACTCGTATGTGGCTATACTGGCAGGCTTTACCTGTGCATTGGTGGGTAGGGGCCTCTCAGGTGCATGGGTGGGGGTGGAGGAGGACCCATGCCCATAGGTCCGCCTCTCCCTATAGGACCACCCCTTCCCATAGGCCCGCCCCTCCCCATCGGACTGCCCCTCCCCATCAGACCGCCCCTCCCCATCAGACCGCCCCTCCCCATAGGCCCGGCCCTCCCCATCAGAGCAACCCTCCCTCCTCTCCTGCCCCTCATGTCTGGGTACGGCCGCATCCTCCCCATCCCTCTCCTGCAGGCATATAGAGGCATCATGGGAGAATGAGTCATTTGGTGTGAGTAAGACGCATTGGGGAAAAACAATAGAAATGTGAAAATGTATTCCAGAAATAGCATGTGAATACCTGTCATTCATTCAGCTCCCTGGCTTTGACACAACACTGATACCATCCCATGCATACAGAAGCATCAGTTCCTTACCTCATGGGTCCAAACCCATTCATGTCCCCACCCCGTCCTCTATCCCCCCTGCCTCGTCTGGGTGGGCCAAATCCTTTCATCATCAGGCCCCGCCCACCATGCATGCCTCCTCGACCAATCCGGAACCCCTGGCCACGCCCTTTGAACCCACCACGACCCCTGTAGAGATGAAGAAAGGGACATACTGTATTGTTACATTCTACATGGTAATGATGACTGATCAATAGCAGTCTGAGAAGATCTAGTCACATGACCGACCTGGATTTGTTTTCTGATATGGGCTCCTCAGATGCATCTTGGGAAGTTTCTGTGTTGTCCGTCACCTGCTCTGTATCTGCGTCCATCTGATAACACAAGGAAAGAAAGACATCATATGTAGTGGATTACAAAGCAATGATACCACAGTCTTCTTTGAAGGAAATTTGGTTACATTGTCTTAAACACTGCTTCAAAGAGCTTTAAGACTGTCATAACATTGACATGACAGTTGTTATAACAGTTAGAACAGCTGATGTTAATTTACGAGCATAATCACGACATGGCTAGCAGTACAGTATATCTAGGTTTGCGTAAAGTTCAACATTTCAACCTGAGCTGGAAGCTTAGCCTTGAGCTGAGCCTATGACCCCTCCTCACACGGGATGTAATACACAGATGCCCCATACATTCTGGGTATGTTATACATTATACAACCTATCGTAATTTTGATAATGTGTGTAAATCGATCGTACAACAACGCTTTGGGGACGTCATCGCCTTTAAGCTGTCATGTAATCTACCGTCTGTTCAGAGTGACAGCCTTTTAACATGTTCAAATTAGGTCACATGTCGATAGGCCACACAAGCTTCTACACAATAGAGACCCTACAGGAGTCTCACACATTCCTAATTCAAATATTGTAGCTGAAGCGGTGGTTACAACACTGTTGTTGGGAGGAATAGAATTTCTAAAGGTTGGAAATAGAAAATACATGCTTGCTAAATACATACCTCTTCATCATCTTAAAAAAATTATTACCACAAAAATAACTACAAAGGAAATTTTACTGTATGGTACTAAACTGTATTTTTGTTGGGTTTTTAATTTGACAGAACATGTGTTGGAATATGAAATATTTGAAGCAACACACAGACCACAAGAACGTCCTGTTTAATTATGTAAATGAACCTTTGAATCAGCCAAATAACAATATAAAAGAGGCAAAAAACAATGCGTGACACATTATTGTATATTTCTGTCTGCTAAGTCACATTTGAGAGTTATAACTAACAGATTTCCGTGAATGAAGAAATCACGATGACACTGGAGGAAGAAAAAAGGACAAACTGTACTAAAAGTACTAAAACTAAATAAATAAGTGAAAAGATAAATTAAGTGTTGCCTACAGCTACAAGGTAATCAAGCATGATGTGGACAAATGTCAGCTTCTCTCTTAGATCTGAAGATGAGGAGAGGCGGACTGATTAGCAACAGTACACAGTACAGCACAAGAGCATTCTGGGAAACTTCTGGCATGATGAGTTACCATGATCCATGTTCAGTATAGCAGAGAAACCCCCAATAATAAGACTTTGATTAAAGTTTATTAGATATCTAGATATCCATACTAAGGCTTGTGTTTATCGACTTTGGGGGAGTAAAGAGCTTGAAAGTTCCCTACTTCAGTCGTGATCCCTTGCAGTCAATGGCTGAAACCTAAACCTGGACATTCGTAGAGAGAGTGCCAGTTTATGGCTGGGCAGAGTTGTGCATTGACTGACTGAGCATGCACAAACAAACACAGAGAGAGTGAATCCTAAGCCAATGAGAGCTTTAGGAGTTAGGCACGGTGGCTGCATGGAGTGAAGCTGGGGCCAAAGCTGGCGGTCGTGAGAGATTATTTATAGTGCCAAGGCCTGGGCCTATTGTAAAATGTAGCACCTGCACTCTTGCAAGGCTGGAGTGGGGGAAAGGCATGAGAGGGGGATGGGGTAGGCTATGGGGCAGAAGACAGGGGGCACACACACACACACACCACAACCTTGCTGATGGACAATCCACATGCCTGGAGCTCCAGAACAGCCTGCACCAACATACAGTGAGGAATCTCACTACTGCATTGTGGGGTGACATTTTAGAATCTACCTCAAGGAGGCAAGATGAAAGATATGGGGTCTTTCTGTCCAGAGGCTTGTGATATACTGTGGCAATTGTGGGAGATATAAATCTGATAATCATGGAGTTTCTGATTTATTTGTGTGGAAATTCATCCCAATATTTTATACATTTTTCATTAATCTGTTAATCTATCTTGCAAACACAAATGATATCCAGCTATCAAAATTACAGTTGAGTTATCATCAGTTATTCAGCACCATCTCATTTGGAGAGCGCCCAGCTTAAATTACACACATACACACATAATATATATATATATATATATATATATATATATATATATATATTAAAATGCATTCTTAAGATACTATAAGAAGGTTGTATATCAATTTAACTTCTCGTTATGGACACCTAGGGAAACAACATTTGTCAAAGGCAACTCATTCAATTCAATACTAGCAGTTCAATTATTATAATTCATTACCCCTCAAAATAACTGCCACGGGTCAATAAACATGGTGTTATTTCCAACAATAGCCTACATAACTGGTTGTCATTGTTTACATGCAATAGCTGACATTGCCTAGGAGGCTATGTCCTGACAAACGTCATGGAAATATACTAAACATAGCTGCAGCTGATTACAAATGCCATAACCTACACCGACAACCATCAAGACTGTGACCATGAGAATCTAATATTAAGCGAAGGTTTATGTTTTATTTTTGCTTCCTACTGAAAAATGTATATAGCCTTTATTTATTTATTTATTTTAATAGTGCACAATGTTCCTTCTGCACGACTTCACAAAATCAAAAAGCACAGTAGCATCATCTGTGGAAAGCTCACATCACTTGGTGCTTTGGTGAGGATATAAACAGGGAAATATCCTCCATTTATCAACAAAAGCTGATTAAAAAGTCGGCTACCTTTCTCATGTCTATAATCGTTCAGTCGATAAGGTTGTCTGAATCACAGTTATAACGAAACAGATAGGTGCAGTGGTTGTTCAAATCTGGATGGAAATATTAGATAAATACTGAGGTCTAGAATTAATAAATAGAATGATGTTGCTGTAAAATATACAGAAGCAATGGCTTACCTTACTGGTTGTGAAGACTATTGAGGTCCAGAAATACAACTAAATAGAGATACTTACTCTAAATAAAAAGAAAATATAAAAAGATTTGCCAAAAAAAATGTTACAAATATTATTATCTATACCCTGTCCCTATATTTCGATTTGAAATGGCGTCATCAGCTGAACCGATTACATCTAAGGCTCAGATTTTTTGGCAAGAATACGCTGTAGCGAGAGTCACGCCCACAGGAAATAGAATCGCTTTCTGATTGGCTAAACCCACTGTTCTTGTAATACCCGCTTTGGAATTTGCATCTTGTTATTGGTAGAGGAAACATTTATATTTCCAACCAATGTTTGATGAAATGTACAGAAAGCTAAGACTAAAGATTAGATATACACTGAGTATAACAAACATTAGGAACACCTTCCTAACATTGAATTGCACCCACCCCCCCCCTTTTGTCCTCATAGCAGTCTCAATTCGTTGGGGGCATGGACTCTACAAGGTGTCGAAAGCGTTCCACAGGGATGCTAGCCCATGTTGTCTCCAATGCTTCCCAGTTGTGTCAAGTTGGCTGGATGGCGGACCATTGTTGATACACACAGGAAACTATTGAGCATGAAAAACTCAGCAGCGTTGCAGTTCTTGACACAAAACACTTGACACTTACATTTTGTGTCTTTCCCCTTCACCCTCTGAATGGCACACATACACAATCCATGTCTCAATTGTCTCAAGGCTTAAAAAGCCTTATTTAACGTGTATCCCCCCATTCATCTACACTGACTGAAGTGGATTTATCAAGTGACATCAATAAGTGATCATAACTTTCCGCTGGATTCACCTGTTCCATTTATGTCATGGAAAGAGCAGGTGTTCTTAATGTTTTGTATCGTCAGTGTATGTCATGCAGACCTATGTTTTGCCTGTGTCATTTGACGAAAACATTGCAAATATATAGGACAACATTGGCATAATACTAACCTCAAATATATGTTTGAAACCTCTCCATAGTATATGAAGATGATGGACATTACAGAGTTAAAAGAAAATAACATTAATCTGGCCACAAACATACATTTTGTTTATAATTATTGTTTAATTCATGTCAATAAAGTAAAACAAGAATAGCCTATTCACATACAAGAAAATTACATGGTCAAGTCAAGTCCCCACAGAATAACAATTATTTACATCAGATGGGGGGCAGAACAATTCTAAATACAATATGAGAAATTAAGTTATCATCCACAATGCACCAATATCAAAATTAACAAATCAAAAATAGTTTTCCAAACACAAAAGTTTTGACAATGGTCTACACCTAATACCAAATAGTTTGGCCCCGTTACGCATCATTTAAAACGTGGCCATCTTTAAGCACATCATTACGCGTGGTTGAGGATGTCCGAAAGTTCATTTATATACTCAATGGTGTATTTGAGAGTTTGAATTTTGGTCAGAGGCTGTCCCCTTTTACTGTAATCTGGAGGCAAGTAGTCGCGGAGCTGGTGCAAAGCTTCTGCTAGGCTCCTCATTCGCATCTTCTCCCTCTCGCTCGCCTTCATGCGTCTCTTGGTCGACATCTTCGGTTTGGTTTGTTTCAACGTTGCGCACGGGGTTGGGCTGTGGCCTGTTAAGCCATAGGATACATTTCCGAAGCTCTGATGCCCAGTTGAGCTTGAGGACATCTCGGGCGAAGAGCACATTGAATCGAATGATGATTCTGGTGATGTGGATTCAAGAGAATCATGCCCGTTCACAAAAGCCCTTTCCTGCGTCTTCCAATCCCATTCAGATAGCATTTTTGAGGTAACAACTTCAATGTCACAATCCATGTTAGCAATATCCTCAGACACGTTCTCCATACTGTGACCTCGATGATAGGCTATTCGGGCAGCTCCGTGGAGAGCAAATTCTGAAAAGCGGTTTGGGAAACCGTTTTATATGGACGCAGCTCTCTGTGGTTTATGAGTTCACAGCTGAAGCGAAAGTTCAAAGAAAACTCAAGTGCTAAAATGTGACTTTCCCGAAGGACGTCGTTCGTTGTCACCAAGGTGCCAATAAGGTGAAATAGACGGATAATGTGTAACAGAATGAAAAATAATTAGATTTTATTTTGTGGGAAATAGCTCTTTAGATGGGCACGACAACAATTATCAGTTTGATGTGATCTCTCTAATGAAGGAATGAAAGGAGATTGTTACATCTGGGCTTTTCACACCTCATTAACAGGATGGGCAACGTGTGTCTAGGTGTACTCCAAAATCTAGAAGATAAATAGACAAATACTTTTTTTTATACTGAACAAAAATATAAAGGCAACATGTCAAGTGTTGGTCCCATGTTTCATGAGCTGAAATAAAAGATCCCAGAATTTTTCCAAATGCACAAAAGGCTTATTTCCCTAAAATTCTATGCACACATTTGTTTCAATCCCTTTTAGTGAACATTTCTCCTTTGCCAAAATAATCCATCCACTTGACAGGTGTGGCATATCAAGAAACTGATTAAACAGCATGATCATTACACAGGTGCACCTTGTGCTGCGGACAACAAAAGGCCACTCTAAAATGTGCAGTTTTGTCACATAACACAATGCCACAGATGTCTCAAGTTTTGAGGAAGCGTGCAATTGGCATGCTGACGGCAGGAATGTCCACTCGAGCTGTTGCCAGAGAATGTTAATTTCTCTACCAAAAGCCGCCTCCAGCATTGTTTTAGAGAATTTGGCAGTATGTCCAACTGCCCTCACAACCACAGACCACATGTAACCACGCCAGCCCAGGACCTCCTTCACCTGCAGGATCGTTTGAGACCAGCCACCCAGACAGCTGATGAAACTTCTGGAGTATTTCTGTCTATATAATAGAGCCCCTTTCTGGGGTACTTATTCTGATTGGCTGGGCCTGGCTCCCAAGTGGGTGGGCCTATGCCTAGTCATTAAGCTTCTCTAGTCATTTGAAATCCATAGATTAGGGCCTAATTTATGATTTCCTTATATGAACTGTAACTCAGTAAAATCGTAGAAATTGTTGCATGTTGCGTTTACATTTTTGTTAAGTATATAACGGTGCTAATGTTGTGTCTGTGTGAGGTAGACAATGACAGATATAAAGTGAAACCTGAAAGAAATATCATTTTTACGCAACGTGAAGCTAAATCTGCAGAGAATAACTAAGTAAATGTTTAGAAATTACTTATATTTGTCCATTAGGAGGAAGTATTATCAACAAATTAGCCTAGCCAATAAAGTCATGCTGTCTGAAATCGATGCATGCCAATACGCACGAGCAAGGAGGATGCAGCTGTCATCGGGGCTGGGTAGGACACACTAACCTGGCAGCTCTTTCATGTCTGAATAGGTGTGTAACGACTCACTAATGATCAAGGGGGAGCAAAACGGGCCAGGTCATAAAACCGCGCTCTACTGCTGGTGGGTCACTGACGGGCGAGAACCTTTGCGCCCTTCTGCCTGCTATAGGAAGCAACACGTCGGGAAGTTTATGTGGTTATTAGGACGGTGATGCTACTTTCATTCGCTTACAAAAGCTCGACTTTTGCGCAAACGAACATATAAAAGTTATTGTACCTTTATTTGGTAAATGATTGTCTCTTCCATTTGGAGAGCCTTGTTGTCCAAACTCTGTTTTACATTTTGCGCATTTGCATCAGTACCTTAGTAGTCCAATCATTACATGAGAGCTGTGGGATATTCAAAATAAATACAGGAAAACATTGAGAAACGTTGAAAAGTATAGGGTTTTATCAAAATAAAACATTATCACAGAACATATGAGCATTTCTACATACCCTCTCCCTAACTGCTTGAGTAAAATATTTATCCATCCCCTACTGTAAGTCCATTAAAGATTTAGCAGCAGAAAACTACAATTGTGTACATAGAAGACAAAAGGAAAGGCCAATATCAAAGGTTAAAAATACACTTTCTGAACAAACAAGATAAAGTTTTGATAGAATACTATTAAATAATAATATTAGGAAATAGTATTTCTTTTTTTCTGTCCTAACACCTCTGGTATATCACATCACTCATTTCAGGAACTTCAGCTTCACCCTCTCTGCCAATGGCAGTGGGCTCTTGCTGCAAATCACTGAGTCATCACCATCAGACATAGTCACTGGGGAAACGGGGCTTGGAATGAACACAATGTCATCATCAACTCTAATTGGAGGAACATCCTGGCACTTCCCTATGGTAGACACAGAGCTGCCTATTATTGGTTGTTCACCCATACTGGCAGACACAGCTCTAGGCCTGAGGGGCTGGGCGGTCACGGTGTCCCAGGCTGCCTTTGTAGAGGTGCTGGGTTTGGAGGTGGGTTTCAGTGAGTAGTCTGTGAGGTATTGGCACCTGGGCCTGCTTTTGGGTTTGACTTTGGCCCTGCTCTGCCCTCCTCCCCGACACTGGTTCTCTGTGTCACTGTCCTCGCTCGATGAACACACACTGGCACACACACTCTTCTTGGTTTCTTGATGTGACTTCGTGTTCCTGTCACCCTGACCAGGCTGTGTGTTGCTAGGTTCAGAGTGGCTCCTTTGTGGCAGAGCGGAAGATGATGATATGGCCTTCTTTACGAATCTGTACTTCTGTGGAGGCTTTGGTTCACCGGCACCATGTTGTTTAGCCCCTTGTGTTTGTGTTGCTGTGACTGGGCTTGTTTGTGTTGAGGTAAATGGGCCTGTTTGTGTTGAGTTCAATGAGATAGGTTTTGAGCTGAGATGAGCAGGTTGAGGCTTATGGGGCAATGCAATGCTCTGGTCCTTATCAACAAGTGTGGCTTTCTTGCCACACACCAGCGGCTGTTCTGATGGCTTGGAATCATTACTGCTTTTAATGGGTATCAGTGCCATTGGCTTGGGGCCGCTGTTGTTATTATCAATTAAATCCAGGGGTGCTGCTGACTGGGAGTTTACGTGTATGGTGGTGACATCATCATTGTCCGCCATGTTCACAGACTTGCAGGTGTTTCTCATTAGGACCCTGTCCCTCAGCGAACACTCTGCATAACATGGCCCTGGTATGGCTTCCGCTGCTCTGAGATCAGTAGAGGGGCCCAGTTTTGTGATCCTTTCTTCGACACTATCATTTGTGGTTTGGAGTGACTTGGGGTCAGTGGCAGTGCAAGCACCAGCAGCCTGCGGGGGTGGGGAGGACGTGAATGACTGAGACTCCCAGTCAATGTCACTCAGGTGAAGAGCATCCATTACCATGGAAACAGACGGAGAGGAGGCCACTGCTTCTGGAATCTTCCCAGAGGAAGTGAAAGACAGAGGTGACATCACTTCCTGTATCTGAGCTCCAAGACGTACTTCTAAGCGGGGATGGTCTTTACCAGGATCCAGATGCTTTTTTGGAGACTCTGACCCTGGACCCTCCAGGACCAACACGGAGTTGTTACTTGGTGTAATGGTCAGTGCTGCTGCCGCGGCAGAGGGTTGTTGGGTGTTGTTGTCAGCAGTGGAACTGTGCAAAGACATCTTGGCCAGGAGGTCAGAAACATCACAGTGATCCGAAGGCTTGTCTTTCTTACCCTTTGGTTTCTTCTCTGAAAATAAAATACATCAAATATAAGAGACAAAATGGCTAGATACACCATAACAGTGTCTCCTCAAGTCCAAGTACCCTTGGTTGGGGCTACCCAGTCTACTGTGGGAACCCCTGCTCAACAGCTCTGAGCTACAGGGGGAGCCAGCCCCAACCTGTCTAAAGTGACAGCAGCTCCTGTGTGACAGACCTCTGGTGCATCAAAGCCTTGATGTGAGGGAGCGGAGCTGCCATACTCTGCATGTCCAGGTGTCAGAGGCCCTATAAGAGAGACTCTGAAAAACATCGCAAAGCTCCAGGCGCCTTTGATCCACACCCTGTCTGAGCTAAGTAGTGAGCAGTCGTTGGGCCTGTTAAGTTTAGGGGCGTCCCGTTTCTCCCCAAGGATACACTGAATACGGTTTTAAAAACTAGGTATAATTTTACGTCAATAAAGTATATCAATATGTTATTGTCAGTCAATATCATATCAGAATGTCAATCATTTAAAATAAATTAACATTCATTGTATTTTCATATCAATAACATAAGATTATTTAATCTGAATTAAATGTAAGCAGAATACATTATGTTCTCCAGCCATAATATGTTGACCTTACTCTTGGTCTTGTTCTCAGCCTTCTCCTTGAGGTACCGCTCTACCACGTGTGGGTAGGCCAGGCGGAACAGAGCCTCTTCCTCCACTGTCCTCACCTCGTCCTGGCTGTCCTCAGGGTGGTCCTCAGAAAACACATAGTGATCTGCAGGGAGGATATCATGGAGGAAACAAAATGACCATTTTTTTTACTGACGAAAAATATGATGTGAAACATTTCAAACATTACAATTTGATCCACTCTTTTGTGTAATATGTATCGTCTGCTGAATCACCATACAGATGCCAACCCCACCCCCCTCAAAATAATAATAATAATACAGATTTGGGGATGGTATTTCAGTAGTTAGCTCAGGCCCATAGAGGACTGAAATATCAGATGAGGTTGTTAGTGTGTGATATGACAGTTTTCCCAGCCTGGGAGGAAGCCATTTTAGCACCTGATGGTGTTGTGGCTGTTCTGTCACCTCTACCCCCCTCTGAACCCCACCTCACAACAAGTCACTAACAGACAACACGGAGACAGGCAGAGAAGGCCAGGTTTAAAGAGACTCTGCATAGGTCAACACAGACTGTCACCCCAATCCTTACTGACGCAACTCTGATGTCATAACAGGAATACAGTACATCAAGCAGGTACATGGTGATAAGAGGTTTGGAAAACTGTGATTTCAGTTGGCTTGGAGAGTACAATACAAAAAAACACGAGAACTCTCATAGAACAATAACAATGGGGGCAATGCTGATAATATAAAGAGAAGGAACATCTGCAATGACCCCTCATTCATAAACATAACCTTTTTTGAAAATGGAAGGCTTCATAGGAAGGACTGTTTCAATTGTTCAAACTGACCTGGCTTACTCCAGATGATTTCAAAGCTGGCGATTGCATTCCTTACTCTTGGCTTCCATATACTGTTAACAGGGAGGATTTTAAAATACAATTTAATATGTAATATTGTGAAACATTTATAGCCACAGCAAGTAACTTCCATTTTTACACTCAGAGAAGTCCATTGGAGTGTGAATGGGACCGTACCGTAGAGGTTTTATCAGAGATGACGTCGCTCTTCCATGTTTTCTGTTCATCAGCTCATTGTACGTCATCAGGACCAGAACCTTCTCACTGGTATAGTGCTTAGGCCACTCCATCTTATTGTACGCAAAGTTCTGGATCACAGAACACCAAAAAATATATTACAAGTTATTTGACTAACAGATAAATTAGGTAATACATGATTTATTAATTGCATCTGTTAAGAATGATCACTTATTTTAATCAAAGTACATTTTTGAATGACTACCTGCATTAATAGCATGTTCGGTTTCCTCCATTTGAAATTGTGGACAGGCTTGTCTTTGTCTACCAGAAATTCATTTATGATCTGAAATGCAAAATGTCCATACAGGAATTGACATCCTTATCTTGGCTTGTATACTTTACCCATGATATTACACAGATTCCGTAACTTAAGATAATAACTGTATTTACTTTACCTCTGTAAAAGGGAATTTATCACTTGCCAGTGTTTTCCTGAAAACAAATCAACACCATATTCAGATATGTGAAGGAACAAGAAATGTTTGTTCCCCCTTTCAATTAAAATCAATAAGCAATATTGTAATCTATAAATGTGTATATTATAGGAATGAGTGAATTTGGTGCAAACAGGGTCTCACTTCCTGATGCTGGCATCTGTTGAAGAGGCCTGTCGTGTCTGCTCACAGCAGTGCCACTGACAAGGACACTGGTAGTCATAGTCTTGAGGCTCACAGAAGTGCTTGCTGTCACACAACACACAGCCACTGCGCTCGTGAGCCTTGGCTGACCCTGAGAGAGAAGGAGAAAGAGATAAAAGAGTATGATGAGAAAGAGAGAGAGAGAATGAAGAGAGTGTGATAGAGAAGAACATAACATAGTGGTAGTAGTTTGTTAGTTAGGAGATGGTTAGTAACAGAAAAAGGAGTGACAGACAAAATCAGAGGTCAATTCAGGGTGACTGGACTGATAGGCTACAGCCCCAGATAATCATAGCAGATACCTTTGATCAACCATACAGAGACATTTAATACTGATCTCGACTAAGTACACTAACTTTACTTTGGCGCTACAATCCTGAAGACGTATTAGCAAACTAAAGCGTCTCACATGTAAGTGCCTTCATCATCACAGTATTTTAGTTGGTCTTGATCAGCCACATGCGAGTCGCGTCATCCCGGGAAACCCCTCCCCACCCACCCTCCTGATTTACACTTCTTATCAGGACAAGGGGCTAAAGTGAGTTTGACGGAGGGCCAAAGTAACTCACCAGGATGGCGACACAAATGGCAGTGAGGGACCTTCTTTAGGACCCACTCTGGCGCAACCACGCCCTCCTCCCTCCACTGGCTGAATCTGTCATGGAAGAGGAGACGGTACAGGATAGGCATAGACTGTTATATCATATACATGTTTGCATAAGACCTCATCATCACCATTCTGTATTGTTGCCTCATATAAAACATTTGATCTCAAATCCAAAATGCTAAAGTTTTGAGCCAAAATAAAGGTTATAGCTTCACTGTCCAAATAAATACATATGGGAGTGTACATGTTTGCATAAGACCTAGTTAAAACTACTGGATTACAGACTGTTTATGTTTCTCTATTTGTCTCTCCACTTTTTAATCAGTGTGCTGGAGGGTGAAAGAAAAAGGAATGTTTTATATTTTTAGTTTCTTACCTTTGTAAAAGTGTTTGTCCTTTCAATGTCTGTATGAGTTTTAGAGCTTGCTCTTTCCCAACTCCTGGTATACCCTTGTGGTAAGAAAACAAAACATGTCATAGTAACAAAAACAAGAAAGAAATTCTGTATATATTTGCGTGTTTTCACCCCTAGAAGCCAATCTAGACATTAGCAGTCCCCTTCCCCTATACCTTAGGAATGTAATCACAGCCCAGAAGGATGGCCAGACCCACGAGTGTCTCCCTGGCTAGCTGCAGCTCTGTCTCCATCCTAGAAGTCCTGTAACAATCCACCTGTGGATCCTACAACAGCAAGAATGATACAGCAGGGATTCTTTTCTTGAACATTCAGAAAACAGAATCCTACAAGTACAGCATTTAGAGATTGGATGAATCCACTAGAGGTTCATTAACTAAATCATAATTTTGAATACTTCTCTCTTCAGTGTCACACCCCTTACAAATGAGATGTAACATACCTAATTTAAATAAACAAACGCATTACCTTGGTGTTCATGTTGAAATTTCTGTAGACGGTCTGCGCTCCGTAGAGAAAAGTGTCCCCATCGTTGGTGATGCAGCCGTCCACCAGGCCCTGGGCATCCAGAAAGGCACACATGGCCTCGGCCTCCCCTGCCGCTGTCACCCAGGGGACACCCAGACAGTCCAGCATCTCTGCACACTGGAGGGAAGAGAGAGATGGGTAGTGGGTACACACAGATTATCTCTTAAAAACACACACACATAATACTTACTTATGCCTCTCTACACATGTTGTATGGATACGAAGTTACACACACAGCCACTCAGAAAGACACACACAGCTTTAATTCAATGAGGGTGATACATGCCACGACTTCTCAACAACTGGATCTGACTGATGCACATAATCCCAGCCACCCACCTCTCTCAGCACAGCATTGAAGCGACCCCTGTTGGTGGTCTTTGTAGTTTGTTTTTTAGGGGCTGACTTGTCGAACCCCCCGAATCTCATGTCTGTCCTCTTGCTCATGGTCTCTGCTTTGAGTTTGGGGGCCTCTCCCTCCAGGACAAAAACTAGCTTTACCCCCATCAGTGTGAGAGAGGAAACTCTGAAAAACAGATTCCTGAAAGAGAGTAATAATATCCATAATTCTCATTGCAGTGAGTTGTTGTTCCTCTGCATAAAAGGGATTTCATTTTGAAACAGCAGACCATTAGTAAGTCGCCCGATTGATGTATCGTGCACATATATAGTGCAAATTAGTAATAAGGTCGGCTGTTTCAGGTACATAATGTGAAATAGGATCAGGAGGGAAATGCCTATGACTCAGTGCCAGAGTTGAATAAAAAAACATGTGCATTTGGCAATCTCTGCACATATTACCGGAGGTGAGGTTTGGTGACTTTCCCCATCATTGCTTGGACGTGCTGGGCCTCGCAGACCCACAAGCTAAGGTCCACAGCCAGAGTCATTCCGGTGAGGCTGTACAACGGCACCGACTCCCGAACCGGCCCCAGAATGGACCACAGGTCGTACACACCCATCGCGCAAATCGTTGTTTACCTTTTTATAAGTAAAAAAATTATCAATGTGCAGTATTTCACAAGAAAGGCACTTTGTTGATCACTTTGTTTTTTAATTTAGCAGCACTTCCTGCTAAAACAAACACGCTTCCGAATCCAACCTCCTTACTTCCGGTGATAGTGTCAGCGAATGAACACGGGAGACGACATCGATGGCGCAGCACGCTGCTCTCCTTCATTTTTTTGACGTTGCGCGCGGAATCCAGTAAACAGCTGAGTGGATAGCGTCACTTTACATGCAAGCTATGTCTTTCGATATCTAGCTACCGCCAAAATTCGCCGATAAGCATTGCATAGCTAGCTACCAAAGTCCCTTTTGTGGATATGTTTATTTAAAAACCTTTCCTGCTAATTTACCGACAGAGGTCTTCACAGGTAAGAATGTATTTGTTAGCAAACGTTAGCTAGTTAACGTTACCGGGTTGCTAGTTGGCTAGCTAACGCATAGAGAATGATAGAGGCCTCAGTGGCCAAAATGCCATCTTAGCATTGGGACAGCGCCTCCACCATTTTAATGTTGGCAACCGAGTGGGACTTCCAACTTCATTGTCTGATCCCTCCTGGTAACCCATTTGGAGTCATGTCCAATCAGGTTCATCAGGAGGGTTCAGCCAATCGTGAAGAATACAATAATCTACTATAAATGTCACAGACTCAAAGATGAGTCCTCTATCTATCTCTATGAGCTAATATTAGTAACTTTCTAGCTAGCTAAGTGTAGCTAACGTTAGCTAGTTAACAAAGAAGTTCTAGCTAGTTAACTGTTTAATTTCTAACGATGGTTTTCTATGATCTGTGTTATACAGGGTGTCTAAGAAGATGTCTAAGAGGAAGAGCAACTCAATTGGAGAGAGCCCACACAAGAGAGTCAGACCCACAGAGGTTCTTGATGAAGATAATGAAGTGGGTCCCAGCCAACCCCCTGTGCCATTAGGATCACATACGGTATCTAAGTTAGCTACTGTACATTTCATTTATTTGAGACCCTTATAAGAGTAGACTCTGGAGTTGTCACTGTCAGTCTAGGGTTGTGCTCCTGTGCTGTATCCAGATTATTATACCTTCATACAGTGCCGTTCCTGTACAATAACAAGGGGCGCTATTTCTTTCCTAATGTAAAAAATATATATAACAAATTTAGGCAGCAGGGATCTTGATCGTCTCAGCTGTAACCAAGAAACTTGATCTTGCAAGCTAGCCACTTAGCTAACAAGTTAGCAAACCAAATGCATAGCTGCAGCCCTGATCTGGATAATTTCTTTGGCACATCTTAGTTAACTCATAGTTTTTTTATTTAACCTTTATTTTAATTTATTAGTTATAAGCAGTGGTGTTGCACGGTGCCCCAAACTAAAATACCACGGTACAGTGCATTCGGAAAGTATTTAGACCCCTTGACTTTTTCCACATTTGTTACGTTACAGCCTTATTCAAAAATTGATTAAATGTATTGTTTTCCTCATCAATCTACACAATACCCCATAATGACAAAGCAAAAACAGTTTTTTAGAAATGCATGTATAAACAAACAGGAAATATTCATTTACATAAGTATTTAGACCCTTTACTCAGTACTTTGTTGAAACACCATTGGCAGCGATTGCAGCCTCGAGTCTTCTTGTGTAGGACTCTATGAGCTTGGCACACCCGTATTTAGGGAGTTTCTCCCATTCTTCTCTGCAGATCCTCTCAAGCTCTGTCAGTTTGGATGCGGAGCGTCGCCGCACAGCTATTTTCAGGTCTCCAGAGATGTTCGATCGGGTTCAAGTCCGGACTCCGGCTGGGCCATTCAAGGACATTCATAGACTTGTCCTGAAGCCACTCCTGTGTTGTCTTGGCTGTGTGCTTAGGGTTGTTTGTCCTGTTGGAAGGTGAACCTTCGTCCCAGTCTGAGGTCCTGAGCACTGTCAGGTTTTCATCAAGGATCTCTCAGTACTTTGCTCCGTTCATCTTTGCCTCGATCTTGACTAGTCTCCCAGTCCCTGCCACTGAAAAACATCCCCACAGCATGATGCTTCCACCACCATACTTCACTGTAGGGATGGTGCCTGGTTTCCTTCAGATGTGACGTTTGGCACTCAGGCCAAAGAGTTCAATCTTGGTTTCATCAGACCAGAGAATATTGTTTGTCATGGTCGGAGAGTCCTAGGTGCCTTTTGGAAAACTCTAAGCTGGCGTTCATGTGCCTTTTACTGAGGAGTGGCTTCCATCTGGCCACTCTACCATAAAGGCCTGGTTGGTGGTGTGCTGCAGAGATGCTTGCCCTTCAGGAAGGTTCTCCCATCTCCACAGAGGAACTCTGGACCTCTCTCATAGTGACCAGTGGGTTCTTGGTCACCTCCCTGATCAAGGCCCTTCTCCCCTGTTTGCTCAGTTTTGACAGGTGGCCAGCTCTATGAAGAGTCTAGGTGGTTCCAAACTTCTTCCATTTAAGAATGATGGTCACTGTGTTCTTGGGGACCTTCAATGCTGCAGAAATATTTTGGTACCCTTCTTCAGATCTGTGCCTTGACACAGTCCTGTAGTCCTGTCTCGGAGCTCTATGGACAATTCCTTTTGACCTCATTATTTGATTTCTGCTCTCACATGCACTGTCAACTGTGAGACCTTATATAGACAGGTGTGTGCCTTTCCAAATCATGTCCAACCAATTTAATTTACCACAGGTAGACTCCAATCAACTTGTAGAAACATCTCAAGGATGATCAATGGAAACAGGATGCACCTGAGCTCAATTTCCAGTCTCATAGCAAGGGTTCTGAATACTTATGTAAATAAGGTATTTCTGGGTATTATTTTTAATAAATGTTCAAGAATTACAAAAAAACTTTCATTATGGGGTATTCTGTGTAGATTGAGGAATTATTTTAATTTAATCCCTTTTAGAATAGGGCTGTAACATAAAAAATTGTGTAAAAAGGGGAAGGGGTCTGAATACTTTCCAAATGCACTGTATATACTGTGTACTGCCCAAGCCTAGTTGTCATTTATTGTTGTGATTTGAAATATGTCAGGAAAATTGAGCCTATTTCATTCTCAATTTGCCTGACGTATTTCAGTCACAACAGCAGGAGTGACAACACTGACAGTCTGCAGAATCTGCTATTATATATTTTATTAAAAGGGAAATAATCAATGACCTGATGTAACTGAAACATTACTGTGCCTCCATATTAAAACATTAGGATTTCCTGTAACATCTTTGCTTTGTTTTGTTGCAGACTGTTGGAGAGGTGGGCATAGTGGAGAGCATCTCCCTGAAGAACTTTATGTGCCACTCTCTGCTGGGGCCATTTGCGTTTGGGTCCAATGTCAACTTTGTCGTCGGCAACAATGGAAGTGAGTTCCACCACTTCTTCTTCCTGACTCTTTAAAAAAAAAGGGGAAAAAAGAAAATGTTTTTACTCTCAAGATGGTTTAATTGTCGACTGATTATAGATTGTTTGTATAGTGTCTCCACCTGTTACTCTATCGCATGTTTCTTTCAGTTTTTCAGTATTGATCCAATGATGATGCTCAAAGATTTCAGTGCCATGGGTCTGTGTCTGATATTGTGTTTCTAAACGACGGACAGGTGGAAAGAGTGCTGTCCTCACAGCTCTTATGGTGGGCCTGGGAGGGAAAGCTACAACCACAAACAGAGGGTCCTCCCTAAAGGGATTTGTGAAAGAAGGAGAGAGGTACTCGTGTTCCCTGATTGTATTTCCTCACTCCCTTGTCTTTGGGGACTATTTCTGCCTTGAAAGACTGGTTCCAGATGTCTGTTAGAAGCATGGTCATTTACCCCAGGCAGTAAACCTCTGTAAATGGAGATTAGTGTTAACATGCATCTGGCATCCTTGCAAGAGTAACTATTATTTCCCCTAGGAATTTCCATACAATAAAACGTGTCCCAAGAGATTCAAGAGTTTGTGACAAACTGTAAATGTCAGTGGCTACAGACTTCCCGTTCCCTAATGTGTTAACTATGCCATCTGCCCCATTTTGATAATGCCTACAAAAGTGCCACGTTTATCTTACTGTCATATTTGAGTCATATTGCAACCCTGTTTGTGTCCCTCTGCTCTCCCAGTTCAGCTGACGTCTCCATAACACTGCGTAACAAGGGCAGGGATGCCTACAAGCCAGAAGTGTTCGGCCAGGCTATCATAGTAGACCTCAAGATAACCCGTGAGGGCATGAGGACCTACAAGCTCAAGAGCAAAGCAGGTAATTAATGTAATAAAAATGTATGGATTAACACTCTGTAAATGGGCCCTTCATTCAAACAGGCCTATGGATCTGAGATATGTGCCTGACACTTTAGTGCAAAACTCCCTTTAAAATCAATCTACATAGTTTATTCTGGATCTAAACATTAGGCTATATTTCAAAAAGTGATTCACTGAGCAGTAGATGCAGTATGAGCACATAATAATGTACTTTGTCTTGCAGGTCATCTTGTGTCTGCGAAGAAGGATGAACTTTTGGCCATTCTGGATCACTTTAACATCCAGGTACTACAACTTCTGTTGACCACCTGCAAGACTGTATGAAAAGATTGGAAACACTGTTGCTGTGATAAATAACTATTGATATATTTTGTATAATCATTCTTTTCCGAAGGTGGATAACCCTGTATCTATGCTAACACAAGAGATGAGCAAGCACTTTCTGCACTCCAAAGGAGAAGGGGATAAGTACAGAGTCAGTTTGATATACTTAAATCTTTTCATTTATGAAATTCTGTATTTGTGGAGGGCATGGTGTAAATTAAGGTAATAGCATTCATCTTGCCAGCCTATGTTGCAGGTATCAAATCTCTGCTATGTCTTATTGCTGCATTCTCAGGAAGTGGTTAAATGTCAGTCTGTGGTTTTCAGTGTCAAATAGCATGAGGGTGAAAGAGCTCAATGTAGGCCTACCTTTTAGGACGGCTCTTACCTTGTTAGTGACTAAGTGTTTTTTTTTCTTCCTCAGTTCTTTATGAAAGCCACACAGCTTGAGCAGATGAAAGAGGATTACACCTATATCATAACGACTAAAAATGTCACTCTAGACACTGTGGAGAAACACGAGGAGGTACGAATCCACTTGGCTTATGTGTGGTGTGTTATGAAATCACCCATCCGAAGTCCCTTGAATGCTTTCATCCAATCAGCCCTGCAGCATGTAGTCCCATAGTGGGTTTAGTTTTTATTACTGAAAGATTACAGGGGCTTATAAAGCTAGAATTCAAGCTCTGATATGCAAAGTCTTGTCCATGAACAACCAAGAGATCTTAATGGAGTTGTTATAAAGTAGCACTTTTTTTTAAGTGTGAATCATTCTGTTTCAGTGTCTGGAGGGGTTAAAGAGGAAGTACCTGGAGAAAGAGGACCGGGTCAAAAGCCTGGCCTCGCTGGACGACATGCACAGTAAACTGGAGGAGCTGAAGAATCAGATGGCTTGGGCTCTGGTGAGGGGAAGCAGCATATCTTCAAAATATGAATCTAAAAATGTATTTATATTATTTGTTTATTTATCAGGGGTCATGCACAACCGATACAGTGTAGCAGATTTAGCTACCCAGCTAAATACCTAATCAATCTGATGTGAAATCTCTTTTGCTCTGTCCTGCACCAGGTGTCTGAGATGGAGAAAGAGGTGAAGCCCATGAGAGAGAAGCTCCAATCAGAGGAGAGGTCCACCGTCAAATACGACCAGAAAGTAGACGAGTGGAAGGTAACTAACATCACCCTCTTAGTTTTACAGCCATAAGAATTTGGTGTGTGTTTCCTTCACATTAAGGAAAAATGCAGCTATTACATAAATTCAAAGTGACTATGTCCCCTTGTTTGTCATTGCTGATGATTGTTCTTTATGACCTCACTTCCTGTCCAGGCCAAGGTGGTGGAGGCGGAGAAGAAGTACATGGGTATCCGGGAGCAACTGGAGGCAATCACTGTGAGGGTGCAGCAGCTTGAGCCACAGAGTGCTGAGCTGAAGAATGAGGCTCAGAGCAGAAGCAAGGCCTTCAACACAGCCCAGGTGAGAGAACAGTGATGAGTGTTACTATACCCCAGAATACCCCAGAGTCTTCTAAATACCAGGGGTTTAGCAAGTGACCGAGATAAGGCTTAACATCATTAACCATAACATCTCCATAATCACAACTGCAGCACAATGAAAAACTACAGCTTCCAGAGCTCAACACTAACTATATGTGAGAGCTCGATAACGAGGAGCTCTTTTCTAGTTCACTAGCTGTTGATTCATCTTAGTGGTGTCTCTCTTACAGGCCAGTGTACACAGATTCAAGACCAATCTGAGAGACCTGGAGAAGGACAAGGATCAGCTCTCCAGGAGAATTAATGAGCTCAAGTTGAGGTAGTGCCTCGGATCCTTTCCTACCTCTTTTTCACTTTCAAAATAAAACTTTTGTTGCCATGGGAAAAGTCATTGAATGTTTTCCACAGTCACAAACGGGATTTCTTTCCCTTTTTTCTCCTTTCTGCCTCCCACAGTATCAGCCAGACGTCTGGTGCGGAGACCCAGGTGCGTGTGGAGCGCATGGAGAAGCTGCAGACAGACCTGGACACTCTGAACTTCCAGGACTCCACCCTAGGTCAGCAGATGGAACAGTTCCAGCAGGCTGTGTCCCGGGCCAAGGACGAGCTAGAAAAGATGATGTAGGCACTGGAAACTCCATTATATACAGGCCTGTATATAAGACTTGGCTGTACAACGTACACACAAACACACACACACACACACACACACTGTAGTGTCATCATAGGAGTCTGGAGCCATGCCACAGTGTTAACAGGGCTTATGAAATACTCTCAGGGTGTAGTCTAATGTAAACATTATGTGACAGCCATATCAGAAGTAGGAATATTATTTTGTATTTATACAGTTGAAGTCGGAGGTTTACATGCACTTAGGTTGAAGTCATTAAAACTTGCTTTTCAACCACTCCACACATTTCTTGTTAACAAACTATAGTTTTGGCAAGTCGGTTAGGACATCTACTTTGTGCATGGCACAAGTCATTTTTCCAACAATTGTTTACAGACAGATTATTTAACTTATAATTCACTGTATCACAATTCCAGTGGGTCAGAAGTTTACATACACTAAGTGTGCCTTTAAACAGCTTGGAAAATTCCAGAAAATGATGTCATGGCTTTAGAAGCTTCTGACATAATTTAAGTCAATTGGAGGTGCACTTGTGGATGTATTTCAAGGCCTACCTTCAAACTCAGTGGGAAAATGGGAAAATCAAAAGAAACCAGCCAAGCCCTCAGAAAGAAAATTGTTGACCTCTACAAGTCTGGTTCATCCTTGGGAGCAATTTCCAAGCGGCTGAAGGTACCACGTTCGTCTGTACGAACAATAGTATGCAAGTATAAACACCATGAGACCACGCAGCCGTCATACCGCTCAGGAAGGAGACGCGTTCTGTCTCCAAGAGATCAACGTACTTTGGTGCGAAAGGTGCAAATCAATCCCAGAACAACAGCAAAGGACCTTGTGAAGATGCTGAAGGAAACAGGTACAAAAGTATCTATATCTACAGTAAAGCGAGTCCTATATTGACATAACCTGAAAGGCCGCTCAGCAAGGAAGAAGCCACTGCTCCAAAACCACCATTAAAAAAAGCCAGATTACGGTTTGCAACTGCACATTGCAAAGATCGTACATTTTGGAGAAATGTCTGATGAAACAAAAAAGCAACGGTTTGGCCATAATGACCATCGTTATGTTAGGAGAAAAAAGGGGGAGGCTTGCAAGCCGAAGAACACCATCCCAACTGTGAAGCACGGGGGTGGCAGCATCATGTTGTGGGGGTGCATTGCTGCAGGAGGGACTGGTGCACTTTACAAAATAGATGGCATCATGAGGATGGAAAAGTATGTGGATATATTGAAGCAACATCTCAAGACAACAGTCAGGAATTTAAAGCTTGGTTGCAAATGGGTCTTCCAAATGGACAATGACCCCAAGCATACTTCCAAAGTTGTGGCAAAATGGCTTAAGGACAACAAAGTCAAGGTATTGGAGTGGCCATCACAAAGCCCTGACCTCAATTCTATAGAACATTTGTGGGCAGAACTGAAGAAGCATGTGCGTGCAAGGAGGCCTACAAACCTGACTCAGTTACACCAGCTCTGTCAGGAAGTTGGGCCCAAGTTATTGTGGGAAGCTTGTGAAAGGCTACCCAAAACGTTTCACCCAAGTTAAACAATTTAAGGCAATGCTACCAAATACTAATTGAGTGTATCAACGTTTGACCCACTGGGAATGTGATGAAAGAAATTAAAGCTGAAATAAATAATTCTCTCTACTATTCTGACATTTCACTTTCTTAAAATAAAGTGGTGAACCTAAGACAGGGAATTTTTACTGGGATTAAATGTCAGGAATTGTGAAAAACTGAGTTTAAATGTATTTGGCCAATGTGTATGTGAACTTCCGACTTCAACTGTATATACAGTACCAGTCAACAGTTTGGACAAACCTTCTCATTCAAGGATTTTTCTTTATTTTTACTATTTTCTACATTGTAGAATAGTAGTGAAGACATCAAGACTATGAAACAACAGATATGGAATCATGTAGTAACCACAAAAGTGTTAAACAAATCAAAATCTATTTTATATTGCCGATTCTTTGAAGTAGCCACCCTTTGCCTTAATGACAGCTTTGCACACTCTTGGCATTCTGTCAACCAGCTTCATGAGGAATGCTTTTCCAACAGTCTTGGAGTTCCCACATATGTTGAGCACTTGTTGGCTGCTTTTCCTTCACTCTGCAGTCCAACTCATCCCAAACCATCTCAATTGGTTTGAGGTCGGGTGATTGTGGAGACCAGGTCATCTCATGCAGCTCTACATCACTCTCCTTGGTCAAATAGCCCTTACACAGCCTGGAGGGGTGTTTTGGGTCATTGTCCTGTTGAAAAACAAATGATGGTCCCACTAAGCGCAAACCAGATGGGATGGCGTATCGTTGCAGAATGCTGTGGTAGCCATGTTGGTTAAGTGTGCCATGAACTCAAAATAAATCAGTGACAGTATCACAAGCAAAACACCATCACACCACCACCTCCATGCTTCATGGTGGGATCCACACATGCAGAGATAATCCGTTCACCTACTCTGTGTCTCACAAAAACACGGCGGTTGGAACCAAAAATCTCACATTTGGACTCATCAGTCCAAAAGACAGATTTCCACTGGTCTAATGTCCATTGCTCGTGTTTTTTGGCCCAAGCAAGTCTCTTCTTATTGGTGTCCTTTAGTATTGGTTTCTTTGCAGCAATTTGACCATGAAGGCCTGATTCACACAGTCTCCTCTGAACAGTTGAAGTTGAGATGTGTCTGTTACTTGAACTCTGTAAAGTATTTATTTGGGCTGCAATTTCTGAGGCTGGTAACTAATGAACTTATCCTCTGCAGCAGAGGTAACTCTGGGTCTTCCTTTCCTGTGGCGGTCCTCATGAGAGCCAGTTTCATAATTGCGCTTGATGGTTTTTGCGACTGCACTTGAAGAAACTTTCAAATTTCTTGAAATGTTCCTAATTGACTGACCTTCATGTCTTAAAGTAATGATAGACTGTTTGTCTTTGCTTATTTGAGCTGTTAATATTGACTTGGTCTTTTACCAAATAGCCCTATCTTCTGTATACCACCCCTACCTTATCACAACACAACTGATTGGCTCAAACGCATTAAAAAGTAAAGAAATTCCACAAATTAACTTTTAACAAGGCACACCTGTTAATTGAAATGCATTCCAGCTGAAATATAAGATTAGATTTTTTTTTAACACTTTTTTTGGGGTTACTACATGATTCCATATGTGGTATTTCATAGTGTTGATGTCGGTTGCTGGACCGAATCCCCGAACTGACAAGGTAAAATCTGTCATTCTGCCCCTGAGCAAAGCATTTAACCCACTGTTCCCCGGGCGCCGAAGACGTGGATGTCGATGAAGGAAGCCCTCCGCACCTCTCTGATTCAGATGGGTTGGGTTAAATGTGGAAATTCTACAATGCAAAAAATAAAGAAAAAAACGTGTGTGTGTGTGTGTGTGTGTGTGTGTGTGTGTGTGTGTGTATTTACATACATACATGCATACATGTATGCATACATACAGTGGGGGGAAAAAGTATTTGATCACCTGCTGATTTTGTACATTTGCCCACTTACAAAGAAATTATCAGTCTATAATTTTAATAGTAGGTTTATTTGAACAGTGAGAGACAGAATAACAACAAAAAAATCCAGAAAACCGCATCTCAAAAATGTTATAAAATGATTAGCATTTTAATGAGGGAAATAAGTATTTGACCCCTCTGCAAAACATGACTTAGTACTTGGTGGCAAAACCCTTGTTGGCTATCACAGAGGTCAGACGTTTCTTGTAGTTGGCCACCAGATTTGCACACATCTCAGGAGGGATTTTGTCCCACTCCTCTTTGCAGATCTTCTCCAAGTCATTAAGGTTTCGAGGCTGACGTTTGGCAACTCAAACCTTCAGCTCCCACCACAGATTTTCTATGGGATTAATGTCTGGAGACTGGCTAGGCCACTCCAGGACCTTAATGTGCTTCTTCTTGAGCCACTCCTTTGTTGCCTTGGCCGTGTGTTTTGGGTCATTGTCATGCTGGAATACCCATCCACAACCCATTTTCAATGCCCTGGCTGAGGGAAGGAGGTTTTCACCTAAGATTTGATGGTACATGGCCCCGTCCATCGTCCCTTTGATGCGGTGAAGTTGTCCTGTCCCCTTAGCAGAAAAACACCCCCAAAGCATAATGCTTCCACCTCCATGTTTGACGGTGGAGATGGTGTTCTTGGGGTCATAGGCAGCATTCCTCCTCCTCCAAACACAGCGAGGTGAGTTGATGTCAAAGAGCTCCATTTTGGTCTCATCTGACCACAACACTTTCACCAGTTGTCCTCTGAGTCATTCAGATGTTCATTGGCAGACCTCAGACGGGCCTGTATATGTATCCTTGAGCAGGGGGACCTTGCGGGCACTGCAGGATTTCAGTCCTTCACGGCGTAGTGTGTTACCAATTGTTTTCTTGGTGACTATGGTCCCAGCTGCCTTGAGATCATTGACAACAATCTCCCGTGTAGTTCTGGGCTGATTCCTCACCGTTCTCATGATCATTGCAACTCCACGAGGTGAGATCTTGCATGGAGCCCCAGGTCGAGGGAGATTGACAGTTGTATTGTATTTCTTCCATTTGTGAAAAATCGCATCAAATGTTGTCACCTTCTCACCATGCTGCTTGGTGATGGTCTTGGAGCCCATTCCAGCCTTGTGTAGGTCTACAATCTTGTCCCTGACATCCTTGGAGAGCTCTTTGGTCTTGGCCATGGTGGAGAGTTTGGAATCTGATTGATTGATTGCTTCTGTGGACAGGTGTCTTTTTTATACAGGTAACAAACTGAGATTAGGAGCACTCCCTTTAAGAGTGTGCTCCTAATCTCAGCTCGTTACCTGTATAAAAGACACCTGGGAGCCAGAAATCTTTCTGATTGAGAGGGGGTCAAATACTTATTTCCCTCATTAAAATGCAAATCAATTTATAACATTTTTGACATGCGTTTTTCTGGATATTTCTGTTGTTATTCTGTCTCTCACTGTTCAAATAAACCTACCATTAAAATTATAGACTGATCCTTTCTTTGTCAGTGGGTAACCGTACAAAATCAGCAGGGGATCAAATACTTTTTTCCCCCACTGTACATACAGTCGTGGCCAAAAGTTTTGAGAATGACACATTAATTTTCACAAAGTCTGCTGCCTCAGTTTGCATATACTCCAGAATGTTATGAAGAGTGATCAGATGAATTGCAATTAATTGCAAAGTCCTCTTTGCCATGCAAATTAACTGAATCCCCCAAAAACATTTCCACTGCATTTCAGCCCTGTCACGAAAGGACCAGTTGACATCATGTCAGTGATTCTCTCGTTAACACAGGTGTGAGTGTTGACGAGGACAAGGCTGGAGATCACTCTGTCGTGCTGATAGAGTTTGAATAACAGACTGGAAGCTTCAAAAAGAGGGTGGTGCTTGGAATCATTGTTCTTCCTCTGTCTACCATGGTTACCTGTGCCGTCATCATTGCTTTGCACAAAAGGGCTTCACAGGCAAGGATATTGCTGCCAATAAGATTGCACCTAAGTCAACCATTTATTGGATCATCAACAACTTCAAGGAGAGCAGTTCAATTGTTGTGAAGAAGGCTTCAGGGCGCCCAAGAAAGTCCAGCATGCACCAGGATCGTCTCCTAAAGTTGATTCAGCTGCGGGATCAGGGCACCACCAGTACAGAGCTTGCTCAGGAATGGCAGCAGGCAGGTGTGCGTGCATCTGCACGCACAGTGAGGCGAAGACTTTTGGAGGATGGCCTGGTGTCAAGAAGGGCAGCAAAGAAGCCACTTCTCTCCAGGAAAAACATCAGGGAGAGACTGATATTCTGCAAAAGGTATAGGGATTGAACTGCTGAGGACTGGGGTAAAGTCATTTTCTCTGACGAATCCCCTTTCCAATTGTTTGGGGCATCTGGAAAAAAGCTTGTCCGGAGAAGCAAAGGTATGCGCTACCATCAGTCCTGTGTCATGCCAACAGTAAAGCATCCTGAGACCATTCATGTGTGGGGTTGCTTCTCAGCCAAGGGTGTGGGCTCACTCACAATTTTGCCTAAGAACACAGCCATGAATAAAGAATGGTACCAACACATCCTCCGAGATCAACTTCTCCCAACCATCCAGGAGCAGTTTGGTGACGAACAATGCCTTTTCCAGCATGATGGAGCACCTTGCCATAAGGCAAAAGTGATAACTAAGTGGCTCGGGAACAAAACATCGATATTTTGGGTCCATGGCCAGGAAACTCCCCAGACCTTAATCCCATTGAGAACTTGTGGTCAATCCTCAAGAGGCGGGTGGACAAACAAACAACCCACAAATTCTAACAAACTCCAAGCATTGATTATGCAAGAATGGGCTGTCATCAGTCAGGATGTGGCCCAGAAGTTAATTGACAGCATGCCAGGGCGGATTGCAGAGGTCTTGAAAAAGAAGGGTCAACACTGCAAATATTGACTCGTTGCATCAACTTCATGTAATTGTCAATTAAAAGCCTTTGACACTTATGAAATGCTTGTAATTTTACTTCAGTATTCCATAGTAACATCTGACAAAAATATCTAAAGACACTGAGGTAGCAGGCTTTGTGAAAATTAATATATGGTTATATTTCATTTATATACATATATAAATTAATGAATGAATGAGAAGGCTGAGATTGTTTTGAATTATAACCATATCCACTCCTCAACTGTGTTTTATTAAGGGTGAGTGCCATGAAGCCATAAAAAAAACAGTGAAACATAATTTTAAAAAACAACAGGAAAATGTGGAAAGGAAGAAAGCTGTTGAACAGGAGCAGAAAGGAGCCCTAACCCGGAACAGGAGCCCTAACCCTGTGTGTTTTTGTCTCTGTTTCTCAGGCGAGAGGAGGAGGACCTGAAGAGGTCTATGGAGGCCATCAGGAGGAAGTTGCAGACCATGGAGGGCAGCCGCTCCGACCGCCTGCGCCGCTTCGGGGAGAAGATGCCCGCGCTGCTCGCCGCCATCGAGGACGCCGACAGGAAGGGCCAGTTCAGGAAGAAACCAGTGGGACCGCTGGGTAAGACCTTTTGTGTGTGCGTGTGTATTTCCATGCAAGCGAAAACTCTTATCTTACTCTTCATTATCCTTTCTGGATGTTATGCTTATTTGTGTAACCTTGTCATTGGTTAAAATAAAGCTCTTTCCAATGCCCTCTCTCTCCCGGTGTGCCCCATGCAGGGTACTGTATCCGTCTGAAGGACCATGAGCAGGCCCTGGCCGTGGAGAAATGTCTGGGGAGCCTGATGGTGGCCTTCACCTGTGACAACCACGAGGACGAGAAGTTGCTGCAGGGCCTCATGAGAGGGTACTACCAGGGGGGTAGGAGACCCCAGATCATCACCTGCCAGTTCTTCAACAGGGTCCATGACACCAGTAGGCGGTATGGCTGTTGGCTACCTACCACACCTGGCTTTAGGCTAGCTGGGCTTATGTACAGGCTTATTTGTACCTCTCTAAGGGTTAATTTTGTTCTCTGTAACCAACATGTTTTCTGTCGTGTGTGTGTGTGTGTGTGTGTGTGTCAGGGCTGTGAACCACCCTGACTACCCGTCAGTCCTACAGTCTCTGGAGATCGAGGACCCAGTGGTTGCCAACTGCCTCATCGACCAGAGGGGCATAGAGACCATTCTGCTCATCAAGGTAGGGCCATGGAATCTACTGCCACCATAGTTAGAGTTCACTCAAATGTCATGATGTCACCTTGGATTGGCCAGTAGTGACTGCAATTATGATTCTTTACTTTGTTTTCAGTGTCGCCCTCTTTAAGGGAGAGTTGACTCTTTTAAAGTTTGAGCCGATAATAAGCTAAAACTTTAAATACTTGAACTATCTCCATGTAACAACTGATTTGCATGCTAAAAACAACATGAATGAACTTCAAGCCACTTCCTGTAGAAAACAGTAGCCTTTTGGACAGAAGGGAGGGAGAAAGGTTCCATTTCTGTGGTTCAAACCCCTCTGTCTGTAACTACCATGTAGAGTCCTGCAGAAGCCCGCAGAGTGATGCAGGGCAGGCAGCCCCCTAGAAACTGCTACCAGGCCTTCACCAAGGAGGGAGACCAGTGCTACAACAACCGCTACTACTCCAACGACCAGAGGAGGTGTGACTACCTTAGCAGAGACGTAGAGGAAGAGATCAGGTAATGTGTGTGTGAGACGTCCATTTGTTTTGAAAAGGTTTCTGCTGCTCTGTTTTTCTGACTCAATTTAATTATGTGGTTTACCTTTCTCCCTCTACCCCTTCTCTCAATATCTCCATGTATCTCACTCAGGCAGTTGCAGGAAGAGATGCGGAACAAGGAGGCCCACTTGGATCGGTTCAGCCAGCAGAAGCAGAGGGTGGAGGAGGACATCAGGAACAACAACGGTCTCCTAAAGAGGGCCTACGACGACAGGAAGAGGGCCAAGGTAACACACACGCACTTCTTAAGATCTTAGCATCTTGCTGAAGCTGGCCTTTGTGACAAAAAAGCATCTCTCTCCAGAGCCGTACCATGGATCCAACTAGAAATTATTTTGGAGGGCACAATGGTTCACCTCTGATTAGTCTTGATGTGGAGTTACTAGGTCACAACTCTCCTCTCCTCCAGGATAAGTTCAGGAGGCTGCAGCAGGAGATCAGTGACCTGCAGAACGTGGAGGAACCCCAGTCTGAGGACCTTAAGCCTCTGGTGGGTACACACGTCAAGGCACAGGGACAATATTTTAACATTTAGTTTTAGCTAATGTCGTTCATGAACATCTCGTTCCCTTGTTCTCTCTCTTTCGCATTCCAACTGATATGATATACACAAACTGATGCACTCACATTCCACCACACACACACACACACACACCCTGTTTCTCCTGTCACACTCTGGCCTTCAGGAGGAGGAGCTGGAGGAGATCAACAATAAGATTTCAGCAGGTCGTGCTGAGAGTGAGGAGGCCCGTAGAAAGATGGCCCAGCTGAAGGCTTCCTGGGAGGAGGTGGAGCAGAGGTACCGCCAGCACAAAGACTCCATCAGCACCGTGGCCGAGGAGGCCGAACCCATCAAGGTTAGTCACAACAATATGGACTTCAATTTCTATTAACACCGAGGGAAGTTTGGTGTGCAAACAAGGAATGAACCAGGAGAGTGAAAAGGACGTAAAATAGTGATAACCCATGTCCTCATTTTGTTCCATACAGGGTCTCCATAGACATAATCAATCACACACAGATTAAACAGAGAAAAGGTAAAGCCAATAGATGGCGATACATCTCTACTTTCCCCTTGTTTTCTCAGGAGGAGCTGAGTAAGAGCGACCAGGATGTGGAGAAGAGCAAGCACCATAAGAAACACTACGAGGACAAACGCAAGGTCCACATCAACACCATACAGGCCCTGAAGGCCAGCCTGGAGCTCAAGGAGCAGGAGCTCACGGTACGTTTGGGAGGAGTCAGTACGCTGACTAGTTATAATCAGGGCCATATTCTGTTTATGTTGTCTTTTACTTCCTGTGTGTCCCTGCTTAATGTGTGTTTTCCTTGTCTCAACCGTCCTGTGTCCCAGGCGTCTGTAGTGAAGGCCACAGAGATCTGTCCAGAGCGGTCCGAGGTGCGCCGGACAGCCAGGAGTCTGGACAGCGAGATCAGCCGTCTGAAGCTGAAGATCAGCACCCAGCAGGACCAGCAGGGAGACCGCGAAGAAGTCATCAGGTAACCTCCACCACCCCTAACCTCTGACCCTTCACCCCACACAAACATTTAACGGATGTTCCACTCAAAATAGAATCAGATTTTTTTTCCCACTTGCCTTGGTTTTAGTTGATTCCCTAAGAGTTCTTGGATATATATTTAGGTTACTTTGGTATTGTTATATAGGGTGTTATATAGTGTGTTATATATAGTATGTTTTGACAGTATTTCCATATAATAGGGCTGTCCCTATGAAAATGGGTAATCTAAGGGCAGAAGGTAAATGTTGCTTGCCTTCCTCCCTCTTCTCCCATCCAGGCAATACCAAGAGGCCCTGGAGAACTACAGTAACATTAACCAGCAGGTGAAGTGCCTCAAGCGCTTCATCCAGGTCTTGTGTAAGATCATGGACGACAGACACCGAGTCTACACAGAGCTGAGGAGGTAGCTGGATCCACCATTTACTTCTTGTCTGTCAATAGAATATCTGTTATTTGACACCACTCACTGCCTCATAAGAGATCACAGAACAGCTGGATAGTACTGCTAGCATCAACGTCTGTTATAGAGCTATGCGAAATAGTTATTGAAAGACTGAAGGGAGGCCATCTCGATCTATCGATGTGTTAGATTTAACGGAAAGCAAAGCTGTTGCGCTATGGATTTGTTTTTAAATAGTTTTCCTTCCCACTATGCATCTCTTTTTAGGTTTCTCTCAGTGCGTTGCAAGATGTACTTTGACTCCATGCTGTCACAGAGAGGCTATATAGGGAAGATGATGTTCGAGCACAAGAACGAAACCCTATCCATCTCAGTAAGAATACACTACAGTTTTAATGCACAGATATACCTTTTCTCATGTACCCTTCTTGAATGCATAAGCAGTTATAGGTTCTAAAAAACTGTGTATGCCTAATAATCAAGTTACCCTCACATTCCCCTGCTCCACCCCTTTCCCATTTTGTCAATGGCTTTCTTTTACTCTTCTCTTTCTGCATCCTTCTTTGTCTCTGCCCATCTTCTCCCTCATCTTCCCTCCCTCTCTCAGGTCCAGCCAGGTGTGGGGGATAAGGCTGCCCTGAGTGACATGCGCTCTCTGTCTGGAGGAGAGCGCTCGTTCTCCACTGTCTGTTTCGTTCTCTCTCTCTGGGCCATCGCTGAGGCCCCCTTCCGTGCCCTTGATGAGTTTGACGTCTACATGGTAATGTTGCCACATCAGATGGATGGATGGATGAATGACTTAACCATTTTAAAATGCATATTAAAGGGATACTTCAAGATGTAGGCAATTAAGCATTTTTTCCTACTGTTAGGTTCTGAACAAACAAAGTCGGAACTCAAACGGATGACTAGGAAAAGCTCAAACCAAGTTTATTCAACCCACTGAGTTCTTCATCTGCAAAACATAACATACACATCACACAAGCATATATTTATACCTGTCGACTAGAAGTCACCTCCTTGTATATCTAAGAAAAACAATTCATCCCTGTTCCTGTTCCTTCGGGGTGATCTCTGGCCCCCCTCCCAGAGGTTTCTTCTCCAACTGTTGACCTTATCTCGAGTTGAGTTCCACATCCCGCCTTGTCCTAGTTCTACAGCAGCTGGCCTGTATTATCAGGAACTGAGGCTAGACGGATGCTTATTATTAATATTCAGCAACAACATGTTTGAACAGATAGAAATTTTCTCTCGTTCCCTTTGTCTCACTCAGTAACTTTCCACACACACAGTACCTATTCACCTTTCATTGACCCCTTACATATACATGTTAAGTAATCAATCCGTTCTAATATAGTGACAGGAATAAGTATATTTCAAGATAGAATCCAACACTACTTACCCAAAGTCAGACAAACTGATGGATACCATTTTTATGTCCCTGCGTGCAGTTTGAAGGAAGTTGAAGGTCATTAGCATAAAAAATGGTATCCATGAGTTTGTCTGACTCTGGCTAAGTAGAAAAAATGGTTTGCTGGTAATTGCTTGAATCCCGAAGTATCCCTTTGAGTTACCTCAGTCAAGTAAATACGTTTCAAATATTAACTTACTTTTAATCTAAGCTCATGTGTCTTCTGTAGCCTACACTGTGAGGACGGCTAAGATTGATACATTGTTCTTCATATTTTTGCTCAGTTATTTCAGTCAATCGTTCTGTTCTGTTGACACACTGTCTGTCAATAAATGTAACTGTTTTTTTAGGACATGGTGAACCGAAGGATATCCATGGACATGATGTTGAAGATCGCTTCTAGCCAACGTTACCGGCAGTTCATATTCCTCACCCCACAGAGCATGAGGTATTGTAGCCTTCCGTCACCCTCCTGTGTACTAACATTAAGCAACTCTGTTCTATTTTATATACTGGGTGGTTTGAGCCCTGAATGCTGATTGGCTGACAGCTGTGGTATATCAGACCGTATACCACAAGTATGACTAAACATTTACAGTGAGGGGAAAAAGTATTTGATCCCTTGCTGATTTTGTACGTTTGCCCACTGACAAAGAAATGATCAGTCTATAATTTTAATGGTAGGTTTATTTGAACAGTGAGAGACAGAATATCAACAAAAAAAAACAGAAAACCGCATGTCAAAAATGTTATAAATTGATTTGCATTTTAATGAGGGAAATAAGTATTTGACCCCCTCTCAATCAGAAAGATTTCTGGCTCCCAGGTGTCTTTTATACAGGTAACGAGCTGAGATTAGGAGCACACTCTTAAAGGGAGTGCTCCTAACCGCAGCTTGTTACCTGTAAAAAAGACACCTGTCCACAGAAGCAATCAATCAATCAGATTCCAAACTCTCCACCATGACCAAGACCAAAGAGCTCTCCAAGGATGTCAGGGACAAGATTGTAGACCTACACAAGGCTGGAATGGGCTACAAGACCATCGCCAAGCAGCTTGGTGAGAAGGTGACAACAGTTGGTGCGATTATTCGCAAATGGAAGAAACACAAAAGAACTGTCAATCTCCCTTGGCCTGGGGCTCCATGCAAGATCTCACCTCGTGGAGTTGCAATGATCATAAGAACAGTGAGGAATCAGCCCAGAACTACACGGGAGGATCTTGTCAATGATCTCAAGGCAGCTGGGACCATAGTCACCAAGAAAACAATTGGTAACACACTATGCCGTGAAGGACTGAAATCCTGCAGTGCCCGCAAGGTCCCCCTGCTCAAGAAAGCACATATACATGCCCGTCTGAAGTTTGCCAATGAATGATTCAGAGGACAACTGGGTGAAAGTGTTGTGGTCAGATGAGACCAAAATGGAGCTCTTTGGCATCAACTCAACTCGCTGTGTTTGGAGGAGGAGGAATGCTGCCTATGACCCCAAGAATACCATCCCCACCGTCAAACATGGAGGTAGAAGCATTATGATTTGGGGGTGTTTTGCTGCTAAGGGGACAGGACAACTTCACCGCATCAAAGGGACGATGGACGGGGCCATGTACCGTCAAATCTTGGGTGAGAACCTCCTTCCCTCAGCCAGGGCATTGAAAATGGGTCGTGGATGGGTATTCCAGCATGACAATGACCAAAAACATACGGCCAAGGCAACAAAGGAGTGGCTCAAGAAGCAGCACATTAAGGTCCTGGAGTGGCCTAGCCAGTCTCCAGACCTTAATCCCCATAGAAAATCTGTGGAGGGAGCTGAAGGTTCGAGTTGCCAAACGTCAGCCTCGAAACCTTAATGACTTGGAGAAGATCTGCAAAGAGGAGTGGGACAAAATCCCTCCTGAGATGTGTGCAAACCTGGTGGCCAACTACAAGAAAGTCTGACCTCTGATTGCCAACAAGGGTTTTGCCACAAAGTACTAAGTCATGTTTTGCAGAGGGGTCAAATACTTATTTCCCTCATTAAAATGCAAATCATTTTATACAATTTTTGACATGTGTTTTTCTGGATTTTTTTGTTGTTATTCTGTCTCTCACTGTTCAAATAAACCTACCATTAAAATTATAGACTGATCATTTCTTTGTCAGTGGGCAAACGTACAAAATCAGCAGGCAATCAAATACTTTTTTCCCTCACTGTATTTTTACTGCTCTAATTATGTTGGTAACCAGTTTATATTAGCAATAACGCACCTCAGGGGTTTGTGGTATATGACCAATATACCACATCTAAGGGCTGTATCCGGGCACTCCGCGTTGAGTTGTGCATAAGAACAGCCCTTTGCATTGGTATATTGGCCATGTACCACACCCCCCTGGGCCTTATTGCTTAATTTATATCATGGCTTTGCCTAATTATCTCTAATTTGCATTTTCACTTCATCAAAAATAGTGTACTTAAAATAAATGTCTTGGTTGGTGCTTATCTTCCCTATAGCTCTCTCCCAGTCAACAACCTGATCCGGATCCTGCGGCTGAAAGACCCGGACCGTGGCCAGGCGGCTCTTCCCTTTGGACAGAGGAATGAGGAAGAGGAAGAGGAGGAGTGATGGTCAACCTGAGACTGTTTTACAAAGTCCTCACTAAATGATGTGGATGTGTCTCACATTTGTTCTAAGTTAAGTGTTTTGTTATTGTTAAAATTCTAGACAAAAATAATGACCTAGTTTGCGTTTATTGATGCTGCTATTGCTTAAGTTAAAGTGTTGCAACGTTTTACCAAACACTACTTCTGTAAATGCTTTTTTCTTTTCTAACTTTGTACCGACTTAATTTTGTTACGAGGAATAATAGCACATTTTGATACACTTTGTATGGCAAGACAGAGATTTGAGAAGTCTTTAATTTGCTTTTCCAGTGACTAACAGAAGCTCAACCTGTTATATTTGTGCAGATTTTGTTGTTAAAACAATTGTCATGTTTGCTAAATTGTTTCAGTCGATCGTTCTGTTTCTGCAGACAATTTAACAAAATAAAATGATACTTCTGTTAGGTTTTGAAATGACCTTGTCATTGTCTAGATAAGTTCGATACATTTATATCCATTGCTTGACTGTACAATAATTGTCAGTACAGTTACATTTACAAAACTAGTTTTGTACAGTTGTGTTTTTAATGGTTAGTCCTGAGTGTTTTAGATTCAAGGCAGATGAGGTCTCCTACTACATCTCAAAGTGATAACTGCCCTTAACTCAGGAAAATCTGAAATACAAAGCCGTTGGGGTAATTCCCTAGGTGTCATGGAAACGAGGCAGGGCCCGCACTTTGATGGGTGGGGCGGCGAGGCCCAGGCCCCCGCAGGTGGAGATGTCCACGTCGTCAGCAGTCATCCCGATGGGGGGAAGGAAGGAAAAACGCTGCATGAGGGAGATGTAGAAGAGGAAGAGCTCCATGCGGGCCAGAGTCTCACCTACACACACTCTACGACCTGGGAAGGGAGATGGGTGGAGTAATTGGAGGATGAGTGAGTAAACTCACTTTTGCTTGTGACAATTCTACTAGTAGTACACAATGCAATCCTAAGCTATTGGCATGGGCACTATTGAATTACTACAACTGGTGAACATAAGGATGATGTCTGTTAAGACAATCAACAGTCGTACGTTCACAACTTGGCTCCTGTTACCTGCGGAGAAGGGCATGAAAGCCTCCCTCTTGACAAACTTGCCGTCGACGTTGAGAAAGTGGTGAGGGTAAAAATCATCCGGCTTCTCCCAGTGAGCCTTATCACGGTGCACTGACCTCAGAAGTGGGATAATGTAGGTCCCCTACACACATACACAAATTTGAATGTGCCATTGTCAAGGAAAGGATGTTTAGTGCCATATGGGGGACAGGTAGTATATTTCACTTTAACTTAACTCTCTGCTTATTGTTGATTCACTAAAAGGTGCAGGTTAGTGTCTGCTAGTTAGTTGTGAGTGGGCCTGCCTTAGGTATGAAGAAGCCTTTGAAGCTGATGTCGGCTGTGGTCTCGTGGGGCAGGCCCATGGGCAGGATGTCAGCGAACCTCTGGGTCTCGTGGATCACTGCGTCGGTGAAGGGCATCATCTGCCTGTGCTGGATCCTTGGCGTGGAACCACTAATCACCTCGTCTATCTCCTCATGGACCTTACCTGAGAGGACATAGGAAGTTGACCGAGTATAAGGAGGGCTTGTGAGATTTCACCTCTTTCTGTATTTTTATGCACCTTCTCTATTTGAAACATTTGTTAGTCAATCCCAGTTTGTATGTTTGTTTCATATTACACTTTTATGCTGTGGAATGAGAAGGTGGTAGCTTTATGGTAGCCTATTACTTTTAACTTATTTTCCTCATTGATCCAAAATGGCTGGTGACATGACATGGTTTCACTCACTCTGTATTTCAGGATACTTAATCATGATGACCAAGGCCCAGGCCAGGGTGCTGGAGGTGGTTTCCGTCCCAGCCACAAACATGTTGGTGACGGAACAAAGGAGGTTCCACTCATGGAAGTGGGAAGAGGGATTATCCTTTTCCTAATTGATATATTTTAGTTGAGGAAAGGCATTAGGTATGGGACCATTAAGAAGTGAGTTATACTGTATTGTGGGAGCTCTATCCCCCCTCAAAAAGGGTTTCCAAGTACAAAAATGCATTTTGACCCATAGTTGGTGTGACTGACATTGACCCCTGGGTTCACCTCCTGCTGCTTTTTGAGGAATGCGTCGATGTAGCTACGGGAGTCATTCTTATCCAGGATCTGTCTGTGCTGGATGAAACTCTTCCTGAAGAAGGCCTTCAGGTTGTCCTGGTACGCCAGCACTTTGTGGTGAGGCCCTGGCAGTGGGTGGATCACTGGGTACATGTTGTACAGCTGGAGAATCAAGCATGGGGGTTCCATGTTTATATGTGAGAAATTCACTTCAGTTTTTTTAACTTGTCAACTCACTCCGTCAATGTTACAATGAGTATTGTGAGGGTATTTTCTTTTAAATCTTACTAATGCTTGTGTACTAAAATATCCTTCTTTAAGCCTAGGCATTGGGCTTGAGATGGTTAAAGAAAGTAACTCAGAAAAGAGTGTGTGTTAATAGAGGCCTGTTCTAACTGTTCTGTGTGTGTAGTATGACCACATGATGTCTAGGAGCTCAGCCAAGAGCTGACGTAAATTAAATGTTAGCTTAACTGGAGACTGGGCAAAGTGTTATTCTGCACACCTGTGATAGAGCTACTGTTCTCTTTGGAGCTTGTTTCTGGGTGAAAGGTTCATGGGGGGGGGGAGGAGAGACATACATAATTTGGGCCAACATTAAAAGGCGCTTGCTTGCCCGTTGAACCGTTGAGCTACTGTTAGAGAAAGTATGTCTGGAGTGAATTCCTGTCACTTTGACACCTACTGTATTGTTCTCACTCAGTTACGACAGACGGAGACAACCTTTTCATTATAGTCTGTACCCTGTAACCCAGTTTCGTCTCCCCTTATGTACACATAAGATCGTGTTTTGCAGATGCTTGCATAAGATAGCTTGACTATATAAGGCTTCAGTACTATTTGTACGGCAGGCTTCCATTTCACCACCACCACGTGGGTGGTGGGACCAGCCTCATGTTTTTAATAAAAGTCATTCCTTGGTTGATTATTGACTCTGCCTCTCCTCATTATTAGTTAAAGGCAGATTTTCCACCACAGTATCCAGCATTTTAATACCTCTACGGAAAGGAACAACAAGTATCTCAAATACTGTCATGTAGTATCATACCTGAATGAACGGTCCACTGGCCAGCCTGAAGCTTTCGTAGTTCATTTCCAAGAGCTTTATAAAGATGGGGTCATCATACTCCATCCTGTGGCCCATGAGCAGAGAGACGATGATGTTGGATGCTGCCGCGTTCAGAGGAATGGTGGTCTGGAAGCCATCACCTGGCTCAGTCACAATAGTTTCATAGAAACACATGAATTAATGTCAATAAAATCAGTTTATTGTTCTATGTGTAGCATTTTGTATGGCTGTTGAATAATTATGTATTTGTAGTTTTATCTTCAGATCCAATATGGCCTCACCGTTATGAGCAGCAAAGCTTTTTACAAGGTTTTCTGACTCTTCAATGATTTTCTCCTCAATATTCCTCTTTCCCATTCCCAAATCCCTGAGCACCGTCAGAGTGAACCTCCGGATGGTCCTCCAGGAGTCCCCATGGCCGAATATGATTCCTGTTTTGACGGGGAGGATACATTGTCAGAATGTCACAGATTCTCTGTTTATTATAAGGAATAATTGTAGGTACCTAAAGTATTCCTTTGCTTTTTTATGTGGACCTGTAGGTTTGCTGTGGGATGGATTTTACCCAGCAGTTATCCACTTAAAATGCCATGCCACTGAATTAAGATAAAATATATTGCTTGTCACTGTAAACTGCCATTGTGAACACTGAATGGTTGACATAAAATCATGCCTGGGCCTAGAATCAAGACAGATAATGTGGTTCTTGATCTATTAAAGAGATTTGGGTCAGTTAGGTTTGGCCTGTACCATTTCCTCTGGTGATCTGTTTGAATAGTGGGATGTCTGGCCGCTCTGCAAATTGATCAGCCTGAGTGACCAAGGCCTCCTTCACCATCTCATAGCCACACAGAACCACGATCTTACGCAAGCCCATCTGAATACTGAACACTGGGCCAAACTTGTCCTTCATCTGGGGAAAAGAGGGGGGGGGGGGGTAAGTGAGAGGGAACACAAATATCACATCATGTCCCATGGGAATGAGATATCATTATGTGTTTCCTTTTTGTCCTACTATCTCTGTTAAAGTGTAACAAACTCATCTTCGAGGTATGCAAGCAACATGTTCCAATATGCACCAGTTCCGTGGAGATTTTGTACATCCTTAGAGACAAACTAACAGTTAATATTGCCTAAACAGGAATTTAGTGAGGGGAGTAGTGGAGAGTACATTTAGGGCAAAGATGGGTAGATATGAAGTGGTCAAGAACTCAGAGTTCAAGCAAAGCACCTGGGTTAAATTGTTCTGATAAAGAAACAGAAAAAGCAGGTTCCAGATATGTTTGTGTTGTACTGCCAACTCCTATGCTGTAGCCGTTGTCATGTCAAACAGAGGCTGAATAATAGGGTATTTTCTGTCAGTGGGGTTCTTCCATCCATCAAGGTCTGGTAGGGTCTGGCCATTGGACTGGGGGTGGAACCCGGAGAACAGGCTGGCCGATGATCCAATGAGGGTGCAGTACGCCTTCCAGAACTGGGATGAGAACTGAGGACACCGGTCGGAGACCATGTCAATTGGCAGTCCATGGATCCGGAAGACGTGCTGCACCCTGAGCTGGGCTGTCTCCTTGGCAGAGCGTAGCTTGGGGAGAGGAATTAAGTGAGTGTATTTACCACATCGTAGTTCCTCTCTGTGGCGTTGAGGCGGTGGGAGAAGGCGGTGCAGGGATGTAACTTGAGGTCCAGGGCAGACTGCTGGGACAGGACAGCCCCTACTCCGACATCCGAAGCGTCGGTCTCCACCACGAAGGTGGGACAGGTAAGGATGAACCAAGATGGGAACTGTCAGAATGCCCGGTCAGCAGCTAGGGACCACGTGAACGGAACCTTGGGGAGAGGTGAGTGCAGACAGGTGGGAAGCCAGAGCGCTGTAGCCCCAGATAAAGCGCCGATAAAAGTTGGAGAATCCCAGGAAACGTTGCAGCTGTACTCTGGACGTAGGCTGGGGCCAATCCACCACCGCTCTCACCTTCCCGGGATCCATCTGTATGCTCCCTGCAGCGAATATGTAACTGTTACGTACGCTTCTAGGAAGAGGGAACGCAACACCCTGCTACAACTCAACTCCACATGGAGTGAAAAGGTATGGGACTGTAGGTGCGAGTAACGATGACAAAGGCAGAGAATTTACCCTTTACTGGGAATTTATTCCTTCACACAGTAAATTTGGGGAAAAGGGGCTGAACGGAACCAAAGCAAAGAAAGTAAATGTCAAAGCCCCCTCTCCTACCTTACCTGCCTACCCACTACTTACCTAACTTAGCACCACCTGGTGCCCTATCCAAAATACAAGGGGTGGTTCATCTCCTAGAGATGAACATACTTTGGTGCGAAAAGTGCAAATCAATCCCAGAACAACAGCAAGGGACCTTGTGAAGATGTTGGAGGAAACAGGTACAAAAGTATCTATATCCACAGTAAAACAAGTCCTATATCGACATAACCTGAAAGGCCGCTCAACAAGGAAGAAGCCGCTGCTCCAAAACCGCCATAAAAAAGGCCAGACTACGGTTTGCAACTGCACATGAGGACAAATATCGTACTTTTTGGAGAAATGTCCTCTAGTCTGATGAAACACAAATAGAATTGTTTGGCCATAATGACCATCGTTATGTTTGGAGGAAAATGGGGGAGGCTTGCAAGCTGAAAAACACCATCCCAACCGTGAAGCACGGGGGTGGCAGCATCATGTTGTGGGGGTGCTTTGCTGCAGGGAGGACTGGTGCACTTAACAAAATAGATGGCATTTTGAGGTAGGAAAATTATGTGGATATATTGAAGCAACATCTCAGGACATAACTCAGGAATTTAAAGCTTGGTCGCAAATGGGTCTTCCAAATGGACAATGACCCCAAGCATACTTCCAAAGTTGTGGCAAAATGGCTTAAGGACGACAAAGTCAAGGTATTGGAGTGGCCGTCACAAAGCCCTGACCTCTATCCTATATAAAATGTGTGGGCAGAACTGAAAAAGCTTGGGCGAGCAAGGAGGCCTACAAACCTGACTCAGTTACACTAGCTCTGTCGGGAGGAATGGGCCAAAATTAACCCAACTTATTGTGGGAAGCTTGTTGAAGGCTACCCGAAACGTTTGACCCAAGTTAAACAATTTGAAGGCAATGCTACCAAATACTAATTGAGTGTATGTAAACTTCTGACCCACTGGGAATGTGAAATTAATCATTCTCTCTACTATTATTCTGACATTTCACATTCTTGAAACCTCTCTTGGGGAGGTGGGACGCTAGCGTGTGTCCCACCCATGGGACACGCTATTCAACAGCCAGTGAAAAATCAGAGCGGCAAATTCAAAACAACGAAATGTCATAATTCAAAGTTCTCAAACATACGACTATTTTCCACCATTTTAAAGGTACACTTCTCCTTACTGTAACCACATTGTTCGATTTCAAAAAGGCTTTACGGCGAAAGCATAAAGTTAGATTATGTTAGGACAGGTACAACACAAGAAAAACCACACAGCCTTTTTCCAAGCAGGAGAGGGGTCACAAATACCAGAAATTCAGCTAAAATGAAGCGCTAACCTTTGACAATCTTCATCAGAGGACACTCCTAGGATTCAATGTTAGACAATACATGTATGTTTTGTTCGATAAAGTTCATATTTATATCTAAAAACAGCATTTTACATTGGTGCGTGATGTTCAGAAAATATTTTGCCTTTTGCCGGTGAATTAGCACAATAATTTACAAAAATACTCATCATAAACGTTATAATATTAAACTGTTATTCAAAGAATTTTAGATAACCATCTCCTTTATGCAACCGCTGTGACAGATTTCAAAAAAGCTTCACGGGGAAAGCACACTTTGCAATAATCTGAGTACGGCGCTCAGAAACATAAACTAGGCAATACAGATACCCGCCATTTTGGAGTCATCTAAAATCATAAATAGCATTATAAATATTCACTTACTTTTGATGATCTTCATCAGAAGCCACTTCCAGGAATCCCAGGTCCACAATAAATGTTATTTTGTTCGATAAAGTCCATAATTTATGTCCAAATACCTCCTTGTTGTTTGCACGTTCAGTAAGCTACTCCAAATGTAGGAAGCGCGCCCCAAAGTTTAAAAAAAGTTCTATTTACGTTCATTGAAACATGTCAAACGATGTATAGCATCAATCTTTAGGGCCTTTTTAACATAAAACTTCAATAGTATTCCAACCGGACGATTCCAATGTCTTGAAAAACGTTTTGGAACACAGCTACCTCTCATGTGAATGCGTGCCAATGAACTCATGTCCTTTCCTGAGTCACCAACTTCCTGACCTTCTTGTTCGCTCTCTGTTCACTGCAAAAGCCTGAAACGAGGTTCTAAAGACTGTTGACATCTAGTGGAAGCCTTAGGAAGTGCAAAATGAACCCTAAGTCACTGTGTGTTGGATAGGCAATGACTTGAATAGACTACAAGCACCAGATTTCCCACTTCCTGGTTAGATTTTTCTCAGGTTTTCTCCGGGATAACTCGGAGGCGAGGTGGAATCCTTGGACGGACGAGTGAAATCGAATCTCCTTTCCTTCCTTCGTTCCCGTAGTTGCCCATTGATCCGAATGGTCAAGGTGATGAGCGAGTCGAGATCTGCCTGTAGTTCCCGGGCAGCAAGCTCGTCCTTTACTTCCTCTGATACTCCGTGCAGGAACATGTCGAACAGTGCTTCCGGGTTCCAGGCACTCTCAGCTGTCAACGTGTGGAAATCCAATGCTTAGTCTGCCACACTGCGTGAGCCTTGCCGAAGCTGGAGTTACTTCCGAGAAGCCTCTCTTCCGGACAATTGAGCATCGAAAACTTTCTTTACCTCTGCCAGAAACTCCCCAGACTGAAGCATACGGCCGACTGTTGTTCCCATACTGCCATAGCCCAGGCGAGAGCCCTCCCGGACATCAGAGTGATGAGGTACGCTATCTTAGAGCAGTCTGAGGGGAAGGAGGAGGGCTGCAGCTCGAACTCTGAGTGAGAAATGCCCAACGGGTACCCGACTCTCCATCGAAGTGGTCCGGGGGAGGTAATCAGGGTTCCCGGGAAACCGGGGTGACCGGGGAGGTGGCACTGCTAACAGCCAGGTTACTGAATGGCTAGGAGGTTACTGTTGTGGTAGGTTGCCTAACAGACAACCCACGGAATTGCTCCTGCAATGTGTTCAATGCTTGGTCGTGGCGTTCGGCCAAGGTCTGGAATCCTTCCATAAGACCACGAAGCAACTCCTCGTGCCTTCCAATGGTGATTCCTTGGGAGGAGAGGGCGTTGCGGAGCTTGTCCGAGTCTGCTGGGTCAGTCATGGCCAGATCGTACTATCACGTTTCAAGTATGACCCAGATGCAGACAGTGTTGAAGTAACAAATGTTTATTTCTAATACAGGGGCAGGCAAACGACAGGTCAAAGGCAGGCAGGGTTCAATAATCCAGTGAGGTGGGGCAAGGTACAGAACGGCGGCAGGCTCATGGTCAGGGCAGGCAGAACGGTCAAAACCGGGAAGGACTAGAAAACAGGAGCAAGAAACAGGCAGGAGCAGGGGAACAAACGCTGGTAGGTTTCACGAACAAAACGAACTGGCAACAGACAAACAGAGAACACAGGTAAAAATACACAGGGGAAGATGGGCGACACCTGGAGGGTGGAGACAAGCACAAAGACAGGTGAACCAGATCAGGGTGTGACACTGATAGGGTCTTTGTAGAGGGGTTCTTATTTCCATCAAGGTCTGATAGGGTCTATATAGAGGTGTTCTTACCTCCATCAAGGTCTGATGGGGTCTTGATGGAGGGGTTCTTACCTCCATCAAGGTTGATAGGGTTTTTATAGAGGGGTTCTTACCTCCATCATGGTTTGGTAGGGTTTCTTCAGGTCCAGGTTGAGGGTGTTCCCCAGCAGCGGTAGACCTCTGGGGCCTGGAGGGAAGTTCTTAGGGTTTGTGTTTCGATTAATGATGAAAATGAGGATGATTAAATTCAGGGTAATAAACATAACGGACATGCCACTTAGTGAAAATAATTCTAGAACAGACATATTTTGTTATTAATCTGTTTTTTTTTCAGACTAAATTTGGGATGTCTTTGAAATAAATATTGTTAGAGGCCGTGGTTCATAGTCATTCCAGGAATGCTACTGTATCCGTCGTTCTTTTGAAAGCTCCTGAAAAAACATAAAGAAGAGACTGCATTAAAATAATGTCCAGGGTAAAGGTTTCTCTTTATGGACATTATTTGGAAGTAAGTTGATTGGGCCTCTCTTAAAGAATAAAGACTGCTTTTCAGGAATTTACACAGCGCATAAAATGCCAACTTTGAGAATGTTTATTTCAAGTTAGGATGTTTATGTTTATATGAATTGTGTATGTTACAGATCAAATCCAGCAAATGTTTATTTTTGCCACATGAAAATGGGCATAATACCCACGTCTGATACTGCTGTAGAAAAAATATATAATAATTTATACACTCATTTCTTTTGTTTATGTCTCGCTGTTAAAGTGGACTTGTTTACTTGTATAAATCTTTCACGTAGTTCTCTTGAACTGACTATGGGCACATTAATGAAAAAACATTCACTCTCCATGAAAGAACTACACTACTTTTATTTGTCTGACATGTCCTTTCCCATGTTCATTCTGCAATAGAAAACATTGATCATATCATGAAAAATTATGAGGCTTAATATTTAAAGCAATTTGCAAGAATAAATATCCTACCTGAAGGAAATGAGAGTTGGTGTGTTCTCCGCCCTCTCCTTGTTCCTGAGGCTTCAGTTCACTGTTTTCCAGAACTTTATATATTTAGACACAGCTCGCTGTGTAGTCATGTGGGTCGAGCGTCAACCAGGCTTTAATAAATCTATGAACTTGCTTTACCACCAGGGTAGTATTTCCACTAAACCACCAGGGTAGTATTTCTACTAAATCACCAAGGTCATATTTCCACTAAACCACCAGGGTCATATTACACCTTTGCTCCACTCTCTTGTCATTAAAACGCAAACTGACTGTGGATCAATTTCTAGAAATGCACCTGAACCTACTTCTACATGCGCCCGATAGAGGGCGGCATTGCGTTGTAGCTGGGGCAGGCATGGACCTGAGAGGCCCATTTACTTCATTATGGGCTCGTTTTATGTCTCATTTCACTATGGCTATGGGTATTGCTTTTTAACACAATTTAGGCCTATATAGTATATAAATCTGCGGTTCTAATCCACAAGATTATGTTACAATGAATTAGCAGGTTAAAGACAAATAATCTGTGTGTGCAACACAACTTTCTGCACAAACCAGTCTGACTACATCTTTAAGGGCAACGTGCCAGCAGTCCAATGGAATGCACACCCATTCAAGCACATACCTTGTGTTGACAACATAGCAGCAAGTGACAGATTTCATTCTACCATGACTGCAACAAAGAACAACAGCAACTACCACCTGAGAGACAACAATGAAGCCCAAATCTCTCGTATTGAGGTTATTTGATAATACTGAGTCCTTAAGTGTGAGGCAAGTGGAGAAAGGAGCCAGGTATCACCGACAAGTAGACTGTTCAGACCAACATGAGACCCCCGCACCAAATGATACCCGCGGCCCCCAGGTAGAGGATGGGGGGAGAAAGAAAGAGAAGTGCGCCACTGATATCCATTTCACCTTTTTACCGGAGAGGTACGAGCCCCTAGTCGAAGAGGATGAAGGAAGGCAAAGAGCGAAAGAAGAAAAGAAAAACAAAAAGAAACAAAAATACAAGAAAGTCAAGAAGGTAGTTTTTGTGAAAAACATTACTGCTGCATTTATCTTTCTGTGCTATTATGTTTATCAAAAATAGGTGTTGTTTTTTCCCCCTTCAATGATTAACTTTAACCAATGTTTGTTTCAATGGTAATTTATCCTTAACTATTATAACATTATGATGCACATAACCTTTGAAAATCAAATGCGTTCTGTTTTGTTATAATTACACTGTTATAACAACCTTCAGTTGTTCATAATCATAACATGTTTCTATTATCAATAGGAAAAAGACAGTAATGTCAATGTTACATTTTCAGATACATTCCATTATAGAATTCCCTGCAGTGTATAATTTCCAACACAGTATGTAATAGTTGCGCATAATATGGGTAAGTTCAAGGCAATATCATAATCAATATCATTATCATGATACAATTATCACAATATGGCATCAGGCCATCAAACCTGCATCAAATTGCCTGATATTCATCATATGACTGAATGATGTCAAATCAATAATAATAATCACAAACCATAGAGCTCGAAAGATCATTGTGAAATAGGACTACAATATAGAGGCTTTTCATGAAAGAAATCGGAATTACGAACCAATCTATTGTGATTGACTTTTTTATTTTTTTTTAAACACGAAATGAAAGTCACGGTGCAGTTCTTTGACTTAAAAATATTTCCTGTCAAGAAACTCAAGTTTAAGAATATAGCTCTTGAAACCATTTCCATATAAATAGTGTTTGTGGTTTCACTGTTGTTGTGGCTGTAGTTGTCACGCCCTGACCTGAGAGAGCCGTTTTTCTCTGTTTGGTTAGGTCAGGGTGTGACACGGGGTGGGCATTCTATGTGTTGTATGTCTATGTTGTTTTTTCTTTGATTGGCCTAATATGGTTTCCAATCAGAGGCAGCTGTCTATCGTTGTCTCTGATTGGGAATCATACTTAGGCAGCCCTTTTTCCCTCCTTCTGTGTGGGATCTTGTTTTTGTATTGCTGTAAATAGCGTGCAAGACTTTTCGTTCGTTGTGTTGTTTATTGTTTTGTTTTTTGCTGGTTCACCGTCAAATAAAATATGATGAACCCAACACACGCTGCGCCTTGGTCTACCTTTAACGACGAACGTTACAGAAGATCCCACCACAAGAGGACCAAGCAGCATGATCAGGAGTGGACCTGGGAGGACATCCGGAACGGCAAGGGATCCTGGACGTGGGAGGAGATCCAAGCTGGATGGGATCGCCTCCCATGGGAACAGGTGGAGGCAGTGAGAGCAGAGTGGCAACGAGAAGAGGAACTAGCACGGCAACAACGGAAGCACGAGAGGCAGCCCCCAAATGGGGGGGGGGCACACGGGGAGATTGGCAGAGTCAGGGTGGAGACCTGAGCCAACTCCCCGTGCTTACCGTGGGGAGAATAGGACTGGTCAGGCACCGGGTTATGCGGTAATGCGCACGGTGTCTCCAGTGCGCAGCCACAGCCCGGTGCGCTCTGTGCAGGCTTCCCGCAGTGGCCGTGCTAGAGTTGGCATTCAGCCAGGAAGGATTGTGCCGGCTCAGCGTTCCTGGTCTCCGGTGCGTCTCTTCGGTCCAGGTTATCCTGCGCCTGCTCTACGCACGGTACCCCGAGTTCACCAGCACAAACCAGTGCGACCTGTTCCAATGATCCATGCTTGCCAGGCTACGGGGGGTATCCAGTCAGGACGGGTTGTGCCAGTCATAAGCTCCAGACCTCCAGTGCACCTCCAAGGCCCAGTATATCCTGCGCCAGTTCTACGCACTGTGTCGCCAGTGCGCCTGCACAGCCCAGTTCATCCTGTGCCAGCGATCCACCCTTGCCGGACTAAGGTAAGCATCCAGGCAGGACGGGTTGTGCCAGCCATAAGCTCCAGACCTCCAGTGCGCCTCCACGGCCCAGTATACCCTGTGCCTGCTCTGCGCACCGGGCCTCCAGCGACGTTCCCCAGTCCGGAGCCTCCAGCGACGTTCCCTAGTCCGGTGAGACCTGTTCCAGCTCCACGTAAGAAGCCTCCAGTGATGATCCATGGTCCGAAGCCTCCAGTGATGATCCATGGCACGAAGCCTCCAGTGATGATCCATGGCCCGGAGCCTGTAGTGATGATCCATGGCATGAAGCCTCCAGTGATAATCCATGGCGTTGAGCCTCCTGTGATAATCCATGGCAAGAAGCCTGTAGGGATGATCCATGGCCCGGAGCCTGTAGGGATGATCCATGGCCTCCAGTGATAATCCATGGCGCGGAGCCTGCAGTGATGATCCATGACATGGAGCCTGCAGCGACGGCCCACAGTCCGGAACCTCCTGAGACGGCCCACAGTCCGGAACCTCCTGAGACGGCCCACAGTCTGGAACCTCCTGAGACGGCCCACAGTCCGGAACCTCCTGAGACGGCCCACAGTCCGGAACCTCCTGAGACGTTCCCCAGTCCGGAGTCTTCAGCGGCGGTCCGCAGCCCGGAGTCTTCAGCGGCGGTCCGCAGCCCGGTGTCTCCAGCGGCGGTCCGCAGCCCGGAGTCTCCAGCGGCGGTCCGCAGCCCGGAGTCTCCAGCGGCGGTCCACAGTCTGGAGTCTCCAGCGGCGGTTTGCAGTCCGGAACCTCCACCGATGATCTGCGGTCCGGTTCATCTTGAGACAATCCACGGTTCAGAGCTTCTGGCGATGATCCACGGTCTGGTTCCTCCGGCGACACAAAAGCGGAGGGATCAGCGGGCGGAGTGGGGGCTATGCCCCAAACCGGAGCCGCCACCATGAGTAGATGCCCACCCAGACCCTCCCCTATAGGTTCAGGTTTGCGGCCGGGAGTCCGCACATTTGGGGGGGGGGGGGGTACTGTCACGCCCTGACCTGAGAGCTGTTTTTCTCTGTTTGGTTAGGTCAGGGTGTGACACGGGGTGGGCATTCTATGTGTTGTATGTCTATGTTGATTTTTCTTTGATTGGCCTAGTATGGTTTCCAATCAGAGGCAGCTGTCTATCGTTGTCTCTGATTGGGAATCATACTTAGGCAGCCCTTTTTCCCTCCTTCTGTGTGGGATCTTGTTTTTGTATTACTGTTAGTAGCCTGCAAGACTTTTTGTTTCTTGTGTTGTTTATTGTTTTGTTTTTTGCTGGTTCACCGTCAAATAAAATATGATGAACCCAACACTCGCTGCGCCTTGGTCTACCTTTAACGACGAACGTTACAGTAGTAGGTTCTAAATCAAATCAAATCAAGCTTTATCTATACATCACATTTCAGACAGGGAATGCAACACAATACGCTTTACAGGGAAAAAAACAAAAAACAATGACAATAAAAGCTGAAATATTTACTACACAGCAAACATAAGATAAACAAAAGAATGACACAAACTGAACAACTAAAAAGCACCCTAAGGAAAAGCAAAGATAAAGAGATATGTTTTAAAATCTCTTTTAAATATTTCCACATTTTCGGCCCCCCTCAGGTTCTCTGGCAGGCTATTCCAGAGATTGGGGGCATAATAACTAAAGGCTGTCTCTCCATGCCTCTTGGTCCTAGGCTTCGGGGTAGTTAAAAGGCCAGTGCCAGAGGACCTGAGGGACCTACTTGGTACATAACTTAAAAGCATGTCTGACATGTCTTGGGGTGCACAATCGTGGATTGATAAAAAAATCAATAGAAGAATCTTAAAATTAATCCTAAACTCAGAGACCTTAAAAGCGGTGTAATGTGTGCTCTCCATCTGGTCTTGGTCAGTACCCGTGCTGCAGCATTCTGTATGTTTTGCAGTTGACCAATGGCTTTCTTGGTTAGACCAGACAGGGGAGCATTACAGTAGTCAAGCCTGCTTGTAATAAAAGCATGGATGAGTCTCTCTGTATCAGCCTGAGAGAGAAATGGCCGCACCTTGGCAATGTTCCTCAGGTGGTAAAAAGCTATTTTGGTCACATTCCTAATCTGTGATTCAAAATGTAGTTAAAAAATAAAACAACACCTATATTTTTTACCTGGTGTTTTATCTTTATTGCCTGTGAATTAAAGTGTGCTGCAGCATAGCCTCTCCAAGGTGAGCAGGCCAACACTCCCTCTGGGTTGTCTATTCTGCACTATCCCATGGTCTGAGGCTCAGACATTCACTGATCAATTACAAAGCCAAGACTAAGCCTCATTGAATCACTAAAAAGCTCGGATCCAGCTAGATCCCTAAAGCTTCAAGGTAGTTTCACCTCTCAACACTCTGATATGTCGCTACAGTACAAGCATTAGAGATTGTCAACAAATGTTGCGACAAACACTGCCAAAGAGTCATTGAATCCTCATCACGTCACCTGGCCCTGAATGGATTCTCTGTCACGCTCTGACCTAGGAGAGCTGTGTTTTCTCTGTTTAGCTAGGCCAGGGTGTGATTGGTGGGTGGGCATTCTATGTTCGGTTTTCTATGTTTTGGCCGGGTATGGTTTCCAATCAGAGGCAGGTGTCAATAGTTGTCTCTGATTGAAAGCCATACTTAGGCAGCCTGTTTTTCCTTTGTGTTTTGTGGGTAGTTGTTTTCCGTTTAGTTGTAAAGTACCTGACGGAACTGTCTGCTGTCATTTTTTGGTTTAATTTGTAAGTCTTCATTCTTCTTTCATTAAAACTACAAGATGAACATATTCCACGCTGCACCTTGGTCTACTCATTTTGACGCCTGTGACAATATCTGTCATTGTGGTGAGGGATTATCAACTTCATTTGGAAGCGTCATGGATATGGATAGCCTGTTGGCTATTAATAACAATAACAAACCCCAAACAAAGTACAATAATAATAACCAAATGTAGGGCTGACTAAATGCCATCAATCAGTTGGAAGGACCATAACAAACCCCATTCAAAGCACAGGAATAACTAAATGGAGTGTTGCTATGGTGCAGTAAATGACCATAATCCTACATTTGGTTATTCCTGTTCTTTGGATGGGGTGTGTTATGGTCCTTCTAACTGATTGATGGCAGTTAGTCACATGTCATTTCTTCCTTATCTGTCTTGGCTTTGTTTAGAAAGTTCATATTTTACCACTCACACACATGCTGTGGTGTGTGTTGTGTATAAGGTTATAATAATTGGGAAAGGGTCTGCCAATCTGCCAGTCAGTTATATTGATTGCTGTCAAGCTTCCTTATTTATAAACAGTGTATGGACACTACCTGTTAAAATGTCTATGAATAGCCACAAAGATAAAGTAATTGATGATTTTATTGACTGGGCTTTAAATCATGTTGGATCTAGGTAGTAAAATGTGAGGAGGCCTGAGTGTAAGACAACTTCTTGGAAACAAGTAAACCATAAAAGGGTGATTGACTTCTATAAATAACAAGATAATCGAATCACGTTAAAAATCCCGTTGCCGCTACATGCCTCCACGAATTCACTGTAAACATAACCATCTAATATCAATGCTACAGTTGCTACAGGTCTGCAGGTGACAGGGGTGTTTGGACGTTTTATTGGCGGCCTTGATAGTGATACATTTTAAGACTACAGGTTGGGAAATGTTTTGGTGTTTTTGAACATCCCCTGATGCAGCCAGTTTAGACACTCTGGGATAGCGCCAGCTGGCCAGCCCTTTCCTGAACACTAAACATGGAACCCTATTGTTCAACACAGGGATCACTGCTTATTTTAATTAGACAAATAAAAAGGACGCAGTGATTTCCCCCCTGCTGTGCTGGGCGCCCATTGTCTGAGTATGGAGCAGATTGGTTCGGTCTGAGCATGTGTTTAATAACGTAATCCCTTATTCTTGACCTAGTTCTGTCCTCATGATCTGTTGATGAGTTATAAAATCATCCTCACACTTACAGCAGCCTACTGTATGTTCCATCTGCAGATAGGATGAGTCATTTAATGATGATTAGGTTTGTATTGCTGATGATGGTTGTTAATTGATAATCAGTTTGTTGACTTTGCTCTCTGTGTGTGTGCTCTGTCTTTCAGAATGTCGGCAAGGCCCTTCGCTACAGCTGGAAGTGTTTGATGCTTGGTCTTCACAGTATGGCAGCAGGCTATTCCACCCCACTCACTGCCGCTGCTACCCTCGTCCCAGAGTTTCATGCGGGCAGGGACAGGGGCTGAGAGGACCAATCACATTGATCTGTAATCTTTCTTAATGTTCACTGACTCTATCGCTGTGGCCCCAGGGTCTCAAAATAAACCAGCACTGAAAACCCTCAATTGAGAGATTTCTCTACATTATGAAATTATCGAATTTCAATATCCTGTTGTAGAATAATGATAAAAAGACTAATTCTTATTGCAAGGTTTTGCATGTTTATAAGACGTAATAAACTGTTTATATTTTTTATAGTTACTTAATAGGAACTTTGTAGGAAGCACATTGATGCATTTGTAATTACATTTATGTGACAGAATGTTGACATGATTAGGAAATATATCTGTCAGACGTTTTATACTTTTACAATGACTTCAACATTGAAATTTATGGGATATTTTGTATATTTGTAAACTCTTTAATTACAGCATTTCACAGTTACTTACTGCACAATTATTAATTATTTTCTCAAATATACATTGCGCCTTTTTCAACTCAAAGAATTTCTGTAACATGCAACCATCACCTTGTGTAAAGCCTGTTAAAGAGACAGTGAGAGAGAAAAGGAACATTGTGCGGCACAAACAGAATGTGTGTTTGCTCTATGGCGTCAGATGAAGTGAATCGGGACCGGACAGGAGCTTGTTAACAAAGGGATTTAGATAGAGACAGGAAAGAATTAGCGGGGTTGGGGTGGAAAGGGGAACCAGAACAGGAAAGCAAACTGAATCAAGGCTTGAGGGCCTCTTCCTGCACACTGGGGACAGTCTGTCTTTTGTCCCAGCCAGTCAACAGAAGCAGGGGCATGGCACAACCCCAGTGGATTTACAGCAGAATAATATATTTTCAGAATATCTTCTAAATGTAATATGATAGAAAGAAAAATGTATGTTTGTATGATAAAGAAAGCTGACAGAGAGAAGTTATATCTTCATGTGCAAATAGACAGATGGATTGTGAATAAAATGTCAGTGATATGCTACCAAAGAATACACACTACATCTCTCTATTGCCTACATCTGTTTTTGAAAGTCCGTTTCTATGTGAATAAATACAATTTAAACGTATGACTGAGGCTGCTATGTGCTGTATTATAGCTCTACTGTGGAGTATGTCTGTGTTTTTTTGCAGTATATATATTATAAAACTTCTGATGAATACCCATCGGTGGAATACCTGATGGTCTTTCCACAATGTTAGCTGGAGACTGAAACGCAGACGAACCAGGAGGTACGATGATGCGAAAGAATGGTGCTGTTAAGATCAGAGATTTATCTCCTGAGTACACCAAGTAATAAGACTTACAGGTCTTCATTCTCTTCTGAGAACCTTAATGATCTCGAAATGGAGTCAGACGGCAGTGGTGAACACTCTGAGGTTGAGCCAGTCCAGGATGAAGTGGGCCTACCTGCGGGGACGACCCCCGAGAAGGAGCTGAGTGTAGAGGGAAGCGGCATGAAGTACAAAACGAGGGATACGTGCTCTATTAGCTCAGAGATGGAACATGATGAGAGTTTGGATGTATTACCTGCGGAGAGGACCGCCGAGTTCGGACCTCATCCCGAGGATGAAAAGGATGTTTCTGGTCCAGTGGGAGTGAGGTTTGTGGAGAGAATGGATCCTTGCATTTTGGCTGATCCATATGGGATGTCAGGTTGGGGACTGTTGAGTTGGTGAGAGTAACTCGGAGTGGATAAGTGATGATTTATTGTGTTTCTTCAGTCCAGAGGGAGCGGGAGCTCTGCATAACGCGATTAGGGACAAGAAATGTGACTTGTTTTGCTCTCCGGAGCAGGGCATCATTGAAAGGAGTGGGGGTGACATTAAGTGTTGAGGATCAGTTGAAATTTAAGATTCCCAATGTCTGTGATGCACACCGTTTGGTGCGACGCAGATCCGGTGGAGAGCGTGGGGAAACGGAGAAGACATTGTCTCTCCTGCTGAGTTTTGATGTAGAGCTTTTGCACGACAAGTTCAAGTTAGGAAGTGTAAGTTATCTCATGAGAGCTTTTGTTTCCGAAAATACTACGGTGTTTTAGGTGTCAGGTTTATGGGCATGTTGCAGCAGTGTGTAGGAGGGAGATTCCTAGATGTGAGGAGTGTGCATGAGGGCATGAGATGAAGGAATATGTAGTATCGGTGGAGAAAGTTGTGCGTGTTAGCTGTGGGGGTGCCCGTGGGGTTGGACATCGGAGGTGTCCAATGAGAAAAAGGCAGGTTGAGGTTGCCAGGGTTAAAGTAGTACAGAAAGTGTTGTATGCCAAAGCAGTGAAGAGAATGGTACAGTCCCCTCCTGCACTCCCTGTTCACCAACAACTGCATGGCCAGGCACGACTCCAACACCATCATTAAGTTTGCAGACGACACAACAGTGGTAGGCCTGATCACAGACAACGACAAGACAGCCTATAGGGAGGAGGTCAGAGACCTGGCCGTGTGGTGCCAGAATAACAACCTATCCCTCAACGTAGCCAAGACTAAGGAGATGATTGTGGACTACAGGAAAAGGAGGACCGAGCACGCCCCCATTCTCATTGACGGGGCTGTAGTGGAGCAGGTTGAGAGCTTCAAGTTCCTCGGTGTCCACATCAACAACAAACTAGAATGGTCCAAATCAAATCAAATCAAATCAAATCAAATTTATTTATATAGCCCTTCGTACATCAGCTGAAATCTCAAAGTGCTGTACAGAAACCCAGCCTAAAACCCCAAACAGCAAGCAATGCATGTGAAAGAAGCACGGTGGCTGGGAAAAACTCCCTAGGAAAAACTCCTGAGAAAGGCCAAAAACCTAGGAAGAAACCTAGAGAGGAACCAGGCTATGAGGGGTGGCCAGTCCTCTTCTGGCTGTGCCGGGTGGATATTATACACACCAAGACAGTCGTGAAGAGGGCACGACAAAGCCTATTCCCCCTCAGGAAACTAAAGATTTTGCATGGGTCCTGAGATCCTCAAAAGGTTCTACAGCTGCAACATCGAGAGCATCCTGACTGGTTGCATCACTGCCTGGTACGGCAAATGCTCGGCCTCCGACCGCAAGGCACTACAGAGGGTAGTGCGTACGGCCCAGTACATCACTGGGGCTAAGCTGTCTGACATCCAGGACCTCTATACCAGGCGGTGTCAGTGGAAGGCCCTAAAAATTGTCAAAGACCCCAGCCACCCCAGTCATAGACTGTTCTCTCTACTACCGCATGGCAAGCGGTACCGGAGTGCCAAGTCTAGGACAAAAAGGCTTCTCAACAGTTTTTACCCCAAGCCATAAGACTCCTGAACAGGTAATCAAATGGCTACCTGGACTATTTGCATTGTGTGTCCGCCCCAAACCCCCCCAAACACTCTTTTTACGCTGCTGCTACTCTCTGTTTATCATATATGCATAGTCACTTTAACTATACATTCATGTACATACTACTTCAATTGGGCTGACCAACCAGTGCTCCCGCACATTGGCTAACTGGTCTATCTGCATTGTGTCCCGCCACCCACCACCCACCAACCCCTCTTTTACGCTACTACTACTCTCTGTTCATCATATATGCATAGTCACTTTAACCATATCTACATGTACATACTACCGCAATCAGCCTGACCAACCGATGTCTGAATGTAGCCTCGCTACTTTTATAGCCTCGCTACTGTATATAGCCTGTCTTTTTACTGTTCTTTTATTTCTTTACTTACCTATTGTTCACCTAAAACCTTTTTTAGAGCCTGTAAGTAAGCATTTCACTGTAAGGTCTACACCTGTATTCGGCGCACGTGACAAATAAACTTTGAATTGATTTGATTTGAAGATGGGTACAGGGTGAGGGATACTGAGAGGATTCCTGTGAGTAGGCAGAGACCAAAAGAGAGTGATGGGAAGAAATGTGCTTCAGTAAGTTGGGCTGTTTAGCATTCATAGCCATGGTTGTCAATTGTACTGCAGAAATGGATCGGAAGTCACAGAAAATAAAGGTTGTGGTGGCTGCGGCAGAGAAGTACTGCATAACATTTCCAGGGCCTGTTGAGTGGTAGTGCTCTGTCCTCTCAGACTGTTGGTCTGGAGTACGATTAAATAGTGGATTATTTTTTTAGAGAGAGGGGTAATAGTTAGTAGGGCAATTTTCCTTTTTCCAAATTCGTATTACCATATCAAGAATTTAATTTAGGTAGGCTGTGAATGGCCACACACACCAGTAAAGTGGGTGGTGGTGTATGTACCTACAGTGGCAAGAAAAAGTATGCGAACCCTTTGGAATTACGTGAATTTCTGCATAAATTCATCATCAAATTTGATCTTATCTTCATCTAAGTCACAACAATAGACAAACACAGTCTGCTTAAACTAATAACACACAAACAATTATACATGTTCATGTCTTTATTGAACACACTGTGTAAACATTCACAGTGCAGGGTGCAAAAAGTATGTGAACCCTTGGATTTAATAACTGGTTGACCCTCCTTTGGCAGCAATAACCTCAACCAAACGTTTTCTGTAGTTGCAGATCAGACCTGCACAATTGTCAGGAGGAATTTTGGACCATTCCTCTTTACAAAACTGTTTCAGTTCAGCAATATTCTTGGGATGTCTGGTGTGGACCACTCTCTTGAGAGCATCTCAATCGTGCAGCAATGTTTTTTTTGGACAACAGTGGCTTCTTCCGTGGTGTCCTCCCATGAACACCATTCTTGTTTTGCGTTTTACGTGTCATAGACTCGTCAACAGAGATGTTAACATGTTCCAGAGATTTCTGTAAGTTTAGCTGACACTCTAGGACTCTTCTTTACCTCATTGAGCATTCTGCGCTGTGCTCTTGCAGTCATCTTTGCAGGACGGCCACTTCTAGGAAGAGTAGCGACAGCGCTGAACTTTCTCCATTTAGCGCTGCTGACAGCAGTGCCACTTCTAGTGTTGAGAACGTGAAGAGGGTGAAGGTAGTGAAAAACAAAAGTAATGTGTCACAGTGGAAAGTTGTAATCGTGTTTGATGCGACTACGGGGTCTCATCTGCACCATATTCGAGTAACCAATGCCGTTAAGGAATAGATAGGTGAAGTCACATTAGCCTGCTTCATTGGTAATGGCAGACTGTTCATATTGTGTGCTGACCATTTTCAGCAAGGGAAGATTCTGAAAATGAAAACTCTTAATGGGAAGAAAATCACAAGTCATGTCCCTGGAGCTTTGGCTAAGCTGAGGGGTCATTTCTGGGGTTCTGCAATCTATGTCCATTGATAGTTTGTCCCACCTCCATTTGTCCCACCTCCATCCCACCTCCACAATGCAGCATTTGGTGGATGCCAGCTACAGAACAAGTCTAGAGTGGTCCAAAGATATAAAATGACTCATAATGTGTCTTATGCAAAGGCTGCAAGGCAGATTGGTGGAACTATTAGGCAGAATGATGGAGACAATAGGCATAGTCCAGGAATAAGTAGACTTACTGTAGGAAATGTTGTTTATGTTGGTCCAGACACAGATACCAGACCTGTTCAGAAATCTTGTTCTCACAAATGTGTCGTGTCAAAGGGCACCTTAATAGTTCATCAGATTGACTTTATAGCCTTTATTGGAAAGGTTATCAACCTGACTGCAATTGGAAAGAATAACTGCCAAGTTGAAGATCATTGTGGAAGCAGAAACAGAGTTTTTGGAGTAACAGATGTTACTGTCGCCATGATTGTTGATATGTTGACTCCTAATAATACTAATGATGGAATGTCTCAGTATGATGATAATTAGTGTTTAACCTTTATTTAACTAGGCAAGTCAGAGTTATGGTTTTGCTATCCTTCGGTGAAATGTTAGAAGCCTTATTGCTAACGGTCAGGAGTTTAAGAAATATGTAATTGATTTAGAGATCAAACCTGATGTGATATGTGTTCAAGAAACATGGCTTAGACCACATCTTGATTTTATTATTCCTGGTTATTGCTCAATCAGATCTGATAGATCAATTGGACAGGGTGGTGGGTGTGCTACGTTCCTAAGGGAAGGTCTTGTATATCGTAATATACCAGTGTAACCGATGTGAAATGGCTAGTTAGTTAGCGGTGGAGCGCGCTAATAGCGTTTCAATCGGGTGACGTCACTCGCTCTGCGACCTTAAGTAGTTGTTCCCCTTGCTCTGCAAGGGCCGTGGCTTTTGTGGCGCGATGGGTAACGATGCTTCGTGGGTGTCAGTTGTTGATGTGTGCAGAGGGTCCCTGGTTCAAGCCCAGGTTGGGGCGAGGAGAGGGACGCAAGCAGTACTGTTACACCTGTCCCATCTGAATATGAATGTGTGATGGTGGAAATCTACAGTGCAGGTAACAATATTAAGTTACAACATTTTTTACAGCCCTTGTCATCTGTAGCGATATTTGATGAAATATCAGGAGAATTAGGGTCTAGAGAGATATGATGCGGCGACTTTAATACACCTAAAAGTTTATGGGGAAGCACACATACAGATGCTAATGGTACTATTGTGGAAGATATGATGGAGGCAAGAGCATGTCTTAACAATGGGTGTGGTACAACAGTTGATGTTGTTAGAGGGGTTACATCCTGCCTGGACCTCACACTGGCTTCTAACTCTATTGCATCTATGTGTGAATGGAATGTAAGGAATGATTCTACTGTTGGAAGTGATAATTTCCTGATTTGGTGTACCATGAACTTTGATGTTACTATTCCAGATAGGGTACCGTTCAGAAGATGTTGCTTTCATAAAGCAGACTGGGAAAAGTTTGGTGATCATTGCTTAAAGTCTGTTGGACAGTTGTCTTTAGAGAGGACGGTTGATGTATGTAATGCCTCTGTGACCTCTGATTTTGCGTCTGCGAATGTATATGTACCAGTGAGTGAAGTGGGTGAGAAAAGGAAGGTGGTTCCTTGGTGGACTGAAGAATGCACTGTGGCTATTCGAGAAAGAAATAGGGCTTACAGTGTTGCGTATGAATATGACTCCTGAGAATCTAGTTGATTTCCAAAGGAAGAGAGCTTTAGTATGTAGGATCATTAAGTCTGCCAAGAGAAATGCATGGAGACAGTTCTGCTCTACAATTGGCAGGGGTACTGAGCTGGACGATGTATGGGCTATGTTGATAAAGATGACTGGAAGAAGCAAGTCCACTCAAAGTCAAGTTTTGGTTGTGAGTCAAAAAATGGCTGTAACTGAAAAAGAAAAATCTGACTTGTTGGGGAAGACATTTGCTAGGGTACATAGTGGGGTTACTTTGGATCAAGTATATAAGCAATGCAGGTGGGAGATTTTAAATGCTCCTGTTAATGTGTATAAGAAAAGGGATACTGTTGACTCTTCGTTGAATGCTGTTTTTACCATACATGAGATGCATTCAGCCTTATTAATCTGTGGATATACAGCCCCAGGTTATGGTCAGTTGTGCCATGTAATTTAACCATCTACCTGATGAGGTCATACATGTTCTTCAGGGATTATTTAATAAGATTTGGAGTGAGGGGGTTATACCTTCTGGTTGGAAACGTGCAGGAATATTACCTTTTTATAAAGCCTGTGTCACGACTTCCGCCGAAGTCAGGTCCTCTCTTTGTTCGGGCGGCGCTCAGCGCTCGGCATCGCCGGTCTTCTAGCCATCATCGATCCACTTTTCATTTTCCATGTGTTTTGTCTTGTTTTTCCTCACACCTGGTTTCAATCCCCTCAATCACTTGTTGTGTATTTAACCCTCTGTTCCTGTCACGCTTGTCATCGGTTAAGGAGGACCAAAACGCAGCAGGTATGTGCAGGCTCATCTTGATGTTTATTTATTTTCAAAATGAACGTACAAAAATAACAAAACACGAACAATCAACAAAAACAGTCTGGTAAGGCACAAGGCGAAACACAGAACAATCACCCACCATTTAAACAAACACACCACCCTGAACCACATAAAACAAATACCCTCTGCCACGTCCTGACCAAACTACAATACTAATTAACCCTTATACTGGCCAGGACGTGACAGTACCCCCCCCCTTAAAGGTGCTAACCCTGGAAGCACCTTTAAAACAAAAAACAAAACAAAAACAACAACCCCAAACAACAAAACAAAAATTCCACTCTACTAAAGGGAGGGAAGGGAGGGTGGCTGCCGTCAACGACGGCACTGTGCTACACCCCCCCTCCCCAACCCACCTATATCAGGAGGTGGCTCCGGTTCTGGCCGTTCCGGGCAGCCGGGCCACTCTGGCAGTTCGGGGCAGTCTGGCCAGTCTGGCCGCTCGGGACAGTCTGGGCAGTCTGGCAGTTCGGGACAGTCTGGGCAGTCTGGCAGTTCGGGACAGTCTGGGCAGTCCGGCAGTTCGGGACAGTCTGGGCAGTCCGGCAGTTCGGGACAGTCTGGGCAGTCCGGCAGTTCGGGACAGTCTGGGCAGTCCGGCAGTTCAGGGCAGTCTGGCCACTCCGGCAGTTCAGGGCAGTCTGGCCACTCCGGCAGTTCAGCGCAGTCTGGCCACTCCGGCAGTTCAGCGCAGTCTGGCCACTCCGGCAGTTCAGCACAGTCTGGCCACTCCGGCGACTGTTGACTGGCGGGCAGCTCCGACGACTGTTGACTGGCGGGCAGCTCCGACGACTGTTGACTGGCGGGCAGCTCCGACGACTGTTGACTGGCGGGCAGCTCCGACGACTGTTGACTGGCGGGCAGCTCCGACGACTGTTGACTGGCGGGCAGCTCCGACGACTGTTGACTGGCGGGCAGCTCCGACGACTGTTGACTGGCGGGCAGCTCTGACGACTGTTGACTGGCGAGGCTGGGTTTACGCACTTGAAGGCTAGTGCGGGGAGCGGGAACAGGACGAGTCGGACTGGGTTGACGCACTTCCGGGTCCGCACGAGAGACAGGAGCTGGAAACCCAGGGCTATGGAGGCGCACAGTCGGTCTAGATCTTACCTCCTGCACAACCCGCCTTGGCTGGATGGAACTAGTAGCCCTGTACGAGCGGGGTGCTCGTACAGGGCAGACTGGGCTGTGCAGGGGCCTGATGGTAGCCGTGCGTAGAGCGGGAGTTGGGTAGCCTGGTCCTCGGAGGCGTATCGGCGACCAGATGCGCTGCGCAGGCATCCTCCTACCAGGCTGGATGCCCGCTCTAGCACGGCACCTGCGAGGGGCTGGAATAACTCGCACCGGACTGTGCGTGCGTATGGGTGAGATAGTGCGCTCCTCAACGAAACATAGCGCTCTCCACCCCATACGCTCCTCCATATAACCACGGGTAGCTGGCTTCCGGCTCTTCCTACGCCTAGCCAAACTACCCGTGTGCCCCCCCCAAAAAAAAATCTTGGGGGTGCCTCTCGTGCTTCTCCCTCAGCGCGTCCATGGCCTCGTACCTCCGCCTCTCTGCCTTGGCTGCCTCAATTTCCCACTGCGGGCGGCGATAATCCCCAGCCTGGTGCCAAGGTCCGGCCCCGTCCAGAACTTCCTCCCAGGTCCACTTCTCCCGCCAGTCCAACTCGAAGTCCCTCTGCTCCTTCCTCTGCTGCTTGGTCCATAGTTGGTGGGTGATTCTGTCACGCTTGTCGTCGGTTAAGGAGGACCAAAACGCAGCAGGTATGTGCAGGCTCATCTTGATGTTTATTTATTTTCAAAATGAACGTACAAAAATAACAAAACACGAATGATCAACAAAAACAGTCTGGTAAGGCACAAGGCGAAACATAGAACAATCACCCACCCTTTAAACAAACACACCACTCTGAACCACATAAAACAACTACCCTCTGCCACGTCCTGACCAAACTACAATACTAATTAACCCTTATACTGGCCAGGACGTGACAGTTCCCCCCATGTCTTTGTGTGGGATTGTTTATTGTAAGTGCTTGTGCACGTGTTGATTGGTGCGCGACGGGTTTTGTACCCATATCTTGTTATTTTTTATGCCGTTGGTTTTGTGATTAAACTGCTCCGGCTATTACCAAGTTCTGCTCTCCTGCGTCTGACTTCCCTGCCACCGGTTACGCACCCCTTACAGCCTGGTAAGGAACCTTTATGTGCTGATAGTTACAGGCCAATAGCACTGACCTCTAACTTGTGTAAACTGATGGAAAAGATGATAGTCAACAGATTGTCATATTTCCTGGAACATAGAGGTCTATTCAGTCAATGTCAAAGTGGATTCCGTAAAGGTAGATCTACTTTGGATGCATTAGTAAAGGTGATCAATGAAGTTGAGAACTTTACATTGAAAAGGCTTATGACACTATGTGGAGAGAAGGCCTACAGACTTGGTATTGATGGGCAATTATGCAACTAGGTTTTGGTCTTTTTATTTAATCTCTCTTTTCGAGTTAAAATAGGATCCATTTTATCTGATGCCTATGGAGTAGACAATGGTATTCCTCAGGGCAGTGCTGTCAGTTCTACGTTGTTCAACATTATGATTAACGATGTGTTTTCGAATGTAGGTAGGGGTATTGGGGCTTCCCTATATGCTGATGATGGAGCTATTTGGAAGAGGGGAAGGAATGTCTCTCATGTGATCAAATCTATTCGACAAGCTATAGTGGATGTTGAAAGATGGTCGATTGACTGGGGTTTTTAAATTGTCAGTGGCGAAGTCTTGTATGTTCTTCTCGAAGAAGAAAGTTGCTGATAATATATAGTTGTTTCTGTATGGACAGTCTATGGGAGGGTTTCTAAGTACAAATATTTGGGTCTATGGTTCAATGAGCAATATACATGGAAAGATCATGTCACGTGTGCTCCCTCTCTGGCCTCTAGGTTACCAGGCTGCTCGTTATGGCGCACACCTGTCACCATCGTTATGCGCACCTGCGTGTCGTCAGACTCACCTGGACTCCGTCACTTCCCTTATTACCTTCCCCATATGTGTAACTCCCTTTGGTTCCTTCCCCAGGCGTCATTGTTTCTGTTTCATGTCTGTGTGCTGTTAGTGTTTCTGTTCCGTTTATTTTATTAAAACACTCACTCCCTGAACTTGCTTCCCGACTCTCATCACACATCGTTACAGATCATGTCATAAATGTTGAAACAAAGTGTAAGAAGGTGGTGAATCTTATGTGCTCGGTCTCTGGTTATGAATGGGGTACTGATAGACAATCGTTGATGGATATTTATAAAGCTCTGATCAGGACGCCAATTGATTTTGGGTGTATAGTTTATGGAACAGCAACGAAGACTTGGCTTCAAAGGCTGGATAGAATCCAGTATACAGCAGCGTAAAAAAATTGTCATTAGCTTATTGGGTTAGGTTGAAAGTGTCACGTCCTGACCATAGAAAGCTTTTATTTTCTATGGTAGAGTAAGTCAGGGCGTGACAGGGGTTTTTGTCTAGTTTGTATTTTCTATGTTGGGTGGTTCTAGTTTCTGTTTTTCTATGTTTTTTGGGGGGGATGATCTCCAATTAGAGGCAGCTGGTCATCGTTGTCTCTAATTGGGGATCATATTTAAGTGGTTGTTTTTCCCACCTGGGTTTGTGGGAGATTGTTTTGAGTTAGTGTATGTTGCACCTCTTCGTCACGGTTTGTTGTTTTGTTTATTAGTTTATTTATATGTCTTGCATTTATATGTTTATGTCTTTCACTGTTATAATGAAATGTGGAATGATATACACGCTGCGCCTTGGTCCACTCCTTTAAACAACTGTGACAGAAAGGCTGTGAGGTTGAGCATCCCACTGCTACTGTTCTAGACGACCGTTGGGAATATACTAGTAGACTAGGCAGTTGTTTTGGTTGAAAAGTTGGAAAGCTTGCTGGTGAGAGTGGTTTGAGGGAGTTGGAAGTTGGCCCTTCTGTGGTGATAGGGGATGTTCCTCCATGGTTACTCTCAGATCCTGTTGTTGGTCTAACCTAGCTAGAGGAAAGGAAAGATTGGTCAGAAGTCAGTGAAATCGGGAAACTGGTTGACAATTGGTAGAAGTTTTTTTTATGGCTTTTCACAGACGGATCTAAGGACCCAGATACTGGGTACACAGGAGCAGACGTTTACATTCCTGAATTTGATGTGCAGATATGTAGAAGACTAACAGATGAACTGTCAGTATACTTAGTTGAACTGTTGGCGATATTAGTTGCCCTCCAGTGGGTGGAGGATGTACAACCTGTTAGAATTATAGTATGCTCAGATTCTCTGTCTGTATTGAGTAGTTTATTATCTGGTAAATCTAATTTGGGGGATGGGGGAGGGTCTATTAGAAGTTAGTAGGGCTTTTTTACATTTTCTCAGAAGTACTGAGTTAGGTAGGAGGATTTCAAAATGTTGTAAACTGTGATTGACCACACACTCCGATAGGTTTATGTGTGGACACAACAATACGGACTCTGAGTCTGACATTTAGTTGTGATTGGGAAGCTGCGGGCTTTGCTTAGAACTCAGGGAGAAGTGATGGAGAAGCTGAAAGCTGTGGCTAGCGATCAACCGTTGATAAACAAACAACCAAACTTTACTTGGTGTGGCGACGGTTCGGCACGGCTGTGCTGTGACTGGGTCAGAGATGGCAAGAGAGAGTGATGGAGAAGAAAGTGAAGCAAGTATGGAGCATAGTGATACAAATAAAGAAAGAGAAAAAGAAAGCAGGAGAAAAGGGAGTAGGGATTTGAAGGGGAGCGAGAGGTCTATGGAGGCAGAGAGGCGGCAGAAAAGGACGTTTGAGGAGACTAATGCTAGCGGCAGTTCAGAGGTAGAAAGTACAGAGGTAGGGAACATAAGACACGAGGGGAGCATGGACATGAGGAAGAGCATAAAGTGATTCTGAAGTTTAGGGAGGAAGGGGAGTTGTGGCTATGAGTCCAATAAGGTTGACAGCTGTGGTAAAAGAGTTGATTGGGGAAGTTGTCAATGCTAAAATGTTGAGATGGGATCTTGTTGGTGTTCTGTAAGGACATGGTGCAGAGGGAAAAAGCTTTCAGAGTGAAGCAAATAGGGAAGTGTAAGGTGGTGTCGAGCAGCCGGAATGATCAAGCAGGGAAGCAGTGGATTAAAGGGGTGATAACAGGAGTGCTTGTGAGTGTTGGCACTAAATAGGTAAGTGACGACTTGAGAGGAGGAGTTCTAGGGAACGTTCAAAGAGTGCAAGCAACAAGGGGTGGAGTTAGGGTATATAGCCTGCCTATTCTGTTACACTTCAAGGACCGGGTACTGCCAAATAAAGTAACCATATGATATATTAGTTATTAGGTGAGGGCGTATGTACCGAAGCCTTGAAGATGTTTTAACAAGCCAGAGGTTTGGGCAACAGCCTGTAAAGAGAAAGAGGTGTGCCGGGTGTGGAGGGGAGCATGAGTATGGGAAGAGCGGGGATGGTGTACAACCAATGTGCTGCAGCTGTGGGGGTGCTCATAGTGTGGCATAAAGTGGGTGTGAGGCTATGAAGATGGCAGTGGAGGTGCAACAAGTGAGAGTGGAGAGAGGGGTGTCATATGCAGAGGCAGTGAGGGTGGTCCAGGTCCAGGGAGATACAGGTTCAAGGAAGAAATGGGTAGGAGCATCTAGACTGGGGATTACGGGGCTGGTGGGCGGTGATATGGTATACATAGATAAGAGAAAGTTGGTGATGTTCGTAGCATGAGCTATCAATAGCACTGCTAAAGTAGAGTCAAAAACAAAGAGTATTCAGCTAATAGTGAAAGCTGCTGGGAGACATCTGAGTATGACAGTGTTGACATGGGAAGAGGTTTGATATTACCTCAGTCAGCCGAGGGTGGAGTCATTGATTACTGGATCTTAATTATGGTGGTAATACTACAATGGAATGCTCAAAGCCTGTTGGCTAATGGGCAGGAGTTCAAGCAGTTCATTGTAGATATGCCAGCTAAGCCTGATGTGATTTGTGTGCAGGAAACATGGCTCAAACCGACTGTGGAGTTTATCATACAGGGATATGTCGTGGTTCGTAGGGACAGAGATGTAGGGGGAGGGTGTGTCACCTTCATGAAGCAAGGACTTTCCTACAGGATGCTACACAAAGGTATTGACAGGAATATGTGGTGGTGGAGGTGTGGTTGAGAGGAGGGGTGGTAGTGAACTACTATAATCTGTGTCTGATATTGGACCTGGAAGTGTTGGAGAGGGTGAAGGGCCAGGATAGAAGTAAGGTAATGTGGTGTGGGGATTTTAATGGGAGGAGGTCAGATACCTGGCCGTTTATAGGGAGGAGGTCAGATACCTGGCTGTGTGGTGCTAGGACAACAACCTCTTCCTCAACGTGATCAGGACAAAGAAGATAATTGTGGACTACAGGAAAAGGAGGGGCTGTAGTGGCGCAGGTTGAGAGTTTCAAGTTCCTTGGTGTCCACATCACCAACAAACTAACATGGTCCAAGCACACCAAGACAAGTCGTGAAGAGGGCACAACAAAACCTATTCCCCCTCAGGAGACCGAAAAGATTTGGCATGGGTCCTTAGATCCTTAAAAGGTTCTACAGCTGCACCATCAAGAGCATCCTGACTGGTTGCATCACTGCCTGGTATGGCAACTGCTCGGCCAAAGGGTAGTGCGTACGGCCCAGTACATCACTGGGACCAAGCTTCCTGACATCTAGGACATACTATATACCAGGCGGCCCTGGTATATAGTAGGTCGAAGACTCCAGCCACCTTAGTCATAAACTGTTCTCTCTACTACCGCACGGCAAGTGGTACTGGAGCGCCAAGTCTAGGTCCAAGAGACTTCTAAACAGCTTCTACCTCCAAGCCATAAGACTTCCTGAACATCTAATCAAATGGCTACCCAGACTATTTGCATTTCCCCCCCCCCCTCCCTCTTTTACACCACTGCTACTCCCTGTTTATTATCTATGCATAGTCACTTTAATAACTCTACCTACATGTACATATTACCTTAACTAACAGGTGCCCCCTGTATATAGCCTCGCTATTTTTATTTTACTGCTGCTCTTTAATTATTTGTTACTTTTATTTCTTATTTTTGTAGGTATTTTTCTTTAAACTGCATTGTTGGTTAAGGGCTTGTAAGTAAGCATTTCACTGTAAGGGCTACACGTGTTGTATTCAGTGCATGTGACAAATTAAATTTGATTTGATCATTACCCCGTAGTATGCCCAGTAGGCTGTAGGGAGGAGGAGGTGTCCATGGATGGAGTAGGCAGGTGGGTGTTGGGAAGGGCAAAGTGGGATTAGTTTCAGGAGCTGAGTGAGCAGGTGATGGCTCGGGTGTATATGAGAGGGATTTGGATAGTATGAATAAATGGGTGAGAACAGCGTTAGTGGGGACAGCTACTGAGGCTTCAGGGAGGAGTTCAGGGAGGAGGAGGAGGAAAGCAGTGCCATGGTGGATGGAGGAGTGTGGGGAAATGTTGAGGAGTAGGAACAGGGCATTTAGAGTATCGAAAAGGACGCATAACTTCCAACATTTGATTCAGTATAAGCAGGCACAGGCTCTAGTGAGGAGAACTATCCGTCAGGCAAAGAGGTCATGTTGGCATCGGTTCTGTGACACCAATGGAAGGGCGACACCTGTGGGAGAAGTGTGGGGGGATGATTAAAAGGACGAGTCAGAAGGGAGTGGGATTATCCAATGTTGACGATTGGGAAGGATGTGGCAGTAACAGATGAGGAGAAGGCATAGATGATGCCCAAAGCGTTTGTCCAAGTGCATAGCTCGGCAAATTTGGCAGAAGAGGGGGAGAGAAAGGAGCATCCTAGAGTGCTGGATAGGAGGGAGGATGTAAATGATGAATGCACCATTTACCATGGCAGAGGTGAAAAAGGTAAATAGGTTAGGCTGTGGTAACTTCACCTGGGAAAGATGAAGTGTGCTATGTTATGTTGGCCCATCTTAGTGATGAGGCATTGGATAAGGAATTGGTGTTATACAACAGAGTGTGGGAGGAGGGGAAACTACCAGGCAGTTGGAAGGAGGCAGTAGTGGTACCAATCCGGAAGCCAGGAAAGGACCCAACGAGCTCTCCCCTGCACTCCTCGCAACAAGGGGGAGAGAGGCCTTCTCATCAAAGTTTGCCTTCACCCCCACCACCACTCTAGTTTCTTACCTCCCAATGAGGAACAAGAATGTGGCCCTCCTGAGCACACCTCACAAAATGGCTGAGATCAGTGATCGTCAGGACAGGAAGCCAGCCATCATCCTGGACTACAACCACAACAAAGGAGGTGTGGACAACCTGGACAAGGTAATTGGAACTTACAGCTGCAGGAGGATGACTGCCCACTGGCCCCTGGTCATCTTCCATAACATCATTGTTGTGTCCTCATACAATGCCTTTGTGATATGGAACAAGATCAACCCTACCTGGATGCCTGATAAGAGGAACAAGAGGAGGGTGTTCCTGGAGCAGCTGGGAAAGGCACTTGTAACCCCATACATTCAAAGAAGGGAGCGCCTCCCCCGCACAGTAGCCTCTACAGCACTTGTGAAAACTGTTCAGGGGGCTGAATCTTGTTCTGATCCACCTGAGGCTGCAGCTGGGGCAGGCAAGAGGAGGAGATGCCAATTATGCCCTCCAAAGAAAGACTGTAAAATAAATACTATGTGCTGCACATGTGAGAAATACATCTGCAAAGTCCATGCACACACACTTGCATACTGTCCTACGTGTGCTAATTAGAGTTGATTTATGTTCTTCACGTTTTTGTTTAGTATCTATTATCTTATTTTATTCTTATTGTTGTTGTTTATACAACTTGTGGGTGGGGGCAATGGTTAAAAAATGGGAGAAGGCTAGTATTTTGTAGTTGAATTCCTCATTGTACAGTATATAAGAATATATCACTATGTTGCCAAAAAAGTTCAAGACTGTTGTTCCCCTTTAATAAAATCCATTCAAACTCCTTTCTGCACATTTCTGCTACTTTCTTAGGCTATACAAGTGCTATCTCTTGCTAAAAAAATTATGTTTACACCTATGCAGTACCTTTAGCAATAATAATAATAATAACAATAATTAACCTCTACTTTAGTAAAGAAAACAATTATGACAGGTGTGTTGTAATAAAAACGAGTGGTGTCCACTCATTAAATGCAGTCTTTCTGCATTGTGAAGAGGGAAAACCCAGATATTCACAAAGTGTGTGATGAATGACAGGTTGTTTCTTCAAGCAAAATAGATTTGGGGTTTAAAATTCAATTAAGCTGCTTTATTTTAGGGGTTTAGTGAAGGTGGGTCATTTTTGACCGTTAAGACAAGGGGAGTATACAGGATCTTAAGATTACACAAGGTTTTAGAGACGTCTGGATACTGTGTATCAGGATTTTGTGGCCATTTACACAGATAGTTCAAAAGATCCAAGGACAGGACGCACTGGGTCAGCATTTGTAGTGCAGGAATGTGGGGTTGAAGTCAGGAAACATATTACAGATCATCTGGCTGTATATGTGGCGGAGCTGATGGCCATACTGTTGGCATTTGTATTTTATTTAACCTTTATTTAACTAGGCAAGTTAGTTAAGAACATATTCTTATTTACAATGACGGCATACCAAAAGGCAAAAGGACTCCTGCGGGGACGGGGGCCTGGGATTAAAAATAAAAATAAATAAAATAAAAATATAGGACAAAACACACACCACAAGAGAGACAACACAACATAAAGAGAGACCTAAGACAACAACATAGCAAGGCAGCAACACATGACAACACAGCATGGTAGCAACACAACATGGCAGCAGCACAACATGGTAGCACAAAACAGGGTACAAACATTATTGGGCACAGACAACAGCACAAAGGGCAAGAAGGTAGAGACAACAATACATCACACATAGACACTTACTGTCAGTAAGTGTCTATGATTGAATCTTTGAATGAAGAGATTGAGATAAAACTGTCCATTTTGAGTGTTGGTTGCAGCTTGTTCCAGTCGCTCGTTGCAGTGGGTGGAGGAAGTCAAGCCAGACAGAGTAGTTATTTGCTCTGATTCATGTGCAGAGTTATTGAGTCTCCAGTCTTTTAGCTAACATAGCAGACAAGACCTGCTTTATGAGGTGCTACAAACCCATGGCAGGATTCGACAGATGGGTGTACAGATAAGAGTTACTCGGGTCCCAGCCCATGTAGGGGTAGAGGGGAACTGGCTAAACAAGCACTTAGAAGGAAAGTCAGGGAGGGGAGGACGGCAGGAAGGGACAGAAGAGAGGAGTCTATTTTTACATTATTAAGGCTGGGACACAGCCAGTTGAATAAGAACTTAATTGTCATAGGAAAGCATCCAACAGGAAAGTGTGATTATTGCCGGGAAACAGAGCCCATGAAGCATGTATTGCTACAGTGTGGGCAGTATCAGAGGGAAAGAGAGAGGCTGAGATCAAGTATGAGGGAGAAGGGGATACAGGAAATTAGATTAAAGAGTATATTGAGTAAAACTTCATTAGATTTAGATTCATTAGAGTCTCAAATGTTTTGTTATCTTTAAGAGCAACGGGCTAGGATTTAGTTTCCCCTGTCTCTGGCCCACACTCCAGTACTGTAGGTGGCGGTAATGCACCATGACGTTGGATGCCAACCACCGATAAACCCCACCGAAGAAGACCACACACTCCAGTACAGTAGGTGGCGGCATTCAACTTAAAAAAAAAATATCGGACCGCCACTATATCATAGAAGAAGAAGTAGCGGTGACGTCAAGTTTCGGCGACGGAGGGGGCGTTGCTTCCGCATTCGTTTCTTGTGTTTACACAGTAGTTGTGAACGTGTATTTTGTCAAGATGACTGATCAGAAAGCACAAAATATAAGCTCTATTCCAATCGATGCATTTAGCAATATGCGAGTCACATCAATATGGACATTTCTGATGTCTGTAAGTTTGGTTTGTCTTTCTTATTCGTCGGAACGTTCTCTTTGATGCTAGCTTGCCTTAGGAAAGATGAGTTAGCCTAGCTAGCTTAGCTTGAGAGCTAGCTGTCTTTGTTGGTTTCTCTGCTAGTCAAAATAGAGAAATATCTTACAAGATAAAATAGATTAAGATAGGTCTGACCAGTTATCTGGTTGTTGTGAATTTAGAGTGCTAACTAGCTAGTATTACAGCTGTTGCTTATGAGTTAGCTTGCTGCTTATCTAGTAGCTAGTATCAATGCCAACCCACTGTCCTCTAACACGATGCTGTTGATTGTTTGGAAATGTAGTTAGCTAGCTAAACCGCTGTTTAATTTCATGTCTGCAGATACAGTGGTCTGAGCCGTGGCTTATTGGACTTCTGGGGTTCCATGCTGTCTGTCTCCTCGCAACTCTCCTGACACGTAGGTTCTACAGAGTGCAAATATGCCAGTTCCTGGTTATGGGTAAGTGGATGTGTGTTTCAACTACTTGCATTGTATAACATATTGTTGGTTATATGTGATCTCTACACATTTTATACACAAACATTTATTCATGCCATCCAGTAATTACTGTTTCTCCTCTCTCCACAGTATGCATGGTGTACAGTGCTGAATATCTGAACGAGGTGGCAGCCATGAACTGGAGGTAAAGATGTAATTGAGCTGCAGGCCATGGTATACTGGGTGAAAATATGTTGACTGTTTTTTTTGTAATTGAGTTAGTGTAGTGAGGAACAACTTATTTTGTCATTTCACAGGTCATTTTCCAAGTTCCAGTACTTTGACTCAAATGGGATGTTCATATCTTTGGTCTACTCCATTCCCCTTCTGCTCAACACAATCATCATTGTTGTAAGTTTTAAAGGTCATTCTTAACCATTAAATCCCAAGTGAAAGAGAGCTGATCCTAGGCCTGTGTTAACAGATTTGTGCATGTGTGTCTCAGGCGTTGTGGGTGTACAGGACGTTCTCCACCATGATAGAGCTGAAGACCCTGCAACTGAAGAGAAAGGCCCGTAGAGAGCAGAACAAGAAGACTGACTAATCACTCTCCTCTGGGACCTCCATTGGATCAGTGGGGTGCTGATGCTGGGAATCACCTCAACTGGATCCATGTTAGCTTGGCTAACATGGTGCCAAATCAGCATCACATGGCAAACATCTGCATCACAACATGCTTGGTCCCAGTGCTTCGACTGCCTAAACTTTTTGAAAGGTAGATCTGTACTGTGTTTGTATTAACTACAGTATGAGAAGAGTGGAGGGGGTGATCACTATTGTCTTCCATCTTTTCAATGTGTAAATCTCACACCTGCGTTGCTTATATACTTGCCCAAGTTGATTCCCTCTGCAAATCAGAACAGACTGGATGGTTGAAGAAGTATGGTTGTGGTAAAGTTGCCTTTTTTTCATTAAGTGAATATCGTTTGATGGAATACAGTGTACATATAAAACATTTATTAAGGGGACCAAATATGTTATCAAACATTTATAACATTTTTTTCTTCATATTATGTGATGAGAAGGTAGCCTACTTGATTTGCACAACAGTGTAATGTTCATGGCAAATATTGTCGTTATTTTGCATGTAGAGATAATGGTTATGGAAAATAAAATGTTGTATTGAGGCATAAATGCAATTTTTTGGAACCCGTTATATAATGTGAATTCATGGAACCATGTGAATCCACTCCTGCACTTGTTCTGTTCTCTACTAGTCCACAATAGGGCGATAGTGACCCAATGACTACATGCTCTGTGCTCCAACACCCTCTGCGTGGTCGTAAAACAACTGGATAAATCTGGTTTTCATGGGAAATGAAAAAAGAGGACTTTAACAAGGCGACACTCCATCTTAACTCCTCCTCCATATTTACTGGATTGGTTCAACAGTGCAGAAGAGAACCTCCCCGGACAGTTTTTTTCCTCCCCGGCGGGACCAGAAACGCCACAACATTAGGTTAGCGCTCCATAAGGAGAGACATCAAGGATCAATAGCAAAGGAGCCTTTAAAGATGATTAACAGTGTAGATGATGCTACAATGAGTACATCATTTATTTCACCGGGTCAAAGCAGATAAAATACCAAGGGTATCATCATGTTGATCTTTGGCAGATACTAAGAAAACCTAAGCTACATTTACAAAAAGGCCGACCCTTCAAAAGAGGTCCAATAACTCACACCCCATTTTTCACTCTTTATCTTAGAGAGAGTGACATCTGATTCCAGCTGCGAGTTATTTATTCACGTTCTTTATTTTCCCAGATGCATCCGACGTGTATTGGAATGCGGTTCCTGTGTTGGTATGCGGTTCCTTTCATGATCTTCCAGGGTTGATAGCTACGGACGTGATCATGTTCTCGGTTACAATCATGTTCTGAAAGTCATCTGAGGAGTTAAAGAGGAGGAGGGGCTTGGCAGGGCATTCATTGTCTCTGGTCTGTGGGGTTGTTGCATGCTGAGGCCTGATGTTTTCCCCTTTCAGGATAGCTATGCAGTGATTCCCCTGCCAAAAGAAGGGCTTTAGAAGTCCTCCTCCTATGGCGAGGATAGACAGGTGCTTGCTCATCCACACTGGTTTACATGCATGCAGAAGACCTAATCTTCTGAATATGTTCTGGGATATAAACTAATGCGGGAATATGTAAAATCATAGAAGTTACCAAAGAGGAATCAGATAGAGGGAGGATTGCATGGAAATATGAAAAGAGACTATGGAAACCATATGTGGAAACTTATCCACTTCTGAATTCTAAGCACAGTATAGATTTGAAAAAGCTAACAGGTGCTTAAGCTCTCGTCCAGTTGTATTCTGTGCTTGTGAGCTCGCCTATTTTCTGACAATGTGCCTTGTCAGGGTTTGCGGTGTTGTGGCCTGCAGATGCCCAAAACCTCATGTTGTTTGGATCCGTGAATGATTCACCACCCATCTCTCTCACCTTGTAGGCCTTGTCAGGGAATTCCTGTTTGATTCCATTCCCAGATTCCGGCCTGGCCATTGCAGTGCCGAGGAAACTGTTAGAAACGTTCCCAACCTTAGTCCATGTTGTGAATCGGATTTCAGACAAGCATCTGCAAAACATCCTCACAAACCCTTGGCACAGGTCCCTGGCAAACCCAGGTGAAAGAACAAGGAGCGAGCAGATACTGCCAGCTTATTAAAAAAGATCCCCTTCAACCCCTGAAAACGTCACTCCGTTGCAGTGCCGATTATTATTACATAGATGCCTACATGCTTTGACTGTATGGAAGTTGCCACTAAGTGAGCTGGAATCAGAGTAGATCTTGCAGATGTTTTTGATTGCACCCCCATCTGTGCTGAATGACAAACCAAATAAACACCAAACATTGTATGGGAGATAAACAAATGTATGTCCTCACTCACGAAACCGGATATGGCAGCACACACATTGTATGGGAGATAAACAAATGCTCTAATTCTGTGTTGCTTACGACTTAAATCATCTGATCAACTGAGGTGAACAGTAAGCAATGACATCACAATATGACTATTAGTTGATCTCTCTTGGAATCTCTGTCTGTGCTCTGTCTCAAGTGCTTCCCTGACTGTGTGAGGTATAATGAGGTCATAAGATTAGACTTTGCTATACCAGTATATAATTAACCTGGCCAGGTTGGAGAGGAGAAAGGTGGCCAGTACTACATGCAGGTAGCCTAGCGGTTAGAGTGTTGGGGCATAAACCGAAAAGTAGCTGGTTCAAATACCTGAGGGGACAAGGTAAAAAAATCTGCCGATATTCCCTTGAGCAAGGTACTTAACACTCTTTTTATTATTCTTTAAAAAAAAATTATAATTCAAGCTGCTTTATTGGCATGAAAATCATTGTGTCAATATTGCTAAAGCAACAATGCATACAATATACATTGTAATAAAATTATAAACAATAACAAATAATAATATAAAATGGCAGTAAATAATAATACAAAAATAACAACATAGTAGAAATGTAATAAATAAAAAAATCGAAACATATTCATATTCATCTTATTATTATTACATGGATGCCAATATGCTTTAAATGTATGGGAGTTGCCACTAAGTGAGCTGGAAACGGAGTGGACAACTGAGTTTACTGTAAGTGTCCTGCCCTCATTATTGTGTTGTAACTGATCTTTTTAATTTGAGTGAGTGGAGTTTTTTTGTGTTTTCACATCCACCACCAAGTGACCACACGGCTCTGATGGCATACCATCCTCCCCCTTTATGGTATGTGACACGCTTTTCCCATCATCCTCTCTGACGTGGGCATCCTTCTTCCCAGTCACGTGACCCAAGTGTCGAGGATTCCCGTCACAGCTTCCTGCTCTGATGACAGAGCAGGGTAGCTTGTCCTCACTCACAAAACCTGATATGGCAGCACACAGTCCACACAGAATACACACACACATGCACGCACACACAAATAAATAGAGGTTTGCACTGAAAATGCAGAGAGCCATGCACCACACACACTAACACACACTTACATGCAGAGAGCCACACACACCACACTCTTTTCCTCTCTCTTGCTCACACCCACAATGCACATGCAAACTCAAACACACCAGAAGCTACTCTACTGAGAAATGGAAGCACCTGTGCTAAAATGCTTCATAGAAAGTATCACTACACCAAAGCCACTCGCCTGATAGGATACAGGGGCTGATCCTTCTGGTTACAGAGCATTGTTGTTTCTGATCAGCGTTGTCTGATGTACAGGGCCTTGCCCCTTGCCCAATTCCACATTTTGTTGTGTTACAGCCTGAATTCAAAATGTATAAAATATATTTTTTCTCTCACCTATCTGCACACAATACCCCAAAATGATGAAGTGAAAACCTGTTTTATAAATTGTAGCTAATTTATAGACAATTTAATACAGAAATATCTCATTTACATAAGTATTCAACCCTCTGAGTCAATACTAGAGGCACCTTTGGCAGTGATTACAGCTGTGAGTCTTTCTGGATAAGTCTCTAAGAGCTTTCCACACCTGGATTGTGCAACATTTCCCCATATTTGTTTTCCAAATTCTTCAAGCTCTGTCAAATTGGTTGTTGATCATTGCTGGAGAACCATTTCCGGGTCTTGCCATAGATGTTCAAGTAGATTTAAGTTAAAACTGTAACTCGGCCATTCAGGAACATTCACTGTTTTCTTGGTAACCTACTCCAGCATAGATTTTTCCTTGTGTTTTAGGTTATTGTTGTGCTGAAAGGTGAATTAATCTCGCAGTCTGGTGGAAAGCAGACTAAATCAGGTTTCCCTGGTTTTGCTTGTGCTTCTCCCCATACCGTTTATTTTTATCCTGAAAAACTCCCCAGTCCTTAACGATTATAAGCATACCCATAACATGATGTAGCCACAACTATGCTTGAATATACAATATGGAGATGGTAGTCAGTAATGTGTTGTATTGGATTTGTCCAAGCATAACACCTTGTATTCAGTACAAAAAGTAAAATCTTTAGCCAAATTTTATGCAGTATTATTTTAAAGTTTTGTTGCAAACAGGATACATGTTTTGGAATAGTTTTATTCTGTACAGGCTTCCTTCTTTTCACTCTGTCAATTAAGTTAGTATTGTGGAGTAACTACAATGTTGTTGATCCATCCTCAGTTTTCTCCTATCACAGCCATTAAACTCTGTAACTGTTTTAAAGTCCTCATGGTGAAATCCCTGAGCAGTTTCCTTCCTCTCCTGCAACTAAGTTAGTAAGGACGCCTGTACATTTGTAGTGACTTGGTGTATTGATACACCATCCAAGTGTAATTTATAACTTCACCATTTTCAAAGGGATATTCAATGTCTGCTTTTTTTTACGCATCTACCAATAGGTGGCCTTCTTTGCGAGGCATAGGAAAACCTCCCTGGTCTTTGTGGATGAACCTGTGTTTGAAATTCACTGCTCGACTGAGGGACCTTACAGTTAATTGTATGTGTAGGGTACAGAGATGAGGTAGTCATTAAAAAATCATGTTAAACACTATTATTGCACACAGTGAGTCCATGCAACTTATTATGTGACTTGTTATGCATATTTTTACTCCTGAACTTATTTAGGCTTGTCATAAGAAATGTTCATTAATCTAATGTTCAAAAATCTACTTTTAATCCATTTTAAATTCAGGCTGTAATACAACAAAGTCAAAGGTTGTGAATACCTTCTGAAGGTGGCAAATCTTTTCGTCTGATGACAAGAACACTGAGCGTGAGCAGGAAATGCATGGCCCTGCTTGGAATCATGTCTCTAGCAGGAACAGCCCAACTGGACAGGAAATAGAGAACTTACCTCACACACGCCTTTCATAATCAAATCTAGAGTTCATTTATCCCAATGCATGCTTTCTCTTAGTGTGGTGGTGAGTGGTTATGTAGACAGAGTTAGAATTGTCTAGACCAGTGGTGACAAACTAATTTTGCCCCAGGGGCCACATTCAGTCTTCAACGAGGTCCAGAGGACTGTACTGAAATTTTTTTATTTTTCTTTGCCGTCAAAATTTGAAAAAGTTGGTCCTCTATCCATCGCTTTTGGAATTTTTGATACTCCCTTACTGTCTAGCTTTAATTTCTATGATTACTAGTGACCTGGACACAGTCGAGAAACTGTATAAATGTAGGTCCATTATCATTCCTGCACAGTATCGATTTGGTTTGAGAGTATATTGAAAATGTTTAAGTATACTAACCCCCCCCAACAAAATAAACATTTAAACAAAATGTTTTTTTGTTCATCAAACAATCCACGGGCCTTATATTTGACACCCCTTGACTAGACATAGCAGGATTTCTGCATCCCGGGAGCTCACACATGTTTGCTCTTGACCAGGAGTAACCTACCTGATTCAACTAAACCACTTATCATCAAGCTCTTTATTAGTTTAGTCATTCATGTGATAAATCTATTCAGTGAGTAAGCGGGGTGATTCTCAGGGTAACTAAGGGAGGATCTCACACAGAGGATCACAGAGGGGTCAGTCAGTCACACTAACTCCAGACTATCTGGTCCTACGCACACTTTGATGTAGCTCATAAACACCTCCAACTTAGAGAAATCTATTAATCCTTCATAATACCTAGATCTCAACAGCTCCTCTTCACTTTCGACCTGCGAAGCAGAGTAGAGAGTCAACACGCACATACACAAGCACAAAGGCGACTTAATTCTCAGTGGATGAAGCAATGGAAACTACACTCACAAACACTCACATTTCAACGTTTTATTTGGGTCCACACCAAAGGAAATTGTCAAAAAGGCCCAAACTTTTGGAGGTCAAGGGATGTATTTGGAATCCTCACTCCCCTTTCTCTAAAAATGTTCAAGCACACACACACACACACACACACACACACACACACACACACACACACACACACACACACACACACACAAACAGTCAAAACATATATGAGTTAAACTCAGCCTGGCCTCAGCGTTTTCTGTTTACAAACTTTGTGGAAATCCATCGTATCTGCTTACCTCTTTGCTTGCGTTGCACTCTATAAAGAGGCTGTTTAAGTTTTCCTGTGTGATTTCGGGGGACAAACTCAAAACACTCTCCAAGACCTTATTCACACTCTTTCCCATCTGTACTGGAGTGCCTGGACCCCTACCCATTTGATTACAGTTTAAACTTCCCTTTTCCCTGTATGTTTTGTGTATGGTTTAATCAGAAGGTCATAAATTCCTTTTTTTACGACCTGGACAGATGCAGATCTCTGAGACCTACCACATGCCTTGATGATGCCCTCTGTAACTGGCCTAGAGTTAGCCTCCATTATGACGACTCACCCCCACCCAGGGGTGGTAGGTAGCTAAGCTGTTAAGCTCGTTGGGCCAACAACTGAAAGGTTGCTGGTTTGAATCCCAGACCCGGCAAGGTGAAAGAAATCTGCCATTCTGCCATTGAGCAAGGTAATTAACCCCCAACAACTACTCCCTGGGTGCTGATGATGTTGATTAACCCTTGTGTGGTGTTCAGGACTGTGGGATCCATTTTCAATGTTTACTAAAAGAAAAATGATACAATTAATACTTTTTTCAACCTGAGACTCATTGGCCTTGGCTCATTTTCTGTGAAGAACGTGAAATAACACATTTTCATTGAGTGTGCACTCCCCTACACATTTATCTTACATGTGGTGTTCGGGTCCACTGGACCCGGGGGTAATAAAAGTGTGGAAAAGTGTGTGTGCAGGTATAAACATGTAAAAATGAAACAAAAGGGTTTGCTGTGTGCCTTCACTCTGTCTTCCTCCCTGGGCCTGCTGTTTCAACTTAGCACCATTAACCTGTCTGTCTCCCTGCCTGTCTTATGCTTTTCTTGCACTCTTTACCCTTCGTAGTGTGTGAAACTGAACAATGTCTTGTGGGAACATGCACAATGTTATTACAATACATTATTTCGATACATTATTCTGTATTTTCACACACTCTACCCCAGCCAGGTGCAAATTGGGGGAGGGAGACAACAAATAAATATCTTTGCATGTGTGACTCCTTACTATCAATGCACAAGGCGAGACCCAAATACAGACACAGGAGGCAGATGGTTGGAGTCTTACAATGTTTATTAATCCAAAGGGGTAGGCAAGAGAATGGTCATGGACAGGCAAAAGGTCAAAACCAGATCAGAGGGTACAGAGTGGCAGACATGCTCGTGGTCAAGGCATTGATGTACACACCTACTCCACATTTCCAAAGTCCAAGACAATTTATAGAAAATTATATAATTATTAATTATAAAAACAAAGATGTCTTGATTGAGTATGTCTTCACACCCCAGAGTTAATTCTCTGCGGAAGCACCTTTGGCAGCCATTACCGTTGTAAAAACTTTAAAATGAGATTCTATCAACTTCGCACAACTCCCAGGGCAACAAATACCCATTGTTTTTGTCAAAATTGCTCAAGCTCAGTTAATTTGGTTGGGTTTCACTATGTGTTGTGTTGTATTGGATTTGAACCAAGCCTGTAGTTTTTAATTTAGGCCTCAAAGTTAATTTCTTTGTGTTGTCTTGCAGTATTACTTAACAACGATTGTTGCCAATGAATGGATCATTTGAAGTGGATTTTTTTAATACAGGCTTCATTCTTTTCACTTTGTCATATAGGCCAGTAATGTGGAGTGAATGCAATGTTGTTGATCCTCTGTATTGTCAAGTATTGTGGTTGCAGCATCATGTTATTGGTATCCTTGTCACCAGCAGGGACTGGGAAGTTTGTCGTGCACAAAATAAATATGAAAAGAGCAAAGCTCAGATAAAAAGTTTGAGGAAACCCTGCCTTATTACTGATACCTAACCCTGGGATAGAGTTTTCTTTTTCAACGGGACAATTACACAAATATTAATGCCAAAGACACACCAGAATGGCTTTCCAATAGGTGTTGAGTGGCCTTCTAGGCAGAGTTGCAAAGAAAAAGCCATATCTCAGACTGGCCAATAAAAATAAAAGATTAAGATGGGCAAAAGAACACAGACACTGGACAGAGGAATTCTGCCTAGAAGGCCAGCATCCCGGAGTCGCTTCTTTACTGTTGATGTTGAGACTGGTGTTTTGCAGGTACTATTTAATGAAGCTGCCAGTTGAGGAATTGTGAGGCATCTGTTTCTCAAACTACACACTCTAATGTACTTGTCTTCTTGCTCAGTTGTGCACCGGGGCCTCCCACTCCTCTTTCTATTCTGGTTAGAGCCAGTTTCTATTCTGCTTAGAGCGCTGTTCTGTGAAGGGAGTAGTACACAGTGTTGTACCAGATCTTCAGTTTCTTGGTAATTTCTCGCATGGAATAGCTTTCATTTCTCAGAGCAAGAATAGACTGACAAGTTTCAGAAGAAAGTGCTTTGTTTCTGGTCATTTTGAGCCTGTAATCGAACCCACAAATGCTGACGCTCCAGATACTCAACTAGTCTAAAGAAGGCCAGTTTTATTGCTTCTTTAATTAGCACAACTGTTTTCTGCTGTGCTAACATAATTGCAAAAGGGTTTTCTAATGATCAGTTAGCCTTCTAAAATGATAAACTTGGATTCGCTAACACAACGTGCCATTGGAACACAGGAGTGATGGTTGCTGATAATGGGCCTCTGTACGCCTATGTAGATATTCCATAAAAAATCTGCCATTTCCAGCTACAATAGTATTTACAACATTAACAATGTCTACACTGTATTTCTGACCAATTTTATGTCATTTAATGGACAAAAAAAATGCTTTTCTTTCAAAAACAAGGACATTTCTAAGTGACCCCAAACTTTGAAACGGTAGTGTAGATTTTTCTTGCACAAGCAATGGACCGCTATGAGGAGGAAAGTTCTTTACTTTCCTTCAAACGTTCTCAGCTCAAAACAGCCACTTTGCCATCTATGTCACGACTTCCGCCGAAGTCGGCTCCTCTCCTTGTTCGGGCGGCATTCGGCGGTCGACGGCACCGGCTTTCTAGCCATCGCCGCTCCATTTTTCATGTATCCATTTGTTTTGTCTTGTTCCCTGCACACCTGGTTTTCATTCCCCAATCAATCTACATGTATTTATTCCTCTGTTCCCCTCATGTCTTTGTGTAAGATTGTTTGTGTGATACGTATTTTGTACGCACTAGGCTTGCGTGCGTTTTCTCTCGTGTTATTTCACAAAGCCTGTTTGTATACATTTGATGGTTGTGACTGTTTTTTTGCGCGCTTTACACTTTGCCTTGTTGGTTGGAGGTTTTTTGGACGCAGTTGCATCCGTCTGTATATTCTCTCCTGCCGAAATAAAGTGTGCGCCTGTTCACAATTCTCTGCTCTCCTGCACCTGACTTCAGCACAAGTACGCACACGCCCGACAAAATCTTACACCCAGAGGACGGCTCAACACCACTCTATCACTTGAGTATCTTACCTAGTTATTTTCTGATCTAATTTGCTCCTTTGTAGCTTTGGCAAATATGCTTGTTTTCTATACCTGTTCACTCCTCTCCCTCTAGGCTTTACAGAACCTCCCAACCCATTGGCTGCAACCCTTCTAATTTAGTTTACCCTGTGTGCACAACCCATGTGTAATTCCTGATCTCTGGCAGCATTTAGAACTGCCGATCTGCGATCAAAAACACAGAGTTCATCTCAGCCTTTGCTGCCCTTCAGTCACAGTACTTTTTGGCCCTGATGGAGACAAGGATCAGCCCAGAGAACACTGCCACTCCAGCTGCTCTTTCTTCATCTGACTACGTTTTCTCTCATGGTCCAAGAGTATCTGGTCATTGTGGTGGTGGAACAGGGTTACTCACTTCTCCTAACTGGAGATGTTCTCTTTTCTCCCTCTCTCACCTGAATTCCATGCGGTCACTCACTTGTCCATTCAAGCTTAACATTGTTGTAATACATATATCGCCCACCAGGTGCCCTTGGAGAGTTTCTAATTGAGCTTGACACCTTGATAACTAATTTCCTGACAATGGCCAACGCTCTTTGTACTTGGCGACTTCAACCTCCCAACGTCTGCCTTCAATTTATTTATTTCCAACTGTCTTTCCCCTCCTTGCCTCTTTTGACCTCACCCTTTCCCAATCCCTTCCAACTCACAAGGCAGGCAATACACTTGACCTCATCTTTACTAGAGGCTGTCCACCTACTAATCTCACTGCAACCCCCCTCCTGGTCTCTGATCACTACTTTGTTTCCTTTTCTGTCTCCCTTTCCTCCAACCCTAGCCACCCAAATGGTCATGCGCCGTCGCAATCTTCGCGTTCTTTCTCCCTCTACTCTCTCCTCTTCTATCCTATCATCTCTCCCTTCTGCTAAATCCTTAGCCCTCCTGTCTCCTGATTTTGCCTCTTTGACCCTACTCTCCTACCTTTCTGCATCATATGACTCCACTAAAGCCACTTTCTATCACTCTAAATGTCAAGCTTCTGCCTCTAACCCTATGAAACCCTTTTCCACCCTCTCCTCCCTCCTTTATCCTCCCCCATCTCCCTCCTCCCTCTCTGCGGCCGACTTTGTCAACCATTTTGTAAGAAGGTTGACAACATCCGCTCCTCATTCACTCAGCCTAATGAGTCCACTGGTCTCACTCATACAGAACTACCCCTACGCCCTGACCTCTTTCTCTCCTCTCTCTCCAGATGAAATCCTGTGACTAGTGAGGTCTGCCGGCTCAACCCCAAGCCCCTTCTCCATTCCCTAGACCATCTCTGGAGACCTCTCCCATTCCTCACTTCCCTCATCAACTCATCCCTGACCACTGGCCACTCTGACTTCAAAATGTCCCGAGTCGCTCCCCTCATCAAGAAACCAAAACTCGACTCATTTGACATCAAAAACTATAGACCCGTACCCCTTCTTTCTTTTCTTTCAAAAACACTTGAGCGTGCTGTATCAACTCTCTCATTATTTCTCTCAGAACGATCTTCTTGACCCTAACCAGTCAGACTTCAAGATGGGTCACTCAACCGAGACTGCTCTTCTCCTTGTCACGGAGGCTCTCCGCACTACCAAAGCTGACTCTCTCTCCTCAGTTGTCATCCTCCTAGATCTATCTGCTGCTTTTGACACTGTGAACCATCAAATCCTCATCTCCACTCTCTTAGGGCTGGGCGTCTCAGGATCTGCACACTCTTGGCTCTTGGATTGCAGCCTACCTAGCTGGCTGCTCCTACCAGGTGACAAAGAGAGGATATGTGTCTGCATCATGTACTCTCACTACTGGTCAACACCCTGTCGTTCTCTGCAAACATCAACGCAGTGAATTGCTCCTGTAGGTTCATGCTCTACAACATCAGTAGAGGACAACCCTACCTCACTCAGAAAGTGGCGCAGGTCCTAATCCAGGCATTTGTCATCCCCCATCTGTACTACTGCAACTCGCTGTTGACTGGGCTCCCCGCTTGTGCAATCAAACCCCTGCAACCTATCAGGAACGCTGCAGCCTGCCTAGTTTTCAACCTTAAGTTCTCCCGTGCCACCCCACCCCTCCGCACACTCCACTGGCTTCCAGTTGAAGCTCGCATCCACTACAAGACCATGGTGCTTGCCTATGGAGCAGCAAAAGAAACTGCCCCTCCCTTCCTTCAGGCTATACTCAAAACCTACACCCCAACCCGAGCACTCCATTCTGCCAGCTCTGGTCTCTTGACTCTCCCACACCCAGCTCCGGCTCTGCCCAGTACAAGCTCTTTTATGTCCTGGCACCCCAATGGTGGAACCTGCTTCCCGCTGAAGCTAGGCCAGCAGAGTCCCTGCCCATCTTCCAAAAGCACCTGAAACCATACTTCTTCAAAGAGTATCTTAAATAATAACCCTCCTCACCTTGACCCCCCACCTTGTTGTTGAAAGAAAAGCACATTCTTTGTCCATTAAATTAACATCAAATTGATCAAAAATACAATTGTATATACAATTAAATTGTTAATGTTGTAAATGACTATTGTAGCTGGAAACGGCAGATTTTCTTATGGAAAATCTACATAGGCGTACAGTGGCCCATTATCAGCAACCATCACTCCTGTGTTCCAATGGCACGTTGTGTTAGCTAATCCAAGTTTATAATTTTAAAAGGATAATTGATCATTATAAACCCTTTTGCAATTATGTTAGCACAGCTGAAAACTGTTGTTCTGATTAAAGAAGCAATAAAACTGGCCTTCTTTAGACTAGTTGAGTATCTGGAGCATCAGCATTTGTGGGTTCGATTACAGGCTCAAAATGGCCAGAAACAAAGCACTTTCTTCTGAAACTCGCCAGTCTATTCTTGTTTTGAGAAATGAAGGCTATTCCATGCAAGAAATTACCAAGAAACTGAAGATCTGGTACAACGCTGTGTACTACTCCCTTCACAGAACAGCGCAAACTGGCTCTAACCAGAATAAAAAGAGGAGTGGGAGGCCCCGGTGCACAACTGAGCAAGAGGACAAGTACATTAGAGTGTCTAGTTTGAGAAACAGATGCCTCACAAGTCCTCAACTGGCAGCTTCATTAAATAGTACTCGCAAAACACCAGTCTCAACATCAACAGTGAAAAGGTGACTCCAGGAAGCTGGCCTTAAATAAAATCTAATACATTTTTATTGGTCACATGCGCCGAATACAACAGGTGTAGACTTTACCATGAAATTTACTTACAAACCCATTCCCAACAATGCAGAGTTAAAAAGTAAGAAGGATATTTGCTAAAAAAAAGGAAATAGTAACACAATAAACTAACAATAACAAGGCTATATACAAGGAGTACCAGTACCGAATTAATGTTCAGGGGTATGAGGTAGGTCCTGGATGGCATGGGCCGTACACAGTACCCTCTGTGGCACCTTGCGGTCGGATGTCAGGCAGTTGCTATACCAAACGGTGATGCAGCCAGCCAAGATGCTCTCAATGGAGCCAAATCTTTTCAGCCTCCTGAGGGGAAGAGGCGCTGTCATTCCCTTTTCACGACTGTGTTGGTGTGTTTAGACCATGATAGGTCCTTAGTGATGTGGACACCGAGGAACTTTAGCTCTCGACCCGCTCCACTACAGGCCTGTGTTAAGCCCTCCGTAGTCCATGATAAGCTCCTTTGTCTGTCCTGGCACCACACCGCCAGGTCTCTGACCTCCTCCCTGTAAGCTGCCTCATTGTCGTCTGTGATCAGTCCTACCACCGTCGTGTTGTCAGCAAACTTGATGATGTTGTTGGAGATGTGCGTGGAGGGGACTAAGCACACACCCCTGAGAAGCCCCCGTGTTGAGGGTCAGTGTGGCGGATGTGTTGTTGCCTGCCCTCAACCTCTGGGGCTGGCCCGTCATGAAGTCCAGGATCCAGTTGCTGAGGGAGGTGTTCAGTCCCGGGGGCCTTGGCTTAGTGATGAGCTTGGAGGGCACTATGGTGTTGAACGCTGAGCTGTAGTCAATTAACAGAATTCTCTGGAATGAGAATTCAGGTTTCTGGAATGATGGTGTTAATGTGAGCCATGACCAGCCTTTCAAAGCATTTCATGCCTACGGATGTGTGTGGTATGGGGCAGAAGTCATTTAGACAGGTTACCTTGGCATTACTGGGCACAGGGACTATGGTGAGTCATCATACCCATAAAATGGAAATGCGGTCAAACACGAAAATGGTTCCAATAATTTTTCCACCATTCATTTTTCCATAGGGGATTTTAGAACTACAGTGGAAGTCGGAAGTTTACATACACTTAGGTTGGAGTCATTAAAACTCGTTTTACAACCACTCCCCAAATTTCTTGTAAACAAACTATAGTTTTGGCAAGTTGGTTAGGACATCTACTTTGTGCATGATACAAGTCGTTTTTCCAACAGTTGTTTACAGACAGATTATTTTACTTATAATTCACTCTATCACTATTCCAGTGGGTCAGAAGTTTCCATTCACTAAGTTGGCCGTGCCTTTAAACAGCTTGGAAAATTCCAGAAATGATGTAATGGCTTTAGAAGCTTCTGGTAGGCTAATTGACATCATTTCAGTGAATTGGAGGTGTACCTGTGGATGTGTTTCAAGGCCCACCTTCAAACTCAGTGCCTCTTTGCTCGACATCATGGGAAAATCAAAAGAAATCAGCCAAGACCTCAGAAAAACAATTGTAGACCTCCACAAGTCTGGTTCATTTCCAAACGCCTGAAGGTACCACATTCATCTGTACAAACAATAGTACGCAAGTATAAACACCATGGGACGACGCAGCTGTCATTCCGCTCAGGAAGGAGACGCGTTCTGTCTCCTAGAGATGAACGTACTTTGGTGTTTGGCCATAATGACCATCATTATATTTGGAGGGCATTCATTCCAACATATAATATCAATTGTAATTCATAACATATCATACGAAATGGGTGATGGATATCCACAAACTAATACATACCATATGAAACATAACATAGCATACTAAATGAAGTGTTTCAGATTCATGTACAGAATAATATGAAATGCTCTGAGGTCAGGTTGGCCTCAACTATTCTGTTGTAGTGAAAGCACTGTCAGCAATGTTACCATCACTTTCATTCATGTGATCCACAAGCTTTTTTCATTAGCATCATGAAGACTGTTCCAAGTTGGAAGAAGAACCAAATGTGCTTGCCTGCATCTTTTTCGGGTTCAGCAGAAACTGCAGGATGGTTATTGACTGTCCTGACATAGAAGTTGCTACTCCAAGTCAGATGGATCTGGAGAAGCAAACCTATTCTGTGTACCGTTCAATGCACTCCTTCAAGCTACTCCAGGGAGTTGCACCTAATGTGATGATAACATACTGCAGTGATGTGTATATAGGATTTGTGTTGGACAAAGCCATTATCCAGAAGTCAGGGTTTGAGAAGATCTTCAAGTCTGGAGACATGATTTTGGCAAACAAAGGCTTCTTGATCCAGAGATTGTTGCCTGCAAGAGTCCTTGGGAACATTCCTCCATTCCTGAACCACAGAAGGTTCAAAGTTAAGACACACCTACTCATTCCAAGGTTTTTCATTATTTGTACTATTTTCTACATTGTAGAATAATAGTGAAGACATCAGAACTATAAAATAACAAATATGGAATCATGTAGTAACCAAAAAAGTGTTAAACAAATATAAATATATTTTATATTTGAGATTCTTCAAAGTAGCCACCCTTTGCCTTGATGACTCCTTTGCACACTCTTGGCATATGGTACAGGTCGGGTACAGGTCCTCCAGCTGACTGCACTTGGATGGGCACTTGGTTGGGCACGGCTGGCCGTACACTGCAGTTATTCTGCAATTACTGCGTCCAAAATACCACAATTGACTGAAGTTACTGCACTTTTACTGCAGCAACTGAATTAAAATTATTTTTGAGTGACAATGACATGAACATATATTCAGCATGACATTCATGTGAGCGTTATAATATGATTACAACCTCAAATGAATGTGAAATTCACTAACATAGCTATGACAGCAATATACAGTGCATTCGGAAAGTATTCAGACACTTTGACTTTTCCACATTTTGTTATGTTCAGCCTTATTCTAAAATTTAATAAATGAATTGTTTTCCTCATCAGTCTACACACAATACCCCATAATGACAAATTGAAAACAGTGTTTTTTGAAATCAATGCAAATTTATAAAAAAACAAAAACAGAAATACCTTATTTACATAAACATTCAGACCCTTTGGTATAAGACTCGAAATTGAGCTCAGGTGCACCCTGTTTCCATTGGCCATCCTTAAGATGTTTCTACAACTTGATTGGAGTCCAGCTGTGGTAAATTAAAATGATTGGACATGATTTGGAAAGGCACACACCTGTCTATAAGGTCCCACGGTTGACAGTGGATGTCAGAGCAAAAACCAAGCCATAATGAATTGTCTGTAGCGCTCCGTGACAGGAGTGTGTCGAGGCACAGATCTGGAAAAGGGCGCCAAAACATTTCTGCAGCATTGAATGTCCCCAAGACTCTTCCTAGAGCCATCATCCCGACCAAACTGAGCAATTTGGGGAGAAGGGCCTTGGTCAGAGAGGTGACCAAGAACCTGATGGTCACTCTGACAGAGCTCCAGAGTTCCTCTGTGGAGATGGGAGAACCTTCCAGAAGGACAACCATCTCTGCAGCACTCCACCAATCAGGCCTTTATGGTAGCCACTCCTCAGTAAAAGGCACAGCCCGCTTTGAGTTTGCCAAAAGGCACCTAAAAGACTCTCAGACCATGAGTAACAAGATTCCTTGATGAAAACCTGCTCCAGAGCACTCAGGACCTCAGGCTAGGGCAAAGGTTCACCTTCCAACAGGACAACGACTCTAAGCACACAGCCAAGACAACGCAGGAGTGGCTTTGGGACAAGTCTCTGAATGTCCTTGAGTGGCCCAGCCAGAGCTCGGACTTGAACCCCGATCAAACAACACTGGAGAGACCTGAAAATAGCTGTGCAGCAACGCTCCCCATCCAACCTGACAGATCTTGAGAGGATCTGAAGAGAAGAATGGGAGAAACTCCCCAAATACAGGTGTGCCAAGCTTGTAGCATCATACCCAAGAAGATTCTAAGCTGTAATCGCTGCCAAAGGTGCTTTAACAAAGTACTGCGTAAAGGGTTTGAATACTAAGGTAAATGTGATATTTCAGTTTTTTATTATTAATAAGTATGTATAATGTCTAAAAACCTGTTTTTGTTTCGTCATTATGGGGTATTGTGTGTAAATTGATGAGAGAAAAAAACGATTTAATCAATTTTAGAATAAGGCTGTAACGTAACAAAATGTGGAAAAAGTCAAGAGGTCTGAATACTTTACGAATGCACTGTATTTATCATGCTTCACGTTTGTCTGGGCTGGGCTTATTAATAGTAGCCACTAGCCAGCCAACAGCCCTGGATGGGGCATTGCATCCTGGGAGGTGAAATGCACGCTGGGTATCAGAGTATGTTGCGTAAAATGCATTGTATTTATATGCTGTGTAGACTATTGCAATATAAAAGACTCAGAAATGAGGTTAAAGTGTTTTTTATGTCATTTTGAAACTAAACTATTCATTTAATACATTCAATTATTTAGCTGTAATGAATGTCATTTGACCCAATATTATGGTCATAGATGAGCAAATTGACCCTGATATGTATGAAATTACATTTTAAAACAGTTTTGATGTAATTGTCAAATGTTGTATGCTCTGAGTCTCAAATAGGCTTTTAAATAAGGAACATTTAAGATAGTCTTCTGTTATTTCATATGGTGTTTTATTTTTATTTTTAAATGTGAATATATATTTTAAAACAATGTTATTTCAGTTGTTCTGCCAGTTATCAACATATTGTTCAATGTTTAAAAAGATAAAGCACAGTGGTTATTCTGTAACTTTAGCTAACGCGTATTTGTATTTATTTTTTGCTCTGGTATCGTTTCGGTATCGAGTATAGTTTTGGTATTGAGTATCATTTTGGTATTGAGTATCGTGATACTAAACCTGGTATCGGTGACAAAATTCTGGTATTATGACAACACTAGATTAAATGCATATGGTGTGCTTGGGTGTCATGAGGAGGATGTTGATTTTCCTTAAACGGAGGCCCTAGAACATGCAGACGGTCTTCCTCTCAGAAAACCGAGTTGACAGAGGCTCTGATATCCTTTCAAGGCTCATTTCCAAAAGAATTTGCCTGACAACCTCGGTCACTGGCCGAACTTGACCGATGGAAGGCAACTGAGTATAGGCCGTATTTGCTCTACACAGCTCCCATAGTATTGAAGTTGTTTCCAAAGAGGTCTATCACCACTTTATGTCCCTCCATGGAGCCATGTCAATTTAGCAAAATTCAGATGATGAGGAGGCATTACCTTGATTATGCCTAAGCCCACATAATCCATTGGTACAATAATAAGGCGACTGCCTGAATCAAGCCAAGTGAAACATACTGCCAAGAACATCCAACCATACATCATGAATAACATGCAATAAGGTTGCTTCCTCCTCCAGGACAAATATGAATTTGTCAAAGAAATAAGAGACGATGGAAACCTTGTCTGTGATGTCATTCACCATGCTTAAACTGACAACTTCTTAATTCTTCCATGTGTCTCCAAATACTTAAACATCACAAGTATCTCAAATATCCACAAATGCAAAATATAAATGATTTATCACGAAGACCTCATCAGCAAGGCTGTGTGTCTGCCCTATCATAGGCAATACATGGTGATCCCTCTGTTGCACAGTTTTGCCAAGTAAGATCTATTGGAATAGTTTGGTTTGTAGTTATGGCTTATTTTTTATTGTAAATTATGTATATTTCCACAGGTTCTAATCTCAGAGGCCAGAGCAGTGTGGATGTAAAATTAGAAGGAAGTAGAAAGTGTTATTCCAGAGCACTGGATCAAAGTGTGTGGTGGTCCCCAAATAAATATGACAAAGCAATAAAGGATTGGTCCACACCCTCTCTGAAATGGAAGTCCTTTCAGCTTCTGAGGATAAAACTCACATCAGGTAAATAACAGATATATTATACTTGAAAATGCAATAAGCAAAAACTGCTGGTTGTGAAAAATTACTGTTAAATTGTTCGAACCCTCACCCCACCATTCAGAATCAAAACAGCAATGTGAAGACATCAAAATCACAGAAGCCAGTGAAGTGGAGATGTCCAAGAGAAACCGAACTGGTATCTTTAAACACAATTTGACAGTTTGTGTACATTCAATTTACTTGTTTTTTATTCTGTATATTGTTGTGTGTTTAGAATGAGGAATGTTTAAGTTTAAAGGTTGGTAATGTGTTTAGGATGACTTTTAAAAGTCTTCTTCTTATATCTTAAACACATGACAAATGTGTGTAGGAAAAAGTTTGGATGTTATTTTACACTTGCATGTTTATTTTCAGGCAAAAGTCTACCCAAGCCCCCACCAAAGTATGCCCCAAAGCACCAGAAAACCTGTGCCACCGCTACCAAGAAGCAAAAAGCTAAAATGCAGCACAAACCACTAAGTAAGGGAAGACCCCCATGAAATGGACAGAAATCAATGGCAACTTATTGCCATTGGGTGAACCATATACACAATCGCAAATACCACTCAAATGGACGGCAGTTCATTCAAACCTTATGGCAAGTGGAACATGGCAAATGGCAAGTGTCATACCCCAAAAATCCCAAAGATGGCGAGCGCGCACCACCACTGATTTTCATATGGCAAATGGTCACAAAGTCAAGACCCAAGAGTTACATTTCGAAAATCTATTTCTTTTTTCAAAAACTCATCACCCTCTAAAAAAGTGCTTTCTGGACCATTTTTTTGTCAATTATACATATGTGATACCCGTATGAACATACATTTGTCGTTTTGTATTGAGTTTGTCCGTAAGGCCTATGTTTTGTCCATTTGCAATACATGATCATAGGAAGTCAGCTTCTGAACCCAAAAGTCAGTGAACCATGGCCAAATGGCAAAATAAATGTCCAAATGCCATACATAAGTATTGAAAGTACCAAATCAAGATGTTATGTCCATCTGCCATATATGATCATAGGAAGTCAGCTTCCGAACTCAAAAGTCAGTAAACCATGTCCAAATGGCATAAGAAATGTCCAAAGGGCATTTATACTGACCAAATGATATCACTCTGTTAAGCCCTGAATCAACCTAGAAGGTCTATTTGTCATGTTTGATCGTAGGAAGTCATAGGAAGTAAGAAGTTGGTGCAATGAGAGAGAAGTGGGACTCTGTCATTTTTTAAAGATTTTTTAAAAAATGTCCAAAATTACCAGGGGGGCCCTCTATTGCTTGGGCACGGGTGGGGGGGTGCTCCCTACCCGACCATGGACCCCTTGCACCCCCCTAAAGGCATTAACATTTTTTTAAAATGTGCTACTAGTAACCCGTTAAGGTAACCAGTCGCACGGCTGTCCATTTGCAATGTCTTACAATGGGCATTTACCATCACGAATTTGACATGCTCTAATATACTGCAGAAATGCCCAATTGACTGGGCCGTTGAACTCGGGATGGCCGGGCAGGGATTGTGGTTCCTCTCCAGTGCTCGTTGGTGTTTATTTCAGCGTGTCAATTTGGTGATGGTTCATCACTTTTTAAACTTATTGCAAATGGACAAAAGTCAGCCATCAAGTCAGCGTCCATCAGTCAATAAGATATCATACTAACACCAAACCCACTTTGTCCAACTTGTTTAGAAGCCAACTATCACATATTTCAGAGCAGGGCCAAAATTCACAGAGCCTTCTGTTTAAACCATAATAAAAATAAAACATGTAGTTGCGTTCTAGCTGTGGTTCAGTTAACACATTATGTGTAGGCCTGTCTGAGGTGACCCCGAATCCCGAGTTTCGGCTCGATAGGTCATTCGGAGCCCGAGCAGCGTTCTTAAATAGTGCTGAAAATCCACTTTTTTCGAGCGTTGCTACGGGTCCCTGAATGAGCTATCGGACAGAAACGTTAGGGTCCACCTCTATGGACTGAGGCAGTTTCAATGCACCTAGTCTTGTGACTTGTGATTTTCGCAATGGTCAAAATGAATTGAAGTCATTGCAAATGTACAAGGCTGTTTCTCGGCCTGAGAACCTTAGAGCCACATAACTCACCGTGCACTATCGACTTAAGCTCTAGAACAGGTTTCTAAAGCTTCAGAGCTCTAGGTCTGACGGTTCTTTGATGGTGTGAACGCCAGTATCCATTGCAGGCTCTTTGTGTCTGTAAGCCCCACACTGTGTTACTCCATCCTTGCTGTGTGTGTGTGTGAGTTTTTCTTGGAAACCTAATGGTAGAAAAGACTGATTTACAGTTCATGAGGGTTGCCTAATCACACATATGACATTTTGGAAAGATGTGACCTTTTTGACCCTTCTAAACAGCCCCTATGACCCCAATTTAAGGCACTTACGGTTGGTACAGGAAGCTGAATGTGAACACATATCCTCCATGGGGTAGGCTTTTACAGAATCCTGAGTTTCAAGTCTTTACGTTAAGAACTGACTGATTTACAGAGGGTTGAATGCAGTGTTTTTACGTAACTGCAGGTTGGTAAAATCAAAACACTTTTAGGGTGAATTTAACCACTTCCTGTTGCTCCAGGAAGCTTAGAATCAACACAGGTAGTCCTCATGGTGGCCTTATGGATTGTCATCGAAGACAGTTTGATATGGTATTCATAACCCACATAGGCTTCAGGTTGAAGTTAGGGAAGCAGGCAATGTATTCCTATGGGGAGAGATGTTGTTGCAAACTGTTAGAAGAAAACACTCTGTTTTCACTGTTAAGGGTTAATTCCACATGGTCAAGGTTTGCGCAGATCGGGAGGACCTTAGCAACGTTCCTGTGGTTGAATTATGCTTCTAGCCTTAATGGTTCTGCCGCTGTCACACAAAAGCACCTCAAATTTAGGTCAGGCTTCATTTTGGGCCTACTTTTTTGCACGGTCGCTGCGGTCAGACAGTGCGAGCTATGGTCAAGTGGGGCATCTCCTTGAACCCATTTGCCAACACTTTTAGTGTTGATTTCAGTCTGTCATTTTGGTGATGGTTTATCACTGTTTAAACTTATTGCAAACTGACAAAAGTTAGCCATCAAGTCAGCATCCATCAGTCAATAAGATATCATTATGACACAAAACTGATACATATTGACACCAAACCCACTTTGTCCAACTCGTTTAGAAGCCAACTATCACATATTTCAGAGCAGGTCCAAAATTCACAGCGCCTTCTGTTAAAACCATTAAAAAAAACTAAAACACGTAGTTACGTTCTAGCTGCGGGTCCAGTTCTGCCATTATGTATAGGCCTAGCTGAGGTGACCCCGAGTTTCGGCTCGATAGGTCATTCAGAACCCGAGCAGCGACCTTAATTAGTGCTGACAATTCACTTTTTCCGGGCCTTGCTACGGGGTCCCTGAATGAGCTATTGGACAGGTCTCTGTGGGTTGAGGCGGTTTCAATGCACCTAGTCTTGTGATTCTGGGACTTTTCTAAATGTCGGAATTTTCGCGATGATCAAAATGAATTGAAGTCATTGCAAATGGACGAGGCTGTTTCTCGGCCTGAGAACCTTCTAGAGCCACATAACTCACCGTGCACTATCGACTTAAGCTCTAGAACCTGTATGTAAAGTTTCAGAGCTCTAGATCTGACGGTTCTTTGATAGTTCGAACGCAAGTAACTATTGCAAGCTCTGTGTGTCTGTACCTCACACTGTGTCACTCCCCATTGACTGTGTGTGTGTGTGTGTGAGTTCAGAAAATCACAGAAATATCGTAAAGCTCCGGAACCCGCCTTAACGGATTCATCTGAACACGCTGCAACTGGATCTATAACTTTATTGAAAAAACACATTTCTTTAACCATCACCGAACGGACATAGAATAATTTCTCGTAAATTACGATAGATAAATGTCTGGTTCTTTTTTCCTTACACCGTAGGTTCATGTACTTTAATGGGAAGCGGTCAAATTAGCGCTCTATTACCGTTTTTGACCTTTAATCCCAGAAAACGGGCCTTAACTCAAAAAGCGTTGAGGCCTCGACACCATGTTGTTTCTGGGCTAAAAGGCCATTTGGCCAAACCTGTGCTCACCGAGTTTCGTTTTCGAAGTATTTTCCGTTTAGGAGAAATGGCCATGACACTTTGGTGATGTTTTATCCATTTGCAATAAGCAGCCAGTCGCCGTCTGGTGGAATTTTCCGGGAACAACGGAAAAATTAACAAATATTTAAAATGGTATAAAATGGAAACCAAATGTCCAAGAGACTTTATTTGATGACTTCCAGGAAGATCCGGCCCTGGGGAATGACCTGAGTCCGTCGGCCGATTTTAAAAACACTCGCGGACGTCTAGTAATGGACCGTACATTTGCAATATGGAGATCCTCATCAACCATACGGGTAATGCCATCGGTGTCCCTTATGGTAATGACAGTGAGGATGACCATTCACAACGTAAGCCAACTTATTATTCTTGACCATTGTATTTGACAAATATATTCTAATTGTAAAGAAAATTGGCATGATGTTGTACAATATTTTATTGTAGAAAATCATCTTGGTCTCTTACATAGCTTAACCCTGGAGCATGAGGGCTTGAGGTCTCCTTCTACCTCCTTAATTGAGGGATCCCCTCACCAAATCGCTGCAAAGGTTCAGAACCTTTTCCTGTGACAGATGCAAGTATGAAACTCTCCGTTTAGAATTTTGATTTAAAGTTGGGTTGAAATTTGATTGCGTGTAGGTCGTGTGTAGAAAAATGCCAGACATTATTTTACACTTGCATGTGTTATTTTTTGTTGGCCTACCCAAGCCTTAACTAAAATCTGCTCCGAAAACCTTTGCCAGTACCGCTAAGAAGCAAAAGGCTAAAATGCCCTGCAAGCCACCAAGTGTGAGGATGGGGAAACGGCAAACTAAAACGCTGCACAAGTCAGACCTTCAGATGAGAGACCCCATCACCAAAACGCTGCAAAGGCTCAGACCCTTTTCCTATGTCGAAGGTAAGTATGACATATTTATTTTTAACCATTTTTAATTATATTGAAACTAGGCTGTTTAATTTGGAAGTCAACTAATGTCAAAATACTTTGTTTCAGAAAATAATTGTTAAAAATGATCCGATATCTCATCCGGTTGAGGAATTCGACTTCAACCTGAACGAGACGGAGGACGATTTACTAAAGATGGAAGAGCAGCTAATGGAGAAGGATTCTTTTAAATAGATGGTGAGAAAATAAAGGTGCAATATGCAGAAATATATCCACAATTTCCTGGTTGCTAAAATTCTAATAGTTCACCTAATTTCAGTTTATGTGACAAAACAAGCAAGTGTAGAGAATCATTGTACCATCTAAACTGCTGTGAAATATATTTTAAATAACCACAACTATTATATTTTCAACTGTTTGAAGCTGGTGTACAAAACAAAAGTAAAACGTAAGAATGGGAAGCATAAAAATAGTGCACATAGGACAGATATACCGCTTCTTAGACTTGCTTTCAATGCGAATTGACAGATCTATAACTCACATTTCTATATGAATTCTGTCGGGGTTGCCCAAAAAGTTAAATATTGCAGCATTAAATGTTTCATTGGTATGAGTTGAATGACATCATATTTCCATTGGATGGAAAAATCCTGTACATGTGTAATGCATTAGCGTCCTTTTGTAAAATTACAGATAAAGAATCTCAAAGCTGGGGGGAGAGACATTCCGGACTGGGTGAAGAGAGCAATGCCCCGTTAAACTATTACCATATTTGTTTCAGTTTTAAATTAGGTCATGGTGTGTTGCTTGTAAGGTACATATGTTGTGTTCTATACAGAACCCTGACAACCGGCCTCATGTCATCGATGAACTCCAACCTTTGCAGACATTATAGGTACAGTGGAGTCCAAATCATGACATTTTACATGACATTTGAATATCTTCTCCCACTAATATTTGTTTTCCCCCTTTACAGCAGGTGTGAGTCTTTGCGAATCAAAAGCTACAGAGGCAAAAATAATACAGGCAATGTCAAACTGCCTGAAATATGCACCTAACCGCAAGGGAGGCAGTGGGAGGGCCAATGAGTAAGGGAATGGAAGAGCTTAAGATGTTAAAAGCATCAAAGCCTGTTCCGACAGCACTTTTATTTGTTGATTATACACTACCGTTCAAAACTTTGGGGTCACTTAGAAATGTCCTTGTTTTTGAAAGAAAAGCAATTTTTTTGTCCATTAAAATAACATCAAATTGATCAGAAATACAGGTTAGACATTGTTAATGTTGTAAATGACTACTGTAGCTGGAAACGGCTGATTTTTTTATGGAACATCTACATAGGCTTACAGAGGCCCATTATCAGAAACCATCACTCCTGTGTTCCACCCTGTATTCCATAGATTAGGGCCTAATGATTTTATTTAAATTCACTGATTTCCTTATATGAACTGTAACTCAGTAAAATAATTGAAATTGTTGCATGTTGCGTTTATATTCATAATCAGTATATATTTGCCCATTGCAGAAGTGCTCAGAAAGTGACTTTCTTGGACCTGAATGCCAAAACATTCAAGAGATAAAGGTGCTCAAAATTCATCACTGGAAAAGATAAATGGTTGAGATTGATATAAATTAACAGTTTACAAACAGGGTTGTCAAGCTGTTTTATAATTTATTTAATGATATATTTTTTTAATACAAATTGACATTTTTTTACTTTAAACATCAAATATCTAAAAAAAATGTAAACTCCGATTTATTTCATGTCGTAGTTTAGACCTATTTTACATGATCTGAGGTTTTTGTGTTGTACCCACTATCGGTTGAGACACCTCATGCTCTTGAATACAGGGTGGGTGTCAGGTTTTGTCTGATAAATGTTCTAAAATAGGCATAGAATTGAAATTCGGACTTTCAAATGGTACCACAAAGACAGAGGTCCACAGATCAGATGAGGTTGACGTGAATGGGAATATCTGTTGTTTTAAATTATACTGCCAATCCTCCATAGGAAACTTATTGAAATCATAGAAATATGGATAATAATATAGACATGACCATTTAAGTTGACATTCAATGGTGGGTGGACCGGCGGCCATCTTTGTGGTAGTAATTAGAAGTAAAAATGTAAATTCAATTAAAAAATGTCGATGGTATGGTGTACCGGCTAAATCGCAGTGGTCTAAAGGGATAGGTTGATTTTCTGAATTATATTTATATGATTTAAATGACACCCACCTTGTGTTCAAGAGCAAGTTGTGTCAGGCACAACAGATGGCGGGCACAACACAAAAACCTTGAACGATGTAAAGTAAGGTCTACGCTACAACATATGCAACTATGTAAAAAATCAGTTTTACGCATTTTTGGATAATTTTCTTTAAAGGGAAAAAATGTAATTTTTATTCAAAAGCAAATTTTACAATAAATTAGAAAATAGTTTGACAACCTGGTTTGTAAGCTTCTAAATGATATCAAGCTCAACCTTTTATATTTTCCAGTAATGAAGACATGAATGTCTCATGGTGTCTTATGTCTTGAGCCAAATGAGCCAACTTTGAGCATCTCTATCTCTTGAAAGCTTTTGCTGTTAAATCAAAATGTATGCTCTCAAAAAGTGATTGAATTCATATGGATTTACCCAAAAGTATGCCAATAACTAAACATCAATATGACTGCTGATTGTATTTTTTTTATTTAACAAGGCAAGTCAGTTGAGAACAAATTCTTATTTACAATGATGGCCAACACCAGGACAATTGCACACTCCCCTATGGGACTCCCAATCACAGCCAGTTGTGATACAGCCTGGATTTTAACCAGTAGTAGTGCCTTAGACCGCTGCGCCACTCAGGAGCCCCTGAGTGTATGACTACAGGCATAGATTTATCTAATAAAATGTGAAACAAAACTAATATCTACCACTTGACAACAACAGATGGGGTCTGCTTCCAATTAATCAACTATTTGATATGAGCGTAGGAGTGATGTAGAGTAGTGTGTACGGACCAATACATCACTGGGGACAAAGCTTCCTGCCATCCAGGACCTAAATACTATTCAGAGGAAAGACCCAAAAATTGTCATATACTGTTCTTTCTGCTACTGCAGGGCAAGCGGTACCGGTGCGCCAAGTCTAGGACCAAAAACCTTCTTAACAGCTTCCACCCTCAAGCCATAAGACTGCTGACCAATTAATGGCCACTCGGAACAAATGGCCACTCGAACTATTTACATTGCCCCCCCCACCCCATTTATTTTTACGCTGCTGCTACTTGCTATTTATTATCTATGCATAGTCACTTTACCCTTACCTACATGAACAATTTATCTCGACTAACCTGTACCTCCACACATGGACTCAGTACCGATCTGTATATAGCCTCGTTATTGTTATTTTATTGTTACTTTTTATAATTTTTTTATTGTAGTTTATTTGGTAAATATTTTCTTAACTCTTTCTGGAACTGCATTGTTGGTTAAGGGCTTGTAAGTCAGCATTTCACGGTAAGGTCTACACCTGTTGTATCCGGTGCATGTGACTAATCAAGTTTGATTTGATTCTACATTACTCTGCATTGTGTACCACAACTTCCTGGAACTGGAATTCCATTGGGATAGTGTGTAAAGTTTTCTTAGTACATACAGTGTGGTTTTGATTTTATTTATTTAACCCTTATTTTACCAGGTAAGTTGACTGAGAACACATTCTCATTTGATGGCCATGTGCTCTTTTCCAGGTATTAAAGAATTCCGCCACAGTATTCCTCCTTGTACTACAGTAAAGGAACACCAGCCAGTAATGGAATCTTAATGGATTCATATGATTTGGTCGATTGGTGATTGTTTGACTATATGCATCATTTTATGTTTTAAAATTTGCAACAAAACTAATAATTACCACCTGACATTGTCAAAGTTGGGTCAGCATGCTCCCATTCACTTTCTGATATGAGTTTATTATGGGATATATGCATTGGTTATGATGAGCTACTTGAAGCCGGGTTCCTGCATCCTGGGCCGAAGGCAGAGCCATGCTGAGCTATGGTTAGGGTTAGGGTTGAGGACATTAAGCTAGGGTTAGGGTTATTGCTAGGGTTAGGGTTGAGCAGGGATGTGGACATTAAGCTATGGTTATGGTTAGGTCTAGAGTTATGGCTAGGGTTAGGGTTGAGGTAGGTTGTGGACATTAAGCTATGGTTATGGTTAGGTCTAGAGTTATGGCTAGGGTTAGGGTTGAGCCAGGGTGGGGACATGGGACAAGAGTGTAGAGACATGGCAGATGACAGTGAGCATGGTTCAACTCTAATCCTAACCAGGGGTGAAAGAAGATTTCATTTCTTCTGGAACAGGACCTCCTAGGAGTGCGTGGGCCTAGTCGTAAAGGTTTGTCAACTTTTAAAATGTATTACCTTTTATTGTGGCATAAACAACCAGTCATTATGTTTTCATCTAATTGTCAAACTATCACTTCAAAGGGCACCTTTACTAGGCTACCCACACACGTTCATCCACTCTTAACATACAGTGTTTCCAGCCTCCAAAGAGTGGTGAATGGAAAGAGAAATCTGTTATACAAATAGCTAAAAGTTGAATGACACTATGTCGGCCACTCATCTCTGCCTTGACAAAATGTGAGTGTTCTCATCTAACCACATTGCAGTTTGGAGTGTAGGCTATATCACCCATTTTCAAGTCCATTCGTACATGTTTCATGCCTCTGACATACGGTAATGATAAATAATGGGGGAAGGGCATACAGTTTTCTTGACATTTTGTTTTAATTATTGTTTAGCAGCACCACATACCCCCCCTGTACACCATACTTTCACCCCTGATCCTAAGCTCCACAAATAGGGCACCTCCACTTCAACTCTACATGACTCTGTGGGATGCAACCAACTTCCTACATTTGTACCATTTAGCAGACACTCTAATCCAGAGGGACTAGGTTAAAGTGCCTTGCTCAAGGGCACATCAACAGATTTTTCACCATGTCAGCTCAGGGACTCAAACAAGCAACCTTTCGGATACTGGCCCAACACTCTTAACCACTAGACTACCAGCCGCCCCGTCAAGGAGCAGGGGTTCCTCTCATGAAATTGGAGATACTATGTAATGGTTTCTTAGCTCTCTTAAAAGTGTATGAATTGTCAGCCAATTCCAACAGTTGAATCGTTAAATCTTTATTGTTGTAGCAAATTTGGAGGAAGCTATTATAGACTATTGAAATGCAGCCCTTGTCTTCCTTGTCTGTCAGAGGCTTGCAGTTTTGGCAAGGGGGAGGCTATAAAAAAAACACTGATGCTTGACACAGAATCCCCTTTGGGCACTGAATGATTTATTAATAGAAAAAAAGGACACATTTTAACGTTTCACCTCAGGAAGTGGGGTAAACGACGAATGTTATGAGACGATGAATAATGTATTTAAAAGTAAATGAAAAATGCATGACCTGAAAAATAAAGATATCTCAGAGAAGTATTTCTCCCACTTTACCCCACCAAAACTTGCCTACATTTATCTTAAAACATCTTAAAAGCATTCCAGGCTAAATAGAGAAATGTTCAATTGTTTGCTATCTTGATGATGATCATGGCTTTGGAATTCCGTTTGTTTAGAATCAGGCCTATTGAAAGCAGGACTACTCTCCCTCTCGCTGGCTGCTCTGACAGCTCTCTATCCATTGCTGGTGTTTGCCAGGCCAGTGTTGTCTATACCAGGTCTTTCTGTGTGCTTCTGTTTAACAGTGGGATCTCTGGAGTCCTCACATCAAGCTACAAGTTGTGTTCACATTTTACAGAGGTGGCCAGCCAGGTGACTCTGCAGTGGGTGGGACGTACACACAGGTAGTAAACCACACTCTCCTCTCTTACTCTATTCTCACATCTCAGTTCCCACCTCCTCTATTCTATGTTTTCCGCTGAATTCCTCTCCCCCACTTGGCACAAACTGGTTGAATCAACGTTGTTTCAACGTAATTTGTCAATGTATTGTGACGTGGAATCTACGTTGGATTTTGAAAAAAGACGTAAACTGTTGTTTGCCATCATGGGAACCAAATTTAAACATAGACAAACCTTGCATAAAATATGTTGAATTTGTACCTTTAAAACAACGTCAGATCTTCAATGTTATAACCCCTATCAGAAATGTTTTAAAACTATATATAGACTGGGCAGCACCTCCAACTGGAGAATTGATCTATCGACAGCTGACCTTTTTATATTTGTCACTGACTATTACAGATGTGCTATCGTGGCAACGATCGTTGAGCAATCTCCACTTAAAAATGTAATTGATTTACTGTTTGTCACGCCCTGAGCTGAGAGAGACGATTTATTTCTCTATTTTGCTAGGTCAGGGTGTGGGGTGGGCATTCTATGTCATTATATTTCTATGTTTTGGCCAGGTATGGTTTCCAATCAGAGGCAGCTGTCTATCGATATCTCTGCGCTTTGGTCCACTCCTGACGACTGCCGTAACAGAACTACCCACCATAAACGGACCAAGCAGCGTGCCCAGGAGGAGCAGGGATCCTGGGCTCGGGAGAAGAGAGAATGGAGGACGTCCTGGACCTGGGAGGAGGTAATGGCAGGGGATAAGACCCTGCCATGGAAGCAGGTGGAAACGGCGCAGCGGAACGGCGATATTACGAGGAGCTAGCCCAACGACGGAAGCCCGAGAGGCATCCACCCCAAAAATTGGGGGGAAGTTTGGCAGAGTCAGGGTGGAGACCTGAGCCAACTCCCCGTGTTTACCGTGGGGAGCGAGTGACGAGGCAAGCACCGTGTTATGCGGTGATGCGCACTGTGTCGCCAGTGCACATTCACAGGCCGGTGCGATCTGTGCCCGCGCCCTGCAGTTGTCGAGCTAGGTTGAGCATCCCGCAAAGACGGGTTGTGCCAGCCATACGCTCCAGACCTCCAGTGTGCCTCCACGGCCCAGTATATCCTGCGCCAGTTCTACGCACTGTGTCGCCAGTGCGCCTGCACAGCCCAGTTCGTCCTGTGGCAGCGTTCCGCCCTTGCTGGGCTAAAGTAAACATCCAGCCAGGACGGGTTGTGCCAGCCCTAAGCTCCAGACCTCCAGTGCGCCTTCACGGCCCAGTATACCCTGTGCCAGCTCTGTCTGCGCACCCGTCTCCAGTGCGTCTCCTCAGTCCGGTGAGACCAGTTCCAGCTCCACGTAGGAAGCCTCCAGTGATGATCCATGGTCTGAAGCCTCCAGTGATGATCCATGGCATGAAGCCTCCAGTGATGATCCATGGCCCGGAGCCTGTAGGGATGATCCATGGCACGAAGCCTCCAGTGATAATTCATGGTCCGGAGCCTCCAGTGATAATCCATGGCACGAAGACTCCAGTGATAATCCATGGCCCGGAGCCTCCAGTGATAATCCATGGCACGAAGCCTCCAGTGATGATCCATGGCACGAAGCCTCCAGTGATGATCCATGGCCCGAAGCCTCCAGTGATGATCCACGGAAAGAAGCCTCCAGTGATGATCCACAGCCTGGAGCCTCCAGTGATGATCCACGGCAAGAAGCCTCCAGTGACGATCCACGGCGCGGAGCCTCCTGAGACGGCCCACCGTCCGGAGCCTCCTGAGACGGCCCACAGTCCGGAGCCTCCAGCTACGTCCCCCAGTCCGGAGCCTCCAGCGACATCCCCCAGTCCGGAGCCTCCAGCGACAGTCCCCAGTCCGGAGCCTCCAGCGACGGTCCGCAGTCCGGAGCCTCCAGCGACGGTCCGCAGCCCGGAGTCTCCAGCGACGGTCCGCAGCCCGGAGTCTCCAGCGACGGTCCGCAGCCCGGAGTCTCCAGCGGCGGTCCGCAGCCCGGAGTCTCCAGCGACGGTCCGCAGCCCGGAGTCTCCAGCGGCGGTCCGCAGCCCGGAGTCTTCAGCGGCGGTCCGCAGCCCGGAGTCTTCAGAGGCGGTCCGCAGCCCGGAGTCTTCAGCGGCGGTCCGCAGCCCGGAGTCTTCAGCGGCGGTCAGCCGTTCAGAGCCTCCGGCGATGATCCACGGTCTGGTTCCTCCGGCGACACAGAAGCGGGGGGATCAGTGGGCGGAGTGGGGGCTACGCCCCGAACCAGAGCCGCCACCAGGAATAGATGCCAACCCGGACCCTCCCCTATAGGTTCAGGTTTGCGGCCAGGAATCCGCACCTTTGGGGGGGATACTGTCACGCCCTGACTTGAGAGACGGTTTATTTCTCTATTTTGCTAGGTCAGGGTGTGGGGTGGGCATTCTATGTCATTATATTTCTATGTTTTGGCCAGGTATGGTTTCCAAGCAGAGGCAGCTGTCTATCGTTGTCTCTGATTGGGAACCATACTTAGGCAGCCTTTTCCCACCTGTGTTTGTGGGTAGTTGTTTTCTGTTTTGTTATCAGTGACCTGGCAGAACTGTTGACTTTCGTTTTGTTTCTTTGTTTAAGTGTTTCGTTATATATAATAAATTATGAACACTTACCATGCTGCGCTTTGGTCCACTCCTTCTGACGACTGCCGTAACACTGTTGCTATCAAAGTCATTTAGAAGGGTAGGTTTAACGGAGCAAATGAAATGTGACCATACTTTATCATTCATATATCATCAATGATTGTCAAAGGGCAGATAGAACACTTGGAGGATGAGTCAGGCGCAGGAGACTGAGGTCCGTTTGAACAAACGTAATTTAATACTGCCAAGGGGCAAAATCCACATATAAGGCAGGGTGCACAAAAGTCAAATGACGAGTGGCAGCTCCACTCTAAAAGACAGACGGGGCGCAGCCCGGCAACCCTAATGGCTAAACGATACGTAGCAAATGCAACTACGTTAAATAATTACAATCCCTACCACACATAACATAAAACAATCCCGCACGAATCCTAACTAAACACAGACAAACTAAATACCCCCCCCCCCACTAATGACAAACACGAAACAGGTGCAACCAAAAACAGACATAACTAACAGACACTGAAACATAGATCGGTGGCAGCTAGTAGGCCGGCGACGACGACCGCTGAGCACCGCCCGACCGAGGAGAGGCGCCACCTTCTGTGGACGTTGTGACAATGATGCTATTTCGGACTACAGTTTATACGTAGCATTTGCAAAGTCATCAACATCTATAGATTAAATTCAACCAAGGATTCCACCAAAAAATGGCAATACATTGGTTTAGGGTTTTAAGCTCTGGTTGATTTCAAATGTAATGATATTTAGTGGTACTGAATTGTGTTTTAGTTGTCAATGCAACCAAATATCACCATTTGAAGGAGATGTATCTTCTGCTTGGATAGTTAGTCTGGCTTTAACTCCAGTTTGTTTTCAAACTAGTAATTGATGTGTTGTATTCATGTCTCTATCTCAACCAAACATTTGTTGAAGAATAAGACTAAATAAAATCAAACTTATTTAAAGTGCGTTTAAAGTTTGATTTGATCCTATTCATTAACTTTGGTTGAGATGGACACCTGAATCAAACATATAAATGATTAATTTGTAGACAAACTGAAATTAAAGTCAATCAGTGGCACAGATGGAACTATCCAAGCAGAAGATAAATCTCCTTCAAATGTTGATATTCGGTTGCCTTGACAACCAAACATACAATTCAAGATCACTTTTGAAATACAATAAATAGCCTATTGTCAACAAGTTAACAATTACAAGTTGGATTCACGTCTCCAACTCAACCAAAAATAAAAGTTAAAGAATTCAGATTTTTCAACATGTTTTTTACAAAAGGATAAACTTGGATTTTTTGCCAGGGACATATGCAAGATGCTACCCTCCACAGCATGGCCTTCGCTCCAGATCAAACCTATAACCTAATTTTGGCCAAAATGAACTGTAATGATGTGGCGCTGAGAGTCGGGAAGCAAGTTCAGGGAGTGAGTGTTTTAATAAATAAATGCAACATAAAACACGAACAACGCACAGACTAAACACTGTAACAGAAACAATAACACCTGGGGAAGGAACCAAAGGGAGTGACATATATAGGGAAGGTAATCAGGAAGGTGATGGAGTCCAGGTGAGTCTGATGACGCGCAGGTGCGCGTAACAATGGTGACAGGTGTGCGCCATAACGAGCAGCCTGGTGACCTAGAGGCCGGAGAGGGAGCACACGTGACATTAACTGGATAGATTACTGGTACCAAGGTTTCCTGTTTCCAAGCTATACAGAGGGTGTTCTAGCAAACAAACAGCAGAGACCTGAGGACACCATCCAACCTGGAACTGAGTGCGTAGTGTTTGATCTGATGCTATTTTGAAAGCCAAGAAAAAAGAAAAAAAAAGTACATTACAATGATAGATTTTACTTTATGGGGACTGAATGCTCAGTTAAGGCTGCCAGGCTTGCTAGGACAGACCAGATACCACTTCAATTAGTGGGAAGTGAATGGTGTGGAGGCCTTTGGGCCCAACAAGTGGCAGGAGTCCCCTTTGAAGCCCCCTCCTGCTTTCCAAAGACCATCCAGTGGCATTTTCTACAAGAAATCTGCCTCCAGAAATAAAAGCTTCTCCCAAGTGGGTGTGACACCTACTCCCGTTGCCTGCTGCACTGCTGCTTGGATTCCACCTGGCGATCTGTTCACCATCTATCCTGGCCTGTCTTCCCCTGTCTGGTACAGGTACCCCAACCACACTACCCCCTCATCTCCCGAGCTTTCGCTCGCCTCCAGCACGCACGCACTGTTGGGGCGAGTGACTCTGAACTTACAATGGCTAGCCCCAAGTCGTTATATATTTTATATTTTTCTTGTGCATTTTGCTATTTTGCTATTTGCCTCATGACTCCTGCATGCTTTGTTGACTACAAACTTTCTTTACCCAACTGTGGGACAGACTCTTTGTTCCCACACTCGGGACTCTGACTGTCTATTGGTTAAGTTCCTCGGCGTACACATCCCATATAAACTGACATGGTCCACCCACACAGACAGTGTGGTGAAGAAGGCTGAAGAAATTTGTCTTGTCACCCAAAACCCTGACAGACTTTTACAGCTGCACAATCGAGAGCATCCTGTTGGGGTGTATCACAGCCTGGTATGGCAACTGCACCGCCCTCAACCGCAAGGTTCTCCAGAGGGTGGTGCGGTCTGCACAACACATCACCGGGGGCAAAATACCTGCCCTCCTTGACACCTACATCCCCTGATGTCACAAGAAGGCCAAAAAGATCATCAAGGACATCAACCACCCGAGCCACAGCCTGTTTACCCTGCTATCATCCAGAAGGCAAGGTCAGTACAGGTGCATCAAAGCTGGGACCGAGAGATTGAAAAACAGCTATCTCAAGGCCATCAGACTGCTAAACGGCATTCACTAACACAGAGAGGCTGCTGCCTACATTGAGACCAATCACTTGACACTTGAATAAATGGATCACTAGTTACTTTAAACAATGCCACTTTAAATAATGCCACTTTAATAATGTTTACATATCTTACATTACTCATATCACATGTATATACTGTATTTTATACCATCTATTGCAACTTGCCTATGCCTCTCTGCCATCGTTAATCCATATACTTATATGTACATATTCTCATTCACCCCTTTAGATTTGTGTGTGTTAGGTAGTTGTTGGGGAATTGCTAGATTACCTGTTAGATATTACTGCACTGTCGGAACTAGAAGCACAAGCATTTCACTACACTAGAATTAACATCTGCTAACCATGTGAATGTGACCAATAACATTTGATTTGGTTACACAGACATTTGGCCTCCCATCCTATTCTAAACACCTGTCACGTCCTGACCAGTATAAGGGGTTATTGTTTATTGTAGTTTGGTTAGGACGTGGCAGGGGGTGTTTGTTTTATGTGGTTCGGGGTTTAATGGTATATGTATTTATGTAAGAGGGGTGTTTGATTTATGTGTTCCGGGATTTTTGGGTAATGTTCTTGTTTTGTATTTCTATGGTTTTCTATGTTGTGTATTTCTTTGTGTTGGCCTGGTATGGCTTTCAATAAGGAACAGCTGTACATCGTTGTTGCTAATTGAGAGTCATACTTAGGTAGCCCTGTTTCACCTGTCCCTTTGTGGGAAGTTGTTGTTGTACTGCTGTGTGTTAGCATGCAACACTGTTCGTTCGATCTCTTGTTTTGTTTCGTTTGTGTTCAATAAAAGTCATTATGAGCACTCAACCCGCTGCGCCTTGGTCCACTACGTATGACGACCGTTACAACACCTCTCGCTAGTTTTGTATTCATGTTACCTGATGAAATTGCTGTACAATATGATCTTGTTGCCATTTGATGAACATTGAGATGTCATAAATCAGCATTGCAAAGCTCTCCCTGTCCTATGCCGTGCCTTGAATGTATTACTGTTGATGATATCTGGAAATGTGCATGTACACCCTGGCCCATCTACTGTTGCTGGCCCCAATTCTGACATGTGCTCTGATTTCTGCTCTCGTAAAAGCCTGGGTTTTCTGCATGTTAACACTAGAAGCTTATTACCTAAAATGGATCAATTGAAAGTGTGGGCTCACAGCTCCAATCCAGATGTGTTGGTCATTACTGATACGTGGTTAAGGAAGAGTGTGAGTACTGATGTTAACCTTTCTGGTTATAACCTTTTTTCAGCAAGACAGATCTACCAAAGGTGGGGGAGTGGCAATCTTTACCAAGGATCACCTTCAGTGCTCGGTTGTCTCCACCAAGTCTGTCCCCAAACAATTAGATTTTCTGGTTTTAAGCATTAAACTTTCAAATAGCTCTTTGTTGACTGTTAATGGGTGCTATCATCCTCCATCAGCAACGGCCTGTACCCTACCTGCCCTAAGCTCTCTCCTGGCCCCTTAAACTAAGTTTGAATTTGTCCTGCTAGGTGACCTAAACTGGGACATGCTTAAACCACCTGACCAAGTCCTAAAGCAATGGGACTCCCTAAATCTTTCTCAGACTATTACAAATCCCACAAAGTATGACTCCAAACACCCAGAAAACGCTACTCTCCTTGATGTTATCCTCACAAATAATCCTGATAGGTATCAGTCTGGTGTTTTCTGTAATGACCTTAGTGATCACTGTTTTACAGCCTGTGTTCGTAATGGCTGCTCAGTGATTTGTCCTGATTTGTTATAGACACTTGCTAAAAAACTTTAATGAGCAAGCCTTCCTTCATGAACTGGCCTCTGTAAAATGGTATAGAATCAGCTTGATCCCCTCTGTCGAAGACTCTTGGACCTTCTTTTTAAAAATATTTTCAGTGGTATTGTTAACAAACACACCCGCATAAAGAAAATTAGAATTAAAAACAAGTTCAGCCCCTGGTTCGACCGTGATCTTGCAGAGTTACTGTCACAATGCATAAGGATGGGAGACAGGCGCAGGAATACGTAATAGGGTTTTTTAATTCTCGACCCAAAACAAAAGAGCGAGGTTTAACCTCTAATAAAATTCACGGGATGAAACCCATAATAACAAGTGCACAAAAATACAAGTAGCACCAAAAACCAAATAAAGCAGAGCACAGGTACTCACAAGACCAACGGACATAGGACAATGATCGACAAGGACAAAGGAGAACAGAGGGCACATATATACACATACTAATCAGGGGGAATGGGAACCAAGTGTGCATAATGAGACAAGACAGTCCGTGGTTGGTGGTGATGATCCAGTTCAGTGACGCCTAGAAGGCTGGTGACGTAGACCTCTGGAGATGGTGAACGGAATGAGCAGCAGTACCGGGGGAATCCGTGACAGTTACTCCACCTCAAGAATTGCATTTGGCGAAAGGCTCGGCACACGCATACTCAGGCTGACTGGCTCTCATTCAGGCAAATGAAAAATAAGTGCACTCAGGCTATCCGGAAGGCCAAAGTTAGTTACTTTAAGGAACAGTTCTCTCTCTGTAGTTCTAACCCCAAGAAGACCTGGAGAATAAACACTCCTCCTCACAGCTGTACCTTGATGTACCTTAATGTTGATGATGTGGTTGTTACTGACAAGAAGCACATGGCTGAGCTCTTTAACCACCACTTCACTAAGTCAGGATTCCTATTTGACTCAGCCATGCCTCCTTGCCCTTCCAACATTTCCTCATCTCCCACCCCTTCTAATGTGACTATCCCCGATGCTTCTCCCTCTTTTCCCCCTGCCCCGCTACAAAGTGTCTCCCTGCAGGCAGTCATTGAGTCCGAGGTGTTAAAGGAGCTCCTGAAACTTGACCCCAAAAAAACATCTGGGTCAGATGGTTTAGACCCTTTCTTCTTTAAGGTGGCTGCCCTATCATCGCCAAGCCTATCTCTGACCTTTTTAACCTGTCTCTCCTTTCTGGGGAGGTTCCCATTGCTTGGAAGGCAGCCACGGTTCACCCTTTATTTAAAGGGAGAGATCAAGCTGATCCTAACTGTTATAGGCCTATTTCTATTTTGCCCTGTTTATCAAAAGTGCTGGAAAAACTTGCCAATAATCAACTGACTGGTTTTCTTGATGTCTATAGTATTCTCTCTGGTATGCAATCTGGTGTCACTGCAACCTTAAAGGTCCATAATGATGTCACCATTGCCCTTGATTGTAAGAAATGTTGTGCTGCTATTTTTATTGACTTGGCCATAGCTTTTGATACGGTAGACCATTCCATTCTTGTGGGCCTTCTAAGGAGTATTGGTGTCTCTGAGGGATCATTGGCCTGGTTTGCTAACTACCTCTCACAAAGAGTGCAGTGTTTAAAGTCAGAAAATCTGCTGTCTCAGCCACTGCCTGTCACCAAGAGAGTACCCCAAGGCTCAATCCTAGGCCCCACGCCCTTCTCAATTTACATCAACAACATAGCTCAGGCAGTAGGAAGCTCTCTCATCCATTTATTTGCAGATGATACAGTCTTATTCTTAGCTGGCCCCTCTCCGGATTGTGTGTTAAATGCTCTACAACAAATCCTTCTTAGTGTCCAACAAGCTTTCTCTACCCTTAACCTTGTTCTGAACACCTCCAAAACAAAGGTCATGTGGTTTGGTAAGAAGAATGCCCCTCTCCCCACAGGTGTGATTACTACCTCTTGAGGGTTTAGAGCTTGAGGTAGTCTCCTCATACAAGTACTTGGGAGTATGGCTAGACGATACACTGTCCTTCTCTCAGCACATTTCAAAGCTGCAGGCTAAAGTTACATTTAGACTTGGTTTCCTCTATCGTAATCATTCCTCTTTCACCCCAGCTGCCAAACTAACCCTGATTCAGATGAACATCCTACCCATGCTAGATTACGGAGATACAATTTATAGATCGGCAGGTACGGGTGCGCTCGAACGGCTAGATGTTCTTTACCATTCGGCAATCAGATTTCCCACCTGTAACGCCCTGGCCATAGAGAGGGGTTTTTGTTCTTTATTTTGGTTAGGCCAGGGTGTTACATTGGGTGGGCGTTCTATGTTCCTTTTTCTATGTTTTGTATTTCTTTGTTTTGGGCCGTGTGTGTGGCTCCCAATCAGGCACAGCTGAAGCTCGTTGCTGCTGATTGGGAGTCACACATAAGGAGCATGTTTTTCCTTTGGGTTTGTGGGTAATTGTTTCTGTCAGTGTTTTGTACCAGACAGGACTGTTTGCTGTCGGTTTACTCTTTTCTTGTTTTGTATAGTGTTCATGTTGTTTATATTAAAATCTAATAATGAACACTAACTCCGCTGCACCTTGGTCCACTTCTTCAGACGACGGCCGTTACAGAATTACCCACCACCAAGGGACCAAGCAGCGGAAGAGGGAGGTCCGGTCAATGGAGGAGACGCCGGCCAGCAGACGGGGTCGCTGGCGTCGGTCGAGGAAGCCCGGAAGACACCCCCAAGAAAATTTTGGGGGGGGGCTAATGGGGTGGTCCGGAAGGGCAGAGGAGGAGCCCAGACCACTGCTCTCGTGGGGGATGACGGCAGAGGAGGAGATACAGATGATGAGGCAGTTGATTGAGGACCTGCAGAGGGATGATCTGGAGGAGCCTTGGTATGCGGAGTTGCGCGCTGTGTCGCCAGTGCGCCCGCACAGCCCGGTGCGTCCGGTGGACATGCCCAGCACATGCCGTGCTAGGAAGGGCATCCAGCCAGGACGAGTGGCAAAACCGGCTCCACGCTTCAGTTCACCAGTGCGTGTTCACAGTCCTGTCTGGCCCGTCCCTGCTCCCCGCACCAAGCCCAAGGTGTGTGTCCACAGTCCTGTCCGGCCCGTCCCTGCGCCCCGCACCAAGCCCAAGGTGCGTGTCCCCAGCCCTGCCAGTCAGCAGTCGTCAGAGCTGCCCGCCAGTCAACAGTCGTCGGAGCTGCCCGCCAGTCAACAGTCGTCGGAGCTGCCCGCCAGTCAACAGTCGTCGGAGCTGCCCGCCAGTCAACAGTCGTCAGAGCTGCCCGCCAGTCAACAGTCGTCAGAGCTGCCCGCCAGTCAACAGTCGTCAGAGCTGCCCGCCAGTCAACAGTCGTCAGAGCTGCCCGCCAGTCAACAGTCGTCAGAGCTGCCCGCCAGTCAACAGTCGTCAGAGCTGCCCGCCAGTCAACAGTCGCCAGAGAGGTCAGACTGCGCTGAACTGCCGGAGTGGCCAGACTGCGCTGAACTGCCGGAGTGGCCAGACTGCGCTGAACTGCCGGAGTGGCCAGACTGCGCTGAACTGCCGGAGTGGCCAGACTGCGCTGAACTGCCGGAGTGGCCAGACTGCGCTGAACTGCCGGAGTGGCCAGACTGCGCTGAACTGCCGGAGTGGCCAGACTGCGCTGAACTGCCGGAGTGGCCAGACTGCGCGGAACTGCCGGAGTGGCCAGACTGCGCGGAACTGCCGGAGTGGCCAGACTGCCCCGAACTGCCGGAGTGGCCAGACTGCCCCGACCTGCCGGAGTGGCCAGACTGCCCCGACCTGCCGGAGTGGCCAGACTGCCCCGACCTGCCGGAGTGGCCAGACTGCCCCGACCTGCCGGAGTGGCCAGACTGCCCCGACCTGCCGGAGTGGCCAGACTGCCCCGAACTGCCGGAGTGGCCAGGGACGCCCGCCAGCCCGGTGAGTCCTGTGCCTACGCCTAGGGCTAGGCCTCTGTCATGTCTCCCCAGCCTGATGAATCCTGGGTCAGTGCCGTCAGAGCAGCCAGGGTCGCCCGCCAGCCGGGCGCAACCATCGCCGCCCGCCAGCCGGGCGCAGCCAGGGTCGCCCGCCAGCCGGGCGCAACAAGGGTCGCCCGCCAGCCAGGCGCAACCATCGCCGCCCGCCAGCCGGGCGCAACCATCGCCGCCCGCCAGCCGGGCGCAACCATCGCCGCCCGCCAGCCGGGCGCAACCATCGCCGCCCGCCAGCCGGGCGCAACCATCGCCGGCCGCCAGCCGGGCGCAGTCAGTGTCGCCCACCAGACCTTCGGCGCGGCCAGGTGCGCCACCGAAGAGGGCGACGTCAAGGGTGGAGCAGAGGCCACGTCCCGCACCTGAGCCGCCGCCGTAAGAAGGCCCACCCGGACCCTCCCCTTCAGAGTCAGGTTTTGCGGCCGGAGTCCGCACCTTTGGGGGGGGGTACTGTAACGCCCTGGCCATAGAGAGGGGTTTTTGTTCTTTATTTTGGTTAGGCCAGGGTGTTACATTGGGTGGGCGTTCTATGTTCCTTTTTCTATGTTTTGTATTTCTTTGTTTTGGGCCGTGTGTGTGGCTCCCAATCAGGCACAGCTGAAGCTCGTTGCTGCTGATTGGGAGTCACACATAAGGAGCATGTTTTTCCTTTGGGTTTGTGGGTAATTGTTTCTGTCAGTGTTTTGTACCAGACAGGACTGTTTGCTGTCGGTTTACTCTTTTCTTGTTTTGTATAGTGTTCATGTTGTTTATATTAAAATCTAATAATGAACACTAACTCCGCTGCACCTTGGTCCACTTCTTCAGACGACGGCCGTTACACCACCAATACTCTTTATAGGACACATCACTGCACTCTATACTCCTCTGTAAAACTGGTCATCTCTGTATACCTGTCGCAAGACCCACTGGTTGATGCTTATTTATAAAACCCTCTTAGGCCTCACTCCCCCCATCTGAGATATCTAATGCAGCCCTCGTCCTCCACATATAACACCCGTTCTGCCAGTCACATTCTGTTAAAGGTCCCCAAAGCACACACATCCCTGGGTCGCTCCTCTTTTCAGTTCGCTGCAGCTAGCGACTGGAACGAGCTGCAACAAACACTCAAACTGGACAGTTTATCTCAATCTCTTAATTCAAAGAATCAATCGAGGACACTCTTACTGACAGTTGTGGCTGCTTTGTGTGATGTATTGTTGTCTCTACCTTCTTGCCCTTTGTGCTGTTGTCTGTGCCCAATAATGTTTGTACCATGTTTTGTGCTGCTACCATGTTGTTGCTACCATGTTGTTGTCATGTTGTGTTGATACCATGCTGTGTTATCATGGGTTGCTGCCTTGCTATGTTGTTGTCTTCTCTTTATGCAGTGTTGTGTTGTCTCTCTTGATGTATGTTTTTGTCCTATATTTATATTTGATTTATTTATTTCTAATCCCAGCCCCCGTCCCCACAGGAGGCCATTTGCCTTTTGGTAGGCCGTCATTGTAAATAATAATTAGTTCTTAACTGACTAGCCTAGTTAAATAAAGGTTCAATATTTATATACTTTTTAAATCAATTCTTATCAGACGGAAACTTTACCAGTTGAAAGTATACATAAATACAATACATTTTTGTATTAGAAGTTTTATTTATTTTAAAATGAAAATATGCAAATGAGGCAACACCTCCTTAAATATGTGCTAATTTGCATATTACGAGATTCCGTTTTTCAACATGTCACGTCCTGACCAGTGAAAAGGGTCATTTTGCCATAGTAGTATGGTCAGGGCGTGGCAGGGGGGTTGTTTTGTGTGTTTTGGGGTTGGTTTGTTTCTAGGGGAATTTGTTACAGTTTTTTGTTTCTATGTTTCATTTTCCATGTGTGGCCGAGTATGGTTTCCAATCAGAGGCAGGTGTCTTTCGTTGTCTCTGATTGGAAGCCATACTTAGGCAGCCTGTTTTCCTTTGGGTTTTGTGGGTGGTTGCTTTCTGTTTAGTTTGTTAGTGGACCTGACAGAACTGTTTGGCTGTCGTTTGTTTTTTCTTGTGAAGTGTTTTCATTAAAAGTAAAAGATGAGCACTCAACACGCTGCGCCTTGGTCTTTTCACTACGACGCCTGTGACACAACACATTGCTTCAAGGCAGAATGTTGTTTTTTGTTTTATTGTGATAAGACACTCAGTGGTCAGACCTTTACAGAACAGTTCATCAAAATATTGTCATTTCATGGAATGATTTATAAAACACTATTCACATGTATGACAGATGCATATTTTGCGTATATTTAGAGATAAAATTACACTTAAAATCAAACTGACACAAGATATTTAAAAAAGCCTCTGTATAAGTCTGACTATAAGATCTAAGAACGTGTGTGGGATAATTTGAATGTATGTTAGTAGACTGAAAGAAATGAATTGGCGCATGGGAAAATAGCCGTTAAAAACAGGCTAATGCAATTAAAATGTACTTTCCATAAATATTACCATTTATGTCACATTAATTAATCTCATATTTATATATCACTTCTAAACTGACAAATAAACATAAAATATACATTTTACAAATACATTAGCACATTTAAGACATTTGTTTCAAGCAATAGAGCATATACTTTGAATACTGGTATGTTGGGAAAATCTGCAATTTTGAGCAAATTCTCATATCACTTTGCTCAGTTTGTCACATACAAGGTTTGTCACATATATGGCTGGTGAAATGTGCAGATCATTAATCAGCCCCATATGTAAGGCCCTCTTTGAGTTGTTGCTGGTACCTCTTTACTTTCTTGACTGTGTCATGGCACACTCTGTTGAAGCAGCATCAGCTCTCACAACTCCTCTTTGATCGCTTTCAGTGTCACCAAAGCGCTGTCAAGCCACAATTTGTACATCACATTTGATATAGCAGTGGCTCCCTCATTGAACATGGAAACTGCCATACTGGCTGCTAGGTCGGTGCAGCTTTTGCCCACGAAGACAGTTTTGGGGCATCACTACCATTTTATCTAGTTCAGACATTAATTTGCATTCTGTGTTCCTCCGTGCTGCATTCTTTTCAGGAGGTTATCATTTGACATCCTATGATATAGAGAAACCATTTCATGTGCAACCTCTCTATTAAAAAATATATGTCCTCCATGGTTTTTGTGACTGGGTGGATCTTCACCATTTTCTAGGGCTTGCTGGTACCAGCACCAAGATGACGAGCATCTACCGTGATTAGGGATTTTGTCTATTTTGTCTATTTTGTTTAAACTCAGTTTTTCACAACTCCTGACATTTATTAATCCTAGTATAAATTCCCCTGTCTTAGGTCAGTTAGGATCACCACTTATTTTAAGAATGTGAAATGTCAGAATAATAGTAGAATGATTTATTTCAGCTTTTATTTATTTCATCACATGCCCAGTGGGTCAGAAGTTTACATACACTCAACTAGTATTTGGTAGCATTGCCTTTAAATTGCTTAACTTTGGTCAAACGTTTTGGGTAGCCATCCACAAGCTTCCCACAATAAGTTGGGTGAATTTTGGCCTATTCCTCCTGACAGAGCTGGTGTAAATGAGTCAGGTTTGTAGGCCTCCTTGCTCACACACGCTTTTTCAGTTCTGCCCACAAATTTTCTATGGGATTGAGGTCAGGGCTTTGTGATGGCCACTCCAATACCTTGACTTTGTTGTCCTTAAGCCATTTTGCCACAACTTTGGAAGTATGCTTTGGGCCATTGTCCATTTGGAAGACCCATTTGCGACCAAGCTTTAACTTCCTGACTGATGTCTTGAGATGTTGCTTCAATATATCCACATCATTTTCCTACCTCATGATGCCATCTATTTTGTGAAGTGCACCAGTACCACCTGCAGCAAAGCCCCCCCACAATATGATGCTATGTTCTTCAGTTTGCAAGCCTCCCCCTTTTTCCTCCAAACATAACGATGATCATTATGGCCAAACAGTTCTATTTTTGCTTCATTATACCAGAGGACATTTCTCCAAGAAGTATGATCTTTGTCCCCATGTGCAGTTGCAAACCATAGTCTGGCTTTTTTTATGGAGGTTTTGGAGCAGTGGCTTCTTCCTTGCTGTGCGGCCTTTAAGGTTATGTCAATATAGGACTTGTTTTACTGTGGATATAGATACTTTTGTACCTGCTTCCTCCAGCATCTTCACAAGGTCCTTTGATGTTGTTCTGGGGTTGATCTGCACTTTTCGCACCAAAGTACGTTCATCTCTAGGAGACAGAACGCTTCTCCTTCCTGAGTGGTATGACGGCTGGTTATACTTGCATACTATTGTTTGTACAGATGAACATGGTCGTACCTTCAGGCGTTTGGAAATTGCTCCCAAGGATGAACCAGACTTGTGGAGGTCTTGGCTGATTTATTTTGATTTTCCCATGATGGCAAGAAAAGAAGCACTGAGTTTGAAGCTAGGCCTTGAAATACAGGTACGCCTCCAATTGACTCAAATTATTTCAATTAGCCTACCAGAAGCTTCTAAAGCCATGACATCATTTTCTGGAATTTTCCAAGCTGTTTAAAGGGAAAGACAACTCAGTGTATCTAAACTTCTGATCCACTGGAATTGTGATACAGTGAATTATAAGTGAAATAATCTGTCTGTAAACAATTGTTGGAAAAATGACTTGTGTCATGCACAAAGTAGATGTCCTAACCGACTTGCCAAAACTATAGTTTGTTAACAAGAAATTTGTGGAGTGGTTGAAAAACGAGTTTTAATGACTCCAACCTAAGTGTATGCAAACTTCCGACTTTAACTGTATCTATGTTTTTCTATCACTCTGTTTATTCACTTTCAATCAATTTGCTGGAGCAAGGAAATACATATTATTTATACACAGCAAGTCACCTACTCTCTCTTTTTATTTACCTGTCACTCTTTTGTCATGTCTCTGATATGAGCTGAGATGCAAGGAAGGAATCCCTAGGACTTTGCATTTTTTGTTTAGAGCTGCGTAACCAAGTCCAAGTTTGTGGGCTAGAAGAACCATCCTCACATTTATAATGCCACATCTCCCCTGGAGCTCTCCTGCAGCCTGGAGGAAGTGTACACACTCCTCCTAAATGCATCATGATCACCTTCACACTGTGCACATTCTATCATGACAGAATTACAGAATCCCTGGTTGGTGGGGTCTATGATGATTTTCAGTCCAGTGTTTAGACACTTAGGGAAAATCATGAACAAGTTGGTTTATTTGAGACGTGGAATAAAAGCCACTGTTGGCTGGCTGCTGTCTGGTTGATCGCTGCTAGCTGTCATCTTCATCTCAACTAATTTGCCTCTCAACTCCCTGACATCTGACATTGTATTCCCCTTTTAACTTTGCTGTGCTGTTAAATGTTCAAAAGCCCAGTGATAACACATAGGAAATTCAACTAACTTTTGGCTGTCTAACTTTTGAGTGGGTGAATATAGATTGTAATCCCATTGATCAACATCCCAACCAAATATTACCCAATTCTACACATTGAAATGATATGGTGTGCCCAGTGGGCCCTCTCCTCTAATTTCCACTTCTCAATCCTCTCCTATATTTCATTTTCTCTTCTCATTTCAAACCAGCTGAGTCCAGCTGACCAGGCAAGGCGAAGCGGTGGAAGCGCGCGGGGGGCTGACTGGGAGAACTTTGGTAATACAGACTTGTCTCTAAGCTGAGGAGATCCACTGGCTAATGCCCCTTGCTCTCAGTGACTCTAGTTTGATGTGTTGGGCTTACACTTAAATGCATGGGGCTTAGGATTTCTTGGTTCCTCTACACGGTGCACCTGATATCCCTTTAGTTTGATTGACGTCACAATTTGGATTTGTCTTATTATTTGTTCATGTTTATGTTGATCATTCAAGATAAACAAACATATAAGTAATAAAATCTACCTCCTCCTTAAGCAGAGTGCATTTTTTAATTCCCAGCCAGCCTGCCATAGTATCCAGAGTAACCATAGCATTGGTTGACGGTGTTGCTGAGTGTTCCATCCATGCAGGCGATGACAGGAGAGGAGGGAGTAATAGCCTACATGATCGTTGTTGCATCAGTGTTATCTGTTGTGATATAACAATAGGGCATGTGGTCTATGACCTAATGTAGGATACAGTGTTGTGTCCTCTGTGGATAAAACCAAGAAGCTACAACAGAGCAAACTGTTACTGTTATGTCCAATATCAATAATTTACACAGGTGAAAGCGTAGACTTACAACAAGACATGTATAGCGCCTCAGCATACTGTACTGTACAAAGGACAAAAAGGTCTTAACCCAGCTTAGCTGGTGAATAATTCAAAGAAATATCAAAAATAGAAGTAAGAGTGAGCTGATAAAAAGAGCACTGGTAGGTTAAACATGGTTTTGCATCTTAAAGCGTATTACAGTACATCTCCCTGTGGTATCTTTGAGGTCTTTTGTTGTTGTTACTATTACCATCAGGACTAATATTGAACAGATATAAATTGGTAGGAAGGTGAATGTTCCACCACAAGGTATCCATTGACATCATTAGTGACATCATTATTGGTATTCATCTATTTGAAATGTGTGTGAGGTAATGGGTTGAGTTAGTGCCAATGTTTTGATAAATGAGAAGACCTGTTATCGTCTCACTTCTGTGAAATGCAAGCAGAACTTTAATCTATTTTGTAAAGTACACCTGATCCGATGGACGTCTGACTCATATTGTGATCATCAATGTTTAGCAAAGTGGAGCGATCAGCAGATACTATCACACACAAACAGACACAGACACAGGAAACCATCTGAAACAGGATGAGATATAAAGCTCAGGCCACAGACAGGGTCACCTGGATACCCAGGCCACTCCTTCATCAACCTGATGATGAATAGACCTCCACATCTCACCAGGGAGAACATAATCTTTCTTTATCTTTAGCCATTATTGAAGTTTCCTCAGAGTTATCATTCACAGAGAGGATGTTCCTCATTCCTCTTGTTTGACTTGACGGGCTGCTAGGATTGGAAGACCCTGTGAGGTCCTGACACCCTCCACCCATCTCGCCTCTCATCTCCCTCTCTGAGGAGTAAACACCCTTTTGAGTCTCGGGGAGCTATTTTAGATTATGCATGTTTGCTGTTTCCTTGTACTGGGAAATTACCTAGTGTGTGTGTGTGTGTGTGTGTGTGTGTGTGTGTGTGTGTGTGTGTGTGTGTGTGTGTGTGTGTGTGTGTGTGTGTGTGTGTGTGTGTGTGTGTGTATTAAACAGGGAGGGATAGTCTCCTTGTCTGAGATGGAAACCTTAGCAAACAGGCTGGTGACACAGGAAAGGGCCAGGCAATGGCTTGTAGTGCAGTTTGCACTTGAAGATATAAGTGTTTTACCCCTCCTTCTGGATGGAGGGTACTCAGCGTCAACAAGATAGATAAGCAGATCAGTCCAGGGTTGGGTAGGTTACTTTCTAAATGGAATCCGTTACAGTTTCTAGTTACCTGTCTAAAATTGTAATCAGTAATGTAACTTGTGTATTACCCAAACTCAGTAATGTAATCTGATTACATTCAGTTACTTTTAGATTACTTTCCCCTTAAGAGGCATTAGAAGAAGACAAAAATGTATGTTACCAATTGAACAACCTCTATTGCAGGATAAATCAATGTTAAAGTTTACATATCTGGACATATATGGATGTTAAATGTTACTTTATGGGTTGGTTGTGTAGGCTTCTTCTAACCCATCGCTTTCTACTACATATAATAATATGATTAAATTATATCTTTACATTAATATATATAATTTATAAGTATAAAAATGGATGTAGCAACTACAGATTGCCCCTTTAAGTCAATCAAAAGTGTACGAGTTTAAGCGTTTAAGAGTTTAGGCCTATGGATATTTTTTTTATCAGCATGAATTAGATTGAGCAATAAAAGCCCCACTTCTATTCCATAGGCTGGGATCTGCACTATGCAGCTGTTGCAAGAGCGCATTTTTCACTGGCTGTCCACTGGTTTCAAAAACAATGATTGATAGGCAGCTTAAACTTCTTGAATTCAACCATTATTGGGTTCAAATACACATTTAGATTTCTGTACAGCCATCCACAACAACCACAATTCGTAAGGTGCAAATAGCTAAATGAAATAGCAGCAGTGTGACTCACATCAATGCGCTATGTAGATATCAATAATAAGTGATATCCGTATCACCATAGACTACACCACTGCTCTTATCCTTACCTCCAAGCGTTAAATTGGATAATCTTTGGATGCCGACAGCAGTCGCACCATTGAAGACATAGCTTGGACTGTAGCCTACAAAAGCCTATTCTTGCAATCCATCAAACACATTTGGTGTGTGATCATAGTGGTCACTGACTTGTGGTCAGACACACTCAGGTGGAACAAACTTAAACTTGTGCCTTTTTTCAATGCTGACTTGAACGTCATTGAGAAAACAGTGTCAAAGATTTTTTCTCTCAAACATCCTTTCTAAATGTAAAAGTATTCCTCGAAGTAATCATCTAGTTTTTCAAAAATATCTGTAATCTGATTACAATATTTTTGCTGGTAAAGTAACAGATTACAGTTACCCTTTATTTTTGTAATCCCTTACATGTAACAGATTACATGTAATCCGTTACTCCCCAACCCTGCAGATCACTCATTGTTTCGGTGAGTCTATATGATGTACTATGTCAACATTTTTCTATCAAAAACCTGCATTTTTGGGGGTGAAAACTGCAGGAAACTCACTCTCAACTCTCTCTTAACATATTCCATGGCCTTTGTAACACTTCCATCTTGAGTGAGGAACCTAGAGCCTCATAGCTTTTGAATGTCTGCTGATATGCTTGATATTTTGATAACACCAGGAGTGATAGAATGGAGTGAAATAAGGATTGTCGGCAACAGATAAGTTATTCATTCATATTTACTTAAAGAACCAACTAATCTCAACTTGATTTACCAGGATTTGTGTATGTACAGTAGTCATACAATATCTCAAATATAGGTCTAGATATCACTCAAGGAAGTTTTTTAAAAAAGTATTCATGATCATTCGTAGTTTGGGAAGAGCAAGGAACGTTGCTGTCAAAAGTGAACACTTACAATTGAAATTCTCAGCATTTGTCAAGTAGATTTGCCTTTGTCAATAAAAATATTTCTCTTTTGTAAATGGTACATTTTTAAGGCGATCCTCATTGAATGATATATGGGTTCTGGCCTGACTGGGTTTCACTGACCCGTGTGAGAATCTTAAGTCAAAAGTCATGACACAGGCTAATCTTAACTATTCCTAGCTGTTCTCTGGGCTCCTTTTTCAATATTTACAGTCCACCTGTAACAGAGGGATGAAAACAAACACTACAACAGGGAAGTGCACATGATTCTTTAATGGCCAGGAGAGGAAGAGAGATCCGGACTGCTCTGTGAGCGGCCCAACGTTTGAAGGGGAGCCGTGCTGAGAGAGAGCGTCACGCCTAAAACGTCCGCCCGCTATCATGTGTTGGCCCCCCGAGACATATGGGTAAGTGGAAAAACAGAGGGAAGAGAAAATGGAGGGAAAAAGAACGAAGAGGGAAGAGAGAGAAAGAGGTTGTGGAGGGTTGAATTTAGCTCTGTCTATAGTATGGCTGGTCGGTGTCTCACACCCCTGTGTCATTGGGGTGTCATGCACTCTATGCACTGTGGGACACACATGATTTATGGATGATTTTAATGGAAGTGTATTTTAGGTCAGAGCATTCAGAAAGTATTCAGACCACTTCACTTTTTCCACATTTTGTTACTTTACAGCCTTATTCTAAAATTGATTCAATAATTTTTTCACTCATCAATCTACACACAATACCTCATAATTACAAAACAAAAACGTATTTTTATTAATTTTTGCAAAGGTATAACACAAAAAAACATTTACATAAATCTTCAGACCCTTTACTCTGTACTTTGTTGATGCACCTTTGGCAGCGATTACAGCCTCAAGTCTTTTTGGGTATGACGGTACAAGCTTGGCACACCTGTACAGTATTTGGGGAGTTTCTCCCATTCTTCTATGCAGATCCTCTCAAGCTCTGTTGGATGGGGAGCGATGTTCAATCGGGTTGAAGTCCGGGCTGTGGCTGGGCCACTCAAGGACATTCAGAGACTTGTCCCGAAGCCAGGATCTCTCTGTACTTTACTCCGTTCATCTTTCCCTCAATCATGACTAGTCTCCCAGTCACTGCCGCTGAAAAACATCCCCACAGGATGATGTTGCCACCACCATGCTTCACCGCAGGGATGGTGCCAGGTTTCCTCCAGATGTGAAGCTTGGAATTCAGGCCAAAGCGTTCATTCTTGGTTTCATCAGACCAGATAATCTTGTTTCTCATGGTCTGAGAGTACTTTCGGTGCCTTTTGGCAAACTACAAGCGGCTGTCATGTGCCTTTTACTGAGTGGCTTCCGTCTGGCCGCTCTACCATAAAGGCTGATTGGTGGAGTGCTGCAGAGATGGTTGTTCTTTTGAAAAGTTCTTCCATCTCCACAGAGAAATTCTGGAGCTCTGTCAGAGTGACCATCAGGTTCTTGGTCACCAGCCTGACCAAGGCCCTTCTCCCCCGATTGCTCAGTTTGGCCAACTCTAGGAAGAGTCTTGGTGGTTTAAAACTTCTTCCATTTAAGAATGATGGAGCCCACTGTGTTCTTTGGGACCAATGCTGCAGACATTTTTTGGTACCCTTCCCCAGATCTGTGCCTCGACACACTCCTGTCTTGGAGCTCTACGGACAATTCCTTCGACCTCATGGCTTGGTTTTTGCTCTGACATGCACTGTCAACTGTGGGACCGTATATTAGTGTGTGCCTTTCCAAATCATGTCCAATCAATTGAATTTACCGCAGGTGGACTCCAATTAAGTTGTAGAAATATGTATATGTGTTACAATAGCCTCCTAGTAGGAGGGAGGTGCAGGAATCAGGAGCAGGAGAGCAAGGAAGTTCCAGTGGCACAAACGTTTATTATTGTAGTCCCGACTCAATAACAACATGAGGGAAAACACGCACAAAACGAAGTCGCCACACACAGGGAAACTAACTACACACGGAGGAGAAACCTCGACTCCTAACAAAAGCTCGAAACGGTAACACTACCGAATAAAACGAAAACCCCATGGTGCAGACACGCACCCCTAACGTAGAACACATACAAACAATCCCGCACAAAGACTAGCAGGCAGCGGGGTGTAAATAAACCCACCAAAATCAACTAAATGAACACAGGTGTGAAAAACAGACAGACACAAACGAAAAGGAAAAATGGATCGGTGGCAGCTAGTAGGCCGGCGACGACGGCCGCCGAGCCCCGCCCGAACAGTAAGAGGAGCCACCTTCGGTGGAAGTCATGACAATATGTATATGTATATATCCAATTGTATGCTCAAAACAATGGGGAAATTATATTATTTTATACTAATAGAATTGCTCAGAGAAAGAGATTTTGTTTAACAATTAATGCAAATATTTTAAAAAGATAGGGATCAAAATTATAGGCACCCCTGTTGTCAATACTCTAGCACCCTCCCCTTGCAACACATTTGGAGGGATCTTAGACTATTCCTCCATATAGAATCTTTTCAGATCCTTGATATCCTTTGTCTGCTCTTATGGACTGCCCTCTTCAATTCAAACCACAGGTTTTCAAGTTGGGTTCAAGTCTGAAGACTGAGATGGCCACTGAAAAATGTTGATTTTATGGCCAATTAATCATTTCTTTGTGGATTTTGATTAGTGCTTGAAGTTATTGTCTTGCTGGAAGATCCACATGCAAACAGGTTTTTGGCTAAAATGGTGTGTGGGCAAAGAGCTCTATTTTCATGACATCTGACCATAGCACAGGATCCAATCCAAGTGCCAATGACATTTATCAAACTCCAGGCGGTGCTATGGTCAGATTACATGAAAACAGAGCTCTTTGGCCACGCACACCAGTGGTGGGTTTGGTGTTGAAAAACAGAAGCATATGCAGAAAAGTACCTCATACCTATGGTAAAATAGGGTGGTGGATCTTTGATATTATTGTATTATTTAGCTTCTACTGGTCCTGGGGCCCTTGTTAAGTTCAACAGCATCACAAACTTTACCAAGTACAAGGACATTTTAGCCAAAAACCTGGTTGCATCTGCCAGGAGGCTGACAGTTCATCAACTTCTTTCCTACAAAATGTCTGCTGAGTCCGTCCCTCTGCGGACTGCATTAAAATGTTTCCATTTTACTCCAACGACCGTTTGGCACTTCTTGTGAAATCCTCTCCTGAAATCCTCTTTTGTTTGCTGATTAGTGAGTCTTGTAAAACATCTGGCACTTGGGTGGTGTCGTTATTCCAGGAGGAAAAGGGGTATTATCTGGAGTGTTAAGTGATTTCATAATCTTACACCAGTGGATATGCATGAACATCACATATTTATTGACTTGAGTTATTACTCGTAATGTCCAGGTATTGGAAACATGTGCGGATGAGGAACCACAGCGCAGCACCCTCCACCCACCGCCCTTCGCCTACTCATCTGGTTCACATTCTCCCATGGATCTGTGACAAGGGTATACAGGAGAGCATGCAGACACGTAAATACTTAACCTCTCCAGCAAATAGATGCCAAGGAGGATATATCAGCCTGAATAATACTGTCCTCCAATGGAGGCTCCTCAGAGGAGGAAGGGGAGGACCATCCTCAGTGAATTTCTGAAAAATAAAGTTATCCTATTTAGATAAAACTTTACAAAATATATTCACGTCACCAAATTATTGATTAAAACCCACAGTTTTGCAAAGGTCTACAGTAGCCTCAACAGCACTCTGTAGGGGAGCACCATGGTGTAGCCGGAGGACAGCTAGTTTCCATCCTCATCTGGGTACATTGACTTACAAAACCTAGGCTTTTTGACAATACTTTTTGACAATACAAAACCTAGGAGGCTCATGGTTCTCAACCCTTCCATTGTCACGTCCTGACCATAGAAAGCTTTTATTTTCTATGGTAGAGTAGGTCAGGGCATGACAAGGGGTTTTGTCTAGTTACTTTATGTCTATGTTGGTTCTAGTTTCTTTTTTCTACGTTGGGATTTTTGTCTAGTTTATGTAGTTCTATGTGGGGTTCTAGTTTATGTATTTCTATGTTGTTGTTTTTTGGGATGATCTCCAATTAGAGGCAGCTGGTCATCGGTGTCTCTAATTGGGGATCATATTTTAGTTGTTGTTTTTCCCACTAGGTTTTGTGGGAGATTATTTTGAGGTAGTGTATGTGTCACCTCTTCATCACGGTTTGTTATTTTGTTTAGTAGTTTATTTCTATGTCTTGCATAGTTTCACAGTTATAATAAAATGTGGAACGATACACACACTGCGCCTTGGTCTCCTTCATCATACGACAGACGTGACAGAATCTCCCACCACAAAAAGACCAAGCAGCGTGCCCAGGAGGAGCAGGGATCCTGGGCCCGGGAGAAGAGAGAGTGGAGGACGTCCTGGACCTGGGAGGAGGTAATGGCAGGGGACAAGACCCTGCCATGGAAGCAGGTGGAGACAGCAAGAGAGGAACGGCAACGATACGAGGAACTAGCGCGGCAACGACGGAAGCACGAGAGGCAGCCGCAAAAAAATCTAGGAGGGGGGCACACGGGGAGATTGGCAGATTCAGGGAGGAGACCTGAGCCAACTCCCCGTGCTTACCATGGGGAGCATGTGACCAGTCAGGCACCGCGTTATGCTGTGATGCGCACTATATCTCCAGTGCGCATTCATAGCCCGGTGTGCGCTGTGCCTGCGCCCCGCATTTGCCGTGCAAGAATTCAGCCAGGACGGATTGTGCCGGCTCAGCACTCCTGGTCTCCAGTGCGCCTCCTCGGTCCAGGATATCCTGCGCCAGCTCTACGCACTGTGTCACCAGTACGCCTTCACAGCCCAGTTCGTCCTGTGCCAGCGCCCCGCACTCTCCGGGCTAAAGTAAGCATCCAGCCAGGACGCTCCAGAGCTCCAGTGCGCCTCCATGGCCCAGTATATCCTTTTCCTGCTCTGCGCACCCGGCCTCCAGCGCGTCTCCTCAGTCCGGTGAGACCTGTTCCGGCTCCACGTAAGAAGCCTCCAGTGATGATCCATGGTCCGAAGCCTCCAGTGATGATCCATGGCACAAAGCCTCCAGTGATAATCCATGGCCCGGAGCCTCCAGTGATGATCCATGGCACAAAGCCTCCAGTGATGATCCATTGCGCGGAGCCTGCAGTGACGATCCATGGCACAGAGCCTGCAGCGACAGTCCCCAGTCCGGAACCTCCTGAGATGTCCCCCAGTCCGGAGCCTCCGGCGATATCCCCCAGTCCGGAGCCCCCGGCGACGTCCCCCAGTCCGGAGCCCCCGGCAGCGTCCCCCAGTCCGGAGCCCCCGGCAGCGTCCCCCAGTCCGGATCCCCCGGCGGCGTCCCCCAGTCCGGAGCCCCCGGTGGCGGTCTGCAGTCCGGAGTCTCCGGCGGCGGTCTGCAGTCCGGAGCCTTCGGCGATGATCCGCAGTCCAGAGCCTCCGGCGATGATCCACGGTCCGGTGACACAAAAGCGGAGGGATCAGCTGGCGGAGCGGGGGCTACGCCCCGAACCGGAGCCGCCTCCTATGCTGGCGGATAAGCAGGATTTTTTGTGACAGGGGGTTTTGTCAAGTTTATTTATGTCTATGTTGGTTCTAGTTTCTTTTTTCTATGTTGGGGGTTTTGTCTAGTTTATGTTTTTCTATGTGGGGTTCTAGTTCATGTATTTCTATGTTGTTGTTTTTTGGGATGATCTCCATTTAGAGGCAGCTGGTCATCGGTGTCTCTAATTAGGGATCATATTTAAGTTGTTGTTTTTCCCACTAGGTTTTGTGGGAGATTATTTTGAGGTAGTGTATGTTTCACCTCTTCGTCACGGTTTGTTATTTTGTTTAGTAGTTTATTTGTATGTCTTGCATAGTTTCACAGTTATAATAAAATGTGGAACGATACACACACTGCACCTTGGTCTCCTTCATCATAGGATAGATGTGATATCCATAGACTTACACAGTAATTATGACAACTTCTGGAGGATGTCCTCCAACCTGCCAGAGCTCTTGCAGCATGAACTGACATGTTGTCCACCCAAGCAAAGGATCAGAGGATGAATCTAGTACTGGAAGCATAAGCTACAGCTAGCTAGCACTGCAGTGCATAAAATGTGATGAGTAGTTGACTCAAAGAGAGAGAAAGACAATAGTTGAACAGTTTTAAACATACATTTACTTAAACATGAAAGAGAAGCAAGAGAGAGAAAGAGAGCTATATTTCATAGTATTTCTCTTCACTTTCACTAGTTTAGCCTACTTAAAAAAATGGCTCAAATAGAGAGTGATGCTATGTTAGCTAGCTGGTTATGGCTATTCAGCACTGGAACTCTTCCAAGTCAAGGTAAGCTTTTGGTTTTATTCATTTATTGCCACTGGGGCCCGCAAGTGTAACTGTGTACTGCATGATTGTAGCGGGTTTACTAACACGTTAATTCTAGTAGCTATGAATAGCTATGATGTTAGCTAGTATGGTGACATTAACAATGTAGGCTGTGTGTAGATGTTAGCGGTTATGGTATGAAGGTTTGGCTTGGGAATGTTTTTTCACCTGGTCACAGACAGCTGTTGATGTGCACTCAATTCCACAAGCGAAGGGAAAAGGTGAGAAGAGGAGATTGCATAGATGCGAGAAGGAATGCTACAAAGAGCAAAATTATATTGCTGTTTGTATGTGGCTGCTATAAATGACTATCGCCCCGTAGCACTCACTCTGTCATCATGAAGTGCTTTGAGAGACTAGTCAAGGATCATATCACCTCTAGCTTACCTGACACCTTAAACCCACTTCAATTCGCTTACTGCCCCAATAGGTCCACAGACGATGCAATCGCCATCGCACTGCACACTGACCTATCCCATCTGGGCAAGAGGAATACCTATGTAAGAATTCTGTTCATTGACCATAGCTCAGCATTAAACACTATAGTACCCTCCAAGCTCATCATTAAGCTTGAGGCCCTGGGTCTGAACCCCGCCCTGTGTAACTGGGTCCTGGACTTCCTGACAGGCCGCCCCCAGGTGGAGAAGGTAGGAAACAACACCTCCACTACCCTGATCCTCAAGGGTGTGTACTTAGCCTCCTCGTGTACTCCCTGTTTACCCATGACGCCTCCAACTCAATCATAAAGTTTGTAGATGACACAACAGTAGTAGGCCTGATTACCAACAATGACAAGACAGCCCACAGGGAGGAGGTGAAGGCCCTGAGAGTGTGGTGCCAGGAAAACAACCTCTTGTCAACAAATCAAAGGAGCTGATCGTGGACTTCAGGAAACAGTAGAGGGAGCACCCCTCTATCCACATCGACAAGACCGCAGTGGAGAAGGTGGAAATCTTCAAGTTCTTTGGCGTAAACATCACTGACAAACTGAAATGGTCCACCCACACAGACAGTGTGGTGAATAAGGCACAACAGCGCCTCTTCAACCTCAGGAGGCTGAAGAAATGTGGCTTTGCACCTAAAACCCTCACAAACTTATTCAGATGCACAATCGAGAGCATCCTGTCGGGCTGTATCACCGCCTGGTACGGCAACTGCTCCTCCCACAACCGCAAGGCTCTCCAGAGGGTAGTGAGGTCTGCACAACGCATCCCCAGGTGCAAACTACCTGCCCTCCAGGACACCTACACCACCCGATGTCACAGGAAGGCCAAAAAGATCATCAAGGACAACAACCACCCGAGCTACTGCCTGTTCACCCCGCTATCATCCAGAAGGCGAGGTCAGTACAGGTGCATCAAAGCTGGGACCGAGAGACTGAAAAACAGCTTCTATCTCAAGGCCATGAGACTGTTAAACAGCCATCACTAACATTGAGTGGCTGCTGCCAACATACTGACTCAAATCTCTAGCCACTTTAATAATTAAAAATTGGATGTAATAAATGTATCACTAGTCACTTTAAACAATGCCACTTTATATAATGTTTACATACCCTACATTACTTATCTCATATGTATATACTGTACTCTATACCATCTACTGCATCTTGCCTATGCCGTTCGGCCATCGCTCATCCATATATTTCTATGTACATATTCTTATTCATTCCTTACACTTGTGTGTATGAGGTAGTTGTTGTGAAATTGTTAGATATTACTGCATGGTCGGAACTAGAAGCACAAGCATTTCGCCACACTCACATTAACATCTGCTAATCATGTGTATGTGACCAATAAAATTTGATTTGATTTGATTTTGCCGCTCTGACTTTGTTCGTCCAAATATTTATATATTCTTAATTCCATTCCTTTTCTTTAGATTTGTGTATTGTTGTGAAATTGTTAAGTATTACTTGTTAGATATTACTGCACTGTTGGAGCTTGAAACACAAGCATTTCGCTACACCCGCAGTAACATCTGCTTAACACGTGTATGTTACCAATAACATTTGATTTGATTTGATGAAAGTGAACTGTGTTTGGCGTGTGATCAGGGGTGTATTGATTCCGCCGATTCTGTTGAAAAATGTTTCTTTAACGGAAGCAAACGGAACGAAACATGGATAAACATACCTGAATTTGTTTGGAACTGTTGGACTAATGATTACACCCTAGATCAGCTAGATGCAGGCAAGTGTGTGCAAGGCGGTATTGAATGTGTCAATGTCTGCCCCTTGATTTCTCTTCATTTTTCTCTTGACCTGTGCACCTACGTTGTAAACTTTAATTCATAGGCCAGGTTGTAGCAACCTCATGATGGGTACAGGGAAAATGTTAGTATCATGTAGTAGCCTAAACCTATCGATATTGCATTGAGCTGGGTGAATGGAATATGAATGACTGTCATACAATATGTTGTAATAGAAATAAGGTCATGCTCATAAAAAAAAAGCATCCTCTTAAACTTCACCGACCGCCACTGCTGTCCCCGCATAATTTATAAAGCAGAATCAAACTTATAAATCAAACAGTCATTTTGGAATCCCAATGTCACGGTATATGTACAGTATATGTAATTGGTAGGGCTGGAAGAAGCTGACCTATGGTATGACCTGTAATTCAAGTCTTACATTCAAGGTGCTGAGACTTACACCGTCTCAGCAATCATTAGGTAATTGACACATATGCACATGTAATAACCCAGGCGACACAGTTCAACCCTGTCAGTCACATTGGTGCCATGACTCAGATCGGGTCAGTTGATGCCAATCAGCTGTAATAGGTGATAGGTTTTGCACTAATGAGAGCATTGATGGGTGTACAGCATTGATGGGTGTTGTGGTATTAAAGTGGTGTTCAGAGAGAGACAATTTTAATGAAATTGGTCCAACATGCAGCTGAAACATGTGAGATCTGTTACAGAGCTATGAGTACATTTACATTTTAGTCATTTAGCAGACGCTCTTATCCAGAGCGACTTACAGTAGTGAATGCATACATTTCATACATTTTTTTCTCTGTACTGGTCCCCCATGGGAATCGAACCCACAACCCTGGCGTTGCAAACACCATGCTCTACCAACTGAGCCACACGGGACTACGTGTGAGACAGTTCTGAGTCATAGATCAGGGAAGATGTGTGAGACAGTTCTGTGTGGGAGAGAGAATAGCCAATCATTATAGACTTCTCTGTTCTAAAGCAAGGAGGAAATGTTTAAAACTCCCTTTCATACTCTAACTCTTTCTTTCTCTTTTTTTCTATCCCATCTCTCTATTCCTCAAATTTCCTTCTGTCTTATTCTATCCCCATCACTCTATTCCTCAATATCTTTGTTTTTCTCTCAATCAGGTACAGTGCTTTCAGAAAGTATTCATACCCCTTGACTTATTCCACATTTTGTTTTGTTTACAGCCTCAATTGAAAATTGATGACATGTATTTTTCTTCTCACCCATCTACACACAATACCCATAATGACAAAGTAGAAACATATGATACCCAGTGTAAATAACATACATATACAGTGTCTATGGAAGGTCTACACCCCCCTTGGATTTCTTCACACAGACACACACACACACTGAGACAAAGTGAAAAAACACACACACACACACACACAGACAAAGTGAAAACACACACAATGACAAAGTGAAAACATGTTTTTAGAAATGTTTGCAAATGTATTGAAAATGAAATACACAAATATACCATTTACATAAGTAAACGCTCCTGAGTCAGAATCCCATTTGGCAACGATTACAGCTTTGAGTCTTTCTGGGTAAGTCTCTAAGAGCTTTGCACACCTGGATTGTAAAATATTTGCACATTATTCTTTTTTAAATGATTCAAGCTCTGCCAAGTTGGTTGTTGATCATTACTAGACTGACATTTTCAAGTCTTGCCATAGATTTTCAAGCCGATATATGTCAAAACTGTAACTAGGCCACTCAGGAACATTCAATGTTATCTTGGTAAGCAATTCCAGTGTATATTTGGCCTTGTGTTTTAGGTTATTGTCCTGCTGTAAGGTGAATTTGTCTCCCAGTGTCTGTTGGAAAGCAGGCTGAACCAGGTTTTCCTCCAGGATTTTGCCTATGCTTAGCTCCATTCCATTTATTTTTATACCAAAGAACTTCCTAGTCCTTGCCAATGACAAGCATACCCATAACATGATGCAGCCACCATGCTTGAAAATATGAACAGTGTACTCAGTGATGTGTTGTGTTGAATTTTGCACCAAACATAACGCTTTGTATTCAGGACGTAAAGTAATTTTTTGCAGTTTTACTTCAGTGCAAACAGGATGCATGTTTTTGAATATTTTTATTCTGTACAGGCTTCCTTCTTTTCACTCTGTCATTTAGGATGGTACTGTGGAGTAACTACAATGTTGTTGATCCATTCTCACTTTTCTCTTAACCTAGTTAGGAAGGACACTTGTATCTTTGTAGTGACTGGGTGTATTGATACGCCATCCAAAGTGTCATTAATAACTTTATCATGCTCAAAGGGATATTCAATGTCTACTTTTTTGTTTTTATTTTTACCCATCTACAATAGGTGCCCTTCTTTGCGAGCCATTGGAAAACCTCTTTGGTCTTTTGGAGTTTAATCTGTGTTTGAAATTCACTGCTCGACAGGGACCTTACAGATAATTGTATGTGTGGGGTACAGAGATGAGGTAGTCATTCAAAAGTCATAGTAAACACTATTATCGCACATAGAGGGAGCCCATGCAACTCATTATGTGACTTGTTAAGCACATGTTTACTCCTGAACTTATTTAGGCTTGCCATAACAAAAGGGTTGAATACTTATTGACTCAAGACATTTCAGATTTTCATTTTTTATTAATTTGTAAATCTTTCTAAAAACATAATTCCACTTTTTATACCAAGTTGAATCCATTTTAATTTCAGGTTGTAACACAACAAAATGTGGAAAATGTCAAGGGGTGTGAATACTTTCTGAAGGCACTGTATCTCTAAATCTGTCTTTCTCTATGTTCCTTTATCCTTTCTATAATCCTTCGATCTGTCTCCGTCTCTCCCTCAAACTCTTGCCATAAGCCAGATGTTATTCTTTGTAAAATAATCAGCCATATGTCTGTTTCTAACATGTTCTGTAATGTATGTCGTGTACGTGAGTGCAAATATGAACCGTGTGTGCTTTGGCTTGCATCTTGGTTAATACTGATTTAATGATATTCAATTAAGTAATAACATGTGGATAGAGGTCTACTTTTCTCCCTCTCCAACCCCATTACTAGGCGATGGCTAGTTCCTCTCACTCAGAATAGGAGTGAAATACAGTGGATGTGTGAGTTATGTGGAGGGCTTATTAAACTGCACAACATTTACAGCAGTTTAATTCCGAATCGTTAATTTTCCTGATTTCTTGAGATATCTCTTGACACAAGCTTGATGAGAGAGTTGAAAGAGTCCAGAGGCGGGTCTGTCTGATTTAGAAAGTTGTGACTCAAAGTAAAGCTGAATCATATTATAATTTCATAGACACATTCATTAATACTATCCAGTATTAAGGTGTGTGAACCATGGTCACTGATGTTCAGCGCGGCTGACTAGAATATTCTCACGAATCAGAACACGTTTCATCTCTCTTATTGCATACGGATCCAGGAAAATCTCTGTTTCCTCAGGACCATCATGATAGACAGAATAAGCTGTAATGTAGTCTCAGGGAGTCAGGAAGCAGGTGCAGTTAGTGAGTTTAATGATAACAAACAAAACATGAAAAGCGTCTGACATGGAAACAAAAACAATACTACCTGATGACTGACAAAACAGAGTGCTAGATAAATGGTAAGTAATGAAGCTAGTAATGAAGTCCAGGTTTGACTGATGATAGGGCCCAGGTGTGCGTAATGATGGTTGCCAGGACTGATGGTTAGTAGACCGGTGACGTCGAGCACTGGAGCGGGAGTAGGTCCCTCCCGAGGACCTTGAACGGCCCCATAAACTCATCTTCTTACAGGGCAGGCAGAGCGGAAGGTTCCTGGTGGAGAGCCAGACGCAATCACCAGGATGGAACACGGGAGCCTCACTGCAGTGGCAATCCGTCTGCTCTTTCTGACGGTGGACGGCGCGCTGAAACCCAGCTCCTGGTTTATCCTCTCCACCTGCCGTTAGACTGAGGCCGGTACTCGGAAGTGAGGCTGACCGTGACCCCCTAGCTTCTCCATAAAGACCTTCCATACACATGATGTGAATTGGGGCCACGATCGGAGATGATATCCTCCGGAAGGCCATAGTGGCAGAAGACGTACTGGAACAGTGCCTCAGCGACCTGGATAGCGGTCGGGAGACCAGAGAGAGGGATGAAATGGCATGATTTAGAGAATCTGTCCCATATCACAAAAATGGTGATAAAACCATCAGAAGAGGGGAGATCAGTAACAAAATCAATGGACAGATGAGACCAGGGACGCTGAGGCATGGGAAGGGGAGAGTATCGTAGAGACAGAACAGGGCAGCGGCTTTGATGTATTTTTTACCTGGGTGATAAGTCAGTGTGAAATCGAATCTGGTGAAGAAAAGGGCCTACCTGGCTTGGCGCGGATTCAGTCACTTCGCTGTCCAAATGTACCCCAGGTTGGGTCCTGGGTGCCCTACAGCCAGTGCCTCCACTCCTCTAATGCCAACTTCACCGCCAGGAGCTCCCGATCGCCAACATCATAGTTCCTCTCTGCAGGAGACAGCTTTTTAGAGTACATGGATACAATTCCTGTGCATTACCTTGACGTTGGGACAGGACAGCCCCCACACCTACTTCTGAAGCGTCCACCTCCACCGCGAAGAGCAGCGTAGGATCTGTATGTTTGAGCAATGGGGCAGAGGTAAAAAGTCCCTTCAGTAGGCGGAAGGGTTCGTCAGCTGCAGGATTCCACCCCAACTTCCGGAGACCACACTTGAGGAGGGGCGATGGAGCTAAAGTTCTTATTGAATCAGCGGGTGGAAGTTGGCAAATCCCCAAAAATGCTGTAACCCCTTTATGGTGGTTGGGACTGGCCATGACCTGACAGCATCCACCTTCTTCTCATACATTATGACTCCTTGTTGGCAGATCTGGTAACCCAACATGGAGACATCCTCCTGAAGGAATTGGCATTTCTTCACTTTGACGTACAGGTGGTTGGCCAGGAGGGGGTTCCAGAAGTCCTCGGATGTGAGCGACGTGATCCTCCAAGGTAGTCGAGTAGACCAGGATGTCATCGATATACACGACCACCTGGCATCCAAGCATGTCCCGGAACACCTCGTTGACGAATGCCTGGAACACTGACAGAGCATTGGCTAATCCAAAAGGCATCACCAAGTACAAGTAGTGACCTGACATCGTTGTGAAGGCCGTCTTCCATTCATCCCCCTCCCAGATGTGGATCAAATTGTAGGCACTCCCCAGGTCCAACTTGGTAAAAAACTGGCCCCGCAGAGTTCTTTGATCGCGGCAGTCACCAACGGGAGAGGGTAGCGGTACTTCGTGGTAATGGAATTCAAATTTCTGTCATCGATGCACGGGCGCAATCCTCCGTCCTTCTTGGCCACGAAGAAGAAGCCTGCTGACGCAGGGGAGGTATGCATGCGAATCAAACCATGTTGTAGAGTCTCCTCGATGTAGTCCTCCATAGCCTTGGTTTCAGCCACCGACAGAGGGTAGATGCGGAGGCGTAGAGCCTGCAAGCAGGTCGATGGCACAGTCCCAGGGGCGATGAGATGGGAGACAGGTGGCGCTGGTCTTGAGGAAAAAACTTCCAAAGATCCTAGTATACCTCTGGGATGTTGGGCTGAAGCCCAACCACAGGACTCTCAACCGACGTGGAACCACAGGGAAAGGAAAAGCCGGTCTTGCAGCATTCGGGTGCCCAGTCGGTGATTTACATCCTCGGCCATGAGATGGTGGGGATGATCTTGTGTACGGGTGCACTGATGAAGAGGAAGGGAAGGCTTTCTTGATGTATGGATTCCACGGTGAGGGTGAGTGGTGCTGTGATGTATGTGATTGTCCTGGATCCTACTGGTTGACTATCCAGCGCTGATGATAGGGTGCAGGTGTGCATAATGATGGTTGCCAGGTATGCGTAAAGATGGGTTGCCAGGACCGGTGGTTAGTGGACAGGTGACGTGGAGCGCCGGAGCGGGAGAGCAGGAGTAGACATAACATAAGCTGTCTCTCATACACTGTTCTACTGTCCTCTTTGAACTTGACATCTTCCAGCTAGTGTCCAGTGAAAATCTAACTTTTAAAAGCTCATAATCTGTTAATTTAGACCCAAATAATGTTGTTGACTCATCCTATACTTGTATTTGTGGCCAAAGCATACATTTCACTCATATTGTAATTAATTATAGGTTAAATTTCAAAGAAATCTGGAAACACTGGACAGTTATTTAAACTCCTGTCCTGTGCTCCCCTCTCATCCTGTATGGGCCGTACTGTGTTCAGTGCAACCAGGGTGGTGTTGTGTCTAGGTCCAGCCCAAACAGCTGCAGGGTGGAGGGGTCTCTATGTTTACCATCTAACCCCCCTGTGGACATCACCTCTGGGTCTCCAACGTGATAGAAGAGCACCAACACCACCCTTCAACTCTTCCACCCATCCACTCATCGCAGCACAAGAATCGCAGACTGTCCCCAGACAGGACTTGTCACAATGACATTTGCTCCCACTCAGGGTGGGCCTATGAATCATGGTGTATCCAGAAGACAAGCAGCTTGTGGAGTTAAAAACCAGTGTAATGTAGAAGATGTCTTGTTTTGCTCATTGGTAGTGTTTGTTTGAAATAGTAGGGGTGTCACATTAATTGGTTGGAGAAGGGTGCTACTGGTGTCTTGGCAGTGAGCTTGTTCTCTGTGGAGACTATGAGACTTGTAGGGACCTCGACACAAGCCTCTGCTAGCTAAATAACTCAAATGCAATGAAAGTAGTGATGTCTTGCTTGTTTAAAAGGTTATTTGTTCAAACAAAGATAGATTGAATCATCCCTCAAAAACAAAAGATCTGTCTTCTGTCAATATTTCAAACATCATCGTGACACCTAGATTGATGTAGTATGCATTATTATCAGTACCAGGGAGGGTACAGAGGGTAAGGAGAGATATGTCTAAATTGAATGATATGGGTTTCTCTCACTCCCTCCACCTCTGACTGGACCATGAGGAAATGACACGCGCAGAGAGGAAATGAGTCGTATCTGATCTGAACGGACAGGGTTCCATAATTCCTCACAATCTGAGGAATGAGTCGTGCGTTTCAGACACAAGCCCAAATTGCCGTAAGTGGAGGCACAGACTCTCACTCTCAAGTAGACAAAGTGTCCAGACCGACACAAATATATTAGAATGGAGACTAACAAGCTTATTTCATTCAGCAAACCTGTCGCTCTATTTTTTACTTTTCTGTCTTCCGGTTCCCTTAACGTTCATGCTTTTCAAACAAGCATGACTGGTGATACGATCTTTCACTGAGTTTCCCTGTTGACAATAAACTCAGATAGACTTTAGAGTACACAATGTACAGCATTTAAATGTAAATTGACTAAGTATTCAGTTTGTCTCGTAACTTATTTGTCGCCATCTACAGTATTTAGTAAGAACAACAACTAGAGACCTGAACAGATTTAAGTGGGGTTGCTATAAGTTAGTCAAGCAATTCTCCCAGGCAAGATAAAGGTAACGGATGAGCCCGGAGTCAGACATAATATTGTGTGAGGTAAGTGTGTAAGTGTCTGTGATTAATGGCTCACGCCTCACAGACATGTTTGATTCAGTGAGTTCTGTGATCTGATCTGGGTCGGAATTTAATACACTCCCTTTTGAAACACATCCAACACAAATGTTGATTTGTCTGCATCATTACGTGTCAGAGGCACTCTTCAACACCCAGGAGAATTTTTTTTATGTGCTTTTGTATTTTGAAGTATTTAATTTGTCATATTTATACATTGACTTCTGTTCTTATCGCAGACTTGAGATGTATCACACAACCCAGCTATCCCTCCGTATGCTTGTCTTCTGACCCATGGGAGATAGGAACCCGGCCAAATTCACATGGAGCTACGAAACTCTGTACGCATACCCGTCTGGGATTGTCCTGAAACCACACCCAGGAAACTCTGTACGCATACCCGTCTGGGATTGTCCTGAAACCACACCCAGGAAACTCTGTACGCATACCCGTCTGGGATTGTCCTGAAACCACACCCAGGAAACTCTGTACGCATACCCGTCTGGGATTGTCCTGAAACCACACCCAGGAAACTCTGTACGCATACCCGTCTGGGATTGTCCTGAAACCACACCCAGGAAACTCTGTACGCATACCCGTCTGGGATTGTCCTGAAACCACACCCAGGAAACTCTGTACGCATACCCGTCTGGGATTGTCCTGAAACCACACCCAGGAAACTCTGTACGCATACCCGTCTGGGATTGTCCTGAAACCACACCCAGGAAACTCTGTACGCATACCCGTCTGGGATTGTCCTGAAACCACACCCAGGAAACTCTGTACGCATACCCGTCTGGGATTGTCCTGAAACCACACCCAGGAAACTCTGTACGCATACCCGTCTGGGATTGTCCTGAAACCACACCCAGGAAACTCTGTACGCATACCCGTCTGGGATTGTCCTGAAACCACACCCAGGAAACTCTGTACGCATACCCGTCTGGGATTGTCCTGAAACCACACCCAGGAAACTCTGTACGCATACCCGTCTGGGATTGTCCTGAAACCACACCCAGGAAACTCTGTACGCATACCCGTCTGGGATTGTCCTGAAACCACACCCAGGAAACTCTGTACGCATACCCGTCTGGGATTGTCCTGAAACCACACCCAGGAAACTCTGTACGCATACCCGTCTGGGATTGTCCTGAAACCACACCCAGGAAACTCTGTACGCATACCCGTCTGGGATTGTCCTGAAACCACACCCAGGAAAAAAACATCCCATTGCACACCCTTAAATTAAAAAAAAATGTTTCCCTCGCTTTTTCTCTATTTCTCCTTTTCCATCTCTCTCCCTCTTCATCTCTCCCTTATCCTTCTTTCAAGCCATCTCTTTTTCCATCCCTCTCCCTTTATCTCCCTTCTCTTCCCTTTTTCTCTACCTCTCATGCTGTCTCTTTCCCTCTATACATCAATCTCCCCCTCTCTCTCCAACCACGACATATTTACCTCCCCTGCACCTCTTCTGAAGAGATCTATTTCTTGGCGTGAGACAGTGATCTTTCAGAACATTTTGTCCAGCCGTGATACAAACGTTTCTCCAGCTCTTATGAGGAAACAGTGATTCTTCGAAAGCCAACAATATTAGTTTCTCGATTGTTTACACATTTTCTGAAAACATGCCTCATATTCTCAGAACTCTACACACAAATCAAAAAACACACACAATGAATGTAAAGTTTTGAAACTTTACATTCAAAACAATGTTATTTCTTATTAAAATGGTATTTTGTTTTCAAATGACACACACCAACCATCATATGAATAGACATTTATAAGAACCAGTTGAACACTGATGTGTTCAATGTAAAACACTATGATGAATGGAAAACACTTCTCCATTCATCATAATGACTTAGGCCTTTTTTTGGTTCAGTGTTGCCATTACTACAGACAGTACATACATAAGTGTGTTGTAAAATATTTGAGAATATTGTTTTTATACTCAGAACACACAAATACACGGTAACAAATATATTTTATTTTCCCACAAAAACAATGTACACAGTGTACATCCCATTCCCAACCAACACAAAGTTGCACATACAGTGGTCTACATACAAAACAGAATAATTGAATGTATACAGTTACAGTAAAAAAAAATGTTTTTAAAGAAATAAATAAAAACTATGCTGCATCCTCTCTTCTGTTGCGGTCTGGCCACAGCACCTCATCCACATCACAAGCAATGTTTTCCCTGGCCAAGCAGCGGGGGAAATATGGCCTAGCATGGCGATTCCAGCCATGAAAAGCATCAGCTGCTATATCTCCACATGCGTCTTCCATAGCTTGGAGAAGAGGTATACGCGTTTGTGGATTTCAGTCATACACTTTCCATCTCCAGGCAGAAAAAAATTGCTCAATAGGATTGCGGAATGGAGAATATGGAGGGAGAGAAACAACTAAAAAGCGTGGGTGGGCAGTGAACCAGTTACGAACCAGAGCAGCCCTGTGGAAACTTACGTTGTCCCAAATGACAACGTACCTGAGCTGCTCTGGGCAATCTACCTGATCTGGTGGAATGAGTGTGTTGTGTAGGGTGTCCAGGAATGTGATCAGATGTCCAGGAATGTGATCAGATGGGTGGTGTTGTAGGGGCCAAGGGTAGCATGGTGATGGATGACGCCGTGGTGGGTAATCGCTGCACACATTGTGATGTTCCCTCCATGCTGGCCAGGGACTTGAACAATGGCACGCTGGCCGAGGATATTCCTTCCCCTCTTTTGTCTTTTTGTGAGGTTGAATCCAACCTCATCAATGAAGATGAACTGGTGCTCTACTGCAGCCACCTCTAGCTCAAGGACTCTCTGAAACACACATGACAATATCAGAAATAAACATGGAGTGGTCACTATTGTGAAGCACAATCATTATGATTACAATACTAAAATATGTATAATTTATACAGTGTTGAGTGTATGCATCAATTGTGGGATTGTATAGGACTCACTTGCACATAGTTATATCGCAATTCTTTGACTCTTTCTGAATTGCGTTCAAATGGCACCCTGTAGACCTGCTTCATCCTGAGATTATTTCTGCACAAGACACGGTCCAGTGTTGATAAGCTTACCCTATCAATATTTTGAAATCTCATTGTTTTCTATTATTTTTCTTTGTATTTGCCGTAATGTTATGCCGTTATTTTCTAGGACCATGTTCATGATTTCAGTTTCCTGTTCAGGAGACAGAACACGTTCCCGACCACCTTGTGTTGGTAATCTTTCAGTTCTGCCAAACAAATAGTAAATACTGTAAATACAAAGTAGGAATACATTTCCCAAATACTTGAAACACTATTTTTAGTCGTACAGAACAGTCCACAGGCAATACTGTACTACTGTACTCATTGAGTACTGTATTGATATGCAGTACTGCAATTTTCTAGTGAGAGTAGATTTCTTACCTATTCTCATTTCGGAATGTCCGGATGATGGATGCTACAGTGTACCTGCTCAAATTTGGCTGTACTCTTTGCCCAGCCTCCCTCATTGTTAGACCATGGTTGACCACATGATCAACCAAAGTGGCTCGGATCTCATCAAAGATTACGGTCCTCGTCCTCTTACTCTTACTCCTCTGGCTCTGCCTCTGTTTCCAATGTTGGCATCCATTGCTTCCAAACAGAAGCGCTCACCTGTTGCCCTTTTATGCTAAATCTCTGATTGCTAATTGTAAAACTGTGTGACGGGTGTTTGCCCATGTGATGAGTCAGTATGCATATTTGAATGGCAGTGTGTTCATTGTGAAAACAAGAGATTTTCTGCATGAAAATTGTGCCAAATGCAAAGAAATGTGTGTAGTGTTTTGAAAAAAGTGTGTTTTAGAACTGCAATTTGAGTGTAAAGCAGGAATTGTGCTTGTAGTTTAGCAGAATTGGTTCAGGGGGTTGGTGCATGAGTTACATGTTGTGGTCATTGTGTCTCAAGTACCAGTATTTGTGTGTAAACAATTGAGAAAAACTGTAATTTGAAAGCCATCCAAGAATGAAAAGAGAGGGAGACAATTATAGTAGTAATTATATCTTTTTAAAGCAGCACCATGGTAGACTAATATAAAAATCAATTACTTGTTCCGTGGTGACTCACTTAATTGTTTGCATACAGACCTCTTACCTTAGACCTGAAAACACTCAATACACTATAAGAAGTGTTAGGACATTCCTAATTATTCTAAGTTTGATCTTTCACCTGAACCTATCAAACTAAGATGTGTACATCATCACTGAAATTTGCAAATTTTCATAGAAAGACATCTCTATTAGACTAATGGGAATGAAACCAGTCTTGGAATCAATAGTTTGTGTGGCTCATCATCGCGTGACAGGGACTATAGAAACACAAAGACCTATCAGCAAGCTCGTCACTGACATCATCAACTTCTCACGATGCCCCTCTCCTTGTCTGAGGGAAACCAGCTACTGCTGACCTTTACGATCACAGGGGGAGAGGGTGTCACAATTAGTCACCCTGCATTGCTATTGACGCTATCGTTCATACACACACACACACACACACACACACACACACACACACACACACACACACACACACACACACACACACACACACACACACACACACACACATTATTACAAAGTGAAAACATGTTTTTATTTCCATAAGTATTCACACCCCTGAGTCAATACATGTTGGAATCACCTTTGGCAACGATTACAGATGTGAGTCTTTCTGGGTAAGCCTTTAAGTGCTTTGCACACTTGGATTGTACAGTATTTGCACATTATTCTTTTTTTAATTCTTCAAGCTCTGCCAAGTTGGTTGTTGATCATTGTAAAACAGTCATTTTCAAGTCTTACCATAGATTTTCAAGACGATTTATGTCAAAACTGTAACTAGGCCACTCAGGAACACTCAATGTCATCTTGGTAAGCAAATCCAGTGTATATTTGGCCTTGTGTTTTAGGTTATTATCCTGCTGTGAGGTGAATTTGTCTCCCAGTGTTTGTTGGAAAGCAGACTGAACCAGGTTTTCCTCCAGGATTTTGCCTGTGCTTAGCTCCATTCTGTTTATTTTTATCCCAGAAATCTCCCTAGTCCTTGCTGATGACAAGCATACCCATAACATGATGCAGCCACCACCATGCTTGAAAATACATGTATGAACAGTGTACTTAGTGATGTGTTGTGTGTATTTGCGCCAAACATAACACTTTGTATTTAGGACATCAAGTTCATTTTTTGCAGTTTTATTTAGTGCCTTATTGCAAACAGGATGCATGTTTTGGAATATTTTTATTCTGTAAAGTTTTCCTTCTTTTAACTCTGTCATTTAGGTTAGTATTGTGGAGTAACTACAATGTTGTTGATCCATCCTCAGTTTTCACCTATCACAGCCATTAACCTCTGTAACTGTTTTAAAGTCACCAATGACCTCATGAGCGGTTTTCTTCCTCTCCGGCAACTGAGTTAAGAAGGACACTTGTGTCTTTGTAGTGACTGGGTGTATTGATACACCACCCAAAGTGTGATTAATATTCAACGGAATATTCAATGTCTGCTTTTTTGTTTTTACCCATCTACAATAGGTGCCCTTTGCGAGCCATTGGAAAACCTCCCTGGTCTTTGGAGTTTAGTCTGTGTTTGAAATTCACTGCTCGACAGGGACCTTACAGATAATTGTATGTGTGGGGTACAGAGATGAGCTAGTCATTCAAAAATCATGGTAAACATTATTGTTGCACAAATAGTGAGTCCATGCAACTTATTATGTGACTTGGTAAGCACATTTTTACTCCTAAACTTATTTAGGCTTGCCATAACAAAAGGGTTGAATACTTATTGACTCAAGACATTTCAGATTTAAATTTTTTATTAATTTGTAAAACTTCATGTAAAAACATAATTCCACTTTGACATTATGGAGTATTGTGTGTAGGCCAGTGACATAAAATATCACATTTTATGCATTTTAAATTCAGGCTGTAACACAACAAATTGTAGAAAATGTCAAGGGGTGTGAATACTTTCTGAAGGCACTGTTTCTCTAAATCTGTCTTTCTCTATGTTCCTTTATCCTTTCTATAATCCTTCAACCAGCTACTGCTGACCTTTAGGATCACAGGGGAGAGAGGGGAGAGAGTGTCACAATTAATCACCCCGCAATGCCATTGACGCTATTGTTCACACACACACACTCACACACTCACACACAGACAAACACAAGTGGAAGTGTGAAAGGTTAAGGACATGAAGCGTTTTAAAGTGGGCCGGCTCTTGCAGCAAAGGAAGGATAGGGTGCTAATGTTCTCACCTGATAATAGGTGTGTTAAGACTCAGTGATCGACTGACATGAGGATTATTGTGGTGGGTTCTACTGATGTTTATTCATATTGTCAGGAACCAACTTTGATCAAAGCTATTATTGATGATCTCTGGGGTTAGTGTTGATGTTGGTCATATCAGAGTCACAATGTGTTGTACTGTAGATCCTGCTATGATGTGCTTATTTTTACCTGAAGAATACTGCATTATACACTGAGTGTACAACACATTAGGAACACCCTCGTCGGGGCATAGACTCTACAAGGTGTCGAAAGCGTTCCACAACGATGCTGGCCAATGTTGACTCTAATGCTTCCCACATTTCAAATCAAATCAAATTGTATTGGTCACATACACATATTTAGCAGATGTTATTGCGGGTGTAGCGAAATGCTTGTGTTCCTACTGTAGCTCCAACAGTGCAGTAGTATCTAACAATTCACAACAATACACACAAATCTAAAAGTAAAAGAATGGAATTAAGAAATATACAAATATTAAGACCAGCAATGTCGGAGTGGCATTGACTAAAATACAGTAGAATATAATACAGTATATGCATATGAAATGAGTAAAACAGTATGTAAGCATGATTAAAGTGACCAGTGATTCCATCTCTTTGTACAAAGGACAGCAGCCTCTAAGGTGCAGGGTTGAGTAACTGGGTGATAGCCGGCTAGTGAAGGCTATTTAACAGTCTGATGGCCTTGAGATAGAAGCTGTTTTTCAGTCTCTCGGTCCCAGCTTTGATGCACCTGTACTGCCCTCTCCTTCTGAATGATAGGGGGTGAACAGGCCGTGGATCGGGTGGTTGTTGTCCTTGATGATATTTTTTGGCCTTCCTGTGACATCAGGTGCTGTAGGTGTCGTGGAGGGCAGACAGTGTGCCCCCGGTGACGCGTTGGGCAGACCGTACCACCCTCTGGAGAGCCCTGCCATTGCAGGTGGTGCAGTTGCTGTACTAGGCGGTGATCCAGCCCGGCAAGATGCTCTCAATTGTGCATCTGTAAAAGTTTGTGAGGGTCTTAGGGGCCAAGCCACATTTCTTCAGCCTCCTGAGGTTGAAGAGGTGCTGTTGTGCCTTAACCACACTGTCTGTGTGGGTGGACCATTTCAGATTGTGTATGCCGAGGAACCTGAAGCTTTTCACCTTCTCCACTGCGGTCCCGTCGATGTGGATAGGGGAGTGCTGAAGTCCACAATCAGCTCCTTCGTTTTGTTGACATTGAGGGAGAGGTTATTTTCCTGGCACCATTCCGCCAGGGCCGTCACCTCCTCCCTGGAGGCTGTCTCGTCATTGTTGGTAATCAAGCCTACTACTGTTGTGTCGTCTGCAAACTTAATGATTGAGTTGGAGGCGTGCATAGCGACGTGCTCATGGGGGAATAAGAAGTACAGGAGGGGGCTGAGCACGCACCCTTGTGGGACCCTGTGTTGAGGATCAGCGTAGTAGAGGTGTTGTTTCCTAACTTCACCATCTGGGGGCGGCCCATCAGGAAGTCCAAGACCCAGTTGCACAGTGCAGGGTTCAGACCCAGGGCCCCGAGCTTAATGATGAGCCTGGGGGATACTATGGTGTTGAAGGCTGAGCTACAGTCAATAAACAGCATTCTTACATAGGTATTTCTCTTGTCCAGATGGGATAGGGCAGTGCGATGGCGATTGCATCATCTGTGGATCTATTGGGGCGGTATGCAAATTGACGTGGGTCTAAGGTGTCAGACAAGGCAGAGGTGATATAATCCTTAACTAGCCTCTTAAAATGCACTTCATGCTGACAGAAGTGAGTGCTACGGGACTATAGTAATTTAGTTCAGTTACCTTTGCTTTCTTGGATACAGGAACAATGGTGGACATCATTTACATTTACATTTTAGTCATTTAGCAGACGCTCTTATCCAGAGCGACTTACAGTAGTGAATACATACATTTCATTTTCATTTCATGCATTTGTATTTATTTATTTATTTTTGCACTGGCCCCCCGTGGGAATCGAACCCACAACCCTGGCGTTGCACACACCATGCTGGCATTGCAAACACCATGCTCTACCAACTGAGCCACAGGGAAGGCATCAGTGGGGACAGCAAACTGAGATAGGGAGAGATTAAATATGTCCGTAAACACTCCAGCCAGCTGGTCTGCGTATGTTCTGAGGACCCGGCTAGGGATGTGTCATGTTGGCTAGATGTTGGCTAGATTTTGGCTAGATGTACTTTGGGCGGTGGACCAATCTTGATAGACATGAGAAACTTTTGAGTGTAAAAAACCCAGCAGCATTGGAGTTCTTGACACAAACCGGTGCGCCTGGCACCTACTACCATGCTCTGTTCAAAGGCACTTAAATCTTTTGTCTTGCCCATTCACCCTCTGAATGGCACACGTCTCTGTCTCAAGGCTTAAAATCCTTCCTTAAGCTGTCTCCTCCCCTTCATCTACACTGATTGAAGTGGATTTAACAAGTGACATCAATAACGGATCATAGCTTTCACCTGGATTCACCTGGTTAGTTTATGTCATGGAAAGAGCAGGTGTTCATCATGTTTTGTACACTCAGTGTATATATATAAATGTAATATTCTCAACATTCCCCAAACTAATGGATAATAAGAGGTCCCCATCACCATACATCACCAATGAATCTCTCTTCTCCAATGTATCAGAAATCAAGGTAAGACCCAGATGCAGACACGTCAAATTGACAATGGTTTAATATTCCAACAGGGGCAGGCAATAGACAGGTCAAGGCAGGCAGGGGTCAGTAAACCAGAGGTGGGGCAACGGTACCGGACGGCAGGCAGAGTGGTCGGATAGGCGGGCTCAGAGTCAGGACAGGCAAGGGTCAAAACCAGGAGGGTGAGAAAAGTGAGACTGGGAAAAGCAGGAGCTGAGAACAAAAATGCAGGTTGACCTGACAAACAAGATGAACTGGCAACGGACAAACAGAGAACACAGATATAAATACACAGAGGATAATGGGGAAGATGGGCGACACCTGGAGGGGGGTGGAGACAATCACAAGGACAGGTAAAACAGATCAGGGTGTGACACAATGCTTTCATAGATCAGAACATAACCACTCTTAAACATGGGACAAGACCTATATTCCAGATTGATAGAGTCCAAGAAAGTGAGTCACTGATTTAAAATGGTCAAGCCTCATTCCCATGTTATGATCTAGTATATGGAAGCGATTGAGGAGAGGGATTCATTTATAGATATTGATGATGGGTGGTGATGAGGACCTCTTATTGTTCAATATCTACAAATGAATCCCTCTCTTGCAATGTGTTCATACACTAGAATATAATTACTCTTAAACATGGGGAATGAGGCCTGACCTATACTCCCAAATGATATAGTCATAGAAAGTGAGTCACTGTGCGTGTGTGGGTGTGTGTATGTATATATGTACAGTACCAGGAAAAAGTTTGGACACACCTACACATTCAAGGGTTTTTCTATATTTTTACTATTTTCTACATTGTAGAATAATAGTGAAGAAATAAAAACTATGAAATAACACATATGGAATCATGTAGTAACCAAAAAAGTGTTAAGCAAATCAAAATATTTTTACATTTACATTTACGTCATTTAGCAGACGCTCTTATCCAGAGCGACTTACAAATTGGTGCATTCACCTTGAGGTTCTTCAAAGTAGCCACCCTTTGCCTTGGTGACAGCTTTGCACACTCTTGGCATTCTCTCAACCAGCTTCATGAGGTAGTCACCTGGAATGCATTTCAATTAACAGGTAGGTGTGCCTTGTTAAAAGTCAATTTGTGGAATTTCTTTCCTTCTTATGCGTTTGAGCCAATCAGTTGTGTTGTGACAAGGTAGGGGTGGTGTACAGAATATAGCCCTATTTGGTTAAAGACCAAGTCCATATTATGGCAAGAACAGCTCAAATAAGCAAAGAAAAACAACAGTCCATCATTACTTTAAGACATGAAGGTCAGTCAAAGTTTCTTCATGTGCAGTTGCAAAAAACATCAAATACAGATTTAAAAACAGCCACATTTGTGAAATTGTTTATGCGATATGTGGTTGTGTGAGGCTTGGTGCTCACGGAATTAGTAGGCTATTAAACAGACACTCAGATCCTACTTCTGTTGCCTGTTTGTCCTATTTCTGTACATATACAGTACCAGTCAAAAATTTGGACACACCTACTTATTCGAGGGTTTTATTTTTTTAAATGTTCTACATTGTAGAATAATAGTGAAGACATAAACTATGAAATAACACAGGGAATTCTGTAGTAACCAGAAAAGTGTTAGCGGTGGTATACAGAAGATTGTTTGGGAAAAGACCAAGTCCATATTATGGCAAGATCAGCTCAAATAAGCAAAGAGAAACGACAGTCCATCATTACTTTAAGACATGAAGGTCATTCAAAGTTTCTTCCGGTGCTGTCTCAAAAACCATCAAGTGCTATGATGAAGCTGGCTCTCATGAGGACCGCCACAGGAAAGGAAGACCCAGAGTTACCTCTGTTGCAAAGGATAAGTTAATTAGTTACCAGCCTCAGAAATTGCAGCCCAAGTAAATGCTTCACAGAGTTCAAGTAACAGACACATCTCAACATCAACTGTTCAGAGGAGACTGCGTGAATCAGGCCTTCATAGTCGAGTTGCAGAAAATAAACTACTACTAAAGGACACCAATAAGAAGAGACATGCTCGGGTCAAGAAACATGAGTAATGGACATTAGACCGGTGGAAATCTGTCCTTTGGTTGGATGAGTCCAAATTTGAGATTTTTGGTTCCAACCTCCTTGTCTTTGTGAGATGCAGAGTAAGTGAACGGATGATCTCCGCATCTGTAGTTCCCACCGTGAAACATCGAGGAAGAGGTGTGATGTTGTGGGGGGGCTTTGCTGGTGACACTGTCTGTGATTTATTTAGAATTTAAGGCACGCAACCAGCATGGCTACCACAGCATTCTGAAGTGATACGCCATCCCATCTGGTTTGTGCTTAGCCTGACTATCATTTGTTTTTCAACAGGACATTGACCCAACACACCTCCAGGCTGTGTAAAGGCTATTTGACCAAGAAGGAGAGTGATGGAGTGTTGCATCAGATGACCTGGCCTCCACAATCGCCCGACCTCAACCAAACTGAGATGGTTTGGGATTAGTTGGACCGCAGAGTGAAGGAAAAGCAGCCAACAAATGCTTAGCATATGTGAGGACTACTTCAAGACTGTTGGAAAAGCATTCCAGGTGAAGCTGGTTGACAGAATGCCAAGAGTGTGCAAAGCTGTCACCAAGGCAAAGGGTGGCTACTTTGAAGAATCTAAGCTATAAAATATATTTTATTTTGTTTAACACTTTTTTGGTTACTACAGTGATTCATCCTTCAAAAGTTGTGTCATACTGCGGCACACCTTGCGTGTTGCCGCATAATTCATTTAATTGTCAGCCATTTCTTCTGTTACTGCAAGTTATTGCTAGTTGAACCACCAGAGGGCATCTTTGAGAAGCATTTGATAGTATTCCGTATTGGCATTACCAGAGAATTTAAAACCTTTTTTGTAATAACATACTATATGGGATTGATTTTAAGAAATTTGTCTTAATTAATTTGATTAATATTATTGTTTCTATTCAGAGAAAAACGTTTCCGTTTTGATGTAATGGAAAAATGCCACTGTACACATGACGGTTGGGAGTAGGCTACAGGATTGGAGGATTCTAAATTGTTTGCCTTCATTAGACAACTTTGTTACAATATTTCTGTGAATTAGTGATATTTATTCCCATAGTAATTTGTTATGGATCCATAACTAAATCAACATCTGCATTTTGAAAGAGTATTTTCTTATCATTATTTTATTATCGAAAGGTATTTATTTGTTTATTAGGCTACTGTGCAGTCTAGAATACATACTGTAGTAAGCATGGGAAAGTGCCTAATTCCTTACATAAGGGAGAGCAGGCCATGTCTGTACTACAGAATGTGGGGCACGCAGGAGCCCGATGTTATTTCATAGTTGTGATGTCTTCACTATTATTATACAATGTATAACATTTTAAAAATAAAAACAAATCCTGGAATGACTAGGTGTGTCCAAACTTTTAACTGGTACTTAAAATTAATTTCATTAATACTATGGTGTTTCTATTCCATGAAAAATGAAAAACCCTCTGGATTTCCATTAGGATGGAACAGAAAATATGGCGCTGTACAACGTGACACTCATAAATGCAGTGTTGTCAGTTTGTAAATTCAGACCATTTCGCTCTCGGAACGCACACTGGACGTTCGGCCCGAGGAGTAGGGTTGACTTGAACGTTCTGGCCTTACAACGGCAGTCAAGCACCCAAGCTAACGTTGGCTAGCTTGCTAGTTACGTCCAGACACAAATGAAACCACTCTGACCATTTTACTCACCCTAGCAGAGCTGGTAAGGCAGTTTTCGTGCTAACCAGAGCGTTGGTGAATGTAACCGTTGTCATGACGTTGGCCTGTGGGTAAGGTTTATGACCCCCCCCATAAATACCTTCTCCCTTCCCCTCTCTCTCTGACCCTACTGAAGGACTGGAATAGCCTGTGTTAAATATAGAGAGTCTGGGAACATCAAACAAATGGGGAAAGGAACCATCTTTTGTTAATAAAACCAGTTGGAAATATGCTTGATAACGTAATGAGTATGTATGTCAGTTCATTGTTATCTGAGACATTATGATTGATGGCAGGACAACATAAACTGTACCGGAGAAAGTATACACCCTCTAGTTATCAGAGTCACATGGAATTGTTATGCAATTGAAATGTTTGATATTGAAATTGTTTGTTAGGAGATTAAATGTAATTTTAGCTTCCAAATGAGAGAATTGGGTTTTCATAGGGAAAGTGCCCTGCCGATCAGTGGCCAACCCTGTGAAGAGACATGGGGTTATAAACGATGAAACCCCTCCTTTCCCCTCTCCACTATATAAGTCTTTGACGAAAAGACATTCCGTGTTCCAGTACGAGAGGTCTGCAGCCTCGACGTTATAAGGACAGACATGTTAACTAAACCATATCAAGAACAGAACTAAGCCAACCTCGGCGTGAGCTATGGTATGAACTGGTATGAACTTTGAGCTTATTCACTACAGAAGTGATACTTCCTAGCCGTTGAGTTAGCCGCTGCTAACGTGGGCTAGGAAAGGACGGACGACGGATCCAGTCTAACAACCAGACGAAGATACCACCACCATTGACATTCTTCCACTACACAACAGGAAGATCTGTTGGCCAACCACGGCCAGCATCTACGACCAATCTACCGAAGCGCAGCTCAGAGTAAATATTTATTGCATTTTCCTTTTCCAAATGGGCGGTAATTTAGAATGCATAAGATAATGTATTTACGATAGCATAGCTGCTGTTTCTGTGTTCCTAAATCTTCCCGCTCTTTCATTCAAGCCCAACCCTCTTTTCCTTTGTGTAACCAGCCATGATACAGGCTCAGTCCACCAGGACGTTTTCTGTATGACATCATATGAATTCTGTGTATTTGTAATTCTGTGTGATTAGTTAGGTATTTAGTAAATAAATAATTAAACCCAATTTTGTATTGCTGATTCAACTTGTTAGCCAGGGTTCGTGAAGATAACCAAGAATTTATAACTTTCATGATGAGATTGAAAATAAGATAAGATTGACTGCTATCGATGTAAAATATTACTAAGTATTTTAAGAGTTTATTCAGAAGATAACAGCTCTATAAACGTTCTTCTGTGGTGCCCCGACTTTCTAGTTAATTACATTTACATGATTAGCTTAATCAGGTAATATTAATTACAGAGAAATAATTTTATAAGTTAGCATGTCATATCACTTAATCCGGCATAGCCAAAGACACGACATAATGGTGCCCCCTGTGAGGAATCTAAAATAGGATGAAGCTTTCATTTTGATTCAGCCTATATAAAATTGAAAAGCAGATTACATAATATACCAAGTATTTTATATACATTATGGGAATTGTAGATCGGAATTATTGGTGCGTGTGTGTTCTGGAGAATCGCCTCAGTGTTGTGCTCTGAGGTAGTCAGTGGGTAGCATACCCTATACAGTTCTGTATGAGGGCTGATAAAGCTATCTGATAAATAGCGCGTTTGGCCAAACGCTGGGCTATTTCTGCCTCGCGCGTTTCAGACGCGTGTTGGCTAGGTCATTATTAATTTCTCGAGCGAGGACAAAGACCCAGCCGATTGAAATTTAGGAGAGATTAGCTTGACCAGTTTATAAGTATCTCTCTGTCTGTCTCTCGCGTTTCGATGCGAGGAGACCACGGTGCATTTTGTTGTTTACCGCAAGTTCCGGTTAAAACATCGTCAAATATCGCCGAAAAGGGTTTGAACATAATACGTTATAAGTAAAACCTTTCCCTTGCCAAGGGAATCCTATGTGAGCATTTTTCAGGCATCAAGTAGCATTAGCTTGCTCGAGATGCTAAGCTAACAAAAGAGAAAACAGCCATTTTGTTTGTGCCACATTGTAATTCATCCGACTTGCGGAACGAAAGACCTGCCCTGGGTACTTCCGTTGATTTCAACGTGTGCCAGCAGACTCCCCTATGAGAGTCACCAGTACTTTCCTTCAAATAATTAGTCAGGTGACACTCAAGTCGTTACTCATGATATCCAGACGGATATCGATGTCTTATTCAATTGAACTAATAAGTGAAATTGCCAGATTTACGTTCTCAAGTGGATTTTTTTTTTTAAATATCCAAATTGATGAGTTTTCTAAATGAGACATTGTAATCTTTTTTCCACATTAACCTAGATGAATAAACCTCTAAGGTTAATTCAAGTTTAAATCCCAAATAGCCTATACAGGTTTGATTTATCATTAAAATTGATCAATCAGTAAAATTTGGTTTTTGCAAAACCCATTCAGTAATCCAGTACTGACAGAAGTCCCGCCCCAGCGGGAATCCCATGTGGCTTCGGCCCAAGGAAGAAGTGTACCATAGTGGGAAGTGTTTCCAACATTTAATCTACTGTTTACACTTATGATATCCAATCAATGGAAATGGTAGGGATTATCATCTCATTCAATTTAATAAGTTAAATTGTTGAACAAACCTTAATGTTCTTCCAATCAAATGAGACACTTTTAAAACTTCTCATATTAACCTGGATGAAGCAACCTCTAAGGTTAATTCAAGTTTAATACCCAGATAGCCTACCCAGGTAGGATTAATCATTGGCATTGATTAATTCATTCAATTTGCTTTTGCAAAATCATTCACATCCAACTTCCACATTACTGGTACAGTACTGATGGGTCGTCAACATCTATAAATAGATTAAACTTGTCTTTGCAGCTTCCAATGAATTCCAAACCCAAACATTGAAAAAAAAAAAAATAGGAACATTCTTCCTCTAAATTTTTCTAATAATGTGCAAGCTACCAAAGGAGGTGGTCACCACTCCTCCACTAATTAGTGAACCTCCACCCATAAAAGGATTGATCTCTGACCTCAGCAGCGATACCAACCCTAATTATGCCATTAGTGAAAAATCAGCCGAAATTGCGAACGCTGTCCAAAATCAACCATCAAACACAGGCTTTGTGACGGTTCTCTCCACTTTAGCACTTATGTATCGCCATCAAAGGTTGGCATCGATCCAATACCACAGTGCACAGCTGAAGCACGTGCAAGACATGGCTAACATGAGGGCACAGGTGGAGAGAACTGAGCAACTATTGACAAAAGCAGGAAATGGAAACATTCTGCTAGTCGAGGAACTGCGTTTGAAATCGGAACAATTAAAAGTAATTGCAAATACTTATGACGATGAACGAGCACAAGCTCTTCAACAAAATCATAGGCTACAGGAACAACTCAATTTAGCTAAAACTAAATACGATGATGTCCACGCCAAACTAGATAAATCTGAAGAGTTATCTACAAACAGGAGCGCTCAACTTGACAACATGCATGCTGTTTTGTTGAATGTTACTCAAAATAACACGGTGCTCCTCAAAGCGCTGCAGACCAAAGACGATCAGTTAATGAACACAGTGACAAAGTTGGATGATAAATCAGCAGAACTTATTGAAGTTGCTGACCAATTGAATGATGAGAGAACTCAGGTGATGAGGATGGAAATATTGATTTCTAAGCAAGCAGAGGAAATCTCATCACTGAATCTCTCGCTCCGTACTCGAGACCTCTATCTGCAAACCATGACAGATAAGTTTGAGACCGAAAGGAGCAGGTGTGACACTCACGTGTCCAAAATTGGTACTCTAAGCGCTCAAGTGGACTCTGCAATGCAGCAGAAGACCACCCTTAGGTACCAGCTGGAGGAAGTCCAGAATGGGCACGCTCTACAGCATGACTACCCATCCAAGCAACCGGAGTCCGGTACTCAAAGGAGTGAAGACGATAGGTTTCAGACATTGCATCCATCATGTGTCCCTCAGTCTTCTCCTCTTGGCCATTCGGCACTGAGTAATATGGAGCCTCTTGGCCAACAAAGCCAAAGCTTGGCTTCTCCTCTTGGCCTTTCGGCCCCAATTTCTCCACAGGATGAAGCCAACCCTCTCCGCCCGCTTGGCGCGGAATACCTTGACAAACTCGTCAAGAATTTCCCCACCTTTGACCCCGTTCCAGGTCAGCCAAACGATACTGAGACGTTCCTAGCTGACATAGAGGACGCGTTGGGTGGCTACCCGAACGCTACGGGTTCTGACAGGGTTTACCTGTTGAAGCGAACGTCGAATAGACACGTGACGAGGTTCATTCGCCTACAACAGCAACACGTGCTAAATGACTACGCTAAACTTGCCACAGCTTTGAAATTAGAATTCAGTGGTTCTGCGACTCGCAAACACGATAGCTCACTGGCTAACACGGTCAAACAAGCTCGAAACGAACACCCACAAGCTTTCTATCATAGGCTTCGTTCAGCTTACTTTGGCCTACTCACGGAAACAGGAATGGAAGAGCTGTTACCATTCAAACAAATGTTTCTGTCGAACATGTATCCCACCTTCATTACCTACTTGGGCCCTGCAGCCCACGTTGGCTTGCCTATCTTACAACTCAGAGAGCTTGCAAGCACAGCTTTTGAGGCATCAAAAGCTCGCAACGCTAAGAGCCCTGACCACTCGGTTTTGAAGTTTGACCAGGAGCACTCACTCCAGTTAGAGGGTGCATTATCAGGTATTGGAGCGTCGAGAGCTGACGCACAACAACAGTTTCTACCACGAAACCATGATTCCAATAACCGCCGCGGTCGAAATAACTGTAAAGTACGTCGCCTTCAAAACGACTACCGCTACAATCGACCTGTTCGCTACGTTCCTGTACCCAACCCACACAAAGTGTCAGAACACAAGGGTAACAAAGGGTTGAAGGACGATCAAAACGTAGACCAATGTTCTCCAGAAGTCCCACTACGGGAAGAACTAAAGCGAGAACAATTTGAGAAAAGGGTAAAAGATAAGTCACAAGGACTAGACGGGGAATTACCGGACACCAGGTCCGCAGGAATTAACACCCATAGCAAGGACGTTAAAGTTCAAATTTCTCCCGCTCTCATTCAAGACCCTATCCAGGGCCCGCTTGATCAAGAAACAAGCCCCCGGGCTCGGTCTATAGACTCCGATACAAAAGTTGCGAAGGTAAAGGTCAAACGCTTAGTTAAAGCCAAGCCCACTCAAAATCGGAAAAGTCAATCTGCTTCCATCTTGAACAGACATGGCACATCACGTCGTTGCGAACGACCACTCCACTTTGTGGGGAATAACCACGAACCACTAACCACGAATCTAAACGGCCATACCTGGAAACAGTCCTGGAGGACTGCTTAGCTTGTCATGCGCTAATTGATTCGGGTGCGACAATATCACTCATCTCTCAAACATTGTTTGATGATCTCAAAAGGGCTTTGAAGCCAACTAAACGTTGGTTAAAAGTGGAACGATGCGACACTACACTTCGAGGGGTCACTCAGACTACCTCGCCTCTCACATTGAGAGTCATGCTGAAACTACACTTCCAGGACGTATCGCTCGTTCACCCTGTGTATATTACCAGCCTCGAAACTGTAACCCTGCTACTTGGAGCAGACTTGATGGATCGGTTACTCCCATTGATGGATTGGAAAACCAACCAGGTATGGTCACAGGCCACAGTGCCTTCTCCACTGACCACACTGTCTTCCCCTAACGCTAGCTGCAACGCAGTCCTTCACGAGGGGTATCTGTCAAAAGCACCCCTTGGGAAAAAGACGTGTAGAAACCTCTTGGTGCAGAATCCGATCCAAGGAGATATTACGATATCTCGACACATTCCATCAGCCAATCTGATTGACCATTCTTTTCATGATTTCGAGCCAGCTGTCTCTGTGAATGAGCAACTTCCCTCCTTCTTGCAGTCGTGCAATACGGTAGTTGAGATGAACTTCTCTGGCCCTTTGGACACTTCCGCAAGCACTGCGGCCGTCTCAGCAAGAAAAACATTGATGTGCAGAGTACACTCTGCTTCCGATGATACACCTTCTGCTTTGTTGGGGACTGTCACCCCTTACAATGACACTAATGGCGTCAGTCCAGCAACTGACCCGATGACTCCCACTGGTGAAACACTTTGCGATATCACAGACCGATATCCTCGTCTCAGTTTGCAGGTACCGAAGAAGTTGCCACACGCGGACGCGGTGGTGACTGACAGACCTCGACAGCCACTGAGGGTGTTGAAGCACAAACTCCAGGAGATTTGGTTGAAAGGTTACAGCCATTCTCATAATAACTCGGCCACTGACAACTCGTACATAGGGTCCGACCTTCTCGTTTGCGCCTCGGACACCAACACCACCCGCTGGTGGGGGGGTCCCGAGACACAAAGGGGGGGAATAGTAGCCCAGACCCATGATGAGCCTCATCGAGGCCGGTGGGGGGGTCGAGACTACGGACAACACCGTACGAGGCCGCCAGAGCATAAATCAAATCTAGTTGTAAACTCCCCTATGAGAACAGTGAGGAGCAGACAGGCCCCTAGACGGGGATTATCTTAGAACACATCTAAGATAGTACTGAGGTGTACCACACTGGTCGTAAAGGAAGTCCAGTGGACTTGTCCACCTCCAAAACAAATGGCAACAATAATCATTCCTTGCCATGTGTAGGTTCAACTACAATACAACTAGTAATATGCTCCAATCATGTGTTCCGGTAGATAATATTTCAGAATAAATCGGTAGGACAACTGGACCCCTTGAATACCAGTACCAATACCACAGTCAGTCCAGCAACACTCAGTAAGAGGATTAGTAACCTCACAAGTTAAATTGCTATTGATAATAGCGACATAGGAGTCACTCAGAGTGCAACACAGGGAAGGGAATCTCCAGTGCACTCTTCCAATGGTTAACACATGCCACTAATAAATAGAACCCTCCGTTCAGGAGAAAAGTTATTAGAAGTCATGAACCATAATCACACCACGTATGACTGGTCCAATACTTAAAGAGTACTTCCATCGTGAGGTTAGCTCCTCCGTGGATAACATAGCTATGAAATAGACTTCATACCTACCGCCACTACAATAGTGGAAGACACCGTGACTTGTAGAAAACTACTACAGACTCCCTTGACACCAATTCTGGCTGACCTCCAGGCATTGACCTGAAAATTACCTGACTACGTCAGACTCATTCTGAACAAGTTGTAATCTGCCAGGATACTTGGTCTTCTTCCCTTGACATGCGCGATTGTGTAAGCATAAACGCACATGCACAACGGAACATCCAATTAGGATTTATGCTAGGATCACTTAAGGGTCCAAGCAAAATATCAGCCTTAGTAAAGTTGAACATTTACTTCTAGGCCTTTGACACTACAGCACTCACCAGTTTTCTAACCAGAAGTCCATAGGTCATCCTATGGACTGCCCAAAACTAGTGCCGTACAGCTGTAGACTTATCATATAGTTGTCAACTTAGGATAGTACCCTAAGCGCCACCCCGCAAATTAGGAAAGCCCTAGATATGACATTAGACAATGCCATGATAGGGTCATTTTGCCAAGACCATGGACGTAGATAGAATACAGTCCAATTAGATGATTAAGGTGGCATAACTATTTTGTTTTGTTTATGCTTTCATTAATTTTGTTTCATTTTCTTTGGCACATAGAAAGTGATAGAGCCATAAACAACTCCCCCATACAACCATCAGTTAGTGCCACAACGCCGCTCATTTGGGAGGAAATGTAATGATATATTTCATGAGTGTGTGTGCGTTGTTAACCTCTGCCTAAGTTACTGCCCAGATATTCCAGTCTGGACGACCAGACGACGGGTCCGGAACGGCGATCCCAATCCGGACATCCGCTGCCGAGTCATGGAACGGACATCTTCATTGGCAGAGACCCTACCCGGGTCAACCACCAGAGGGGGGACTGCAATAGCAACCACCAACTGGACTTCTGCTGCACAGCCTTGGAGCGGACTTCTTCTTCATTTGCAGACACCCTACCCGGGTTGACCGCCAGATGGGGACCACAACGATGATCCACAACCAGGACAACCCACGTTCATTTTTATGTTGGTTTACAACATGCAGGTTAATCGCAAGATTGAACCCAACATGGGGGGACTGTCATGACGTTGGCCTGTGGGTAAGGTTTATGACCCCCCCCATAAATACCTTCTCCCTTCCCCTCTCTCTCTGACCCTACTGAAGGACTGGAATAGCCTGTGTTAAATATAGAGAGTCTGGGAACATCAAACAAATGGGGAAAGGAACCATCTTTTGTTAATAAAACCAGTTGGAAATATGCTTGATAACGTAATGAGTATGTATGTCAGTTCATTGTTATCTGAGACATTATGATTGATGGCAGGACAACATAAACTGTACCGGAGAAAGTATACACCCTCTAGTTATCAGAGTCACATGGAATTGTTATGCAATTGAAATGTTTGATATTGAAATTGTTTGTTAGGAGATTAAATGTAATTTTAGCTTCCAAATGAGAGAATTGGGTTTTCATAGGGAAAGTGCCCTGCCGATCAGTGGCCAACCCTGTGAAGAGACATGGGGTTATAAACGATGAAACCCCTCCTTTCCCCTCTCCACTATATAAGTCTTTGACGAAAAGACATTCCGTGTTCCAGTACGAGAGGTCTGCAGCCTCGACGTTATAAGGACAGACATGTTAACTAAACCATATCAAGAACAGAACTAAGCCAACCTCGGCGTGAGCTATGGTATGAACTGGTATGAACTTTGAGCTTATTCACTACAGAAGTGATACTTCCTAGCCGTTGAGTTAGCCGCTGCTAACGTGGGCTAGGAAAGGACGGACGACGGATCCAGTCTAACAACCAGACGAAGATACCACCACCATTGACATTCTTCCACTACACAACAGGAAGATCTGTTGGCCAACCACGGCCAGCATCTACGACCAATCTACCGAAGCGCAGCTCAGAGTAAATATTTATTGCATTTTCCTTTTCCAAATGGGCGGTAATTTAGAATGCATAAGATAATGTATTTACGATAGCATAGCTGCTGTTTCTGTGTTCCTAAATCTTCCCGCTCTTTCATTCAAGCCCAACCCCCTTTTCCTTTGTGTAACCAGCCATGATACAGGCTCAGTCCACCAGGACGTTTTCTGTATGACATCATATGAATTCTGTGTATTTGTAATTCTGTGTGATTAGTTAGGTATTTAGTAAATAAATAATTAAACCCAATTTTGTATTGCTGATTCAACTTGTTAGCCAGGGTTCGTGAAGATAACCAAGAATTTATAACTTTCATGATGAGATTGAAAATAAGATAAGATTGGCTGCTATCGATGTAAAATATTACTAAGTATTTTAAGAGTTTATTCAGAAGATAACAGTTCTATAAAGGTTCTTCTGTGGTGCCCCGACTTTCTAGTTAATTACATTTACATGATTAGCTTAATCAGGTAATATTAATTACAGAGAAATAATTTTATAAGTTAGCATGTCATATCACTTAATCCGGCATAGCCAAAGACACGACACCGTGCTACTGGAAACAATTTAATTACGCTGTTTTGCCAACGTTTACTGACACCGGCCATATTCAACGGGTGTTGAGCGCTCGTAAATTAATTCTTCTGCGCTCTGGTACACTCAGATGAGAGTGCTCTGAAATCGTTGTTGATAGCCAGAGCGAATTTACGAAAGCACCCGAATGTCCATTGAGAACGCACAACGACTATACCATTTAGCAAAGCTAAGAATGACGGGAATAAACAAGTCAATAAATGCTGGGTAGTTATGTATAATAGATATACTATAGTTAATATACTGGAAAGTTTGATGTATAACTAAACTCAGCAAAAGAAACGTCCCTTTTTCAGAACCCTGTCTTTCAAACATAATTTGTAAAAATCCAAATAACTTCACAGATTTTCATTGAAAAGGGTTTAAACACTGTTTCCCATGCTTGTTCAATGAACCATGAACAATTAATGAACATTCCCTTATGGAATGGTTGTTAAGACACTAACAGCTTACAGACGGTAGGCAATTAAGGTCACAGTTCTGAAAATTTAGGACACTAACCAGGCCTTTCTACTGACTCTGAAAAACACCAAAAGAAAGATGCCCAGGTCCCTGCTCATCTGCGTGAACGTACCTTATGCATGCTGCAAGGAGGCATGAGGACTGCAGATGTGGCCAGGGCAACAAATTGCAATGTCCGTACTGTGAGACACCTAAGACAGAGCTATAGGAAGACAGGACGGACAGCTGATCATCCTCGCAGTGGCAGACCACGTGTAACAACACCTACACAAGATCAATACATCCGAACATCACACCTGCAGGACAGGTAGAGAATGGCAACAACAACTGTCCGAGTTACACCAGGAACACACAATCCCTCCATCAGTGCTCAGACTTTCCGCAATAGGCTGAGAGAGGCTGGACTGAGGGATTGTAGGCCTGTTGTAAGGCAGGTCCACTCCAGACATCACCGGTAACAACGTCGCCTATGGGCACAAACCCACCATTGCTGGACCAGACAGGACCGGCAAAAAGTGCTCTTCACTGACGAGTCGCAGTTTTGTCTCACCAGGGGTGATGGTCTGATTCGCGTTTATCGTTGAAGGAATGAGCATTACACCGAAGCCTGTACTTTGGAGCGGGATCGATTTGGAGGTGGAGGGTCCGTCACGTTCTGGGGTGGTGTGTCACAGCATCATCGGACTGAGCTTGTTGTCATTGCAGGCAATCTCAACGCTGTGCGTTACAGGGAAGACATCCTCCTCCCTCATGTGGTACCCTTCCTGCAGGCTCATCCTGACATGACCCTCCAGCATGACAATATCACCAGCCATACTGCTCGTTCTGTGTGTGATTTCCTGCAAGATAGGAATGCCAGTGTTCTGCCATGGCCAGCGAAAAGCCCGGATCTCAATCCCATTGAGCATGTCTGGGACCTGTTGGATCGGAGGGTGAGGGCTAGGGCCATTCCCCCCAGAAATGTCCGGGAATTTGCAGGTGCCTTGGTGGAAGAGCGGGGTAACATCTCACAACAAAAACTGGCAAATCTGGTGCAGTCTGAGGAGGAGATGCACTGCAGTACTTAATGCAGCAGGTGGCCACACCAGATACTGACTGTTACTTTTGATTTTGACCCTCCCTTTGTTCAGGGACACATTATACTAACCCTAACCCTAGACCCATTCCAATTCGCATACCGCCCCAACAGATCCACAGATGACGCAATCTCTATTGCACTCCGCACTGCCTTTTGCCGACAACACAACAGTGGTAGGCTTGATCACCGACAACAATGAGACAGCCTATAGGAAGGAGGTCAGAGAACTGCAGTGTGGTGCCAGGACAACAACCTCTCCCTCAATGTGATCAAGACAAAGGAGGGCTGAGCACACTCTCATTCTCATCGATGGGGCTGTAGTGAAGCAGGTTGAGAGCTTCAAGTTCCTTGGTGTCCACATCATGAACAAACTATCATGGTCCAAACACACAAAGACAGTCGTGAAGAGGGAACGACAATGCCTATTGCCCCTCAGGAGACTGAAAAGATTTGGCATGGGTCCTCAGATCTTCAAAAAGTTCTACAGCTGAACCAGAGAGCATCCTGACTGGTTGCATCACCACCTGGTATGGTAACTGCTCGGCCTCTGACCGCAAGGAACTACAGAGGGTAGTGCGTACAGCCCAGTACATCACTGGGGCCAAGCTTCCTGCCATCCAGGACCTCTATACCAGGCGGTGTCAGAGGAAGGCCCTAAAAATGGCCAAAGATTCCAGCCACCCTAGTCATAGACTGTTCTCTCTGCTACCACACGGCAAGCGGTACCGGAACGCCAAGTCTAGGTCCAAAAGGCTTCTTAACAGCTTCTACCTCCAAGCCATAAGACTGCTCAACAAGTAATCAAATGGCTATCAGGACTATCTGCAATGATTGACCCCTCCCCCCATTTTTACGCTTCTGCTACCTGCTGTTTATTATCTATGCATAGTCACTTTACCCCTACCTACTTGTACATATTACCTCAATTACCTCAACTAATGTGTACCCCGGCACATTGACTCGGTACCAGTAAGCCCTGTATATAGCCTCGTTATTTTAATGTATTGTTCTTCTCATATTTATTTACTTTAGTTTATTTAGTAACTATTTTCTTAACTGTAATTTTTCTTAATAGAAACACAGACATAGAATGCCCACCCAAATCACACCCTGACCAAACCTAAATAGAGACATAAAAAGGCTCTCTCAGGTCAGGGTGTGACACATTTGTCGATTACAACAGGTGTAGACATTACCATGGTTAATTAAGAGCTTGTAAGTTAAAATTTCATGGTAATGTCTACACCTGTTGTAATCGACAAATGTGTCACACCCTGACCTGAGAGAGCCTTTTTATGTCTCTATTTAGGTTTGGTCAGGGTGTGATTTGGGTGGGCATTCTATGTCTGTGTTTCTATGTTTGGGATTTCTTTAGTGTGGAAATATACACTGAGTATACAAAACATCAGTGGTGTATAGTACTTAGGTAAAAAATATTTAAAGTACAACTTCGACAGGATGCTCACAATTGAGAGCATCCTGTTGGGCTGTATCACCGCCTGGTACGGCAACTGCACCGCCCTCAACAGCAAGGCTCTCCAGAGGGTGGTGCGGTCTGCACAACGCATCGCTCTCAATGACCTGCTCTCTATGACACCTACAGTGCCCAATGTCACAGGAAGGCCAAAAAGATCATCAAGGACAACAATCACCCGAGCCACTGCCTGTTCACACCGTTATCATCCAGAAGTACAGGTTCATCAAAGCTGGGACCAAGAGATTGAAAACAGCTTCTATCTCAAGGACATCAGACTGTTAAATAGCCATCACTAACTCAGAGGCTGCTGCCTACATTGAGACCCAATCACTGGACACATTAATAAATGGATCACTAGTCACTTTAAACAATGCTCCTTTAAATAATGCCACTTTAATAATGTTTACATACAGTGGGGAGAACAAGTATTTGATACACTGCCGATTTTGCAGGTTTTCCTAATTACAAAGCATGTAGAGGTCTGTAATTTTTATCATAGGTACATTTCAACTGTGAGAGACGGAATCTAAAATCCAGAAAATCACTTTGTATGATTTTTAAGTAATTAATTTGCATTTTATTGCATGACATAAGTATTTGATACATCAGAAAAGCAGAACATAATATTTGGTACAGAAACCTTTGTTTGCAATTACAGAGATCATACGTTTCCTGTAGTTCTTGACCAGGTTTGCACACACTGCAGCAGGAATTTTGGCCCACTCCTCCATACAGACCTTCTCCAGATCCTTCAGGTTTCGGGGCTGTCGCTGGGCAATATGGACTTTCAGCTCCCTCCAAAGATTTTCTATTGGGTTCAGATCTGGAGACTGGCTAGGCCACTCCAGGACCTTGAGATGCTTCTTACGGAGCCACTCCTTAGTTTCCCTGGCTGTGTGTTTCGGGTCGTTGTCATGCTGGAATACCCAGCCACAACCCATCTTCAATGCTCTTACTGAGGGAAGGAGGTTGTTGGCCAAGATCTCGCGATACATGGCCCCATCCATCCTCCCCTCAATATGGTGCATTCGTCCTGTCCCCTTTGCAGAAAAGCATCCCCAGAGAATGATGTTTCCACCTCCATGCTTCACGGTTGGGATGGTGTTCTTGGGGTTGTACTCATCCTTCTTCTTCCTCCAAACACGGCGAGTGGAGTTTAGACCAAAAAGCTCTATTTTTGTCTCATCAGACCACATGACCTTCTCCCATTCCTCCTCTGGATCATCCAGATGGTCATTGGCAAACTTCCGACGGGCCTGGACATGCGCTGGCTTGAGCAGGGGGACCTTGGGTGCGTTGCAGGATTTTAATCCATGACGGCGTAGTGTGTTACTAATGGTTTACTTTGAGACTGTGGTCCCAGCTCTCTTCAGGTCATTGACCAGGTCCTGCCGTGTAGTTCTGGGCTGATCCCTCACCTTCCTCATGATCATTGATGCCCCACGAGGTGAGATCTTGCATGGAGCCCCAGACCGAGGGTGATTGACCATCATCTTGAACTTCTTCCATTTTCTAATAATTGCGCCAACAGTTGTTGCCTTCTCACCAAGCTGCTTGTCTATTGTCCTGTAGCCCATCCCAGCCTTGTGCAGGTCTACAATTTTATCCCTGATGTCCTTACACAGCTCTCTGGTGTTGGCCATTGTGGAGAGGTTGGAGTCTGTTTGATTGAGTGTGTGGACAGGTGTCTTTCATACAGGTAACGAGTTCAAACAGGTGCAGTTAATACAGGTAATGAGTGGAGAACAGGAGGGCTTCTTAAAGAAAAACTAACAGGTCTGTGAGAGCCGGAATTCTTACTGGTTGGTAGGTGATCAAATACTTATGTCATGCAATAAAATGCAAATTAATTACTTAAAAATCATACAATGTGATTTTCTGGATTTTTTAGATTTTAGATTCCGTCTCTCACAGTTGAAGTGTACCTATGATAAAAATTACAGACCTCTACATGCTTTGTAAGTAGGAAAACCTGCAAAATCGGCAGTGTATCAAATACTTGTTCTCCCCACTGTATTTTATACCATCTACTGCACCTTCCATATGCCGCTCGGCCATTGTTCATCCATATACTTATGTGTACATATTCTCATTCACCCCTTTAGATTTGTGTGTCACGTCGTTCGTCAGAAGGAGCGGACCAAAGTGCAGCGTGTATATCGTTCCACATATTTTATTGAACTGTGAAACTATGCAAGATACACAAATAAACTAAAGAACAAAAACAACAAACCGTGACAAAGTGGTGCAACATACACTAACTCAAAAACAATCTCCCACAAACCCAGGTGGGAAAAACAATTACTTAAGTATGATCTCCAATTAGAGAAAAGATGACCAGCTGCCTCTAATTGGAGATCATCCCAAAAAACAACAACATAAAAATACAAAAACTAGAACATAACATAGAAAATCTAAACTAGAAAAAAACCCTGTCACGCCCGGACCTACTCTACCATAGAAAATAACAGCTTTCTATGGTCAGGACGTGACAGTATTACCGTAAATTCCGGACTATAAACCGCAACTTTTTCCCAGGCTTTGAACCTCGCGGCTTAAACAATGACGCAGCTAATATATGGATTTTTCCCGCTTTCAATTATTTATTTTTTTTAAAACACATTCTGTGACGTGCTCAGTTTTTAGGCGGCATGAAGCTTTCATTAGACCAATGAAATTGCAGAACGGGTTAAGGTCAAACATTTTTTTGTTTACTGTTTAGATTAAATTGAGCGCTCTCAAACTTCCCATCATTCTGATTACGGTAGTCATTTTGTCACCATCATGGCAAAGACACGGAGAAATGCATATGATGCAGCTTTCAAGTTGAAGGCGATTGATCTGGCTGTTGGAAAAGGAAATAGAGCTGCTGCACGGGAGCTTGGTCTTAATGAGTCTATGATAAGACGTTGGAAACAGCAGCGTGAGGAATTGACTCAGTGCAAAAAGACAACTAAAGCTTACTGCTATTTTTTTTTTGTTACAAGCCGTGTTTCGTTAAACCTTTTTATTTTTGTTACAAGCCGTGTTTTGTTAAAGCCTGTGTAAAGTTAATTTGTTTCAATGTACCGGTAGGCACCTGCGGCTTATAGACATGTGCGGCTTATTTATGTTCAAAATAATATATATTTTTTAATTCAGTGGGTGCGGCTTATATTCAGGTGCGCTTAATAGTCCGGAAATTACGGTAGGTAGTTGTTGGGGAATTGTGAGATTATTTGTTAGATTTGTGTGCATTAGGTAGTTGTTGGGGTATTGTTAGATTACTTGTTAGATATTACTGCACTGTTTGAACTAAAAGCACAAGCATTTCGCTACACTCACATTAACATCTGCTAACCATTTGTATGTGACCAATACAATTTGATTTGATATGACTTAAGTCATTTTTGGAGAGATTTGTACTTTACTTTACTATTCATATTTTTGACTACTTTTACTCCACTAAAAATTCCTGAAGAAAATGGTACTTTTTACTCCCATACATTTTCCCTGACACCAAAAATGACTTGTTACATTTAGAATGCTTAGGCAGGACAGAATTATGGTCCAATTCACACACCTATCAATATAACACATTGTCATCCCTACTGCCTCTGATCTGGCAGACTCACTAAACTCAAATAAATAGTGTTGGAGTGTTCCCCTGTCTGTCCATAAAAATTTAAAAAATAAACAATCGTGCCATCTGTTTTGCTAAATATAAGGAATTTGATGTATTTACTTTTACTCAAGTATGACAATTAAGTACTTTTTTCCACCACTGTACTTAAGTATATTTAAAACCAGATACTTTTAGACTTTTACTCAAGTAGTATTTTACTAGGTGACTTTTACTTTAACTTGAGTCATTTTCTATTAAGGTATCTTTACTTTTACTCAAGTATGACAATTGAGTACCTTTTCCACCATTACAAAACATTAAGGACACCTGCTCTTTCCATGACATAGACGGACCAGGTGAATCCAGGTGAAAGCTATGATCCCTTATTGATTTCACTTGTTGAATCCACTTGAATTTTATGCCTTGAGACAATTGAGACTGATTGTCTATGTATGCCATTCAGAGGATGAATGGGCAAGACAAAAGATTTAAGTGCCTTTGAACGGGGTTTGGTAGTAGGTGCTAGGTGCACCGTTTTGTGTCAAGAACTGCAACGCTGCTGGATTTATCACTCTCAACAGTTTTCTGTGTGTATCAAGAATGGTCCACTACCCAAAGGATAATCAGCCAACTAGACACAACTGTGGGAAGCATTGGAGTCAACATGGGCCAGCATCCCTGTGGAACGCTTTCGACATATATTAGATTCCATGCAACTCAATATTAGGAAGGTGATCCTAATGTTTGGTATACTCAGTGTATATAAAACACAGGAATATCATGTATTTGACTGCACTTGGTCTTTAAAGAAAAATACAATGTAATTAATCTCTTAGTCAGAAAGTGTTCACTCAGCCTGAACGTTGACAGTGATGCTGCTGTATCATATCCCAACTCATCCCTCCCACCAAGCTTGCATTAAGCAATGGCAGAACAAGGAAGTGTTGGCTCAAGCACAAACAGACTGGCACCTAGACAACCCCCAAGCAGTCCATAACAGATGGCGGAAACATTTGGTTGATATTCATTATTAAAGTACATGCTCATACAAAGGGGAATCATTGTAGTTTTCCACAACAAGTTCTTCCAAACCAGCTTTAATTTGAGGGTATTTTTATCCATATCAAGTGAACCGTTTTGTACATAGTCCCCGCATTTTAGGGCACCAATAGTATTGGCACAAATTCACTTATGTGTTTATTAAAGTAGTAAAAAGTGTAATATTTGGTCCCATATTCATAGCATGCAATGACTACATCATGCTTGTGACTCCACAAATGTGTTGGTGCATTTGCTGTTTGATTTGGTTGGTCCAGATTATTTTGTGTCCAATAGAAATGAAATGTAAAATGATACAATACATTATTTACCATTAATTTCTATTGTACACAGAATAATCTGGACCAACCAAATCAAACAACATATGCGCCAACACATATGTAGAGTCACAAGCTTGATGTAGTCATTGTGTGATAGGAATATGGGACCAAATACAAGAATAAGTGAACTTGCACCAATACTTTTGGTGCCCTAAAATTCGGGGACTATGTACAAAAAGTGCTGTACGTTCTACACGGTTCACCCGATATAAGTGAAACTACACTCAAATTAAAGCCGACAGTCTACACTTTAACCTTATAGTCATCGTTTGATTTCAAATCCCATTTTTTGAAGTATAGAGCCAAAAGAAGAAAAAATGCTTCGCTGTCCCAATAAATACGGAGGGCACTGTATACGTATGTGTATTAAACTCATCAAAATGTATGTATTTGGTCCCATATTCATACCACACAATGACTACATCAAGCTTGTGAATCTACACATTTGTTGGATGCATATGCTGTTTGTTTCGGCTGTTTCAGATTATTTTCTGCCCAATAGAATAGAATAATGTATTATAATAAGTATTGTCCCAATACTTTTGGAGCTCACTGTATGTTCAAATACTTTCAAACACTTCAGCTGTGCTTGAGTTGGTATGGTAAAATAGGACCAATGGAATAGTCCCAAAAGTGCAAAGTGCATGTACTTGACTCAGGTCTAGATACTGTTCTATATATTGTTCAGGAAGAAACCGTTGTTTGTGACTTCAGCATTCTTCCATAACTGTAGAATCTGGGGGAAGACAGTCAGAGGAATGTTCTTTTTATTGTCATGGTGATTTTGTAGTTGAAATGCAGCGTTGTGGAATGGAATGAAGGGGCTATTTCACTTCTGGCATCTCTCTTGCTCTCTGCTCTCTCTCTTTCTCTTGCTCTGTCTCTTGCTAATTCTTTCTCTCTCCCTCTCTCTCACACACACAAACACAGACACACTTTATCCCCCACTTTGTCGCTTGCTGTTTCCACCCTCTTTACATTCTGTGCCAGTGCTTATTTGGCAACGGCAGCCAAAGATTGTTCATGTTGGGGGGCTGAAAGCAGAGCTGGTAAGCCTCTTTAACCTCAACCCTTTAGCAACAGGAGACAGGGGCAAGACAGAGAAACAGTCTGGCCTCTAATCGAGCGATCCAATTCTTCAGAACACACAGTATATAACAGCATCAGACAAAAAAAACAGGAATCAGGTAAAATAGGTGCTTAGTGCTCACACACATAACTATCGCATAAACATGCTTCCAATGTATGTATGTTTTAGGAAAGGAAGACAGGACTTGACAGGGGTTAAGATATGGTTTGATTTCCAAGGTTATTATCAAACGAGATTTTTATTGGAGAAAAAAAGGAGAAAAAAAGGAGAAGATACAACTCTGTATTGACTAGAGCAGACTTCTCGTGGACTAAAGATTATTTTTAGACTAGGTAACAGCCTTTCACAACAGACAACTCATTTACTTATAACTATTGGATTGTCTTAAGATTTTGCATTTTTTTTCAGTTTAAGTAAACACCCAAGAGTGTAAACTTCCAAAACTTTTGGACAGGAAGACAAAATGTCCAAAAACCAACAAATCCAGACAGTTGTCTGATTTGTTGCAGGATTGTTTTACTGCACCAATAACCAGTCTCCCCATTCAGCAACCCTTCATTCCTTACTCAGCTCCAACCACTGTCTCCATCTTCCATGCAGATGTGAGAAAAACTTCAAAGACTCTGCAAAATAGCGTGCAAACACAAAAGATGTCCGCCAATGACTGCGTTCTAATCACGTCTTCTTCATCAAAGCTTGAGGAGGCTCTGACACCTGAGGCTCTGCATGACAGGCAACAATGTTCTGATGACTAACACATCTTAAGAGATATTATAAACAGTACAGTCACATAATCATATTACCATGATCAAAAGATTTAGTCAGTTGATTTTGGGCAGTATGATGAAAAACAATGATGACTGAGTACACACGCCCAATTTCCCAGTATTTGAACGCACAGTATGCTGTATAAAACACCATAAATGAGGTATGTGGTCTGTCTTTTAGCTTTTCGGGTGGAATTTATATCCTTTAAGTTTTTCTTGCGTCTGTATTTCTGTTTCTCCGCACCCACTGTGTATTTATCATGAAGCCTAATGGACTCAGTTTTAGCAGAGTCATTTGTCCTCACGTTTGCCAGTTGGGACAAGACAATATTTAGGGGGGAAAGGCTGCCAAGGCTTTCTCACATCCATCTCTCTTTAAAAGCCTCATCATTGTTTTTCTTCGCTCAACACCAATGCTGAATTGAAATCCCTTTCATTCTTGTAAACAAAACTTTTTGTTTAGTCTTTGCGGCCGCCCCAGGTCTCTTAGATGGTAAGTGTCGAGTTGAATTGACAACATGCTGTCCTAACATGTTTCCTTTTTAACTACACGCCTCTGTGTATGTTTCTGCACTTTCCAGGTCACTAAACTAAAGCCGCAAAGCCCTTAATAATGACAGCATCACAGCCTTTGTGTCCTGTGTGCATGCTGATGCTGTCAGTGACTCATACCAGGTGAGTGTGTGTGTGTGTGTGTGTGTGTGTGTGTGTGTGTGTGTGTGTGTGTGTGTGTGTGTGTGTGTGTGTGTGTGTGTGTGTGTGTGTGTGTGTGTGTTAGGAATTGAAAACTGGTCAAGGTGTGGAGAATTGCTGAATGCAAGAGATAAGATGTAAACTTATACTAAACAAAGATGTGCACAGGGAGACAATCCGCCACCCTCCAGAGAAAGGGGGGACCTAAATACTCACGTTTGTTGTTTCATCCTTCCGTGCCTAGTTCCAAAGCATTAAATCAAAGCTGAGACCTTGGGGTTAAATAGACTATACATTTGAAACATCTTAATCGCTTAAGGACACCCTTGGACAATTTTATGGCTCAAGGGCCCAGATATCAGTTTCTAAGACCTGCTTTATGGTGACCTCTGGCCTTAGAGAGGGTACCTGGAGGCCAGAATTCCAATAGGGAATAATCACCAGAAAATTATTCTTAACAGTGTGTGTGAGGGGGCCGAGTTCACACAGGTTATAACCAGGAGGTGGTGAGAAAGTATCAGTGAGGACTGGTGTTGACAGGACCACTGAAGACCTCCGGAGTAACTGGTCTGTTAGACAGGTGTGTTATGGAGGTGAGTTAAGCCTTGTTCACATTGGCAGTTTGAAGTGAATCAATTTTTTTTGCATATCCGATTAGAATCTGCTATTTTTCCTGCAGTCTGAACAGCCAAAAAGCACATGGAATTGGACATTTGAAGCCACATTTTAAACCACCTTCGTAGGTGGTTTGAATTCAGATACAAATCTAAGTCCTGGCCATACTACTTGTCTGAACAGTTAAATCTGATTAATTTGACCTCAAGTGGTTTTTAGACTGTTGGCATATCTTGTTGCTTGCAAGCGAGCTACTCTGTTGACAGTTTGACAAGAACATGTGGTAGCTAACTACCTTTTTAATTGTTTACAAACAAATGAGTGAATGTGCTAGACAGCTAAACAGCTACCTAGCTAGCTAGTTGACCGCTGCAACTAGCCAAAGTTAAACGTTGAATCATCTTATCCTTTGAGGCTTTAAAAGTATTATTAAACTATGATTTTGAACATTCAAAGCAACAGGGAAACATCCATGGCAGGCATTGTTGTCACCTCAGCTTGTGACAACTTTTGAGTGATAGGAAACACAAGCACCACCACCAATCAGCCTACTCCACTGCACACACACCCACCGTTACTATGAAAACTAGCGTAGCCATGTCAGCAAATTACTGCTGTCTGAACACACACAAATCCGATTTGGTCAATTGTAACTTGCTGTTGGGACAGTCAGTATTCCAAAACGGATTTGAAAAACAAAACTGATTTGAGCATTAAGGTCTGCAGTGTGAACAAGGCTTTCGAGAAAGAGAGAGAGCATTAGGTCACATTACTGTGACTTCACTTCTGAAGGAGTGACTGATGGTTAAAACATTAATTTAGATAAATGTCACGATCGTCAAAAGGAGTGGACCAAAGCGCAGCGTGGTAAGTGTTCATCGTAGTATTTATTTACCTCAGAACACTACAAATAAAAGGACCAAACAATGAATACGACCGTCATGTCTTGCAGGCTTAACAAGCAGTACAAAAATACGATCCCACAACTACAGGTGGGGAAAGGCTGCCGAAGTATGATTCCTAATCAGAGACAACGATAGACAGCTGCCTCTGATTAGGAACCATACTCGGCTCAAAACAAAGAAATAGACTACATAGAATGCACACCCCACACCCTGACCTAACCACATAGAGAAACAAACCCTCTCTCTCAGGTCAGGGCGTGACAATAAAGGAGATAGATATTTATCAAAAGTCTATATTTCACTTTTGACTGGACTAGACTAGATTGAGAATAGAATAGAACGGAATAGAAATCTAGAAACCAACTGGAGAACTGTAAAAAAAAAAAAGACTTATGAAATAAAATCTTAATAATCTCTATTGTTTGCTGTGAAAGGGAGATCTGCTGTGATTGGTCAGACTTTTGTGGTACACACTGGCCTGTGGATTTCCCCATTGCAATTTAGGGAGGTACTCTCTTCACAGCTATTCCCCATGTGCCTCTCTGTCATCATTAGAAACAGATAGAGAATCTGTCAGAGGGAAATAGTAAAAACACTTACAGAGAACATAGAGAGAAAGAGAGAGAAAGAGAAAGCGAGAGAGAGAGAGAGAGAGAGAGAGAGAGAGAGAGAGAGAGAGAGACCACCAACAGAGTGATTACACACACACACACACACATTTAGACAAACTGTCAGCCCTTCTCATCAGTTTCTTCTAACAGAGCCGGTCGGTGCGATGGGACCAACTCAAAGCCAGTTCCCATTATATCTTCCTTCCTAAACACAAACCTCTGTTTTTGTCATGTAACATTTCCTCTAGATGACATTAATGTTGAAGATTTCTGTTGGGAATAAACCCTTCCAATCCAATGAAGAATAGCCAAGGAGTGTCATCATGCTAATACTGAGGAGCATGTTCTGAATCAGTCCAAGCTAACCGGGATCCTTGGGACGTCCCTACCCCATTGAAGTTGACATTTAAAATGTTTTAGGTAAGAGTTAAGGTTAGGGTTAGGTAAGGTTTCTGGTTATGGTTATGGTTAAGGTTAAGGTTAGGGTGGTGGTTCAAGTTAGGGTTATAGGTAGGGACGTCCCAAGGATCCCAGATAGCACGTAGAATTCTTAATCCCATCGAGGCATTATGCTAACATGGGGATGATACGACCTTCGATAATAATACAACAGAGAGCTGGGACTGGCTGTATCTACACTACGGAATCATCTCAATCACTGTTCTGTTCTGGTTTCAAAGCGTACTGTCTGGAAACTATTACCTCCTTGAGAGTTCACTGCTCCAAGTACAAGCCAAATAAAATTAAGCAAAGGATTTGGACTTGGATTTTGTTTCAAAGAAAAGCAGATACTAGTGGCACGCTCGCGGAGGGAATTATCACCTGTCAAGGTGTAAGCCTGATGAATTTACATCTCAGAAATGACTTCCACTTTACTTTCAGAGAACTTGAACTGTTCACCTTTTATCCCCAGGCCAGCCCTATCTTGGTTTGTGGGCTGCTTGTGTGGGAGAGGGATTGTGTGAGGTTGGTATGGGGGCGTTGAAACAGTGAATAACAGCAGATTTAATTTATCTCGGAGTAAATCGTGCTTTAGACAGGCTGCGGTGGGTTTCGTTGCCTGAAAACAAAGATGTCATGACCGAGTGAAGGCTGGTCTCCACCTCCTAAAGGTGACCCTGTGCCAGAGGTCACCGCAGCCATTACAACGCACACAAATTCCAATTCTACCGACACTTACAGCCACAACACCATCCGTGATATGTGAGCTTGGTCGATTGGAGGAGAGATTGTAATCGCTTCCACATTGATAATCTCCCTTTCTAAAAATCAGTAGCGCCTTTCATTGCACATAAAAATCCCCCCAAAAAGGATGGGCCATGATACTGCATGTGTTTACAGCATGATACTGCATGTGTTTACAGCATGATACTGCATGTGTTTACAGCATGATACTGCATGTGTTTACAGCATGATACTGCATGTGTTTACAGCATGATACTGCATGTGTTTACAGCATGATACTGCGTGTGTGCATGTGTTTACAGCATGAGACTGCGTGTGTTTACAGCATGATACTGCATGTGTGCATGTGTTTACAGCATGATACTGCGTGTGTTTACAGTATGGTACTGCATGTGTGCATGTGTTTACAGCATGATACTGCATGTGTTTACAGCAGGATACTGCATGTGTTTACAGCATGATACTGCGTGTGTTTACAGCATGATACTGCATGTGTTTACAGCATGATACTGCGTGTGTTTACAGCCTGATACTGCATATGTTTACAGCAGGATACTGCGTGTGTTTACAGTATGGTACTGCATGTGTGCATGTGTTTACAGCATGATACTGCATGTGTTTACAGCAGGATACTGCATGTGTGCATGTGTTTACAGCATGATACTGCGTGTGTTTACAGTATGGCACTGCATGTGTGCATGTGTTTACAGCATGATACTGCATGTGTTTACAGCAGGATACTGCATGTGTTTACAGCAGGATACTGCATGTGTTTACAGCATGATACTGCGTGTGTTTACAGCATGATACTGCATGTGTTTACAGCAGGATACTGCATGTGTTTACAGCATGATACTGCGTGTGTTTACAGCATGATACTGCATGTGTTTACAGCATGATACTGCGTGTGTTTACAGCCTGATACTGCATATGTTTACAGCAGGATACTGCGTGTGTTTACAGTATGGTACTGCATGTGTGCATGTGTTTACAGCATGATACTGCATATGTTTACAGCAGGATACTGCATGTGTTTACAGCATGATACTGCGTGTGTTTACAGCATGATACTGCATGTGTTTACAGCAGGATACTGCATGTGTTTACAGCATGATACTGCGTGTGTTTACAGCATGATACTGCATGTGTTTACAGCATGATACTGCGTGTGTTTACAGCATGATACTGCATGTGTTTACAGCAGGATACTGCATGTGTTTACAGCATGATACTGCGTGTGTTTACAGCCTGATACTGCATATGTTTACAGCAGGATACTGCGTGTGTTTACAGTATGGTACTGCATGTGTGCATGTGTTTACAGCATGATACTGCATGTGTTTACAGCAGGATACTGCATGTGTTTACAGCAGGATACTGCATGTGTTTACAGCATGATACTGCGTGTGTTTACAGCCTGATACTGCATATGTTTACAGCAGGATACTGCGTGTGTTTACAGCCGTATACTGCTTGTGTTTACAGCATGATACTGCATGCGTTTACAGCAGGATACTGCATGTGTTTACAGCATGATACTGCATATGTTTACAGCAGGATACTGCGTGTGTTTACAGCAGGATACTGCGTGTGTTTACAGCAGGATACTGCATGTGTTTACAGCATGATACTGCGTGTGTTTACAGCTGGATACTGCATATGTTTACAGCAGGATACTGCGTGTGTTTACAGCAGGATACTGCATGTGTTTACAGCATGATACTGCGTGCGTTTACAGCATGACTGTTTGCACAGTTTAATTTGTTCTATTTTGCATATGGTCTAATAAAAGGCATGAGCTGGCGCACACCCAGATAAATTTGTTTCGCGTAGAGGTACTGACTAACAGTGAATGAACTGTAAGCTACAAAAATAAAGAGAGTCACACACTCTATATATAAACTCCCAGTAATTTCTTGTGTAAAACACCAACGTTTCGGCATCACTGTGCCTTCTTCAGGATATTTTGCATGTGGAACACTGTACAGGCTATTGCACATCATATGAAATGTGGTTGTATAAAGTGTTTATCATTTACGCATGTTTCTCCTCAGGCTGCTTCCTTTTTGTTTTACACACTGGCAGAGTTAGTTCTGCATGGTGGATGAGAGGGTCCAAGGCTGGATCCAGACAGGGGGGACTGTGGCTCATGGCATCCAGTCGCCCTAGCCTCCCGTTCAGGTTGCTGAGCCCGGGTTTGTACGAGGACACCAGGGCGCATGTGAAATGCATTATGGCCAATTCACCCGCATCCTACACTTTCTCTAGCTTTTTCTCTCCCGGTCTCCAAATTCTGATAACAAACATGTGTGTTTAACATGGAAGAAAAGCATTTGTTTCATGTCAAGTTTTTTGGGGGGGGGGGCGGGGGTTGAAATATGTATTCCATTAATTCCTTATCGGATAGTAGTTAAACATTGATCAGTCACTATATCATATTGAGTTTTATCCTTCGATTTCTTGAATTCCTCTCCCAGTGTATTATTCTCCAATATACACTACATGACCAAAAGTATGTGGACATTGTATGCTGTAGTGTTAAGATTTCCCATTACTGGAACTAAGGGGCCGAGCCCGAACCATGAAAAACAGCTCCAGACCATTATTTCTCCTACACCTAACTTTACAGTTGGCACTATGCATTGGGGCAGGCAGCGTTCACCTGACATCCGCCAAACACGGATTCGTCCGTCGGACTGGCAGATGGTGAAGTGGGATTCATCACTCCAAAGATTGTATTTCCACTGCTCCAGAGTCCAATGGCAGTGAGCTTTACACCACTCCAGCCAACTCTTGACATTGCACACGGTGATCTTAGGCTTGTGTGCGGCTGCTCGGTCATGGAAACCCATTTCATGAAGCTCCCGATGAACAGTTCTTGAGATGACGTTGCTTCTAGAGGAAGTTTCGAACTCGGTAGTTAGTGTTGCAACCGATGACAGATGATTTTTACGTGTTTCAGCACTCGGAGGTCCCGTTCTGTGAGCTTGTGTGGCCTACCACTTTGCGTTCCTAGACGTTTCCACTTCACAATAACAGCACTTACAGTTGACCGGGGCAGCTCTAGCAGGGCAGAAATTTGACGAACTGACTAGTTGGAAAGGTGGCGTCCTATGACCGTGCCACGTAGAAAGTCACTGAGCTCTTCAGTAAGGCCATTCTACTGCCAATGTTTTCTATGGAGATTCCATGTCCGTGTGCTCGATTTTATACATCTGTCAGGAACGGGTGTAGCTGAAATAACCAAATCCACAAATTTTGAAGGGGTGTCCACATACGTTTTGTGATGTAGTGTATTAAAGTTAACATTATAAGTACTTATATGATCATACATGGAGAATATTGGATGTGACATTTGCAGCAGTGAAGTATGTCTAGAGAGAACATGCAGGGTCACAAGATTCTACAGTAATACTCAGGACCCAGTTTAAAAAAAGTTATCAATCTGGATTTCACTTATCGGATAGGATTAAATGCATATACATGTAATTAATAGAATGGGAGTCCCCATTGAGGACAATTATTTGTCCGTTGTATTAATACTATTTCTATGCATTTAATCCAATCTGATAAGCGAAATCCAGATAATTTTGAAAAACTGGGCCCAGGTGATTGACTGTTCAAACAGCTAGCTGGGGAGCCCACTACCCCCTACCCTCAGCCTTCACGCACACAGTACCCCTGCACATTGATCTGGTACTGGTACTCCCTGTATATAGCTCCACATTGATCTGGTACTCCCTGCATATAGCTCCACATTGATTTTTTTTTAAACCTTTATTTAACTAGGCAAGTCAGTTAAGAACAAATTCTTATTTTCAATGACGGCCTAGGAACAGTGGGTTAACTGCCTGTTCAGGAGCAGAATGACAGATTTGTACCTTGTCAGCTCGGGGATTTGAACTTAGCCCTATATTGATCTGGTACTGGTACTCCCTGTATATAGCTCCATATTGATCTGGTACTGGTACTCCCTGTATATAGCTCCATATTGATCGGGTACTGGTACTCCCTGTATATAGCTTCACATTGATCTGGTACTGGTACTCCCTGTATATAGCTCCATATTGATCTGGTACTGGTACTCCCTGTATATAGCTCCATATTGATCTGGTACTGGTACTTCCTGTATATAGCTCCATATTGATCTGGTACTGGTACTCCCTGTATATAGCTCCATATTGATCTGGTACTGGTACTCCCTGTATATAGCTCCATATTGATCTGGTACTGGTACTCCCTGTATATAGCTCCATATTGATCTGGTACTGGTACTCCCTGTATATAGCTCCATATTGATCTGGTACTGGTACTCCCTGTATATAGCTCCACATTGATCTGGTACTGGTACTCCCTGTATATAGCTCCATATTGATCTGGTACTGGTACTCCCTGTATATAGCTCCATATTGATCTGGTACTGGTACTCCCTGTATATAGCTCCATATTGATCTGGTACTGGTACTCCCTGTATATAGCTCCACATTGATCTGGTACTGGTGCTTCCTGTATATAGCTCCATATTGATCTGGTACTGGTACTCCCTGTATATAGCTCCATATTGATCTGGTACTGGTACTTCCTGTATATAGCTTCATTCTTGTGTATTTTATTCCTCTTGTGTTACTATTTTTATTTTTATTGTAATTTTTAAACGCTGCATCGCTGGAAAGGGGTCGTAAAGCAAGCCCGTTGTGTACGGCACATGCGACAAATACAATTTGATATCTACGAATCTAATCCCTCCCCACCCCCACTACCCACATATATGTGATTCAACTGCTTAAGATGTGAAAAAAATGTACATCAGAGGAAAGTGTAAGAGTGACCGGTGTGCGTGCAAGCACACCACACACACACAAATCAAACTCCTAAATAGCCTGAGATGACAGTGGCAAAGACAAACCCTCCGGAAGAGATACCTCTGAGGAACTTCTTGACCCAAAAGAGAGGGCTTAGTTTCGTTATATATTCAACCAGAGGTGTGGACTCGAGTCACAAATATGATGACTTGCAACTCGACTTTAACACCAATGACTCGTGACTTGACTTGGACTTGAGCCTTTTGACTCGACCTGACTTGATACCCTCCCCAAGCCCAAATATTTCAAATGATGCTATTAAAAAAAGTGTGCAGTGCATCAAATCTTAATTTAACGGATTACAGTTTGAATCAGACAGCAGCCAATCAAATTGTGCCAGCTGAGAAAAAGTTGTGCGTGGCAGTGCAGAGGAATGTCGGCGGGTGAATTCAGATGGAGCCCTTGGAAAGATGATACCAAAAAGTATTATTTTCGGATATAAAGACGACACTTTATCAACAAAAAACGGATTGCAACTTGCCAAACATGCGAGAAGAAAATTACAGACGGAGGCGTAACAATTTCCAACTTTGTTCGACATTTGAAGCTGAACAAAAAATGGTAAGTTGTAGCTAATATAGCCGACAGCTATATATTTTATTACTTTTCTAGTGTAGCATGTAGGCTAACGTAATGTTAAATCAATGAGCCTCCACACAGTCAGTCAGTGCGGGAACGTGATCATTGCACCCAAGATTGAGCTACAACTGGCTAGGCAGTTGGTAGCCTAAATCCTGCCTGATGTAACTGCTGTTCCTAAATCCATTGACATACATTAGCCTACTGTAACCACACAGAGAGTGTGTGTGTGTGTTAAGATTGGGCGATTGTGTACAAGCCTACATTGCCCGATTGCGCCCCATAGTAATCCTCGATAGTCGATCACTATTGGGTGTGGGGGGGTGTCTTTCTCATGGCTACCCATGTATTTCCATGGAAATATAACGTTTATTGGAAAGTAATAAATATATAGATATTTTTAAATGCATTCATGATTTGCATAAATGTAATATACTAACTATTACTCTTGTTAAAAATATGAAATGGTATTACATTTGGTGAAGAGCACATTATGACTTGTTTAGGACTCAAAACTCAAAGTTTAGGACTTGAGACTTGACTTCATACTTGATGGTCTTGACTTGAGACTTGACTCGGACCTACCTGTCTTGACTTGGGACTTGACTTGGGACTTGAGTGCTAAAACTTGAGACTTAATTGTGACTTGTAAAACAATGACTTGGTCCCACCTCTGTATTCAACATCTTCTCTACAACTTCTGTGAGTAACTGAACAGGGTTGATATATAAAACATTTTGCCTGTGTTTTGAGTGGACATAGCATTGAGTACATGTAAATAAGACCTTTCAACACAAGTCCATATTTTCTTTTCAACATTATTTTCATTTTGTTGGGGAATGTTTTTGCATTCCCCCATCCACGTCCCTGGAGTGAAGAGCACATTTTTTCATTGGCACGTTGGTGTGAACTCTGCGACTGAAAACCTGCAATTTTGCAATCAGGAAACATTTTTCATTTTCTCATCATGAAACAAAGACGCCTCACAGTTTATTGATATTGAATAACACTTTATAAAGTATTAGGACAACTGCATGTTTGACAAGACCAGCGGTATTCTGCGAGAGGATGGGAGCTGAAAGATGAAGCTAATTGGTTGCGATGTATGGTTGTTGGTGTTTTATAGTCTGTTAACCATAAGTACAGAACACACTCAAAGCAGAAACATTTCAGCTCAAAGTATTGGTTTACTCTCATTTCTTCATCTGAAAATTATTGCATGGAACAAATCATATCCAGCACGACTGTGCCATGATTAAACATTATTGTTTTTCACTCGGGACCATAAACAAACAACAAAATCCAGAAACACTCAAGACAAAGTTGCTCGCACTCTGTCTCCAGCTTTTACCCAGCTCATACCATATTTTTATGTGAGAGGCCAGAGGCCCGATGTGACTCAGCTAAAAATTGAAAAACGTACAATCAATATGAAACAATTAAATCTCCTGTAAGACCACAAGAGGGACCAAGTTGGTCGGACAAATAGGGGATTTATTATTAGAGAAAAATCATGTCTCAGTGGTTCCCAAAGTGTTTGTGTTGAGACCCACCAATATCCACTGCCCGGTCCCCTGGAGGGAACAAAATGCAATGAGAGACAGTGGAATTCAGAAGCTGGCAGTGGGAACCATTTGTTCCACCATATAACTGATGAAAATTGAAGAGGTGAAGGGAAAAGAGAGACAGAGATTAAGATACTGGCACAGAAACAAGAAGGGCATGTGTGTGTGTGAGTATGCGTGTGAGTGAGTGAGAGAGAGAGACAGCTGCACCCGGGTCGTCTAATGGGGACCAAGACGCGGCATGTGACGTGCTCATAATTACTTTTATTTAACTCAAAAATCAAACAAACGACCAAAAACAGACCCGTCAGGTGCAACATACACAAAACAGGAAACAACCACCCACAAAACACAGGAAAAAAAACACCCCTACTAAATAGGACCTTCAATTAGAGGCAACGAGGAACAGCTGCCTCCAATTGAAGGTCAACCCAAGAAACTTAAACATAGAAATAAACACACTAGAACAAACATAGAAATATACTAACATAGAACATAAACCAAAAACCCCGAAACACATAAAACAAACACCCCCTGCCACGCCCTGACCAAACTACAATAACAAATAACCCCCTTTACTGGTCAGGACATGACAGCCGGCCTCACCCTACTAGAATCTGAAGTCAAATGTCTACTGTTTGCTGATGATCTGGTGCTTCTCTCCCCAACCAAGGAGGTCCTACAGCAGCACCTAGATCTTCTGCACAGATTCTGTCAGACCTGGGCCCTGACAGTAAATCTCAGTAAGACAAAAATAATGGTGTTCCAAAAACGGTCCAGTTGCCAGGACCACAAATACAAATTCCATCTAGACACTGTTGACCTAGAGCACACAAAATACTATACATATCTTGGCCTAAACATCAGCACCACAGGTAACTTCCACAAAGCTGTGAATGATCTGAGAGACAAGGCAAGAAGGGCCTTCTATGCCATCAAAAGGAACATAAAATTTGACATACCAATTAGGATCTGGCTAAAGATACTTCAGTCAGTTATAGAACCTATTGCCCTTTATGGTTGTGAGGTCTATGGTCCGCTCATCAACCAAGAATTCACAAAATGGGAAAAACACCAAATTGAGACACTGCATGCAGAATTCTGCAAAAATATCCTCAGTGTTCAATGTGAAACACCAAACAATGCATGCAGAGCAGAATTAGGCCGATACCCGCTAATGATCAAAATCCAGAAAAGAGACGTTAAATTCTACAACCACCTAAAAGGAAGCGATTCCCAAACCTTCTATAATAAAGCCATCACCTACAGAGAGATGAACTGGAGAAGAGTCCTCTAAGCAAGCTGGTCCTGGGGCTCTGTTCACAAACACAAACACACCCCACAGAGCCCCAGGACAGCAACACAATTAGACGCAACCAAATCATGAAAAAAACTAAAAGATAATTACATTGGAAAGAATTTACAAAAAAATGTGCAAACTAGAATGCTATTTGGCACCAAACAGAGAGTACACAGTGGCAGAATACCTGACCACTATGACTGATCCAAAATTAAGGAAATCTTGACCGTGTACAGACTCAGTGAGCATAGCCTAGCCTTGCTATTGAGAAAGGCCGCCGAAGGCAGACCTGGCTCTCAAGAGAAGACAGGCTTTGTGCACACTGCCCACAAAATTAGGCGTAAACTGAGCTGCACTTCCTAACCTCCTGCCAAATGTATGACCATATTAGAGACACATATTTCCCTCAGATTACACAGACCCACAAAAATTCTAAAACAAATCCAATTTTGACAAACTCCCATTCCTATTGGGTGAAATACCACAGTGTGCAATCACAGCTGCAAGATTTGTGACCTGTTGCCACAAGAAAAGGGCAACCAAGAACAAACACTATTGTTGTCACGTCCTGACCAGTTAAGGGGTTATTTGTTATTGCAGTTATTGCAGTTATTGCAGGTCAGGACGTGGCAGGGGGTGTTTGTTTTATGTGGTTCGGGGTTTGTTGGGCTATGTTCCTATGTAAGAGGGGTGTTTGTTTAGAGTGTTTCGGGATTTGTTGGGCTATGTTCTTGTTAGTTTATTTCTATGTTAGTTCTAGTCTTTCTATTTCTATGTTTAGTTAATGGGGTTGACCTTCAATTGGAAGCAGCTGCTCCTCGTTGCGTCTAATTGAAGGTCTTATTTAAGAGGGGTGTTTTTTTCTATGGGATTTGTGGGTAGTTGTCTCCTGTTTTGTGTCTGTGTGTCACGTCCTAACCAGTAAAGGGGTTATTTGTTCTTATAGTTTGGTCAGGACGTGGCAGGGGGTATTTGTTTTATGTGTTTCAGGGTGTGTATGTGTTCATGTAGAGGAGGTATTTGGTTTATATGGTTTGGGGTGGTTATGTATGTAGAGAGGTATTTGATTTATTAGTCCAGGGTTTTGGTTATTGTTCTATGTTAGTTTAGTTCTATGTTCAGTCTAGTCGTTTGTATTTCTATGTTTAGTTAATTGGTGTTGGGGCCTTCAGTTGGAGGCAGCTGTCTATCGTTGCCTCTGATTGAAGGTCCTATAAATAGGTATGTGTTTGGCATGGGATTTTGTGGGAGATTGTTTCTTGTTTTGCTGTGTGCCTGACGAGACAGTCCAGTTCGTTTGTTTTTTTGTATACGTTGTATGTGTTTTTCCTTCTTCACTCTATAAAAAGATGATGAGTATACATTTTCCCGCTGTGTTTTGGTCTACACCCTACGACACTGTGCACCTGACAGGACTGTTTAGTGTTGTTTGTTTTGTATACGTGTTTTTTTTGTTTTTCCTTCTTTTAATAATAAATAAAGATGAGTATACACGTTCCCGCTGCACCTTGGTCCAATCCTTATGACACCTGTGACAATTGTAAATACAACCTATATGTATGTTTATTTATTTTCCCTTTTGTACTTTAACTATTTGCACATCATTACAACACTGCATATAGACATATGACATTTATAATGTCTTTATTCTTTTGGAACTTTTAAGTGTAATGTTTACTGTACATGTTTTTGTTTATTACACTTTTGTTTATCTAATTCACCTGCTTTGACAATGTAAACATATGTTTCCCATGCCAATAAAGCCCATTAAATTGAATTGAGAGATGGCTGGCTGGCCCAAAAACATTTTCACCTAAGCGGAGGACCAAAGCAGGAATTAAGGAGAGATGATGGGATCCAGAAGGAGGAGTGGGAACGGTTATCACAGTAAGAAACCAACATCTGGGGGTTATGGATGATTTTAAGAGAGGATTACTAGTGTGAACAATGAGTGGAAAATGTATGAATAGATAAGATGTAACGAGAGACAGAGTACGAGATTGAGAGAGAGCTGTATAGAGGGTGAGGGAGGGAGACAGAGTGTGACTGTGATGGAGTGAGGGAGGGAGACAGAGTGTGACTGTGATGGAGGGAGGGAAAGACACAGTAACAGGAGTCTGTATTATATCTGAACAGGATTAAGACTGACCAGAAACACATGCAGAGAAGGTCTTGTAATGGTTTACAATGGTGTGTACAGCAGTTTGTAATTTGGGATAGGAAATGGGGCTAATATTTAAGATAACAGGCGTACGTGTGGAAAGGGGGAGGAAGACATCCCAAAAGCACACATATGTTTTAGGGTGGATGCCATTCTCCTTCCTGCATTTATCAGAGCTTAAGAGCCCTATTCAATTAAAACGACAGTTTCTTTTTTGCACTGAATTACTAAGAGGATGAATCTATAACTTTTATCTAGATTAAGTTCTGAATTACTGTTTTGCTTTTGTAACAGTTTCGCTTCCGCCCTGAACCAGGGACACTCTGCACACATCGACAACAGCCACCCTCAAAGCATCGTTACCCATCGCTCCACAAAAGCCGCGGCCTTTGCAGAGCAAGGGTTACAACTACTTCAAGGTCTCAGAGCGCGTTACGTCACCGATTGAAACGCTATTAGCGCGCACCCCGCTAACTAGCTAGCCATTTCACGCCGGTTACACTCACCTCCCTTTTTACCTCCTCCTTTTCCGCAGCAACCAATGATCCGGGTCACGTCACCAATGTAACGGTTTTGCTTCCATCCCTCTCCTCACTCCTACCTGGGCTAGAACCAGGGACCCTCTGCACATATTGACAACAGCCACCCTTGAAGTATCGTTACCCATCGCCCTAACGTAACAGTTAGTGGATTCCAAAAGCCAAAATCTAAAAAGTGTCACCAACCCTCACAACTGAAGATATTCCAACATTCCTGATTACGACAACATTGGTTCCTTTGCTGTGGCGCCAAGTGCAGAGGACATCTCATTCATTATTCTGACAAAGAACAGAGAACCATCTCAAATATCACCTTGAGGAAGTAAAAACCAACTGATGATGGGACACCCTGAGGAGAAAGGTGCATGACAGAGGTATAATGTATAATATCAAATGTACAATATCATCACCCAGGAAGAACACGCACAGCACAGAAAAGGGAGAAGAAATTAGAGGCCTCCCCCAAAACCCACCAGACAGAAAATCAGGTGACCAGCAGAGGTCACATATTGTGAGAACAGAGGTTAATCATAGTGATTTATACATTCAGCATGTTCTGGACATGTAGGTCATCACTCTAAGATATAAAAATCATTCATCACTGTGGTATGAGTATAAGAAAAACAGATAAGTTCAGAAAGGGAACATTTGTGGGCAAGTAAGGTGAACAATGACTAATCCTCATGTGAATATGTTTGTTCAGGGTGACTAATTCCCAGGGGTGCAACTTTCCTTGGGTTACATTTTTGTCCCCCCCCCCCATTTTTATCATTGGAATGTGATAAAAAAATGAGGCAGCAGTGTGCTTTAGGACCATGCGGATGCCTCTGGGCGGTCGGGTAGACTGTTTGGAGTGTTAATCAGACTGGATAAACCTTTTTTTTTTACTATGCCCCCCCACTTCTAAAACCAAAGTTGTGCCCCTGCTAATTCCTATGAGTCAGAAGAATGTTTAAGAGTTTAACCTTAACAGGGTTAAATAGGGTATTTCACTACAGGCAAACACTAGGCTACTTTTATTCATTGAAATTATAGCAGACTGGGACACCAACTGCCTAAATTGACCTCTTTCTTCCATCTCTTTATGCATTGACAAAGGCCTTGTGACTGAGACATGGCATGTGGCTGGCTGTATGTGTAGCTTTTACTCCTTATCACTCACTTTTCATCAGGACAGGTAGTTGTCACATTGTGACATATGGTGGGTCTGTCGCCTGGCCAAAAGTCCCAGCGGAATGTGACATGAGATGTGGTGTTATCAGCGGGTGTAAGGCATATTTGTGGAGGGGATATGAACACGACATTTTGTTATAGGGAAAGGCACGAGGGCTCACACAGAGAACGGCTAAACGCACTCTTCTTCGGGTGATTGAGTTGACTCGCTGTGGTTGTTGGTGGTGGTAGATACGCCCAGTATGCAAGGTGTTTCAGGATCGCATGAGAGCGTTCAGCGTTTCTGTTTCAACGCCCGCCTTCGTTCATTATAGAGCTCACTCGCTAGTCACAGACTTGATACAGCGTTCACAGCAGTAGATTTTAGTTTTAGTTTAGAACCTATTAACGTTATATATTAATGTTACCTACACGGATGCGCTCTCTATATCAGAACTCTCCTTCCCTCCCTAGTAGATTGATAGCCTGTATCTGTATGCCCAAAGAGATAATACCGGTGTGTGTTAAAGGTATAGTGTTGATGTCATGTCAGTGAGTAAGCTATGGGGATGAAGGCGAACGGAATGGTCACTCAGACATGTTTGATTGATTTACATTGTTAATAATAGGTAGAAAGATTGAAAAAAGTGATAAAATAAGCGAAATATAATAATAACGATATATTATTATACACAACCCTCTAGCCAATTGTATTATTACACACTAGTCCCCACTCCCTTCTGGTGTAGCAGCAGCTACACTTGAAGGTGCGCACTGCAGGTGAGCGCTATCCTTTCAGCACCACACTGTCCTTACGCACGGCAGTAACATTTAACCTGGGCGTTGCCTTTATCGAAAGACACCTGATGTCGTGTCAATTATCGTTATATAGGCCTGCTATAATTTGAACATCCGATAAACGAAGGAGTCTTGGCAACATTTGTTACTGGCTGTCATGAAGACTCCATAAACACAAATAAAGAGACACATGGGAAAAGTTTCAAACAGGTGAAGGTTTTGCAACAAATTGATAAGTAGGCTATTGGTCATCATCTAATAAATCTCAATTTTCATCCAATAGTTTGAAACCAATGATGAGCGTTTAGGGGGAGGCAGGTCAGTGAAACCAAGCCAATTACACAATGAGGCTTTACTTAGATTGAGTTGTACCAACGAAAGTAAACAAAACGAATCTTAACCCGGGCGAATGCTTCAGTTCACTTGTTCCTCTCAGTCCGTTGGTATCTATTATTGAATCGATGTTGGAATTACGTAAATAATATAATAATTACGAAAGCTTGTGTCATGGTGGGTAATTGTATTGTATTTCAGTTTATTTGTTATTGATTTGTAAAGTGACGAGGTTATTATGAGTATATTCAAGACGAGATGCGGTTATCTGTGAACATTCACATCGGTCATTTGGAATTTCAGTTCAAGGAAACAATTAAAAAAAGCTTCCTGGTAAGCGCGTATTGCAGATAGGCTATAAGTGGAGTGACGAAAAAGGGAGAGCGCAAAGAAATTGACAAGGCAGAGCGGATGATCGGGAAATTTGAGTGATATTTCCTATTTACGCCATTCTAATTGAAGACATGGTGATCCTCGAGGGACAGCTCCTTACGTATGAGAGCGAGAATAAAAAGTGAGCGGCACCCTGGCAAACAACCTGAGACTTCATCAAGGCGCACACAGAAGTTAGCCTATAGGCTATATGGAGCAGACCTTTTAATTACTTTTCCATTCTCTCCCATCAAGTCGGTCAAGGAAGGATCAGATGACCGCACTTGCAGCCCAAATACACTTCTTATAAAAACTGATGATTCTCTCCTTTCCTCTGTGGTCGTGTTTTAAATCGTGGAATGGTATGGGGCAGAACGGTGCCGAAGACTGAGTTATCCGGCGCGGTTCAATAGCGTTGGCATTAAAACATCGACGGATTTACTGGAGGATATTAGAAACGGAGACAAAACAGGTAATTTCACAGTTTTCCATCGGACTTCTCTCTTTCTCTCTGACACTTTCTCAAGTGCACAGCATTCTGATTAACTATAGCACTTTATTTCATAAAGGCAACATTACTGTCCCATATAAGCAGAACTTTTGGAATTGCTATAAGGAATTGTAAGAAAAAGTCTATTTTGTTTGAATAAACAAATATGGATCGATTTGACCAATGAAAGTTGGTTCTTCGCCTGTTGATCTCCTACAGAAAGTAGACATCCTATTTGCTTGCACCAATGGGTGTGAATAGGCTATATCAAATAAAATAAAATTGTATTTCACATGCTTCTTAAGCAACAGGTGTAAACTAACAGTGAAATACTCTGTTTGAGAGGACAGGATATATAGGCATGGTAGATGTGGGGTTATATAATGTAATCATTTATGTTGGAGAAATGCTGAAGATAAGAACACAATGTAATGATTCTGTGCGTCAGAGGACTTCATTTGTGACCCCCAAGTCTTAACTCTTGCAGGGGTCTCGTTAAACTCACGGCAGCGTCAGAGAGGGAGATAGATCCCTTTCCTCAGCCTGCGGTAGCAATGAGCGGACTGTGCAAGCCTGTAGTTATGGGACTCATATTGCTGATCTGCAGTACTACCAGCCACTGTGAGGAGAGCGCGCCAGCCACGGCTCCCACGGACGCGAGGAACGACAAGAGCCTACTCAGGCGGATTGCAGACATAGTGAAGCACGTGGAGGAAAGCCGCGGTGAGAACGGCACGAACGCAGCATCGCAGTCAACTTCTAGGAGAGAATCCCCGGATGAGACAAAACGGGATATACGAAACCTCAAAACAGATAGTGGCGATCAAATTATTGGTGAGTTCGCACATTGACAGCTGGGCGTTACCATGAACTCCAAAATATGTTGTATAACAGTCTTAAGTGGTGGTGTAAAAAGACCACCACGGAATGTAAAGCGCTATGCGGGTACTGGGTGCACATCGTTCAAATATGTTATGCCTTGGGAATTTAGAAGTTGCTGAATCTTAAGAAAGTGATTTACATTTGACATTTTAGTCATTTAGCAGCAGTGGCGGTTCTAGACCATTTCAACTGGGGGGGCCAAGCTGGGGCCAGTTGTACTGTTAGAGGGGCCAGTTACATTAGACGTTATTGTTGTCATATCGTTTTCTTCACTGCATTGCAGGCATTAGCAGGCAAAAGACCATGTTCATAATCATTAGTGTTCTGCATTGCCACTGTCTAATAACTAATGTAAAAAAAGAATGACAGCAAAAATGTGTTATGTAAAAATGATTTCATACTCCACATTTAGGGGGGCCACAAGGGGGTCCAAAATTGTTGTCACAGGGGCACTGCCCCCCGAACCGCCCCTGTTTAGCAGATGCTCTTATCCAGAGCGACTTACAGTTCGTAACACACTTTGATCTCCTGTTCTGACCCCCTGCCTTCTTTTTTGTCTTTCAGAAATATTTCCTAGAGATCTCAGAAAGAAAGAAAAGTTTTTAAAACACTTAACAGGTGAGATATACATCATATGATGTGTGTGTGTGAGAGAGAGATTTGAGTGCGGTGGGTCAAGATGTAAAGGACAAGAAAGGGAGAGAAAGGTGATAGTAGTTGGTCTGCTCTGCTTTAATTCAAAGGCTTTCTCTGTCCCTCAGGTCCTCTGTATTTCAATCCCAAATGCAGGAAGCACGTATACAGACTATATCACAACACCAGAGACTGCACGATACCTGCATGTAAGTTCCTCAACCTCTTCAAATGACAAAGAGTACATTTTCCCTGGATTTAAAGCAGTGTTTATAGGCACATCACATGTGTTATGTATAAGGGAAGGCCTAGTACTGTCTCCCAGGCATTCATTCATCCCTCCATTTCTTTTCTTTCCTTTTAAGACTTCAAAAGATGCGCACGGCTTCTCACACGCTTAGCTGGGAGCCCACGATGTACAGAAGGGTAGCAGAAATCAAGTAAGTGTGCATATCATTTTTTTAAGAGTTTTTCCTAGTCAGGTCACATGGTCTGGAAGAGAGCAGGGCCCTAAGTATTGTGTATGTTTGTTTATGGCTGAGGTCCTTGTCTATTCAGGGAAACTAACAACAGTCTAATGGGCTTCACACAGGTCAAACAGAAAGTGTTAATCAAATACACCTGTTACATGTATAATAATATGCATTGTTAAACCTGGCACAAATCAATGGTACTTTTCCCACATAAAAAATACTTGTTGCAAAAGTGAAATGTGACCTAAAACACCTGGCCAAGGTAACCCACACCTCACATGGTTTCAATTCACTGTGTAGAGTCATAGCATTAAGTTGAAAGGAAGAAGTTAAGTCATGTTAAAATGTCTTTCTCAGCCTTATAGGTAGATCTAATCAGTGCCATGCACGGTGTCCACACACTTTTTGGCGCACAGCATGAAATGCAGATCTGTAACAAATCATGTTTCTTTCTCCATTTTTCATGGTACTTTTGGAGAGGAAAGAATTTCCGGGCGCTGCCAAGTACGAGAGAGCACTAAATTTCACTTCCTCTCTCTCGCAGGTTGAAGCCAAACCAGAGCTGTCCAGAAGAGAGAGCCCTGAAAAAAAGTGCCTTAGACAACAACAGGGAAACCAAACAAACTCGAACCAGTCACGTCCGCCATTACGCAGTGTCCGTCACCAGAGTTCACTATTTTACAAAGGCATGGATTACCACCCACAGGCCTCCCTGGACCCTACACAGTCTGTGGTCACTGCGGGTCTTGACAAGAGACTATACAGAAGATACAGGTGAAGGGAAAAAATGGCAGCAACCACAGATTTCGTGGTTATTATTGTCCTGCTGGCTGGACAAACTCTACTTTCTTCTTTCTTTCTTGGTTTTTACCAAAAGAGAAAAGGGATTGCTTTTGTTTGTTTTTAACCCCCCCCCCCCCCAAAAAAAAACAACAACAATTGAAATCAATCAAATCTTTTGGTTGGGTTGCGACATGCCTTTTTAGGTTGTATTTATGTTGTGGTTCGGCGTCATATCTTTGTCAGCAGCACTACCTATTAGTGGATAAAAGGCTATCTCGGACATTCTCTCACCTACCTGTGACCACACTGAAACATATGATTAAATTATTAACTGCATGACAATATCCTTGCCTTTTTATGTCTTTGTAAGACATGTATTAAAACAAGAGACACTATATATTAGGCACTGGTTGCAGTCAGAAGTTGTGTGTAAGAAGAAACCCTCCTGTGAGTCTGAGTGTGGTAGTGTGGTACATAGTATATTTATATATTCAAGTTGTCATATGTTTTCCTCTGTATACAGTATGTATAAACATTCTAACCTGAGTGCAATATGTACATATTGTAAAAAGCATAAAAGGAATCCACATAACGACCATAAATTAAAGTGTTTGACGTATATTAACTTGGTGTTAAAAAATATAAAAAACATGAAATATATTTAAATAAATTATAAGATTGGTACAAATATGAGCGGCCTCTCTCTGTTGTTTCTTAAAGTACGTGGTGCTGTTCATCACTGACTATAACAGGCAATATGATTCAATTGGAATCTATAGGAATCCAGTAGGTTGCACAGGTCTCTGGCTTCCTCACAGTTCTAGATTAATACACTGAACTAAAATATAAATGCAACATGTAAAGTGTTGGTCCCATGTTTCATGAGCTGAAATAAAAGATCACAGAAATTGTTGTACACAGATTTGTTTACTGTTAGTGTGCCTTTTCTCCTTTGCCAAGATAATCCATCCACTTGACAGGTGCGGCATATCAAGAAGCTGATTAAACAGCATGATCATTACACAGGTACACCTTGTGCTGGGGACAATACAAGTTAAAAATGTGCAGTCTTGTCACACAACACAATGCAACAGATGCCTCAGGTTTTTAGGGAATTGGCATGCTGGCTGCAGGAATGTCCACCAGAGCTCTTGCCAGAGAATTGAACTTTAATTTCTCAACCATACGCCGCCTCCAACATCGTTTTACAGAAATTGGCAGCATGTCCGACCGGCCTCAAAACCGCAGACCACCTGTAACCACGCCAGCCCAGGACCTCTACATCCCACTCCTTCACCTGCGGGATCATCTGAGACCAGCCACCCGGACAGCTGAAGAAACTGTGGGTTTGCACAAACAAAGGATTTCTGCACAAACTGTCAAACTGTCTCAGTGAAGCTCATCTGCGTGCTCGTCGTCCTTGACCTGACTGCAGTTTAGCGTCATAACTGACTTCAGGGGGCAAATACTCACCTTCGATGGCCACTGGCACGCTGGAGAAGTGTGCTCTTCACGGATGAATCCCAGTTTGAACTGTACCGGGCAGATGGCAGACACCGTGTATGGCGCCATGTGGGCGAGCGGTTTGCTGATGTCAACGTTGTGAACAGAGTGCCCCATGAGGGCGGTAGGGTTATGGTATGGGCAGGCATAAGCGACGGACAATGAATGCAATTGCATTTTATCTATGGCAATTTGAATGCACAGTGATACCGTGACGAGATCCTGAGGCCCATTGTCGTGCCATTCATCCGCCACCATCGCCTCATGTTTCAGCATGATAATGCACAGCCCCATCTGTACACAGTTCATGGAAGCTGAAAATGGCCCAGTTCTTCCATGGCCTGCATACTCTCCAGACATGTCACCAATTGAGCATGTTGTGATGCTGTGGTTCGACATGTACGACAGCGTGTTCCAGTTCCCGCCAATATCTAGCAACTTCGCACAGCCATTGAAGAGGAGTGGGGGGGAAAAATCCACAGTCCACAATCAACAGCCTGATCAACTCTATGCGAAGGAGATGTGTCATGCTGCATGAGGCAAATGGTGATCACACCCGATACTGACTGTTTTTCTGATCCACGCCCCTACCTTTTTTTTAAGGTATCTGTGACCAAAGATGCATATCTGTATTCCCAGTCATGTGAAATCCATTGGCCTAAGTATTTATTTTAATTGACTGATTTCCCTATATGAACTGTAACATATTAAAATCTTTGAAATGTTTGCATGTTGCATTTATATTTTTGTTCACTGTAGATTAAAAGACAAATAAAACACTTGGCAAAGTCAGTTATCTAAAATTCACATTATGTATTGTAATAGTAATGGACAATGAGCATTAAAGGGATACTTTGGGATTTTGGCAATGAGGCCCTTTATCTACTTCCCCAAAGTCAGATGAACTTGTGGGTACTATTTTTATGTCTCCGTGTCCAGTATGAAGGAAGTAAGAGGTCGTTTCACAAGCCAATGCTAACTAGCATTAGCATGCGAGTTCATCTGACTCTGGGGAATTAAAGGGCCTCATTGTCAAAATCCCAAAGTATCCCTTTAAAGCCAAGTAGTTTTTGCTTAATGAGCATTGAGTGAACTTGCCATCTGGGAAAATGTATTCTGTCAATGGAAGTTCTCTTTACCTAAGAGAGAGTAAATATTTGTCTCAAAATGTCTATTTGTTTAAGTTCAAATGACAAACCAACCAAACAATCAACCATTTGTTGTATTGCAGGATTTATGCGTTGTGGATCCCATTCCCCCGTGCCAACATATGTTTGTACAAGCTAGCAGGCAAAGTGATCAACCCTAATCAACCCTAAGTTTTTTCTCAGCCTGATACTAGTAAGAGTCCTACTCAATCAAAATCAGACACTCAACTTTAGATTAATTCAAATACTCTCTTGTGCAATGCTGAATAAATAATTCACCATGCTTTGGCTTTACCCTAGTATGACAAACTTCTGCTTGCTGGTTTGGATTGAGCACAGTCCTAAGAGGACAGACTGGACCACACTAGCAGAGAACAGTGTGTGGAGGGACATTCCTTTGGTCGTTCCACTCAAACACGATATATCAATGCCTTCATCTACTTCCTCTGGTTTATTATGTATTACCGCTCCCAATTTCGGTCAATCACAGCCTAGGAAGTACATCCACAGTGATATACACCTGAAAACGTACAATTCAGGGTTTATGTTCACGGGCAGCATTCTGCACTACCTTGGGCTGCCATGGTTTAGGATTTTAATCATCTTTGACATAAGGAGGAATATGTGCAGGTTCAAATCAGACATAATGGTGGAGGTGCCAGTGGTAAGATAAAGAGGCTAAGTAGCATCATTAGTTAGTTATGAGAACAAATCCTTGCAGACTATTTTAGCCCTCTCATCTCTCTAAAATACCAATAGCTGAACTACAGTAATTACACTCATTAAAGTGATTTTATAGGTTTTGTTTTATCAAAGCCCTGATGTTCGAAGTAGGATGTCATGGGAGGAGTACAAATGGAAGAATAACTCAAAATGTAAAAAAAACATTGTGACATGAAAGTAACTAACTAAACCCTTGTCAAATACCCAACAAGATTATCATTTGGGCAAGCATTAACTTTGACCCTGGTCTCAACCTTTAACCCTGCCCTCTGAACCCTAAAATGTCTGGTCATGCCATAATGCATCCATATTAATCTCTATAAACGGTGATGGCTATGTTAGACTAGATTAGACTAACAATTTACAAGATGTAAAAGAGAGAAATAAGATGAAGAGAAAGAATAATGCATTGTTAGTTCTGTTGAGTATGTATTGTTTATTTGAAGAGACCAGACAATCTGCAAATTCCTCCAAAAAAGCATTTTATTTAGGACACAGTAAACCGTTCATTTTAACGACATATTGTAGATTATGTGACAATCAACTGATTGCTACACCATATTGATGGGAACTACTGTTGGTGTGACCTGGCAGATGTGTATTGTAACTGCACAACTATGGCCGATAAGGGAGGATCGTTTCTTTACTATCAGTCTAGTATTTGGGTGGATGTTCACCGGTCAGATCTTGGGTCTGGTTACGAGTTGTTTTCCAAAAACACTTTGCAGCATCTCACACATTGTTCGTACACATTTTCAAAGTCTTCCTCATGCCCCTATAAAAAACAGAAAAAAAGGGAAATCAATGAATTTTGCCCCAAAATATTGTATGAATAAAAGTTATACATTTTTGCTTTTCAGAAAGCTATAAAATAAAATTTGATGTGTTCATCAATATTGTTTTTATAAGGCATCAAAATAAAACTGCAGGAAAGAGCCTTTTCCTTGAGCAATGAAGCAGTTCATCATTCTCCAAATCGGAATCAGAAAGCCTCTAGTTACGAGCTCAATCATTTCCCAACCCAGTAGAATATACAGCTGAAATTGGATAGGGGGTTTCTTCAGTGACGTTTCCCCCCCCCCCAAAACTCACACAATTCTGGCCAATTGGCTGCTCGTGATTAAATTAGCCAATAATAGAGAAGAAAACAGCCCAAGACAACTTTCCAGGCCCACCATTAATAACGTTACACCTTTCAGAGACCTGTGACACCAATCCAAAGTGCCAAAAGGGCATGTCTTATCCTTTGAAATGTTCAGCTTTTGCCTTTAGAAACCTTAGAAAGCACATTCCTCTTAACTTCTCTCTCTCGTGTTGAGTGGCAAACTCATTTAAAACTGAAATTTACACTGTGTGAATAGTAATGTTAAAACATCAAGAAGAGACTCTTTCCAGAAAAATATACAAAACAGAGAGAAGCAATAAAAAAAAAAAAAAACTATAGATGTAATATCTGTCCACATGCATTGGTGAAGAGGCCGGCTGGGGACTCTTAAAGCGATGATCTCATATTCATAAACAATAATATCTGTAACAACCAGGGAAGATGCCCGATAACTCAGTCTATGCATGACAGCGGCATGTAACCCTAATTTTAAAAAGTTCATCCAAAAATGAAAGATATTTTCTTTCCTCAGAAATGGTCTAGGAGTGCACATGCCGTTTTGTAATACGTTTTAAAGTGTTTTTTACTTGTTCAGGCCATTGTAAAAGGTAAAAACCGTCAGAAAAATGTTATTGTTTTTTATAACGGACTGCTCGTTTTATACCATACTGGAACTAAAATCAAAAGCAGAAACCTTCAGAAATGAGTCCCTGTACAAAATGTACTTGGACACATTTGCCATTTCGCCTTTTAATATACTCCTTCGCTGGCAGGAGAACAGCCAACCACACCTGAAGACTCTTAAAACACCCACCCAGTTCCTCCACCCCCTTCAAACCCAGTCTCTGATCCAAACAAAAAGGCTCCAAACTAAGTCTTTGGAACCCCATTCAGCTACGCCCTCCTCAGAGCTTGTCATCGGCTCTAAGGTTGGACTGAGAAACTCATGTCTCAATTTATCAAAACAACTGAGCCGTCTGGCTCTCGTCCTTTACTGTGCTTCTCTGCCATGCGTTGTGGCGATGGATGACGGACCACAGCCCAGCGCTGTCAACACGCCAAAATATTTATTTACGCTTCTCTGAAACCATGTTTAAGGCTAAGCTCCCTCTGGCTACCACACACTCACAGCTGGTGTTAAAGGTCCAATGCAGACATTTTTATCTCAATATCAAATCATTTCTGGGTAACAATTAGATACCTTACTGTGACTGTTTTTAATTGAAATGATCAAAAAGAAACAAAAATAGGTTCTTAGTAAAGAGTAATTTCTCAAGCAAGAATTTTGCTAGGACTGTTGTAGTGGTCTAAGTGGGGAGGGTAAAATGGAAAATTAGCTGTTATTGGCAAAGAGATTTAGAACTCTTATTGGTCTATTAACTAATTTACTGCCTGGTGAAGCCAAAACTCCATCCCACCAAAACAGGCGTTTTCTTTTTTTTCAAACAGCTCTTACACTAAAAGGGTATTATCATTATCACAATATTTTTACAACCTCACTGTGGAAATATATATAAAGCATAGGAAAATCACATTTTTGACAGCACTGGGATTTTAACACACAGGGACAGACAGCCACGAAGAGGGACACAGATGATTGAACCAGAGTGCACACAGACACTTTATTTTGGTCAACCACAACCGTCGCAACATTAATACTTTATTCAATCAAAAGGGATTTTTCCTGAAACCCTAATAGAAAAATCTCAATTACCCACACATGACATTATGCGATCAGAGGTCTACCCGCAACATGCATGTCCCTAGTCAAGACCACACAACAAATTCATTCATTTATTATTTTAACAAGAATATAGGACAGAGGATATGATTTATATAGCATTCCTCATCAAACCAAACATGCAGTTTGCCTGCATTCACATTGCTGAAACATTTCCCTCCTTTTTTCTAATTATCTTCCTCCGCAACCAACAACAGAGACCGTAGTAGACCAACAACAGAGACCGTAGTAGACCAACAACAGAGACCGTAGTAGACCAACAACAGAGACCGTAGTAGACCAACAACAGTCACCCCCCTTCCCTACCTCGCTCCCCCAGTATCAGTCACCCCCCCTCCCTACCTCGCTCCCCCAGTATCAGTCACCCCCCCTCCCTACCTCGCTCATCACATCCATGTAAAATTCTATTTACTCTGCACAAACAAACCGGCCTCCACTTCCGATGCCATTTGGCAGGACTTACGAATGCATAGGAAGCATTTAAAGCTGGGAAAAGTTAACAAAGCCATTAAACATGTTGTGAGATGGTAAAGGAGGTGCTGCAGAGAGACTTGAGGACACAGGACATTAGTGATGGGGGACAAAAATCGATAGTTACAGTACCAGTCAAAAGTTTGGACATACCTACTCATTCCAGGGTTTTTCTTGTCTCATTGTTCTGTTGAAAAACAGATGATAGTCCCACTAAGCGCAAACCAGATGGGATGGCGTATCGCTGCAGAATGCTGTTTCCATGTGTCATTTCATAGTTTTGATGTCTTCACCATTATTCTACAATGTAGAAAATAGTCAAAATAAAGAAAAACCCTTGAATGAGTAGGTGTCCAAACTTGTGACTGGTACTGTACATATCAGGATATTATTTTTGACGATAGATCGTATCATTTTGACAATTTTGCAATATTATTTTTGCGCTAGTTGGCTGTAACTGCACCAAAACTCCAGTATTTTTCCTTCATAGCCTGTTCTCCATCTTTTTAAGTAGGGAGACAATTTGTTTTTAACAGTTTTATTTCCATAACTGATCAAAACTTTCTCATGGCTCTCTTGTCCCTCTGCAGCAGACATATGGTGAGCAATAATGTTTGGAAGATCAAATTGCAATAAAATCGAATTATCGAATCACAATACATATAGAATTGTGAAAATCACAATATATATCATATCGGCACCAAGGTATCGTGATAATATGGTATCGTAATAATATCGTATCTGAGGACATGAGAGGAAGACAAGATCTTGCTACTGGTTTCCCATCAGAAACCAATTGTTCCATACAGTGGTTTTAACTGGGGATGATTTAAAAAAATAAAACATTTTACTAGGCAAGTTAGTTAAAAACAAATTCTTATTTACAATGACGGCCTACCCCGGCCAATCCCGGACGGCGCTGGGCCAATTGTGCACCGCCCTATGGGACTCCCAATCAAGGCCGGATGTGATACAGCCTGGATTTGAACCAGGGACTGTGACGCCTCTTGTACTGAGATGCAGTGCCTTAGAGCGCTGCGCCACTCGGGAGCCCAGAGTGAGGCTTAGGCATAGATAGTGCTGGTGTGAGGACACAAGGACTCTCTGAATTATGGGAGTTAACATGGAAACTTACCCTGTAGAGAACAGGACATTGTTCTACTGAATGTGTTACCTTATCTCGCTGTAAGTGTATGGATTCATGTAGCCTACAGTACTTTAGAATAATGTTGGTGGGTTAAGCCATATGCAGTCATGTTTCTTTTTTACTCACAAGGCGAGCAGCAGAATCAGTTTTTTTTGTCTAAACCTAGTAACCCAGTTGTGATAGGGCCCCTGAGTACTGGCAGGAAAACACTGTCAGTGCAGTAGACTTACGTAGTATGGGTCTTTGATGATCAGTTGTTTCTCTGGGTCGTACGAGCCCAGCAGCTCAATCTTGGCTTTGCTGTTTTTCACAGAGTTTGCCTTCTTTTTCAGGTCACTGTAAAGAGAGAGAAAAGTCAGAGACTGTTAGGATTTGTTCCTGTGACAATACTAAAATCAAAATACCACCAGTGCTATTTTGGACCAAATATCTGACAGACTTTTACAAATGTAACCACCCATTTGATAGAACAACTTTTATTGTGGTATAAATGGCCATCTGTCCATAACAAATGGAACCAAATAAAAAAAGGTTTAATAAGTCTTAGACACCCATTTTGTTGGGTTTGGCGTTTCTGTGACACGCAAGAGCCTATCACAGAGAATACATCTATTCTATTCCAAGTCTTCTAAATGGCTTACTGTGGTATACGCTATCAGTGTGCAACAAGTCGAACTCTGAAACCAAATATCAATAGATGAGAATGTATTTGTGACTAAATCATTTTGACAGTTACTAGAACAGTTACTTAAAGGCTACACAACTTCTTCAAACAAGTCCTCACAATCCAACTGTGGAGATGAGTCTTTTATTGACCCAACTGGTTTCTTTTATTTTGATGCTTGGGTAATTGGGCTTATAAATACAACAATACACTCAGACAGTAATAAAAGCAGCTAGAAAGGATCCATGCACCATGCCTGGCTGTAAACCAGACCACAGGGGTTTAGAAATGCAGCGGATGGATATTAAAAAAACCATTACTAACCCAGGCACTAAAAGGAAGCGGTTGCCAGGTCCTTCCCATTGGAACTAGTGTAATGGCTCAAATGAGATGGCCAGCCATACTGCTTGGACCGAGGGGACTGATTCCCCCACAGTGAGGATATGGGGCCAAGCTGGGAAGCTTCCAATACTAGGAATGGGACTCAAAACAGGGAACTACCGCCCCACTGCCACCTCCCGTGCCTAACCCTGTGGTAGAGCAGCGGCCCCCTGACGCTTTCATGGGGGGGGGGTTTAAGGTGAGTTGTATAGCACTGCATTGTAAATGTAGAATGCAGCGGAGCTGAAAGCTCCTGGTTCCCACTGACTAAACTGAAATGTAAGTAAAGCACTATAATCCAACATAAAACATGTAAAAACTAACTGGTGATGATTAATTAGGTCATTGGTAATAATTGGCGGGGAGTTAAGGTTAATCCCTTTCTCTCGCTAGCCAACCAGAGAGAAACAGAATGGAGGAAGAAAAGGGAAAAGTCGCCCCCAAACAGAAAAGACGAGGCATCCAAAGACCTCAGTAAGCTGCTTACAGACTGCACTGCCTTAGGCATGTGATCTCTAAATGATCCCTGAATGTTCAAAGTAGCAAGAAATATCCCTCCCCCTGCCCAGGCTTCACATGCAAACAGCTTAGGGACACTCACTTGTTAGACAGACTTTACCCCTACACTTTACATAGACCTTGAGGTGTACATGTCTGCCTGTATGTCACATCTGCGTGTGTGTACACAGTATACTTCTCTACAATCGCTAAGGCGTCCCCCTACCAGGGAAAGCCTAACTTTAAAATACAGATAATGGCATTTTGAATGGACAACAGCCATCACCAAGTTCCTGATATAAAGTTGGATCTGACAATTACCTCGTTCCTATTGTACTTTTATTGCTCGGTCTGTTCTGTATATCTCAATATCCCGGGTCATTTCTACACTCCGCATAAGCTCTTCTCTGACTTAGTTTGTGACCCCGGTAATCATGTTCGGGTAAGTGCCATAGGGTCATAGAACAAGTAAACCCCAAGGATGTTACTTACTTAAACATTTGTATTTTTACTCCAATAAATCATTTTGAATGGCAGCCCGGAATAGAATACACTTGTGATGTCATGGCACAGAACACTGTTCTGTGAGTCAGAGTATCTGTGCAGATGTTGCAAATTGTGTTCACCCCCCTCTTGAACAAAGGAAGCAGACCGAGCACACACACACACACACATATATACGCATGGACACACACACACACACACACACATGCACTCACACACGAACATAGGGTTAAGATGCATATACCTCAAATTGCTCTCATCCATGCACAGAATGTAGTCAAATGACATAAAATCCTCCTTTGTCACCTAGAAGAAAAAAAACACATAAGACAAAATGTTAACATTGGTACTGGTGTGTGTTGACAACACAAGACTGGATGCTGTGCATTCTCTATAAAGTTTAACTGTCAGGCACTAGGCCCTATATAACTTCTGCCTGGTATATATGTTCCATTACAGTGGTAAAGACCTCTCCCTGGTTCTCGTTGAGTCAAATTGAGAGGTTCCAGAGAACTCAGAGAGAGAAGAGGAAGGAGAAAGGAGAGGGAGAGCGAGATGGAGAGGAGCAGTGTCTGGGTCCCTCCATGTTCAGGGTTATGAAAGGGATCAAAGCAGTACATCTTCAAGTACAGAGCATTCGGAAAGTATTCAGACCCTTTAACTTTTTCCACATTTTGTTACGTTACAGCCTTATTCTCAAATTGATTAAATTAATACTTTTGCTCAATCTACACTAAATACCCCATAATGACAAAGCGTAAACCGGTTTTAAAATTTTTGCAAATTTATAAAAAAATATAAAACAGAAATACCTTATTTACATAAGTATTCAGACCCTTTGCTATGAGACTTGAAATTGAGCTCAGGTGCATCCTGTTTTGGCATCATCCCTACGGTGAAGCATGGTGGTGGCAGCATCATGCTGTGGGGATGTTTTTCAGCGGCAGGGATTGTGAGACTAGTCAGGATCGAGGGAAAGATGAACGGAGCAAAGTACAGAGAGATCCTTGATGAAAACATGCTCCAGAGCGCTCAGAACCGAAGGCGAAGGTTCGCCTTCCAACAGGACAACGAACCTAAGCACACAACCAAGATAATGCAGGAGTGGCTTCGGGACAAGTCTCTGAATGTCCTTGAGTGGCCCAGCCAGAGCCCGGACTTCAACCCGATCTAACATTCTGGAGAGACCTGAAAATAGCTGTGCAACGACGCTCCCCATCCAACCTGACAGAGCTTGAGAGGATCTGCAGAGAAGAATGGGAGAAACCTCACAAATACAGGTGTGCCAAGCTTGTAGCATCATAACCAAGAACACTTGGGTCTGTAATCGCTGCTAAACGTGCTTCAACAAAGTACTGAGTAAAGGGTCTGAATACTTATGTAAATGAAATATGTTTTTATATTTGTAATGCATTTTCACAAATTTCTGAAAACCTGTTTTTGCGTTGTCATTATGGGGTAGTGTATGTGGATTGATGAGAAGAAGAAAAAACTAATTTAATCCATTTTAGAATAAGGCTGAACGTAACAAAATGTGGAAAAAAATCAAGGGATCTGAATACTTTCTGAATGCACTGTATGTGAATCTTGTTGTGCAACACTTACTCAGCAGCCATGACTCAGGAGAGAGTGAGGCCATGCTTCAATTATGGGTTGAAAGGGTTTCTAGGGTGGGACTTGGGAATGGAGAGGTTAAAAGAGTGAAGAGAAAGAAGTAGAGGGAGTAAAGACAGAGAGAAAGAGAGAAAGAGCAATTTACATGTAAGCTAGCCAAAACTTGACCATTCCAGATTTGTATAACAAGAGTATATAATAACTAGGTGTTGTGTATGTAGTATTTGTATTGATCCAAAAACCCTTGCAAAATCAAAGTTAAGTTGGCAAAATGTCAAATTCCATCCACTACTATTTCAACTCTGTAGTTCCCCGCTTGGGCTTTACAGCGCAAACACACACACACAATATTTGTCTTCTCCCTTTGCAATAATCTCTGGCCAAAATCCTCATGTGAACCCCCTCCACAATGCAGCGATAGAGCCTGGTTGGATTTCTGGAATTTTTGACTGACAGTCAGGGAGGCTGTTATATGAGGAACGGGTAGGAGGGGAGAGATATAAGGAAAAATAAGGGAGAACGAGGACCCGGTCTGAGGTCAGACAGATAAAAAGTTCAGAAACCGTGTGGAGTTGTTGAGTTATTGTATGACTCTTGGTGTGCAGTGAGTGGAGCAGGGAACTATCCGCTAACAAGAGCTCAGTCTAAAGCTACAGTAAGTCAAATGTGGTGATGGGAATTGGGATGATACCCAGACCGAAAAAATTATGCTTGATTCTGACAATTTGCATTCAGGGCAAAAAATCATATCGCTTCAAACCCCTTGCAGGGCCCCCTCCAATCAATTATCTGATATTTCCAGTGTTAAGACTAAAATAACTTAATCTTTCTCTGTGAAGATGCATTTATGGATTCATTAACTCAATAAAAAAAAAATGAATAGTCCCCCTTCTATCCCCTTGCCGTTGTCTCTCAATAAAACAAACAAAACTCCCGTTTTTGATTGAACAGAGCACCCTCTGTCTCCAAACAATATTTTCTGAGGCAAGCCGAGACATTACATTAGAGGCAAGAAACATTTAGTTAAAGTTGACTGAAATTAGCAGGGAACGGGGGGAACAGAGAGAGAAACTCAGAGCTTATCAAAGTTCATTGCGTGGAGACATGGGTGGCTCAGAGCCAGGGCAGCGTTGAGCTCCCATCCCTAATTTGTGGAGATTAGAACGGGGTTGGCCTCTGTCCGTTATGAGACAAACCAACATGACGGCAGCTCCCCTTCCCAGCACTGGGTCAGGGAGGACACCAGAGAGCTGGCAGGAGAGACAGGGAGAGCTGGAAAAACTTTGGAGAAAAAGACCAGCAAAACATGAGGCCCACTAACACAGTTGGCAAATATGGTTGGGGTGAAATCCATTTAAATTCCAGTCAATTAAAAAAGTAAACCAATTTACACATTTTCCAAAATGAAAAGGGTTGACAAGAATTGGAATTTCAGTGTACTTCCTAAATTGACTGGAATTAAAATGGAATGAACCCCAAGCTTGTCTCTTTCAATACACTGAGTAGATTTGGAGAGCCTAGATACCAGACTTCATAACATCTTGGTGTGATTTAACAGCGTCTATAAGGATGCAATACTAAGCATTGGCAATAAAAGTTAGTACTGTTAGGAAAGTCATTGTGCTCGAGTGTTTATTCATGGGATTTAGCCTAATACATCCAACTCACACACACTCTCCCCCACACACACACACACTATCCATGCCACACACATTTGTATAGTCTCCAAAGGACCCCAGGGTGACTGATGTATCATATACCTGTCGGGCCCTGTGTTTTGTTTCAATGCCATGTGTCCTCAGGCAGGCCAGACCACGGGCGTCCGGGGAGCTGCCTGTATTCCAGTCAGTCGTGGCACCACTGTCTATGACCCACTGCAACAACAGAGAACACAGGAGCTAGCTAGCTAATAGGAAGGATAAAGGGGTTGGTCGTACCTGCCTGGCTACATGCCTCATGGGCACCCCGTGTTTCTTCATGCAGGCTTGACCACGGTGGTCTGGAGGGTTGCCTATCTCATAGGTGGAGGTGGCAGCACTGTCTATCCTCCACTATGCAGAGCAGGAGAACAGCAACAACAAAGCAAAATGTATTCATATGCACACAATGACTCAGCACATGCAGCACATTAGAGCAATCTAATAATAGGTTGATAGAGTTCAGTCTAATTTGTTTGTTTCCTTAGCCTATACTGTTAAAAATGCATCTCCATCTCTAGAAGCAGAAGACTGCAGAGCTGGTCATCTCCGTATACCCGTCGCAAGACCCACGGGTTGATGCTGATTTGCAAAACCCTCTTAGGCCTCACACCCCCCAATCGGAGATATCTACTGCAGCCCTCATCCTCCACATACAACACCCGTTCTGCCAGTCACATTCTGTTAAAGGTCCCCAAAGCACATACATCCCTGAGTCGCTCCTCTTTTCAGCTCACTGCAGCTAGCGACTGGAACAAGCTGCAACAAACACTCAAACTGGACAGTTTTATCTCAATCTCTTCATTCAAAGACTCAATCATGGACACTAATTGACAGTTGTGGCTGCTTCGCGTGATGTATTGTCTCTACCTTCTTGCCCTTTGTGCTGTTGTCTGTGTCCAATAATGTCTGTACCGTTTTGTGCTGCAACCATGTTGTGTTGCTGCCATTTTGTTGTCATGTTGTGTTACTGCCATGCTGTGTTGTTGTCTTAGGTCTCTTGTTTATGTAGTGTTGTCTCTCTTGTTGTGATGTGTGTTTTGCCCTATATTTGTATTTAATTCATTTTTATTTTGAATCCCAGCCCCCGTCCCCGCTGGAGGCCTTTTGGTAGGCCGTCATTGTAAATAAGAATTTTTCCTGAACCTTTCCCAAATATCCCAGGTTTTTCAGAAATCCCATTTTGAGAATTCCCTCCCTGCTTATTACCTTCCGGAATTCTCCAACTGGTATTTCTGAGAAAAAAAAACGGGAACTTTAGGAACATTTTTCAGAAATACCAGTAGGAGGATTCCTTAAACAGAAGAGAATAAGCAGCCTCAAAATGGGATTTCTGAAAAACCTGGTACATTTTCTGGAATTCTGCTAAACTCCTCCCTGGGAAAGGCGGTCATCAGTAGATGTGAATGGTCTCACTCCCCCCTATCTGAGATATCTACTGCAGCCCTCATCCTCCACATACAACACCCGTTCTGCCAGTCACATTCTGTTAAAGCTCCCCAAAGCACACACATCCCTGGGTCGCACTCCTCTTTTCAGTTCGCTGCAGCTAGCGACTGGAACGAGCTGCAACAAACACTCAAACTGGACACTTTTATCTCAATCGCTTCATTCAAAGACTCAATCATGGACACGGTTACGGCTGCTTTGCGTGATTTATTGTTGTCTCTACCTTCTTGACCTTTGTTCTGTTGACTTTGCCCAAAAATGTTTGTACCATGTTTTTCTGCTACAACCATGTTGTTGCCATGTTGTGTTGCTACCATGCTGTTGTCATGTTTTGCTGTTATGTTGTTGTCTTAGGTCTCTCTTTATGTAATGTTGTGTCTTTCTTGTTGTGATGTGTATTTTGTCCTATATTGTATTTATTTTTTTAATCCCAGCCCCCGTCCCTGCAGGAGGCCTTTTGCCTTTTGGTTGGCCGTCATTGTAAATAAGAATTTGTTCTTAACTGACTTGCCTAGTTAAATAACGGTTTTATTTATTTATTTATTTATTTATTTATTTATATATATATATATATATGAAAAAAATGTTTTAAACAGTTTGGAATATGATGCAGTAGGGGAACAAATCTTTATCAATCAAAAGAGTACAGTAGCTCAACAAACGCACAACATATGTGGAGCAAAGTCTTCACAAAAGAAGTTATCAAATATTTGCATTACTTCAACGCAGTACTTCTATGTAACAGAGCTGTCAATATGTTCCTGTGAAGATCTACCCACACATATACATTTAAGCCTTTACCTTGTCAACAACACCAGCATCTGTCGCCATTTTCCTGAAGACGGCTTCGGCGATGGGGGACCTGCAAATGTTCCCTGTTAAAAAAAAAAGACATAATAAGCTGACTATCATTAGAGTGCTTGGCTAAATTAGGTCACACTGCTTGCTTCACCAGTACCACTTCCTCCTAACTCAGCTCATACCGAGGCTCGAACTTGGGGCCTCTGCCTCGCAAACACATATGACCGCCCTCCTGAAGGGTCTTACACAGTCGAGCCACAGAAAAGTTAGCTATTTGGCAGCGCTAGTGGAGATACCCATCTGCTACACTTGCATCAGCAAAAACTGATTATCTCACAATATCCCTTGGAGTCTTGGCTAATATCTACCCTATATTTCTGAATGAAAAATAATAACTGAACTTGTTGAGACCCAAGTGAGTCAACTACAGTGTTTGAATTGTGGTATTACAGGGCAATGTTTTACATTATGCAATCTGAACAATGGAACATCGTTGAAATGAAATCTCCAATTAACAGTTCAATATAACATATTGGAAACATCTGAAACTTTTGATAGCTGGCTGTTGACTACAAAATGAATTCCCATCATCACCTTAGCCTGCCTGGCTATGGCACAAGATCTTCGTACATACTTTTACATTGGACTCTACTGTCCAAAGGTCTTAGGCCGTGGTAGAATCATTGGGCAACCTTTTCATTGCCTTTGCATTTCAGATAAGGAGAATCTGGTGATATATTAGCAAGGGATATTAGGCAAGTTTGATGAGTAGTCACTAGTTTTTCAGAGGAAGATGTGAAAGAACTGTGTGGCCCAACTGCATGAACTAATGGACAGATTCCAAATTAAGTCATGGCAGTTAATGTAAGGTTTTGGTATTGCAAGTTGGATACAGAAATTGATAGCTAGCTAACTAACTACAATTGCGGTTGCAATAGCTATTGTACCAACGTTTTCAATGGTTTAGCTAGCTAGTTACAAAGTAACTACTGGAGTTAGCATAGCATAGCACCCGTTAGCATCACTTGCCATTCATGTACACACGGCAGTCAGTTCCAAGTGTATAGCAATTTTTTAAATGTATTATCACCTTGACACACCATTGACTCGTTATGTGCATGAAATCACAGAGACTGTGGGTTTTTTCTTGGTCGTTTCTTACCCAGACACACGAACAGAACAGATTTTCCACTGCTGGCTGCCATTTTGCTTTTAGGGTCTTACGTCAGTATCACTCAATTTTGGCTAGAAGGGATACAGTTTATGTCAGAATTGATATTTCGGAACAGGTTAGGAGAATTTACGCGGAAGGTTAGGATAGTTTACGTAGCAGTTTGAGATAATTGGGTTAAGGTCAGAAAAATAGTTAGGGTTAAAATCAACTTTTGACGTTAATTTGACATGGCTAGATGGGATACATCCTATGTTCACATCACTGGCACGTTCTTCTTCTTCTTCTTTTTCGTGTAGTTTTCAGGCAGACAAGACGCTTTGTCGCATATTGCTGGCTTTTACAGGTTGGAGTGTGAATTTCACATTTGTTCACAAAAAAAGGGAAAAGGAGAATGGGATAAATGCATTGCACCACCATCTAAACCTACTGTACATACAGTTGAAGTCGGAAGCTTGCATACTCTTAGGTTGGAGTCATTAAAACTCGTTTTTCAACCACTCCACAAATTTCTTGTTAACAAACTATAGTTTTGGCAAGTCGGTTAGGACATCTTTTTTGTGCATGGCACAAGTAATATTTCCAACAATTGTTTACAGACAGATTATTTCACTTATAATTCACTGCGTCACAATTCCAGTGGGTCAGAAGTTTACATACACTAAGTTGACTGTGACTTTAAACAGCTTGGAAAATTCCAGAAAATGATGTCATGGCTTTAGAAGCTTCTGATAGGCTAATTGACATCATTTGAGTCAATTGGGGGTGTACCTGTGGATGTATTTCAAGGCCTACCTTCAAACTCAATGCCTCTTTGCTTGACATCATAGGAAATCAAAAGAAATCAGCCAAGACCCCAGAAGAAAAAAATTGTAGACCTCCACAAGTCTGGTTCATCCTTGGGAGCAATTTCCAAATGCATGAAGGTACCACGTTCATCTGTACAAACAATAGTACGCAAGTATAAACACCATGGGACCATGCAGCTGTCATACCGCTCAGGAAGGAGACGCGTTCTGTCTCCTAGAGATGAATGTACTTTGGTGCTAAAAGTGCAAATCAATCCCAGAACAACAGTAAAGGATCTTGTGAAGATGCTGGAGGAAACAGGTACAAAAGTATCTATATCCACAGTAAAACAGTACGTGTCCAAAGAAAAAATAACTATATATTAATGTACATACCTCAATTGGGCCGACCAACCAGTGCTCCCACACATTGGCTAACCGGGCTATCTGCATTGTGTCCCGCCACCCACCACCCGCCAACCCCTCTTTTACACTACTGCTACTCTCTGTTTATCATATATGCATAGTCACTTTAACCATATGTACATACTACCTCAATCAGCCTGACTAACCGGTGTCTGTATGTAGCCTCGCTACTTTTATAGCCTCGCTACTGTATATAGCCTGTCTTTTTACTGTTTTATTTCTTTACTTACCTATTGTTTACCTAATACCTTTTTAGCACTATTGGATAGAGCCTGTAAGCATTTCACTGTAAGGTCTACACCGGTTGTATTTGGCACACGTGACAAATAAACTTTGATTTGAAATGTATATACACTGAACAAAAATATAAAGTGTTGGCCTATTGTCTTATGAGCTGAAATAAAAGATCCCAGAAATGTTCCATACGCACCAAAAGCTTAGTTCTCTCACATTTTGTGCACAGATTTGTTTACATTCTTGTCAGTGAGATTTTTCTCCTTTGCCAAGATAATCCATCCAACTGACAGGTGTGGCATGTCAAATAGCTGATTTAAACAGCATGATCATTGCACAGGTGCACCTTGTGCTGGGGACAATAAAAGGCCACTCTGAAATGTACAGTTTTGTCACACAACACAATGCCACAGATGTCTTAAGTTTTAATGGAGGGTGCAATTGGCATGCTGACTGCAGGAATGTCTACCAGAGCTGTTGCCAGAGAATTTAATGTTAATTTCTCTACCATAAGCCGCCTCCAACGTCATTTTAGAGAATTTGTCAGTACGTCCAACCGGCCTCACAACCGCAGATCCGTGTGTGTGCGAGCGGTTTACTGATGTCAACATTGTGAACAGAGTGCCACATGGTGGCGGTAGGGTTATGGTATGGGCAGGCATAAGCTACGGACAACGAACACAATTGTCTTTTATCAATGGCAATTTGAAGGCACAGAGATACAGTGACGAGATCCTGAGGCTCATGGTCGTGCCTTCATCCGCCACCATCACCTCATGTTCCAGCATGATAATGCACGGCCCTATGTCACAAGGATCTGTACACAATTCCTGGAAGTTGAAAATGCCCCAGTTCTTCCATGCCCTGCATACTCACCAGACATGTCACCAGTTGAGCATGTTCGAGATGCTCTGGATCGACGATTATGACGGCGTGTTCCAGTTCCCACAATATCTAGCAACTTTGCACAGCCATTGAAGAGGAATGGGACAACATTCCACATGCCACAATCAACAGCCTGATAAACTATGCGAAGGAGATGTGTCACTCTGCATGAAGCAAATGGTGGTCACACCAGATACTGTCTGGTTTTCTGATCGGCGCTCCTACTTAAAAAAAAAAAAGGTATCTGTGACCAGCGGATGCAAATCTGTATTCCCAGTCATGGGAAATCCATAGATTAAGGTCTAATTCATTTATTTCAATTTACTTATTTCCTTATATGAACTGTAACTCATTGAAATTGTTGCATGTTGTGTTATATTTTTGTTCAGTATATGTGTAAAAAAATTACACATGTTACCGAGCCAATGAAAGCCCTGATTGGTTAGCTCTTTGTCTGTTGGCAAGATTAGGGATATTTAGACAGTGTTCTCAACACACATTTGACATATTTAGTTACACAGTAAATATTATTCAACATGTCCTCACCTGGGTTTTGAACTCACCTCTTGGTTCATGGTACTCTGAACTTCCTGCTACACCACAATGTCAGGTATCAATTCATCTGAGTATTTTCATCATTTAAAAAAAACTACTTATTTCAGCAGTTGTATAATGTTGGTGGGGTATATTAGCCTGTTTTAATGACAAGACACAACTTTATTAGTCCCCACGAGATGGAAATGTGTCTTCTGCTTTTAACACACACGCTGTGCAGTGCCCAATGAACAGTTTAGCGGGTTAAGTGCGTTAACCCTGGCACTTGAGGATTGATGCCAGCTATCCTCCAGTTGCTGGCTCACTCCTCACCAATTCCTCCCCACCTGTCAGTACTGGTATTTGAATCACTATGTTCAATAAAATATTTTCTTGAATGTACTTAACAGACCTGAGATTTACTTCAAAATGCATTAACCCTATTGCTTACACCTACAATATCAAGTTGTTTCAGATTTACACAATTGCCTAGGAAGGAGGGTTTATGGTTTCTTCTGGACAGGGCCTAACTATACTGCTCAAAAAAATAAAGGGAACACTTAAACAACACATCCTAGATCTGAATGAAAGAAATAATCTTATTAAATACTTTACATAGTTGAATGTGCTGACAACAAAATCACACAAAAATAATCAATGGAAATCCAATTTATCAACCCATGGAGGTCTGGATTTGGAGTCACACTCAAAATTAAAGTGGAAAACCACACTACAGGCTGATCCAACTTTGATGTAATGTCCTTAAAACAAGTCAAAATGAGGCTCAGTAGTGTGTGTGGCCTCCACGTGCCTGTATGACCTCCCTACAACGCCTGGGCATGCTCCTGATGAGGTGGCGGATGGTCTCCTGAGGGATCTCCTCCCAGACCTGGACTAAAGCATCCGCCAACTCCTGGACAGTCTGTGGTGCAACGTGGCGTTGGTGGATGGAGCGAGACATGATGTCCCAGATGTGCTCAATTGGATTCAGGTCTGGGGAACGGGCGGGCCAGTCCATAGCATCAATGCCTTCCTCTTGCAGGAACTGCTGACACACTCCAGCCACATGAGGTCTAGCATTGTCTTGCATTAGGAGGAACCCAGGGCCAACCGCACCAGCATATGGTCTCGCAAGGGGTCTGAGGATCTCATCTCGGTACCTAATGGCAGTCAGGCTACCTCTGGCGAGCACATGGAGGGCTGTGCGGCCCCCAAAGAAATGCCACCCCACACCATGACTGACCCACCGCCAAACCGGTCATGCTGGAGGATGTTGCAGGCAGCAGAACGTTCTCCATGGCGTCTCCAGACTCTGTCACGTCTGTCACTTGCTCAGTGTGAACCTGCTTTCATCTGTGAAGAGCACAGGGCGCCAGTGGCGAATTTGCCAATCTTGGTGTTCTCTGGCAAATGCCAAACGTCCTGCACGGTGTTGGGCTGTAAGCACAACCCCCACCTGTGGACGTCGGGCCCTCATACCACCCTCATGGAGTCTGTTTCTGACCGTTTAAGCAGACACATGCACATTTGTGGCCTGCTGGAGGTCATTTTGCAGGGCTCTGGCAGTGCTTCTCCTGCTCCTCCTTGCACAAAGGCGGAGGTAGCGGTCCTGCTGCTGGGTTGTTGCCCTCCTACGGCCTCCTCCACGTCTCCTGATGTACTGGCCTGTCTCCTGGTAGCGCCTCCATGCTCTGGACACTACGCTGACAGACACAGCAAACCTTCTTGCCACAGCTCGCATTGATGTGCCATCCTGGATGAGCTGCACTACCTGAGCCACTTGTGTGGGTTGTAGACTCCGTCTCATGCTACCACTAGAGTGAAAGCACCGCCAGCATTCAAAAGTGACCAAAACATCAGCCAGGAAGCATAGGAACTGAGAAGTGGTCTGTGGTCCCCACCTGCAGAACCACTCCTTTATTGGGGGTGTCTGGATAATTGCCTATAATTTCCACCTGTTGTCTATTCCATTTGCACAACAGCATGTGAAATTTATTGTCAATCAGTGTTGCTTCCTAAGTGGACAGTTTGATTTCACAGAAGTGTGATTGACTTGGAGTTACATTGTGTTGTTTAAGTGTTCCCTTTATTTTTTTGAGCAGTGTATATTGTCCCAATAAGCACATTCCCTAGAGATATCCCATATTGGGACAGTAGTTAGGGCATTTGTCATTGGTGCTGGTGGCCTGGTTTCTAGACCCGTTAGGAGAGTCACCTTACTCACTGCCAGAATGTGTTGTCACTGAAACATGCTGTTGCCTGCAACTGTGAGACAGCTGGTTAAAACAATATACAGTAAGTGTATATTTTGCGTTTGTGAAATTATTTTGATGTGACGTGAAAGTAAAGGGCTTTATGTTTATAGAACAGTGTGGCAATTGAGAATCGATTCCCGTTTAGATGGAGTATTTGGCTGTTTTGGCAGCCAGAGCCAGTCTACCTCTGAACATAATATATAAAGTCCTTGGACGTTAAGGAGTAAAGGTAGGCTCCTTAACTCTTAGAAAACTGGACACATTAATGTTCTTGCAACATGCCATGAAGTATTTCAAGAACCTTCATATTGCATATTTTGAGAACATGGCAACCATGTTCTGAATAGGTTTGGTGGTTTGTTCATGGAATATTCTCCTAACCCTCAGAAAACTGGACACATGAATGTTCTTGCAACATCTGATAAAACGCATCTAGAACATTCATGTTGTATATTCTGAGAACATTGTAACCACGTTCTAGATAGGATAACATTGCCTTAATGTCAAGTAGAACCTAACTCTAACACCAAAACATAATAACAAATGTTCTCAGAAGGTTTTTGCTAAAATAGATTTAATGTTCCACTAACAAACTGAAAACTGGACACTCAAACATTAGGGGAACATTATGGGTGTAACGGTCGTCGTATGAAAGGGACCAAGGCGCAGCGGGTTGAGTGCTCATTTTAACTTTTCATTTAGAACACTGAAAACACAAAACAAGAAAACGCACAGTAATGCAGGCTACACACAGCAATGCACAAACAACTTCCCACAAAGGGACAGGCGAAACAGGGCTACCTAAGTACGACTCTCAATCAGCAACAACGATGTACAGCTGTTCCTGATTGAGAGCCATACCAGGCCAACAAAGAAATACAACATAGAAATACAAAACAAGAACATTTCCCAAAAACCACGGAACACATAAATCAAACACCCCTCTTACATAAATACACATCCCATTAAACCCCGAAACACAAAACAAATACCCAATGCCACGTCCTGACCAAACTACAATAACCGATAACCCCTTATACTGGTCAGGATGTGACAATGGGTAACATTACAAAAATGCATAGGCCCACACACTTGGCAGTCAGGCAGGTAGCCTAGCGGTTAGTGCGTAAGGCCAGTAACCGAAAGGTTGCTGGTTCGAATACCCGAGCTGATAAGGTGAAAAACCTGTCGATGTGTCCTTGAGCAAGGCACTTAACCCTAATTTGCTCCAGGGGCTGTAGGTATGCTGTCATTGTAAATAAGAATTTGTTCTTAACTGACGTGCTTAGTTAAATAAAAACTGGGGAGCCCAACCAATCAGAATTCGTTTTCCCCACAAAAGGACTTTATTACAGACAGAAATACTCCTCAGCACCCCAGTCAGACATTTCCAAGATCCTAGTTCTGACTAGCAGGTGAACACGGTATGTGAGCTATTCTTTCTGCCTCAAGTTATCCTCCCACCTCCCAATATGCTTCTGGCTCCTTATGTCAATGTCACATTCACTGGGTTGGAAAATATCATGCCTGATTGAAAATCTAGGAAATCCTGCTTGCTGTCACCCGCGGGTGTGCTCGTGTTTCTGCAAATAAAGAGGCGCGCTCTTTTCCAGCGATATTATTGTCATTTATGTTTATCCTAACCTGCTGCGTAAGTTCTTCTAAACTGCTATGAAAAGTCAGTATCCCGTCTAGATAAAACCAGTTTAGCCCGGGGTGGTGCTAGGTGTATATACACTGAGTATACAAAACATTAAGAACACCTTCCTAATATTGAGTTGCACCCCCCTTTTGCCCTCGGAACAGCTTCAATTCATTGGGACATGGACTCTACAAAGTGTCAAGCGTTCTACAGGGATACTGTCCCATCTTGACTCCAATACTTCCCACAGTCGTGTCAAGTTGGTTGGATGGCCTTTTGGTGGTGGTCTATTCTTGATACACACGGGAAACTTTTGCGCGTGAAAAACCCAGCAGCATTGCAGTTCTTGACACAAACCGGTGCGGCTGGTCACCTACTACCATACTCGTTCAACAGCACTTAAATCTTATGTCTTGCCGATTCACCCTCTGAATGGCACACATACACAATCCATGTCTTAAATGTCTCAAGGTTAAAAATTCTTCTTTAACCTGTCTCCTCCACTTCATCTGATTGAAGTGGATTTAACAAGTAAGATTAATAAGGGATCATAGCTTTCACCTGGATGTACCTGGTCAGTCTATGTCATGGAAAGAGCAGGTGTTCTTAATGTTTAATTTACTCAATGTATACCTGTGTAATTACATTACTATGTAATCTGTAATTTGTACATTTTGTTTGAGATCATCTATGCGGGTAGGCAGCCATTGACCACAGTGCCTGCAGCCTGATTGTAGGGCAGAACCACTTTGAATTCATTTGAAGGTTTGATTTAGATTTTTCACCCTGTTTGACTGTTTTGTGAGTCAATTATTGTCATTTTTGCCAGCCTTTTAATTATTAAATACCCCTCCTACCACTACTTCTAGCCTACCTAATAAGTATTAACATTTTTGCACCTTAGGCTTTATTGGCCTTCCGTCCCAAGGTGGAAGTGGTGAACGAGATGAGCTTTTTTATTGAATTCATCAACATTTTGTAGGTAAATAAAGTAAATGTAATGTGATGCTCAGAAAAGAGAGAATGTTGCTGCACCTGTTGTGGTTCTGAGTGCCGAGATTACACCTGTTGCACCTTCTAGTGGACAGAGTGGACAGGGTATCAACTCAGTGAAATAAGAGGATATTACAGATGTAGGATCTTAACTTGATTGCCCTGTTGCAGGAGATTTTAAAAATGTGTACTGTATTTGAGGTTTAAAAAGGCTTCCGAAGTCTGTTATTTCCACTTTAAAAATTATAACTTGATTTTCTTTAAGAAAAATGTACCAACCCCTAAATAAATGTCAATTAATTAAAATCCACATAATAATTCACATGTCCTGTTGCTGCAGGATTATTTTCCTGCTGTAGTAAACTGGCTCAAATTAAGATCCTAGATCTGTAACTAGCCCTTTTTTATTCAAGTCAAATCTATTTACAAACCAACCCAAATATTTTCAGCATGACTCAATCAAAAGTCACAGTGTTAAATGTTGATAGTGATAACAGAGGTGACTGAATTTGGTCAGTAGTAAAGAATGTGTTCAATGCATTTCCTGTGGCTGACTTTTGACTCGGTTCTATCTCAAGAATGTACTGTGAAGGAGTATAGGCCAGCCTACCTTTACTCCTTAACGTCCAAGAACTTTATATATTATGTTCAGAACGTGAATCGATTCTCAATTGTAATACGGTTCTAGAAACATAAAGCCCTTTAATTTCATATCACATCAAAATCATTTCCCACAAGCAAAATATACACTTACTGTAGCTAGTTTTAACACAGTTGCAGTCGACAGTCTTTTTCATTTACAGCACTTTTCTGGAGTCCTTCTTCTGTTACACATAGGTGTTCGGAGCATACTAGATAGATAATTAGCACAGGTGGGTGCCTCTGTCTCCCATCTGTCTTCCGTAAACAAGCAATGTAACATGGAAATATGGCCTTGTGGGAAACCTAACCCTATAAAGGTGTGTAGTAATTTAGTATTTTGTTTTTTGAAGAAAACAAATCTCGTGATATGAAAGTAAAGTTCCAAATATTTCAAAAACCGTATCGCAAGCGAGGCGTATTGATGTTTAGACAGAGCTTCAGGAGTGTTGGGGTGGTGCCCTCAGCCGGCAGCCATTTTTGTGAATAGACGTAAATGTTTAACATTGTAAGGCGTGGGTGTTGGTAGATGAGGAATCAAATGCAGGAGAACAGCGATTCGGTGTATGGGCTTTAATAGGCTTCCAAACAAAATGACAGCCAACCCAAACAGCGCACAACAAAGCAAAGTGCCCCAAACACACGGGACTAAACACAGTTTGCGCAAACATATGCACCACTGAAGAATGTGCAACAAACCGTGTGTAATCACGCACATCATACAATGGGAAAAAGAATCCCGCACAAAGAGCAGGCGGGCCTGCTGGCTAATAAAGCCCGCTAATCAGCCCAACTCAGAACAGGTGCACCTAATAACGAAAAGGGGGAAAACAAAAAGGGAATCAGTAGCAGCTAGTAGGCCGGTGACGACGACCGTCGAGCGCCACCCGAGCAGGAGGGGGGGGCCACCTTCGGTAGGAGTCGTGACAAACATTACCATCTATGAATGGGCAAACTTGGTTCATGACCCAATAGTAAGAGTGAGTCACTAAGTGATTATTCATATTCTATTGATAGATTAGTAGGAGTATATCCCACTTCTCAAGAAAATAATAAAATGTTGCCAATGTAGTCTGGATGCTTTACATTTTCACATGTAAAGAACCTTGTATAGGCCTACAGTAGGGTCAGAAAGGTCAGCGAGAACAAATAATATTTTGTCACCTCCTATGAGTCTTGTTCAGCCAGCCTGAATAAGCTTTGTAAGCCAGCCAGGCTCCTTTCCTCTCAAAATCCATGTTTGCAAATATGAATCCAGTTTAAACACATTCCAGATCCGTACGTGACGTCTAGCTCAAGCACGGACCAATCCCACTCTTCTCCTCCGGTTCACCCCAGATTGAAATCTCCTTTAGTATACCTTTTATTGTCCTGTTTTTAACGGCACTATATTTCCATGAAAAGTTATGCTTGCTTGAGGTACAGTATGAACTATGAAATCGGTATGAACCACCTGCAGTGTCTGCGGACTACAGGTTGAAAACCACTGCCATAGGCTGTACTTTGCCTGCCGTCCCAACGAGATGAGCTTTTCATACCCAAAGGTAGGCTAAATGTAACGTGATGTTCAGACAAGAGAGACTGTTGCTCTGAGGTACAGTAAGAACTATGCAGGTCACAAGGAAGTTCTGAGAAAGTCCTGACTGAGTAAGGAATTTATTTCAACAGGCTGTTGTTCTTTCTGGCTGTGCTACAACCTGTTTACCATGAGCTTTCCTCTCACATGCAGATTAGGCCTATAGGCCTACTCTGTGTTGTTCCCCACACACTTATAACTGTCAGATAAAAAACTAAGAGCTCTGATTTCTGAGGAGTGACTTTTCCAAACTCTCTCTGACTCTGATACTCCATCAGGGAGTTGGACCGATTCTGAGTACAATGACCAGAATGGTTTTCAAGTCTTGTAATTGGTTGTCATGAGGTTCTACTAAACAAATGGACTATCTTTAGGGCTCTGTGATTGGTTGAGGCCATTGGGGATCTCACATCACCTCGTTTCTACCAGGCAGTCTTGTTCTGTTTGGAGAGCGAGAAATACAGCATCAGTGCCAGGGTGACTCAACCATTTCTGAGGCTGTGCAGAAAACCGATACTCAGTGATTCATGTCATGCTGCTTTGGAGAGCCACACATGCAAGAATCTTAATGGATAAAAGTAAATATGTGCATATTTTTAAAGGGATGTTTGGCTCTTGTTGAGAATTAGGTTCACAGCTTCTCTCCCTGACAGGATTTGGCCCTGTCTGACTCGGGCCAGTCTTTTTTCAACACGGTTTACATTTTATTTACTTTGATTCGAACAAGGGAAAATAAAACCGGAAATAGACCCATAACTCAAGCTGCCCTTTGGTAATTTTTACAAAAGAAATACACTGTATTTCCCATTTGTACTGGTTCACATAGACCAGCATTATCTTTTTCATGTTGTTTTAGAGAGCTCAGAGGTTCATGTGGGAGAATACATTAAGGGATCGGTTGAGCTAACATAGGCTAATGTGATTAGCATGAGGTTGTAAGTAACAAGAAAATTTCCCAGGACATAGACATATCTGATATTGGCAGAAAGCCTAAATTCTTGTTAATCTAACTGCACTGTCCAATTTACAGTAGCTATTACAGTGAAATAATACCATGCTATTGTTTGAGGAGAGTGCACAATTTTGAACATGAAAAGTTATTAATAAACAAATTAGGCACATTTGGGCAGTCTTGATACAATTTCTTTTACAGAAATGCAATGGTTCATTCGATCATTCTAAAACTTTAGACAAACACTGATGCCATCTAGTGGCCAAAATCTAAATTGCACCTAGGCTGGAATAATACATTATGGCCTTTCTCTTGCATTTCAAAGATGATGGTACAAAAAATATATATTTTACCAGATCTATTGTGTTATATTCTACTACATTCCTTTCACATTTCCATAAACTTCAAAGTGTTTCCTTTCAAATGGTACCAAGAATATGCAAACCCTTGTTTCAGGGCCTGAGCTACAGGCAGTTAGATTTGGGTATGTCATTTTAGGGGAAAATCTTTTAAAAAAAGGGGCTACTCCTTAAGAGGTTTTAATCTATAATGGTATTAATAAAACTCTAAGAACATAAATCTGAATTATCACAATTAGACATTTCATCACTTTTTTTTAATTTGACCAGGTCTTCATCCATCAGTTTGTCTATTCAAGTGGAATAAAGACAAGATGTGTTCTTTCCACATATCTATCTTCCAATGGCCTATGCCAGCCATGCGAAGACTATTACGGCTGGCACTGATCTGTAGATTTCCTCAGCACATTCAAGTAATTATTGTTCAAGTGCGTGATAATCATAGCTACCTCACTAAATTAGCTATCTCCGGGACGTGGGCTAATTTACTGCAAAAAAAAATTAAGTGTACTCTTGTCTGCCTGAAATGACAGCCATTTTGAAAGGGAGAGTTATTCTCTTAGTTGATATTTGCTAAAGCAACAAAAGCCAATCTACATTTAAAAAAAACGATCCTCTAATCCGGTGTTTGGAGTACAATGATTGGAGGGCAACAGGTAGTCAGAAGTCATTATTGACATTGTGCAATTGTCCTGGGGCATTTTTGTGTGAAAAATGCTTTGTAAAGCCAAAAAGAAAATGTTAAAAGGTATGTTTTGCAACTTCTTACTTTGTTTTGCTACTGTAGACTTACAAGAAGAAACAAATAACCATTTTAAAACGACTGCAACTTACATTTCAACCGTTTTTTTGACGATTGTGTTGTTTTGCGAACATGCTCTTAAATTATTCCACTGATGATGTTATTAGTTGACAATTAGTGTAAGAAGATAAACAGTGTTTATCAGCTGCTGAGTGACAAGGAAGTGACCTTAGGCCTGTTAATTAGTGCTGTATGCATAACGGCTCATTAAAGATGGGTTACACGCAAAGATGCCTGTAGCAATTACATCTTGTAATTTGTGAGACGGTTTTAATGAATGACTCAAAGGGGTTCATTCATGTCTTAGAGAGTGCTGTTAATTGTTGTGAATGAATCACTAAAACCACAATTAATAGATGATGCACACAGACAGTAGCACATTAAAGGGTAGAATGTATTTTTATAACAAGCAGGTAGAGATATGATATGAATTGCAAAAAATATAATGTTCCAGGTCAGGAGGAGAGAAGTTGTTTGGGTTGATAGACTAATGTTTGCTCATGACCTTACTCCACCCCCGTCTCTTTCTCTCCACCCCCGTCTCTTTCTCTCCACCCCCGTCTCTTTCTCTCCACCCCCCGTCTCTTTCTCTCCACCCCCGTCTCTTTCTCTCCCCCCGTCTCTTTCTCTCTCCCCCCGTCTCTTTCTCTCCACCCCCGTCTCTTTCTCTCCACCCCCGTCTCTTTCTCTCCACCCCCGTCTCTTTCTCTCTACCCCCGTCTCTTTCTCTCCACCCGTCTCTTTCTCTCCACCCCCGTCTCCTTCTCTCTACCCCCGTCTCCTTCTCTCTACCCCCGTCTCTTTCTCTCCACCCCCGTCTCCTTCTCTCTACCCCTGTCTCTTTCTCTCCACCCCTGTCTCTTTCTCTCTACCCCTGTCTCTTTCTCTCCACCCCCGTCTCTTTCTCTCTACCCCCGTCTCTTTCTCTCTACCCCCGTCTCTTTCTCTCTACCCCCGTCTCTTTCTCTCCACCCCCGTCTCTTTCTCTCCACCCCCGTCTCTTTCTCTCCACCCCCGTCTCTTTCTCTCCACCCCCGTCTCTTTCTCTCCACCCCCGTCTCTTTCTCTCCACCCCCGTCTCTTTCTCTCCACCCCCGTCTCTTTCTCTCCACCCCCGTCTCTTTCTCTCCACCCCCGTCTCCTTCTCTCTACCCCCGTCTATACCCCTGTCTCTTTCTCTCCACCCCTGTCTTTCTCTCCACCCCTGTCTCTTTCTCTCTACCCCTGTCTATCTACCCCTTTCTCTCCACCCGTCTCTTTCCATCTACCCATGTCTCTTTCTCTCCACCCCCGTCTCTTTCTCTCCACCCCCGTCTCTTTCTCTCTACCCCCGTCTTTCTCTCTACCCCTGTCTTTCTCTCTACGTCTTTCTCCCTACCCCTTTCTCTCTACCCGTCTCTTTCTCTCTACCCCTCTCTTTCTCTCTACCCCTGTCTCTTTCTCTCTACCCGTCTCTTTTGCTCTACCCCTGTCTCTTTCTAGCTACCCATGTCTCTTTCTCTCTACATTTACATTTAAGTCATTTAGCAGACGCTCTTATCCAGAGCGACTTACAAATCTCTACCCCTGTCTATCTACCCCTGTCTCTTTCTCTCTACCCCTGTCTCTTTCTATCTACCGCTGTCTCTTTCTATCTACCCCTGTCTCTTTCTATCTACCCGTCTCTTTCTATCTACCCCTGTCTCTTTCTACATTATATATCCGTCTTGCCTCTATTTCTCATCTCTCCCTCTCTCTCTCTCACCATTAAGCTATTCTTGCTCATAATCACAAACAGACCTCAGAAATCTCTATTTCATGAATCAGAGACTACAATGTGAGCCAGTCTATGGCGGGTGCCAAGACTGCTATTATAGTGGGCTCCCATGCTGACAGGCCATATGGAGGGGGAGTGGTGGTTGGCCCAGGGTGTGTGCCGGGGTCGTCTCGGTGTGCCACCCATTTTCCTTTCACCAATATAACACACTAATGAGGTTGTGTGTCTCAATCTGTTGAATTCTTTGGACCCCTGTCCCCAAACTATTATGAGATCCAGAATGAGAGACGGAAAGAGAGGAAGAGAGAGCGTGTTAAAGGGAAAGGTGGAAGGGCGTATAATCGGTTTGAATAGATACTTGTCCCATCTGGATTTCACATTTAAGACACATCTGAGCCAAGGATCTGCTCAGGGTTCAGCAGTCTGTTTCTGTACTTTGGCGCAGGTCACCCAACAAAGTGGGACCATCAGACATGATGTTCAATCCCCTTTATTTAGGATACGCTCACACTGCAACACATCCCTCATATGTTGTATTCACCCCTAAAAGTATTTTCTGTATATATATCTATTGGCCTAAGACAGTGCCAATGAGTGATACATGGGATCTTGTTTTTTCTTTAGGTCTTTCTTTTGAGATTTGTCAAATGTATTAACTGGAAGGATCTTCGGGAAAATATTGCCACGTACTGAACTTTAGTGGCTGTTGTGCAACAAAAATATTAATTTCCAAAGAGATGAATCCCCAAAAGCCTGAATAAAACACTTTTCAATTTTCTTTTGTGTTCCAAATGCCCCCCTATTGTGTCCAAGATCCTCTATCATGTGAACCACATGTAAATCTATAGGCTTATGTCTCCTCGTGGCATGATAAACGGTTGACATACCGAGCCTAACAAAAATCTTATGGGGGGGAGGATACGTTTGATTGATTGGTTATCATTTCCACTGACAGCACATCTGTGTGAGGAGGCAAGTTTAACTACATAGAGCCCATTATTATGGGGTGGTCTTATTACCCATTTCTAGATTGGCAAGGAGGATGATGTGGTTTGAGCTGCCTCCCTGCAACACACTCAATATCCCTTTCTGGGCATCTCCAATGGCACACGCTCATGTGGAATGTGCTTGGCTCCGCCAGTGTTAGCCGAGTGGCTAACCTCTCATCTTCTCCTCTAGATTTCCAGTATTTTTTTATGTTTTATAGGACATTGTTAAATTACAGTAGATTATGGACAGTTTTCGCTCACTAAAGCTTTGTTTTCCTCCACAGGTTGTCTGGAATTTGAGCTGGTTTGTGGCTTTGCCGTTGGTATAGAACCAACCCTGTTAAATTATGTTGGGAGAGAAAGTGAGACATTTAATTTAGTTTTGCAAACATAAATAGGTTGAATACTACAGTATTACCAACCAAAATATCTGTGCAACTGAGTTTCCTGTGAAATCTAATTTCAGTAAATTGGGAGCTTGATGTGGATTCATGGTTTTATTCAGTAGCGGGATAACATTACACACAAAGTGTTCAAATATTTAAATGAAAGTAAAAACAGCAAAATGACATATGCTACATATCACAATCTCTCTATTGAAGAATACATTTTATATCAAAAAGAGAAGCCAGGAGAATATAGAACCATCTGGCTGTCAACACAAAGCCAAGAAACAACGTTATCCTTTTTTTTATTATTAGAAATGAAAGTGGATGTTATTATTTTATTCACAGTCATCACTGGATTCTAACTCTGTAATCCACTAGATGGAATGTGTGTGTGTGTGTGTGTGTGTGTGTGTGTGTGTGTGTGTGTGTGTGTGTGTGTGTGTGTGTGTGTGTGTGTGTGTGTGCGCGTGTGTGCATCTATGGAGTCTCTGGCCATCTAATTCCACAGTTAACTACTAAAACAACATTCAAAGAGTAATAGATTAAAGCCTTGTTATGAGGAGGCCCCTGTGAGAAATCACACACTTCTCATTGCTGTACATTGTCCTTGCCAAGGACTACATGTTCTTGGGGATTTCTTCAGGACAAGGTCATTATTCATGGGGAAAGTGAGGATACAGTACAGAGGAACACCAAAAACCTCCAATGAATAGTGAGAGTGAGGCTCTACAAGCCAAGACAGCCAATCAAGGGAAAGGGTGACTGTAATTGTAACCAGTCAACTGCTAGCTAGAACATGTAGTACAAGTCAATAGACTTTTTGAGAAAACAATTATTTTAAATTAATTTTCTCTAATTGAATGAGTTGAATGAAATAACACCTTTACTTTTTTGATTGATTCCTCTCAATGACCCTGTGTGCAAACTGAGCAGGCAGCAATTTTGTAACAGGCTGTTACAACAATGACCTAATGCAAAATATACAGTAAGCAGTTTATTATCGAAAGAAAATAGGAAAAATATGTGTCATCCCTAATGTTGCTCTTGGGAAGGTATTCCGTCAGGTGAACAGCAAACAAACATTACAGCCTGGTCATCATCAGATAATGGATTTCAACTAATCATAATACAACAACACATTAAGGGTTTTCAAACTATGCTAACCATGAACATGCTGCCATCTACTGTTTTGACTGTTAATTCAAGTCTGACAGCCTATATCTCCAGCTTGACTCACACATACACATGTTTGTGGTTAAATTGATTGAATCCATGTTTTCAATTACAGGAGGGTGAAAGAGTTTTTGTCTCCTTAACATAATGGATGTAATAGTGGATGTAAATGCCAATTTCCTTTTAAATGTCATTTTATTAAGTCCAGTCATTACATTTAGAGGGTGAAAGCAGGATTTATCACTCAGGGTATCTGCGTACAGTGCTTCACTAGGCCTGTTTGTGTACCCACATAGGTCAGAGGTTAAACAAGCAGGGAAATCAAAACGTAACAGTGATTCCTGGAATACTTACTGTACATTACAAAATGAGTGAATCGTGTTCAGTTTTGATTACATTTTACATCCAGGATCTGGCGTGAATAGGATTATAAACTCAAACACACAAATACAGACAAAGAAACACACGCATTACAAACACACACACACACAGAGTTTCCAGATCTCCATTGGGAGTGCATTAAGGTTTACTGGCATCAAACAGACGTTCACTGGAATGGGTCAACGCCCAGTGAAAGAGAGCCAGAAAGAAGAACTCAATCTTGTCTAACAAGGGAGTGCTGAAATTCATTGGGGGGGTTAGTCAGTCTGTTAGGTGGCTCCCTCCTGGACTCATTTGTTTTGACCTCAACAATGTTCCCATCGTATCATGGTGAGGTTTTGACCTCTAGGAGGGATGTGCTGGGAAGAGAAATGACCGATAGATGACCCGTCAGAACTATGCACTATTGTTGTACAGTACTCAGTAGTGGTGCGTGGGTAAAATCACTAGGGAAGTCAAGCCAGTAAAAAAGCCATATTACAACCTATGTTGTGATAATTGCATTGTTTGCCCTATAACGCATTGGTTCATACGCCACCGTGATAAACAATAAGGCAGAGACAACAAAAAGACAACAGTCACACAGTGGAGGAACAAATTCAACTACACACATGTCTGTTTCATCACAAAACCGGAAAGCAACATCTGTCCAGTGAAGTCCACAAAGCAAATATTTAATACCAACAGTTAAATCATCTGTAGCATGGTCAAGTTAATGTTTTCCACAGTTTACTAAACAACTACTGATTTAGAACCACAGAGTTACCGCAAGTCAGCACAAAGACAGCAGGAGCCCTGCCTTCGCTGTTCCAGCACCATGTATACTTAAACATTTAAACATCATCAAATCAACAAGGCTATATATGCTTAGTTTAATACACTGAAAATAAACTTAGAGATACCAAAATAATTTAGTCCAATCAACGTTGCTAAATATCATGTGGCTGTCCATGGTATTGATTTTTGTATGTGCGTGCACCCGCAGGTAAAAAATAAACATTTTGACTCAACCTACTTGTAGACTAGTTGAACGCCAATGCCATCCTCCTCTCTTTCATGTTGGCAAAATGTGAAAGAGTGTCATACTGTCATACAGTACACTTTTAGTTTTTGTTGTCATAGGCTACCTAGCTAAAATGCTTGCTAGCCTGACTTCCTCGCATGGGCAACAATGAACCAGCTAATTTATCTAGCTAGCTCGCTAGTTAATGTGAGCCTACTAGGCTACCTCTAGGCTACATATTGAACTTCAATTGTCTCAGGCCAGTGGCACAACATATTCATTTATGGTTCAGATCAGAATCGGCATCATAATCATTGGCCTGTACAGAGAATTAAGTACAAATCCCCATCTCCATCCATGGCTTAGGAAAGGGCCTATTTAGCAAGCTAGCTACTGCAGGACATCAACACAAGCAGACCAGAAACATAAGTTTTTCTGAAGATGACGTGATTTGATTGGTATGCAGTCAAATCCAAACTGGCCTCCCTTGGGGGGCGTTTTGCTGCAACCCAGGGACAACTGATTGGCTAATTATGTTTTATTTCTTGTATCAAGGGAGACAAATGCTCGCTGGCATCAATCAAATGCTACAGTGGCAACATGTTATTTCTTTAGAGTCTCAGTATGTATTATGACACAAGATAATGGGAAAACATGCATAGGCCTATGACATGAACGTTGTGTTCATCTAGAAAACATACTGTTTTACTGCAATAGAAATACCTGTCATTAAATCTAGACCTTTACTACTAGTGAACAGTAACTTTATTATAATATTTGGCCATCAAATTGTCATTGCATATTGTAACAAAGAGACTGTGTCAAAGTCCCAAGCTGTGATCTTGTCAACCAATAACAACAGGTTAAGGAAAGTTCCAGAGAGCTCTAGAGTTCATCAGCCCTTGACTTCCGATTTCGGGTGTGGGGGATGGGTGGTAGGGTGGGCTGGGAGGTGGTGCAGTCACCAGCAGGGGACTTCCTAACACAGGCTTCCTTATGTATTGTTACAGATAGAGAATTGTACAATGCAGGTCTGTGGACAACTCTGCTAGGGGAGCTTCAGAGACGTGTCTGTGGATTTCACCCCCAGGAGGTCAAATTAATGAAGCTTAGAAGCTTAAACAACATGTATTCTCTTTTCTGATTTACTGAAATTAAATACCATACTGTAGTGTTGTCTCTGTATTCCCCCGCCCCTATATTTGAAGCACGACTCTACCAGGGGACCTGCTGGGCCAGCACCTACAGTTCTGCCAGCGCCTGCTTCTGGGTCTGGGTTCAGACTACTCCATTGAGGACTGCATTCAACTTGTCAATGGTAAATATAAACTTCTTTGTCACAACATTTTCCTCAACTACAATAGCTCTGCCGCAATGATAGAACACCTATTCAGATAATCCTTTTGACAGGGGACTTGGTTACCTCTGTTCATTGTGACTGAGTTTTTAAAAAATATATTTTGCAGTTCAAAAGGCAAAGGTTTTGGGGGCTCTCATATGACTGCAGCAAGAACAAACTTAACTTGGCAAGGAAGCCTGCTCAGGTAAATTAAATGCAGGCTAACTTGTCAAAGGCTTGGTTTGTGGCCTCCCGAGTGGTGCAGCAGTCTAAGGCACTGCATTACAGTGCTAAAGGTGTCACTACAAACCTGGGTTCAATCCCTGGCTTTATCACAACCAGCTGTGATTGGGAGTCCCGTAGGGTGCCGCACAATTGGCAGAGCGTCATCTGTGATAGGGGAGGGTTTGGCTGTGGGAGGGCTTTACTTGGCTCGTGGTGGGCTGGGTTCCTGCAGGCTGACCTCAGTCGTTAGTTGAACAGTGTTTCCTCTGACACATTGGTGCGGCTGGCAGGCGGGTGTTAAGAAGTGTGGTTTGGGGGTCATGTTTTGGAGGACGCGTGCCTCCCGAGCCCGTTGGGGAGTTGCAGTGATGAGACAAGATTGAAATTGTGGAAAAAAATGTTTTTGCAAATCTGGGTTTGTATTGATCTGTGTCTAATAGTATAACCTTAAATAATCTTCATGCAACTACATATTTTTACACACACAAATTGTCCGTAGCCCAGCCAAGTTATCTACAACCTCTGTGAGTGCCTCAACCCATCCTCTGGCCTCTGTGAGTCTGATATTGTGCCTACTACATCTTGCACTGTTGTCATGTTAGAACTAATACCTAGAACTTACAGTGCCTTCGGAATGTATTCAGACCCCTTGTCTTTTTCCACACTTTTTTACATTACAGTCTTATTCTAAAATGTATTAAACATTTTTTCCCTCATCAATCTACACACAATAACCTAGAATGACAAAGCAAAAAACGTTTTTTAGAAATATCTGCTAATTTACAGATGGAAATATTACATTTAAATAAGTTTTCAGACCCTTTACTCAGTACTTTGTTGAAGCACCTTTGGCAGTGATTACAGCCTTGAGTCTTCTTGGGTATGACGCTACAAGCTTGGCACACCTGCATTTGAGGACTTTCTCCCATTCTTCTCTGCAGACCCTCTCAAGCTCTGTCTATAAGGGCACAAGGCGAGACCCAGATGCAGACACGAGAGGCAGATGGTTTGAGTCTTGATATTTATTAAACAATCCAAAAGGGGTAGGCAAGAGAATGGTTGTGGACAGGCAAAAGGTCAAAACCAGTCCAGGAGGTACAGAGTGGCAGGCAGGCTCAAGGTCAGGGCAGGCAGAATAGTCAGGCAGGCAGGTACAGAGTCCAGAAAACAAGCAAGGGTCAAAAAAATAATAAATCGGGAGGACTAGCAAAAGAGAATAGAAGTACGGGGAAAACGCTGGTTGACTTGAAAAACGAACAAGACGAACTGGCACAGAGAGACAGGAAACACAGGGATACAATACACCAGGGATAATCAATGACACCTGGAGACAGTGGAGACAATCACAAGACAGGTGAAACAGATCAGGGTGTGACACTGTCAGGTTGGATGGGTAGTGTCTATGCTAGGTAAAGCTCCGCCTTATCTCAGCTCACTGGTCACGATAACAGCCCGTAGCACGCGCTCCAGCAGGTATATCTCACTGGTCATCCCCAAAGCCAACACCTGCTTTGGCCGCCTTTCCTTCCAGTTCTCTGCTGCCAGTGACTGGAACGAATTGCAAAAAATCGCTGAAGCTGGAGACTTACATTTCCCTCACTAACTTTAAACATCAGCTATCTGAGCAGCTAACCGATGGCTGCAGCTGTACATAGTCCATCTGTAAATAGCCCACTCAATCTACCTACCTCATCCCCATATTGTTTTTATTTAGTTTGCTGCTCTTTTGCACACCAGTATCACTACTTACACACCATCATCTGCTTATCATCATCTGCTCATCTATCACTCCAGTGTTAATCTGCTAAATTGTAATTACTTTGCTACTATGGCCTATTTATTGCCTTACCCCCTCATGCCATTTGCACACACTGTATATAGACTTTTCTATTGTGTTATTGACTGTACGCTTGTTTATTCCATGTGTAACTCTGTGTTGTTGTTTCTGTCGCACTGCTTTGCTTTATCTTGGCCAGGTCGCAGTTGTAAATGAGAACTTGTTCTCAACTGGCCTACCTGGTTAAATAAAGGTGAAATAAAAAAAATTGTGTCGCTGCACAGCTATGTTCAGGTCTCTCCCGAGATGTTCGATCAGGTTCAAGTCCGGGCTCTGGCTGGCCCACTCAAGGACATTCAGAGACTTGTCCCGAAGCCACTCTTGCATTGTCTTGGCTATGTGCTTAGGGTCATTGTCCTGTTTGAAGGTGTACCTTTGGCCCAATGTGAGGTCCTGAGTGCTCTGGAGCAGGTTTTCATCAAGGATCTCTCTGTATTTTGCTCCATTCATCTTTGCATCGATCCTGACTAGTCTCCCAGTCCCTGCCGCTGAAACACATCCCCACAGCATGGGCTTCACCGTAGGGATGGTGCCAGGTTTCCTCCAGATGTGACGCTTGGCATTCAGGCCAAAGAGTTCAATCTTGGTTGCCTTTCGACAAACTCCAAGCGGGCTATCATGTGCCTTTTACTGAGCAGTGGCTTCCATCTTGCCACTCTACGATAAAGGCCTGATTGGTGGACTGCTGCAGTGAAGGTTGTCCAGCTCCACAGAGGAACTCTAGAGCACTGTCAGAGTGACCATCAGGTTCTGTGTTACTTCCCTGACCAAGGCCCTTCTCCCCCGATTGCTCAGTTTGGCCGGGCAGCCAGCTCTAGGAAGAGTCTTGGTGGTTCTAAGCTTCTTCCATTTAAGAATGATGGAGGCCACTGTGTTCTTTGGGACCTTCAATGCTGCAGAAATGTTTTGGTACCCTTCCCCAGATCTGTGCCTCGACACAATCCTGTCTCGGAGCTCTACGGACAATTCCTTCGACCTCATGGCTTGGTTTTGCTCTGACATGCACTGTCAACTGCGGGACCTTATATAGACAGGTGTGTGCCTTTCCAAATCACGTCCAATCAATTGCATTTATCATAGGTGGACTCCAATCAAGTTGTAGAAACATCTCAAGAATGATCAATGGAAACAGGATGCACCTGAGCTCAATTTCGAGTCTCATAGCAAAGGGTCTGAATACTTTTTGTTTTTATTTTTTATACATTTACAAAAAAATTCTAAAAACCTGTTTTTGCTTTGTCATTGTGGGGTATTGTGTGTAGATTGTTGATGGAAAAGTATTTTTTTTAACCTATTTTAGGGTAAGGCTTTAACGTAACAAATTGTGGGAAAAGATGAGGGGTTTGAATACTTTCTGAAGGCACTGTACATCAATCAAAACATGATGGAGAAAGAAAATTGTCAGTATTCATATCAACATTTTTCTGTATTTCCTCCATCATTTCAGCACGATGTGCCTAGGAAGCCTAGAAAAAAATAAATAAAATAAAAATAAATAAAAAGCCTGTTCGTGTAAATATTAAATGGCTTAACCTGTCAATAGGGGGTGGCAGGTAGCCTAGTGGTTAGAGCGTTGGACTAGTAACCGAAAGGTTGCAAGATCAAATCCCCGAGCTGACAAGGTAAAAATCTGTCTAGGTCGTCATTGAAAATAAGAATTTGTTCTTGAATAAAGGTCAAATAAAAATAGCTTTTTTGATTACATATATTTGGTTTTAATACTGTTTAGTCATAAATCATTTTCATATTAGGTTATAAAATAATCAACCATTTGCCCTTTCTACCGGCCCCTCTCCAGCCCTGCTACGGGCCTCTGGGAAGACCACCTCACCTTTCTCCCAGACCCCTTCTGCTACAGCCTTTGTGAAGACCACCACTGTCTCTGCTGTCTCTCAGCGCACCACCAGCTCTGGTAGAGCTTCTGTAAGTGCTCTCCTCTGCTATAGCCTTGAAGAGGAACCTCAGTACATAACACACTGTCATTTCTTAACTAATAGCATTACATCCATTAAAACATGGCAGAAACAAAACTATGTGTCAGTGTTTCGATGAAGATATTGTAGTCATATTCATTTATTTGTCTCGTTTTGTATTCTGTTGTCTTTTTCATTTTCAGGAGAGCTAATTGGTGTGTGGACTATCTGCTCAGGCAGACTGAGAAGGCCATGCAGGACATGGACCCTGACTCGGAGGAGACTGATTTTGAGGACTATGCAATGGACCCCACAGTTGGTAGTCTTCTGGATGACTTCACCACCACTACTGCTGACTTCTCTGCTGCAATCCCCACCCAGGCTTCTCCCACTACAGTCCAACCTGCTTCCTCCAGTGCCAAGTCTGCTGCTACCAGTACCTGGCCTACTTCACCCACAGCCCAGTCTGCTGCCAGTCAACTACACCCATGCAAAAAACTTGATTGGTTTGATCAGTGGCAACTCGTCACTAGTTTCCATATAGACTCTGCTGTACTCCAGCCCTTTTTATCTTTCTAAAATTAGGGTCTTGATTCAATCAGATCCAGCGTTACCCCGCGGTTGCTCTCGTGTGTCACAAACCACTCCCTTCCTTCCCACTTGGCACACACTGGTTGAATCAACGTTGTGTCCACATAAATTCAATGAAATTACGTAGAACCAACGTGGAAGAGACGTTGAATTGAGGTCTGTGCCCAGTGGGTTATTATTCCTACCGAGTTAGAAGTTCAAACGATGATATGGGGGGGAATTTAAACCTGTCAATCTAGGGCCTATAGCCTACAACAGAACATCACGCCTTCAAGTGTTTGAACTTGTAACATGGCTGCAGGAACTTTGAATGCTGCATGGGATTTTCCGGATATAAAGTTGTGTGGTTTCATTGCATCCAATGGCAGTGTAGGTGATAACATTTTCACAGAAAGAGTGAAATTGCTTTCAACACCTCATGCTCATTTGCATTGCATAGCAGTGGGGGCGGTAAAGCAGAGGCATCCTATTAGAAGAGTTGGAGGCGTGGCTTTCAGTGTGTGAATGTCATTACAGTTAAAGTGTTATGTTTTAATATTATCAAGCTTATACCTGTACTCTGCCAGCACTTAATCCCAAATTATATTTGTATAAGTGCATGTGATACGAAAAACCATGGAAAGGTTTCCATTGTCGAGATTGCCACCATTTGGTTACAATATTGTAGCCAGTAAATGTGAAAATCTTAGCAAAGAATGTATTTGGTAAATCGTGAAATTAGTTAATGTTATGGAACCAACTTAATATCTTTATTTACAGTAAATGTATCTAATTGCTTGTAACCTAATTAAAGAAATTTGGATAGGTAACTCCAAAGTGAAAAATCTACTTTTATTTGTTTTATTTTTTATTGATTTAACCGTTATTTAACTAGGCAAGTCAGTTAAGAACAAATTCTTATTTACAATGACGGCCTACCAAAAGGCAAAAGGTCTCCTGCGGGGATGGGGGCTGGGATTAAAAATACATTTAAAAAATATTTTAAAAAATGGGCTGTATTAACATTAAATATTAGTTTGTATTTATGTTGTATGTTAGGTTTAACCAAATGGGAAAGCAAGTTGAGTGTTGAAAGAAATAGGTTGCAACATGAAATATAGATTTGTTAATAATAAAATATAACAGTGGCATTTAATCATAAATTTGGTTTCAACAAATGTAGTTATTTTTTGTTGTTGAGAAAACCTAACTTACTTACTTGTAGCCAGTTTAAAAAAAAATTGGGGGGGGTAGATATCAAAAACTCTGGTGATGATCAGGTGTACTTTGCATAACACTTGTTTGGTTCAACCTGGCCTTGCGCAAGACGGGATGGGGTTGTGTAATGTGTTTAAGCAGAAAGGTGAACACACCCGCTTTAGTACGTGCTTGGACAAGACACGAGCTTGCTTGTACAGTAGAACATTTAATTGTTCTTACTTCGAGCTTCTGGACATTTGGGCACTGCGCGAACATGGATTGGCAACGCGGGACCCCTTTACATTCTGAGTACAGTTTTGGAATGTCAGCTAGCGTAGTGTTTTGAAAGCAAAAACCAACAATATGACTAACAAAGGTGTAGATGCCACTAGAATTCTAGAGAAGGGTCCGGAATACCTTCGGAAACAGATGGAACTGGAGAGCGAGGAGACGGGACGCATGAGCGCAGTGGAGATGCTTGCCGCAAGTAAAAAACAGTATGTCAAAAGTCAACAGGTGGTCAACTCGATACAGGTGCCAGTGGTTAGTTTTGGATCTTCCTCTGTTAGTAGTAACGGATCGTCTAACCGGAGCTCCAACTGGAACGGTAGGAACAGTGGGAGGAATTCGCCTGCGGGTACAAGCAGTGTGCAAGGAGGGCCTTCACCGCCGGAGGACAAAAATGTGGTGCATCGGACGAGCTCCAAAAGAAGAGACTCACTTTTACTGTACCGACAGAAATGTGAACTTGTGAAAGGATCGACGCGTGAGAAAAATAAACTGAATTTGGGGCGCAGGTTGTTGCTCAGCTCTCTGGATAAGGCAAGTTTACTACCTGAGGCATCAGGTAAGGAATGTGAGGCAGAGGAAATGTATACCAAATTTACGATACCCGAAGGACTTGCCAAGGAATGTGATTCAAAGGCTGGCTATTTGAAACCCATACAGCCAGAAACACAATCTCTATCCACAGATGAAGAATGGACGGACATAAGAAGCCCGGTACCAAAAGGGTCCCCAGGTGTGATGCAGAGACCCACTCACAAAAGAGTAGCGGAAGTTCAGAGGAGGACTCGCAAAGGGGTCGGCCGTTCTCACTCTGACATCAGCTCAAGATATTCCAAAAACTTTGCCGACTTTGATGCCTTCTTTAAATACTGCGGACTGAATGGCGAAGTCATAGAGTCCCTGGGCAAAGAAAACTTTTCCGTATGTTCGGATGAACTTTCCAATAAAATCCGAAGCGTCAGCATCTCGACGTCAGATGACGGGTTCACACGGAATAGCGGAGAGGACAGTAACGAAGGATTACTGGAAGAGGAGATGCATGAAACTGTTCGACAGGGGACATCGGTCATTGAGCGCAATGCCAGGATTATAAAGTGGCTGTACAGCTGTAAAAATGCCAAAGAGTCTGGGAAGAAATTACGAGATCTAAACTGACATTTCTGTATTCAACGCCTACATATAGGCTTATTTAGCTGTGTAGGCCTCTATTAGGCCTGCCTATAGGCTGCCTGTTTTAGGCCTACAACATAACCTTAGCTATTCCTTACCCACTAACATGTTAAGCTGCGTCTGCCTCTGAAATGCATCATTATTTCAAGCCAAGCAATTGACATAAATATATCTGTTAGACTACTGACTGCCAAGTTGTCTACCATAGTCTAACAGATGGATACTACATGACATTCCTGGCCTTGAGGAATGGAAAAGCCAGTGTAGGCCCCATCACACAATGTTTTCTTGGCTATTGCAGGTTATATGTTTGTGTGTGTTTGTTTTACTATCCTTGTGGTGACCAGAAGTCCTCACAAGGATAGTAAAATAAGGACAATTCCGATAAGTGGGGAAATGTTGCTAGTTCCCACAAGGAAAAAGGCCATTTTAGACTTAGGTGTTTGGGTTACAATTAGGGTTAGGGAAAATATGATTTTGAATGAGAATCAATTGTTTGGTCCCTACAAGGATAGTAAAACAAACGTGTGTGTGATTTCACGGATCACTACGTCGCTGATAAAACACTTGTGTGTGAACGCTTATGTGTTAGTACAAATGTTACAAGTCCAAATAGTCAACCAAGAGAATCTGTGAGGTCTATCTTTGGACTATAGGTTTTATTGCTGTTCTTTTTATAGACATTACCTGTATTTCTGGTGGAAATAGACCTTTGTACAGTATGTGTTCTTATGTCATTTAAACCGTTAACCTCTTCCGGATTGTAATTTCATGAACAGTTCTATTGGAATGCCAAAGCACATCTAGTTATTGCCACATTGTAGAATCATTAAACAGGTCAATCAATACTGGGCATAAATATCTCTGGTACAGATTAAATGGATGGTTTCAGGGGTTTTATAATTGTCTGAGCCCGAGGCAACCTGAACAAAAGTTTCTTGTCTCTAGGGCAGGTAGTCATGAAGCAGCCATGAGTGCACCTGGTAATTTGAAAATGTATTAGGTTAAAGGTCAATGATTGAATGTAACTGAATATCTCTTCCTTTTTTTCCTTGCACATTCCACCACTACCACTCGTCTCTATGTCACTCCCTCTCTGTTCTCCCCTCAACCCTACCTTCTTCACTCCCTGTAATTACAGCTCACAGGCAGTAACATGACAGGAAGAAAAGTGAGGGGGAGAGAGAGAACACAGAATCACAGTCACCTACTCATGTGTGTATATGGATTATACGTTCTTCATACACATGTCCATCTGTTAACACACACATCCCACTGGGCACAAGCTGGTTGAATCAACGTTGTTTCAATGTAATTTGTCAATGTATTGTGACGTGGAATCTATGTGGAAAATACATTTGATTTGAAAAAAATAATCAACGTTAACTGTTGTTTTGAGGGTGAAATTTCAACCACAGAATTATGTCATCATGGTAACCAATTTTTAACATAGACAAACCTTGTATTAAATATGTTGAAGTTGTACATTTGAAACAACGTCAGATCTTCAACATTATATCCACTATCAAAAAACAAAACAATAGGCTGAGCAGTCCCTCCTACTGGAGAATTGAGCTATCTACATCTATCCATTATGTCCCCCCTCCAGGGTTTTAAGCAAGCCCTGCCCCACTTGTCTTTGATATTTGTCAGCAACTACTACCAATGTGCTATCGTGAGAATGATTATTGAGATCTCTTAATAAGCGGGCGACAGGTAGCCTAGCGGTTAAGAAAGTTGGGCCAGAAACTGAAAGGTTGCTGGTTTGAATACACCAGGTGAAAACTGTTGGATGTGCCCTTAAGCAAGGCACTTAACCCTAACTGCTCTGATAAGTCACTGCTAAAGGACTAAAATGTAAATGTTGTGACTAGATTCACTGTTGCTATCAAAGTCATTCTAAAGGGAAGGCTTAACAGAGCAAATGAAGTGTAAGCAGACTTTACAAATTATCCAGTATATCATCAATGATACTATTTAGGCCTATATAATGTAACATTTGCAAAGTCATCAACAGCTCTTGTTTTAAATTTAACCCCAGGGTTCAACTAAAAATATACAATACATATACAGTGCATTTGGAAAGTATTCAGACCCCTTGACTTTTTCGTTACAGCCTTATTCTAAAGGAATTCAATTGGTTTTTTTCCTCATCAATCTACGCACAATACCACATATTGACCAAGCAAAAACAGGGTTAGACATTTTAGCAAATGTATTACAAATGAAAAATAACACATTTACATATCACATTTACCCTTTTCTTAGTACTTTGTTGAAACACCCAAGATCTCTGGCTGGGCCACTCAAGGACATTCAGAGACTTGTCCCGAAGTCCCTCCTGCGTTGTCAAGCGGGCTGTCATGTGCCTTTGTGCCTGTGGCTCAGTTGGTAGAGCATGGTGTTTGCAATGCCAGCATGGTGTGTGTAACGCCAGGGTTGTGGGTTCGATTCCCATGTGGGGGCCAGTACAAAAAAAAAAAATGCATGAAATGTATGTATTCACTACTGTAAGTCACTCTGGATAAGAGTGTCTAGTAAAATGTAAATGTTTTAGCTTTGTCAGAGTGACCATCGGGTTTTTGCTCACCTCCCTCCCAGGTTGCCAATTCTATAAAGAGTCTTGGTGGTACCAAACGTCCTCCAGGTCACTGTGTTCTTGGGTACCTTCAATGCTGCAGAAATGTTTTGGTACCCTTCCCCATATCTGTGCCTTGACACAATCCTGTCTCGGAACTCTACGGACAATTCCTTCGATCTCATGGCTTGGTTTTTGTTCTGACATGCACAGTCAACTGTGGGACTTTATATAGACAGGTGTGTGCCTTTCCAAATCATGTCCAATCAATTGAATTTACCACAGGTGGACTCCAATCAGGTTGTAGAAACAGCTCAAGGATGATAAATAGAAACAGGATGCACCTGAGCTCAATTTCGAGTCTCATAGCAAACAGTCTGAATACTTATGTAAATAAGCTATTTCTGTTTTTATTGTAATACATTTGCTAACATTTCTAAAAACCGGTTTCGTTTTTTAATTATGGTGTATTGTGTGTAGATTGATGAATATTTAATTTAATCAATTTTAGAATAAGGCTGTAATGTGGAAAAGATCAAGGGGTTTGAATACTTTCCGAATGCACTGTAAGCCTAGGGTTTTCATGCTTTGATTGATGTCAAATGTAATCTTCATGTTAATAATGAATATTTTGGATTCAGATCTCCATTTCAACCAAAAATCTAAGTTAAAGAATAGGACTAAATCAATCAAACTTTATTTAAAGTGCTGTTAAAGTTTGATTTGATTTATTCCAATTCTTTAACTTCGATTTTTGGTTGAAATGGAGAATCCAACATATCAATTATTATTATGTAAACAAACTGGAATTAAAGTCAGACTAAGTCAGTGGCACATAATATACATCTTCTTCATATGTTGATATTTGGTTGCATTGACAACCAAACACAATTCAATATAACTTTTGCAATTCAGTAAACAGCTTATTAACTTGTCGACAATTTAAGAAATAATATGTTGGATTCACGGTCTCCAGCTAAACCAAAAATAAAAGTTAAAGAATAGAATTAGGCCAGTGGCTCAGATGAAACTATCCAAGCATTAGATACATCTCATTTAAATGCTGAAATTTGGTTGTTGTAAACCTAGTGATAACACATTGCGAATTTAAAAAACTTCTGTCTTTTTGAGTGAGTGAATAAAGGTTTAAATCTTATTAACGTCTTATCAACGTCTCAACCAAAAATGACACACATTTTCACTTTAAAATGATAAGGTGTGCCCAGGGGGATGTTATTACACACGTTTATTTGCCAAATGTCCTAATCAGGCCATCACTAACGCCCCCTCCACTCACAAATGTGCTGTTTCCTGTCTATTGTAGGCAGGTACACACTTTTCAGCCTCACCTATGTTATGGGCACACCCATGTCTCCTCCAGGGTTCCCTAGAAGGGGTTGACAGCAGCACAGGGACAAGTATCATCCTGCCTCTACACTCCCAAGCATTCAGAGGACTGCAACACTACTGTAAAAACCAATCCCACTTCCCTCCACTGTACCCGCACCCCACCATACCCCTGTCTGTACATTATGCCCTGAATCTATTCTACCACGCCCAGAAATCTGCTCCTTTTATTCTCTGTCCCCAACGCACTAGACGACCGGATTTGATAGCTTTTAGCCGTACTCTCATCCTACTCCTCCTCTGTTCCTCGGGTGATGTGGAGGTTAACCCAGGCCCTGCGTGTCCCCAGACACTCTCATTTGTTGACTTCTGTAACCGGAAAAGCCTTGGTTTCATGCATGTTAACATCAGAAGCCTCTTCCCTAAGTTTGTTTTACTCACTGCTTTAGCACACTCCGCCAAACCTGATGTCCTTGCCGTTACTGAATCCTGGCTTAGGAAGGCCAATAAAAATTCTGAGATTTCCATACCCAACTACAACATTTTCTGTCAAGCTAGAACTGCCAAAGGGGGAGGAGTTGCAATCTACTACAGAGATAGCCTGCAAAGTTCTGTCATACTTTTCAGGTCTATGCCCAAACAGTTCGAGCTTCTAATTAAAAAAAATTCTCTCCAGAAATAAGTCTCTCACTGTTGCCGCCTGTTATAGACCCCCCTCAGCTCCCAGCTGTGTGCTGGACACCGTATGTGAATTTATTGCCCCCCCCATCTATCTTCAGAGTTTGTTCTGTTAGGTGACCTAAACTGTAATATGCTTAACACCCCGGCAGTCCTACAATCTAAGCTTGATGCCCTCAATCTCACACAAATTATCAAGGAACCCACCAGGTACAACCCTAAATCCATAAATATGGGCACCCTCATAGATATTATCCTGACCAACTTGCCCTCCAAATACACCTCTGCTGTTTTCAATCAGGATGTCAGCGATCACTGCCTCATTGCCTGCATCCGCTATGGGCCACGGTCAAACGACCACCCCTCATTACTGTCAAACGCTCCCTTAAACACTTCTGCAAGCAGGCCTTTTTAATCGACCTGGCCCGGGTATCCTGGAAGGATATTGACCTCATCCCGTCAGTCGAGGATGCCTGGTCATTCTTTAAAAGTAATTTCCTCACCATCTTAAATAAGCATGCCCCTTTCAAAAAATGTAGAACTAAGAACAGATATAGCCCTTGGTTCACTCCAGACCTGACTGCCCTCGACCGGAACAAAAATATCCTGTGGCGGACTGCACTAGCATTGAATAATCCCCGCAATATGCAACTTTTCAGGGAAGTCAGGAACCAATACACGCAGTCAATCAGGAACGCAAAGGCTAGCTTTTTCAAACAGAAATTTGCATCCTGTAGCTCTAACTCCAAAATGTTTTGGAACACTGTAAAGTCCATGGAGAATAAGAGCACCTCCTCCCAGCTGCCCACTGCACTGAGGATAGGTAACACTGTCACCACCGATAAATCCACGATAATCGAGAATTTCAATAAGCATTTCTCTACGGCTAGACAATCTGGACCCTCTCTTTCTAAAATGATCAGCTGCCATTGTTGCAACCCCTATTACCAGTCTGTTCAACCTCTCTTTCGTATCATCCGAGATCCCTAAAGATTGGAAAGCTGCCGCGGTCATCCCCCTCTTCAAAGAGGGTGACACTCTAGACCCAAACTGTTATAGACCTATATCCATCTTGCCGTGCTTCTAAAGTCTTCGAAAGCCAAGATAATAAACAGATCACTGACCATTTCGAATCCCACTGTACCTTCTCTGCTGTGCAATCCGGTTTCCGAGCTGGTCACGGGTACACCTCAGCCCCGCTCAAGGTACTTGTCATAGGCGTCGTAAGGATTGGACCAAGGCGCAGCGGGTAAAGTGCTCATCTTCCTAATTTATTTAAAGAAAACACTTAAGCAAAATAAACAAAAGACGATAACAGTTCCATAAGGCTCTCAGGCTATACAGAAAATAATCACCCACAAAACACAAGTGAAACAAACACCACTAAATATGCCCTCCAATTAGAGACAACGACAACCAGCTGACTCTAATTGGAGGTCATTGCCAAAAACCCAACATAGAAATAGAAAACTAGATTTAAACATAGAAATAGAAAACATAGAACCTAAACCAAAAACACCGAAACACACAAAACAAACACCCCCTGCCATGCCCTGACCAAACTACAATGACAAATAACCCCTTTTACTGGTCAGGACGTGACAGTACCCCCCCCCCCCCCAAAGGTGCAGACCCCGAATGCACCTCAAAAACAAAAACCCCACAAAAACAACCCCAAACTTGAAGGGAGGGTGGCCACCATCAACGACGGTCCCTGTGCTACACCCCCCCCTTCCCAATCCTCCCACTACGGAGGTGGCTTTGGCCCTGGGCGTAGCTCCCGTTCAGAAGACTCTAGGCTGGGGAGTGTCGCTGGAGCCTCCTGGCTGAGGAGCATCGCTGGAGGCTCCTGGATGAGGAGTGTCGCTGGAGGCTTCGGGCTGAGGAGCGTCGCTGGAGGCTCCTGGCTGAGGAGTGTCGCTGGAGGCTCCTGGAGGAGGAGCGTCGCTGGAGACTCCGGGCTGAGGGGCGTCGCTGGAGACTCCGGGCTGAGGGGCATCGCTGGAGACTCCGGGCTGAGGGGCGTCGCTGGAGACTCCGGGCTGAGGGGCGTCGCTGGAGGCTCAGGGCTGAGGAGCATCGCTGGAGGCTCAGGGCTGAGGAGCATCGCTGGAGGCTCAGGGCTGAGGAGCGTCGCTGGAGGCTCAGGGCTGAGGAGCATCGCTGGAGGCCTCCTGCGTGGAGCTGGGACCGGTCTCCCTGGACTGGGGAGACTTACAGGAGATTGGGTGCGCAGAGCGGGCACGGGGCACACTGGGCCGTGGAGGCACACCGGCGGTCTGGAACTCAGGGCTGGCACACCCCGTCCTGCCTGAGTGGTCACTGTAGCCCGGCACAGGCGGAGCGCTGGCACAGGGCGAACTGGGCTGTGCCGGAGAGTGAGGGCTGCCGTGCATAGAGCAGGCGCAGGGTAAGCTGGTGGACCGAGGAGACGCACTGGCGGTCTGGAACTCAGGGCTGGCACACCCCGTCCTGGCTGAGTGGTCACTGTAGCCCGGCACGGGCGGAGCGCTGGCACAGGGTGAACTGGGCTGTGCTGGAGAGTGAGGGCTGCCGTGCGTAGAGCAGGCACAGGGTAAGCTGGACCGAGGAGACGCACTGGTGGCCAGATGCGCTGCGCCGGCGCACTTCTCCCTGGCTGCCGGCCAACTCTCGCCCGGCAACGCTGCCGGAGCCCTTATTGGCCGCACCAGACTGTGCGTGCGTATGGGCGACACCGTGCGCATTTCTGCATAGCTTGGTGCTCTCCTCATCACCTGCTCCCCCCGGTAAGCACGGGGAGTTGGCTCAGGACTCCACCCTGACTCTGCCCAACTCCCCGTGTGCCCCCCCCCTCAAAAAATGTTTTGCGGCTGCCTCTCACACTTGCCTTTGGGCCTATAAAGCGCCTCATAATAGCGCCGCTCTGCCTTTGCTGCCTCCAGTTCCTCCTTCGGTCGCCGGTACTCCGCAGCCTGCCTCCAGGGTCCCTTTCCGTCTAAAATCTCCTCCCATGACCACGACTCCAAATATTTCTCCTGCTGCTCCTTCTTCCGCTGCTTGGTCCTTTTTTGGTGGGTGGTTCTGTCATAGGCGTCGTAAGGATTGGACCAAGGCGCAGCGGGGAAAGTGCTCATCTTCTTAATTTATTTAAAGAAAACACTTAAAGAAAATAAACAAACAACAATAACAGTTCCATAAGGCTCCCAGGCTATACAGAAAATAACCACCCACAAAACACAAGTGAAACAAACACCACTAAATATGGCCTCCAATTAGAGACAACGGCAACCAGCTGCCTCTAATTGGAGGTCATTGCCAAAAACCCAACATAGAAATAGAAAACTAGATTTAAACATAGAAATAGAAAACATAGAAGCTAAACCAAAAACACCAAAACACACAAAACAAACACCCCCTGCCACGCCCTGACCAAACTACAATGACAAATAACCCCTTTTACTGGTCAGGATGTGACAGTACTAAACGATATCATAACCACCATCGATAAAAGACAGTACTGTGCAGCCGTCTTTATCGACCTGGCCAAGGCTTTTGACTCTGTTAATCACCGTATTCTTATCGGCAGACTCAACAGCCTTGCTTTCTCAATGATTGCCTCGCCTGGTTCACCAACTACTTCTCAGACAGAGTTCAGTGTGTCAAATTGGAGGGCCTGTTCTCCGGACCTCTGGCAGTCTCTATGGGGGTACCACAGGGTTCAATTCTCGGGCCGACTCTTTTCTCTGTATATATCAACAATGTCGCTCTTGCTGCGGGTGATTCCCTGATCCACCTCTACGCAGACGACACCATTCTGTATACATCTGGCCCTTCTTTGGACAATGTGTTAACTAACCTCCAAACAAGCTTCAATGCCATACAACACTCCTTCTGTGGCCTCCAACTGCTCTTAAACGCTAGTAAAACCAAATGCATGCTTTTCAACCATTCGCTGCCCACACCCGCCCGCCCAGCTAGCATCACTACTCTGGACGGCTCTGACTTAGAATATGTGAACAACTACAAATACCTAGGTGTCTGACTAGACTGTAAACTCTCCTTCCAGACTCATATTAAACATCTTCAATCCAAAATTAAATCTATAATCGGCTTCCTATTTCGCAACAAAGCCTCCTTCACTCACATCGCCAAACATACCCTCGTAAAACTGACTATCCTACCGATCCTCGACTGTCATTTACAAAATAGCTTCCAATACTCTACTCAACAAACTGGATGCAGTCTATCACAGTGCCATCCGTTTTGTCACCAAAGCCCCTTACACCACCTACCACTGCGACCTGTATGCTCTAGTCGGCTGGCCCTCGCTACAAATTCATCGCCAGACCCACTGGCTCCAGGTCATCTATAAGTCTATGCTAGGTAAAGCACCACCTTATCTCAGCTCACTGGTCACGAAAACAACACCCACCCGTAGCACGCGCTCCAGCAGGTATATCTCACTGGTCATCCCCAAAGCCAACACCTGCTTTGGCTGCCTTTCCTTCCAGTTCTCTGCTGCCAGTGACTGGAACGAATTGCAAAAATCGCTGAAGCTGGAGACTTATATTTCAGTCACTAACTTTAAACATCAGCTATCTGAGCAGCTAACCGATGGCTGCAGCTGTACATAGCCCATCTGGAAATAGCCCCCCAATCTACCTACCTAATCTCCATATTGTTTTTATTTACTTTTCTGCTCTTTTGCACACCAGTATTTCTACTTGCACATCATAATCTGCTCATCTATCACTCCAGTGTTAATTTGCTAAATTGTAATTACTTCGCTACTACGGCCTATTTATTGCCTTACCTCCTCACGCCATTTGCACACACTGTATATAGAGTTTCTTTTTTTTCTATTGTGTTATTGACTGTACTCTTGTTTATTCCATGTGTAACTATGTGTTGTTGTTTGTGTCGCACTGCTTTGCTTTATCTTGGCCAGGTCGCAGGTGTAAATGAGAACTTGTTCTCAACCAGCCTACCTGGTTAAATAAAGTTTTTTTTTTTTTAAGAATCCAGTTTAGAGCAGAGGCAGTACATTGCTACTAGTAGCAGCCTGTATGTGGTTTGATGTACATTTGAAGGCAGCCCCTAGGAGGCAGCATCAAATTGGAACTGGGCCTTGCTCTCCATAACAAACCTAAACGATGTATGTGGCCAATGTCTTTCTTACTGTATGAGCTGCTTATCTGCTTGAAGTTAGTTCTCATGATACATCCAATAGTAATATCTTATTTAAGAAAATCTGACTAAAACGAGATCAAAATAAATATATATATATATTGTGAATTGCATCAGGGCATTCTTGCAGTCCAGTGTAGAGTGTTACTCACTCTGTGGAAGTGTCCTTACAACAAGGTGTCTGCTTGTGATCTGCTTCTCTGTCTGTCTGTCTGTCTGTCTGTCTGTCTGTCTGTCTGTCTGTCTGTCTGTCTGTCTGTCTGTCTGTCTGTCTGTCTGTCTGTCTGTCTGTCTGTCTGTCTGTCTGTCTGTCTGTCTGTCTGTCTCTCTCTCTCTCTCTCTCTCTCTCTCTCTGTCTCTCTGTCTCTCTGTCTCTCTGACTCACACACTCACACACTCACACACTCACACACTCACACACTCACTCACACACTCACTCACTCACTCACTCACTCACTCACTCACTCACTCACTCACTCACACACTCACACACTCACACACTCACACAGACAGATAGGGCCTTTCTTTTATGGATTTAAAAAGGCCCGGTGTTTGCATGTGCGTGTGCTGACACCTAAAAAAAAGAGACAATGCTGATGTAGTTCATCAAAATATTTATTGATCTAAATGTGCAGTAGAACAATAATACACTTTAAGGGGGCACGAAGCCCCCTTAATTCTGCAGCAATGAGTCTTAGACAGTCCCGGACGATGCCATAGGGTGGTACTGTGGTGTCATGTCAGAAGTCAACTCCCACTCGCAATGGGTCCTAGTGCTGTCTGATGTCTGGCAGCACTCTTCACCAAAGCTTACCAGCCTTTGTCCACTTTATTGATCTGGTAGAAGTTTGTAGCTGAATCCCAAATGTACCTTAGGGAAGTAAACACCTACTTACTATTGGAGTAGCCTGGTCCCAGAACTGTTTGTGCTCTTGTCAACTCCAATGATGTCATTGTCAAGTGAGCCAAACATGCTTGGAATGACATTGAGAGACAAGGAGCTGGCATGATAACATAAACAGACACTTAGGCTACTGTTGGAGACCCACATGAGAGTGAGTCTGCCCAGACAGTCGCAAACTGCCTGTTCATAATGTTAGGACGATGTAGTCATCCAAGCACAATGACGCAATCTACTGTGGCGTTTTGCTGTCGTCACATTGATACATGTTTCGTCATCATAATCGTTTAATTTACTTGACATAAAATGTTCACGTCCACAAACAAGAACACATAATTTAAAGCTACTTAACTATAGCTTCACCAATGGTTACTACTTATTGTCAAATAAAAACATTCAGAAAGTATTCAGACCCCTTCCCTTTTTCCAAATAAAACAAATTCTCAACAATCTACACACAATACCCCGTCATGACAAAGCGAAAACACGTTTTTAGAATTGTTAGCAAATCTATTAAAAATAAAAAACAGAAATACCTTATTTACATAAGTATTAGGACCCTTTGCTATGAGACTGACATTTGAACTCAGGTGCATCCTGATCCCATTGATCATCCTTGAGATATTTCTACAACTTGTTTGGAGTCCACCTGTGGTAAGTTCAATTGACTGGACATGATTTGGAAAGGCACACACCTGTCTGTATAAGGTCCCACAGTTGACAGTGCATGTCAGAGCAAAAGCCAAGCCATGAGGTCGAAAGAATTGTCCGTAGAGCTCCGAGACAGGATTGTGTCGAGGCACAGATCTGGGGAAGGGTACCAAAAAATGTCTGCAGCATTGAACACAGTGGCCTCCATCATTCTTAAATGGAAGTTTGGAACCACCAAGACTCTTCCTAGAGCTGGCCGCCCAGCCAAACTGAGCAATCGGGGGAGAAGGGCCTTGGTCAGGGAGGGGACCAAGAACCCAATGCTCACTCTGACAGAGCTCCAGAGTTCATCTGTGGCGATGGGAGAACATTTCAGGCCTTTATGGTAGAGTGGCCTGACGGAAGCCACTCCTCAGTAAAAGGCACATGACAGCCTTCTTGGAGTTTGTCAAAAGGCACCTAAAGGACTCTCAGACCATGAGAAACAACATTCTCTGGTCTGATGAAACCAAGATTGAACTCTTTGGCCTGAATGCAAAGTGTCACATGTGGACGAAATCTGGCTCCATCCCTACGATGAAGCATGGTGGTGGCAGCATCATGATGTGGGGATGTTTTTTCAACGCAGTGACTGGGAGACTAGTCAGGATTGAGGGAAAGATGAACGGAGCAAAGTACAGAGAGATCCTTAATGAAAACCTGCTCCAGAGCGCTCAGGAATTCAGACTGGGGCGAAGGGTCACTTTCCAACAGGACAACAACCCTAAGTACACAACGCTCCCCATCCAACCTGTCAGAGCCTGAGAGTATCTGTATAGAAGAATAGGAGAAAATCCCCAAATACAGATTTGCCAAGTTTGTAGCATCATACCCAAGAAGACTCGAGGCTGTAATCGCTGCCAAATGTGCTTCAACAAAGTCTTGAGCAAAGGGTCTGAATACTTATGTAAATGTTGTATTTCCGTTTTTTGTTGTTGAAATTTGCAAAAAATTCTAAAAACCTGTTTTTGCTTTGTCATTATGGGGTATTGTGTGTAGATTGATGAGGTGAAAATACTATTTAATCCATGTTAGAATAAGGCTGTAATGTAACAAAATTTGGAAAAAGTCAAAGGATCTGAATACTTTCCGAATGCACTGTAGCTGTCAAGCTGTTATTTTCATCCTATAGCTTACATTGGCTAGCTGTAATGGTTGGTAGGTTACTCAGAGTGAAAGATGCATTTGAAACAAAAGCCCAATGATGAGTAAGTGACACGAACTGTCCCACTTGGCAGCATTGTGCATGATGCTATTGTTTGGTGACATCTCGCAGGTCCCCCCCATCCCCCCCTACCCTCCCATGTCCTGTGTGTCCCATGCCCGTGTCCCCTTCACAGATGCTGAGCCCACATAATGAGTCACTGTCCTCAGTGTTCACAAGCTGATGCTTCAAGACAACTCAGAACCGCCAAGTTCAAATTTGTGTACGTTTTTCTTTCGTAGAGCTTCCAATTGGTTGAGTCTGATACTTTCCAAGTTGGTTCCATCAAGACAACTCGGAAACCTGTGACTTCCGAGTTGAAATTTGGGTACGTTGTTTTGTGTAGAACTTCCTATTGGTTGATTCTGATACTTTTCAAGTGGGAAACTTGGAGCTCATATTTCTTCAACGATTTTCCAAGTTAGATGCCAAGTTCAAGACCACTGGGAACTTGGAACTCTTCCGACATCTGATATATGACTTTGTTCAATGGTGCTTTCAAGACAACAAAGAACCTCAGAGTTAAAATGTGCATATGTTTTTTGCGTAGAGCTTCCTATTGGTTGATTCTGATACCTTCCAAGTGGAGAAGAAGTAGTACTGTAGTAGTAGAATGTATTTGTTTCTCGCAGTCATAGACCGAATTATACAGCAATTTACAATCATAACACAAATCATAAATCATTTTCAAATAGTAAAATCCTAAACTAGCAAATCACTTTTAAGATAATACAATATTAAAATATGCAATATACACAGAGTAAACAAATCATTAATAACACCTTCCTAATATTGAACGCACTGAAGTCAGATGTCAGAAGAGTTCCAAGTTCCCAATATTAAAATATACAATATACACTGAGTGAACAAATCATTAAAAACACCTTCCTAATATTGAGTTGCACACATGATCCGTGTCTCAAGGTTTAAAAATCCTTCTTCAACATATTTATTCTCCTTCATCTACACTTATTGAAGTGGATTTAAAAAGTGACCATAGCTTTCATCTGGTCAGTCTATGTCTCTGACCTGAAGATCACTGACGTTACGATTTGACCTATTTTCTTTTCGAGTTCACAGTTGTCTTGAAAACATCAACAAATTCCAGAGTTTCTCGAGTTCCGAGTTGTCTTGAACACAGCATCTGTCTATCCAAAGCCTCTCTCCGCACACAGGTTGACAATTCGAGACCTTCGACTGTAAGGTTCTATCTGCGCAAAGCATAGTTCTGAGATTGACGTTTTCATATCCCAGATCTCAGAACAGTTTTTTTGTGAATTATCATTTCATAAGCCAATAAGATCCTCACCTTAGCTACCTAAAGTGCAGAGTTTCAAAATCCTAAGACATTTATAAATCAGTCTTTACGTTTTTTGTTTATGTTTAATTGTCACATACACCGGATAATTGCAGTGAAATGTGGGGGTGCAATGGCAGATATAATCTTATGGCTCAGAAATGTCAATCTGGGTTCAGCCATAACCCACTAGTCACACAGTGGTTGAATCAACGTTGTTTCCACGTCATTGTCAAGGTCTGGGTGTAGCTGGTGCAGAGGAGTCAGGCGCAGGACAGCAGAGATGAGTAATAAAAGTAACTTTACTCAAAATTACCAAATACATGTAGTAATACCAAGCCCACACAAAAGGACCGAAATACATAAAACAAACACGCAAAGAAACCATGGGGAAAACAGAGGGTTAAATAATGAACATGTAATTGGGGAATTGAAACCAGGTGTGTAAAAACAAAGACAAAACAAATGGTAAATGAAAAGTGGATCGGTGATGGCTAGAAGGCCGGTGACGTCGACCGCCGAACGCCGCCCGAACAAGGAGAGGGACCGACTTCGGCTGAAGTCGTGACAGTCATTTCAATTAAATTACGTAGAACCAATTTGGGATTATTCTTAATTCCATTCCTTTACTTTACATTTGTGTGTCTTGTGTGTGTATTGTTGTGAAATTGTTAGGTATTACTTGTTAGATATTACTGCACTGTTGGAGCTAGAAACACAAGCATTTCGCTACACCCACAATAACATCTGCTAAACATGTGTATGTGACCAATAAGATTTGATTTGAATAGATGTTGAGTTGACATCTGTGCCCAATGGGAAAGTTCTATCTGGCACAGAATGTTTAATCATTTAATGATGAAATAATGAGAATACTATTCCTTCTTTTTAATCACGTCATCAAATATATTAATGAATGTTCATCAAACATTAGTTAAAACGATAGTTCCTTAAAATGACAAACAGTGGTGTAGTGGAGGGTATGCGCAGGTATATGCCATATATACCCACTTATTTTTCAGGGGCATTGCGTATACTCACTTCTTAATCCCCACGATGTGTATCAAATCAGTGTAGTGGAGGTATACGCGTATCAATTAATAAGGCTGATGGAATAGATCAGAACGTTTAGCTTAAAATGTTGATAAACTATCATTTCTTCATATTTTAGGTGCAGCAATGTGCACATGGTGGTAGGCCTACGCGTGAATGTTCCAAAATGCAATTTGCGGCACAACACATGCAAGGGGTTTCATGGACAGATATGAAAACATCTGTTAGAAATTTAGAAAGAGGGGAGATGTAAAGATGTAAAAACTATCCTGCATTGCAAATTGACTAGGATAATGCCAATAGATGCTAGACAATGAAAAAAAAGTTTTTTTAAAAACAATAGAACAGGAGAATGTACACTACCAGTCAAAAGTTTAAGAACACCTACTCCTTCAAAGGTTTTTCTTTATTTTTACTATTTTTTTACATTGTAGAATACTAGTGAAGACCTCAAAACTATGAAACAACACATATGGAATCATAAAGTAACCAAAAAGGTGTTTAAAAAAATCTAAATATAGTAGCCACCCTTTGCCTTGATGACGGCTTTGCACACTTGGCATTCTCTCAACCAGCTTCACCTGCAATGCTTTTCCAACAGTCTTGAAGGAGTTCCCACATATGCTGAGCACTTGTTGGCTGCTTTTCCTTCACTCTGCGGTCCGACTCATCCCAAACCATCTCAATTTGGTTGAGGTCGGTGATTGTGGAGGCCAAGTCATCTGATGCAGCACTCCAACACTTACATTCTTGGTAAAATAGCCCTTACACCGCCTGGAAGTGTGTTGGGTCATTGTCATGTTGAAAAACAAATGATAGTCTCACTAAGCCCAAACCAGATGGGATGGCGTATCGCTGTAGAATGCTGTGGTAGCCTTGCTGGTTAAGTGTGCCTTGAATTCTAAATAAATCACAGACAGTGTCACCAGCAAAGCCCCCCCCACACCATAACACCTCCTCCTCCATGCTTTATGGTGGGAAATACACATACAGAGATTATCCGTTCACCCACACCGCATCTCAGAAAGACATGGCGGTTGGAACCAAAAATCTCCAATTTGGACACCAGACCAAAGGACAGATTTCCACCGGTCTAATGTCCATTGCTCGTGTTTCTTGGCCCAAGCAAGTCTCTTATTCTTATTGGTGTCCTTTAGTAATGGTTTCTTTGCAGCAATTTGACCATGAAGGCCTGATTCACACAGTCTCCTCTGAACAGTTGATGTTGAGATGTGTCTCTTACTAGGCAGCATAGCCTAGTGGTTAGAGTGTTGGACTAGTAACCGAAAGGTTGTAAGATTGAATCCCCGAGCTGACAAGGTACAAATCTGTTGTTCTGCACCTGAACAAGGCAGTTAACCCACAGTTCCTAGGCTGTCATTGAAAATAAGAATTTGTTTTTAACAGACTTGCCTAGTTAAATAAATAAAATAAAACTTGAACTCTGTGAAGCATTTATTTGGGCTGCAATTTCTGAGTCTGGTAACTCTAATGAACTTATCCTCTGCAGCAGAGGTAATTCTGTGTCTTCCTTTCCTGTGGCGGTCCTCATGAGAGCCAGTTTCCTCATAGCTCTAGATGGGTTTTTTTTTAAAGAAACTTTTCCAGATTGACTGACCTTCATGTCTTAAAATAATGATTGACTGTCTTTTCTCTTTGCTTATTTGATTTGAGCTGTTCTTGCCATAATATGGACTTGGTCTTTATCAAATAGTGCTGTCTTCTGTATACCAACCCTACCTTGTCACAACACAACTGATTCGCTCAAACGCATTAAGGAAAGAAATTCAACAAGTTAACTTTTAACAATGCACACCGGTTAATTAAAATGCATTCCAGGTGACTACCTCATGAAGCTGCTTGAGAGAATGCCAAGAGAGTGCAAAGCTGACCTCAAGGCAAAAGGTGGCTACTTTAAAGAATCTCAAATATAAAATATATTTTGATTTGTTTAACACTTTTTTGGTTTCTATAAGATTCCATGTGTTATTTCATTATTTTGATGTCTTCACTATTATTCTAAAATGTCGAAAATAGTCCTAATAAATAAAAAGCCTTGAATGAGTAGCTGTGTCCACACTCTTGACTGGTACTGTATGTAAATAAGGTATTTCTGTTTACATTTTTACATTTATTTTTTCATCAATTTTAGAATAAGGCTGTAAGGTAACAAAATGTGGAAAAGTCAAGGCGTCTGAATACTTTCCGAATGCACTGTATATCACCTTACATACAATTATTTTTGATTGACAACCCAGAATTGTGTGATTGGATTGCTGATATAACCATATAGCACCAAGTTAAAAGGTGTTTGCGCAGATATAAATTTCTGATTTAAAATTGTTTTATTGTCAATGTACTTTTTTAAAACCAAAATGTCAGATCGAACCTGATAGTCCCAAGGTCACGATTTGTAACTGGGATATCATGTCAGAGCTAAATAGCCTATAGTGGTATCAAAATATTAAATGTCTTAGAGCGAAGTCAACCCATACCGTTCAGCTTAGCAAGCTCCGCATTATATCCCTTCCCCATATCCAAACCAATACACTCCGGTAACATGTGCGAGGTTTCTATCACGTGTAGAAAAATGTCTTAGCAAAACACAGTAGATAAAAAAGCTAATGATTGACAACAGTGACAGCCAATCAGCGATATAATTCCGGGTAGCAACAAGATAAAGAAAGTCAACACGTCCAATCACAGAAAGGCAGGAGGCGTGTCACATTCCACTGTACGATATGTTTACTTCCGTCAATATTTCCAGAGGAAAGCTGCGTTTCTCAATACAACAACCTAATCACAATCTAAGTAAGTTTGGTTTGATTGTTTTATTGGGAATATATATGTTTAACTAAGAAACACAAAAGTCCTCTGTCTCTATAGTCTGTTCATCGTTTTCCGGATAATCAGTTTGCGAGCTAGCTGTCATTTGCGCTACATTTTCTAACTCGGCTCAACCAGAGAACTGTGCTTGACAGATATCCGCAGTAGTAGTCAGTATTTAACAATGACTTTATCTTTATTGTACATTCGACAGTGTTGACAACTGATGTTGATTTTGTTTTACTAGAAGTCACTAGCTACAAAATGTAATCTCTCCTCACAGCGATTTATTTTCATCGTGGCAATACAACAATACACACACAGGTACTGTAACTAACTAGCAGCTAGCTAGCTACACAAACAGCAAATATCTCCTTGCACACTCCCAGGTGAAGGATGCCTTTCTTGGGCCAGGACTGGAGGTCGCCAGGATGGAGCTGGATCAAGACCGAGGATGGCTGGAAGAGGATCGAGTTCTATGGAAATGAATTGAGGGACAACAACAACGGAATAGACTTGGAAGAGTAAGTGCCGTTTACATGCGTGTCCTCATCGCTCTTAATAATTCACCTATTGGTATATACATACATACAGTACCAGTCAAAAGTTTGGACACACGAACTTATTCAAGGGTTTTTCTTTATTTTTACTATGTTCTACATTGTAGAATACTAGTGAAGACATCAAAACTATGAAATAACATATGGAATCATGTAGTAATAGTGTTAAACAAATCAAATTATATTTTAGATTCTTCAAAGTAGCCTTTCTTTGCCTTGATAACAGCGTTGCACGCTCTTGGCATTCTCTCAACCAGCTACACCTGGAATGCTTTTCCAACAGTCTTAAAGGAGTTCCCATATATGCTGAGCACCTGTTTCCTGCTTTTCCTTCACTCTGCGGTCCAACTCATCCAAAATCATTTCAATTGGGTTGAGGTCGGTGATTGTGGAGGCCTGTTCATCTGATGCAGTGCTTTGATGCAGCACCCCTGATGCAGGGCTCTAGCATCTCAGTGCTAGAGGTGTCACTACAGACCCTGGTTCGATTCCAGGCTGTATCACAACCGGCCGTGATTGGGAATCCAACAGGGTGGCGCAAAATTGGCCCTGCGTCATTACTGTTTGGCCGGAGTAGGCCGTTATTGTAAATAATAATTTGTTCTACAAATTAACTTTTAACAAGGCACACATGCTAATTGGAATGCATTCCAGGGAACTCCTTCAAAACTGTTGGAAACGCATTCCAGGTGAAGCTGTTTGAGAGAATGCCAAGAGTGTGGAAAGTTGTCATCAAGGCAAAGGGTGGCTACTTTGAAGAATCTCAAATATAAAATATATTTTGATTTGTTTAACACTTTAATTTTTTTTGGGTTACTACATGATTCCATATGTGTTATTTCATAGTTTTGATATCTTTGATATTATTCTACAATGTAGAAAATCGTCCAAATGAAGAAGAACCCTTGAATGAGTAGGTGTCCAAACTTTTGACTGGTACTGTGTATATATACTACTCTGCCTGTTTCTCATGAGTTGCTGTATGCTTGAGTTGATTTGTAGAACACACAAGGTATGCCACCTTTAAAAAAAAAAAAAAAAAATGCATAATAACATTCATACAATCATACACATGTCAGTAATATAACCATGTGAAATTAATCTAGTTCATGTAAAGTCTTATTATTCAGATCAATGACAATTGACATTGACTCTGTTTTGATTGGTTAGTATTAAATCTTATTAAGTTGGCTATAGACTTTGCTTTTTGGCTCCATTGCAGATGAGAACTATACAATGAATCAACTGATGCTCACATGCTTGAAATGATCCCCATTAAAAGCCCCGTGTCATGTAAATATCATCACACAAATAAAAAATGCTCAAAATAATAGATTGAGCTTTTTCACACTGTGGTCATATTTACATGACATGCTGCACCATCTATGATATTGTCCTGTCTTGTATTAGCTGTTATGTACAGTCAGGCAGCACCTGGTAGCCTTTCTGTATGAACAATCTACCATTGTCACTCCCCACACTCTATTTCACCATTTGGATATTGGTTTCCATTGAAAAACAGGGTTTTGAGCAGAGATATAGTCTGCCATTTATAACTGATCTAATGGCTTTCCTCACTGAAACGTGTGGAGCGGTGGGAAAAGTAGCCAAGTGTCATACATGTACTTGAGTAAAAGTAAAGATACCTTTTGTAAAATAAAATGATTCAAGTGAAAGTCACCCAGTAAAATGTTACTTGAGTAAAAGTATTTGGTTTTAAATCTAGTTAAGTTTCAAAAGTAAATGTAATCGCTAAAATATACTTAAGTATTAAAAATGAATGTGTAAATATCATTACAAATTCCTTATATTAAGCAACCCATTCGGCACAATTGTCTTTTATTTAATTTTTTTCAGTTTAAGGATAGCCAGGGGTACACTTCAACACTCAGACAATTTACCAATGAAGCATTTGTGTTTAGTGAGTCTACCAGATCATAGGCAGTAGGGATGACCATGGATGTTCTCTTGATAAGTGTGTGAATTATATAATGTTCCTGTCCTGCTAAGCATTCAAAATGTAAGGAGTACTTTTTGTTGTTAGGGAAAATGTAAGGAGTAAAACGTTCATTATTTTCTTTAGGAGTGTAGTGGAGTAAAAGTTGTAAAAAATATGAATAGTAAGTACAAATACCCCAAAAAACTACTTAAGTCCTTTACACCACTGAACGTGTGCGCATGCGTGGTAAGGAAATGGGGATGCCTAGTCAGCTGTAGAACTGAGTGCATTCAGCTGAAATCTGTCTTCCGCAGCAACATTAGAGTTGGAAACTTTCCAGGAAATTTCAGGAATTTTTCTGGAAATTTTCCATGGGAAGTTAAGCCCTGGAATTTTGCTTAAATTCATCAAAAGTTAGCTTACAACAGTGAACCTTTTTTTGTGGGATACACATAAGGCAATTCTAGGTCTTGTGGCATATTTTGGTTAAACTATCCTCAATTCAATGGAATTGCAACCCTCTACATGCACAGTGCATTCTTCCATCACATGTACAGTGCATTCTTCCATCACATGTGCAGTGTACTCTTCCATCATATGTACAGCTGATTCTCAAGATCTTGCACACTAATGAGATGCTATTGAGCCCACACTATTACACTGTCTGAGCCAAGGACTACATGCTTTCTGGTAAGTTTTGATTACAATACTGGGTGGAGTGAATATATTTTATTTGACATGCATGATTTTTTTGTTAACTGGTAAATAGCACAGCAAAGCGTGTTTTTAAATCATTTTTAACTTGTTAACAATTTCTGCTAGTTAGTTTTTGCTACCATATGGGTTTTAGCTTGTATGAGCCTGCTAACCGAGTGTAAATTCGCCTGTTTCCATACATGTTTCATTTAAAAAAATGTATCTTACAAAGGACTTGTTTAATCTAACTGCTAAACTATTTATCTGTACATGGAGTTGTATTTAAAAAAAAAAATGTAACTCATTGTTTCCCGAATCGTTACAGGAAAATGCCACGGGCACCATCTGATGTGTGGAGACATTTCAATGCAGCTAATGTAGAAGGAAAAGCTGTGTACATTTGTATAAACTGTGCCAAATCAAATGTGAAGAATGCAACAAAGATGCAGAATCATCTGCCCATGTGCATACATTTCCCTCAGCGCTCACAACAAGCAACCTCTGACAAAAGTCCCTCTACTTCTATTGGAGGTGAAAATGATGACTCAGACACCTTATCGATAGCAACAGCTCATGGTCCTCCTGGAATCACAAGTTTTTTTGACTCAATGGAGGAACGTAGTCAGAGAAATGCTGATGAATGTCTTGTTCGAGCTGTGTATGCAACTGGTTCATATCTGATGCTCACAGGCAATGTGTATTGGAAGAGATTTCTGAATGTTCTTTGCACAGCATACACCCCTCCACCCAGACATGGTTTATCTACTCATTTGCTTGATGCAGAGTTCAGTGTTCAAGTGAAGGTCAAGCAAGTCATAGAGAAAGTAGACTGTATTGCAATCATCTCTGATGGGTGGTTGAATGTTCATGGGCAAGGAATAATTAACTACATCTCCACCCCTCAACCAGTATTATACAAGGGACAACAGACACACCAATCTCTACATTGCAGATGAGCTGAAGGCAGTCATCAATGACCTTGGACCACAGAATGTATTTGCACTGGTGACAGACAATGCTGCGAACATGAACGCTGCTTGGTCTAAAGTGGAGGAGTCCTACCCTCACATCACACCCATTGGCTGTGCTGCTCATGCATTGAATCTGCTCCTCAAGAACATAATGGCACTGAAAACAGTGGGTATCCAACCATTTCCTTGGCTCTCTTGTAGAGTGTATGTGGAGGGTCATCAAGTTATAGCAGCAATCTACCTCACCAAGCAAAGTGAGAAGAATAAGAGCACCACATTGAAGCTGCCCAGCAACACCCGTTGGGGTGGTGTTGTCATGTTTGACAGTCTCCTGGAGGGGAAGGAGTCTCTCCAAAAAATGGCCATATCATAGTCTGCCGATATGGGCAGCCCCATCTAGAGGATCCTCCTGGGTGATGTATTTTGGGAGAGAGTGGTAAGCAGCCTGAAACCTATAGCCGTAGCCATAGCACGGTTTGAGGGAGACAATGCCATCCTGTCTGATGTTAAGACTCTGCTTGCAGATGTAAGAGAAGAAATCTGTACTGCCCTGCCTACTTCACTGTTGCTCCAAGCAGAGGAAACTGCAGTTCTGAAATAAATCAAAAATCATGAAGACTTCTGCCTGAAGCCCATACACGCCGCAGCGTACATGTTGGACCCCAAGTATGCTGGCAAGAGCAGAGTTCAGCGATCAACAAGGCCGTTGGTGTCATCACTACAATGTTTTGCCACCTTGGCCTGGATGAGGGCAAGGTTCTTGGCAGTCTGGTGAAGTACACTTCCAAGCAAGGGCTTTGGGATGGAGATGCAATATGGCAGTCTTGCAAACATATCTCATCAGCCACCTGGTGGAAGGGACTTTGTGGATCTGAGGCTCTTTCCCCCGTTGCCTCCATCCTCCAAATCCCACCAACATCAGCCGCCTCAGAGCGCAACTGGTCCTTGTTTGGGAACACACCAAAGCACGCAACAGGCTGACCAATACAAGGGTTGAAAGATTGGTGGCCAAATTTTAGGCTTTTTGAGCCTGACAACGAGCCATCCTCAAGGTTGGAAAGTGACAGCGAAGATGAGGCCTCCGATTCTGATGTTCAAGAGGTGGACATTGAGGAGGTCCAGGGAGAAGACATGGAAGACAACCGAAGCTTTAGTTTCTCCACTATCATTTTACAGATGTATGTTGATAACGTTTTTGGTAGATGGATCATTGGAGATCATTCAATATTCCCTTTCTTTTGTTGTTCAGTGAAATCCTCCCATGTGAAGAGTCAACTCATTTAATTGAAGTTGAATTCGTAACTAAATTGTTTTTGAAAAATTTCTATTGGAAGGATTTAATAATTTGCAATCATGTCTACTTATGATAAGGTAAAAGGTTTATGTTTCTGTCTCCATATGGTATGGTAAATATATCCAATGCAAAAAAACATCTACATTTAAATGGTATTAATATTAATTTCCACCTCTGAATATTCCCCAAAATGTGCAACCTTAATCAACATCCACAGTGCCCGGGGAAGAATGGGTTAACTGCCTTACAGATTTTTACCTCGTCAGCTCGGGGATTCGGTCCAGCAACCTTTCTGTTACTGGCCTATCGCTCTAACCACCTGCCCAGTTAGTCTTCACTGTGTGTTGTTAAACTCTAATTATATATTTGTTTGACCCAAGGTATAGAGGGTCATGGATCCATGATCTAATTTTTTACATTTTTTAAATTTATTTAACCTATATTTAACTAGGCAAGTCAGTTAAGAACAAATTCTTATTTACAATGACAGCCTACCCCGGACAAACCCGGATGACACTGGGCCAATTGTGCACCGCACTATGGGACTCCCAATCACAGCCGGTTGTGATACAGCCTGGAATTGAACCAGGGTCTGTAGTGACGCCTCTAGCACTGAGATGCAGTGCCTTAGACCACTGCACCAGTCAGGAGCCCATTCATGACAGAAGTCACAGAACAGAACCTAGGAAAGACTGCTCTCTTCTTTCCGATCAGCTGATGCTTTTATTTAATGGTATACTGTTCATTTTGAATGTCTTTTAATGGCTCCGGGGACATGGAATATTATAAAATGAAACACAGCTGAATAATTAATAATTATAATTTTCTTTTTTTTTTATAGCTTTATTTATACATTCAACCCCTATTCTATTTGATCTCCTTGCTGAAGGGAATAAGGGATTATTTTGACTAAAGTCTTTGAAGCTTATATTTCATTATTGAATGTCAGTAATTTATTTGCAAATCATTATCAAATCAAAGTTTATTGGTCGCGTACACATATTTGCAGATGTTATCGCAGGTGCAGAAAAATGCGTGTGTTTCTAGCTCCAACAGTGCAGTAATACCAAGCAATACCTTGACATATCCCTATGGGTTATATGGCTGTTATACCTTATTGTATTTCTGTTTTATTTTTAGTTTATCAATTTAGTTCAGTTTTACCAGAACATTTTTCAGTGAGACTGAAATAGAACTCATGAAAATGTATGGTGGATATTGCTCTCTGTCATAGTTGCTGTGCTGGAGTCTTTCCCAGCAGGCTTTGCTCAAGGCTTTGACTCTGGTGATAAGGATCACGGGACATGATCCTCTCCTTGGCCACCTGTACTTATGCACCAGCTGTTACTCCTTTACTGGTGAAACTTCACAATGTTCACATTGATGCATACCTTTATGCTCAGGATAAACAGAGAAAGGGAATTGGTGGTAGTAGGTTTTTCTTGTAGCCTATCTGTATGGAATCACATGATATAACAAATGCATCCCAGTTAGTGTTGAGATCAGTTGGACTGAGAGAGTAACTTTGCCAGTGACCCTATGAGGAAGTGTTCATGTTCTCAGCCCATGAAACAGGAAACATCAGTCGGAAGTGCTGTTTTAGATTATAAAAGAGGCACAGTAAACTCGTGAAATACTGTCGAGTTTACGGTAAGTCACGGTAGGACGGATCCAGTTAGAAATTATCAAATCAAATTTAGTTATATAGCCCTTCTTACATCAGCTGATATCTCAAAGTGCTGTACAGAAACCCAGCCTAAAACCCCAAACAGCAAGCAATACAGGTGTAGAAGCACGGTGGCTAGGAAAAACTCCCTAGAAAGGCCAAAACCTAGGAAGAAACCTAGAGAGGAACCAGGCTATGAGGGGTGGCCAGTCCTCTTCTGGCTGTGCCGGGTGGAGATTATAACAGAACATGGCCAAGATGTTCAAATGTTCATAAATTACCAGCATGGTCAAATAATAATAATCACAGTTGTCGAGGGTGTAACAAGTCAGCACCTCAAGAGTAAATGTCAGTTGACTTTTCATAGCCGATCATTGAGAGTATCTCTACCGCTCCTGCTGTCTCTAGAGAGTTGAAAACAGGTCTGGGACAGGTAGCACGTCCGGTGAACAGGTCAGGGTTCCATAGCCGCAGGCAGAACAGTTGAAACTGGAGCAGCAGCACGGCCAGGTGGACTGGGGACAGCAAGGAGTCATCATGTCAGATATAACAGACTGACCCTAGCCCCCTAACACATAAACTACTGCAGCATAAATACTGGAGGCTGAGACAGGAGAGGTCAGGAGACACTGTGGCCCCATCTGACGATACCCCCGGACAGGGCCAAACAGGAAGGATATAACCCCACCCACTTTGCCAAAGCACAGCCCCCACACCACTAGAGGGATATCTTCGACCACCAACTTACCATCCTGAGACAAGGCCGAGTATAGCCCACAAAGATCTCCGCCACGGCACAACCCAAGGGGGGGCGCCAACCCAGACAGGAAGACCACGTCAGTGACTCAACCCACTCAAGTGACGCACCCCTCCTAGGGACGGCATGGGAGAACACCAATAAGCCAGTGACTCAGCCCCTGTAATAGGGTTAGAGGCAGAGAATCCCAGTGGAGAGAGGGGAACCGGCCAGGCAGAGACAGCAAGGGCGGTTTGTTGCTCCAGAGCCTTTCCGTTCACCTTCACACTCCTGGGCCAGACTACACTCAATCATAGAACCCACTGAAGAGATGAGTCTTCAGTAAAGACTTAAAGGTTGAGACCGAGTCTGCATCTCTCACATGGGTAGGCAGACTATTCCATAAAAATGGAGCTCTATAGGAGAAAGCCCTGCCTCCAGCTGTTTGCTTAGAAATTCTAGGGACAATTAGGAGGCCTGCGTCTTGTGACCATAGTGTACGTGTAGGTATGTACGGCAGGACCAAATTGGAAAGATAGGTAGGAGCAAGCCCATGTAATGCTTTGTAGGTTAGCAGTAAAACCTTGAAATCAGCCCTTGCCTTAACAGGAAGCCAGTGTAGGGAGGCTAGCACTGGAGTAATATGATCAAAATGTTTGGTTCTAGTCAGGATTCTAGCAGCCGTCTTTAGCACTAACTGAAGTTTATTTAGTGCTTTATCCGGGTAGCCGGAAAGTAGAACATTGCAGTAGTCCAACCTAGAAGTAACAAAAGCATGGATGAATTTTTCTGCATCATTTGTGGACAGAAAGTTTCTGATTTTTGCAATGTTACGTAGATGGAAAAAAGCTGCCCTTGAAACAGTCTTGATATGTTCTTCAAAAGAGAGATCAGGGTCCAGAGTAACGCCGAGGTCCTTCACAGTTTTATTTGAGACGACTATACAACCATCAAGATTAATTGTCAGATTTAACAGAAGATCTCTTTGTTTCTTGGGACCTAGAACAAGCATCTCTGTTTTGTCCGAGTTTAAAAGTAGAAAGTTTGCAGCCATCCACTTCCTTATGTCTGAAACACAGGCTTCTAGCGAGGGCAATTTTGGGGCTTCACCATATTTCATTAAAATGTACAGCTGTGTGTCATCCGCATAGCAGTGAAATTAAACATTATGTTTTCGAATTACATCCCCAAGAGGTAAAATATATAGTGAAAACAATAGTGGTCCTAAAACGGATCCTTGAGGAGGATGAACCATTCACAGAGACAAACTGATATCTTTCCGACAGATAAGATCTAAACCAGGCCAGAACTTGTCCGTGTAGACCAATCTCTCCAAAAGAATGTGGTGATCGATGGTATCAAAAGCACGAGCCATAACCTGTTCTTATTTTCATACTAAGAGAGACCTCATTCAGGAAGTGATTTCCATTCCATGGTTAGCACCTGTCATCACCAGGGCATCATGGCAAGGCAATTTAATGATGGGGTTGTTGAAGCAAGACTCAGAGTAAAGTGAGTAGGTCACCTAATAAAACAGATCCAGCTGATGAAGATGTGCCGTAGGATGACGGTAAACTGAGCGAGTAGGAAAGATCTGTGTGTGTGTGTGTTATCATCAGTGTGGGTTAAGGACAGAGTGTTTTTAAACAGATGTGTCTGGTTCCTGTTTCTCCCACAGCCTGTCAGACAATAAGTGTGAGTACTGATAATAGTTGTTTGTGACTGATTGTCTGAGGGAACTGACTCCATACCCACTAGCCGGAGAAGGATACCCAAACGTGTCTAGTTTCTCTCAGTTTCCGTCCCCAGCTATGCAACCTGTGAAATAGACATGACTGACAGATTCATAAGTCAGTAGGAGAGAGGGGGGTATTTGGAGCCGTTAAAAAAGAAAAGAAATGACATTCATCTTCACTACGCCAAGAGAAATATAGTTTTCTTTCTAACAAAGATATCTACATATATTTCAGGATGTTGTGGATCCCTGGAAATAATCCGCATTAATGTAAACATAGCTTGTCCAAAAAAAGTGGTCTCATCTCTTGGCACAACTTATCCTGGTTGTGGGGTAGCCTAAATTGAGTATAGGGACAGTGTAAGTTGAGGTAAAAAAAAATCCACATCTACACATTTCTGTACTGAATGAAATATTAACACCCTCTATCTCACATCTGTTCTGACATGTGGTTCAATTTAACATTCACTAGCAAACCTATTGAATAAAGAATTTATGAATAATGAATTTTTCTACCCTCCTCTCTCTGTCAGGTTTTGTGGCTGATTCATATTTATGGATTGCTATAATTGGGTGCATGGGTTTGACCCTGCATCGTATTGCCGTAGAAGGATGTACTATGCAGGGAGTTATTGTGTTCATCAAATCAGCATGGCGTTTTATGTTATAGCAGTGGCTACAAACAAGTTATTTTTGTCTGTCTCTTTCTCTTGTCTGTTAAAGTAGTGTTTTGGGCGGTCTTTGACTTCTCTCAGCAGGAGTGCTGGCTTGTTATCTGCAGGAAACATGTTCTGTTGTGGACTGTGGTGGTAGTGAATGATGAGGCTTTTAGACCATGGGTTTTCCCATTCAGAGCTAGCTCTGTCTAACGCCTGTGGTGCTCCAGTCTGGTGCTCCAGTCTAGACAAACAAAACAAAAATCTTCTATTTTGATTGTGAGGTACTGGATGGCCAACTCTAGATTTGGCAGAGTATTAAATCTCATTGTTATGATTTGCTACATGTTTTTTAATGTGGTGATGCAGTCGCTATTTATCTCAGATGGTTATAATAGTATAGGCTAGTCGCTGAGTACCTTTTTTTTATGATGTCATCAAATCTAGAGTTGGCCATCCAGTACCTCACAGTACAACAGTTGACAATAAACATCCTACAAATACCTCACAGAAAAACAGACAATGACATTGCACCACACAATAACCGATGACATAATTTCCTCTCAGTGACTATCCTCCAAAAAACATCCCGACTCAAAGGCCAATAACATCATACAGTACCCCCCCCCCACAGTAGCCATTGACTGCTAAACAAACACTCCCACAGACAGACAGACATCATTATGCCTGCTATTGTACTGATCCAAGTCCAACACAGTAGTTCAGCCCTCTCTCAGCCATTTAGCTGATGCCATGTAAAAGGTAAACATCGACTGTCAAAGACCTACATTGACTGTACAGAGTATATTTCGAGTAGTTTGAGAGCCAACATTGCTCTGTTCCTCTTGTCTGAGGGTTTTTGTTTTTCCTTCTCTGTCCAGGCATGCTGCAGTGAGAATCCTCTGTAAAATGTTAGGTTATTGCATTCCTGACCTCTAATTCCCTGTTACTGATTGGTGTGTGTGTGCACGTTCGTGCGTGCATGCATTAAGCAGTGGAACCATTGCATAAAACGGCCTGAATTAGCCTCCAGCCTAGATAAGCTGTATGTGTCACACGCAAAAAACTTTGATCCACACCAATGCATTGCTTCATCTCCAGCCCCCTACCTGTGGTCAGTCTGTGTGGATCTGAGACAGGCTGGAGGGAGAGTCTCAGAGCTCTGCATCCCGAGATGGTCACGTGATAAGACTGAGCACGTGGATTACTAATGCATGGAGAACATCAGTGGACCACTCACTTTGATCTAGCAGCCAGTCCTCATTAAACCTGCTGATTGTCTGTGTAGAGAGAGAACGCCACACCCATAGAGATCAGAGCAAGGTAATGGTCAATGATGTTCCAGATGCACTATGTTCAGATAACAGTAGCAACAACATAAAACCATGTAGGAGCAACAACATGGACTAGGGGTTAAAGAGGTAGTTCACCCAAATTACTATAAACTCATTTTATGGAGAACCTGTGTTGACTATTTAATCTGGGAAATAGTTTTTAGTCTTTTTAAAATATATTTCAAAAACCTGACTGATATAGCCAATACATTTCCCTGTGTTACAGGTATGCTGTTGGACTGAGGATGAAAGCCTGTTGCCAAATATTTGAAATGTAATGAAGTCCACTGAAAGTAATGAAAGCTCTGCTGATACAAAGAGGGCAAACCAATCTCTGTCAAGGGCAAGAACAGAAGTTTTATTTATTTAACCTATTTATTTTCCGTTCATTCCTTTGGCCTTCGTGGCAGTGGAAGATTCAGGAAGATTATCATATGGTCTGAGTTGGGCTAAAAAGTGCATTCATAATTTGTGTTTTAGTATACTGGAGCCCTCAGAGATACTGGCCTCGAGTCATACTTTCACAAACCTGTTTGAAGATGTAATCTGAAATTTGTCAGAGTACTGAAACGTCTCTTAAGTATAGCCCCAACAGAAGTATCACTATGAATTGTAGCCATGAACGCAAAACAAGACATACTCTGCATCTCCACCCTACAGGCAGCCGTGTAGCCACGGGTGCACACGGAACATAGACCTAAACAGGACTGTAGGAAGTTGATAGTTGCGATATAATCTGGGTTTTGAGATTAGCTGCCTATGATAGGAAGTTGATTTGCTGCTAGATATCTTATGCTTGCCTCAATTATACAATGACAGTGATACAACCTCATGGATACAAGCTGCTATCTCTGACCTATTGGCATACAGCCATATACACTACCTGGCATTAATGCAAATCAGAGATTTTCGGAAATCTGAAGTTAGTGTTTGTCCCAAAGTGGTTTCCGAGATAGAGATTAGCAGATCTTGTCCAGCATTAGAGCTGATGTTATGGTCAGAAAATAGTCCCTGACCTTCTCCACGAGTCTTTCTGAGAAACAAGAGGTCAGCCAGGTCAGATCAGGGCTGTGCCAGTCTTAATCACCTCAGAGGGGTAGTCAGGCAGTCATCTGGGCATGGCCAGGCTGTGTGCTTCTGCAGCGTGGACAGCCACTTAGTTTGTTACATAAATACACTGACGTCCACCATGCCAACGCTCATAAACAATGCTATTAACTCACTCCTTTCATGTCTACCTTGTTTTTCTGAAACAGACTCTGCGATGAAAACAAAGAGAATCTGTTTACTGGAAATGTGTGCGAGGTAGTCGCCAAAAAGAGGAAAAAAGACTTGTACAACAACAACACCAAATCACAGTGTGAGTAGCACTGACCACATCCATTTTATTCCCATTAAAGGTCTTTGGGGGAAAAAGGCCAACCACAAGAGCTGTTAGGAATGCTAGCCAACTAATATGAGGTTTGGCAACCGTGGTTTAACAAAACAGTTCTGATAAATAGCAAAGTAAATCTCTCTCTCTTTGACTCTTTATTTTCTCTCTTTTCCCAGTTGTTTACCAGGAGAAGTGGATCTATGTTCAGAAGGAGAGCACAAGAGAGGTGAGGAAAGTTTAGGTCAACTGCACCATATAACTGTGTGACCCAAGACCTGGAATGTGGATACACTGTTTATGCAAAATTTAATGGACAGTAAATAATACTGAGAATGTCCACTAGATTTTATTTATTGCCCATTCTACTCTTTACCATACATGGTATGTGTTTTGGTAATTAAGTTTGTGTGTTATTACCTTAGAGACATGGATACTGCACACTAGGGGAAGCCTTCAACCGTCTAGATTTTTCCAGTGCCACTCAGGACATCCAGAGATTTACCTATGTGGCAAAAGTAAGCTGCTGGCTAACTATCTGAATTATAAGCATGATTTAGCTTGATCACTAAAACTGTGTGTATCTATTCTACTGGATATGTGTTGATACTAGTCCTTGGTTTGTGTCCTGTCCTTTCACTCTTTTACTTCTCTCTCTCTCACCCCCTCTCTCTCCCTCTGTGCAGCTCCTCCAGCTCATAGCCAGGTCTCAGCTGCCATCCCTAAGTGGAGCAGCTCAGAAGAACTACTTCAACGTGCTGGAGAAGATTGTACGGAAGGGTGAGAGAGACAGAGGGATATGTCCTCATCATGCTGTACCTCCCTGGTCTGTACTCAATGGCCTGTCAGAATAACACAGTGTAACCACAGCACATTGCCTAATGGCACAGCCCCTGGTTTTAGCTCTGAGCCATACTTACATTAGTGTTGGCACTGCTCCCTGGTTGGAGAAGTGAAATGCAGCCTCATGCTTTCTCTGAGAACACACGTCTCTCTGTCCTCAATTCTATGCCCTCAAACTGACAGTCTAATACTGGGTTTCTTGGTATTGTTTGGTCTCATCAGTGTGGCAGTAGAACCGGTCCCACTGCTGCTGTGTCAGTGATTGTCCCGCCACTAAACCACACAGCTGTAGTGCCCCATCATTACTTAGCTGCTGTTGCCGGGCGGATCAAAGGAGCCATCAGATCTAAGCTTTATGTCACACAACCACACGCCTCAGGAAGGAAAACATGAATTAGCTGCAGTATATAAAGACCTATTTTGCTTTGGCTTCATGGATGCCTTGAGAGTACAGTACGTTCTTCAAATGGTGGTTTTGCTTTGGGAGTAATGGCAAAATGCTTCAACTTTTGATAAAGATTTTAAAGGTTTTTTATTTTATTTTAATTATTGAATTTTTGACTATGTTTATTCCATTACAAAAAACATAACATTTATCTCTCGAGAGACCTGGTATGAACGACAGTGAATGTTGACGTAGTTATATGGTGGGTTTCTTTACACTGTTTTAACGTCTTTGTTCTTTCTTTGTGTCCAGTTCTGGAGGACCATCATAACCCTCGCCTTATCAAGGAGCTGCTGCAGGACCTGAGCTCCACCCTGTGCATCCTGACCCGGGGCATGGGCAAGTCTGTCCTGGTGGGCAACATCAACATCTGGGTCTGCAGGCTGGAGACCATCCTCAACTGGCAGCAGCAGCTCAACAACCTGCAGATACCCAAGGTAGAGTATGGGGGGGTGGGTCCTTTTTAAACAGATGATTATGGACCTAAAAGCCCTCACACCTAATAGTTCAGCCATGGCTCTATAAGGGAAGGCTTCTACTGACCTGGGTACAGTCCCCACACGCTTCAAGATGGCCACCATTGTTCCTGTACCCAAGAAGGCAAATGTAACTGAACTAAATGACTCGCCCCGTAGCACTCACCTCTGTCGTCATGAAGTGCTTTGAGAGACTAGTCAAGGATCATATCACCTCCACCTTACCTGCCACCCTAGACCCACTTCAATTTGCTTACCGCCCCAATAGATCCACAGACGATGCAATCGCCATCACTCTGCACACTGCCCTATCCCATCTAGACAAGAGGAATACCTATGTAAGAATGCTGTTTATTGACTATAGCTCAGCATTCAACACCATAGTACCCTCCAAGCTCATCATTAAGCTTGGTGCCTTGGGTCTGAACCCCGCCCTGTGCAACTGGGTCCTGGACTTCCTGACGGGCCGCCCCCAGGTGGTGAAGGTAGGAAACATCACCACCACTCCGCTGATCCTCAATACTGGGGCCCCACAAGGGTGCGTGCTCAGCCCCCTCCTGTACTCCCTGTTCACCCATGACTGCGGGGCCAAGCACGCATCCAATTCGATCATCAAGTTTGCAGACGACACAACAGTAGTGGGCTTGGTTACCAACGATGATGAGACAGGCTACAGGGAGGAGGTGAGGGCTCTGGGAGTGTGGTGCCTGGAAAACAACCTCTCACTCAACGTCAACAAAACAAAGGAGATGATCGGGTGGTGCGGTCTGGCCAACGCATTACCAGGGGGCAAACTACGCATCCTCCAGGACACCTACAGCACCCAATGTCACAGGAAGGCCAAAAAGATAATCAAGGACATCAACCACCCGAGCCACTGCCTGTTCACACCGCTATCATCCAGAAGGTGAGGTCAGTACAGGTGTATCAAAGCTGGGACCGGGAGACTGAAACAGCTCCTATCTCAAGGACATCAGACTGTTAAACAGCCATCACTAGCACATTAGAGACTGCTGCCTATAGACATAGACTAGGAATCACTGGCCACTTTAAGGAATGGAACACTAGTCACTTTAATAATGTTTACATATCTTGCATTACTCATCTCATATGTATATATTGTATTCTAAACTATTCTATGGTATCTCATTCACTTAATAATGTTTACCTATCTTGCATTACTCATCTCATGTGTATATACTGTTTTCTATACTATTCTACTGTATCTTAGTCCGTTCCGCCTTGAAATTGCTCGTCCATATGTATATAGTCTTAATTCATTCCTACTTAGATTTGTGTGTATTGGGTATATGTTGTGTAATTTGTTAGATATTACTTGTTAGATATTACTGCACTGTCGGAGCTAGAAGCAAAAGCATTTCGCTACACCTGCAATAACATCTGCTAATTACGTGTATGTGACCAATAACATCGGCTAATTACGTGTATGTGACCAATAACATCTGCTAGTTACGTGTATGTGACCAATAACATCTGCTAATTACGTGTATGTGACCAATAACATCTGCTAATTACGTGTATGTGACCAATAACATCTGCTAATTACGTGTATGTGACCAATAACATCTGCTAGTTAATTGTATGTGACCAATGACATCTGCTAGTTACGTGTATGTGACCAATGACATCTGCTAATTACGTGTATGTGACCAATAACATCTGCTAATTACGTGTATGTGACCAATAACATCGGCTAATTACGTGTATGTGACCAATGACATCTGCTAATTACGTGTATGTGACCAATGACATCTGCTAATTACGTGTATGTGACCAATAACATTGGCTAATTACGTGTATGTGACCAATGACATCTGCTAATTACGTGTATGTGACCAATGACATCTGCTAATTACGTGTATGTGACCAATGACATCTGCTAATTACGTGTATGTGACCAATGACATCTGCTAATTACGTGTATGTGACCAATAACATCTGCTAGTTACGTGTATGTGACCAATAAGATTTGATATGATTTGGCACGGTGACAGTGTTCAGTCATCGGGTCCTCTCAGTGTTGTATTGTGTAGTGGAATGCTGCAGCCCCAGCCAGCCTGGGATAACCTTAACTAGGTGTCAATCTGGTTCTGCTTTAGCCAACTCTTGTGCTGATGTTTGGCTCAATCCGAATCAGACTGGCTAGGCTTCAGAGATAGACTGGTTCATTTTCTGTCTCATTATCAAGGTGGTTAATGTGTTTGCTTTGTAAAAAGTTGTAACTTCTGTACTTAGACATGTGTGCCGTCTGTTTAGTTTCAAGAGACGAGACCTCTTGAAAATTGACCTGGTAGTTATGTGACAGTCTTGCCATAGTTTCAACATATATGTATATCCACCCCCCCCCCCCCCAGCAACTGTCCAATGGGATGACGCTGCGTGACCTGCCGCTAGACATGCAGAACAACATCCTGTACAAGTTCTCCGACGCCTGTGACATCATCAACCTGGGACAGGCCACGCCCACTCTTCACATGCTCAGTGAGGACCGGCGCCTGTGGAAGAAGCTGTGTCAGTTTCACTTTGCAGAGAAACAGGTAGAAGTCACTGGGTATCTAAACATGGCATTCAATGTAATCAGTGTCACAAACTGCTTGAATACAGGGTCATGTTCAGTGAGTAGTACACAGTGACCACCAGAGTGCAGTGTTGCCACATTTAATATAAGGGAGGCATTCTACATAAGGTCTATGGAGTTGAACATGAAATGGTGGTCATTTAGAAAATAACTCTGGAATTACCCTTCAGTTACCTTAGCATCTCTTTCTTTCCTTTCCCCCTGGTGTCAACCGTGTTTTCTCGTCGTGTGTGTGTGTAGTTCTGCAGGCATCTGATCTTGTCAGAGAGGGGCCATGTGGACTGGAAGGTCATGTACTTCACCCTACAGAAATACTACCCCAAGAGAGAGCAGTACGGAGACACACTGCACTTCTGCAGACACTGTAGCATCCTCTTCTGGAAGGTAAGAACAAGAAGACACACTAGACAACATGACAGCATCTCAAAAGGCACCCTATTCCCTACAGTGCCATTTCGGACGTGTTATATGGGTTCCATAGCTGCATGTCAGGGGGGACTCCCATAATACATATGCCTATTTTTAGGTTGATATTAATAATAGATTTATTAAGCATTTTTCCAAGTTCCTAATGTGCTTAGCAAGAAAGAAAAGTAAACTAAAATGTTAAATAAAGTGGAGAGTGAGTTTTTGAGTCCTAGCCAGGAGAAATCTTTGCATGTGATGTCATGGTGACCTTTGGCTGTGTTTATGGAGTTTGGGGTCAGCTCAGGACTGAGATTTGCCCATTAATAAACGGTAGCGCATTTGCGTCGATTTACAAATGTTTCTGCCGTAAGAAGGAAATGCCCCGACTATCTGTGTTAATATGCCTCACTTGTGATACGGTTTTGGAAACATTTGGAACTTGACTTTCATATCAGCGAGAAATTATTTTTCAAATCCAAAAGATACACTTACTGTATGCAGTTTTAGCACAGTTGCACATGACTGTGTTGTGAATAATGCATGCATGCTCACAATGGAAATGTGAGCGCAAGGTGGGAGGATGACGTATGTCAGCTGGAGGCTGTTATTGTGCTAAAACTGCGTACAGTAGGTATCTTTTGTATTTGAAAGATTATTTCTCGCTGATATGAAAGTAAAGTTACAAAAGTTTCCAAAACTGTATCGCCAGCAAGGATTATTAATGTGTCTGGGTCTTTCTATGAACAATGTGTGACATTGGGATCAACATTTCAAAATCGTATGAAACAAAAATCAAAAGGATTTTCATGTAGTTTCACGTGTTCTTCGAGGAATAAAAGTGAATATATGCAAATTGGCCCATAACTCCACCTATACAACAACATATCAATCAATCAAATGTATTTATAAAGCCCTTTTTACATCAGCAGATGTCACAAAGTGCTATACAGAAACCCAGCCTAAAACCACAAACTGCAAGCAATGCAGATGTAGAAGCACGGTGGCTAGGAAAAACTCCCTAGAAAGACAGGAACCTTGGAAGAAACCTAGAGAGGAACCAGGCTCTGAGGGGTGGCCAGTCAGTCCTCTTCTGGCTGTGCCAGGTGGAGATTATAAGAGTACATGGCCATTTAAGGCCAGATTGTTCTTCAAGATGTTCAAACGTTCATAGATGACCAGCAGGGTCAAATAATAATCAGTGGTTGTAGAGGGTGCAACAGGTCAGCACCTCCAAGAGTAAATGTCAGTTGGCTTTTCATAGCCGAGCATTCAGAGGTCAAGACAGCCGGTCCAGGACAAGGCAGCACGTCCGGTGAACAGCTCAGTGTTCCTTAGCCACAGGCAGAACAGTTGAAACTGGAGCAGCAGTATGACCAGGTGGACTGGGGACAGCCAGGAGTCATCAGGCCAGGTAGTTCTGAGGCATGATCCTGGTGCTCCGGTCTCTCCTGGAGGAGAGAGAGAGCAAGAGAGAATTAGAGGGTGCATACTTAAATTCACACAGGACACCAGATGTGCCCGGAGAATTACACCAGATATAACAGACTGACCCTAGCCCCCCCAGAACGTGGACTATTGCAGTATAGATACTGGAGACAGAGACTGGTGGGTCGTGGGACACTGTGGCCCTGTCCGACGATACCCCCGGACAGGACCAACCAGGCAGGATATAACCCCACCCACTTTCCAGAAGCACAGCCCCCACACCACTAGGGGGATATCAACAGACCGCCAACTTACTACCCTGAGACAAGGCTGAGTATAGTCCACGAAGATCTCCTCCACACCACTAGAGGGATATCAACAGACCACCAACTTACTACCCTGAGACAAGGCTGAGTATAGTCCACGAAGATCTCCTCCATACCACTAGAGGGATATCAACAGACCACCAACTTACTACCCTGAGACAAGGCTGAGTATAGTCCACGAAGATCTCCTCCACACCACTAGAGGGATATCAACAGACCACCAACTTACTACCCTGAGACAAGGCTGAGTATAGTCCACGAAGATCTCCTCCACCGCACGAGCCTGAGGGGGCAGAAACCCGGACAGAAAGATCACGTCTGTGACTCAACCCACTCAAGTGATGCACCCCTCCTAGGGACAGCATGGAAGAGCACCAGTAAGCCAGTGACTCAGCCCCTGTAATAGGGTCCGAGGCAGAGAATCCCAGTGGAGAGAGGGGAGCCGGCCAGGCAGAGACGGCAAGTGCCTTTCCGTTCACCTTCGCACCCCTGGGCTAGACTACACTCAATCATAGGACCTACTGAAGAGATGAGTCTTCAGTAATGACTTGAAGGTTGAGACCGAGTCTGCGTCTCTCACATGGATAGGCAGACCATTCCATAAAAATGGAGCTCTACATCCTTTAAGCAGGGTTCTTACAGCTATTAGCTAGTCAAATTCAAGGACTTTCAGACATTTTCAAGAACTTAATGGTACTTTTTTAAAGAACCTCAATGTTATACAATTGTGTGTATATAACTGTACATATAGGTCCTAATATAACCCCCCCCCACGCACACAATAAAAAGTGTCCAAAAAAAGTAGGCCATTACTACTTTAATAATTATTATTTCTTTGAGTTTTTGGGCCTTGCCAATGCATTGATATTGAAAGTATTTTTACCTAACAGAATGTGAGAATGTGGACATTTCCTGACTAAATAGATTGGATGCATGCATGGAGATTTGTATGTGCCAGATGTAGGCACATGTAATAAAGTCATGAATAGCGGTAGCATTAATCTCACCATCGCTGTTTTTATCATGAGTAAGTGACCGAAAACCAGGTCTCTTTTTAAAGTGTAGTAATTTAGTAGACTCTTATCCAGAACGACTTACAGGAGCAATTTTATTTGATTTTAATTGCAGAATTTTCAGCTAGTCAGCTCTGGGATTCAAACCTGCTACCTTTCGGTAACTGGTCCAATGCTCTTAACTGCTAGGCTACCTGCTGCCCTTTTTCTTTTTTCTTTTTTTTCTGGAAGAATTTATATAGAAAGACTAGTTGAATCCAACATTAGATGTTGTCATCCTAATGAAAGTAAAAACATTTAGGCACTCACTACTGTAAGTCACTCTGGATAAAAGTGTCTGCTAAATGACTAAAATGTAAGTAATAATCATGGGTAGTTACAAGGGAGCAGGAGAACTTATAAATTGGCTACAATCATTCCAATAACTTTTCAAGCACAAAATTGAGGATTTAAAAAAATAATAATCCAAGGTAGGCCTATTCCAGTACTTGAATTTATGAGCAACAAGTTCACGTAGGCTACTTCAAGCCCCTTGTATTGTTTTTAAAATTGCAGTTCTAACATGGAAAACAAAATGTATTTGACATGTTATTTCATTACCAGATCTTAATGTGATCTGGTAATGAAATAACATGTCAAATACATTATTGTGAATAAGTCCAGTAGGTTATGTAATTTGTTGTCATTATATCCAGAATAATTAATAGGAATACCGTTGGTGTTGCGCAATAGTCTATTCTACACAATTGCACACAGTAGACTCTGTCTCTAAGCCGAGGAACAAAAATATATGAAAACACAAACTCATTGCCTTTTTGCTTTCTCTGTTAAATCTAATGAGACCCTGCTGAAAATCAAGCAGACAATGATAGATGGTAAACATCAATTCGCTAGGGATATTAGATCCAACTGTCTTCACTGGTGTAACCAATGAGACGCCAAAATATTCTTCATTCCTTGCAAACACCTTTTTTTACAGCACTTGGGCTATTGTTGCATCGCATGTGTCATCACAGCACTTGACTGTTATTCGGAAAATTCCTTCCTGGATCAGTAGATGTGTTAAAATATCACAGCGTAACTAATCAGCTGGATGGACACCAAATGAGCATCTAACAAGTAGTATGCATAATTATTGAAGAGGCACGTTAATGATCATATCGATTTTAAGTATAAAGGTAAGGTGGCTCTTTTTGTTAGAACATTTGAATTTGCAATGCTTACATAATTTTCGATTTGTGTGCCCATAAACTGTTTTCACCCCTTAACATAAGGAGACACTAAATGTTACGTACTTTCACATTTCTGAGATCTCTATACAAAAAACTGTCTGACAGCTAGGTCCAGGATCCTTACAGGGTTCAAGTGCGATGTCTAATTTAACTGATTTAATGATTAACATATGATATAACGACAGCTTACACTGCCATAAATGCAAGGAGAGAAGTAAGTTGTCACACGATTTTGGACAAATCCGTCAAGACGCCAATCATGATTAAGGGTTAAACATAGGTTGGCTATATAGCTATGACCCCCCCCCCCATATCTTAATGTAATGACATGAGAGAAAAAACATATCCTCACTGGTACCCTAGTTTATAGAAAGACCCTTCTAAGCGTTAAAACGGAGCGTCGGGATTGTAGTCCACATGGAGCCAGCTGTGGTCCATATACATTCACCTTAGAACCCTAGGGATGGCTGTATGCCCCCGTTGGGTTCTCAAGAGCTGGACAGGGATGTACTGTGAGGAAAATGTACAGCCAAAACAGGGATGTACTGTGAGGAAAATGTACAGCCAAAACAATCTTTATCAGTAATGTGTAGTCACAACCACCCCCAAAAAGAATAGTCTCTCTGTGTATTGAGACTTTTGTTTATGCACTTTTTAAATAAATACATTCTCAACTTATGCTATTAGAAGTGATTCATCATTTGGGTGGAGAAAACCAGCCTCTTTTCCAGAACCAACAAACTGCTTAACTGCCCCTCTCCTTTTTGCTAGCAGCATATAACTCTAGCACATTCCTCTCACCTCAGCCCTTAGTAATTTTCATGATTTTTTTTTTTATTATTTTTTTTTAAGTCATTCGAAAGCCAGATGTTTTAGGCTTAATTATAGTGAAGCAAGTCAATTCTGGTCTTCATATATACTGAACAAAAATATAAACGCAACATGTAAAGTGTTTGTCCCATGATTCATGAGCTGAAATAAAAGGTCCCAGCAATGTTCCATATGCACAAAATATTATTTCTCTCAAATTATGTGCACAAATTTGTTTATCCCTGTTAGTGAGCATTTTTCCATTGCCAAGATAATCCATCCACCTGACAGGTTTGGCATATCAAGAAGCTGATTTAAACAGCATGGTCATTACACAGGTGCACCTTGTGCTGGGGGCAATAAAAGACCACTCTAAAATGTGCACAACACAGGGAGTGTGCAATTGGGATGCTGACTGCAGGAATGTCCACCAGAGCTATTGCCAGGGAATTGTATGTTAATTTATCTACCATAAGCTGCCTCCAATGTCGTTTTAGAGATTTTGGCAGTATGTCCAACTGGCCCCACAACCAAAGACCACGTGTAACCATGCCAGCCCAGGACCTCCACATCCGGCTTCTTCTTTTTCCAACTGCTATGACTGATTGGTGGCACGGTCTGCGAAGACACTTGGCTCATAGTTTAATGGTTGGGTGTTCTAATCACACAGGGCAGATATCCTTTATTTACAATATTTGTCCTGTACCCACGCATTTTTTCATTCTGAAAAGTGAAAGCATCCCTGGGAGAGGGGTTGCCCTTGTAGTAGTTGTAGGTTTTTATACAGTACCCAAGACCAATCTGAGTTAATTTGACAATTGGAAAAAGAGCTACTGTGTAAATACTGCAATGCGGGTTGGATTGAATTGAGTCCCTAATTTTCATTTTCAAGGTGATTGCACTTTTCTTCCCAAAACAATACCGCAATAAATGTAAGTCCACATTTCAAATATTGTTTTTGCGACCCATGAGGGATTTTAATTTACACCGCAAATGGCAATAGATGTCAGGAACGCTGCGCCTTACCACTGAGATAAATATCCAGAGATATTTGTTCACGGTGAACATCATTTTCTTATCAGAGTGTGCCAGTGGACTGGTAAGTATGCATTAGTGAGAAAATGTGGGGATCAGGTACAACTATGTTTACCTACCCACCCAGAACTTCTCACCTGAATGCATTTTTTTTATTTGAAGGGGTGGGAAAATGCTGAAATTGGGGTTGAGTTACCCTTTTAAAAACCTTCTCAGTTGAACCCAGAACATGAATAATTTAAATTTTCTACACTATAAATGGACTATTCCCTGGGGATCTACAGGTTTAGAATGTTGGTTGGGCTTTAGTTGGCTTTAGTTTGCTAACGTTAATGCTTATGACTGTGCTAATCCTGAACCTAAGGAGGAAACTAATCTGTGAAACCAGACAAATTATTCACATGCAGCTCAAAGATCAATGAATGAACTGACTAACCCTCATTGACAGATTTTACCTATTTTCTTTATAAGAAACCGACCACCCATTGGATTCAAAAGCATGGGTTATAGCAAGGTTATTGTTAATGACTATTATGAATATTTGTTTCACCTTTATAGCCCCACTTATGATGCTCATGAATAGAAGGACTGGTCACACCATTGCTATTAAGACTCAAATGTGTGAGCAGACTGAGCACATATGAGTACATCACCTTGCCAGCTCCTGTCACCACTAACTAATGGTATGATGCAGTGCTAGACTCTAAACAACCTGAGTATTGTACTGGGCTCCTCCTGCAAGTACTGTAACTCTCCTAAATTTAGAGCAATGTGCCTTCTATTTCCCCTCTCTCCTCTGGCATCGTAGATTGACCCCTCTTTCCTCTCAGTGCCAACCAAGGCTTTGTTAGAACCAGACAGCCTCCCATCCTTCTGTTTCTAATCTTTTAACCTTTCTGCATCCCTCTCCATCCCTCTCTTGTTCCTTACTTCCTGCCTCTCTTCCTGACTCCCCCTGTACTTGTCCCTGACCCCTAAAGGACTGCCACCTGGCCTTATTATTCAAGGTACTTTCCTTCCCATCATGTCTGACTCTCTGGCCACCATTTTGTTTTCTGTTGTCCTGGTGATGAATTATGTTTTAGACTCGACTTGTGGTCACTCGTCTTCTGGTTTGTTATGCATTTTTGCTTAGAAAATGACTAAGGTTGTGAATTTATTTAATTTGAGAAAATGTTGACTGTATTTTAGGCACTGTTGTCCTGTCTGACATGGAACTCGTATGAATGTGTGATGCTACAGTATAGTAACAACGGCTCTCCCTCCTGTCTCCTAGGACTCTGGACATCCTTGTACAGCCAACGATCCTGACAACTGCCTCATGCCTGTTTCACCTCAGCACTTCATAGACCTCTTCAAATTCTAGACCTCCTTTTGATACTCCAGACCAGGAGAGGGGTGACTTTCAACCCCTCCTCGCCTTGCCTCTCCTCACCGTGTATAGTGTGTGTATAAAACAAAGGGCTCAGAGGAAGAAGACGTGTTTTGTTGTTTCATATTTTTCTGCATATTTTTGACTCTGACTGAAAACAACAGAGAGGAAAAGGAGAGATGATATTACGTTTTTGAGTGTGAGGCATGGATGGCATTAAAGAGAACTGCAGTGCTCGTTATTGACACCTTGTTGGGAAATAACTGATTATTCCATGTGATGGCTTGGTGGCCATTTTAGGCCAGTTTGCCTGTTTTTTTTTTGTTAGTTTCCTTGGTAACATAATGTATGTCCAATGTAGTTGTAGGTCTCTGTTTATGTACAGTATATCTCCTTCTGTGTATTTTCACCCTGCATATTTGAGGCGTCAACACTAAAAATAAATGTACGTTTGCTGTAACAATTACTTTTTACGATACACCTTTTGTCAGAAGAACTTTCAAGTAGACAGTAAAAAAATGAAATGTAAACATGACTTTATGGGGGGGTTTGTAATATTGCTTTAACATTCCAACTGATATGTAACTTATAGTTGGCTACTCTTGTTGGTATTATCATTCATTTCCTGGGATAGAAGCGATCTAATTATAAAAAATAATAAAGGCGTTCATGGCTGTGGTTGCTATGGGAATCATCTGACCTTTTTCCTTTTAAAATCCACTATAATATGACATAGACCCTTAACATCCAGGCAGATCACAGCAGCACAGGAGACTGAGCAGAGCATGTTCGACAACATTCACATGAACCCTCCGTCTGAGGTTAAGGCCATGCATAGAGCATTCATAACTGGAGTCCTAAACAGTCATGACAGCCAATGTAAGCTAGTTGGCTAGCGAGCGGCTAGGCTGTATGAAGGAGAGTGTTCCTGCATGTTTCTCCACATTGTAAACTATTCTGTTGTTGAAGTCCGGCACAGTAAATCGGACCGTGCATTTACCTAGGAGTGAACACAATGACACCTTGTTGAAATAAGCAGATCCAGACAATCCAGGCAGGGCAGGTCTTTATTCTTCTGAACAAATGTGACCCTTCTTTTTAGTAAATACAGAAGCTCTAACAGCCATCGTCGGCAAGGAACCTGTATCTGTGCACAAACGTGGCTGTGGAAAAAGGGACTAAGTAGAATTTGAAAATAAAGGCACATATTTAAATGAAAGGATTGTCCAAGTCTAACCACCTACAAGTGGAAAGCCTGATTCTGTTTGGAATTAAAATATACATTTGCAATCACACACAAAACAATCAGTGTTTTTGCTATGAAAATGAAATAAAATGATTCTTCAATAACTCACTGCTATCCTATTAAAGCACCAACACACACATTTACACAGGCACATACAACAGCAGATCTCATGTTAACATTGTCTGTTGAATTAGTTTGTCACAGTCCCAAAAGCACCTCGGCTGCTGGCAAAATTGTTGGAAACCATGAAAACTGGAATACAGGAAGTTTCTCATGGCCGTGAATGAGAAGGGAGGGGTGTGGCTAGATGGTATACAGCTACGGTAAAAAAGTTGTATTTTCTAGTCGTGCCGGGAGTTTTTGCATTTTAGCTAACCCTAACCCTTTTCCTAACCTTAACCTAAATTATCCTAACCTGCTGTGTAAGTTCTCCTAGCCTGCTACAAAAAGTACATTCTGTCCGTAGCTGAAAACCATTTAGTCAAAACCAGGGAGGGGTGCCGCAGTGATGCATGCTGGGATTGCCCATCACATCATTTGATCCTCATAGTGAGCTTGGTCTAGTAGTAGTCTATTCCAATATGGTGAGCAGAGAAGCATGCCACAACACATACTGTAGAGAAAGGCACATCATGGCATTTTGTCTAATTGGGGAAACAGACTGCATGCAGAAAATGGCGCTCAGTCCTCTTATTGCATGGAAAATGTTTCTTACTATCATTAGATTTGACTGTACAGTATTCATGACACTCCAGTGGACCGCCATTTGCTGGACTTGTAACAACATTTGGATCATATCATTCATTAACAATACTCCAGATTCAGCAGCCTATATTCACAAACACACATTCGCACTTATGGTTCAGAGCCTGGAAGGCTTATTACACGTTATTGGACAAAGCATTTTAAGCCTTTTAGCTATGCTTATTAGGAGCTAAGACTTCTGACACATTCCTCTCCCAATAGACATTTACTGCAGGGCCAGGGAGGGCAAACAGCATGGAAAACGCATCATTAAATTTGGCCTACAGTAGCATAGTTGGTCTTGTTCTCAAACTACACTCTAGCATAAAACATGAATGCCTATGTCACAATACAAAATCTATTTTGGAAATCATTCTCTTGGCTTGATAATATAAAATGGTCAAAGGCCAGTGGATAGCACAGTTTAAGGTAGTGTAAGGCCTTCATGTGTTTGCTTTTTTACTTTCCAACCTCTTATCTATGACATCCTTTTCAAGATGGTGACCCTTTTCTCTACACTGCCAAATGAGTCCACTCAGATCAACCTAGCATAAAGTGTTCCCAGGCTCAATGTCTCTGCAACATTAAAACACCACAATTTCAACACAGTCAACAATAATAGATTTGAATGACCTTGTCTGCTTTGTAAGTTCATCTGCTATGTTGAGGAGTGAACAGTCATAGGGATATATGGGCTGTGTTCATCTATGCTGTACGGAAAAGTCAGGACTGCACTCAGAATGTCAATGGAGGAATACAAAATCAGTTCTTTATGCAGCACAGAGACAGACAGGCATGTCTTTTTCCCTCCTCTTAATTTGAGGAAAGAGGTGAGGGGCAGGGATTGCTGGCAGGTAAGGGGTAAAGCTTTTATTTAAACCCCTCCCATGTCTCCGAAACGCTGCCTCGGCTCCGCCTCCTGATTCCGGCCAGCTTGCCTTTGGCGCGGGCCGTCCACCTGACGGCCGTGGAATCCCGTGATTCTGACAGGTTGGCGTAGTGCGACGAGTCTTCCTCTAGACCCAGACCTGTCCAGGAGGGCAGCCCCAGCGGGAGCCCCAGGGCCTGGGGGAAGGACACAGGCGAGTCCCTGGTCCCACTCTGAGCCTCCATTGCCTCCTCGGTGGGTGTCTCGGTTTGGTCGGGCAACTGCGGCGGCTCCCAGCCCTCCAGCTTGTCCAGTTTCCTGGTGGGCGTGATCTGCCTCATCGTCATGGTGACGCTGTCCCAGAAGCAGTGGCCCTTCTCTGTGATTGGCTTGTTCTTCTCCTTCCCTTCCTCCTTGTTCTTCTTGTGGGACCTTGATCAAAGACAGAGAGAGGGGAGGATGAAGAGGACTATGAGTACAAAAAGCAGTAAGAACATACTAAAATACATGTATCATTGTTCCTTGAAGTCCAATGTAGTTGTGTACATGTACGCATGGTACTCCCATGCCCACATCCTAAATACACTATTATAAAAAAGGTGCTATCTAGAACCTAAAAGGGTTCTTTGGCTGTCCCCATAGGAGAACCCTTTGAAGAACTATTTTTGGTTCCAGGTAGAACCCTTTACACAGAGGGTTCTACATGGAAGACAAAAGTGTTCTACCTGGAACCAAAAAAGGTTATCCTATTGGGATAACCGAAGAACCCTTTTGGAACCCTTTTTTCTAAGCGTGTAGAACATGCAGGATACTAGGACATGAGGGTGTGGGATGGTAAAGTAGACATTTTTTACCCCTACTTTATATTTACAGCTCTGCTTATCCAGTAGAAGTATGCATGACAACGGGGCATCCTAAGCCCCCACACCTACTCCTTTAGAGACATATTGTCTTCCCCTCCCCCTCACTTCCCCTACTGCGTTGGTAGGACATTAAAGTAGGAGTGTGGTGCGTTCCCCATTGAGAAGGGCATTGTATAGGGATACCAGAGGTATTGTACTTCTGCCACTGAATGATGATTTACCCTCCATACATACCACTACCCTGTGGAGACAGGATGTTGACGTGAGCCAGTGAATGCAGCCCTGTCTTGTATCTAACATGACATGAGTCATTGAACATAGCCCCATTTAACATGAAATGACCCATGTTGTATAGCATTGCTCGAACTCAACCCTGTGTCATCCTCACATGAACACTGCCTAGTGCCTAGTGTCAGTCTGCCATACTACCTTGGATGTCTCTCTGTGTTCTGGCAGACTGTCTGTCTCGCTATCGGACTCTCTCTCTTTGTCTGTCTGTCTGTCTGTTCAGGAGGCTCTATCCAGGATTAGGTGGTTTTGGGCGAGCAGCAGCGCCAGCAGAGCTTACTGTAGGCCTCACCTTCTCAGAGAGGTCAAAGGAGACAGGACATTCATCTCACTGAAGGATGGAAGACAGACTGCTCACCTCGCCCTCTCCCTCTGAGCCCAAATAAATGTTCTATGGGGCCAGTCCTATTGCACCTTGTAGCTAATTGGGGAAATAAGAGTTATAGTGGGGCTAGAGGTAGCAAAAGTATGACATACGAATACTTGCATGCACTTTATGTTATATGTCATGATGGTAGTACAGTATATGATCAATCTCACCCTCTGCGGTCGGCCAGTGTGACCCCTGTCAGTAGGAAGTGCTCGTCATCCTGAGAAGAAAACATCTTCTTATCCCTCCTCTCCTTCTTGGACTTGACTTTCTTCACTTTCACCTCCTGGGAGACCCAAACAAACAGAGCACCACTGTAAACTAGAGCCCGACCTATATGTTTTTGGGGTCCGATACAGATTAAACTTTTTTGGGGTGGGGGGTGCAAAACTTACCGATACCGATATATCTGCCAATATACTGTTTACATCAGCGAAATTAAAAAGTGGCATTCCTCCACACTGAATTCTCATACATTGCCATTCAAAATAGCAATTTTCCAATAACTATGCTTCAACTGTTGATTTCATACATTGTGACAATGACACATCATGAAAATGGCCGCAAACGTTCAGATTAGCATGAGATTCCCTTTTTCATTTATAGGTGGAGTTATCGGACGATGCCGATATAGCACTAAAAGGTCAATATCTGTGAACCGATATATCGGTCGGGCTCTACTGTAAACACGACTGTAAATCCTAAATAGATTTTCATAAGCTCTAGAATGATCATCAGAACAGTTCTATGGTGTTTTATGACTATTGACTTCCACCACCAGAACAGTCTGTTTTTAAGTGAAGAGATTAACTCAAATTAATGGATTGAATGGAGATTGAATACAGGTATTGGTCATTTATGTGTAAAATGGGGTAACAGTTACAGCTTGGTCATCTCGGCTCCAGCCCTGGCACTGAGGAGAGAGAGAGTGGGGGGAGAGAGAGCAGTCACTACTCGCTTGGCTGGTCAGTACATTCCAGTAGAATACCCTCCCACCTAACCCCCACTCATCTGTCACATCGGAATTCCAGCCTTATTATTTTCAAATAATGTCCTCTAAATCTAGGCTATTTGAAACTATTTTCAAATGTTTCCAAATACATTATAAATACGCCTAGGACCAAACGGACATGGGTTCAAGTGCATGGAGCATTTAAATATTTGTATTTGAAAACTGTATTTGTGTATGAGTATTTTCAAATACATGCCAATACTTTCCAAATGTATTTCCAAATACATTCCATTATTCAACTACTTGTATTTTCAAAGAAAATGTGTCCAAATACTTACATTGAAATGTGAAAGTAACTGAAATACTTAAAATAGTATTTGAACGCAGGTTTGCGATCCGCACAGGGAACGCCCATCCTGATCCCGGCCCTTTAGCAGTAGTTGGCTCATGTCCCTCTTTTTGTTCTTGTCCCACTTTATTCCAATGTCAAATATCAAGGTCATATCGTTTACACCAACTCACATCTGACCTGTTCTTTTAACATTAGTACATTCCTGCCATTTCTGATAAATATTCAGGATACTCGTAATAGACGTATTATTTGGACTCCAAATGATCTGTTCCCTCATAACGTTTGAGGTTACCTGTCAACAAGCCACTGTGTAAGAGGCTGTTTCTATGGAACTAAAACACACACACACACACCCTTTTCCCCGGTTCAGTCCTTGTTGTTCTGGAACACAGGACAGAGAACACAGGACAACACAAACAAACAGAAGTCTGCAGACAAAATATAAACAGAAACACAAAGGGCCATGAAAGCTCTTATAATCCCAGATCGTTGAACCCAGAGACCTCAGTTTACTAAAGGCAGGGTCCTATTTTCCCTCTTTGCAGTGAAGTAGGCAACAGACAGGCACACTCTCTACAATGCCACACACACACAGACATGAGCCCTCTACCACTGCATAGTTGGCTGCACCCCTCCACACTATATCCTCTGCTCAATTCACACGCACACACGCACGCACGCACAATGTTATTCTGAGAACCACATAACATTCTGAGAACCACATAACATTCTGAGCGTTTCAAACATGATCCATTTTTTGAAAGATGAGAAACAGCCCTTTAAAATGATATGACATGCAATAAATAGTGGTAATCAGTTAACCCACCAGAGTCTAAGCCCTGTCTAAGCAGGGAAGGGGTTCTACTAAGCTATGTGGAATTATTTTAAGATGGTCATACCAAGGATCCTTTAGCTATTTGATTTAGAATTTTAAGAAGTATCAAAAATCTATATATACACTACCGTTCAAAAGTTTGGGGTCACTTAGAAATGTCCTTGTTTTTTAAAGAAAAGCACATTTTTTTGTCCATTAAAATAACATCAAATTGATCAGAAATACAGTGTAGAGATTGTTAATGTTGTAAATTACTATTGTAGTTGGAAACGGCTGATTTTTGGCAGCTTCATTAAATAGTATCAGCAAAACAGCAATATTAACGTCAACAGTGAAGAGGTGACTCTGGGGTTCTGGCCTTCTAGGTATATTTGCAAAGAAAAAGCTATGTCTCAGGCTGTCCAATAAAAAGAAAAGATTAAGATGGGCAAAAGAACACAGACACTGGACAGAGGAACTCTGCCTAGAAGGCCAGCATCCCGGAGTCGCCTCTTCAATGTTGACGTTGAGTCTGGTGTTTTGTGGGTACTATTTAATGAAGCTGCCAGTTGAGGAATTGTAAGGTGTCTGTTTCTCAAACTAGACCCTCTAATGTACTTGTCCTCTTGCTCAGTTGTGCACCGGGGCCTCCCACTCCTCTTTCTATTCTGGTTAGAGCCAGTTTGCGTTGTTCTGTGAAGGGAGTAGTACACAGTGTTGTACGAGATCTTCAGTTTCTTGTCAATTTCTCACATGGAATAGCCTTCATTTCTCAGAACAAGAATAGACTGACGAGTTTCAGAAGAAAGTTATTTGTTTCTGGCCATTTTGAGCCTGTAATCGAACCCTCAAATGCTTATGCTCCAGATACTCAACTAGTCTAAAGAAAGCCAGTTTTATTGCTTCTTTAATCAGAACAACAGTTTTCAGCTGTGCTAATGTAACAGTGTAGGTTCCGTCCCTCTCTTCGCCCCAACCCGGGCTCGAACCAGGGACCCTTGCACACATCAACAACTGACACCCACCGAAGCATCGTTACCCATCGCGCCACAAAAGCCGCGGCCCTTGCGACGCAAGGGGAAACCCTACTTCAAGTCTCAGAGCGAGTGACGTCACCGATTGAAACGCTATTAGCGCGCACCACCGCTAACTAACTAGCCATTTCACATCGGTTACACTAACATAATTGCAAAAGGGTTTTCTAATGAAACTTGGATTAGCTAAAACAACGTGCCATTGGAACACAGGAGTGATGGTTGCTGATAATGGGCCTCTGTACGCCTATGTAGATGTCTATACTGTATTTTTGATCAATTTCATGTTATTTTAATGGACAAAAAATGTGCTTTACTTTCAAAAACAAGGACATTTCCAAGTGACCACAAACTTTTGAACAGTAGTGTATATTTTTGACTTTACTGCTATTAGCCCATAGAAATGCATTGAATAACATGTCTCATGGTCTGACAAACACCGCTCTAGCTCTGTTGCTTTTCACCGCAGATGCGGAAGTGCAGCATAGGTGGATGTGGTGGATTGAGACTCATCCAATGCAAAAAAACAGATATCTCTAGCTTAAATTGACACATTGATTTCCACAGGGGAAATCAAATTAGCATAAAACAAAAATCCCCATTAAAATCTGTCAGTTTAAGCTAGAGATATCCGTTTTCTGAATTGGGTGCATCTCATCGACCTTATGGGGTTAAGAAAAAACACCTGTGAAAGTGTGCATTTTATACGCTTTTTTCCAAGCAAGATGGAGAAAACAGAGAGTATCAGGTCTTCCTTATTTTGTAAGGATTGGTAATCGGAAATCAGAATAGTAATACCTTTTACTGTGAATGAATTAGAGCAGCTTTAGTGAATGGTGGTATTTTTTTCACAAAGGTCTGAGAGCTGACAGTCCACCACAGTGTCCAAGAGCGAGAGAGAGAAATAGTATTTTAAAAACATACACCTAATTTATATATAGGCCTAATAGCAGGGCTGCAAGTTAGCCGAAAAAATTATTGTGGGGGTACACTGGTTACACTAATTAAACATAGATTACAAGAAAACTGTAGGCTACAGGGCATTCGGAATGTATTCAGACCCCTTGACTTTTTCCACATTTTGTTACGTTACAGCCTTATTCTAAAATGGATTAAATAAAAAAAAGCATCAATCTACACACAATACCCCATAATATCAAAGTGAAAACAGGTTTCAATTTTTTTGCAGATTTATAAAAAATTAAAAACTGAAAAAAATGATTTACATAAATATTCAGAATACTCCTTTTCTAGGAGACTCAAAAATTAGCTCAGGTGCTTCCTGTTTCCATTGATCATCCTTGAGATGTTTCTACAACTTGATTGGAGTCCACCTGTGGTAAATTCAATTGATTGGACATGAATTGGAAAGGCACACACCTGTCTATATAAGGTCCCACAGTTGACTGTGCATGTCAGAGCAAAAACCAAGCCATGAGGTCGAAGGAATTGTCTGTAGAGCTCCGAGATAGCATTGTGTCGAGAAACAGATGTGGGGAAGGGTACCAAAAAAATGTATGCAGCATTGAAGGTCCCCAAGAACACAGTGGCCTCCATCGTTCTTAAATGGAAAATGTGTAGAACCACCAAGACTCTTCCTAGAGTTGGCCGCCCAGCCAAAATGAGCAATCGGGGGAGAAGGGCCTTAGTCAGGGTGGTGACCAAGAACCTGATGGTCACTCTGACAGAGCTCCTGAATTCCTCTGTGGAGATGGAAGAACCTTTCAGAAGAACAACCATCTCTGCAGCACTCCACCAATCAGGCCTTTATGGTAGAGTGGCCAAAAGGAAGCCGTGACAGAGGTACGTGACAGTCCGCTTGGAGTTTGCCAAAAAGCACCTTAAAGGACTCTCAGACCATGAGGTCTGATGAAACCAAGATTGAACTCTTTGGCCTGAATGCCAAGCGTCACGTGTGGTGTTGGCAGCATCATGCTGTGGGGATGTTTATCAGCGGCAGGGACTGGGAGACTAGTCAGGTTCGAGGGAAAGATGAACGGAGCAAAGTACAGAGAGATCCTTGATGAAAATCTGCTCCAGACCGCTCAGGACCTCAGACTGGGGAGAAGATTCACCTTCCAACAGGACAACAACCCTAAGCACACAACCAAGACAACGCAGGAGTAGCATCGGGAAAAGTCTCTGAATGTCTTTGAGTGGCCCAGCCAGAGCCCGGACTTGAACCCGATCTAACATCTCTGGAGAGACCCGAAAATAGCTGTGTAGCAACGCTCCCCATCAAACCTGACAGAGCTTGAGAGGATCTGCAGAGAAGAATGGGAGAAACTCCCCAAATACAGGTGTGCCAAGCTTGTAGTGTTATACCCAAGAAGACTCAAGGCTGTAATCGCTGCCAAAGGTGCTTCAACAAAGTACTGAGTAAAGGGTCTGAATACTTAGGTAAATGTGATATTTAAGCCATCTGATTCGATGAAAGATGGTGTTGAATTTGTCTTTCTGCCCATAATTTCATTTAAGGTACTCAAGTACTTTGAAGAATCTAATTTGTTTAACACTTTTTTGGTTACTACATGATTCCATGTGTTATTTCATAATTTTGAAGTGTGGGCTGTAGCCTACTTTTAAATTGTTTCCAATATACTACATTTCCCAAAGTTAGTGGATTCATCTATTTCAGCCACACCCGTTACTGACAGGTGTATCAAATCGAGCCCTTTTATGTATAATACATGATTCCATATGTGTTATTTCATAGTTTTGATGTCTTCACTATTATTCTACAATGTAGAAAATAGTAAAAATAAAAACCCTTGAATGAATAGGTATGTCCAAACTTTTGACTGGTACTATAAATAAAGTATTTATGTTTTTTATTTTGAATACATTTGCAAACATTTCTAAAAACTTGTTTTCGCTTTGTCATTATGGGTTATTGTGTGTAGATTGATGAGGGAAAAAAATGTATTCAATCTATTTTAGAATAAGGCTGTAAAGTAACAAAATGTGGGAATAGTATTTCTGAATGCACTGTATGTGTACAGTACAGTACAGTACTGTAACTGATAAATGCACACACACACTAGATGTTCATGCTTATAAATGTATGTCAATTGTAAAGTATTTTGTCTGTAATGTCTTTTTCGTTATGTGTCGGACCCCAGTAAGACTAGTTGTCTTCATTGGCGTCAGCTAATGGGAATCCTAATCAATTCAAATGTAATTCCATACCATCTCTCTCTCTCCCTCTCCCCCCAAGGCTGTTCTGTTATTTATTGGTGTAGTCTCTCCTTGTGTTGTCTGGTGTAAACTGTGGATCAGGTTTACTACAGTCCAAATCCATGCAGAAACACTGAGACCAGCAGCGACGCCAAAGCTTTGACCCTGACCCAGGTATGCAGCTGTGTGTGTGTGCGCGCGTGTACGCGTGTACCATAGTATACAGTAAGCTACTCAGCGATCTCCTTAACCTTCACCTCCAGGACACCAAAGCCAGCGTAGCCGCAACAGCCCAGTGTAATCTCCATGCAGCCCAGCAAGCAGGCTATTCACCTCACTAAGCTCTCTGTGTGTGAGATGGCAACTTTTCCCTCCATGCCACACAGAACAATGGACGTCTTATTGGAAAGAATTTCTTTCGTCCATAACTTAGTATTACTGCAGTCTGCATGATCAAATGGGTATACATCAAGTTCTACAATTTAATATGTTGTTTTTTACCATACAAAGTAATGAAGGCATTATACTGAAGTCTATAACTCTGTCTAAGCATAAAACTGACCCATGCTTTTGGCGATTCTAATCATGGCTTTCAATGCGGACAATTCTTGCTATTTTCAGCTTTGCTTTGTTTCACACCGATTATTCTCCAACAAATCCTGACTCCTCGAAAGATTGTTCGGCTTCCTTCCCCCTCGTACCAACCCAGCCGTCCCCCATCCTCACTTACAAGCAGGTTATGAAATACCACCACTTCTTGTCCACTGATTTAAACAGCTACAGTAACAGTTAGCACAGCTCCCTGGGGTATCTACACACAAACACGACATGGTTAGGAAGTATTGTGGTTTAGCAAATTGTACACATTCCAGCAGCATCTCATCAAAACAGGTTATGAAATACCCCATGAGATCATACACACACACACACACACACACACACACACACACACACACACACACACACACACACACACACACACACACACACACACACACACACACACACACACACACACACACACTAGGGGAGAGCAACAAACCTCTGTTGACAGAAACAACAACGGACACCTGTTTATCGTACCACAACAAACCGATAACAAAAGCTAAGACACAAAAACACACCAAACACACATACACAGACCTAATAACATCACCACAAACAGATATGAAGGTGACCTGGGCTGAGAAACAGAGCAGAGACACTGAGGGCGGGGCTGAGGGATGATGAGGGTTGAAGGTGGAGGTGGACGGATATCCACTGTGTCATAAAATCTGGCCACAGTGGATGGGGGTTGAGGGGGTGTGATACAAGGGAATGATGTGTACGTACATTCCCCTACGTATTTATTTGGACAGTGAAGCTACAACTAGGGCTGTTACAGTGACCATTTTTCCGCCACACCGGCGGTCACGAGTCATGACGGCAGTCAAATTCCATGTGACCGTTTAGTCACGGTAATTAGGTTTCTCCAAGTTCTGATGCTACTGATGGTCATTAGTAGCCTACCAAACTTGATAACTGTCTGGTACTCATCACTCTATTGTCCCTCTAATTACTCTGACATCAATGCAAATGTAATCAAAAATCTAATCAAACAATCCATGAGAGCCCATGAGCTCATGTTGCACAACATTTCTATAGGCTATGCAATTGCGTGAGAAAACACAGTGATGGCCTCTATTAAAAAGAGGAGGATCCCATCAGCTTTCTATAGGCTTACAATATTTATTTCTCAACTTTCCTAATATTAAGCACATTGCTTCTCTTTAAAACAGGATTTCAGCCTACCTGGCTGGCATAAAAATTAACCACGGGAAAAGCGTCCTCCGTTCGCTATTTATGTGCATAAATAACATGTATTTTTTCCCCGCTCCTGTTTCGAGACAGTGGCATGATAATGGTTCATTCTATATCAAAACAAATTTAACACATACAGTATATTATTTAGTATATGTAAAGACAAGATTAAATCAAGAACAGTCTAATGGTGACAATATTAGCCTATCACTTGTGAATGATATATTATCATTTGTGAATGATGCCCAGCTTGTGTGCAGTAAGAAATAGTGCATGCCTTTTTTTGCAACTTTTTCAAATCATCATCTATTCTGTTCATGTAGCCTAGCCCATAAGGTGTGTATATCAACTAAAGTGGCCAAATAACTTTGCAAAATTAAGCATATTAATCCGCTTTACAACAGGTGAAGAGACTATCTGGCATCCATATGCAGTGTGTGAGTTTCAAGCTTGGGGAAGATCATTTTCACCATAAAAATGCACCTTCATAATAAAAGCATTACATACATAATCACATTTGCAGTCACTTTTGAGAATGGTGTTTTCCCGCTAATTGATTGCATTTTGGAACATTCAGCCTTATAGCCTACTGCCGTGTGTGTATTGCTGTGCTTATAATGTGAAGAAATAGCCTAACAGTTTATCAACATGTTAAGCTAAAAGTTCTGATCTGTTGCGTCAGACTCATTGCTTAAAAATGTTTTTTTGATGCTAGTGGTTGTATTAATTTGGGATCTATCGCATCCCACAACTGTCCCAGACTATGTTTGGAATATTTATTTCTCGCACAGAATAGGTTCACTTTTGTACTATGGGGGATAGTATTGACATAGACTTTATCAAGTGCTTATCAAATTGTGAATGAGAGACTGATGAAGTGTGTGCAGCCTGTGCAAAGAACAAAGCACAGCTCATTGCCTTTCATGCAATTTTTTTCAAATTAGAGTCGCATAATGCAGCCTTAGAATGTATTAAAAATCAAAACATATAGCCCAACGTTTGTATCACAAATAAGTTATATAAATAACTCTAAATTAAGCATATAGGAGGACCTGTTTCTTTGTTAACACCTCAACACAGAATAGTTGCATGTGCGTGCACTCCCTCAAATCATTTGGAGAAAATATAATTTATATTTTATTCAGCTATGTTCAATTGTATTCTTCATACTATAAAATAATATAAAATAATGTCTCGGAATTCTAACCAAATCTTGTCTGCTAAATGAACTAGTGTAGCCCACAGCCATATGGCATAGCCAGATCAGGGCCTAACAGGACAACTCAGAGTATGCTATTCTGTTCTAGTATGTTTCTGAACACTTCTACATTCATGTGGATTCTACCATGATTACGGATAATCATGAATGAATCGCAATTGGGTTAGCATGTCTTGAAGGTATGGTATTTATGACACTAACTTTCTCACTCATCATTATTCATGATTCATTCATGATTATCCAAAATGGTGGTAGCATCCACATTAACGTAGATGTGTTCAGAAACATACTGTATTATATTCTTATTTACAATAAAAGCGACTCAAAAATGGCACAATGCATTAGTGACCATTAATTTCAAGTGGGCACAACATAACCTGAAACACAACCAAAACAAATTGCAAATGCGTCCAACAAGTTTGTAGAGTCACAAGCTTGATGTAGTCATTGAATGCTAGGAATATGGGACCAAATACTAAACTTTTGACTAAATGTATAACACTATAAATGAATTTGTCCTTCAAATGGGGGGGACTAGATACATTTAATTTTAAAACGGTAAAACATATATGAAAATACCCTCAAATAAAAGCTGACATTCTGTACTGTTGCCTCATATAAAACATTTGATCTCAAATCCAAAATGATGAAATATAGTTTTTGATTCATTGTCCAAAATATATACGTAGGGGAGTGTATACGTGGAGGTAGAGTGAGTAGGAATAAGGTTTGAGCAAGAAGGGTTTGGAAGGAAGGGTGGAGTGGGGTTGTGGGAATGATATGAAGATAAGGGGGAGGGATATAGGAAAGTAGGAATGAAAAGGGGTTGAGGTTGACACATAGAGGGTCTAGGGCTAGATACTGGAGGTGTGATACTGGAGGTGTGATACTGGAGGTGTGATACTGGAGGTGAGATACTGGAGGTGTGATACTGGAGGTGTGATACTGGAGGTGTGATACTGGAGGTGAGATACTGGAGGTGTGATACTGGAGGTGTGATACTGGAGGTGTGATACTGGAGGTGTGATACTGGAGGTGTGATACTGGAGGTGAGATACTGGAGGTGTGATACTGGAGGTGTGATACTGGAGGTGTGATACTGGAGGTGTGATACTGGAGGTGTGATACTGGAGGTGTGATACTGGAGGTGTGATACTGGAGGTGAGATACTGGAGGTGTGATACTGGAGGTGTGATACTGGAGGTGTGATACTGGAGGTGTGATACTGGAGGTGTGATACTGGAGGTGTGATACTGGAGGTGTGTGGGGTTGAGATACTGGAGGTGTGTGGGGTTGAGATACTGGAGGTGTGATACTGGAGGTGTGATACTGGAGGTGTGTGGGGTTGAGATACTGGAGGTGTGATACTGGAGGTGTGATACTGGAGGTGTGATACTGGAGGTGTGATACTGGAGGTGTGTGGGGTTGAGATACTGGAGGTGTGATACTGGAGGTGTGATACTGGAGGTGTGTGGGGTTGAGATACTGGAGGTGTGATACTGGAGGTGTGTGGGGTTGAGATACTGGAGGTGTGTGGGGTTGAGATACTGGAGGTGTGTGGGGTTGAGATACTGGAGGTGTGATACTGGAGGTGTGTGGGGTTGAGATACTGGAGGTGTGTGGGGTTGAGATACTGGAGGTGTGTGGGGTTGAGATACTGGAGGTGTGTGGGGTTGAGATACTGGAGGTGTGTGGGGTTGAGATACTGGAGGTGTGTGGGGTTGAGATACTGGAGGGTGTGTGGGGTTGAGATACTGGAGGTGTGTGGGGTTGAGATACTGGAGGTGTGTGGGGTTGAGATACTGGAGGTGTGTGGGGTTGAGATACTGGAGGTGTGATACTGGAGGTGAGATACTGGAGGTGTGTGGGGTTGAGATACTGGAGGTGTGTGGGGTGAGATACTGGAGGTGTGTGGGGTTGAGATACTGGAGGTGTGTGGGGTTGAGATACTGGAGGTGTGTGGGGTTGAGATACTGGAGGTGTGTGGGGTTGAGATACTGGAGGTGTGTGGGGTTGAGATACTGGAGGTGTGTGGGGTTGAGATACTGGAGGTGTGTGGGGTTGAGATACTGGAGTGTGTGGGGTTGAGATACTGGAGGTGTGTGGGGTTGAGATACTGGAGGTGTGTGGGGTTGAGATACTGGAGGTGTGTGGGGTTGAGATACTGGAGGTGTGTGGGGTTGAGATACTGGAGGTGTGTGGGTTGAGATACTGGAGGTGTGTGGGGTTGAGATACTGGAGGTGTGTGGGGTTGAGATACTGGAGGTGTGTGGGGTTGAGATACTGGAGGTGTGTGGGGGTTGAGATACTGGAGGTGTGTGGGGGTTGAGATACTGGAGGTGTGTGGGGTTGAGATACTGGAGGTGTGTGGGGTTGAGATACTGGAGGTGTGTGGGGTTGAGATACTGGAGGTGTGTGGGGTTGAGATACTGGAGGTGTGTGGGGTTGAGATACTGGAGGTGTGTGGGGTTGAGATACTGGAGGTGTGTGGGTTGAGATACTGGAGGTGTGTGGGGTTGAGATACTGGAGGTGTGTGGGGTTGAGATACTGGAGGTGTGTGGGGTTGAGATACTGGAGGTGTGTGGGGTTGAGATACTGGAGGTGTGTGGGGTTGAGATACTGGAGGGTGTGTGGGGGTTGAGATACTGGAGGTGTGTGGGGTTGAGATACTGGAGGTGTGTGGGGTTGAGATACTGGAGGTGTGTGGGGTTGAGATACTGGAGGTGTGTGGGGTTGAGATACTGGGGTGTGTGGGGTTGAGATACTGGAGGTGTGTGGGGTTGAGATACTGGAGGTGTGGTGGGGTTGAGATACTGGAGGTGTGTGGGGTTGAGATACTGGTAGGTGTGTGGGGTTGAGATACTGGAGGTGTGTGGGGTTGAGATACTGGAGGTGTGTGGGGTTGAGATACTGGAGGTGTGTGGGGGTTGAGATACTGGAGGTGTGTGGGGTTGAGATACTGGAGGTGTGTGGGGTTGAGATACTGGAGGTGTGTGGGGTTGAGATACTGGAGGTGTGTGGGGTTGAGATACTGGAGGTGTGTGGGGTTGAGATACTGGAGGTGTGTGGGGTTGAGATACTGGAGGTGTGTGGGGTTGAGATACTGGAGGTGTGTGGGGTTGAGATACTGGAGGTGTGTGGGGTTGAGATACTGGAGGTGTGTGGGGTTGAGATACTGGAGGTGTGTGGGGTTGAGATACTGGAGGTGTGTGGGGTTGAGATACTGGAGGTGTGTGGGGTTGAGATACTGGAGGTGTGTGGGGTTGAGATACTGGAGGTGTGTGGGGTTGAGATACTGGAGGTGTGTGGGGTTGAGATACTGGAGGTGTGTGGGGTTGAGATACTGGGAGGTGTGTGGGGTTGAGATACTGGAGGTGTGTGGGGTTGAGATACTGGAGGTGTGTGGGGTTGAGATACTGGAGGTGTGTGGGGTTGAGATACTGGAGGTGTGTGGGGTTGAGATACTGGAGGTGTGTGGGGTTGAGATACTGGAGGTGTGTGGGGTTGAGATACTGGAGGTGTGTGGGGTTGAGATACTGGAGGTGTGTGGGGTTGAGATACTGGAGGTGTGTGGGGTTGAGATACTGGAGGTGTGTGGGGTTGAGATACTGGAGGTGTGTGGGGTTGAGATACTGGAGGTGTGTGGGGTTGAGATACTGGAGGTGTGTGGGGTTGAGATACTGGAGGGTGTGTGTGGGGTTGAGATACTGGAGGTGTGTGGGGTTTGAGATACTGGAGGTGTGTGGGGTTGAGATACTGGAGGTGTGTGGGGTTGAGATACTGGAGGTGTGTGGGGTTGAGATACTGTAGGTGTGTGGGGGTTGAGATACTGGAGGTGTGTTGGGGTTGAGATACTGGAGGTGTGTGGGTTGAGATACTGGGGTGTCGGGGGTTGAGATACTGGAGGTGTGTGGGGTTGAGATACTGGAGGTGTGTGGGGTTGAGATACTGGCGTGTGTGGGGTTGAGATACTGGAGGTGTGTGGGGTTGAGATACTGGAGGTGTGTGGGGTGGGGTTGAGATACTGGAGGTGTGTGGGGTTGAGATACTGGAGGTGTGTGGGGTTGAGATACTGGAGGTGTGTGGGGTTGAGATACTGGAGGTGTGTGGGGTTGAGATACTGGAGGTGTGTGGGGTTGAGATGGAGTAACTAAACAGTTGTGGTGTTTGGAGGGATTGGGCTGTTTACCTTGGATACAGGGCTCACTGCTTCTTCCTCATCCTCCCCCTCTGGGTCCTTATCCTGAAAAGCAACAAACAGCAGGGTCAGTAACCAGAGGCAACACACACACACACACACACACACACACACACACACACACACACACACACACACACACACACACACACACACACACACACACACACACACACACACACACACACAGAGTTAACTAAAGAGATATAACATACACATAGTACACTGAGTGGAACATCATACAGCATACCCAGCCCTATACAGCATACTCAGCCCTATACAGCATACTCAGCCCTATACAGCATACTCAGCCCTATTACTCTGGTCCCTGAGGCTAACAGCCACAAACTACATCTCAGAGTACATCTCCTACACTACTCCCCCCCCCCCCCCCCCCCCCCCCCCCCACACACACACACATAAACACACTGTTGTAGACATGGTCACACATAGACACACACAGGAGCTGAGTCTAGAGGAGTGTGTGCAGGCCTTCCTGTAAGGCAGAGGTATTTATGGAACAGTAACATCAACACTGCCTCAGGGGGGAGAGGAAGGCCTCAGATCTCTCCCTTTACTCAGAGAACAGAGAGACCACCTAGGGGAAGTGACACAGGAGAGGATATAGACGACAAATAGGGGTCCTCTGTTCTGCTCTATAACATGTATCAGTCTGGACTTAAAAATAGATATGGTGATTGATAGTCATTTACATTGATAGAGTGTGAATGTTGCATTATCAAAGTTGCACTGTAAATCTTGTAGATAATATATTTTTTGGTTTTACATTGCTGCCCCTGAGGACAGCTGACTGTGTTGTGTGTGAGGTAAATGATTGGGTTTTGTCAGTGGGGTGGGAGTGAGGTGGTGGTTTGACGTGTCAGGGCAGAGCCTTCTGGGACACAGCCACCTAAACAGATCAAAGACACCACAGTCACAACAGGCCCAGTCTAATTACTACTATTTATGGATGCAGAAAGCATTAACGACACACAGACAGAGAAGAGAGGGAGAGGAGAGAAAGATGAGAGGTAGATGGACAGAGAGAGGGGGGGAGAGGAGGGAGACAGAGGAAGAAAGAGAGAGTGAGACGTAGAAAGATGACAGAGAGACAGAGGGAGAGAGAGAGGGGGGGACAGAAGAAAGAGAGTGAGACGTAGAAAGATGACAGAGGGAGAGAGAGAGAAAGAGGGAGAGATCGAGTGAGAGAGGAGAGAGAGTGGGGGGAGAGAGGGGGAGAGTTCGGGCGAGAGAGAGAGGAAAAGAGCAGAAGAAGGAGAAATAGAGGGAGAATGCTGTGATTAAGTAAAAATGTCCCAACAACAGGAGATAGGCAGAGAGAGGTTGGTTGCCCTCCTTAGGGCTTTAATCTCTATCTATCTGCATCTCGCTCGCTCTGTGTCTCTATCTCTTTAGGTGTTTGAAGCTTCCATTTTTGGCACTGGGGTGTTTGATGAAAGCCAGATATCCAGGTGAATACACATACAACTGATTTTAGCACTGCAAGTTCAGAAAGTCACCTGTGATGATTTAGAGGCATCAGTCAAGATAAAATAATCAACATCATATTGCAATAGGGAACACATTACTGCAATATGACAAAGACTTTTTTCTGTTTGTATCATGGCATGATTATTATATTTGTATAATTGGGGCCTACGGGGCAGAGGCAGTGTTTGATCCTCCACAGCAGGATTAGCTCTCCTCTCCTTTATTTTCCTCCACCGTTCATGATTAAATGAGTAGAGGTGAAGTCCTCTGAAGTCAGCATTTAGATTCAAAATCTGGTAATCCTGCTTCACAGGGAGCAGTATTACAGTGGTATTACAGTAGTATTAAAGCAGTATGATAGTTCATACACTCAGTGCCCTGCAAACACTACCCCCTCCTCTCTCACTCCGGTGAACCTTCCTCCCACAGTAATATCACAGAGACAGTCAGGACTAGGAGGATCTTGTTGCGAGGAGAGTGGAGAGAAAGCAAGCTGTAGCATGGCCCCGGAGCCCTAGAGCGCGGTGTAGAAAGAAGATATTAACTTCCAATCTATTCTCTCCTTCTTACCCCCTAAACACTCTCTCCCTGTCTACAAATAGTTGTCTCTCCTTCTTTAATGCCTCTCTCACTTTTTCTCTACCTCCTTTCTCTCTACCTCCGTTCTCTCTACCTTCTTTCTGTCTCTTACTGAGTGCATCTCTCACTCTCTCCCGCTCTCTCTCCTTGCATCTGCCCTTCCCTCCCTTCCTCTCTCTGGGTGAGGCAGATCTGCCACCTGGCCCTCTCCCAATAGAACCTGTTTTGCCCAGGGACCTAAACTGAAGGAAGGAAAAAAACTCTTCTCAGAGAAAATAAAGAACAGAACATTCAGAGACTCTCGTCAGACCTTGTTCTGGTAACCATTTTTCCCTGATACGAGGGGAGAAAGCTTCTGTAAGAACATTTTATGATTAGACCTCTGACCCTGGATGCACTTTAATGCCATGCATGGCTTCATGAGGAGACCTCCCTGATTACTTTCCCAGGCCCCAGGGATAGGTTATAACTAAACCTGGACTGGGATCAGTTTTACTCATAACATTCACCATCTGGAATGATAACATAAAACTAACCCTGAATCAGTTCTTATGGGTAACCTCCACATATAGACTTTCCCAGGGCAGCATCAGGGACCACCCAATAAGGCAGGGGCCATGATTTTCCTTTGGTGATTTACAATATTTAACAGACTCATGTGAGAGTGTTGGCTAACCGTTTCTCTCCACACGATCAATCCCACATTAGAGAACACTAAGGTTGATGTTAGAACAAGTAGTGTAAATATGCCCCTGATGGTTAGAAAGCTTGGACACTGTTTTGGGAAAGCAGAAATGCCCTCTAAAGATAAGCCTTCAGATAGTGTACATCAGTGGAGCCTCCTCAGAGGAAGAATGGGAGGACCATCCTCCTCAGTGAACTTTATAAAAATTTCAATTTTAAGACATTAAAAAAGTTAGCCTTTTTAGATAAAACTATACTACATATAATTACATCACCAAATAACTGATGAAAACACTATTTTGCAAAGGTCTACAGTAGTCTCAGCAGCACTCTGTAGGGTAGCACCATGGTGTAGCCAGAGGACCGCTAGCTTCCGTCCTCCTCTTGGTACATTAACTTCAATACAAAACCTAAGAGGCTCTTGGTTCTCACCCCCTTCCACAGACTTACACAGTAATTATGACCATTTCCGGAGGACGTCCTCCAGCCTATCAGAGCTCTTTCAGCATGAACTGACATGTTGTCCACCCAATCAAAGGATCAGAGAATTAATCTAGTACTGGAAGCATGAGCATGAACTACAGCTAGCTAGCACTGCAGTGTATACAATGGGGTGAGTAGTTGACTCAAAGAGAGAGAAAGACAATAGTTGAACAGTTTTGAACAAATTAATTTATTCTAAAATGAAGAACAATCAAGAGAGAAATAGAGAGAGATTATCATTTTTTTCACTTTCAGTTTCACTTACTTAGCCTACTGAAACATCCTGCTCAAACAGAGGGGTGCTATGTTAGCTAGCTGGCTATGACTTTCCAACACAACACTGGAACCCTTCCAAGTCAAGGTGAGCTTTAAGTATTACTAATTTATTGCCACCGGGGCCCGTGGGTGTAACTGTTTACTGACTGTACACAAACATTGCTGCATGATTGTAGCGGGCTTACTAATGCTTTAGTTATATTATCTATGCTGACTATGACGTTACTTTAATGGTGACAATGATGTAGGCTGTGTGTAGCGGTTTGGCTTGGAAAGTTTTTTTTCGCCTGGTCACATACAACTGATATGTTGTGCATTGAATTCCACAAGCAAAGTGAAGAGAAGGAATACAACTATGAAAGTTAACTCTGTTTGAGCGTGATCAGGGGTGTACTCATTCCACCGATTCTGTTGAAAAACATTTCTTAAACGGAACAGTGCAGTTTTGGCCTCATCCTCACCGTAATAGGCCCTGAGTGTGTGTATGTGAGAAAGGGGATGTTCTCTCCTATCTGGGGCTCTCTCCCTGTCCCCAGCAGCCTGACAGAGGCCAGCTGCTTGGGCAAGTATGGGGGGTAGGAGGACCTCTTAGGCCCCACAAATGCTGCTGGTACTCACCTGGTAAATATGCTAGATGGGAGCAGAGTGTGTCTGCATGTGTGTGTGTGTGTGTGTGTGTGTGTGTGTGTGTGTGTGTGTGTGTGTGTGTGTGTGTGTGTGTGTGTGTGTGTGTGTGTGTGTGTGTGTGAGGCAGTTTTGTTTAAGGGGATCTTAACTGAGCAGCTGATGTGCTATTTTATTTTTGTGTGTGAGGATCTGCTTATCTGTTCTTATCCGTTGTTTTCCATAACAGAGGGCTGACTCCATAGCTTCAGATTTGACCCCTAGAACACTTTCCATGCCGGTGTACAGATGTAGGATCTTATTTTGATACCCCTGTTGCAGGAGAACTGTCCTACAAAGCAGGAAATTAACGTGTAGTGTATTTGAGGTTTAAAAAGGCTTCTGAAGTTTGTAATTTCCACTTTGACATTTCAGACATGATTGCCATTACAAAAAATTTAGCAGCCCCTACAAAAATGTCCATTAATTATAATCCACATTTCCTGTTGCTGCAGGATTATTTTCCTGATATAGCAAACTGGCTCAAATTAAGATCGACACCTGTATGATGATATTGAAGCTAGTGTAGGCTACAATTAAACTCCATGTTGTCACGCCCTGGCCATAGAGAGGGTTTTATTCTCTATTTTGGTTAGGCCAGGGTGTGACTACGGTGGGCATTCTATGTCCTTTTTTCTATGTTTTGTATTTCTTTGTTTTGGCCTGGTATGGCTCTCAATCAGGGACAGCTGTACATCGTTGTCGCTGATTGGGAGCCATACTTAGGTAGCCTGTTTTCCTTTGGGTTTTGTGGGTGGTTAATTTTTGTTTTGTATTACTTACCTGGCAGAACTGTTTGGTCACGGCTGGCTGTGACACAGCCTGGGATCGAACCCGCCTGCAATGCCTTAGACCACTGTCACTCGGGAGGTGAATATTTGGTGTTTTATATCACTTGCACTATTATAGGCCTTAACAAAGGCTTCTAAACTGGCAGCGACTACAGGACCAAACAGACAAAAAGGACGAAATGTTAAAATGCTAAACCATTTTAGACTTGCTGCCACTCCAATCTATCCCCTATACATTTTACATTTCATGGGGCACTATAACCACATATGAGAGAATGATGTACCAATTTAGCTCCTAAGGGTGCAACAGATATAGACTCTAACAAGGCACGCCTCAAAATATGTTAATAAGCTAGAAACAACAATACCACGCACCCAGTAGTGGTCAAAAAGTGTTTGGTGCTCCAAAGATATGGTACGGTACTGTATTCTGTGGGGTGGAATTACAGCACCATTCGAAATACAGTAATTTCCACAATGCACCATAATTTACAGTATGCTTCAATAAAACATTTTGTACAATTGGACAGCTTCAGTGATGCACTTAAGGGTTGCATATATGACTAAAGTGTATTGAAATCCACACTCCCCGTACGTATTTATTTGGACAGTGAAGCTCACACCTTTCATTTGGCTCTTTACTCCAGCATTTTGCATTTGCGATAAAATGTTTTTTATGAGGCAACATATTTTCATATATACTTTGGGGGGGGGGTATGCTATTTATGCTTCTGTAACTTTCTCACTTATCATTATTCACAATTAATTCATGATAATCCATAATCATTATCTGTAACCACGTTTAAGAATCGTTTTGCAACAGAATCGGCGGAATCACCAGCACACACAATTCACTTTCATCGCAGCCATCATCACTTTGCTCGTTGTATAATTTCTTCTCCTTCTCTCACCATTTCACTTTGCTTGCATTCCTCTCTGTTTGAGTCAGGTTGTTGAGTAGGCTAAATGATCTGCATTCACTAGCTAAGTAAGTGAAAGGTAAACTAAGAAGGAGAAAAAAATACAACAAAATATAGCTAGCTCTCCCTCTCTGCTGCTTCCTTCTCCTTCATTTTTGAAGAAATGTATTTCTTTGCTTGGTAGCCGTGTAGGTTAAGTCTAACATTTTTGTTGCATCTAGCCATTATTCTAGCTTTCTACAATGATCATGAAATGATTTGAAATTATGAAATGACTTGCCCGAGACAGAAATTAATTTTCTCAAAACTGTTCAACTATTGTCTTTCTCTCTCTTTGAGTCAACTACTCATCACATTTTATGCACTGCAGTGCTAGCTAGCTGTAGCTTATGCTTCCAGTACTAGATTCATCCTCTGATCCTTTGATTGGATGGACAACATGACAGTTCATGCCGCAAGAGCTCTGATAGGTTGGAGGACGTCCTCCAGAAGTCATAATAATTACTATGTAAGTCTATTGAAGGGATTGAGAACCATCAACCTCCTAGGTTTTGAATTGAAGACACTGTACCCAGAGGAGGACAGAAAATAGCTGTCCTCATTTGACTTTTTCTGGAATTCACTGAGTAGGATGATCCTTCCCTTCCTCCTCTGAGGAGCCTCCACTGATCCACATTAACATAGAAGTGTTCAGAAACATATTATATTCTTATTTACAATAAAAGTGACTCCAAAATGACACAATAGGCCAACATTATTAGCCATTCATTTCTATTGGGCACAAAATAATACTGAACACAACCAAAACAAACTATCTAGAGTCAGTCACAAGCTTGATGTAGTCATTGCGTGCTAGGAATATGGGACCAAATAATACACTTTCGACTAAATGTAATACTCTTTAGACACCTTCAAATGGGAGGACTACATACATAAAGTGCATTCATTTCTAAACGGTAAAACAGATATGTACGAGAATATACCCTCTAAAGGTGACATTCTTTACTATTGCCTCATATAAAACATTTGATCTCAAATCCAAAATTCTGGAGTATATAGCCAACCTCGTTATTATTCCGATAACAAGTCAAATATTTAGGGCTGTGCTCTGTGTGTGTTTCAGGGACAAATTATTTGGACTAGGCCTCAGATCTAACTGTTGATCATAAGCACACGAAACGAAAACACCGGCTAAAACAGCTAAGTGAACCACTGCATCCTATGTGCGCTATAATCCCTCTACTTTATTTGTGCCAGCTGCTTGGCTGCTCTCCTTACCTTGTAAGTGTGCTGATGATGCCAGGATATTTCGTCCTCCTCCGACGCATAGTCCACTAACACTTTGCTTTTGCTTTTCTTGAACATCTTTCCAAATTTCTCTTTAATCAAATTGGACGCGCGCACATTCGTTCTGTCAAACTTGGCTGCGTCTGCCGCTTCCAGGCCGAGTCAATTTTTCCCGTTTCTCGAGAGATCGCAAGTAAGCACCACCGCTGTGGTTACTACAACAGATCTTGGAGCCTTTCCATGAAAACAGATTTTTAGGCAAGCGACTTTATGCAGCGCCAAACTCCAGTTCAAAGACGTTTTGGTGTAGGCCTATTTGATGTAGCCTGTCTGTTTGCGGAATCTCGACCACCACCTGGATCTCCTCCCACGTCGCTCCTCCCATATCCCCCCACATGAGTCCCGTTTTATGGTTGCCATGGTACTTTGAGGAGTGTTGTATTTTCCACCTTTGAAGTCACTGGGCTGAGATTAGGCAGAAGTGTTGGAACTTTTTCTAAACTTAAAACTAGGATTTGTAGAAATCTTTTATGGCAGTGCTTCTGAAACCTTATATTTAGATTCAAACCAACCAACCATTATATGCATTCATGCAATGATTTGGGAGCTTTAGGACTGATTTGGAAATGAATTGGGCATTGTGCCTTGGCTTAGTAGCCCATAGGCCTAGTTGAACAAATGAGGTGTCAAGACAGCACACAATGTTTTCCAACTCAGTGGACTATGCCCTATCATCTCTTGAAGTAATTTGAATGTAAATGTGATATGCAAATACTTCTCATCATCTCAGAGATTGTGTTCTGTGTTATCAGGGGTAGTGGTGGGGGGCAGGTTGCATCACAATCATCCCTATTGGAAGATCAATAAATGTAAGGAAATGCAAATAAACCAACAAAAACAATGTGATTTCATGACTCATCATAATAGCCTATATGTAACTCAGAAAAACAATTGGAGTTCTGTTCAGTGGTGTGAGTATGCATGAAACCAGGCAGCTCTGATTAAAGTTAGCCTTGTGGTTTAACAGAGCGGTCAAAAAGCTGGGCTCCTGCTACTTTTCACCCCCCCCCCCCTTCCATCCCTCCCTCCTCTCTGAATAAAGAAAGCCTGAGGCCTCGGGAACAAATTGCACATTATGTTGCTGACTGGTCCCTAAAATAGCCTTGCTAACACTGTTCACCTGATCCTCAGGATCTGGATAAATTTCTATGGCTGCAACTTCACAGCTAAATCAATTAGGATTGTAAGATTGTTGAATAACTATAACAATTAGGGTTTCAGAGTTTCTGCATCCTCTTTTAGATGTACCTCTAAACAATGTATGTTGTTCCTTTGACACACTCTACTAGGGATCTGTGATGGTATAGCATGTGGAATTCACATCTAAAGCAACTACAATTTTTGATCACTTGTGTACATTATGGAAGCAACTTTCTGGATGTTGTTTGGTCTTTACAGGAAGAGGTACTGTGTAGGTTGAGGAATTCCCTGAAAGTGGTGTATTGAGAGTTGTCGTTATCTGGTCATGTGTGCGTGCGTGGATTAATGGAAGTGCTTTCAAACCATACATGCAATCTTAACCTCTGACACTAACTTTAACCCCCCTAGCCCTAACTCTAGCCCTAGATTAGGAACAAATAGCTCATGCGCTTGCTCAATGCCTTAGCTCTGACGACATCCCCACTTTTGTGAGTTCTGTATGGCAAGCTGGTGATGTGTTGTACTGTAAGTGAGGGTTAATGTCCAATCATTAAGGTCAGTGTCTCGCCTACAAGGTGGTGTGTCCATAACAAGAGTTACCTATTAAATGAGGTAGATCATTTTTATTGACCTATCACTGTGGGTCACAATAAGAGCAAGTTGCCATAAATTAACATTTCCAGGAGTTGTATACATATGTAAATGAGGGTTTAGTGTTTCCCTTGGACATGACCCAACTGGCCACTTGTAGAACAAGTGTCCATAATCGTCATCAGACAGTAGGCTAATTGTTTAATCGTCTCTGTCCATTGACAATGACGACTTTGTCAAAGGTCAGAGTTCTCACACCCCACCCACACTACCAATCACATCATGATCTGCACTCAATGGCCTACTCTCACTCCATCCACTGGGAAGATCCCTGTACTGTGTGTGTGTGTGTGTGTGTGTGTGTGTGTGTGTGTGTGTGTGTGTGTGTGTGTGTGTGTGTGTGTGTGTGTGTGTGTGTGTGTGTGTGTGTGCGTGCGTGTGGACGTGTGCGTGTGGACGTGTGCGTGTGGACGTGTGCGTGTGGACGTGTTTAACTATACTTGTGTCGACCAGAAGTCCCCACAAGAACAATAAACTGAATTTCTTTTTAACCAACTGGGGACATTTTGTTAGTCCCCCCAAGTTCAAATGCTATTTCTAGTGGGTTAAGTGTTAAAGTGAGAATTATTGTTAGGGTTAAAATTAGGTTTAGGGTTAGGAGCTAGGGTTAGTTTTAGGGTTAGTGTCAGGAGCTAGAGTTAGGTTTTTGATTTAAGGTTAGGGTTAAGGTTAGAGTTAGGGTAAGGCTATGGGTTAGGGTTAGGTTTAGGGTTAGTGGTTAGGGGTTAGGGAAAGTATGATTTTGAATGGGACTGAATTGTGTGTCCCCACAAGGTTAGTTATACAAGACGGTGTGTGTGTGTGCGTGGTCAATTATAGCTCTCTCCCACAACACTAATAATAATGATCTGTAACTGCTCCCAGGGTTTCAGGGTTAACACAGTGTTAGAAGTCTGAAATGGGACTACCCTAACTCAGCATCTATCTGATTGGATTTTAGCCACCATGATAACCTGAGGGACCATCATAAGTCTCTTTAGCCAAGACCTGGAAGGACAGTCACTATGATGCGCTCTCACAACTGAGTAGGATCAAGTTCAAAACCCTTTTCCTTTTATTTTAAAACGTTTTCCCCTCCTCCTCAAGTCAAAACCCTCCATTCATCATAATAACCGCAGGAGAAGGTCACAGAGAGATACTGCTGTTGTTGATTCTCTCAAGGGTTTTCCTCCTGCTCTCTCTCTCCCTCTCAGAGTCTCTGGCTCCCAACAATGGCTGTGTTTGTGAGGGGTGTTTGTCAAAGCAGATTGTTAGCGGCAGGCTCGTTAAAGAGTACCAAATAAAAAGGGACAGTGGGGAATGGAATGTGAGACTAACAGAAGGGGTCAAAGGTTAGAGATTGAAGGGGGAAAGGGGGATGTTCAAAACATGTTCAAATAACTCGTTTTTTTTTAAATAGTCAGAGGGTCTAATGATGCTGAACAGGTATTTGAGTGTAGTAGGGCAACCTGCCTGTTTTTGCAGCAACTGCATCATCAGTTACACTTTAACACTAAAACCAGCGGAAAATACGTGCCCTTCCTCAAAAATGAAGACTTGGTGCTTTGAATGAAGCAGCTCAAGTTTTTATTTCCATCTCCACTTCTTGCCCCAGGGAAGGCGGTTGTGAATGGAGTTTGGGCTTCTTGCAATCCACTGTAGCAACCAAACTCATCTGTGTTAGAATCATCCTCTCTACCTACAGTATGACTTACTGTCAGTATCTGATTAACTCTTCCAATGAGGCCGGTCCATTACCATTCAGAACAAGATCCATTCAAGACATGTCGTCAACTCTGTATCACCATAACCTGCATGCTAACAGAGCCCTAAAATAGGGCGGATGTGTCTTTGCATAAAACCTATTTGTTATTGTGTAAAAGTGGGCAGCTATCTTCTGTCCAGAGATCAATAGCTGACCTTTCAGGTTAGTGTGTGTGTGTGTGTGTGTGTGTGTGTGTGTGTGTGTGTGTGTGTGTGTGTGTGTGTGTGTGTGTGTGTGTGTGTGTGTGTGTGTGTGTGTGTGTGTGTGTGTGTGTGTGTGTGTTATGGAGGGGTTGGAAAAAAGTCCTTACACAGGAGATAGGGTTTAATGAGATCAGAAGAAGAGGACACACTGAAACCAGGCTTAACCATTCCACAGTTAAAGAAGGACCACCACAGGAATGTGCTGCATCACACTGAGGACACACACACTGTTCAAAGAGTTAAAAAAAGAGTGTGATTCATTGTTTGAACCTTATGTTCTAACAAAAGCAGGATACTGAACAGTGTACACTGCTGTCTTTACTAATGTGTAATTATTCCTGTGTTACAAGTGGCTATGGCTAAGGTTGGGGATGGGGTTGAGCCGGTATGTGGACTTGAAGTTAGAGTTAGGGTTATGGCTAAGGTTAAGATTAGTGCTGTGAGCACAGTGTAATAATGAGTAATTACAATATTGTTACCCTGTAATTACATGAGTATTGAATAGTTACACAGTTATAGGGGTACTGTAATGTAAAGTGTATCCATCTATTCTATTGAATCTTTATTTCATCAGTTCTCATTTTCAGACTGACAGAATTCAGAGTAACTCCATGTCACATCAGATAAAACCCAGCCGATCTTTCTTATCTTACAGGCACCAACCAGGCAGACTCCACAGGTGTATGGGTTTTTAACAATTCAGTTTGTTTTAAAGGCTTTATGCTATTATATAAAATGTACTGATTCTTCACAGGCCGTTAGGTCCCATTGGACTGTATTAGGCCGTGTGTCTGTTCTCTTTTGACACAGGTACGTTGTGTACTGCAGTGTGATTAGGATAGCTCAGCTCAGGGGAATAGACTCTCACACACACACACACACACACACACACACACACACACACACACACACACACACACACACACACACACACACACACACAGTCTTGTACAGCTAACCTTGTGGGGACAAACAATTCAGTCCCATTCAAAATCCTATTTTCCCTAACCCCTAACCCTAAATCTAAACCTAACCCTAACCCATACTCTTACCCTAACCCTAACCTTAACCCAAAAACCTAACCTTAACCCTAACACTAAACCTAGCTCCTAACCCTAAAACTAACCCTAGCTCCTAACCCGAGCTCCTAACCCTAAAACTAACCCTAGCTCCTAACCCTAAAACTAACCCTAGCTCCTAACCCTAAAACTAACCCTAGCTCCTAACCCTAAAACTAACCCTAGCTCCTAACCCTAACACTAACCCTAGCTCCTAACCCTAACACTAAACCTAGCTCCTAACCCTAAAACTAACCCTAGCTCCTAACCCTAACACTAAACCTAGCTCCTAACCCTAAAACTAACCCTAGCTCCTAACCCGAGCTCCTAACCCTAAAACTAACCCTAGCCCCTAACCCTAAAACTAACCCTAGCTTCTAACCCTACAACTAAAACTGACCCTAGCTCCTAACCCTAAAACTAACCCGAGCTCCTAACCATAAGACTAACCCTAGCTCCTAACCCTAAAACTAACCCGAGCTCCTAACCATAAGATTAACCCTAGCTCCTAACCCTAAAACTAACCCTAGCTCCTAACCCTAAAACTAACCCGAGCTCCTAACCATAAGACTAACCCTAGCTCCTAACCCTAAAATTAACCCTTAACATAGTTCTAACTCTAACAGTAATTTTAACCTTAACCCTAAACCCCCTAGAAATAGCAGAAAGAGGAGGAAGGGAAACGCTACTAAGGTACACAATAGTACATTTTGGTAGACAGAAGGTGCTCTTTGGTAAAAGGGGTGAATAGGTCATCAAAAAGAAAGGAGGACCAAGGCACTCTTCATATAATAGCATTGTGGGGACCAACAAAATGTCCCCAGTTGGTCAAATGTTTGTTTGTTTACTATTCTTGTGGGGACTTCTGGTCCCCACAAGAATAGTTAAACACGTCCACACACACACACGCACGCACGCACACGCACGCACAAACGGTCCTAAAAGACCTCAGGCATGGTATGGGAGGGATTGGTTAGATCTCATTCTCTCTCCCTCTCCCTCTCTCTTATCCCTGTCCTCAGTTGCAGAGACATTCATTTCTTTGTTACTGGCTGTAAGAGAGTGTAACAAGAGCCACCAGATACTGACACAGACACACAATGGAGTAGTGTGTGTGTGTGTGTATGTGTTTTTCAGTAGAGAAAGTGTTACAGCGAGTGTATGTATGCGTATATACTGTATGTACGAAGCTATGTAAGAGAGAGAGTATTAATGTGTGTCTGTCTCCCGTCCCTGAGGCCGATAGTGACCTCATGAAAGCCCAGACAAGCGTGTGTGTGTGTGTGTGTGTGTGTGTGTGTGTGTGTGTGTGTGTGTGTGTGTGTGTGTGTGTGTGTGTGTGTGTGTGTGTGTGTGTGTGTGTGTGTGTGTGTGTGTGTGTGTGTGGTACTTTGTCATTCCCTGTTTATTTCGGTTCATTTCTTACTGGAAAGCTCCTCAGCTCTAAGCTGTTGTTTGTATGAAAGCCCTGGGCGGATGGCGTGTCGCCGTAACCTGTACTAGCCGTTACTGGGATGGATTTTGGAGCGGGCTGGGCCCCTGAAGGAGCTTACCGCTAACTGGGTCAGTTCTTAGCACCGGGCGGCCGTGCAGCCATAGCCTTGACCGTGAACAGCGTTGTGCTAACCACCAGTTTGAGTCGGTGATCACTTTACTGGGACCGCAGCAATCTGCTTACTGAGCACATTGTTCTTAAAATATTAGCGGTACATGAAATGGGCTTGCCTAGTTAAATAAAGGTTCAATAAAAAATAATACATGAAATGGGAAATTGGGAAAAATGTGGGCCTGCAAAAGTAAAATCATTACTGACATCTAGTGAGTAGAATCAGCATTTCATTGTAATCTGTGCTTCTTTTTTTTACTACCAATCATGACAAGAAAGGTGAAGAATAGAGGGACAATTTCATCACTTTATAGGTTTTTATTCATAGTATTGATACATGCTGTATCATAACAACTAACATGAATAGATATTGAAAGGTGCTTTGTGAAGCAGTCATAATGCTTCAATTCACTATGGCATTCCTAAACCACATTGACAACATTGTTACATTTAGCAACGATACAAAGATAGGCCTATTGTAAGCCTTTTGGTATAAAATGTAACCTTGTAAAACAAAAAGTACTGTAGTGTACTATAATTATTAAAACAGCAATGACCCTTTACACTGTGTATGAGATAACATCACTCCCCCATTGCAGCTCTCTATATCAATCATGTTCCGAATTGAATTCTGTGCCAGTTCTTCACCAAGTTCATGCAACATTACATTGACTAAGATAAACTAGGGGTTTCATAACTCCTACTATGTTCCTCTCACTGGTCTGGGTCTCTATAGCAGGGTCTCTATAGCAGGGCCTCTATTTCAGGGCCTCTATTTAGGGTCACTAACCCTTTATACTGGTGAAGCTGGACATAAAAGAGACACTTCTCCTAATTGGATCACTGGAAGACCACTGGATCACTGGACTACTACCAACGGCATGGTAATCTGTTGTATTGGAGAATTCAGTGTAAATCTAAGGTCTGGTTACATCCACTGTTTCCTCTGAACCAGACTAGTGGGATCCCATGGTTACGACACAGTAACCTACAGTACGTTCATGTTTACAATTACAGTATACCACTAAGAAACATTCAATGTGTCGGTGATATATTCATATGCTGTCGTGTTAAAGTTATTTCCCTTATTACAAAGTGTGTATTGTATGTTCTGAATCTAAAGGAAATATAAATAGTATTTCATGCTAGCTATGTTAAGAGACCATAAGGCCATTAATCTAAACATCCCTATTCTGACAAACATGGCGGACAACCGGGAGGAATCTCGGTGGATTCACACATACGGTGGCATTCATCCAGTGAGGTCCATCCAGGGTGGCTGTCCTGGATGCCTGATACCAAACTGTGGTGCCGTGTGTGAATCCAGCTGGATTCCACCCAGACTAGTTCTCAAACCATTCTGGCGTCACTTTCCATGTCACTTAACCATCTACTAATCTCTTCAAGCTTCAAATATTCAGATATGTACATTATGTACATATTATGTACACACACACATACATTCTTAAAAAAGTGCAAAGTGTCAGTGTTTTGGTGAAAAGAATGTATGTAAAAATATCAATCTTTTCACTGTGCAAAATCAAATAGGTTCAATGGGAAAAAGTTGGGCTTGACCAAATAAAAAAATACATTAGAAAATACAATTGGAAGCAGGTCGGTTGAGTACATTTTGAATCTTGGTCAAAGGATTTTTTCCTGCATTTCTTTGCATGCAAACATAGCAGACAAAGAAAGTAAAGCAAGTCCCAAATGAAGGAATCTTGTCTCCAGAATCAAGAGCATTGATGATAACAGACAAAAAAAAAATTATAATCACTATGACCAACTGGATTCTCGGAGTTCCAAGATGCTACCATTTTGATTTCGCTCTCCTTTCCTGCCATGCGTGACATTATTCAGGAAAACACTGGATACCTTCCCTAAGACAGAGGTGCTAAGCTCTGTGTACATGCCTTGCCAAACAGAAACAAGAGAATGGCAATAAACAGGCAGACTGGGGAATTTCGGCAGGTTTTGAAAAATATTTGACATATTTAATATTTCTAAATTGCGATGTCTTTATTTCTTGGGTTTTGGTCTTCTTGGGTTAGCGTGAGGTAACACCATTTGGTGTTTTAAACTGATTTAAATGTATCGCCCCCTTTAAGGCACAGAATTACAAAACAAAATGGGTGGTTAAAGTTGAGGATGTTACCAGTTCAAGAAAACATTAAGAGCTCAATAAGAATGGATTGATGTGTGTTGGCTGAATAACACTTTAACTGGTTTGAAAGGGAGAGGTAGTTTAAAAGAATATCAATATTTTTAATGGAGGGAAGAATAGACGGCTAACTGGGTGGGGAGGGGGTGTGGATGACCACACACCATAGCAGTCCCAAACTTCTACCACAACGGGGGTAATCAAAGGGGCAAGGGTAACGAACAAAAACTGAACTAAAACAAAACCTTTTTAGGAAACAGAGACAAATTATTCTTGTAGTGTAAGTGGAATCCAGGGGTGTTGAATATGCTCCAGTGATCGATCTTATCCATGTTGTCGTCTTCTCGGGGTCTGGCGACCTCCGACAGGGTGGAAGGTCAGAGGTGTTGTGTCTTGCCTCATCTCAGCAGGTTAGCGGAGGGCTTGCAGTGCAGGGTGAGCTGTCGCGAGCTGTAACCAGACATCCCAACTCCCATCAGCCCTAGCAGCATGGCCACCCTCGACATCATGGGGCCTTCCCGGCTCTGCAGCATGGTCTGGGCAGCTTGAGTCTGAAAGGTCAAGAGAGAGGGGTCGTCACCATGGCGATGGCAGAGAAACCTTCCATCTGGCCTGTGCTGTTCTGGAGTCCTTAAACATGTGACAGTGGTCAAGCATCTTTTTCATCCCCGTGATGGCCTTACCATGGGGAAGATCCAGGCTACTGGGGGGGGGGGGGGGGGGGAGGAACATAACTACAAATCGTTTGTAGACTGCAAATTGACTGCAAGAAGCCCAAACAGATATAATATTTGACTAAAAGATAATAATTTCAAACCTTGCTTACATTTATATACGATCAGATATATCTCTCTATTATGGGTGGGAATACTTCGGAACAGATTTCAAAATTAAAATCACTTGGAGCTGATTTGCTGGTGTTTTTACAGTCTTTTATGTTCAACAATAAATAATAAAAAACGGTTAAAAAAAATATTTGCTCAGAAAACTTGGGGGGGGCCAAATAAAATCCCTCACGGGCCGACCAGTTGGGGAGGCTCTGCCCTAAAGTCAGATATAAATGTAGTTATTATTTTATCTTAGCTCTATGTTGTTAGATTATAGAAAAGAGCCTTAAAGTCAAATATATATTTATTTTTTTAAGAGTGACTGCAAATTTATGACACCACTCAGCTTCTGTGACTGAGAATGTTTATTTTAATCTAACCTGTGAGTTATCTAACTTAGCTAACTGTGCTGAGCTCCAAACACAGTTAATCAGGCTTGACACTTATCGCCTGAAAAACGCAATAGGCTTCTAAATCTAGCTGCATGGTCCTAAAATACCCTTGGGGCGATTGAGAGCATGGATCTCAGGTCATTTGACTGTAGATCTTACTAAGAGGACATTAACTTGACCCTGAAGCAGCTTGTGTCGTCGATGCAGATCCATTCAAAGGCTGCAGGGGGGACTAATCCTGCTTATCCTGCTCACCCGGAAACACACTGGACACCCGCTGGGCTCTGGACAGTGACACTTTCAAGGCCATTAACTAGTCTATACAATACAATACAGGATATGGCTAGATAGATGTACAGGTAACTGACAAAATAAAGGAAACATCAACATAAAGTGTCAAGGGCATTGGGCCAACACGAGCCGCCAGAACAACTTCAATGCACCTTGGCATAGAGTCTACAAGTGTCTGGAACTCTAATTGAGGCATGCAAAACTCTTCTTCCACAAGAAATTTCATCATTTGGTGTTTTGTTGATGTTGGTGGAAAATGTTTTTTCCGCTCCAGAATCTCCCATAAGTGGTCAATTGGGTGGAGATCTGGTGACTGAGACACACACACACACACACACACACACACACACACACACACACACACACACACACACACACACACACACACACACACACACACACACACACACACACACACAGCCTAAACACCCTATGCTTCTTTAAGACCCCTCTTTCAAAGTCACTTCTAGCCATGATAGCTAAAATAATGGGCAACAGGGCATTTGTATACATGACCCTAAGCATGATGGGATGTTAATTGCTTAATTAACTCAGGAACCCCACCTGTGTGGATGCACCTGCTTTCAATATACTTTGTATCCCTCATTTACTCAACTGTCTCCTTTATTTTGGCAGTTACCTGTACATTGTACAATAAGGTAAACATGCACTCAATATCAAACAGTTTTGCTTCCATTCCATATGATTGAGTCCCACAATATAGCAAAACAGTGTCAATTAATAGGTGATCGAATTCTCTTTTTTTTTATATGTGTGAGAGTTCTATTTGATTGACAGGCTCATCTAGACTGTGCTCTAAAGGCATATTTATCTAAGCATCTGTTACCACACTCAAGCTGCTTACGCACCTGCAAGTATCTGATGTATCCAGGGGTCAGTCGAGGGATGCGGAAAAACATCTTAGCGGTCTCTAGAATCTTTTCCCAGTAGAAACCAGATCAACTCTCCAACAACCCTGAGTAGTTTATTTTTTAGCAACCTGGCTCTATGTCCCTTCTCTCTCTCTTTCTCTCACTCTGGCCCTGGTGTCCTCCACTGGACTGAGTGCGGCGGTGGCAGCTCTCTCCTGTGTCCGAAGAACACACACGCCTGCTCAAAAACACCAACACACACACTAGCACTGTCAAGGGCTGTTTTGATCTCTCCTGAGAGACTCATCCCTACAGGTGATATATAAAGCCTGGGATTGGTTGTGTAAGGAGTCACATGGTTAAGGTGTTGCGTGTGTGTTGCCATTTCTCTCCCTCCATCCATCCCTCCCTCCCTCTCTCTCAAAGAGAGATTATTAGGCCATTGGCACAGAAGGAGAGAGCTAATGGTGGGTTAACGTACCAAGAGAGATGTACCTTACCTTACTGTCCCTGGGTCATCCTCTGGGGATCAATAGGTCAGAAAACAATGCTGCAATGACGTTACTGGGAGAGCAGGTTAACAATTAGTGGCAAATTAGTGGCAATACAGATGATCCCATTGGGGCATGTTTTGCAGCTGCCGCTGTTGGGGAGATGACACGCACGGACATGTGATCTTCACCGTACTTGAGAAAAAATCTGAAGATAAATATATACAGCACCAGTCAAAAGTTTGGACACACATACTCCTTCAAGGGTTTTTCTTTATTTTTACTATTTTCTACATTGTAGAATAAGAGTGAAGACATCAGAACTATGAAATAACACATATGGAATCATGTAGTAACCAAAAAAGGACACCAACAAGAAGAACAGACTTGCTTGGGTCAAGAAACATGAGCAATGGACTTTAGACTGGTGGAAATCTGTCCTTGGTCTGATGAGTCCGAATTTGAGATTTTTGGTTCCAACCACCGTGTCTTTGTGAGACCCAGAGTAGGTGAACGGATGATCTCCGCATGTGTAGTTCCCACCGTGAAGCATGAAGGAGGAGGTGTGATGGTGTGGGGGGGCTTTGCTGGTGACACTGTCTGTGATTAATTTAGAAGTCAAGGCACACTTAACCAGCATGGCTACCACAGCATTTTGCAGTGATACGCCATCCCATCTGGTTTGAGTTTACTGGGACTATCATTTGTTTTTCAACTGGGAAATGACCCAAAACTCACCTCCAGGTTGTGTAAGGGCTATTTGATCAAGGAGAGTGATGGAGTGCTGCATCAGATAACCTGGCCTTCACAATCACCGGACCTCAACCCAATTGAGATGGTTTGGGATGAGTTGGACTGCAGAGTGAAGGAAAAGCAGTCAACAAGTGCTCAGCATATGTGGGAACTCCTTCAAGACTGTTGGAAAAGCATTACTCATGAAGCTGGTTGAGAGAATGCCAAGAGTGTGCAAAGCTGTCATCAAGGCAAAGGGTGGCTACTTTGAAGAATCTAAAATCTAAAATATATTTTGACTTGTTTGACACTTTTTCAGTTACTACTTTGTTATGAATCCATATGTGTTATTTCATCGTTTTGATGTCTTTACTATTATTCTACAATGTAGGTGTGTCCAAACTGGTACTGTATGTCATTCACAGTTATTGATCTGAACTAGCCTACTGTTTCAGTTAGATTTTTTTCTGGGGATACAGACAACCTTTGACAGTCAGTGATGCTGACAGTAGTTAGCAATAAGATCCCATCCACAGGGCACCTGCTGAGATTGTTTCCCACTTTTACCCACACCATTCAGAGCAGAGGTCGTTTGCCCTCTCATTTGGAAGACCAGGGGTAGGCATCTAGATTCAGCCATGGGTCGATTGGCTGAATCTAGATTGTGGATGGATGGTCGGGGGGATGGGGGGACCTCATTATAATAACTTGTACACTGCAAATTGACCACACCTAAGCACAAAAAGAGATTGTATTTGAAAATAACAATAATTTAATTCCTTGGTCACATTGAGACACAATCACAAAAGTATGTCTCTTTTTTGTGTGTGAATACATGGGAGGAGATTTCCTAAATTAAACACATTTTTAGTTGAATTCCTGGTCTCTTTTGACCAAAAACAAAAAAAATCAAATCATTCAAATCAAAATAAAATAAAATTGTATGTCACATGCGCCGAATACAACAGGTGTAGACTTTACCACGAAATGCTGTTTACGAGTCCTTCCCAACAATGCCAATAATTCTATATATAAAAATAGTAACACAAGAAGAACCTCTTAAGGATCGGAACCTTTTTTTCAATTTTTGCCTAAAATGACATACCCAAATCTAACTGCCTATAGCTCAGGACCTGAAGTAAGCATATTCTTGATACCATTTCAAACACTTTGAAGTTTGTGGAAATGTGAAATTAATGCAGAATATAACACATTAGATCTGGTAAAAGATAATACAAAGAAAAAAATGTGTTTTTTTGTATTTTCTTTGTTCCATCATCTTTGAAATGCAAGAGAAAGGTCATTATCTGATTTAGGACTCTAGGCGCAATTTATATTTTGGCAACTAGATGGCAGCAGTGTACGTGCAAAGTTTAGACTGTTCCAATGAACCATTGCATTTCTGTTCAAAATGTTGTATCAAGTCTGCCCAAATGTGACAAATTGGTCAATATATACATTTTCAAGTACATAATTGTGCACTCTCCTCAAACAACAGCATGGTATGTGTTCACTGTAATAGCTACTGTAAATTGGACAGTGCAGTTAGATTAACAAGAATTTAAGCTTTCTGCCCATATAAGATATGTCTATGTCCTGGGAAATGTTCTTGTTACCTACAACGTCATGCTAATCACATTAGAGCACGTTAGTTCAACCGTCCCGAGGGTGGAACACCGATTTGACGAATACAATACACAAGAATGAATCTATATACAGGGAGTACCTGTACCAGATCAATACGCAGGGGTGCAAGGTATTTGAGGTAGGTATGTACATAAAGGCAGGGTAAAGTGACTAGGCATCAGGATAGATAATAATAAGAGTAAAAATAAATAACAGAGTAGCAACAGCATATGATCTGTGTGTATATGTGTGTGCGTGTGTGTTGTTGTGTCAATATGCATGTGTCTGTGTGTGTGTGTGTGTGTGTTATGCGTGTATGTGTGTATGTAGTGTATGTGAATGTGTGTGGGTTTTGTGTGAGAGTGTCAGTATAGTGTATGTGAATGTGTGTGGGTTTTGTGTGAGAGTGTCAGTATAGTGTGTGTGAATGAGTATATATAGTTTTGTAAGTGTGCATAGAGTTAGTGCAAAATAGGGTCAATGCAGATAGTCAGAGTAACTATATACTGTAGCAGTCTTAGGGATATTTAGAAGTCTTATGGCTTGGGGTAGAAGCTGTCTCGGAGCCTGTTGGTCCGAGACCCGATGCTCCGGTACCGTTTGCCGGATGGTAGCAGAGTAAACAGTCTATGGCTTGTGTGGCTTAAGCCTTTTGCAATTTTTCGGGCCTTTCTCTTACACCGTCTGATATAGACATCCTGGATGGCAGGGAGCTCGAGCCCAGTGATGTACTGGACCGTCCGTACCACCCTCTGTAGCGCTTTGTGATTGAGGACGGTGTATTTTCCATACCAAGCGGTGATGCTCTCGATGGTGCGGCTGTAGAAGAGGGCTGATTCCAAATCTTTTCAGGCTCCTGAGGGGGAAGAAGCGCTGTTGTACCCTCTTCACGACTGTATAGGTGTGTGTGGACCATGTTAAGTCCTTAGTGATGGGGACACCAAGGAACTTGAAGCTCTCAACCCGCTCCACTATAGCCCTGTTGATGTAAATGGGGGCCTGCTCTCCCCTCTTTCTGCTGTAGTCCATGATCAGCTCCTTGGTCTTAATGACGTTAAGGGAGAGGTTGTTGACCTGCCAGCACACTGCCAAGTCTCTGACCCCCTCCCTGTAGGCTGTCTCATCACTGTCGGTGATCAGGCCCACCACCGTCATGCCCTCAGCAAACTTGATGATGGTGTTGGATTCGTGTGTGGCCACGCAGTCGTTGGGGAACAGGGAATACAGGTGGGGACTAGCACGCACCCCTGAGGGGCCCCGGTATTGAGGGTCAGCGTGGCGGAGGTGTAGTTGCCTACCCTCACCCCTGGGGTCGGCCCATCAGGAAGTCAAGGATCCAGTTGCAGAGGGAGGTCTTCAATCCTAGAGTCCCGAGCTTGGTGATGAGCTTGGAGCGGGCCGGTGTTGGCCTGCGGCCCACCTGTTGCCGACCCATTTTAGTAATTCCCCAGGAATAAAACTAACAACTGAGAAGTGTTTACACAATTTAATTTGATATGTATTATTCATTTTCATTTTCAATAGACGTAAAAGCCTACAATAAAAATAATGTGTCACAGAATTTCTATAGGCCTATTAACCTAGTTATATTAGCCTATATTAACCTAGTTCCTTTATCTTCATGTCACGGAGATAAGATGGACTAAATTCAGTAGTGCAGGTTGCATTTCACCAAAACTCACGAGACATGCACTTCAGCTTGGCATGCTAAACTTCAGAGGAAGGGATTTCCTAAAGCGCACGAGGCCTACACGCTTGTTGACAGGACAAAAATAACATGGAATTGAATACAGGACATAATTAATTCATCTTAAGGTCAGGACTCAGGAGTGCGCATTGCAGTATCTCACGAACATGATGCCAATAGGAGTTCATTGAGAATCCCTATCTAAATCAGTTTATCACCTCGACGACGATGCAATTGACATTGACTCCATCAACAGAAAAACAATACAATTATAAAGGCTAAAGACTTATAGTCATATTAAAATGATTAAGTAGATGTAGGCTATTTATCTGTAACTGTAAGACAATGAAATTGCATTTGTTGATGTGGGTGCCCTATTATAAGCAACAAAAATATACTGACTGTATATAGGGATATTGTATTATTTTATTTCTATCAAAACAACACAAAACTCCAAATTGATTTGGATATTATTTTCAGAACATTGCTATTTAGCGGACAACCACAGAGGGGCGCTATTGATTGAGTGATGTGGACTTGTGTACTGTTTCTCCAGACTACACTAATAAAACTATGAAGCGGGCATGGCTGTAAATGTTGTAACTATTTAATAAATAATGTTGTTTAAATTAGTAATGCTTCAGCAGTTGTTGTCGGGTTGGAGTTTTGCACATATCTGAATCAGGCACTTATCTTGGGCCCCATGACACCAAAAGCGTCACTAACGTGTGTCATACATATTCGAAGGACCCTTACGATAATTCAGAAAACTGATATTTGAACGCGCATTAACGTTGACCTCGTTTTATGCAACATTAATCACAATTTCTGCGTGGAAATGAATTCTACGAATAAATAAAACGTTAATGGATATATTCTAATAAAGTGTGTCGTTGCAATGACAGGTGGAGGTTCTCTAGACGAGAAGAAAATATTTCGCGTAGCTAGCTGGTAAACAACTAGCTAGCCCGCTCACTTACAGAGGGTGAAATCGACACTATTCACGTCGGACTCAGTTTCGTTTCAGATATTCATATCAGAAAAGTGGTGAATCTTCCCATTTGTCGTTGCTAACAGCTAGCTTGGTGCTCGTGCTTAGTTGGCAATCGGGAGCTAGCTAAGCTTAGTCGACAAGCAGGAGAGTAACGTTAGGGCTGTGGAATGGTCCGACTTGTTAACGTTAGTTAGCCAAACACAACAAACAAGAGGTAAATACCTACTTCTCTTAGAACTACCTGTAATTGCCAAGGAATTGCGTAGTATGATATATCTCCAATGAGGTAGCATATTACTCCAAAATTAAAATAGATAAAATGCAAGCCAATGCATTTAATCATAATCAAGACAATACACGCTAGGGACTTCATGTTATTTGTATATGCATGCATTTTACTTGATGGATAAGCCACATCATTGTGGCCCTATGTGATTCTATCATAGGAGAATCAAGCAATTGCTTTTTGGCGTCCAACGATATCTGGGCTATTGATGGAGAATAGGCATTTACAGTGAATTACTTCATAACTTCCCCCACGTTTTAGTTGCCATCGTATTACAATGTCCAAGCAAATGTAATCAGTGGATTTGAACTCTAGTGGATTACCATGAAGCAAATGCATCCCTACAGATTTGAATGAAAAAGTACTTAGTTGTCATACTTGAGTAAAAGTAAAGATACCTTAATAGAAAATGACTTAATAAGTAAAAGTCACCCAGTAAAATACTATTTGAGTAAAAAAAAAAGGTTTGTTTTTAGTAAAATACTACTTGAGTAAAAGGCAAAAATTGTTTGTTTTTAAACATACTTAAGTATCAAAAGTCAAAGTATAAATTATTTCAAATTCCTTATATTAAGCAAACCAGACGAAACATTTTATTTATTTATAGATAGCCAGGGGCACACTCCAACACTGAGACATACTTTACAAACAAAACATTTGTGTTTAGTGAGTCTGTCAGATCAGAGGCAGTGGGGATGACCAGGGATGTTCTCTTGATAAGTGTGTGTGAATTGGACCATTTTCCTGTCAACATGTAACGAGTACTTTTGTGTGTCAGGGAGAATATATGGAGTGAAAAGGACATTATTTTCTTTAAGAATGTAGTGAAGTAAAAGTTGGCAAAAATATAAATAGTAAAGTACAGATACCTAAAAAACTACTTTAGTTCTTTTAAGTATTTTTACTTAAGTACTTTACACCACTGTGAAAAAGTGTGAGCTATCCTTGTCTTTACCTCGCCTGTTGTATTCACATATCCGGGTCTTTTCAGATCAGTGCACATAGAGAACAGGAAGCCACTTTACACCAGAGATTTCTAACCATATCTGTCCCCCTTGTCTCCTCCTGACCCTACCCCCATCCCTCCTCCTCAGCCATGATGAAGAGAAGGGGCGAGGCGGCCTCCGAACCGCTGAAACGGATTAAGAAACAACACCGTGAGGAAGCCAGATCAGACGAGGAGTCGCCGCTACTAACAACCAGTCAGTGTAATCACCATCACATTGCTTTATATATAGTTCTCACTGCAATGATATTCAGGATTTGGCAGAATGTCACAGGACATGACCTGTGTTTGTGTGTGTGCCTCCTCCTCCCAGACTCTAGTCAGAGTGACTCCCACAGTGACTCGGAGGACCATAGACCAGGGTTCTCTATGCCCGTTGTATCCCAGAATGCATCAGCCACAGACGATGCCAAACAGAGCGATGCCAACAAGTTCACGATGTACAACAGCGCGTCGCAGAAACTCATGGTAAGATGACACTCACATGTCCCATTGACTTACAAAGATAAAACTATATGTGGGATCATGGATCCCAGAATGTTCCATCCCTCTTCTCATCTCTTTGTCCCTCTCCCATTTTTTTCTGTGTTCCCTTCTTCCTCCTCCAGGCCAAAATGGGTTTCCGGGAAGGTGAGGGTCTAGGTAAGTTTGGCCAGGGGCGCAAGGAGATCATCGAGGCGTCCACTCAGAGAGGGAGGAGGAGTCTGGGACTCACGCTGCAGAGCTTCCAGGGAGAGCTCTTTGCGGGAATACATGGGAGCAGATTTCCGAAATTAAACACATTTTTAGCTGAATTCCTGGTGATTTTACAGTCTCTTTTGACCAAAAACTAAAAACCTAAAATCACTCAAATCAAGATAAAATCAAATAAATTGTTATTTGTTACATGCGCCAAATACAACGGGTGTAGACTTTACCATGAAATGCTTGTTAACGAGTCCTTCCCAACGATGTCGATAATTATAAAAATAGTAACACAAGAGGATTAAAATACACAAGAATGAAGCTATATACAGGAAGTACCAGTACCAGATCAATATGGAGCTATATACAGGGAGTACCAGTACCAGATCAATGTGGAGCTATATACAGGAAGTACCAGTACCAGATCAATGTGGAGCTATATACAGGGAGTACCAGTACCAGATCAATATGGAGCTATATACAGGAAGTACCAGTACCAGATCAATGTGGAGCTATATACAGGAAGTACCAGTACCTGATCAATATGGAGCTATATACAGGGAGTACCAGTACCAGATCAATGTGAAGCGATATACAGGGAGTACCAGATCAATGTGGAGCTATATACAGGGAGTACCAGTACCAGATCAATGTGAAGCTATATACATGGAGTACCAGTACCAGATCAATGTGAAGCTATATACAGGAAGTACCAGATCAATGTGGAGCTATATACAGGGAGTACCAGTACCAGATCAATGTGGCGCTATATACAGGGAGTACCAGTACCAGATCAATGTGGAGCTATATACAGGGAGTACCAGTACCAGATCAATGTGGAGCGATATACAAGGAGTACCAGATCAATACGCAGGGGTACAAGGTATTTGAAGTAGGTATGTTCATAAAGGCAGGGTAAAGTGACTAGGCATCAGGATAGATAATAACAATAAAAATGAATAACAGAGTAGCAGCAGCATATGGTGTGTGTGTGTGCGTGGGTGTTGTTGTGTCTGTGTGTGAATGTGTGAGAGTGTCAGTAAAGTGTGTGGGAATGAGTATATATAGTTTTGTAAGTGTGCATAGAGTCAGTGCAAGATAGGGTCAATGCAGATAGTCAGAGTAACTATATACTGTAGCAGTCTATATGGCTATTTAGAAGTCTTATGGCTTGGGGTAGAAGCTGTCATGGAGCCTGTTGGTCTGAGAGCCGATGCTCCGGTACTGTTTGCCGGATGGTAGCAGAATAAACAGTCTGTGGCTTGTGTAGCTGAAGCCTTTGGCAATTTTTCGGACCTTCCTCTTACACCATCTGATATAGACGTCCTGGATGGCAGGGAGCTCGAGCCCAGTGATGTACTGGGCCATCCGCATCACCCTCTGTAGCGCTTGAGTGCGGTGCATTTGCCATACCAAGCAGTGATGCAGCCAGTCAAGATGCTCTCGATGGTGCAGCTGTAGAAGAGGGCTGATTCCAAATCTTTTCAGGCTCCTGAGGGGGAAGAAGCGCTGTTGTACCCTCTTCACGACTGTATAGGTGTGTGTGGACTATGTTAAGTCCTTAGTGATGTGGACACCAAGGAACTTGAAGCTCTCGACCCGCTCCACTATAGCCCTGTTGATGTAAATGGGGGCCTGCTCTCCCCTCTTCCTGCTGTAGTCCATGATCAGCTCCTTGGTCTTAATGACATTGAGGGAGATGTTGTTGACCTGCCAGCACACTGCCAAGTCTCTGACCTCCTCCCTGTAGGCTGTCTCATTACTCTCGGTGATCAGGCCCACCACCGTCGTGTCCTCAGGAAACCTGATGATGGTGTTGGACTCGTGTGTGGCCACGCAGTCGTGGGTGAACAGGGAATACAGGTGGGGACTAAGCACCTACACCTGAGGGGCCCCGGTGTTGAGGGGCAGTGTGGCGGAGGTGTAGTTGCCAACCCTCACCCCTGGGCCAGCCCATCAGGAAGTCAAGGATCCAGTTGCAGAGGGAGGTGTTCAATCCCAGGGTCCCGAGCTTGGAGGGGACTACGGTGCTGAACGCTGAACGGGCTGGTTTTGGCCTGTGGGCCAACTGTTGCCGACCCATGTTTTAGTAATTCCCTATGAACAAAATGAACAATTGAGAAGTGTTGACACATTTTCATTTGATATGTATTATTAATTTTCAATAGATGTAAAAGCCTACAATAAAAATAAAGTGTCACACAATTTCAATAGGCCTAAAAACCTCTGTGCAATGTGAATGGCCGGGTGGTGGATCACATTGATAAATTCCAAGAAGAAAATAGTTACCTTCGTTTATTTTCATGTCACGGAGATAAGATGGACTAAATTCAGAAGTGCAGGTTGCATTTCACCAAAACTCACAAGACATGCACTTCAGCTTGGCATGCTAAACTTCAGAGGAAGGGATTTCCTAAAGCGCACGAGGCCTACACGCTTGTTTACTGGACAAAAATAACATGGAATTGAATACAGGACATAATTAATTCATCTTAAGGTCAGGACTCAGGAGTGCGCATTGCAGTAGCTCACGAACGTGATGCCAGTAGGAGTTCATTGAGAATCCCTATCTAAATCAGTTTATCACCTCGACGACGATGCAATTGACATTGACTCCATCAATAGCAAAACAATACAATTATTGCATTTGTTGATGTGGGTTCCCTATTATAAGCAACAAAACTATACTGACTGTATATAGAGATATATAATGTATTGTTTTCTTTCTGTCAAAACAACACAAAACTCCAAATTGATTTGGATATTATTTTCAGAACATTGCTATTTAGCGAACAACCACAGAGGGACGCTATTGATTGAGTGATGTGGACTTGTGTACTGTTTCTCCAGACTACAATAATAAAACTATGAAGCGGGCATGGCTGTAAATGTTGTAACTATTTAATAAATAATGTTGTTTAAATTAGTAATGCTTCAGCAGTTGTTGTCGGGTTGGAGTTTTGCACATATCTGAATCAGGCACTTATCTTGGGCCCCATGACACCAAAAGCGTCACTAACGTGTGTCATACATATTCGAAGGACCCTTACGATAATTCAGAAAACTGATATTTGAACGCGCATTAACGTTGACCTCGTTTTATGCGATATTAATCACAATTTCTGCGTGGAAATGAATTCTACGAAGAAATAAAACGTTAATGGATATATTCTAATAAAGTGTGTCGTTGCAATGACAGGTGGAGGTTCTCTAGACGAGAAGAAAATATTTCACGTAGCTAGCTGGTAAACAACTAGCTAGCCCGCTCACTTACAGAGGGTGAAATCGACACTATTCACGTCGGACTCAGTTTCGTTTCAGATATTCATATCAGAAAAGTGGTGAATCTTCCCATTTGTCGTTGCTAACAGCTAGCTTGGTGCTCGTGCTTAGTTGGCAATCGGGAGCTAGCTAAGCTTAGTCGACAAGCAGGAGAGTAACGTTAGGGCTGTGGAATGGTCCGACTTGTTAACGTTAGTTAGCCAAACACAACAAACAAGAGGTAAATACCTACTTCTCTTAGAACTACCTGTAATTGCCAAGGAATTGCGTAGTATAATATATCTCCAATGAGGTAGCATATTACTCCAAAATTAAAACAGATGAAATGCAAGCCAATGCATTTAATCATAAGACCATACACGCTAGGGACTTCATGTTATTTGTATATGCATGCATTTTACTTGATGGATAAGCCACATCATTGTGGCCCTATGTGATTCTATCATAGGAGAATCAAGCAATGGTTTTTTGGCGTCCAACGATATCTGGGCTATTGATGGAGAATAGGCATTTACAGTGAATTACTTCATTAACATCCAATACATTTTAGTTGTCATCGTATTACAATGTCCAAGCAAATGTAATCAGTGGGTTTGAACTCTGTAGTGGATTACCATGAAGCAAATGCATCCCTACAGAATTTAATGAAAAAGTGTGTGAGCTATCCTTGTCTTTACCTCGCCTGTTGCGTTCACATATCCGGGTCTTTTCAGATCAGTGCACATAGAGAAGAGGAAGCCACTTTACACCAGAGATTTCTAACCATATCTATCCCCCTTGTCTCCTCCTGACCCTACCCCCATCCCTCCTCCTCAGCCATGATGAAGAGAAGGGGCGAGGCGGCCTCCGAACCGCTGAAACGGATTAAGAAACAACACCGTGAGGAAGCCAGCTCAGACGAGGAGTCGCCGCTACTAACAACCAGTCAGTGTAATCACCATCACATTGCTTTATATATAGTTCTCACTGCAATGATATTCAGGATTTGGCAGAATGTCACAGGACATGACCTGTGTTTGTGTGTGTGCCTCCTCCTCCCAGACTCTAGTCAGAGTGACTCCCACAGTGACTCGGAGGACCGTAGACCAGGGTTCTCTATGCCCGTTGTATCCCAGAATGCATCAGCCACAGACGATGCCAAACAGAGCGATGCCAACAAGTTCACCATGTACAACAGCGTGTCGCAGAAACTCATGGTAAGATGACACTCACGTGTCCCATTGACTTACAAAGATAAAATTACGAGGGACCATGGACCCCAGAATGTTCCATCCCTCTTCTCATCTCTTGATCCCGCTCTCACATTTTTTTTTTGTGTTCCCTTCATCCACTTCCAGGCCAAAATGGGTTTCCGGGAAGGTGAGGGTCTAGGTAAGTTTGGCCAGGGGCGCAAGGAGATCATCGAGGCGTCCACTCAGAGAGGGAGGAGGGGTCTGGGACTCACGCTGCAGGGCTTCCAGGGAGAGCTCAACGTTGACTGGCAAGACCAAATTGAGGTATTACACAACAACAACATCATCACAGACATAAGCAAGCAGATAGCTTTGTCACACTGTCATCTCATCAGATTAAAATAGGCTGTTATTTCCCAATTCTATGTACAGTCTACAGGAGAAAAGAATGCACTCACCAATGTAAACAACACCTCTTTCTGCCCCCTCCCTCATTCTCTTCCCCTATCTCCCCCCTCTCTCTATCTCCCCCTTTCTTCCATCCCACTCTCTCCTCTCTCCCTCCTCTATTCCCCCATCTCTCTGATCTCCCGCTCTCCCTCTAGCCCAGTGCTGTAGAAGAGCTGAAGTGGTTCCCAGAATGCTCCACAGAGATCCCAGATGCAGATGAGCTGAGGGGGTGGATGGCTGTGGGACCGGTACACACATCCGCGCGCACTCACTTTTAACACACATTCTTCTCGATCTGTCATTCTCACTTGTGCACTATATTTTTTGGTCTATCTCAGAGGAAACTGAGGATTGAGGATGAGACAGAGTTTTGCACAGAGGATCTTCTACACAGCCTTCTGAGGTGCAAGGTGAGCCACCTAAAGAACAACCCTCTATTCAACTGCAAACAACTCATCATCATCAGGATATTGATTCTATAATGGCATAAGTATGTTATGGCAGTAAAAAGTGTGTGGTCTGCAGACGGTGTTTGACGATCTGGAGGGGGAGGAGATGAGGCGAGCTCGAACACGCTCCAACCCCTACGAGACTATTAGAGGAGCCTTCTTCCTCAACAGGTAGTCAAACTTATTGAATAACCCACTAATGTTCTAGCATCACACAAACACATGCTAGCTCACACTGTGCTAATGAAGCCCCTGGGGGCCTCATTTATTAACTGCGTACAAAATATACCCCAAAATATGCATGCGCCAGTTTTTCCACATGGTAATTTGTTGTATGGCTACTTCAGGAATATGAACACATCATGAACAGAAAAGGTGAGGAACATATTCTGCAATGGTTATAAAAATAAATAGGAAATATATTCTTATGTCTAATTGTTTAGATTCCAAAAGTAAAGCACTTGATTTTCACTCGTCTCATTAATGGCAAACCCTTGAATGAGTAGGTGTGTCCAAACTTTTGACTGGTACTGTATGTATGCTACTATGTAGCCTACTGTAATTTTGATTTGTTGTTAGTAGCCTAGACAATGTTTCAGAATTCGTGGGCAGTCCAGCATATTTAGGTTGGGGGGAAAGTCAATGCAAAACATTGTTGAATTAACAGGTCCACAACTATTTGCAGTTGTTTTCTCTTTCTGTCACAGTCCTATGCCAGATACAGCGTAAACATTCTGCCAATAAAGTAAATAGACTGGTAGCTTATGTCAAATATTTGACAGTATGGGTAGGCGACAGTATTGCTGTGTGATAGGAGCGCGACATCATTGCCTATTTAATTTGAGCCAATAACAAGGCAGGATATAGAAACCCAATAATCTTTTGATAAACTAAATATTGAGCAACAATTCGTCCTTTGCATTGAAGTGTGGGCTGTAGCATACTTTTAAATTGTTTCCAATATACTACATTTCCAAAAGTTAGTACATTCATCTATTTCAGCCACACCCGTTACTGACAGGTGTATAAAATCGAGCACACATTTAACATTTACATTACATTTAAGTCATTTAGCAGACGCTCTTATCCAGAGCGACTTACAAATTGGTGCATTCACCTTATGATATCCAGTGGAACAACCACTTTACACACAGCCATGCAATCTCCAAAGATGAACATTGGCAGTAGAATGGCCTTACTGAAGAGCTCAGTGATTTTCAACTAGCACCGTCATAGGATGATGCCTTTCCAACAAGTCAGTTCATCAAATTTCTGCCCTGCTAGAGCTGCCCTGGTCAACTGTAAGTGCTGTTATTGTGAAGTGGAAACATCTAGGAGCAACAATGGCTCAGCCGCGAAGTGGTAGGCCACACAAGCTCACAGAACGGGACCAACGAGTGCTGAAGCGCATAGCGCGTAAAACTCGTCTGTTCTTGGTTGCAACACTCACTACCGAGTTCCAAACTGCCTCTGAAAGCAACGTTAACACAAGAACTGTTCTTCTGGAGTTTCATGAAATGGGTTTTTATGGCTGAGAAGCCACACCCAAGCCTAAAATCACAATACGCAATGCCATGCGTTGGTTGGAGTGGTGTAAAGCTCACCTGCCCAAATACATAGTTGCCAACTGTAAAGTTAGGTGGAGGAGGAATAATGGTCTGGGGCTGTTTTTAATGGTTTCGGGCTAGACTCCTTAGTTCCAGTGAAGGGAAATCTTAATGCTACAGCATACAATGACATTCTAGACGATTCTGTGCTTCCAACTTTGTGGTAACAGTTTGGAGGAAGGCTCTTTCCTGTTTCAACACTACAATGCCCCTCTGCACAAAGCGAGGTCCATACAGAAATGGTTTGTTGAGATCAGTGTGGATGAACTTCATTGTCCTGCACAGAGCCCTGACCTCAACCCCATCGAACACATTTGGGATAAATTGGAACGCGGACTGTGAGCCAGGCATAATCGCTCAACATCAGTGCCCGACCTCACTAATGCTCTTGTGGCTGAATGGAAGCAAATCCCTGTAACAATGTTCCAACATCTAGTGGAAAGCCTTCCCAGAAGACTGGAGGCTGTTTTAGCAGAAAAGGGGGGACCAACTCCATATTAATACCCATGATTTTAGAATGAGATGTTCAACGAGCAGGTGTTCAAATACTTTTGTTCATGTAGTGTACAGTCAATCTTGCAGAATGAGCAGACTGGCCCTCGCTATAGGTAGCATGCATGTTTAGTTTGAAAAAGTCACTGCAAAAATATTCTGGCCACACCTCGCCTAATTCCAATAGTGACAAATTATACAGCAAATAAAGGGTGTTATTGTCACCATAAAATGTGAATGCAGGGTGTTTTCCAGGCAGAGCTTTATTGCTGCGTATGTACAGTCGTGGCCAAAAGTTTAGAGAATTACACAAATATTGATTTTCACAAAGTCTGCTGCCTCAGTTTGTATGATGGCAATTTGCATATACTCCAGAATGTTATGAAGAGTGATCAGATGAATTGCAATTAATTGCAAAGTCCCTCTTTGCCTTGCAAATTAACTGAATCCCCCAAAAACATTTCCACTGCATTTCAGCCCTGCCACAAAAGGACCAGCTGACATCATGTCAGTGATTCTCTCGTTAACACAGGTGTGAGTGTTGACGAGGACAAGGCTGGAGATCACTCTGTCATGCTGATTGAGTTTGAATAACAGACTGGAAGCTTCAAAAGGAGGGTGGTGCTTGGAATCATTGTTCGGGGCACCACCAGTACAGAGCTTGCTCAGGAATGGCAGTAGGCAGCTGTGAGTGCATTTGCACGCACAGTGAGGCAAAGACTTTTGGAGGATGGCCTGGTGTCAAGAAGGGCAGCATAGAAGTCACTTCTCTCCAGGAAAAACATCAGGGACAGACTGATATTCTGCAAAAGGTATAGGAATTGGACTGCTGAGGACTGGGGTAAAGTCATTTTCTCTGATGAATCCTTGTTCAGATTGTTTGGGGCATCCGGAAAAAAGCTTGTCTGGAGAAGACAAGTTTAGCGCTACCGTCAGTCCTGTGTCATGCCAACAGTAAAGCATCCTGAGACCATTCATGTGTGGGGTTGCTTCTCAGCCAAGGGAGTGGGCTCACTCACAATTTTGCCTAAGAACACAGCCATGAATAAAGAATGGTACCAACATATCCTCCGAGAGCAACTTCTCCCAACCATCCAGGAACAGTATGGTGACGAACAATGCCTTTTCCAGCATGCTGGGGCACCTTGCCATAAGGCAAAAGTGATAACTAAGTTGTTCGGGAACAAAACATCGATATTTTGGGTCCATGGCCAGGAAACTCCCCAGACCTTAATCCCATTGAGAACTTGTGGTCAATCCTCAAGAGGCGGGTGGACAAACATAAATCCACAAAGTCTGACAAGCTCCAAGCATTGATTATGCAAGAATGGGCTGCCATCAGTCAGGATGTGGCCCAGAAGTTAATTGACAGCATGCCAGGGCAGATTGCAAAGGTCTTGAAAAAGAAGGGACAACACTGCAAATATTGACTCTTTGCATCAACTTCATGTAATTGTCAATAAAAGCCTTTGACACTTATGAAATGCTTGTAATTATACTTTAGTATTCCATAGTAACATCTGACAAAAATATCTAAAGACACTGAGGCAGCAGACTTTGTGAAAATTTATATTTGTGTCATTCTCAAAACCTTTGGCCACGACTGTATAGTGCGTGCCAAGTTTATAAATCTCAATATTTTTGGACGTACGTATTCTTTTCAGAAATGGCACATGCCGATATTAAGTGTCAAATTCACGCCAAGGTTCTAAATGAGGCCCCCTGGCTTTTTACTTACAGTAGCTGATAATAATGACTCACTTATCTGTTTGTTTTCTTTCTAGAGCGGCTATGAAGATGGCCAACATGGATCACGTCTTTGACGGCATGTTCACCAACCCAAAGGATTCACAAGGGGTGAGTGACCCTTTCCATTCACACTTGATCTAGTCAATGAAAGTGACATGTAGCAAATGCATATTTGGTAAATATTTGTGACGGGTTTCCAGGTGTTACGTGATAAAGGTGTGTTTCTGTCCGTGTCTCCCCGTGCAGAAGCCCCAGACGCGAGAGCGCGAGGGGGAGCTGCTGTATTTCGGGGATGTGTGTGCGGGGCCGGGGGGATTCTCAGAGTACATCCTGTGGAGGCGGCGCTGGCATGCCAAGGGATTCGGCATGACCCTCAAAGGACCCTGCGACTTCAAACTGGAAGACTTCTACGCTGCACCCAGCGAACTGTTTGAACCCTACTATGGTATGTACCATGGTGGATACCATGTGCTGATCGTCAAATATGGTTGAACAAATTGGAATAAGATCTTATGGTCATCGTCTTCGCTTTTCACCCTCCCTGTGGCTCAGGGGAAGGTGGGGTGGACGGGGATGGTGACATCACTCGTCCGGAGAACATCAGTGCCTTCCGGAATTTCATCATGGAGAGTACAGAGAGGAGAGGACTGCACTTCCTCATGGCTGACGGGGTGAGTTGGAGTCTTCATCGCACTGTGTCATCATTGGCCAAAGGCTTAGTGAGACATGTTCTGATTGGTAGGGTGTGTTGTTGAGCACATCTTTGTTTTCTGATTGGTAGGGGTTCTCAGTGGAGGGGCAGGAGAACATCCAGGAGATTCTGAGCAAACAACTACTGCTCTGTCAGTTCCTCACCGCAATGTCTGTGCTCCGGACAGGTACGTCTGTCTGTCTGTCTGTCTGTCTGTCTGTCTGTCTGTCTGTCTGTCTGTCTGTCTGTCTGTCTGTCTGTCTGTCTGTCTGTCTGTCTGTCTGTTATTATCCAGAAGTGTAAGGACAGTGAGTGACTTGTGTTCTCTGTCTCCCCCAGGTGGTCACTTCGTGTGTAAGACCTTTGACCTGTTCACTCCGTTCAGTGTGGGGCTGGTGTACCTGCTCTACCTCTGCTTCGACCGGGTGTCCCTCTTCAAACCCATCACCAGCAGGCCCGCCAACTCCGAGAGGTGTGTGTGTGTGTAAATGTTGTTGAGGCCAATACTATATACTTTGACCAATACCTATTAGCCTCTCTAGGGTCGGCGGGACGAAATCGTCCCACCTACGTAACAGCCAGTGGAATCCTGTGGCGCGTTATTCAAATACCTTAGAAATGCTATTACTTCAATTTCTCAAACATATGACTATTTTACACCATTTTAAAGACAAGACTCTCGTTAATCTAACCACACTGTCCGATTTCAAAAAGGCTTTACAACGAAAGCAAAACATTAGATTATGTCAGCAGAGTACCCAGCCAGAAATAATCAGACACCCATTTTTCAAGCTAGCATATAATGTCACAAAAACCCAAACCACAGCTAAATGCAGCACTACCCTTTGATGATCTTCATCAGATGACACACCTAGGACATTATGTTATACAATGCATGCATGTTTTGTTCAATCAAGTTCATATTTATATCAAAAAACAGCTTTTTACATTAGCATGTGACGTTCAGAACTAATTTACAAAAAATGTACTAAATTACTCACGATAAACGTTCACAAAAAGCATAACAATTATTTTAAGAATTATAGATACAGAACTCCTCTATGCACTCGATATGTCCGATTTTAAAATAGCTTTTCGGTGAAAGCACATTTTGCAATATTCTGAGTAGATAGCCCGGCATCACAGGGCTAGCTATTTAGACACCCAGCAAGTTTAGCACTCACCAAAGTCAGATTTACTATAAGAAAAATGTTATTACCTTTGGTGTTCTTCGTCAGAATGCACTCCCAGGACTTCTACTTCAATAACAAATGTTGGTTTGGTCCCAAATAATCCATAGTTATATCCAAATATCCTCAGTTTTGTTCGTGCGTTCAAGACACTATCCGAATGGTAAAGAAGGGTGACGAGCACGACGCATTTCGTGACAAAAAATGTCTAAATATTCCATTACCGTACTTCGAAGCATGTCAACCGCTGTTTAAAATCAATTTTTATGCCATTTATCTCGTAAAAAAAGCGATAATATTCCGACCGGGAAATCGTTTTTTAATACAAAGAGAGTGAAAGTAAAAGCATGGGATCCCCTCATGCACGAGCCTCAGTCTGATGGCCCTCTGATAGAGCACTTGCCAAAAGCGCTAATGTGTTTCAGCCAGCGCCTGGAATTACATCATTCAGCTTTTTCCCGCCTTCTGAGAGCCTATGGGAGCCGTAGGAAGTGTCACGTAACAGCAGAGATCCCCTGTTTTGGATAGAGATGATCAAGGAGGGCAAGAAATGGTCAGACAGGCCACTTCCTGTAAGGAATCTTCTCAGGTTTTTGCCTGCCATATGAGTTCTGTTATACTCACAGACACCATTCAAACAGTTTTAGAAACTTTAGGGTGTTTTCTATCCAAAGCCAATAATTATATGCATATTCTAGTTACTGGGCAGGAGTAGTAACCAGATTAAATCGGGTACGTTTTTTATCCGGCCGTGCAAATACTGCCCCTATCCCCAACAGGTTAGCTATGTTCTGACATTATATCCTTGGTTTTCAGATACATTGTGTGTCGCGGTCTGAAGCCTGGTTCAGATCCGGTCAGGGAGTACATGTTCACAGTCAACCTGAAGCTCAACCACCTGAGGAACTCGGAGTCTGACGTCAATGAGGTGATGCCCATCGAACTCATCAAAGGAGACACTGAGTTCTACAACCACATGATCAACTCTAACGAGAGGTAGAAAGGCACACACACACACATATACACACACAAATAAACAAAGGCTTTATAATCATCCATGTCTCCCTGCAGCCACTGTGTAGTCCAGATCAAAGCCCTGGCTAAGATCCATGCCTACGTCTTAGACACGTGAGTTACCTACCCCCTCCCTTCTATTGTTCCAATCAGTGTAAACGTGTTGGAATGTAGTGTACCTGCATGTGCAAGTACAATCTGACTGGGTTGTGTATTGTCAGGACCCTGTCAGAGGCCAGGCAGGCTGATATTCGGAAGGAGTGTCTGAAGCTTTGGGGGGTGAGTAGTACTGAGGAGTTAGTGAGGGCTGGTGTATAGAGACTGGTATCTGAGCAGTTCAGCAGTTCAATCACCTAGCTTCATAGCACTCACTAGTTATTTGTTTATTTATGTCTCTCTCTATCTCTCTATCTCTGTGTGTCTATCTCTCTTTCTGTCTCTTTAGATCCCTGATAAGGCCAGAGTCACTCATGTCTCCTCAGACCCCAATTCCAAATTCTATGAGCTGATGAAGGTGAGATTGTGGCCTACCATCCCTTACCTAGTATCAAGGAAAGGGTTTGTTTGATACGGTAGTCTGCAGTACATAGTCACACTGAACTGTGTGCATTTAATTGTCTGTATGGTGATAGTGTTTTTATCACCATGTGTTTGATCATGTATTAGTAGAATTTATAGTAGAATTTAACGTTCTCTCTTTCTCTGTCTCTCTCTCTTTCTCTTATCTATGTCTCTCTCTTTGCCTATGTCTCTCAGGGTTCTGACATCGAGTTGTTGAACTCCAAGCCCACCCCTCTGAGCTCCAACACTCTGGATAAGGTGCACCATGTCCTGGATTACCGGTGCATTGTGGGAGGAGGGGAACAGCTCTTCCTGTTAGGTCTTGGGGTGAGAGAGAGCAGACACCACTATGGACCTGGGCCATGATCATCTCAGCAGAAGTTCTCTTGTTATTAACAAATAGACATGGGTATCCCACTCTTCTCATGCCTCTCTCTCTCTACAGAAGTCTCAGATCTACACCTGGGATGGCAAGCATCCTCTGCGCTGGAGGAAGCTGGAGAACTTCAAGCTGGAGCTGCCCAGAGAGACCCTGCTCAGTGTAGAGATTGTCCAGGAGCTGAAGGGAGAGGTGAGAGAGGAGACGAAGAGATGTGGGGGGTTGAATAGGGGAAGGCGAAGGAAGAGAGTAAGTAATAACTATGGTTGTTTACCTTTTTTTAAATGTTTGTTGAACACAGGGTAAAGCCCAGCGCAGGATTAACGCGGTACATGTGCTAGATGCCCTGGTTCTCAACGGCACTGACGTACGGGTCCAGCACTTCAACCAACGGTGAGGCAACAACCCTAACCTTCACCCAGGGGTGAAAGTAGATGTAATGGAGTGGCTACGGATCTGACTTTTCTGGACCCTTCTTTCCGACAGCTAAAGTCCCGATGCTTCTGTACATGTGTGGGATTCTCTACTTACTGACTCTGCTCTACTCGTAGAGAACGGGCAACTCTGCTATGGTGCCCATTTACTAAAGTTAGATCAGCACATACAATGTTACTGTAAAATTAAAAACACCACCTAATTTCTTATGAGATTATAGTATGATTGTGCGAATGGTGAAATGTTTCTCTCATGTGGCCAAAACTCAATAGCGCGCCACTAGGCAAAATGTGTGCTTACAGTGCATTTGTAAAGTATTCAGACGCCTTTACTTTATCCACATTTTGTTACGTTACAGCCTTATTCCAAAAAAAAAATATCCTAATTAATCTACACACAATGCCCCATAATGACAAAGTGAAACAGGTTTTTAGAAATTTTTGCAAATTTATTAAAAAAAATACTAAAACAGAAATACCTTATTTACATAAGTATTCAGACCCTTTGTTATGAAACTCAAAATTGAGCTCAGGTGCATCCTGTTTCCATTGATCATCCTTGAGATGTTTCTACAACTTCATTGGAGTCCAGCTGGGGTAAATTTAATTGATTGGACATGATTTGGAAAGGCACACATCGTAACAAAATGTGGGAAAAGTCAAGACGTCTGAATACTTTCAGAACGCGCTGTATATTTAAAATAAACACAGGTAGGCTATGCTACAGTTTACCATCTGCTCTATCATTTTACATTATTCAAAACAACACTGGGCTGCTTCTAATCAACACTGTATAACACAAGAAGATCTAAATGCATATCCCCATGAAACTGATTGAGATCAAATGGTTGGTATGCAGATGCTGCATGGACGTTTCACCAGTAAAACAGTGAACAATTATCTTTCACCATTGACAGTGAGAAATGTAAAGGGAGGGTGACCATACAAATGTGTGCTTAATGTAGAGGTAAAGTGTGTAAAACGTGATTTGGATCTTCGGCTCTGTGGAAAAGGGATCCATGGAGCTGCAGCCTCTGCCTAGATTAACATTTTGGATAGAAGATTCTGGGCCTAATAGTACCAGACCGTACCGGCTTACTTTCACCCCTGCCTTCACCTTATCTGGTGATAACATGTATTGTTGCTGAACTGTGGTCACTGTCTCCAGAATCCAGATGGCGGAGAAGTTTGTGAGGGCTGTGTCCAAGCCAAGCCGACCAGATATGAACCCAATCAGGTAACAACCCTACACTCTGTTTTTCTGCTTGAATAAATATAAAGGGGAGATCTGGAGGAATATTTTGGGAAGACCTAATGTTTTTTTTCTCCAAGTCCTAATGTTTCTCTGCTTTTCTCCTCAGAGTGAAAGAGGTGTACAGGCTGGAGGAGATGGACAAGATCTTTGTCAGGTATGAGAAGATTATTGCTATTGCCATAGTCAACATTTGAGAGGGAGAACTTCGCATTAGTCTAAGAATGTATAAATAAATGAATGAATATTCCTCAACCTCCTAGACTGGAAATGAAGGTGACTAAGAGTTCAGGAGGAGTCCCTCGTCTGTCCTACACTGGCCGGGACGACCGCCACTTCCTCCCGAATGGCCTATACATCATCAAAACTATCAACGGTATGTACTGTAGCTAAGGTGACATACAGTGCAGTTGGAAAGTATTAAGACCCCTTGACTTTTTCCACATTTTGTTACGTTACAGCCTTATTCTACAATGGATTAACAATTTTTTTCTCATCAATCTACACACAATACCACATAATGACAAAGCAAAAACAAGTTTAGAAATGTTAGCAAATTTATAAAATAAAAAACTGATATCACATTTACATAAGTTTTCAGACCCTTTACTCAGTACTTTGTTGAAGAACCTTTGGCAGCGATTACATCCTCAAGTCTTCTTTGCTATGACGCTACAAGCTTGGCACACCGGTATTTGGGGAGTTTCTCCCATTCTTCTCTGCAGATCCTCTCAATCTCGTCAGGTTTGATGGGGAGCGTCGCTGCACAGCTATTTTCAGGTCTCTCCAGAGATGTTAGTCCGGGTTCAAGACAGGCTCTGGCTGGGCCACTCAAGGACAAACATCCCCACAGCATGATGCTGCCACCAACATGCTTCACCGTATAGATGGTTCCAGGTTTCCTCCAGACGTGACGCTTGCCATTCAGGCCAAAGATTTCAGTCTTGGGTTTCATCAGACCAGAGAATCTTGTTTCTCATGGTCTGAGAGTCCTTTAAGTGCCTTTTGGCAAACTCCAAGCAGACTGTCATGTGCCTTTTACTGAGGAGTGGCTTCCGTCTGGCCACTCAACCATAAAGGCCTGATTGGTGGAGTGCTGCAGAGATAGTTGTCCTTCTGGAAGGTTCTCCCATCTCCACAGAGGAACTCTGTCAGAGTGACCATCGGGTTCTTGGTCACTTCTCTGACCAAGGCCCTCCGATTGCTCAGTTTGGCCGGGCGGCCAGCTCTAAGACGAGTCTTGGTGGTTCCAAACTTCTTCCATTTAAGAATGTTGAAGGACACTGTGTTCTTGGGGACCTTCAATGCTGCAGACATTTTTTGGTGTCCTTCCCCAGATCTGTGCCTCAACACAATCCTATCTCGGAGCTCTACAGACAATTCCTTCGACCTCATGGCTTGGTTTTTGCTCTGACATGCACTGTCAACTGTGGGACCTTTTATATAGACAGGTGTGTGCCTTTCCAAATCATGTCCAATCAATTGAACTTACCACAGGTGGACTCCTAACAAGTTGTAGAAACATCTCAAGGATGATCAATGGAAACCCAATACACCTGAGCTCAATTTCGAGTCTCATGGCAAAGGGTCTGAATTACGTACAGTACCAGTCAAAAGTTTGGACACCTAATAATTTGTTGTTTTCTTTTTTACTATATTTTACATTGTAGAATAATAGTGAAGACAAACTATGAAGTAACACATGGAATCATGTAGTAACCCAAAAAGTGTTAAACAAATCAAAATATATTTTCGATCCTTCAAAGTTGCCACCCTTTGCTTTGATGACAACTTTGCACACTCTTGGCATTCTCTCAACCAGCTTTACTAGTCTTGAAGGAGCTTCCACATATGTTGAGCACTTGTTGGCTGCTTTTCCTTCACTCTGCAGTCCAACTCATCCCAAACCATCTCAGTTGGGTTGAGGTCGGTGATTGTGGAGGCCAGGTCATCTGATGCAGCACTCCATCACTCTCTTTGGTCAAATAGCTCTTACACAGCCTGGAGGTCATTGTCCAGTTGAAAAATATATGATAGTCCCACTAAGCGCAAACCAGATGGGATGACGTATAGCTGCAGAATGCTGTGGTAGCCATGCTGGTTAAGTGTGCCTTGAATTCTAAATTAATCACTGACATTGTCACCAGCAAAACACCATCACACCTCCTCCTCCAAGCTTAAAGGTGGGAACCACACATGCCGAGATCATCCGTTCGCCTACTCTGCGTCTCACAAAGACACAGCAGTTGGAACCAAAAATCTCACATTTGGACTCATCAGACCAAAGGACAGATTTCCACCGGTTTAGTGTCCATTGCTCATGTTTCTTGGCCCAAGCAAGTCTGTTCTTATTATTGGTGTACATTAGTAGTGGTCTCTTTGCAGCAAATCGTCCATGAAGGCCTGATTCACGCAGTCTCCTCTGAACAGTTGATGTTGAGATGTGTCTGTTACTTGAACTCTGTGAAGCATTTATCAATTTCTGAGTCTAGTAACTCTATCCTCTGCAGCAGAGGTAACTCGGGGTCTTCCTTTCCTGTGGCGGTCCTCATGAAAGCCAGTTTCATAATAGCGCTTGATGACTTTTGCGACTGCACTTGAAGAAACTTTCAAATTTCTTGAAATGTTCCTAATTGACTGACCTTCATGTCTTAAAGTAATGATAGACTGTTTGTCTTTGCTTATTTGAGCTGTTAATATGGACTTGGTCTTTTACCAAATAGCCCTATCTTCTGTATACCAACCCTACCTTGTTACAACACAACTGATTGGCTCAAACGCATTAAGAAGGAAAGAAATTCCACAAATGTACTTTTATCAAGGCACACCTGTTAATTAAGAGAATACCAAGAGTGTGCAAAGCTGTCATCAAGGCAAAGGGTGGCTACTTTGAAGAATCTCAAATATTACATATATAGTTTTGATGTCCTCACTATTATTCTACAATGTAGGTGTGTCCAAACGTTTGACTGATACTGTATGTATAAAAAATTATATACAGAAATGCCTTATTTACATTTGCAAAAATGTAATAAAAAAAACGTTTTCACTTTGTCATTATGGGATATTGTGTGTAGATTGAATAAAACATGTTATTTAAAACATTTTAGAATAAGGTTGTAACGTAACAAAATGTGAAAAAGGGAAGTGGTCTGAATACTTTACGAATGCACTGTATATTATAAAAGAGCATCAATGCTAGGAGAGTGTGGATTTATGCACACTGAACAAAAATAAATACGCAACATGTAAAGTGTTGGTCCCATGTTTCAGGATCTGAAATAAAAGATGCCAGACAGTTTCCATGTACACAAAAAGGTTATCTCTCTAAAATGTTGTGCCCAAATGTGTTTGTTATCCCTGTTAGTGAGAATTTCTCCTTTGCCAAGATAATCCATTCACCTGACTGGTGTGGCATATCAGTAATCTGATTAAACAGCATGGTAATTACACAGGTGCTCCTTATGCTGGTGACAATAAAAGGCCACTCTCTAAAATGTGCAGTTTTGTCACACAACACAATGTCACAGATGTCTCAAGTTTTGAGGGAGTGTGCAATTGGCATTCTGACTGCAGGAATGTCCACCAGAGCTATTGCCAGAGAATTACATTTTAATTTTTCTACCATAAGCCGCCTCCAACATTGTTTTAGAGAATTTGACAGCCTCACAACCGCAGACCACGTGTATGGCGTCGTGTGGGACCTAATGAATTTATTTCAATTGATTGATTTCCTTAAATGAACTGCAACTCAGTAAAGTCTTTGAAATGTTTGCATGTTGTGTTTATATTTTTGGTGTGTGTGTGAGAGAAAGGTAGAGCATTACTGCTCTATGATGCAGGAGTCTGGATGTTTTCTCACAGACATTTCTCTTCCTCTGACGTGCAGATCCCTGGACGATGGCGTACAGTAAGAACACCAAGAGGAAGTTTTTCTTCAACAAGATGACTAAACAGTCCACTTACGACCTGCCAGCCAACTCTGTGGCCCCGTTCCAGTGCGTACCACTATGCACCGGTCTCAAATCTGTGTGGTAGACTAGGATATGTGCGACAAGGAATTGTCTGCATGTTTTTGCGTCTGAACCTAGTCTACTCTAGACAGGGGGTCTCAAACCTCTCCTCTGGGACCCCCAGACATTTCACAATTGTGTTGTAGCCCTGAACTACCTCAACTCAAGTGCTTGATGATTAGTTGAGAAGTTGGATCAGGTGTGCTAGCTCTTGAATAGATCAAATACATGGAACGGCTGGACGTCCCCAAGGAGCAGTATGAAATTGATTGAAAGGTTATTGAACTGAATATGTTGTTTCTAATTTGTGTGTGTGTGTGTCTCCTCAGCGTCTGCCATACAGAGCGACTGTTCTGGGCATGGGAGGACGGGGTCAGAGTTCACGACTCTCAGACGCGGGTTGACCCTGAGAAGCTGTCTAAGGACAATGTGCTTTCCTTCATCCACCAGCACTACCAGCCCTGAGCCACCAGGGGGAGCCCCCCAGACACATAGAATATTGCCATAGACAGATAACAGTACCCTGCACATGGTTTGGCAAACTGGCATTCACAAAATGTTCATGGGCGCTATTTTGGCTTGAAAAAAAATTGGTGGTGAGAATTGGATTGTAATAAAATGTTTGGTGCCAACATGAAGAACAGTTTGCCGAACTCTGTGACAGCTCTCTCTGTAATTACGTTACATAGACCACTCTCTCTCCTCTCTACTGCCCCAAGCTCTATGTATCAGATCAGATCCACTGTACAGAATGCAGCTTAGAAGTGATTTTAATACTTTATGAAGAAAACCAACATTGACAAGCTGTCACATTACGTGTTGCATTGCATGCTCCTGTTTTTTCTATTGATTCCATGCCCCCCGTCCCTTTGCTTGTATTTATGCCATGCCTCCATGATTTGCAGTGTGTTTGTGTACAAGATGTGGTGGTGTACTCTAATTTAGAACCTCTCTCCGAAGCTCAAACACTACATATGTTTTTATCTGGAACTGAAAACCTCCCATTGTGCCTTTTTAAAGGGATACTTTGGGATTTTGGCAATGAGGTCCTTTTCTACTTCCAGAGTCAGATGAACTCATGGATACCATTTTTGTCTCTGTGTCCAGTATGAAGGAAGTTAGAGGTAGTTTCCCTTTAAGGCTCTGCACTATATGTTCTGGTATGTCTGACTTTCAAAAGTGAGTCCAACCATCTCACCCACCCAGCTTGTTTTTACCATCCAAGAACTTTACTGGAGTGCCTAGCCAGTCAAGCTCTTCTCCTTTCAGCAACAACTAAACCTTTGTACACATGGGGAGTGGTGAGATGTAGCATAACTAGTGCCCAGAGCAGGGTTGTGGTCCAATCCATTTCAATTCAGAAAGTAAACCAAATTCTAATTCCACATTAAAAATAATTGGAATTGCAGTGTACTTCCTGAATTGACTGGAATTGAAATGGAATTTACCCCAGCCCTGGTCAGGGAAAAACTCCTGGCCTTCATTGAAAAACTGGGTTATAGTAGAGCCTTTCCTTCCATGCATTCTAGCCTGTCTGTCTAGGGGATTAATGGGGGTTTCAGGTTTTGGGACTTACTTTCTACTCGTCGTCACCCTGTGTTTATTTTGTTGCATCCTGTTGCCTTGCTCCGCTATCCTAGTTTTGTTTAGTTTGTGAAATATTAAGGATGAGGTAGCTTTTTTCTTTATGTTTCAAACCCCGTTGATGATAATGTAGTAATAAAAAGAAAAGTTTGTTCTTCCCAGAAACCTTTCCCCCAGGCCCAGTTGTCCTTTACACACACAATCACTCCTGCCCTCTACCTTTACCATAGCTCATGTGGTGAATGTTCTGCCACAAAATGTCTGGATGCTACATATTGGCAGTGACTGAGTTATCCTACTATGCATCATGATACATAAATATGATCCATTATATCACAGGCTTGTAGAAAAGAGCTTTGTCTCTATGTCATAGTTAGTCATAGTTGATTCTGAGTAGCAATAGAATGGTCAACCAGAGAAAACAGATTTAGAGATGCATTTATTTTGTTTTTTGGATGTTCAGACATAATTACAAAAGAACAATGTTCATACATGCCAAGCATGAAATTATCTTCATTAATTTACAGTAAATATTTATAAACTTGTTGCCTCGGGTGAGGGATCAAAATGATGTGAAGCTGTCTGCAGGTAGGAAGGCCTTAATGCGTGCATGAGTAATCACATTCTCATTCCATTTAGATGCACAGGCACTGCTAAAAATGCAATGCCTGAACAACAAAAAAAGGCCATGGGGAGATTCATTTTGGCACCTAAGGCTTGGAATTAAGATGTGGACAAACACACATATACACCCCTTCCTTATTCTAATGGTATACAGTATATGTAGCCCTGTGCCCATATTGACAAAGCATCTCTTAGTAGGAGTGCTCATACTCAAGAGTTGCTTTGTAAATACAGACCCTTGCAAAATTATGTCAGATATAAAGCCCAGTCAAGTCTCCGTCTCTCAGGTTTGGGTGATTTAACTAACAGACAAAGGCATGGTGGTTATTGACCACAATGAGAACTAAAGCATCATTTTGGCAACAGTCTGAGAACACGATCCCAAGGTGCACTATGTAAACCCATTGAGAAGTGCAGTGTCTTCATACCCTCATCATAGCACAACACAGGAGCACAAAGTGCAATGAAGTCAAAGGAAGAATTGTATACTCTGTCACGCTTGATGAAGAGTTCATGATTTACATAAGCACTGTGCATGATTTTGCTTTCATGAGTGGTCCTTAAGAGACCATCAGTAACCATTGAAGTGTAGTAAAAGTATACCACAGTCTGTATGATGGGGAAAGCAAAGCTCAGCCCAGGAGTTGATGATGATGTGGATGACTTCGCAACGAACATCCCATTTGTAGTGGCTCAACAAATTAGGCAATTTGAGTACCAATGCTTGACAGAGCAGAGGTACCTGTGAGCAGAGTGTGAATCACAAGTGGGGATAAACCCTCCTGAAAGAGATATGAGCCCCCCTAAATTAAACAAGTCATAACTTTGGGGGGTCTCAAATAATGCTAATTTACCCATTATACTATCTGTTTAAAATGAAATGTATACTGCTATAGTGGTAAATATGAAATTAAAAGCTTATCCCACATGAAACGAACACCCCCACCTCTGTATTATGTTTTTTTTTTTATCCCCCCCATATGGCTGCACTTGTCATCCGGGACTGTTACATATTTCATCCCCGTTTCAAGTGTCCCGACTTCTCTTTCTACAGAAAAGGTCATTTTGTCAGCAAGACACATCAATTCAGGCTACAAGAGTGTAGACCCAATGACAATTGTCATTATACTTTTTGGTGTTTTGTAACAGATTTCACTTTCCATTCATCAAATGACAGGAGTGCACAGTTTGGATGCAGGAATTATTTTGGAGTGGATGAACATGCGCAGATAGCCTACTTTTTTAACTGATTTGTTTGACAATAAGATGACTTGTGTTCATGCCAAATTAAAAAGGTAATACAAAAAAAATGACTGGTTAATGACATGTCTTTACTATTTGTCCCATAAAAAAAATGTGAACACTCGCAAGCAGGTGTAAATATAGAAGGTTAAGTGACAAAAATAGATACCCCAGAATGTCACCATATAATTCGCACAAATGGCTGCCTTAAGGCTTTTAGCTGCCAAAGCAGTATTTGGTCCTGATGAAGATGTAACATAACACAGTCAACTGTGCTAAAATGAGCTAATTCTTATTCAGTAGTGGATAAAGGCGTAGTAGAAGAGAGCACTGACGGCCAATAGAGCAACAGAGAGCATCATATTCCTCCTGTTCTCTCCTCTCAACACCTCCAGCTCTTTATCTAAATGAGAGGGAACAAGTGTCAGTCCACAATGTACAACACACACCATTCATTCAGGATCCAGTTTCACAATAACACTTATACTACAATTCCACTATATGAATTGTGTATAACATTTTCCATGAAACAAACGTTTTCCTTACCATACTTTTGCATCCTTTCGTTCATTATCGTCATTTCATCCTCCAGCGATTGTCTGTCGAATAGAGGGAGATTAGGAATTGTGCTTTCATCACCATTATCATCGTTGTCATCATAATCATCACCTGTCTTGATCCGAGAGCTCCTCGCGCCGCCGTCTGAACTCTGCCCTCTCGATACTATCGTGACATCGCAACCGTCGCTCCTCAACACGATCAATCTGTGTAGGGGACATATAAACTATTAAATATCTTTGGCCATAACATTGGGTGACACCTGTGAATTATGGCAAACGTGGCTCCCTAATATGGTAGCAATATACTTCGCCTCTTCCTCTCTGGCTAAGGTGAGCTCACGCATGGTATCCAACGTTTGAATGAAGCTTGTTAGATAACCTAGCTAGCTAGCTAGCTAGCTAAACTTGCAAATTCCAGAGCAACGTAACATTATTCCACGTCACGTACGAAACCTTCAAGTTACAAATAGTTTTATGTTTTACCTCGCTAGCTACGCTGACTTTCTCTCTCTTGTCCTTAGATTTGGTCATTTTGTGAGAAAAAACACCAAAGTAAACGACCTGCCGCGGGTACAATAATGATTATTCTTGGGGTTTCTGCGACTCAGAGGATGTAATCTCGGAAAATGCCACCCCTAGCTGTGTGGAGGCTAGGCGATAGTGCACGAAGGTGAATGTTGTGCACATGCGATTCAAACCATTCTTTAATGTAGGCTACTATTGCACTTTAATCTAGATTCTAGAGTTGCTGTGCGTATAAAATATCAAATAATATTGTTGCCAGTGATGCCCCTTGTGATATTGCAGTCAATTGAGACGACACTCGTAAAACGCAGTCAGCCATTCGCGCGTTAGTTGCCTCAATTATGATGCGCGAATACACCACACTTTACGGTAACGAGTAGGGAAACTTAGTGTGACGCATTCTCAGCACAGATATATCATTGTATTTGTCACATACACATGGTTAGTAGATGTTCAAGCGAGTGTAGCGAATTGCTTGTAGATAGAGACGATAGCTACAAATCGTTCCAAGCACACTTATTCAATCTTCCACTATACCAAATCGTTTATTTCATTTTCTTGCTTTATCAAAAATCACTGATATCACGGGTAAAGTGAGACTGCAGAGGCTGCAGTAGCCAGCCGGGGGTGCTGTTTTAGCAAATGTTAAATTGTGAAAGCAAGACGTGTTTACGGTCATGACATACAATCACAGTACACACACAGCAAGATCTGAGTGAGCTTGATAATGTTTTTCATTGTATTTCATTAGTTTATATATTTTTTTGAAAAAAAATAAGAAACCCGCACACTGCTCTTGCTAGTATCACTTCTCTAATAAGCTTTACGTTTCGGCCTCAGGGCCTTCGTCAGAGCTTTTGTGAGTTATTTTTTATTAATTAGCACCCTTATGTAGAAAGCTCCACCCACATCCGTTCAATGCATCGAATGGGGTTGGGGTCGAGGGAAAATAAGTAAGTGTTACCGAATATAACAATGCATTTCATAAATATTCTAATGAAGTGTGTACATAAAACGTATTAAACACGTCTGTAAAACCACAATGAGGACATCGACCCATCAAGCAAGTTTTCATAAAGCATTGGGTACAATGTTTTATGAAGCTGCCAGCCACAAAAGAACAAGTGCCAGGCTCTTTTACGCCCTCTTCCGAATGGTAGCTATAAATGCAGAGGTTGCGCACAGTGTAAATATTTCTGCCACCCACAAACAGGAAAACGGTCCCAAATAAATTACATTATTACGTGCACCACCACCCATGTCATCTACATGATTAAATGTCCACGTGGGCTGTGTTATGTAGGTAAAACTTCTCGTTCTCTCAAACAGATAATTAGTGAACATAAAAGTTCAATCAGGCGAAACGACAGGGATTATCCAGTCGTAGTACATTTTAATGATTTAAAGCCTGACATTTCTACCTTTAGATTTTGTGGCATAGAGAAAGTTAAGATATCAGATAGGGGAGGTGATATTAATATACTGTTTTTGTTTTTTCACCCTCCTGACATTATTTCCTAAAGGTCTTAGTGATGAAATGCAGATGTATGTTATGTTGTAAATGTGAACATGAATTAATGCCTCCACTTCAGATTACAATTACGTTTTTCTTGCTTTGTGCCCAATGTGGTTTTACAGACGTGTACGTTTTATATACACGTTATATACACACTTTATTAGAATACTTACATTACATTTTTATATTTGGTAACACTTACTTATTTTCCCTCGACTCCAACCCCATTCGATGCATTGAACGGATGTGGGTGGATCTATGTCTATGCAGTGGTGGTTAGTGCCATTTATGATGAGGGAGGAAGATTTTTTTTCATGAGCATTGCGTTTCTATTACAACATGTTGGATGACTGTTATTCATATTCTATTCACCCAGTTCAATGTAACATTGATAGGTTTAGGCTACTACATGATACTCAAATGTTCCCTATACCCATCATGATGTTGCTACAACCTAGCCTATGAATGAAAGTTTACAACATAGGTGCACACAGGTAGAGAGAAGAATTTGAGATGACAGACAGTGACACGTGGACAGACAGTGATACATTCAATACCGCCTTGCACACTCTTGCCTGCATCAACCTTATCTAGGGTGTAATCATTAATCCAACAGTTGCAATCAAGAGTTTCTATTGGACAAATTCAGGTATTTTATCCCCTTTTTGTTTGCTTCCGTTTAAGAAACATTTTTAAATCAGTGGGAATGAATACACCCCTGATCACGCATAAACACAGTTCACTTTCATAGCAGCCACGTTGTATTCATTCTAGCCTCTATGCACTCTCCTCCTCTCACCTTTTCCCTTCGTTTGTGGACTTCAATGAACAACACATCAGCTGCATGTGACCAGGTGAAAAAACCTTTCCAAACCATGTCATAACCGCTACACACAGCCTACATCATTGTCCCCATATTAGCTAAAGTAATGTCCTGGTCAACATAGCTAATAGAACTAATGTGTTAGTAAACCCGCTACAATCATGCAGTAACGTTACAGTGTATAGTCAGTAAGTAGTTACACAGGCGGGCCCCAGTGGCAATTAATTAATAAAACCAAAAGCTTATCTTGACTTGGAAGAGTTCTAATGTTGTGTTGGATAGTCATAGCCAGCTAGCTAACATAGCATGACTCTGTTTGACCTGGGTGTTTGAGTAACTAAACTAGCCAGCTAAGTAAGTGAAACTGAAAGTGAAAAAATGACACTCTCTCTCTTGCTTCGCCTTCATGTTTGAATAAATACATTTGTTCAAACTATTAAACTATTGTCTTTCTCTCTCTTTGAGTCAACTACTCACCACATTTTATGCACTGCAGTGCTAGCTAGTGGTAGCTTATGCTTTCAGTACTAGATTCATTCTCTGATCCTTTGATTGGGTGGACAATATGTCAGTTCATGCTGCAAGAGCTCTGATAGGTTGGGGGACGTCCTCCGGAAGTTGTCATAATTACTGTGTAAGTCTGTAGAAGGGGGTGAGAATCAAGAGCCTCCTAGGTTTTGTATTGAAGTCAATATACCAAGAGGAGGATGGAGGCTAGCTGTCCTCGGGCTACACCATAGTGTTACCCTACAGAGTGCTGTTGAGGCTACTCTAGACCTTCATTGCAAAACAGTATGTTTTAATCAATTATTTGTTGATGTGAATATATTTAGCATAGTTTTATCTAAAAAGGATAACTTTTTCAATGTTTTACAATTTACATTTTTATGAAATTCACTGAGGAGGATGGTCCTCCCCTTCCGCCTGTGAAGAGCATTCACTGTAAGGGTGCTAATTTTAAAAAACTCTGACGAAGGCCTTGAGGCCGATACGTAAAGCTTATTAAAAGCAGTGATACTAGCAAGAGCAGTGTGTTGGTTTCTTCTTTTTTCTCATCTTGTTCAACTGTTACCATGCACCTGCAAAAAAAGATAGCTCAGATGTGCAAGTGCCTTTTTGAATTAGATTATATATACACTACCGTTCAAAAGTTGGGGGTCACTTAGAAATGTCCTTGTTTTTGAAAGAAAAGCTATTTTTTTGTTGATTAAAATAACATCAATTTCATCAGATGTGTAGACATTGTTAATGTTGTAAATTACTATTGTAGCTGGAAATAGATTATTTTTAATGGAATATCTACACAGGCGTACAGAGGCCCAGTCTATTCTTGTTCTGAGAAATTAAGGCTATTCCATGCGAGAAATTGCCAAGAAACTGAAGATCCCGTACAACGCTGTGTACTACTCCCTTCACAGAACTGCGCAAACTGGCTCTAACCAGAATAGAAAGAGTAGTGGGAGGCCCCGGTGCACAACTGAGCAAGTGGCCAATTACATTAGAATGTCTAGTTTGAGAAACAGACACCTCACAAGTCCTCAACTGGCAGCTTCATTAAATAGTACCCGCAAAACACCAGTCTCAATGTCAACAGTGAAGAGGCGACACTGGGATGCTGGCCTTCTAGGTAGAGTTGCAAAGAAAAAGCCATATCTCAGACTGGCTAATAAAAAGAAAAGATTAAGATGGGCAAAAGAACACAGACACTGGACAGAGGATGATTGGAAAAAAGTGTTATGGACAGACAAATCTGAGGAGTTCGGATCATAAAGAAGAACATTCGTGAGACGCAGAAAAAATGAAAATATGCTGGAGGAGTGCTTGACGCCATCTGTCAAGCATGGTGGAGGCAATGTGATAGTCTGGGTGTGCTTTGGGGGTGGTGAAGTGGGAGATTTGTACAGGGTAAAAGGGATCTTGAAGAAGGAAGGCTATCACTCCATTTTGCAACACCATGCCATACCCTGTGGACGAAGCTTAATTGGAGCCAATTTCCTCCTACAACAGGACAATGACCCAAAGCACAGCTCCAAACTGGGTAATAACTATTTAGGGAAGAAGCAGTCAGCTGGTATTCTGTCTAATGGAGTCGCCAGCACAGTCACCAGATCTCGACCCTATTGAGCTGTTGTGGGAGCAGCTTGATCGTACGTAAAATGTGCCCATCAAGCCAATCGAACTTGTGGGAGGTGCTTCAGGAAGCATGTGGTGAAGTCTCTTCAGATTACCTCAACAAATTTACAACTAGAATGCCAAAGGTCTGCAAGGCTGTAATTGCGGCAAATGGAGGATTCTTTGACGAAAGCAAAGTTTGAAGGACACAATTATTATTTCAATTAAAAATCATTATTTCTAACCTTGTCAACATCTTAACTATATTTCCTATTAATTTTGCAACTCATTTCATGTATGTTTTCATGGAAAACAAGGACATTTCTAAGTGACCCCAAACTTTTGAAAGGTAGTATATATTTTTTAAGTGTTAATAAATAACTACATTTACCATGTCTCTCCCAGTATTCTTTATCTTTATTTTTTTATGTAGTAATATTACAGTGAACTTTGATGAACCTTATGTAAAAAAAAAAAAAAATCTGTCAAAATGGCTGCCAAACATATTTTGAGATGTGTGCCACAAACAAAGTTCTCAGCCGCGGACATGACAAGCAGATCTGGAGGTGAGCTTGAAAAAAACCAGAAGACGATGGAAGGAGCGTTCACTTTTTGAGGGGCTGGTAGACAGAGACGTTGGGGTCCAGTAATCCATTGGCATGAATACTGCAAAGCATAACATGCCCATATTATGCCAGATCCAATACACAGTATATAGTGTTTTTCCAATCTTGTAGCTGGCTTAATATGGGCATGTTATGCTTTGCAATGTTAATAATAATGGATTATTGATCTACTTGTAGCACACAAAGTGTTTACCATCCATTTTTACTGCGTTAAAATTGAATTAGAATACCTCAAAGTTCACTATAATAGGACAAAGAAGTATTTATCTACTAGTGGCACACGTCACAAAACATCTTTAAGATGGCATAATATCGGCATTTTATGGTATGCAATAGTCATCACGCTGGATTAATTAACTTCTACTGGCACACATAAAAATAAAGTATACCAGCCATTTTTAGTGATTGTATTATTTTTACATAGGGGTCATCAAGGTTCACTGTAATATAACAACTTTGTAGCTATCGTCTCGTATCTGTGCATGAGAGTGCATCCACAGAAAAGTGTTGTGCGTTTGCGCACCAAATTCAGGCGGAAACTGAAGTGCGGTGGCTTGACTTCGTTTTGCGAATGTCGGCTCAATTCACCGCAGTCCTTGAGATGCAGGATACAAGACTCAATTGTGCCAGCAGGATTTAGGATTTAGGATTATCATTAATCCATAAATTCAGACTTTGACATGCGAGAGCAAAATGATCAAACCCAAGGGATATATACTACCCACCAAATGTTCACATTCAAATACTGTTGCTGATATTTCTCTACAGCCTGTCAAAAGCCCATGGCACCATTCCGAACGCACGTCTCAGGACAAGTGGACGCCATCTAAATGCACGCGGATGGAGAGCTGCTTGGAGAGTGTTGTGCGTGCGTAATCGCATTATCTGACCTGAAAAAACGCAGGCTGACAGCCCAGTCGCATAATATTCTTTACTGTACTTTTTTTAATTGTTTTCTTTCCTTGATTAAAATGCCACTCTTCATAAACCGAGACCAGATATTTGCGCACCAAGTGCACCTTCTGGAGCACAAACTGCGGGTATGTCTATTTTTAATTTATTGTAAATTCAACAGGTATGACAGGTGAAGCTAAAACGACTGTCGGTTAGGTAGGCTTAGTTGTTACTTTGTGAGAATAATTGTTTATCGTTTAGTTAGTAAGCTATAATAACTATTCGATTCATTACAAGCCATGTTTTATTTATGTATGTTTAGTAAAGGAGTTTAAATGGAATCAGATGAACATCACTGACTTTACAACGTCAAATTTGCAGCGTTGGCTAATCTGTCCCGAACGTTTCTAGAGCAAAGAAGAACGCATTCTGGAGTTGGAGACTGAAAATGCCATTCTTCACCTGAGGCTCGCCGATGTGAGTTGAGTCATTGGAGAATACATGTTAATGTACTGTGATATTTTAACACCCCAATCAGTGCCCGTTGTGTAGGTAGCCAAGCAAAGGCCGTGGTACCCAATTTAAGCACATCATTGGGTACCACAGATGGATAAGCTTACTGTCTGCAGAATTTAATTAGAATTAGTTAAAAGCAATATGTAAACATGTTATTTTTACTTGTTTAACACGTTTCCTGTCAATGTTCACTTCATGGATAGCTCCAATTGGGCACAGTATGGAGGCATAAAATGAACACTGAGTTGCTGGTAATGTTTTTTATCTACCACGTCCTTCCTGGACCAAAAAGTGGGTTTTGGATGTCAAAATGGTGACTTGTCACTGTATGACTTGGTAATGGTGGTTCCCCCTTGCCCTGTTCTCCCTCTCCAGTGTCTGGGGAAACTTCGTCGGGATCATGCGGAAGAGGCAGAAGCAGAAGCCCAGAAGCGTTGGCAACACCAGAGAGTTGTGCAGCAAAGCACCCAGTCTGCCCTGGCCAAACTCCTGTCTGAAGTTCAGGTACATACAACCCCAGAGTTACACAGCTGTATTGTTTTGTTTGGTTTAGTTCAGAGGAAGGCCAACATGGTGTCCATTGGGGTTTCGTATACCGTACGGTCAAGCTGCTCCCACAACAGCTCAATTGGGTTGAGATCTGGTGAATGCTGGCCGCTCCATTATAGACATAATACCAGCTGACTGCTTCTTCCCTAAATAGTTCTTGCATAGATTGGAGCTGTGCTTTGGGTCATTGTCCTGTTGGAGGAAATTGATTCCAATTAAGCGCCGTCCACAGGGTATGGCATGGTGTTGCAAAATGGAGTGATAGCCTTCCTTCTTCAAGATCCCTTTTTACCTGTACACAAAGCACCCCCAGACTATCACATTGCCTCCACCATGCTTGACAGATGGCGTCAAGCACTCCTCCAGCATCTTTTCATTTTTTCTGTGTCTCACGAATGTTCTTTGTGATCCGAACACCTCAAACTTATATTTGTCTGTCCATAACACTTTTTCCAATCTTCCTCTGTCCAGTGTCTGTGTTCCTTTGCCCATCTTAATCTTTTCTTTTTATTGGCCAGTCTGAGATATGGCTTTTTCTTTGCAACTCTGCCAGGAAGGCCAGCATCCCGGAGTCGCCTCTTCACTGTTGATGTTGAGACTGGTGTTTTGCGGGTACTCCTTAATGAAGCTACCAGTTGAGGACTTGTGAGGTGTCTATTTCTAAAACTAGACCCTCTAATGTACTTGTCCACTTTCTCAGTTGTGCTCTTTCTATTCTGGTTAGAGTCAGTTTGCGCTGTTCTGTGAAGGGAGTAGTACACTGATGTTATTTTAATGGACAACATTTTTTGCTTTTCTTTCAAAAACAAGGACATTTCTAAGTGACCCCAAACGTTTGAATGGTAGTGTATATAGGTTGAAATGCTGTACTAGAGTCATTGATGACCTGAACACACACGAACACACATTCATGGTATTATTTGTGTGTTATTCTAGATTTTGAAGCAGGACCTGAGAGAGGTGTTTGCGGTGTATGTGAACTTCGCCACTGAGTTGGAGAACCAGAGCAGGCTGCTGCTGGAACAAGTCGGCCAAGCCAGCTTCGCCCTCCAGGGCCACCATGGCAATGATGTGCACAGTGAGTAGACTACCTGTGGTCGGATTTATGATATCACTCAATCAATGTGTGTCACACTTATCCCCTTGTACTTCTGCTTCTCTCTGTCTGTTTCTCTCTTGCCTCTCTCTCTCACTCCCTTTCTCTTGCCTCTCTCTCAATTCAATTCAATTCAAGGGGCTTTATTGGCATGGGAAACATATGTTAACATTGCCAAAGCAGGTGAAATAGATAATATACAAAAGTGAAATAAACAATAAAAATGAACAGTTAACATTACACTCACAGAAGTTTCAAAAGAATAAAGACATTACAAATGTCATATTATGTATATATACAGTGTTGTAACAATGTACAAATGGTTAAAGTACAAAAGGGAAAATAAATAAACATAAATATGGGTTGTATTTATAATGGTGTTTGTTCTTCACTGGTTGACCTTTTCTTGTGGCAACAGGTCACACATCTTGCTGCTGTGATGGCACACTGTGGTATTTCACCCAATAGATATGGAAGTTTATCAAAATCGGGTTTGTTTTCGTATTCTTTGTGGGTCTGTGTAGTCTGAGGGAAATATGTGTCTCTAATATGGTCATACATTGGGCAGGAGGTTAGGAAGTGCAGCTCAGTTTCCACCTCGTTTTGTGGGCAGAGTGCACATAGCCTGTCTTCTCTTGAGAGCCAGGTTTGCCTACAGCGGCCTTTCTCAATAGCAAGGCTATGCTCACTGAGTCTGTACATAGTCTCTCTATGTCTCCCTCTCTCTCTGTCTTTCTCCCATTCTCAAGTATCTTATTTACCGTGCCCCTAGGCTGTATGTTAAGAGGTTGGTTGCCTTGGGGATAATCCTCTCTCCCCCTCTAACCCCTCCTTCACCCAGCCCTCCAATACAACTCTGTCAGCGAGGTTCGGAAAGGTTGTGTGACCTGTCCTCTGCGTCACCTGGTCGCCATGGTGACAAGCTCGAGGAACTTATCCCACGTCACTTGGTTAAACCTGGCTGTCTGTTGGGCCTGTGGGAAAAGCCCCTAGCCTATATATACCTGACCCTATTGGTTTCGTTTACCACAGGTCCTGGGTCAGTTTTCTTGTTTGGCTTGAAATAGTTCATGTATATCTAAGGCAGTAGTGCTGATCCTAAATCAGTCCGCTTTCGGAGAAAAGGTCAATGTAGGCACAAATATTGTATTTATGAACCAGTAGGATTTATTGCAATTTATGAAGCATTATTCATGTCATTTATAGATAATGGATTAATATTTCGCTTTTGCGAATACTCTGTTTAAAAATAAAGTGGACCCTGCAGTTGCATCTCCAGCTACCCTTCATTCAGGAAGGATGTCAGATGGTTGAGCAACCCAGCCTTCTATCAAAACAATGACTTAGATTAATCCATCAACTGTCCCTGTAAGTCCGGCACAATGAGCACACACATAACCCCTGAGGCTTAAGTCTTAGCTCATGAACAGGTCATGTCAAATACAATAACCATTAGCAACAGGAGAGGATCTCTTTCCTTAGCTCTTACCCTGCTTGTTGTAATTGTAGTTTGCATTCTCTAAGAGGAGGTCAGTTACATGTAATAGTAATGAATAGTTAGGAGGTCTGGCTCTTGAGACTAGAGTTCACCATTCACTTGTTTGATGTCAGGTTGTATGTCATGTCGTCCAGAGGATTCCAGGAGTTCTTATATGGCTTTGATTGCTTCATCACAGAGCGTGTGAGTGTATGAGTGGGTGTGTCCATGTTTCCACTGAGATTAAGGACTTGGGTCTAAAGGTATTACCTGGACTAGGCACAATTATTTGTGTTTCTCATGGCATGACATTGCATTTAGTGGCTTAGCGTGGCACATGCATGATGTTACTCTCACGGTTTGTGTAACACCATTGAAGCAATAACAAAAAAGCCCTCATAATTTGGTTATTATATGTGATGGTGCTGCTATTATTATCTTATTCTCTGTGTATCTGTCCTCAGGTTTGCAGGCTCAGATGGAGGCTCTAGAGCGCTCGCTACAGGAGGAGAAGGAGCGGAGCAGGACTGAGAGGGAGAGGAGGAAGATACTTCACAACACCTTGGTGGTGAGGATCTTGACTACATTTTAATAGTCTACATTGACTGCCATTCTTTTCCGTCTCTGTCTTTCTCTCTTTCTCTCATTCTCTCTTTTTCTCTTATTGTTGCTCTTCAGGAGCTGCGGGGGAACATCAGGGTCCACTGCAGAGTGCGTCCAGTCCTTCCCTTTGACGATGGCCAGGGATCAACGTTAGCAATAGGGTAAGTTGGTCAGATAATATATTTTTGAGCAGTACTGTACATTTTAAAGGGATACTTTGGGATTTCGGCAATGAGGCCCTTTATCTACTTCCCTGCAGTCAGATGAATTTGTGGATACCATTTGTATGTCTCTGTGTCCTGTATGAAGGAAGTTAGATGTAATTTCTCGAGACAATGCTAATTAGCGCTAGTGCAATGACTGGAAGTCTATGGGTTTGTACTAGCATACTACCTTCACACTGGACACAGAGACATAAAAATGGTATCCACTAGTTCATCTGCCTCTGGGGAAGTAGATGAAGGGCCGGTTTCTGGTCACAGGTTCAGGAATGGTTAAAAAATCATAACATGCACTTAAAATGAACCTTACAAATAGCAGTGATGGGCGATTTGGAAAGCCATAGTCAGTCAATAAATAATATAATAATACTCGTAGGAAAGGTTTTCATCTTTAGCTCACAATCTGTAGATAATATATGATTAGAAAGGTTAAAAAATGTTGTAAAACATCACAGCACAATTGAAAAATATATGAGACATGGAAACCAAACCAGGGTGGTCGATGGTGATAGGTGGGATGGGCTGAGAGTGGCTGAGGGCTGGGATTAAATAGTTTGTTTGGTAATGTATTATTGTTATGTGACTGCTTTATATAAAATTACCATGTATGTAAAAATGTGTATGTAACATGTATGTACCGTAATTTCCGGACTATTAAGCGCACCTGAATATAAGCCGCACCCACTGAATTTAAAAAAGATATATATTTTGAACATAAATAAGCCGCACATGTCTATAAGCCGCAGGTGCCTACCGGTACATTGAAACAAATTAACTTTACACAGGCTTTAACGAAACACGGCTTGTAACAAAAATAAATAGGCTTTAACGAAACACGGCTTGTAATAAAAATAAATAGGCTTTAACGAAACACGGCTTGTAACAAAAAATAAAAAATGAGCAGTAAGCTTTAGTTGTCTTTTTGTACTGAGTCAATTCCTCACGCTGCTGTTTCCAACGTCTTATCATCGACTCATTAAGACCAAGCTCCCGTGCAGCAGCTCTATTTCCTTTTCCAACAGCCAGATCAATCGCCTTCAACTTGAAAGCTGCATCATATGCATTTCTCCGTGTCTTTGCCATGATGAGGGTGACACAATGACTACCGTAATCAGAATGATGGGAAGTTTGAGAGCGCTCGATTTAATCTAAACAGTAAACAAAAAAGTTGTTTGACCTTAACCCGTTCGGCAATTTCATTGGTCTAATGAAAGCTTCATGCCGCCAAAAAACTGAGCACGTCACAGAATGTTATTTTGAAAAAAAAAAATTGAAAGTGGGAAAAATCCATATGTTAGCCGCGTCATTGTTTAAGCCGCGAGGTTCAAAGCCTGGGGAAAAAGTTGCGGCTTATAGTCCGGAATTTACGGTATGTGTAGCAAAAAATCTGTAAAAAAAATAAGATATTTGTCCTCCGAAGAGAGGTGGTGGAGGGGTAAAAAAAGTAGATAAAGGGCTTCACTGCCAAAATCCTGAAGTATCCCTTTAATTGGTGCATTTAACATCCTCTTAGTAACAACAATTTAGAACTGTACAGTTTTATAATAGTCATGATTGTTTTCTGTTCAGGCCTGCTACAACAGAAGAGGTGGTTCAGGCAGTTAATGATGTGAGTACATGCAGTTTTAAGGTCTTATTTATTGTTAGGTCTGTGATTGGGTTGAATGAGTCATTCTGAAATCACCTGCCTGCCTCACCTATTTCAGTTATGTTGTTTTGCCTGTTTTCCAGGATACAGTTGTTGTGAATTGTACTAGAATGGGGAACCCGGGGCTGAACAAGATGTTTGAGTTTGAGAGGTATTATAACATAATAATAACTTTCCTTTGATTATTGTTGCTATTCTATATTTACATTCTGTCAGCAGTTGTATTGTAGTGTGTCACAGCTTCAGATGTATGAAGCTTATCAAGCATGTGTTTCCATGGTGATGTGATTGACAGGGTGCATGGTCCTGAGGACTCCCAGGATGTCGTGTTTGAGGAAGTGAAGCCTCTCCTCACATCTCTGCTGGACGGGTGAGTTAATATGACCTTGTGCTGCTAAGGGGAAACACTGATCGCTAATGTAATTCTATTGCCTTCCTCACAGCATCTCAGAATTTCTAAAATATAAAAAAAAGCCATCTCTGTGTACCTCCTATTTACAGTAGAGATGATTGCCTCAGAAAATTAGTGTTGTGATTGAATGCTCCGTTGGATCAGGACCAGAGGCAAAGCCGACAATGTGAAACATTATTAAATAGAGCGAAGCAGAATGAGGAAATAAATCCAGTGAGACGACATCTGAATAACAAACAGCTAAGTTAATAGAAACAGCAAGTCTGTATTTCACAGACGGATTCTCCTATTGTTCGGTCAGGTATAACGTGTGCATCATGGCGTACGGACAGACAGGCAGTGGGAAGACACACACCATGATCGGCTCCCAGGCTGAGGACCCCTCAGGACCACAGGGGGAGGCCCGGCAAGGCGTTATTCCCAAAGCAGCCACTGAACTCTTCAGGTGGGAGGGAGGGAGGGAATAAAAAGTTTGGTGTTTATACTAGGGTTAGGGTGATGAGAGAATGAGCTATACTTGTGCATGGATGCATGCATGTTTATACTTGTTTATTTTTGTATGCGTGTGTGCTATCTGACAGACTGATATCGGAGAAACCTGCTGAGAGTCACACGGTGGAGGTGTCTGTGGTGGAGGTATACAACAACGAGGTGTTGGATCTGCTGGCTAAAGACGAGGACGGGGTTGCCATGGGCGCCAAGAGAGACGTCATCACTACCAGCACAGGGACCAGCGAGGTTCCCTTACTCTCCTACGTGTGAGTAGTCCTTTACTGTGTGTGTGTGTGTGTGATTAATTGAGTGAGTAATTATGTACAGAGACATATTGGTAATAGAATAGTGACAGTTTGTGTGTGTGTGAGATTTATGTGAGTTGAAGTACTGTATTGCTGACTGTGTTCTCCTCCCAGGTTGGTGAGAAGCTCAGCAGATGTGATGCAGCTGATCAGTTCTGTTCTGAGGTTGAGGGCTCGCTGCCCTACACTGGTCCACAGAGACTCCTCACGCTCTCATCTCATAGTAACCCTTACTGTCTCCTCCAAGAGCCCCAATGCACTGGCCCTGGGTGAGACACACACACAAACATATCTGATTACTGACAAATGAAAAATGACAAGCTTAACACAATGTCTTAGTGCTATTAATTGATTGATTTCATGCCATGATATCTTGCTGCTATATTATTTTATTGACTGTGTCTGTGGTGCTTTGCTGTCTAGCTCGTAGGTTGCAAAATGTCAAGAAAGACATGCAGCGCAAGGCCCAGAAGGAGTGGTGGAGCCCCCGCTGTCGCCGTGCCAACCCAATGGCCCGCCAATCGGGGGACGAGCGTTCCGCTAGCTCCTCCTCCTCGCCCTACCACTCCCCCAGCCACTCCCCCATTCACTCCTCTTGCCCCTCCCCCAGAGCCAGCACCGCCCAGGCTCCCTTCAGGACCAAACTACAGCTGGTGGACCTTGCAGGTAGCGAGTGTGTGGGTGAGTCGTGAAAACCACACCAAACTCATCCACCATGGTCTGTGAATGTTGTGTAGCAACGGTGTTCTGTCCGATGGTGTAGGGGGGATAACTATGTGTATGCTGTGTGTGTAACTGTTTGGACGTGTGTTTGTGCAACTGTAGGTATGTCAGGGGTGACTGGCGCTGCCCTGTGGGAGACGTCGTGTATAAACCGCAGTCTGTCTGCTCTGTCTGACGTACTGGGAGCTCTGGCAGAGCAACGGCCACATGTGCCCTACAGAAACAGCAAGCTCACACACCTACTGCAGGATGCCATCGGTAACACACACACACACACACACACACACACACACACACACACACACACACACACACACACACACACACACACACACACACACACACACACACACACACACACACACACACAGTTTGTTGTTTTCCTTGACTGCAGTTGATAATGACTAACCATTCTCCTCTCCCTCTCCCCTCTCTTCTCCTTCTCCACTAGGTGGGGATGCGAAGCTGCTGGTGATGCTTTGCGTCTCTCCCACCCAGAGGTATATGACTGAGTCTCTACAGTCTCTGGGCTTCGGCACGCGGGCTCGTCAGGTCCAAAAAGATACCCCTCGCAGGAAGAACATTGCCCTCAAACTGAAGTAATGAGAGGAGAGCAGAGCAGAGGAGTATAGAAGAGAGAAGGGAGAGAGGTCCCAGGCTGTGATGGCATGGTCAAAGATAGAACAGAGGTCCCCCTCAATCAAGTGAAGGCTGAACAGAGTTACATGTGGCCACTGTGGCGTAAATGTTGTATATATGTAAATATTATTTTGTAACTTATGTCGTTGCTTTACTTATACATGTACAATTGTATGTTTATCTAGCTATTTGAACACCAAATTGGGTTGGTTTTTAAAAAAAATGGTTTGACAAATGTTGAATAATTTTCATCTATCGGTATCAAACTCCATCGCCTCTTTATGTCCACCCAAATAGTATACAATATTTACTTGACCAACTATTTTATATTGTAGAATTGATTCTTAGATGCAGTATTTCCCTTTGTTTTTAAATAGATGGACAAATAATTTAGGCTAGTAATTTTTTGATTTGTGCTCAATCTTAGACTGATGGTAAATCACAGGCTTTAAGGCTTACTTATACTGAACAAAAATATAAAATGCAACATGTAAAGTGTTGGTCCCATGTTTCATGAGCTGAAATAAAAGATCCCAGAAATGTTCCATATGCACAAAAAGCTTATTTCTCTCAAATTATGTGCACACATTTGTTTACCTCCCTGCTAGTCAGCATTTCTCCTTTGCCAAGATTATCCATCTACCTGACGGGTGTGGCATATCAAGAAGCTGATTAAAAAGCATGATCATTACACAGGTGCACCTTGTGCGGGGGACAATAAAAGGCCACTCTAAAATGTGCAGTTTTGTCACACAACACAATGCCACAGATGTCTCAAGTTTTGAGGGAGCGTGTAATTGGCATGCTGACTGCAGGAATGTCCACCAGATCTGTTGCCAGAGAATTTAATGTTAATTTCTATACCAACATCGTTTTAGAGAATTTAGCAGTATGTCCAGCCGGCCTCTCAACCGCAGACCTTGTGTAACCACGCCAGTCGAGGACGTCCACATCTGGCTTCTTCACCTGCGGGATCTTCTGAGACCAGCCACCCGGACAGCTGATGAAACTGAGGACTTTTTATGTCTGTAATAAACCCCTTTTGTGGGGAAAACGAATTCTGATAGGCTGGGCCTGGCTCCTATGCCCTCCCAAGCCCACCCATGGCTGTGCCCCTGCCCAGTCATGTGAAATCCATAGATTAGGGCCTAATGAATTTATTTCAATTGATTGATTTCCTTATATGAACTGTAACTCAGTAACTTTTTTGAAAATGTTGCATTGACGTTTACATTTTTGTTCAGTATATATTTCTTATACAAATGTGTTATAATTGTGTGGGCTTGCTTTTAATGCCTTTCTTATAAACCATGCACTTATTTTAGTGTTTGGAAGCCTCAATATTTGTTACATGTATTTTTGTTACGTTCAAACTTTGAATAAACATGTTTTGTCCTTTATTGTATTTTATCGCTTACAAAAACTCTGGGCAGCCAATCAGGATTCACGTTTTTCTGTCGTTTCTACGTAAATATCATGTGACCGAAGAGATTTTGTAACAACAAACCCACCACTCCCCCAATGACCTCGCCCTTCTTGTTATGAAACACCTAACCCAATGACCTCGCCCTCCCTGTTATGAAACACCTAACTTTTAACCACTTTGTAATTTCTATCCAGGTTAAACGATAAATACATAGCTAGGACGTTGACACACCAGTGGTTTCGAGGAAAGGTAAGGACTGTCGTTTTAGACTCTATCTCGCTAGCTACATGGTTGTGGGGAGAGGCAAGTTGTTGTTGTGAACATTGACTATCTAGGAACGGGTTGTGAATTATTGAATTTAAGTTACAGTTGTTTTGTGGTATGATCAGCGAAGTTGTCTTATCATAGTTTTACCTTTTTTTTTAGCTGTGAATATCAAGTATTGAAGGACTTTAGGACTGATCAGAAACCTCCCACAATGCTGAAAACAATTGGGCAAGCTCTTTTTTCGACTAATTTGCAGAATCCAAAGTTTACACCTAACGAGGAGAATAAGGTTGGTGGTTCTTAGTACCCAGTCAGCTTAGATATGGATACACCTTTTCTGATTGAACAAGTGCAATTTTACAACAACTGTGTGTGTGTGTGTGTGTGTGTGTGTGTGTGTGTGTGTGTGTGTGTGTACGCTCAACCACACCTAGTACTTTTTATCCTCCAATTGTGTCCGTTTTATTGGTGTGTGTACGCTCAATCACACCTAGTAATTTTTATCCTCCAATTGTGTGTTCAGGCTTCTGACTATGAGGTCCGCACCTATCAGACAACCAACTGGGTAAGCACTACTCTGACTGGTATGGAGCAGCAGGCTGCGATAAGCACTGGGTTCCAACGCCTGTTCAACTACATCCAGGGCAACAACCACACCAGTGAGTCACACTTCCAGTCAGTAGGTGTTAGGCTACTAACTTCTTAGAAACAAACATGCTTACAGGCACTTCAACTATTGCTCAGTTGGTAAAGCATGGCGCTTGCAATGCGAGGATAGTGAATTTGATTTCCAGGACCACCCATATGTAATATATATGCAAGCATGACCAAGTCCCTTTGGATAAATTTACACTGAGTGTACAAAACATTAGGAACACCTTCCTAATATTGAGTTGCACCCATTTTGCCCTCAGAACAGCCTCAATTTGTCGGGGCATGGACTCTATAAGGTGTCGAAAGCATTCCACAGGGATACTGGCCCATATTGATTCCAATGCTTCACACAATTGTGTCAAGTTGGCTGGATGTCCTTTGGGCGATGGACCATTATTGATATGGACTGGAAACGGTTGAGCGTGAAACTCTGCAGCATTGCAGTTCTTGACACAAACCGGTGAGCCTGGCTAGGGCTGTGGCAGTAATTACATTTTGTCAGCCAGTTATTGTCATGCAAAAGACTGCTGGTCTCATGGTAATTGACCGTTAATTAACATGAACACCTTTAGCATCTCCAGGCTTCCACACATACAAGCCACTGATCCGTTTAGCATCTCCAGGCTTCCACACATACAAGCCACTGATCCGTTTAGCATCTCCAGGCCTCCACACATACAAGCCACTGATCCGTTTAGCATCTCCAGGCCTCCACACATACAAGCCACTGATCCGTTTAGCATCTCCAGGCCTCCACACATACAAACCACAGATCCGTTTAGCATCTCCAGGCCTCCACACATACAAGCCACTGATCCGTTTAGCATCTCCAGGCTTCCACACATACAAGCCACTGATCCGTTTAGCATCTCCAGGCCTCCACACATACAAGCCACTGATCCGTTTAGCATCTCCAGGCTTCCACACATACAAGCCACTGATCCGTTTAGCATCTCCAGGCCTCCACACATACAAGCCACTGATCCGTTTAGCATCTCCAGGCCTCCACACATACAAGCCACTGATCCGTTTAGCATCTCCAGACTTCCACACATACAAGCCACTGATCCGTTTAGCATCTCCAGGCTTCCACACATACAAGCCACTGATCCGTTTAGCATCTCCAGGCTTCCACACATACAAGCTGCTGATGTGTACCTTTTGGAACATCTACATAAAAAAAACAACGCAGTTACACATGGGATAAACAAACATACAGTCATTAACACAATAGAAAAATCTATATACAGTGTGTGCAAATGGCGTAAGGAGGTAAGGCAATAAATAGGCCCTAGTAGCGAAGTAATTACAATTAAGCAAATTAACACTGGAGTGATAGATGTGCAGATGATGATGTGCCAGTAGAAATACTGGTGTGCAAAAAAAAGTAAACAAAAACAATATGGGGATGAGGTAGGTAGTTGGATGGGCTATTTACAGATGGGCTGTGTACAGCTGCAGCGATCGGTAAGCTGCTCAGATAGCTAATGCATATATATATATATATCTATATATATATATAATACACCATCACAATAAATCCATTATTTATTGTAGTCAGGTCTAAAGAAATATTATGATATGAAGAAAATATATTTCAGAATATCAGTTGGCCTACTGTATCTGGCTATGCTCCATGCCAACGGCTGTAGGCTGGGTAATTTAGCTGACAAGATATGCTTATAAATCCTGTGCATTTATTTTATGAGTTTATAGTAAGAAGATTATAATTGATCTTAGCTATAAAAAAAAATGAAAGGATATTTATTTTTTTCCCCATTACTGAGCGAGTGCGCATATGACATGGCTATATTGAGCGTAAAAATGATTACTTGAAACAGGTCCTATATGCTAGTTTTAGAGTTATTTGGCAACTTTAGTTGTGAATGAAACAAATCTTAAAATGTCTTAGAAATCTAATCATATATGGGCTCCTGAGTGGTGCAGCGGTCTAAGGCACTGCATCTCAGTGCTAGATACAGCCTGGTTCGAATCCAGGCTGTATCACAACCGGCCGTGATTGGAAGTCCCATAGGGCGGCACACAATTGGCCCAGCGTCGTCCGGATTGGGACGGTGTAGGCCGTCATTGTAAATAAGAATTTGTTCTTAACTGACTTGCCTAGTTAAATAAATGTAAAAAACAAATATAGGCTGCATGGAGCGAGTATAGGCTATTGATGATTTGAGAAAGAAGCAGAAAAAGCTTGCGCTCTGTTCCTTGCCTCAGGCTGCACAGCTGTTCTCTCATCAACTGATTTTCACCCATCAGACTATTCTCAATTTAATCTTGTCTTTACTGATATGTCATATTAGTTTTTATTTAGAATGGCCCGTTATCAAATGGGCAGGGGGAAAATGTCTTCTGTATGGACTCGAATAGGGAATTCTGTATAGCTAAAGGTAATGTGTCACCCAATTAATTATGAAAATACATAAACAATCCCTATTACTAGGCTGTTCAAAATCAAATACAAATTCACTAATTGTAGACTAACTGTAAGCCGCCCTACACGATCAATGAATCAACAGCATGGTCTAGGGCTATACGTTCTCTCCCAGACTCATGGATATGTATACAGTTGAAGTCGGAAGTTTACATACACTTAGGTTGGAGTCATTAAAACTCGTTTTTCAACCACTCCACAAATTTCTTGTTAACAAACTATAGTTTTGGCAAGTCGGTTTAGGACATCTATGTGCATGACACAAGTAATTTTTCCAACAATTGTTTACAGACACAGTGAATTATCTATCACAATTCCAGTGGGTCAGAAGTTTCCACACAAAGTTGACTGTGCCTTTAATCAGAAAATTATGTCATGGCTTTAGAAGCTTCTGATAGGCTAATTGACATCATTTCAGTCAATTGGATGTGTAACTGTGGATGTATTTCAAGGCCTACCTTCAAACTCAGTGCCTCTTTGCTTGACCTAATGGGAAAATCAAAAGAAATCAGCCAAGACCTCAGAGAGAAAATTGTAGACCTCTACAAGTCAGGTTCATCCTTAGGAGCAATTTCCAAACACCTGAAGGTACCACGTCCATCTGTACAAACATTAATACGCAAGTATAAACACCATGGGACCACGCAGCCGTCATACCGCTCAGGAAGGACACGCGTTCTGCCTCCTAGAGATGAACGTACTTTGGTACGAAAAGTGCAAATCAATCCCAGAACAGCAAAGGACCTTGTGAAGATGTTGGAGGAAACGGGTACAAAAGTATCTATAGCCACAGTAAAACGAGTCCTATATCGACATAACCTGAAATGCCACTCAGCAAGGAAGAAGCCACTGCTCCAAAACCGCCATAAAAAGGCCAGACTACGGTTTGCAACTGCACATGGGGACAAAGATCGTACTTTTTGGAGAAATGTCCTCTGGTCTGATGAAACAAAAATAACTGTTTGGCCATAATGACCTTCGTTATGTTTGGAGGAAAAAGGGGGAGGCTTGCAAGCCAAAGAACACCATCCCAACCGTGAATTACGGGGGTGGCAGCATCATGTTGTGGGGGTGCTTTGCTGCAGGAGGACTGGTTCACTTCACAAAATAGATGGCATCATGAGGATGGAAAATTATATATTGAAGCAACATCTCAAGACATCAGGAAGTTAAAGCTTGGTCGCAAATGGGTCTTCCAAATGGACAATTGTTACGGAGTCTAGTTGATAGGTAATCGACTAGTCAGACTGTTCCCCAGACTCCGCGTGTAGGGATTTGTACAATGCATGAACAAGGCTATTGAACTAGACATTGGTGTCTGTCTTTATTACTTTATCCAATATATCATACTGAAACAACAATGACCCCAAGCATACTTCTAAAGTTGTGGCAAAACGGCTTAAGGACAACAATGTCAAGGTATTGGAGTAGGAAATTTGTAGGCAGAACTGGAAAAGTGTGTGCGAGCAAGGAGGCCTACAAACCTGACTCAGTTACACCAGCTCTGTCAGGAGGAATGGGCCAAAATTCATCCAACTTATTGTGGGAAGCTTGTGGAAGGCTACCCGAAACCTTTGGCCCAAGTTTAAATTGTTTAACGCAATGTTACCAAATACTAATTGAGTGTATGTAAACTTCTGACCCACTGGGAATGTGATGAAAGAAATAAAAGCTGAAGAAAATAATTCTCTCTACTATTATTCTGACATTTAACATTCTTAAAATAATGTGGTGATCCTAACTGACCTAAGACTGGGAATTTTTACTAGGATTAAATGTCAGGAATTGTGAAAAACTGGGTTTAAATGTATTTGGCTAAGGTGTATGTAAACCTCCGACTTCAACTGTAGTTTGGAGCGTAGCGTAAGCTAACCAGTCCATCTAGTGTGCATAATAATACAGTCCACACTCAATTATGTATCAAAGAAATCTTACATCAGTTTGTTTTTCTGCAGTGCGTAATATGCAGTAGACTATGTATTGTATAATTGCACAATCATAATATTAATACTTTTTTTTTTTCCTGGGCCTAGGCTCATATGCATAAACTCTAATATACATATGGGTGTTTTTAATGAATCATCCCCTTAGAAAGCGCTGTCCATTTGGTTTACACTGTTTCAACCTGCTGTTTAACTTATTTCTTAAAATTGATCATCACAGTGAGGTGAGTTTTAAAAGTACTGTGTGTGATTTGATATCCGATTGCATTTGCACCATTCTCATAAGTGACGACAAATGCGATTTATGCATGTAATGCTTTATTATAAAGGTGCATTATTATGGTGAAAATGATCTACCTCGAACTTAAAACCCAAGTTGGGCTCTACACCTGTTATAAATCAGATTAATGTGCTTAATTTTAAGAAGTTATTTGGCCACTAGTTTAGTGATACAAAACATATACAGTACCAGTCAAAGGTTTGGACACACCTACTCATTCAAGGGTTTTTCTTTGTTTACTATTTTCTACATTGTAGAATAATAGTGAAGCCATCAAAACTATGAAATAACACATGGAATCATGTAGTAACCAAAAAAGTGTTAAACAAATATATTTTAGATTCTTCAAAGTAGCTACCCTTTGCCCTGATGACAGCTTTGCACATTCTTGGCATTCTCTCAACCAGCTTCACCTGGAATGCTTTTCCAGCAGTCTTGAAGGAGTTCCCACATATGCTGAGCACTTGTTGACTGCTTTTCCTTCACTCTGCAGTCCAACTCATCCCAAACCATCTCAATTGGGTTGAGGTCCGGTGATTGTGAAGGCCAGGTTATCTGATGCAGCACTCCATCACTCTCCTTGATCAAATAGTCCTTACACAGCCTGGAGGTGTGTTTTGGGTCATTGCCCAGTTGAAAAACAAATGATAGTCCCAGTAAACTCAAACCAGATGGGATGGCGTATCACTGCAAAATGCTGTGGTAGCCATGCTGGTTAAGTGTGCCTTGAACTCGAAATAAATCATAGAACGTGTCACCAGCAAAGCACCATCACACCTTCTCCTCGCTTCATGGTGGGAACCACACATGTGGACATCATCCGTTCACCTGCTCTGCGTCTCACAAAGACACGGCGGTTGGAACCAGAAATCTCACATTTGGACAGATTTCCACCGGTCCAATGTCCATTGCTCATGTTTCTTGGCCCAAGCAAGTCTAATTTTTTTCTTATTCGTGTCCTTTTTAGTAGTGGTTTCTTTGCAGCAATTCGACCATCTCGGCCTGATTCACACAGTCTCCTCTGAACAGTTGATGTTGAGTTGTCTGTTACTTGAACTCTGAAGCATTTATTTGGGCTGGCAACTCTAATGAACTTATCCTCTGCAGCAGAGGTAACTCTGGGTCTTCCTTTCCTGTGGTGGTCCTCAGGAGAGCCAGGTTCATCATAGCCCTTAATGTTTTTTGCGACTGCACTTGAAGAAACTTTCAAAATTCTTGACATTTTCCGGATTGAATGACCTTCATGTCTTAAAGTAATGGACTGTCGTTTCCCTTTGCTTATTTGAGCTGTTCTTGCCATATGGACTTGTTTTACCAAATTGCCTTATCTTCTCTATACCACCCCTACTTTGTCACAACACAATTGATTGGCTCAAACCCAATTTAGATGGAAAGAAATTCCACAAATAAACTTTTAATAAGGCACACCTGTTACTTGAAATGCATTCCAGGTGACTACCTCATGAAGATGGTTGAGAGAATGCCAAGAGTGTGCAAAGCTGTCATCAAGGCAAAGGGTGGCTACTTTGAAGAATCTCTGATTTTAAAATATATTTTGATTTTAATTTTTTTTGGGGGTTACCACATGATTCTTGTTATTTTATAGTTTTGATGTCTTCACTAATGTTCCACAATGTAGAAACTAGTAAAAATAAAAACCCTTGAATGAGTAGGTATGTCCAAACCATACTCCGTTCAAGGCTTAAATAATTCTTTAAACTGTCTCCTCCCCTTCATCGACACTGATTGAAGTGGATCAATAAGAGATCATAGCTTTCACCTAGTCATAGCCCTGTAGCTCAGTTGGTAGAGCATGGTGTTTACAACACCAGGGTTGTGGGTTCGATTCCCACGGGGGGCCAGCACAGAAAAGAAATGTATGATATGTATGAAATTGTATGAAATGTATGCATTCACTACTGTAAGTCGCTCTGGATAAGAGCGTCTGCTAAATAACTAAAATGTAAAATGTAGTCAGTCAATCATGGAAAGAGCAGGTGTTCCTAATGTTTTGTACACTCAATGTATGTGACCCACAGCTCTGTGAGCTTAAGTACTGTATTTACAGATCACGTAGGCATTTAAAAAACAAAAACAATATTAAAACAACCCTACAGTGAAGCAGGAACTAGTGCCAAACGAAAGAGGGCAAAGTGTGTCTCAAGTGACAGCAGGTGCACATATATTTTTTACGAGAGTGTTGTGCATCATGTTTAGGGCATGTGACATATGGGCAGTAAGTACATAGGGCAGGTGTGTTGTGTGGGCAGTCGTGGCTTTAGTGTCTGTTTAGAAAATGTGATATCCTTACCATCTAATAATGTCTATATGTCAGGGACACATGGCCAGTATTTAAACTTAGGGAGTCACTATCTGTGTCACTGTGTGTGTGTGTGTGTGTGTGTGTGTGTCTGTCATACCCACAGCCTAACTGCCTGTGCCTGGTCCTGGTTATGTATTGAGTATCGGGCCATCTATAATTGGCTTGTGTGTGTCTCTCAGAGGAGAACGTGGAGATGACAGCTCCAGTGACGTGTCTGGTGGACCCTGGGGCTGGCCCGGCCTGCGAGACCACCTTCACAGTGTCCTTCTACATCCCAGAGGAGCACCAGGCCGACCCGCCCATGCCCAGCAACCCAGAAGTCTTCCTGGAGAACAGAAAGGCGTTCACTGTGTTTGTCAGGTAATGGACCAATACAGGTTTCACTCACAATAGTACCTGCTGACGTTTGAAATGTGAGGCAGTACAGGGCCAGCAGTTAGTGTTCATGAACACATCTGTGAGTAGTAGACCATAGACCACGGCACCAGTATCCTTTCTTTCCTTCCCTCATAAAATATATCCTTCGTCATGCTCCCTGTCTTTCCATGCAGGACGTATGGGGGTTTCACCAACATGCAGAAGAGTCGTGAGGAGCTTCTGAATCTGCTAGAGAGCCTCCAGAGGGACGGGGCACGCTACAAGGACATGCCCTACTACGTCTGTGGCTATGACAGCCCCTTCAAACTAGTCAACCGCAGAAATGAAGTCTGGATCCTCCAGAAGACAGAGCCATCGTAACGGTTCAAAGGGGTCCCTGCCTTTCTCCCGAAGTATGCACTTGAACACACATTTATTTAGAAGTATTGGATTGGTGTAGGCATGGGCTAGTATAGAGGGAGTTCCGACCAGATACACTTTATATCAGTGGAGGCTGCTGAGAGGAGGATGGCTCATAATAATGGGTTGAACAGAGCAACTGGAATGGCATCAAACACATGGAAACCATGATGTGTTTGACGTATTTGCAACTATTCCACCGATTCCGCTCCAGCCATTACCACGAGCCCATCCTCCCCAATTAAGGTGCCAGCAACCTCCTGTGCTATATATACAAAACTATGTGGACACCCCTTCAAATTAGTGGATTCAGCTATTTCAGCTACACCCGGTGCTGACAGGTGTATAAAATCGAGCACACAGCCATGCAATCTACATAGACAAACATTGGCAGTAGAATGGCCTTACTGAAGAGCTCAGTGACTTTCAATGTGGCACCGTCATAGGATGCCACCTTTCCAAGTCAGTTAGTCAAATTTCTTCCCTGCTAGAGCTGCCCTGGTCAACTGTAAGTGCTGTTATTGTGAAGTGGAAACATCTAGGAGCAACAATGGCTCAGCTGCGAAGTGGTGGGCAACACAAGCTCACAGAACGGGACCCCCGAGTGCTGAAGCACGTAGCGCGTAAAAATCATCTGTCCTCGGTTGCAAGACTCACTTAAACAACCTCTGGAAGTAACGTCAGCACAAGAACTGTTTGTCGGGAGCTTCATGAAATGGGTTTCCGTGGCCGAGCAGCCGCACACAAGCCTAAGATCACCATGCGCAATGGCAAGCGTCGGTTGGAGTGGTGTAAAGCTCACCACCATTGGACTGGAGCAGTGGAAACGTGTTCTCTGGAGTAATGAATCACGCTTCACCATCTGGTCCAACGGAATAATCTGGGTTTGGTGGATGCCAGGAGAACGCTACCTGCCTGAATGCATAGTGCTAACTGTAAAGTTTGGTGGAGGGGAATAATGGTCTGGGGCTGTTTTTCATGGTTTGGGCTAAACCCCTTAGTTCCATTGAAGGGAAATCTTAACACTACAGCAATGACATTCTAGACAATTCTGTGCTTCCAACTTTGTGGCAACAGTTTTGGGAAGGCCCATTCCTGTTTCAGCAACAAAATGAGGTCCATACAGATGGTTTGTTGAGATCGGTGTGGAAGAACTTGACTGGCCTGCACAAAGCCCTGACCTCAACCCCATCGAACACCTTTGAGATGAACTGGAATACCCACTGTGAGGCCTAATCTCCCAACATCAGTGCCCGACCTCACGAATGCTCTTGTGGTTGAATGGAAGTCGCCGCAGCAATGTTCCAACATCTAGTGGAAATCCTTCCCAGAAGAGTGGAGGCTGTTACAGCAGCAAGGCGGGAGCAACTCTATTAATGCCCATGATTTTGGAATGAGATGATCGACAAGCAGGTGTCCACATACTTTTGGTAATGTAGTGTAGCTATCTTAACAGTCTATTCATTTTCAATCCGTGAGGGGGAGTCAACAGGTGCACACATTGGGGAGGAAGGTAAGGAACTGAACAGCATAGCACCCATTCCCACTATGATTAGAGAAAGATATGCAGCTTTTTGGAGAATAATCACAAGTGCCTAAGCAATGTCTGTGACCTTTTGTAATAATGATAGTACAGTAATAAGCTTTCCATTGATACTTAAAGAAACTTAGACAGAGATGTCAAGGAGCTTTTTAGATACTGTTAATATTCAGGTCACTGAAGGACTGATGATATACTGTAGCTGCTATTTGAGACATTCCTTTCTACTACATTGTATACTACAAGGGACTTCAAAAAATAATTGACCTCAATTCCGTTAGATGCTGGCATGACAAGCACTCATATAAGCTAACATTAGCACTTCTTCAGAAAATGAAATGTACGGGGAAGAACTTTGACACTGAATTCCTTACTCACTTAACTTTTGTTTTAAGCTTTTCAACTTTTGTGCTCTTTTACTTTGTACTTTTCATTGTAGACGCCTTGCATATTCAAACTGCTAATTAATGGCGGCAACTATACATTTTACGGAGGATTTGGAAGTGTGGCTTAGCTCTGTGGGCTGCGTTGTATGACTATTGCTGAACTATGGATTACTGTGATAGTCTCAATGATGATGTGAAAATGTAATGTGTGTCTGCATCTTGTCCCCCCCCCCAAAAAAAAAATGACACATTTGTTGGGATATTATGATGTAAACTGATAATAGGTTGTGAAAGGGACAGAAGCCGGATCAATGGAAAAATTGATTATACACTGTGTAGAAAACATTAGGAACACCTGCTCTTTCCTTGACAGACTGATCAAATCAAATTTTATTTGTCACATGCGCCAAATACGACAAGTGTAGACCTTACCGTGAAATGCTGACTTACAAGCCCTTAACCATGCAGTGCAGTTCAAGAAGAGTTAAGAAAATATTTACCAAGTATACTAAAATAAAAAGTAACACAATAACAATAATGAAGCTATATACAGGGGCACCGGTACTGAGTCAGTGTGCTGGGGTACAGGTTAGTTGAGGTAATTTGTACAAGTAGGTAGGGGTGAAGTGACTATGCATAGATAATAAACAGCGAGTAGCAGCAGTGTACAAAAGGGAGGGGTTGAGGTAAATTGTCCGGTGGTGATTTTATTAATTGTTCAGCAGTCTTATAGCTTGGGGGTAGAAACTGTTGAGGAGCCATTTGGTCCTAGATTTGGCGCTCCGGTACAGCTTGCTGTGCGGTTGAAGAGAAAACAGTCTCTGATCTGGTGAAAGCTATGATTCCTTATTGATGTAACCTGTTAAATCCACTTCAATCAGTTTAGATGAAGGGGAGGAGACAGGCTAAAGAAGGATTTTTAAGCCTTGAAACAATGGATTGTATGTGTGCCAATGAGGGTGAATGGGAAAGACAAAATATTTAAGCGTCTTTGAACAGGGTATGGTAGTAGGTGTCAGGCGCACCGGTTTCTGTCAAGAACTGCAATGCTGCTGGGTTTTTCACCTTCAACAGTTTCCCGTGTGTCTCAAGAATGGTCCACCACCCAAAGGACATCCAGCCAACTTGACACAACTGTGGGAAGCATTGGAGTCAACATCCCTGCGGAACTCTTTCGACACCTTGTAGAGTCCATGCCCTGACAAATTGAGGCAAAAGGGGGTGCAACTCAATTTCAGGATGGTGTTTATGTTTCGTACACAGTGTATATTGTGTTACATTCTTTACTATGATATATACAATTATTCAAAGAAGGAATACTTTTCCCTATTTCATGATTGTGGATGTATAATGTTTTAACTTATGTACTATTTTACAATCAATGTATGTAAAACATGATAAAATACATTTAAAATGTCTACTTTCATGGAGTAGTGTGTGTTTGGGCTTTAGTTCCTGAGAGCAGTGCTTTTGGAGGTTGAAATCCTTAGGTACACAACAAATCTGTATGTCTTACAAACTGAAGGTCATGACCCTTCACAGCCAGCTAAAATCCTGTTTCATGCATACCTTTATCTCCCCTGATCTCTCTTTCCTATCCTCCTCTCAGTCAGGTCAGTGTATGCGTACTCATCTTTATTTTTAGGAGAATTGTTCCCAATATCATGTTCAGACGGTCAGCAGAACCAGGGCAGGACACTGCTGTATTGTCTGCTGCTGCTTAGTCAGAAACCTGTCCCATGCCTTGTGGCTTTGTGAGACTTCAGATATTTCCACTGGTTTCAATCAAATTGTATTTGATGCCATACATTGAGTATATTAATTGCACAAGGAATTGCTTCCCACCCAGTTTTGAATGACTTTTGTACAGTGAATTATTGAACCGTTGAATAAATGGTGCATATTGGAAAAAACAAGACTTCTACGTAAAGATGTTGAGTCAAGGTTTTATAATGAAGAGCATTACCAAGTCAATAGGAAATGTACCATGATCTTATATCTGAAGATGGGTTGGCTGACTAGGGTCTGTATGGGGCAGTGACACTTGAGTATTGGAAAGAGGGAAAACACAGCATGTCACTGGAATGATGATGGGAGGGAGAGAGGCGTCGCATTGATTGATGTGACAGTGAAATGTTGGGACTGCTGTCTGGAATATTAAAGGGGAGATGGAGTAACACAGTTAAATATTCAAGTGGTGCGGGCTACCAGTCAGCCCAATAATGTGTGTATGTGTCAGAGTGGGTGCACTGCTACAACTAAAAATGCTTTGTTGTTCTATATAGCACCATTTCATATAGCAGCGTGTGGATTGGTGGACATGCCGAGCCAGTGTCCCTATGGAGATAACTTGGTCTCTATTACAGAAACCAACACGGTCTCTGTCTTCATGGAGATAACTTGGTCTCTATTATAGAAACCAACACGGTCTCTGTCTTCATGGAATATTAGAAGAGGTGACATTTATGCAGTGTCACTATATGTCACACAGTTATGGCACAACAGTGGAATATGTGACACCCGGTGACGCAGAGTTCTAACGGGACGTCCAGAGGTGAGAGGCATAAGGGATGACCTGGAGGAGGGAAGTGGGGGCTAAGTGATGGCCTCTGAAGTTTTCCGGATGACAGACGACAGTGGGTGCCATGGCAACGGTGCTAATGAGGCGGTGATTTGGGCGGCGGGCTGGCAGATGGTCGTGAATCACACAGAGGTAGAGAGACGAGACACTAAATATCAACATGTTTTATTACACAGACATATACACAAGAGGTTAGCCTGCCTGCCTCCACCATCTCCCCCACCTTTATTTCATCCCTCTCCTCCTTCCTCAGCGAGCTGAGATTGAGACTTCAGACCCAGCCGTGATTGAGAGCTCGTCTCAGTCCGGCTCATGATGGGAGTTTATGAACTCTGCGAGACCCATTGGTCACAGGTGATTAAACCTGGGCTGTTACAGGCTCTACGAGGGTATGAAGAGTCACGCTTGTCACCTCCTCTATGACACATCAGGTCAGATTTACTGAGCTTTTGCACCAGGGTGGAATATTTTTGTTAACCACTGTTGTACCTCTTTAGGTTTTTAATACCACTATAAATGTTACAATATTTGCTCTAGCTTTGTAAACCTAGCCCGTGAACTGTGGTCCAGGCTCTCCCCTTATTCCTGCACCTCCCGATCCCTCCCCGCCCCAAACGTTTCCTCACCTCCCGATCCCTCCCCGCCCCAAACCTTTCCTCACCTCCCAATCCCTCCCCAAACCTTTCCTCACCTCCACCTGACTGCTGGTTGTCTGGGGCTGGAGTACTGACTGCTGGTTGGCTGGGTGTTGGAGTACCTGACTGCTGGTTGGCTGGGTGTTGGAGTACCACATCACAACCTCACTATTTTAAAATAAATAGTCTACAAAAGGAAAACACTACTTTCAACAAAGACTAAAAAAAATGACAAAGTCTTTGAAAATAAGTAATACTCCTTAAACTTTTTTTAAACAAAAAGAACCATATAAAACTGCGCAAGAGAGAGAAGCCTAGCAGAAACGTAAACTGTGTGATGGTAATAATAAGCCCTAGAAGGTTCTAGTAGGTCATCTCACCAAACTCCACAATACTGGACCTCGGTCAATAGGTCCGGTCCAGTACGGCAAATCACAGATTCAGATTGTGTCCATATTAGCATAAACAGCAGGCTACATTTAATTGTTTAGCTCTTTGGTAACCAAAATGATCACAAATAAAAATGACAGTTTATAGTTAATATTTTTTCATTTGATTTTTTTTAAAGATTAATTCTTAATTTCCAAACATGTGAGGGAAAAGGAGGATACCTAAACACAGGCTTAATGATAAAACAATTCTAAACACATGGTTTTAAAATTACACAAACAAAGAAAAAGGAAACACATATGGACAGTGCAAATCTATAAACAAAAATTCCAAAAATCCAAGGTTTTCCAAACCTCCATATTAAATCCATCATATTGGCTGTGTGTCTTGTGTAGAATAGACCTAGCCATTGTCCATGTGCGTCTCTTCACCTGCCTGTCCTTAGGGGGCAGTTACGAGCCCTCTGCACTTCCCCTTGACCACTGAAAGTTCCAGCCCCTGCAAACCACAGACTTCAAAGAGCAGAAAGAAAACTTGACAAGAACCAAAGCTGGAGCTGTGTCCCGGAACCATTTGGTGTACTGTTCTGTTAGCCACATGTTCTATATTGTTTTACCATACATACCCACAGGCAATGGTATAGAAATACACTGCATTTAAGCCAGCCCCTACCACACCTTCAAGTTCCACATTCCACCGCCTGACTAACTAATGGCACCACTGCAGCCAAAATAAAAACAACTTGTCACTTTTCAATACCTTCATATCACCTTAGCTTTTCCCTTAACCTTAGAGAAACCTAAAAACTACAGGAACCAACCCTGAATACAATCAGCACCTCTGAAGCTCTAACAGGAATATTTTTTTATTAAAACGAGCAAACAAACAAAACGGGAAAATCAGTCTTTGGAAAAAAATGATAATGATTACTTTTTTTGTAACACAAACAATGGGTTATGAAAATGAAATGCAGAAATGTGATTGAGGAAAATTAATCTTGAAAAGCTACAGCTGAGTCGGTCTCCACTTCAGACTAAGAACAGTCCGGTTGGTCTGAGGGCCAGTCAGGTCCGCTTCCTCAGAACCAGGTCCAAAATCTACAGGATCTGGAGCCAGGGGTGGTTGGATCCAGGGGTGGGGCTCAGGGGGCACATGAGTCTCTGGAGGCCCATCATTGGCTCCTCCCCCCTCCCCGGCGACCATGAGTGAGTTCAAGTCCCTGTATCCAGGGGGCGGTTCCTTCTATCTAACTACTGCTCTCCTCAGTTAAAGTGACGTTGGAATCCTGGAGCAGGGGCAAGGGGCAGGGCTGGCTGTCAGGGACGTCTCCGTACTCTGCGCTCTCAGCTAACTCTCCCTCACGCTCGCAGATGACCGTCATAGGGCTGCTCAGAATGCGGTTGCGGGCGTTGTACTTGCTGCTGGCAGCAGAGGGCGGCGTGCGTGATCGCCCGTACTTCATGCCGCTCAGTGATGATGATGGGGAGGAGTAAGACAGGCCCTCGTTGCGGGCCCACTCCTCTGGCGCCCTCTTGCTGCGACCTGGGGAAGCGCAAGGGCTGTGTGGTGTTGTCGGCGACGATGGTGAGGAGGGTGGGTCCAGGGAGGACTCGGAGCGCGTCCTCTGGAAGCGCGGGTCTGTGCAACGCAGCATGTCGGCGGCCGACATTCGGAAGCTGGTCTCAGAGCGGCTTCCCTTCTTCAGGAGCAGAGCCTTGAAGGTGTCGCTGCTAGTGGCAGACTTACGCAGGTTGCGCTGAATGGAGCCCGTCTGCCTGCCCATGGACAGCGAGGATACTAGGCTGGGGGAGGCGCCCGTGGGGGTGACGGGGGGAGACGGACAGGGGGAGTGGCCCTGCGGCTTGTCCTCCTCAGACTCCTTACGACCCAGGACCTTCCGCTTGGACCTAAGGGTAGAGGAGGAGAGCCTGGTTAGGGACATGGTTGGTTAGAGACATTAAGCTGAGGTTGGAGTGATGGATATATAGGAGAACAGGGTTAGTGATATTGAGCAGGCTGGGTAGGAGGACAGCGGGTACAGGACATATACAGAGGGTGGAGGGGTAGAGAGGGAGCGCGTGGTTGGAGACAGTCCAGACCAAAGCTCAGAAGTAATTCTTCAAACACATCTACTCAGCTCAACACTCAATGAAACAGCCTCTACCACTCTATGGCTCAACCAATGATGGAATATCAGTACTAACTTTTATTTTTAAAACAAAGCTTTCCTGTAATAAGACATGCCAGTTAGCATACACACCCCTTCTGAACAGTGTCCCAATTCAACCATATGTCAACAATGCCCCCAGCAATCCCAGGGTGCATTGCTTCAGAAGCCTAGAAGCAGCGAGGATAATCTAACATGGAGGGGGTGAGTGGCGCAGGGGCTGGGAAGCGGGGGAGGAGAGGGCTGGTGCTTTTAAATATTTTATTCAAATGTGAAAACTGCACACATTGCAAATCTATGGGAACGCTAAGAGGTGGCACAATGGAATTCATCAACAACACTAACTGGGAAAAGTGCCCAGAGCTTTTTAAAATTATTATCTAAAGACAGTTCAGCCTCCTTGCCAGCAGGGGGTGCCATTCAACTCCTCCACACCACCATGTCAACCTACCATAGACTCACAAAAGTAGAAATGCATTCCTTAGTCATAAGCATTGTGCTAAAGCCGTGGCTAGCAGGGGAGATCAGATTAGCGCAGGGGAAAACAGCATAATTAATCTGAGTCCAGGGGTTGCTTGGGGATTATGGCGCTAATCCAGCGCTAGCGTTACCGCAGGGAAGATACAGGACGGGCCAATTACAGTAATGGGCTACTTGCCACGCCAAACCTCTCTAGGCAAGTGGCGCTCAAACGCTCACTCTCCATTCCCCCGCTGCACCAGGGAGGAAGAAGAAGAGGTGGAGCTAGAAGAGTGTGGAGGACAGACAGTGACATGACAAAAGGGATTTAATGACATAGGAGAGGAAGGGTGAATGAGGCAGACAGATGCAACATTTAATCCTTCAGATCAGGTACAAAGACAGAGAGGTTTAAGTAAATCAACTATCTTTAACAGAGAACAAGAAATAGAGACAAGCATGATATATCCATGATGTAATATGGACTCCATGATGGAGAGAGATCCAGATATGAGAGAAGACTGGATAGGAGTCTGTGAGTTGAGGCTGGGATGTTTGAGGGACGGCTGTGCCCCAAATACAACCTCAACACTGTGGGGTCCCATGAGAGCTCCAGCAGTACATTAGCCCATAGGTTATAGCAGCAGGGTTACATAACGTCACTCTCTCACACCTGATTTAACCAGGCAACACCACATCTAACTCCCCGGACTGATGCTGTTCTATTGACACACAAACTACAAAGATAAAGGACAAACACAACGAAGGTGGTAAGGTCAGAGAAAGTTAATGTCAGAGAGAAAGACAGAGCAAAGGGAATAAGAGAAAGACAGATGGAGAAAAAGGGAAATACTGATGCAAAGTATGAAGAAATACAAACACACAACCATCACACAGGTTTTGAGTGGTGCATCGATTTTTTTTCGCTCTATACAATGTTTGATTGTTAGAATCCCTCCAGCCAGTACCATCCTACCTCGACTGTGGTTGTGATAACAATCCATTCAGGTTTTAATCATTCTCTCCCTCCATTTCTCATCAGTTTCTGAGTGAGTGAGAGGGAGAGAAGGCAGAGAGGAGTAGAGTAGAGAGGGTAGAGGGAGCACAAGGCAAACAGTGCCAGGTTTACCTCTCGTCAGCAGTAACAGCTGGTGCCCTAAGGTCTACATATTCACACTGTAGGCTTCCCTCCTTCACAAGGCCTAACTTGTCTTTGCCTCTAATATAGCACACAACGATATTAGAGTTAGGAGAAATCCACCAGGAAAAGTAAAGCCCACAAATGCACACACACACACACACGCACACGCACACACACATAAATGCCAGTAGAAATAAAATCCCCTGAAATGAAATCCTGTGATTCTCGGGAGCTCTCTGACCATCATACCGCTGCACGTGACCAGGACACACACACACCGGTTGGCTGCGTGAGCAAATTATGTGTGTGTATGCTCCATTGAACGCATGCACATGTGTGAGAACGTAGAGAGTACATGCAGACTGGAAGAGCAGAGTGTACGAGAGAGAGAGAGTGAGAGACAGAAAAGCTCTTAAGTGAAGCCTCTAACCTAGATCAGGAATGTGGCTTCTGATTTAGGTTCAACTAGCTCAATAATGAATGAACCATCAGCTTTTCATTCACTAAGAACAAGTAGCAACAGTCATCAAAATAAAATAGTTAAAAGGTTTTAAAAAACAATGCAACAGTTGGGCACTGGATGAAGATACTCGAAGCGTTTAGAATTGTTTTAATCCATCAGATAATGACTGAATTATAGCACATAAAACATTTTACTGGCACGGATAATTAATGAATGGAGTTCAGGGATTTTGGTGGGAATTCAGGTATAACATATATTGTTAAATGTAATAAAAAAAAATCTTAGAATGCACTTATACACTGAGTGCACAAAACATTAAGAACACCTGCTATTTCCATAACATAGACTGACCAGGTGAATCCAGGTGAAAGATATGATCCGTTATTGATGTAACCTGTTAAATCCACTTCAATCAGTATAGATGAAGGGGACGAGACAGATTAAAGAAGAATTTTTAAGCCTTGAGACAATTGAGACATGGATTGTGTTTGTGTGCTATTCAGAGGGTGAATGGGCAAGACAAAATATTTAAGTGCCTTTGAACGGGGTATGGTAGTAGGTGCCAGGCGCACCAGTTTGAGTGTGTCAAGAACTGGAACGCTGCTGGGTTTTTCCACGCTCAACAGTTTCCATGTGTATCAAGAATGGTCCATCACCCAATGGAAATCCAGCCAACTTGACACAATTGTGGGAAGCATTGGAGTCAACATGGGCCAGCATCCCTGTGGAATGCTTTAGACACCTTGTAGAGTCCATGCCCTGACGAATCAAGGCTGTTCTGAGGACAGAAGGGGGGGTGCAACTCAATATTAGGAAGGTGTTCTTAATGTTTGGTACACTGTGTATATACATTTTCTAATGGTAGAAAGTATTTAAAAAATATTTTGTGATAAAATAAAGAAAATCATATGCATACATGAATATATTAACATAAAGGGCTGAAACCACCAAAAACGTGTTCTTTCTATGCCTTCCTGCACTCACCTGCACTGTCTAGACTGACTCATGGATTACGGTTGTTGCCAAGTTCTGTTGCATAATTCAATAAGTGTCAATAGCAGGATACCCTCGGATTAAAAATCAGCACGCTTGGCTCTAGATTACATCCATCTATACATACTTTATATTGTTTGCAAGATCAGACATAATATCACTATAATCTGAGTGTTCATTTTAGCCAGTTCATTTGTAAAAATGTCAACTGTATTAAATTATTACTTTTTTCAATTCCACCAAAAATTAACACCCATCAAAATAAAGTTATCTTTGTTCTCTTTCTTGTGATATACAGTGCATTCGGAATGTATTCAGACCCCTTCCCCTTTTCCACATTTTGTTATGTTACAGCAGGGGTGGGCAAACGTTTTGGCTCAAGGGCCACATCGTGATTTAGAAATTCAACGGAGGGACGCATTTTTGGTGGGACCAATTGTTTGTTAAAATCATTTGCGGGGGCCTCCCGAATGGTGCAACGGTCTAAGGCACTGCATCGCAGTGCTTGAGGCGTCACTACAGACCCGGGTTCGATTCCAGGCTGTGTCACAGCTGGCAGTGACTGGGAGACCCATGAGGCGGCGCACAATTGGCCCAGCGTCGTCCGGGTTAGGAGAGGGTTCGGCAGGCCGAGATTTCATTGTCCCATCGAGCTCTAGCGACTCCTGTGGCGGGCCAGGTGCATGCACGCTGACAGGGTCGCCAGGTGTACTGTGTTTCTTCCGACACATTGGTGTGTCTGGCTTCTGGGTTAAGCGGGCATTGTGTCAAGAAGCAGTGTGGCTTGGCTGGGTCGTGTTTCGGAGGACGCACGGCTCTCAACCTTCGCCTCTCCCGAGTCCGTACGGGAGTTGCAGCGATGGGACAAGACTAACTACCAATTGGAAACCACGAAATTGGGGAGAAAAAAGGTATACATAATTATTTTTATCTTTATAATTTTTTTAATGTCTCGTGGGCCGTACTTTGCCCTCCCTTGCGTTACAGCCTTATTCTAAAATGGATTAAAAGAAACATAATCCCCATCAATCTAAACACAATACCCCATAATGACAAAGCAAAAACAGGTTTTTAGAAATGTTAGCAAATTTATGAAAAATAAAAATGGAAATACCTTATTTACATAAGTATTCAAACCTTTTGCTGAGACTTGAAATTGAGTTTAGGTGCATGCTGTTTCCATTGATCATCCTTGAGATGTTTCTACAACTTGGAGTCCTCCTGTGGTAAATTATATTGATTTGACATGATCTGGAAAGGCACACACCTGTCAATATAAGGTCCCACAGTTGACAGTGCATGTCAGAGCAAAAACCCAGCCATGAGGTCGAAGGAATTATCCGTAGAGCTCCAAGACAGGATTGTGTTGAGGCACAGATCTGGGGAAGGGTACCAACAAATTTCCCCAAGAACACAGTGGCCTCCATCATTCTTAAATGGAATAAGTTTGGAACCACCAAGACTCTTCTTAGAGCTGGCTGCCCGGCTAAACTGAGCAATCAGGGAGAAGGGCCTTGGTCAGGGAGGTGACCAATAACCCGATGGTCACTGACAGAGCTCTAGAGTTTCTCTGTGGAGATGGGAGAACCTTCCAGAAGGACAACCATCTCTGAAGCACTCCACCAATCAGGCCTTTATGGTAGAGTGGCCAGACGGAAGCCACTCCTCAGTAAAAAGCACATGACAGCCTGCTTGGAGTTTGCCAAAAGGCACCTAAAGGACTCTCAGACCATGAGAAACAAGATTCTCTGGTCTGAACAAACCAAGATTGAACTCTTTGGCCTGAATGCAAAGCGTCACGTCTGGGGGAAACTTGGCATCATCCCTACGGTGAAGCATGGTGGTGAAGCATGGTGGTGGCAGCATCATGCTGTGGTGATGTTTTTCAGTGGCAGGGACTGGGAGACTATTCAGGATCAAGGGAAAGATTAACAGAGCAAAGTACAGAGAGATCCTTGATGAAAACCTGCTTCAGAGCGCTCAGGACCTCAGACTGGGGCGAAGGTTCACCTTCCAACAGGACAACAACCCTAAGCACACAGCCAAGACAATGCAGGAGTGGCTTTGGGACAAGTCCCTGAATGTCCTTGAGTGGTCCAGCCAGAGCCCGGACTTGAACCCGATCTAACATCTCTGGAGAGACCTGAAAATAGCTGTGCAGCGACGCTCCCCAACCAACCTGACAGAGCTTGAGAGGATCTGTAGAGAAGAATGGGAGAAACTCCCCAAATACAGGTGTGCCAAGCTTGTAGCGTCATAGCAAAGAAGACTTGAGGCTGTAATCGCTGCCAAAGGTGCTTCAACAAAGTACTGAGTAAAGGGTCTGAAAACTTATGTAAATGTGATATCAGTTTTTATTTTTAATATATTTGCAAACATTAAAAAAGAAAACTGTTTTTGCTTTGTCATTATGGGGTATTGTGTGTAGATTGAGGAGGAAAAAAAGTTGTTTTATCCATTTTAGAATGAGGCTGTAACGTCACAAAATGTGGACAAAGTCAAGGGGTCTGAATACTTTCCGAGTGCACTGTAAGTGTCGAGACAATGCGTTAAATCCCTGACGAAGCTTTAGTGTTCTTATAGACGCAACGGAAAGACAATGTATTCCATTAAACCCATTTCAGCCATTACCAGGGTGTGTTTGCACCCCTCAAACACAGGAAATAGATGACTGAAAAACACAGATCCTCAGGTAGGCGGGGCATGCGCATTGCTAAATGAAGATACTAGCTACCATCTACCATCCAGTATCCCTTCAACAGCACCCATTAAGTACTACTGGTTTCCCTTCCCAGTGAGCCCGTCTCTGTCTAACAGACACGTTACAGAGAAAAGCTCTCCACTGCCTGGCTGCCAGACCCAGAGACACCTGCCTGACAAAAGTACAAATCAAATTGTATTGTATTTGTCACAAGCTTCATAAACAACAGGAGTAGACTAACAGTGAAATGCTTAATTATGGGTTCTTTGCCAACAATGCCGAGTTTATAAAAAAAGGACAGCCTGGCTAAACTTATGAGAGAGAGAGGATTGATGGGCTGAGGAGAATGGCAAGATGAAGGGAAGGTACAGGGGTTAGGATCAGTGTCATGCTGCATTTAACCAATGCGAGAGAGAGAGAGAGAGAGAGAGAGAGAGAGAGAGAGAGAGAGAGAGAGAGAGAGAGAGAGAGAGAGAGAAAGATAGAAAGAGCAGTAAGAGAAAGCTATATTGCAGTGTGGTGGTTGAGGAGGATAGGAGAGGGATGAGAGTGTTGTGAATATGAGAGAGAGCGAGACAGAGACAGAGAGAGCTGGGTGAGGAGGATAGAGGGGTATGGGGAGTAAATAAATGGAGAGTTGAGTGATGAACCGAGAGGAGGAGACCGTGCCATTGCGTACCTGTGGATGGCAGCGAAGAGGTCCTCGGTAGTTCGGGGGCGTGTGGGGGTCACCATATCCCCCCGCCTGTGGATCCTGGGGGTCGGTGAAGACTCAGGAGTGCTGCTTGAATCAAACACCTCACCTAGGAGACACACACACAAAATTAGAAACACGTTACACACGCTGATGAGAGAACACATACACACTGACTGAAGAACAAATACAAGCATTACACAGCCCTACAATAGTCAAACACTTCACCTGGTAAATGAAAACACATGCAGACAGGACACACGTCACATTGACAGCAGCTGAGGAGCAAGCTAACACACACACATAACCGATGGTCGGATATCCCGCAACAGTAACCTGAGTGACTGGCTTCTTACATTCTCTCCCGCTCTCTCTCTTCTAGTTGAGCTTCTCTCCGCCTCCTCCTCCTCCCTCGCTCGTGTCTGCACTTCGACTGCCTGAGCCGCTGCAGGCGATCTCATGTTACGCTCTCCCCCTCCCTCCCCACATCTCCTCTCCCCTCCCCTCCTGTACAGTGGGTCCCTCCCCCTACTCTCCACATTCCCCCGCCTCCCTCCACTAAACAGACCTCCCACTAGGACAGATGCCACCTACCTAACCAGAGAGAGAGAAAGAGAAGAAAGCGAGAGAGAGAGAGAGAGAGAGAGGGGGGGGGGAGAGAGAGAGAGAGAGAGAGAAGAAAGCGAGAGAGAGAGAGAAGAAAAGCGAGAGAGAGAGAAGAAAGCGAGAGAGAGAGAAGAAAGCGAGAGAGTGAGAGAGAAGAAAGCGAGAGAGAGAGAGAAGAAAGCGAGAGAGAGAGAGAGAAGAAAGCGAGAGAGAGAGAGAAGAAGCGAGAGAGAGAGAGAGAAGAAGAGCGAGAGAGAGAGAGAAGAAAGCGAGAGAGAGAGAGAAGAAAGCGAGAGAGAGAGAGAGAAGAAAGCGAGAGAGAGAGAGAAGAAAGCGAGAGAGAGAGAAGAAAGCGAGAGAGAGAGAAGAAAGCGAGAGAGAGAGAGAGAGAGAAGAAAGCGAGAGAGAGAGAGAAGAAAGCGAGAGAGAGAGAGAGAAGAAAGCGAGAGAGAGAGAGGAGAGAGAGAGAGAGCGAGAGAGAGAGAGAAGAAAGCGAGAGAGAGAGAAGAAGAAAGCGAGAGAGAGAGAAGAAAGCGAGAGAGAGAGAAGAGAAGAAAGCGAGAGAGAGAGAGAAGAGAGAGAGAGAAGGAGAGAGAGAAGAAAGTGAGAGAGAAGAGAGAGAAGAGAGCGAGAGAGAGAGAAGAAAGCGAGAGAGAGAGAAGAAAGCGAGAGAGAGAGAAGAAAGCGAGAGAGAGAGAGAGAGAGAGAGAAGAAAGCGAGAGAGAGAGAAGAAAGTGAGAGAGAAGAGAGAGAAGAGAGCGAGAGAGAAAGAGAGGGAAGAGAAGAAAGCGAGAGATAGCGGGAAGAGAAGCGAGAGAGAGAAGACAACCGGACAGAGAGAATGACAGATGAAAAAATGAGGAGTACAGTATAAAATAGATACTTGGACATAAGGATGGATGGGGTGGACAGAAGGAAGCAGACAGAGGGAAGCAGACTGAGGGGGAAGCAGACAGAAAAGGAGAGTCCAGTAATAGAAAGGAGATAGAGGAGACACAGATTAGGATGAGACAGTGACAGCATAAAACAAACCAGAACAAGAGAATATGGCGTGAGGATGGAGATGTTTTTTTGTTGCGTTTATTTCACTTGCTTTGGCAATGTAAACATGTTTCTCATGTCAATAAAGCCCCTTTGAATTGAATTGAGAGAGCTGATAAATCCAGGCATCTGCCGCAGTGCTGTCCCTCACTAAGCTGAGCTCTCACTTAGGGGAAGAGGAGGAGGCAGGCAGGTATGATGCCTCTCTGGCTAGCTCAATGACACAGAACAGACAACAACCAGGCGGCACCATGCTACATTAGCACTAAATGGGCAAACTATGTTTTGAGACCATTTATTTTTAGGGCACTGTTTGCAGAGACAATCAGACCCAAAGATTATACTTAAAATCCCCAAATGTGACAATTTAAAATCCCATAAAGTGGCCAGTCCGGACTCCCGCCAGCCCTGATGGCATCTTCTTCTAGATGTAATTCAACTCACAACAAGTTCAAGATCCTTTTAAAACCAGAGATCCAGGGAGGCCTTCCTTGTGCATCCTTCCAGCAATATCCTAAACCTTTGATCACATTCAATAAAGGGAATCTGTATTGTGTTGCTTAACCTTGCCTTCAGTCTAAACCTTTTCTATACCTTCACAGTCAGAGAGACAGCAGGCAGTCTAAGACTAGCTTAAGGGAAGCTGGCCCCAATACCTGCCCTTTGTCCTGCCTTGAAGTGGGATTTGACGAAGGACCAAGGGAAAGCTGGAAACCCCAGCTAAAGCCCCTAGCCTTAAGCACAGCTAATGTCTAGCAATGTAACCTCTCTCAACTGCCTTTTACCTCAGCCAACGCAAACTGTCAGCACAGCTAACAAACACCTGCCACCAGTCAGCACTGAATTCAGTCAGCACTGAATAGCTGCCAATGATGACAGACTAGACCTCGATCTCAGAAACCAAAAGTTTGATTGTAAGCTGCCTCAATGTCATTTACAAAACAGATGTCCCATTTTGTTTCTTCAAAACATTCAACTTTATGCAAGTTTATCTGAATTTAATTAGTATTTTTTTGTTAATAATATAAATGAAATCTAACTCACCACTCTCGTCGTCCTTAGAGCTGACTGATCCAGTGGTACTGCTGGTCCCATCTTCCTCATCTTCTTCCTCATCTTCCTCCTCTTCCTCCTCAGCCTCTCTGTTGTTCCGCTGCTGCCCCTCAGCGAGGCTCGTCTCCTGCGTGACGGTGGCCGGAGGCTGGGTCTCCTCCTGGCTCACCGTGGAGGTGGAAGGTCCACTACTCTCTGTCAGGGCTGAGGAACTCTCTGAAACCTCATCTTCCTCCTGCTCCTTCTCCTCATTTTCCTCCTCTTTCGTCTCTTCCTCTCTCACTTTAGCGTCCACCTGGTCTTCTTCTGTGGTGGTTGACTCATCCTGGGGGCTCAGTGTGGTGGTAGTCTGGGTGGTCTCCTCTCCCACCACAGACTGGGGGGTGACGAGGGATAGTTTGGGCTTCTTGGAGGCCACTGAGGGTTTCTGTTTGACTGGGGGGCTTTTGATTGCTTCCTCCACGAGGCTTGGGAGGGGTGACTGCTCCCACTCCTGATTTGGTTGGGCTGAGCTGTTGGACAGGCTCTGTACCCTAGGTTTAGCGTTGGTGATGGCGCCCCCTGGCAGCACCTCAGAATCACTGTAGTCTGAGCATAGTTCAGCGAAGAGCTTCTTCACAGCAGATGAGGCCTTGGTGATTTCCTCTGGACTGGTGCAGTTTATCAGGGGCAGCATGGTGGGATGCTCCTGCTGCTTAATCTTCTCCGGCGTATGGGGCTTGAGGGCCCAGGCCTGGTTGCCCCCCGATTCCTGAGCTTTAGTATGTTCCACCCTGCCGTTGACTTGCTCCTCTGGCTGCTTGACTGAGCGGAGGTGCACACTCTGCAGGGCAAATGGGGTGATCAGGGGCATGGGGGTCTTGCCGGCCTCCTTGGCTGCTGGGCTGTTAGTGACCGTAGCTGGTTTTAGAGCGTTCTTTGCTGCCTTCAGGGTGAGAGGGGAGGCTGTGGGTGGCGCAGGGGCAGGCAGGGGGGGAGGTGGTGGAGGAGAGGGGACCATGGAGGGGAATGGAGGGGGAGGAGGAGGAGGACTGAGGGTCCCGTTGAAGGAGAGGCTGGGGTGGATGAGGGAATCTGGAGGAGGAGGGGGAGGGAAGTCTGGAGAGGTGGAGTAAGGGGGCGGGCTCATGGGGGTGCCCTGAGGGGTTGTGGGTAACGGGGGTGCGAGGGGCAGAGGGGGAGGTCTGGGGTTGGATGGGGGGAGAGGAGCAGGGAAAGGAGGTGGGGGGCTGATGGATGCTGAGGTGGGAGGCAGGGGAGGAGGGGGAGGAGGAGGGGGGCCAGAATTCCTGAGAGAGTCAGAGGCGTTTGAGGAGAGGGAGGTGGAGGAGGAGGAGATGGAAACAGATGACAGGAGTGAAGACTTCCTCTCCGGCACTTTGGGCTTGGGCCGTCCTGAGGGGGAGTGGGACCGCATGAAGGAGGGCACGGGGGTGCCGGCCGTGGGGGTGTTGGACTGGCTGGAGTAGCCGCTGGAGGGGGAGGTCAGTCTATGGATCCTGTCCGGGGACGAGGTGGCCGTCTTGGGCTTGACTGCCACACCTCCCTCCTGGGCTGGAGGGGCCGAGGCCTGGATATTGATGTGATTGTGGAGACCCCCACTTCCATTCGACAGACCCCTCGGGTGTGTGCCCGCTACAATGTTAGCAGCAGGGTGGTGTTGGTGCGTGGAGGGGGACTGCGGCCCCTGGTCTCCATGGTTACGGGGGTAATCCATGTAGTAGCCCCAGGACTCTGCATAGTCGGACCGCAGGCTGCTGGTGTCGCTGTGAGCTGGCGTCACATGACAGAGCGAGTACACATTAGCCACTACGCCACTGTTAGTGTTGTTAGCCGCTAGCGACGTGGCGGAGCTGGTGGCGCTCACACTGCTCTGGCTCCGTGGTCGCAGCAACCAGGGGTCCTCGTAGTCGCTGCACGGGCTGTGGGAGGGCGAGGAGGGGGACACGCCCTTCTCCTTTCGATCTCTCAACCCCATCTGGAGGCTCTGCTGCAGGCTAGCGATCAGTGTCTCGTTCAGCACTGATCCGTTAGCACTCCCGCTAACTGCACTAACTCCACCCAGGGGCTTCTTCCCGCCAGGCTTGCGGCGGAGGGAGTCAGTCCGGGCCGGGGGCAGCGGCGGCTTCTTGGCCTTGCGGAGAGAGATGCTGCGGGACAGTGAGCGGTCGCTGTAAAGACTGTTAGAATCTTCCTCGTGGCTAGGCAGCTCACGGCACTCGTACATGCTGTGTCTGGCAGTCCGGCTGGCTACCACCCCGTGGCCCTGCCCGCTACCATGGCTCCTGGAGCGCAGGCCAGAGTCCAGGTGCATGGAGGTGTAGTAGCCGTCATTGTCCTGGGAGTACAGGGAGCTGGAGTCGGTGCGGGATGACAGCTCCAGGCTGCTGTTCAGATGGTTGATGGGAGTAGAGCAGCTAGAGGTCAGAGGACGCTGGGGCAGGACCACGTTCTCCGGTGTGTCATAGATTGACCACTGGTCGTCGGCCGAGGACGGAGTCGTCGCGGCGATGGTGCTTGTGTGGCTGTGCAGGCTGCCATCCGAGCGGCCCGATTCGCTGGGCGTTGCCGGGGCAGTCAACCCTCCGTCTTGGGGATGTGTATGTATTGGTGTGGAGGTGGCCCGGCCGGGGCAGTTGGTCCTGTGGGTGAAGGAGGTGGAGCTCAGGGGGTCCATGCTGGTGCCCGTGGCCAGACTGAGAGGCCTGGGGGTCTGGGGGTGCTGGCTGGAGGACGTATGGAGGGTCACAACCTCGGCAGAGCAGGACATGGTGGCGTTGGGGATGAGAGATGTGGAGTAGGCAGCGTGGGGGGACACCACACATGCCGGACCACCACCCCAGTCCCCTGTCTGGGACCCACGCACCTCCTGAGACTTGGGCCGTGGCAGAGTACCTGTCCTGGGGGCGTTTCTCAGATGCACCACGGTGTTGTCCACCTGCAGTTTGCCAATCTGCCTCTGGGGTGCATTGTGGTCTTCCAGCCTGATGGGGGTGCTGCTGTAGATGGGCTCAGCACTAAGAGACACCCTTGGCCCGGGTCTGGGAAGACTGTGGAAACGCTGGGCATCTACATTCAGATGCGGGGGTAGGACCAGCATTCCAGAACAGCCGTCGCTACTGGAGACGGAGATGCTTCCTGTAGACGAGGAAGTGGAAATTCCGGCCATCTGGGCTGCGATTCCCTGTCCCCGTTGAGCCCGGATTCTTCGCATGGACGGTGGAACGATCTTCACCTCCTCAGTCTGGCAACCAGAGTCCCTTGTCTCGGAATGTCTGAGCGTTGAGTTGACGCTCCCGACTCTTCCCAATGTGGAATACTGTCCCGGGATGAACATGGAATGTGGCCGGAGCTCGCCCCCACGTCCTTTCGTCACTGCAGAAGAGAGAAAGATAGAGAGAGAGAGGTTTAACATATAAGCAATCAAAATACCTCCAGCTTCCGCCTCTCCCTCTCTAATTTCCTCTCCCTTGTTCCCCCTCTCTCTGGCAGGCTGTCGATCAGATTAGCTGTGTCTAAGAGGCTAATTAATTAGATTTTCTGCAGCCCCGTCTGATGCGCTAATAACCGCTGGTCGTCTTCATTAGGACAGAGATGGAGAGAGTTAGAGAAAGAGAAATGGAGAGAGAGGGTGAGAAAGAGAGATGGAGAGAGGAATAGTGGGACAGAGAGAGAAGAGAACAGACGCCAGAAGGAAGACTCCCACTATGCTTTCCCTCCTACTCTGGCTCCGTCTGATCAGAAAGAGAATGGTCCTCAGGGTGTGGGCAGCTGGTAAGGCATTGGGCAGCTCACACTCACACACACACACACACACACAAACACACCCGTACATAAATAAACAAAGTGAAGGATCTGGTGTAAAATAGGAGAGGATATCTGATGTATCGGCCATCTGTGCTGGCTGCCTGTTGATGCTCATGCTCCCTAAACACACACACACACACACACACACACACACCTCCCCTCCCTAAGGCAGAGAGTGACAGCACTGCTGTATTAGATAGATTAAGCTGCAGGTTTCTACTTCACATACAGCCTGGGTATCTCACTCACTGAGGCAAGGGACTTACCATCTAACAGTAATCAGGACTTCCAAGCCTGTCTGTCTGGTCTTTCACACCGGTCTGTCTGTATAATAAGGCTTCAAAGCTCTGCCTATCAGCTGCACTGATCTCATCCTACAGCGAGATGACATTCTCTTAACGCAAGGAGTCCCCAGTCACCCATACCTTAATAGAGTTAGCTTAACTTAGTGTAGCACATAGCTATTAGCAGGGGTGAGGAACCCTGACCCCTCTGCCTGTTCCTCAGCCCATCTGTTCTGAGGATTAGGGGTGAAAGGTCAGGGGGTGTTAGAAGGATGGGGCTATCATAACAACAGCTGACAAATGCACAGGGGTGGGAAATGGAAACATTCAGGCCCTCTTCGTCTGGCGTATCCTCTAAGCCTTGGGGAGACAGAGGAGAGGAGAGGTGGGTTCGGGTTAAGACCAATTTCACAGTAAAATCCACAATAGGACATGTATTCTTGACTGTGTGTTTGTTTTGATTGTGACAGAAAACCAATATTGTCCATTCACCCAACATCATATACCCTTTCCTACTTAACCTCTCCCATCAATCTCCCCCTCAAGCCAACCCCACTCCCCCATGATAGGCGAGTATGCATTACACAGTTGTGGAAATATGACGATAGAATGACATCTGTGGTAGGAATGCTGGGATTAGATGCGGGGTTTTGTGGTGGGGTGTGTGGGACACACTGTGGCATGCTTAGATTATCAGTGTATCCCAGCGATTAACACATACGAATAAGTGCCCATTTAGATTCACTAGACTTGTTACCAGCGCCGTTCCCGTATGTCACCAGATATTACATTGTTTTGTGTTCACATTAGATACACTTATCATGGCTAAGGAAGGAGGACAGCGCAGAGACCGGGCCCATGGGGGTCATGGGAAAAGGAGTGTTTCGGAGTGATGTCAGACTCTGGACTACTAGATTTGAGGAAGTAAAGGTCCTACAATGACAGATGCCAGTAGAGATTTTACTATGAGGGGCGGGGGGGGGGGGGGGCTTATGAAGAGCTTCTAGAAGAGAGATGTCAAATGTCAAGATTCTAGCATGAGAAAGCAGATGTAGAAATTCTACAATAGGGAAGAGGACTTTGAGAATGAGCAATGGTGGTGGTTCTACGGTAGACTTAACAATGAGGGGGAGTCAAACTAGTCACTAAACCAGCCAGAGGTGTGAGGCAGGCAGGTGGATGGACTAGCTGTCTGGGTCAGGGATGAGGGCAGGGTGGATGGACTAGCTGTCTGGGTCAGGGATGAGGGAAGGGTGGGAGGACTAGTGAGAGCGGGATGCAGAACAGCTCTGGGTATATACCATACCTAGTTCGGTGCAGATGTTGTCAGGCAGCCCTGATATAGTCTTTCTGCGTTTGACCTTCTTGGGCCGGCGGGAGACTGTGTCAGTGTTAATGAGGGAGCGGCGGATGCTGGCCTGCCGGTCAAACGTTGCCCCTAGTGGCCGGGAGGGCGAGAGCAGGCAGGCAGAACAGCGGCAAACAAAAACCAGCCCGTTAGTGATACAAACACACGTGCAATTGTGTTCATACATGCAGAGTTTAGAGACAGGCAGTGACAGAACAAGAGAGAGTAGACAGTCACATATATATATATAGAAAAGCATGCTGTATAACATAGACAGGGGGGGTGACACACAGATAAACACAGAAACTAAAAGAGAGCAAGTATCCCACACAGCCATACAAGACCAAACATACAGACAGATCAGTGTCTTGCTCTGACTGTGTGAAACTAGTTCAGACTCTGCGAATCTGCTCTTTTTGATGGATGGAGAGAAAGTCATATGAAAACTGACATATAGACAGACTGTCTAACACGCTCACATTTCAAACATCACTCTTTTTTTATTTCATTTGATGAGATATGACGTTGACATTTTGTTAACTCGAAACACTGATTCTAAACCAATCCGCGTTAAGAAGCCTGCGGATTTAATAGGTCTCACAATTACATGTATTCAAATGCATGTTAACACCAACTGTCTATTGATACTGTTAGGAGCTGTCTGTGCTACTTCGCAGTGTTTGGTGGCAGCATCTCGCCTCCGACAGCTCTCTCTCTATGCCCTGTAGTGTGTGTGTGTGCTAGCGACAAACTGAGTCAGAGGACAGGACAAACACCACTGAGCCAGAGCTGACAGAGATAGTTAGAGGGAGAGAAAGTGTGTGTGTGTGGGGGGGCAGTCTCAGACTGACTACTGAGTGACAGATGTCACGAGCAGAGTTGATGTATTAGTGGGTGGGAGACAGAGCAGTACGGTGTCTGTGTTGGGTCCTGAGGTGACGTGTGGTTATCTCCATCACCTGGTGGTGGTGTGTGTGTATGTCTGTGTGTGTGTGTAGTGTGTGTGTCGTAGGTGTCGGTCTCTGTCAGGCGCCCCATGGTTTGAGATACAGCCATGGAGCTGCTTTGACCTTTGACTGCAATCTCTCTTACTAACACTGGGATGGACTGAGCACGCTCACAAAAACACAGCAGGGGGATGGTCAGAGAACTAGATAATAATATGGAAGAAAAACAGGGGGAAGATAATACTACTGACAGACAGAAAACACAACGCTCTATGCATGTGGATGCAACTCCCAGTATGTCCATTCGAACACACAGAGGGGTTAAAAGTGAGGCGAAAAAAGGATCGCTTCAAGACCAAGACTCCTATTTCATTGGTTGAATGGCATCGGTAATTGTGGGCATGTTCAACCTAGGACATACAATGGTCACTATGGGGCGGCGTGGCCTACCTGTGACGTTGATAGGGATGACATCAGTGGGCACGGCCTGAGCCTGCATCCTCATCTTCTCCTCAGGGGTGGGGAGGGGCGGGGCCTTGTAGCAGCGCACCTGTCCGTCACACTCATCTATCCCCTCCTCTTCCTGGGGGGTCTGGGGCCTCATTGGGTGCAGGGACTTGTCATCCTCCGCTGACGAGGCCATGGACTGCAGGAGAGGAGAGAGAGAGAAGTGAGAGGGAGGAAAAGAAAGAAGAGACGGGTACACAGGAATGAAAAGGAGTAGAGAGGAAGGGAGATAAAAGAGAGAGAGATGGGAAGGAGAGGGAAAGAGGAGAGATGAGCTTCATACTGAGCCTGAAGAAACACACCTGAGCCTGTAGGAGGAAGGAGTGTGTGTGTGTGTGTGTGTGTGTGTGTTGCACCTGCCCCCACTGGGTCTGCCATCCTTTGTATGAACGCTTTAAACCTCTTCCAGCATTGTGTTCATTATTGCCCAAACACCCACACACACCACTATGTTTACTGCAGCAATCTGACCTTTGAGCAAGAGAGTCTATAAACATGTTTCACAGTCAATCATTCACACATTGACATGCACACCCTCACACCCTGACAAACTGACAGCAAGGAGGAGTGAGAGAATGAGATAACAAAAGGAGAATAACAGAGAGAGAGAGAGATGCTCTCATGCGTTAAACTGTGCTGATGGGCTGTGAGTTCTCAATCTGAGCGCATCACATCTACACTGCAGAGATACGAGAAGAGCAGCGCCACCAAACTTCTCACTGCAGCACCTGGGCTTTCTCTAGAACCCAGGGCATCAACCAAACAGGCCGACACATATTCCAGAATATTTTTAAAAAATAGATTGGTTCCTTTTTCCATCTCAAAACAAAAGATACCTACCTCTCCAACAGCATCGCAGCCTGACACACTTTCACTTGAACTTACTCGACAAGGTGCCACTAGTCCAGTAAAAACATCTCAGGGAAAGTTTACTCTTTGTTATGTCCCACCTATATCTCACTAACCTTCCACTGTCATTCTAGAATGTTAGTGGGAAATTCTTGAAGGTCCCACCACATCACCATCACGCTATTCCTAAATGCAGAATTACAGGTAGATTCTGAGCAGGCATGTTATCAGTCCCAACGGGTGGGGGGAGACAACACCAGCTCAAACACGGGCTCGTCAGAGGGAGGAGAGGAGGGCAGGGTGGAGAAGGAAGCCAGCAGTGTGTTGTGTTGTAGCCTTCAGAGTTGCCCCCACCATTAGGGGCCATTGTGGGTCTAAACAGTAACCCAGTTTCCCCTTTGAGCTAGGGAGCTGCTGTCAACCAGAGTTAGGCTCACTAGCCTGGAGAAAACAGAACAGGGGTGAGGAGAGGGGGGCAACAAGAGAGGTGGGGGAAGGGGGTTAAGGTTGAGGGTGGCTTGGGCCAAAGGAAAAAGCAGGGGATGGATGAGAGCGAAAGGAGGTGTGGGGGCAGGCCAGGGAAAGACGGGACAGTTTGGAGAGAGGGACAACAGAGAGCAGGGTTAGGGGGTGAGAGGCACCTCATTCTACCACAGAAAGACCCCCTTCAACAACCTCGTCTGACCCCATCAGGACCCCCACGATTGGACGAGTCACGTGGAGGGAGGAGAGACTACAGAAGGAGTGGGAATATGGAGAAGAGAAAAGCGGACAAGAGTGAGGGGGCTGGAGATATGCGAGAAAAGTGGGCGTCCTGGAAAAGGCTTCTCTGACTATTTGACAATTCACGTGTTAGTCCTAACGTTCCAGAACTGGAGCTCAGTCATACCACCTCACAGGCTAGATTTAAGATAATTAATAATGTCATACTGTCACTGTGTCAGCCAGTCACATGGAATTCTCAAATTGTCTATTGTCATTAGAGTGAAAACAGCTCCACCAAGTCTAAACCAATATCAAAACAATGCTATTTAGATATTTAGAATAAATCTCTCAAGTGTTCCCTATCAGGGCCTGTCAGATAAACAGTTCTAAGTGGCTGTACACGCATGAGAAACCAGCCATGGCAGCAACACAATGTAATGAGAGAGAGAGGTGGGGGGGAGGGAGTGCAGGCAATGTTAGAGGAAAATACAGAGAGGTGGTGCACTTTTGCTTCAAACCACTGGAGGGCAGACAGATACCAGTTTGGTGTGTGCAATTATTTTTCTATGGGTGCTGAGTGTGTGTGTGTGTGTGTGTGTGTGTGTGTGTGTGTGTGTGTGTGTGTGTGTGTGTGTGTGTGTGTGTGTGTGTGTGCGCGCTGTGTGTTACCTTCTTGTCTGTGTAGTCCTCATCATCCTGCAGGCTGCTGTGGGACTCTGCCCTGCCAGAGAAGGTGGGGCCCTGAGAGTAGTACTGGGAGCTACGGAAACCATCTTTCCTTAACTTGTCACACTCTGGAAGAGAGAGGGAGGGAATGGGTTACACAAACCTTAATACACACTTAATACACACACAGACTGACACCCCTGGTAGTGGTGTCTACACCCCTGGTAGTGGTGTCTACACCCCTGGTAGTGGTGTCTACACCCCTGGTAGTGGTGTCTACACCCCTGGTAGTGGTGTCTACACCTGTCGAGAGCTCACCACCTCAGGGAACAGCAGAGGAGCTGACCTGTGCAATATATCAGGCAGCTGTTCAGAGACACACAGCATATAGACGAGCAGCCTGTGTGTGTGTGTGTGTGTGTGTGTGTGTGTGTGTGTGTGTGTGTGTGTGTGTGTGTGTGTGTGTGTGTGTGTGTGTGTGTGTAGGCCCTGCCTCAGCAGCAGCCCCTGACAGCGCTGACAGCTTCTCTCATTAGACCCCGCTGTGAGGGGTGAGATGTGTGTGTTCCTAATCTACGTGTGTGTGTGTGTGTGTGTGGTGTGTGCGTGTGTACATGCATGTGTGTGTGGGAGCTAGGAGGGGGTATCCCTTCCAGTCTGTCACACACAGATGGTGGAATCATCCTTCTCTCTCAAACACCTCCTCCCTCCCTCAGTGGCTATTTACACTTCAGTCACTCTGCCAACACACTGCTACCAGGGAGCCCTTCGTCATATCTGCACGACTAACTAGATCAGCTACTAAATAACACATCATCTATTAACAAGATGTAGAAATATTATGTACTAGACTAATTATACATAAATATTATTTAATTAGAAATGATTAAGTTATATATGCATGATTGGATAGCATATCTAAAATGCTATAAATAATTCTATAGCTATATACATGTCCATATCAGAGCGATTTTCAAGCTACAGTTGAAGTCGGAAGTTTACATACACCTTAGCCAAATACATTTAAACTCAGTTTTTCACAATTCCTGACATTTAATCCTAGTAAAAATTCCCTGTCTTAGGTCATTTAGGATCACCACTTTATTTTAAGAATGTGAAATGTCAGAATAATAGTAGAGAGAATTATTTATTTCAGCTTTTATTTCTTTCATCACATTCCCAGTGGGTCAGAAGTTTACATGCACTCAATTAGTATTTGGTAGCAATGCCTTTAAAATTGTTTAACTTGGGTCAAACGTTTCGGGTAGCCTTCCACAAGCTTCCCAAAATAAGTTGGGTGAATTTTGGCCCATTCCTCCTGACAGGGCTGGTGTAACTGAGTCAGGTTTGTAGGCCTCCTTGCTCGCACACGCTCTTTCAGTTCTGCCCACTCCAATACCTTGACTTCGTTGTTCTTAAGCCATTTTGCCACAACTTTGGAAGTATGCTTGGGGTCATTGTCCATTTGGAAGACCCATTTGCGACCAAGCTTTAACTTCCTGACTGATGTCTTGCTTCAATATATCCACATAATTTTCCATCCTCATGATGCCATCTATTTTGTGAAGTGCACCAGTCCCTCCTGCAGCAAAGCACCCCCACAACATGATGCTGCCACCCCCGTGCTTCACGGTTGGGATGGTGTTCTTCGGCTGGCAAGCCTCCCCCTTTTTCCTCCAAACATAACGAAGGTCATTATGGCCAAACAGTTCTATTTTTGTTTCATCAGACCAGAGGACATTTCTCCAAAAAGTACGATCTTTGTCCCCATGTGCAGTTGCAAACCGTAGTCTGGCCTTTTTATGGCGGTTTTGGAGCAGTGACTTCTTCCTTGCTGAGTGGCCTTTCAGGTTATGTCGATATAGGACTCGTTTTACTGTGGCTATAGATACTTTTGTACCCGTTTCCTCCAACATCTTCACAAGGTCCTTTGCGTTCATCTCTAGGAGGCAGAACGCGTGTCCTTCCTGAGCAGTATGACGGCTGCGTGGTCCCATGGTGTTTATACTTGCGTACTATTGTTTGTACAGATGAACGTGGTACCTTCAGGCATTTGGAAATTGCTCCCAAGGATGAACCAGACTTGTGGAGGTCTACAATTTTTTTTCTGAGGTCTTGGCTGATTTCTTTTGATTTTTCCCATGATGTCAAGCAAAGAGGCACTGAGTTTGAAGGTAGGCCTTGAAATAAATCCACAGGTACACCTCCAATTGACTCAAATGATGTCAATTAGCCTATCAGAAGTTTCTAAAGCCATGACATCATTTTCTGGAATTTTCCAAGCTGTATAAAGGCACAGTCAACTTAGTGTATGTAAACATCTGACCCACTGGAATTGTGATACAGTGAATTATAAGTGAAATAATCTGTCTGTAAACAATTGTTGGAAAAATTACTTGTGTCATGCACAAAGTAGATGTCCTAACCGACTTGCCAAAACTATAGTTTGTTAACAAGAAATTTGTGGAGTGGTTAAAAAACAAGTTTTAAATGACTCCAACCTAAGTGTATGTAAACTTCCGACTTCAACTGTTATATTAATTTTGTGTGTATACTTTCAAATTCGGGGCTCCTGCATCTCAGTGCTAGAGGTGTCACTACAGACCCTGGTTTGACCCCGGGTTGTATCACAACCGGCAGTGATCGGGAGTTCCATAGGGCGGCGCACAATTGGCCCAGCGTCATTAGGAGAAGGTTTGGCCGGGGTAGGCCATCATTGTAAAACAATAATTTGTTCTTAACGGACTTGCCTAATTTTTGAAATTTTTAAAAATGTAACCGTTATTTAACTAGGCAAGTCAGTTAAGAACAAATTCTTATTTACAGTGACAGCCTACCCCGGCCAAACCCTAACCCAGACGACGCTGGGCCAATTGTGCGCCGCCCTATGGAACTCCCGATCACTGCCGGTTGTGATATAGCCCGGGGTCGAACCAGGGTCTGTAGTAACGCCTCAAGCACAGATGCAGTGCCTTAGACTGCTGCTCCACTCGGGAGCCCAAATAAAGGTTAAATAAAAAATATATAATTTACACCGAATGCTCTTTACCACAGCGACCAAATAGGCCTATTCATTTCTCTAGTCTCTGCCATCTCCGTTTGATGTGTGTATAGCGACAAAGACATCCGCTACTCCTCTCATCTTTGTGTTGAATACCCGCAACTAATTAGTCAAATCACTGATGTACAAATGTAAATCTGCCCATTGTCATATTCATGTGAAGGAGTGGCTTGATGTGTTCGTACCCTCTACGAAGCTACACCTTACAGACTACTTTCCTCTTTCATGTCCTAATGCCTACATAGCTAATTAGAGTAGGTCTCTTCAGGGACTGAGGCGCTGTCTGCATGTATAATACTGTCATTTAATGGAGCCTGATGGAGCAGCTAGTTACTGACGGCTGTTAGTGTTCGCGCCTGTGATCTGGAATAGAAGGGTTTTAGAAGCCACTTGAGATGACGAGGAGGAGGGGAATAGGTGTTAGACAGTTCCCGTTTCCAGGACTGTTGTCGAGCAGAACAGGGGCTGGAGTTTAGCTGAAGGGGAAATATGGAGGTTAATTGCTATGGTCACATGGCACCATCCCAGAATGATGTAGAAAGAGAGCGAGGTACTAATTGAACACGTTCGATCAAATCGATCCAAATCTTTCCAACACTATTGACTATAATGTGTCTGATATTATGCAACATGTCTGTGCTTTCCCTACCAGTCAGTCACCCTTGAGCGCATACGACCACAACCTGACACCAGAATGTGCCGACGAATGGCATTATGGGTAATGACCCTGTCCTAACTGTTGAGAGACTCGGGCGTGGTGCCGATGACACCAGCAGCTGATTACATATTGATTGGTTTGAGACCCAAGCAGGGTCTGATATTGAATTTTCCCTAACTTCTCTGTGTCTCTGTCCTGGTGATATGGCCGACGGGGGCGACATAGATTTAATGAGAGGGGGCTTCATAAGCACAGGAGCAGGGGCACGGTGGTGGATTGACCTTATGCGTTGCTCTCAGATACGTTTCTCTCTATACCAACTCATATCCTGACTCTAACCAGACTGGTCAGCCAGAGAACAGAGCTTTGGCCAGTTTCTAGGTGTCCTTGTGTTACAGCTTTGTACAGGGTTTAGTTTGAAAGTATACATTGTGTACCGCTTCTATTTCTAGCAGACTGTAGGCTGACCAGTTAAATGATGAAACAGCGCATCCCAGCAGCAGCTTCATGGGAAGAGAACATGGGTGCAGCAGCTAAACACACACCACGACGTAACAGACTGACCAGCACAGGCAGTCTCCCCAGACACCTGTTGGAAGGGCTCTTTCAGAAGGACGGTGGCGACTGATCAAAGGATACCATTACCCATGCGGTGTGTAGCATGGCGGGTGTGTGCCATATTACATGGACAATAACCTCACATAGAACCAGGACAATGGGACAGAAGGACAAAGACAGTGTGTGTGGCATTATCTTAGTGGAGGTGAATTAATAACACATTCTATGCATTAGCTTACCTCTTCTATTGTCTTCAGTCCCCCTCCTCCTATTCTCTCTCTGCCCTCCTCTCCTTTATCTCCCCCTCTCTCTCTCCTCCTTTTTCTCCCTTTATCTGCTTGGCACACAAGCTCACCTAGCACATAAATAACAAGCCCCCGCCCCACACACCATCCTTAAAGACATGCTACAGAACTTTGGCGACTACTAAGTATTCTTTTTTTTAAACCTCCCGCTTTGGGCTGGATGTGCCAATGTGAAGTTCATACATGCATAATCTATGAGCAGAATTACAAGTCTTACCTCAATTAGCCACGTAATCCCTAGTTTGAAAGCGACTGTTTACTGGCAGCTGTGCAGAGCCATTTTCCCTACATTTCCCCCACATGGGCCAGCTCCATAGCAATTTGAGTTCTAGGCAGCCAATGAGGTTCAGCCCCTCACCGTTTGAGTGACAGTTAGCGAGACCCTCACACAGCAGGGCCAGGGAGAGAGCAATAACGTGGTGCACATATGTGATGTGGTACACACTTTTGGCTCATGAGTCAGTGCTACTTTCAGAATTACTGGCTAAAAAGTATACAAAAGTACCAGAGAACCTCTTTAAAGGCACAGATACACCGATCACGTTTGCCGGCCGAGAGAACTTAGCACCCCTGAACAGAATGCCAGGCACATTTTGAAAATCGAGTGCAACCAGATTCTAGAAACGGTCAAAGATGTTGGCAGTCAGACTTTATAACACCGTGCCGTCAGCAAGTGAACGAACGGCAGACCGCATGTCTGATCCTTTACACTGATCAACACAAACTAGCCCAGACCAACCCCATCCACACCTACTCCAAGTCAACTCCTCCCCCATGCCTTTTCCCACAGCTGAACCTTTCTCTTTGGGAACAGACCAGGAAGTGACTAGTTGTTGCTGTTTTGGGGGAACCTTTGATGTTCACCCCTCAAAGACACTGGACCCACCACAGGAGGGCTTAACACGGGTGTGTTGTGCAGCTAGGCAAACAAACGCTTTGGACGTTTTATTTTATTAAAAAACTTTTTACAATGTTGTCGTAACGTCGTGAACATCAATAAAGTATCAAGAGATATTGAAGGTGATGAAATGCAATGGGTGGTCGGTGACATTCCAAAAACACTGTATTTGTGTGTGTGTCTGTATGTGTGTGTCTGGTCACGTTTGTAAGTGCGGTCGTGGTCCTTACCCCTCAGTGCAGTCTTGAGGTTGACCTTGGCCTGGCGGTGGAGGTCCTCTACGCAGGGCGGTCTGCTGCCGGGCAGGAACACGTTCTCCTGCTGGTGCCACGGGGCTGTGTAGTGGACCGTCCACTTGCTCTCCTCATCCAGGTTAGACACCGCTACGGAGGCAGGAGAGAGAGGGAAGGAAGTTAAATGACTTACAGTTTAAAAAGGCAGTCGTGTTTAACAATATAGGCTAGATTTGTTTTGGTACTGTTGTATGTCAGGGATAGGGACTGATGCTTTGAAATAAATAAGAACTTGGTGGGTGCTTATATTTGTTCTATTTCATTGGAAATGGTTTTCTTCTTCAATCAAGCCGTCAACTTCAGGACACACTGGTACAATTCACGTTCCATTTTGAAATAAAAACGAGCAGAAACCCTCCATGTTGTTTTACAATATATACTCTAAACCGTGGAGTCACGGCCAGGGACAGCCGTTATCAAAAGCGACCCAGGAGCAATTAGGGTTAAAGGCCTTGCTCAAAAGGAACGTCGACAGATTTTTCACCTTGTCAGCTCGGGGATTCAAACTATCGGCTTTTCACTTACTGGCCCAACGCTCTAACCACTAGGCTACCTGCCACCTTACCCAGCCTGTAGGCCAGCCTATATTTATCTGGAGGTTGTAATGCTAATAAATCTTGTTTGAGTTGGAGTGGAAGGAGGGAGTGACGTTTGTATGAAGGTGTGACCATACACACAAACAGCTTTAACACTCCACTGTGATGCATGGTCGCGTGTAGCTTAGTTGGTAGAGCATGGTGCTTGCAACACCAGGGTTGTGGGTTCGATTCCCACGGGGGACCAGAATGAAGATGTATGCACGCACTACTGTAAGTCACTCTGGATAAGAGAGTCTGCTAAATGACTAAACTGTGGAGGGTACCTGTCAGGGAGGGTACCTGTCAGGGAGGGTACCTGTCAGGGAGGGTACCTGTCAGGGAGGGTACCTGTCAGGGAGGGTACCTGTCAGGGAGGGTACCTGTCAGGGAGGGCACCTGTCAGGGAGGGTACCTGTCAGGGAGGGTACCTGTCAGGGAGGGTACCTGTCAGGGAGGGTACCTGTCAGGGAGGGTACCTGTCAGGGAGGGCAATGGAAAGTGGAGGGAAGGTTAGTCAGAAGTTCCAACTGAAGAACATTACAATACACACTGAGTGTACAAAACATTAGGAACAATATAATATTGAGTTGCACACTTCAATCTTGTCTTGTCTAATATTGAGTTGCGCACTTCAATCTTGTCTTGCATACATTTCTCAATTGTCTCAAGGCTTAAAAATCCTTCTTTAACATGTCTCCTCCCCTTCATCTACTCTGATTGAAGTCGATTTAACCATTGACATCAATAAGGGATCATAACTTTCACCTGGATTCACCTGGTCAGTCTATGTCATGGAAAGAGCAGGTGTTCCTAATGTTTTGTACACACAATGTAGTCTTCAAAACAGCATGTTCTCCACTGAGACACCAGGCTTCAACACAAAAACCCACGAAGAGCATTGTTTCAGACATTAGCCTACTGCCAATAGAACAAGCTAAGAACTTCCAAAACATTGCCTCTCAAACATCTTCTCAAATGTTCAAAGAAGGTTTCAAACTATTTATATATTTTATTTAACTAGGCAAGTCACTTAAGAACAAATTCTTATTTACAATGACTGCCTACCCCGGCCAATGGGACTCAATTGTGCGCCTCCCTATGGGACTCCCAATCGCGGCCGGTTGTGATACCGCCTGGGATCGAACCAGGGTCTGTAGTGACGCCTCTAGCACTGAGATAGAGTGCCTTAGACCATTACGCCACTCGGGAGCCCAGACTAATCATTGTTCACCCTGTTTGATTATTTCTTGGTCATCCAATACTGTCCAAACAACACACAATCCTCAGGTTACATCCTCAGGTTACATCCAACATCTCAACAATAACGAAATAGAGAGGGTACAAAAACACACAACAAGTAGTGCCACCATCTGCTGTTTACTTTGCCCATTTCAAGAAAACACACACACACACACACACTGGGAGAACAGACTGGACTTACCGAGCGATTGTATCCAGACTAAAGTACTATCTGGGATTGGGAGACCAGGTATCTTCATTCCTCTAAACAAGCTCTCTAGCTCTGTGCCTGTACTGACTAACAACATGACCATCTCTCAGGAAAAAAATCAGACAAGAACAGAAAGAGGAGAAAGTTGGGAGGATCCTGGGAAAGGGGCAGGCTAAGGAAGGAGGTGTGTGTGTGGGGATGCGGGGTGTATGAAGGAGTCTTCCCACAGGTGCAAATGGGCCATCTGAGGTAGTGTGTGTTTTTTGGGGTTGAGGGGGGCGAAGGGTCCTTTTGACTTGACCCTTATTCATTCCCACATGTGCTAATAGACCATTACAGGAAATGTGTGTCCTGTCCCTACAACTACCACCCTGTCCCCAACACAGCCTTTTGAGTGGCTGTGTTGAGAGCCCAAAAGGCCAAGGAGAAAGTCTAGGAAACATTTGAAAGCCGGCACTTGGAATCCCCTGGGGTGGTTGGTGTTCAAATGTTGTTCGTTTAAACAGGTTGACGTCCTCCATTAGAAGGCCCCGGGGCCTGTCCAAATGTCAACAGTTGAACTGCCATTTGAACGGTGCAAAAGGCCTGAGGAAAAGGCAAATGAGAGGAGGGACTTGGGGGGGTGTTTGTGTAAGGCGGGGGTTAAATGTTTCCACAGGTGTGAAGGCGCCATCCAGTGCGCCAGTCCCTAGGGACCACAGGTGGCAGGGCCGACCGTTGGAGTGTGACGTCTGTTTGGAGGTCCTCTCTTCAGCAGTTAAAGTTGACACCTCTTAGATGGCCGGTTAATTACCTCTTTGGCGGGGAGAGAGGAGCCTTTGTATTCCTTCATGACCTTGCTCTTTTGCTTACCAACTGTTCTTTTCAAACAGCTAGGCATATCTCTCCAACATATCTCTCTCCGTTCTCCTCTTCAAACACACACACACAGCTAAACCTTCTCATGTAGGAAAAGGAAACCGTGAGAATGCCGAGATACAATGTGGTTGGGGAGTGGTAGAATCATCGGAGGGTGAATGACACCCGCTGCCACATGTCAGCCACATTGGCAGTGTGTGTGTGAGCTCTCAGTGTGTGTGAGCTCTCAGTGTGTGGGAGCTCTCAGTGTGTGGGAGCTCTCAGTGTGTGTGAGCTCTCAGTGTGTGTGAGCTCTCAGTGTGTGGGAGCTCTCAGTGTGTGTGAGCTCTCAGTGTGTGGGAGCTCTCAGTGTGTGGGAGCTCTCAGTGTGTGGGAGCTCTCAGTGTGTGGGAGCTCCCAGTGTGTAAGACCTTCGTAAAAAGGATCAATCTGACTGGACAGCACATCACCACACCACTGACCAACGTTGGACAGGAGGACAGAGCTAGAGGGAACGGGACACACATACACGCTCACACACTCCAAATATACACTCACATAAAGTGAAGGAGTTGACAGTGGACAAGCAAACATGCCTAACCACTCACATACTGTTGCACCAGACTAACAGTGTATAGATAGGCCTACACAAAACTCTAAATACACAAATGAAGTTACACACTTGAATCCACTAGTCCCAAACAACCTAGTCAAAACAGGTGATCCTCTAGCCTAATACTTGTCTCATACACAAACCCAGCTCGGAGTATCCTCCAGCCCAGTCGATGCAGGTAGCTATATCTCCCCCCACCCTGGGGCCTGATGTGGTGAATAGAGCCAGTCAAAGCCACAGAGCCAGACCAAGGCCACTGGGACTATGGACATAAAGCCTGTATTGTCCCACAGAATCAGCCTCCACATCAGGCCTTTCACTAGTACAATACCCCCAGCCAACCCCCGAACCCCATCACACTCGCCCAGAAACACGCATGCTACCACAATGTTCACATCAGGCTCTTTTCAGTTGTCACCACACCTCCCCAAGCACACCTCCCTTACTACCAGCACACAGTTATCTCAGAGAGGAAAGAAACAGTCAAAAGTTGCAGAAACACACAGAAACATGGTCCTCTTAAAATCTATATTTAAAAGAAATCCATGCATATTGACAACTTCTAATTAAGCAATAAGGCACAAGGGGGTGTGGTATATGGCCAATATACCACGGTTAAGGGCTGTTCTTAAGCATGACGCATCGCAGAGTGCCTGGACACAGCCCTTAGCCGTGGTATATTGGCCATATACCGCAACCCCCAGAGGTGCCTTATTGTGATTATAAACTGGTTACCAACATAATTAGTGCATTAAAAATAAATGTTTTGTCATACCTGTGGTATACAGCTGTCAGCCAATCAGCATTCAGGGCTGAAACCACCCAGTTTATAATCCTGTATATAGCACTATAAGCTATCAATACATACGGAGAAACAAGCACATGTGATGTGCAGGACCAGTGGAATAGAGAGGAGGTATGCAGCAGGGCCAGAGGCTGATACCATTCATTACTGATTACTCTGCATCATCACACTGATAGGGTCTGGTGACGGATCACTCCATAAAACATCCCACTGTAGTTTAGGTTACCTACTGTATCAGAGTGTTTACGCCTCCTTTTTTTACCTACACAGGGGTGTGGGAGGAGTCTGAAAATGCTGAGGTAAGGATTAACAAAGTTTATCTGAGAATTACAGTACACACAGTGCTAATACAGGATACACCTGAGATTAGGATAAGCACAAACAGCTTTCAGTAAGAACATGTCATCTCTCAGACACTCTCACATGCACGTCCCCAATCCCCTGACACACAGACCCCACTATCCTAAATTCATTCATAATTGCCCCAATTTCTACAAAATCCAAGAGAGTGCTTCAAATGAAAGAGAGGGCACTTAACTCTAGCCGAGACGTTAACCCTTTAAATGCCTCTCCCACTGGTTACTAGGTAACAGAGAACAACAGTATGTACTCAGTCAGATCACAGAAACACCCCCCATGCAAATGTACTGTGTAACATTATCCCAAACTAAAACTCATTTTATGAAAAGTCCTCTCAAACAAAGTGACACCTGATCTGTCATAACTGGAAAATGAATGATATATTTAATAAAGGGAAGGAAAGGCAGATAAAATGAAACCAAAGTGTCTCTCTTACCCTTCCTCTTGAAGTATTTAATGACAGATTTTAACGAGGTCCCGATAAACACCATTATTCCAGTCGGTCTTTATTTTCCTATAATAATATTAATAGAAAGGCCTTGTAAAGGTACAAGCGACGCAGATGAGCGAGGGAACGAGGAGGAGGATAGGACAAACGAGTGCTGCTGCCGCTCTTCTCCACTCACTCTATATGGTGGCTCAGCTCTGTGTGTGTGTGTGTGTGTGTCTCTGCTGTGTTCACAATGAGCCTCTCCCCCTCACACACACTGCCCACCCCCTCCTATCTCAGGCGCTGCCCAGACCTTTGAGGAACGCGCACGCACACACACACACACACAGCGGGAGGGGTGTAGAATCTGTTCCCTTGTGCTTTGGTTACCATGGAGTTCTCGCACCCTTTCTCTTCATTTCTCCCTATCCCTCTCTCTTCTTCTCTCTTCTTCTCTCTTCTTCTCTCTTCTTCTCTCTTCTTCTCTCTCTCTCTCTCTTTCTCTCTCTCTGCAGGACTCTAAAGATGAAAGATTCAAACACGATGTAACAGTATGACCAGGAGTAATTATATTTAACTGTAAGGTACATGGATTTCATAAATACAGAATAAATAGGCTAGCCTACTCTCTTTCTCTCCCTCTCCACCACTCCCACTCTGGGACCTGCCAAAGCGCACACTCTCTCATGTCTGAATCTCACATCTCATCTCTGCTGTGAGTTTCTCTTCACTTCCCCAGGAGGGCTACGCTGGTCTGATATTCCCTCTCCTGTAGTAGACTTCAGTAGTTAGGGACACCACCTGCTTTGTACTCTGATGCACAAAGAAAGGACTGTTGACTTTTGTTAGAGACCAACAACTGTTCCTGACTGAATGTCTGTGTGTATGTCCCTTTTCATCTCACCACAACTCTGATCATTTTCTCCGTCATTCCCTCCCTATGTCTGATCAGCCAGCCTGCTGTTAGCACACGGCCACTGAATCTGTGCCACATGAATATAGATCACATACAATCCGCCTATTGTCCACTCTGTTCAGCTTCTGTCAGACACACACACACGTACGCACACACACACAAACATACAATGCACTACGGAGATACACACACAAGTGCACACACAAACTCACTTCTCTGCCTGCCCCTACTACTCCCGTATTCCTTTATGTCTTCCCAAATGGATGGGGGATGGAGATGGGGGGGGGGGGGGGGCTGAGACTGGAGCTTGAATGGGATTGCAAATGATTGTTGAATTTGTGGGTAAAAGGTCCCCCCCTTCCAACCTCGTCTCCTCCTCTCCTGAACCTCTTTGCAGTGTACATTCACAATGCTGTGTGTGTGTGTGTGTGTGTACAGTATGGGTGTTTGTGTACAGTATGTGTGTTTGTGTATTTGACAGGTTCACTGCCACGCTCTAGTGTTCTGCAATGGCTGTGTCAGATTCACACAGAGAAGCATTCTGCAAGTTTCTCCTCTCTCTCCTAAGCAAACCTTTCCCCATCTCTCTCTCCCCTCCTCTCTCTGACTCCCCACGCTTGGTGTGGGGCTCCTGGCCTGCTCTGTGATTGGGGTGAGCATCACACCATCTGGCACGCGTACAGTATTAAGATAACATGCAAACGCAAGCCGGCCACGGCACCAGTGATTACAGGACCTATTGTTCCGAACACAGAGGGACCAGTAGACACGGCCAATAGATCTGCCATACGAGGAGAAAACTAGACATCTCCAGGATTAGGCTTATCCACCCGTCTACCCACCCGTCTACCCACCCTTCATCCCTCGCTTCATCCCTCTATCACAGACATGCTTTGAGGAGAGACGCCCCAAAACAACACTAATATTAATCTTTCAAGCATTTCGCTATATCCCCAAGCTAAATGTGTATGCGACCAATAAAATGAGGTTGCTTTTCATACACGGCTTGACAAACACACAGCATCAGGTATGGACCTCAGACTGAGGTGATGATCAGATCCGAGAAAGACGCCTTCCAAAATGCTCAACATGTCAAGCATTGACTGTACAATATTTAATTTGTCGTTTTCTATTGACTTCCTAACTGACTAAGTGTAGAACTTCAGTCTCTCTGAAAAGCCCTTTATAAAACCAGATTCATTAATATTATACTAAAAGCCTACAGACCCAAGATGTGGAGAAAGTAGGCCTATGGGACAACAGACTTGCTTAAACAAACGATAAGGAACAATAGAGGATGTGTATGAGTGAGAGAGCGAGAGATAAAGTGTTGTTGAATGAACCACAGTAATAGACGTGGAGCTGACAGATGGATAATAAGCTGAAGTGAACGATGGCCGTCTTGTGCTCTACTTTCTCTCGCTCCATTTCTCCCTCACCGCGTCCCATTTTCACACCTCATTTGGATCTCCTTCGCAACCCGACAGACGTGGCTTCACAACTACCCAGCACGCACGCGCAGCAAGTAATGAGATGAAACCTCCAGCAACACACTCACTCTCCCTCTCTTCCTGCACCCCCTTGCTACCCAGACAAACTCCCAAACCCAAATCCCCATCCCCTCCAGTCCCAATTCTATCAGTCAACCCCCCCCCCTAACCCCCCCCCCCCCACTTCCCATTCAACATTATAGACTATAAAAGCTACAGTAAAATGCCCAAAGCATCCCTCAACACACCCTGCCCCCCACCACTGTCAGAGCTCAGCTTTATTTCTGTAATTGGACTAAAAGAGAAGAGGACTGAGCCCTAAAACCACGAGGCAGCCTGGCTCCCCCACCCCAATCACCTAATGTCACATCTCAATCCATACCTTCTCTCCTTCCTTCTTTCAATCTCCACCTTCATGCATTCTCTCTCGCTCTCTCCTACTAAGCTCATCTATATCGATTCCTTCCTCTCCTCTTTTCACCCCCTTTATTCTGTTCTCCTGATCTAACCATGACCTTGCATCCCCTCTTCAGCAAAACAAAAACTCCAGGAAAAATGGTGTGGGAAAAACAGACAAGCAAGGAAATGTGAGGAGGAAACTTGTGTTCATTTTACAGCTCTTATCTCGTATCTCTGAAACTACACGCCCTTGATAAACCATAGAAAGTAGATCCCGGTATCAGACACATGACTCAAATGACACTAACTTTATGACATATGGTATAATGTTTAACTCTGGGATAGGCCTACATTCAATATCATACTTTGATATCTCTGAACAGTAACAAAACCACCGACCACTCTCCTCAGTATCCCTCCTCAGTATCCCTCCTCCGTATCCCTCCTCCCTATCCCTCCTCCCTATCCCTCCTCCCTATCCCTCCTCAGTATCCCTCCTCAGTATCCCTACTCAGTATCCCTCCTCCGTATCCCTCCTCCGTATCCCTCCTCCGTATCCCTCCTCCGTATCCCTCCTCCGTATCCCTCCTCAGTATCCCTACTCAGTATCCCTCCTCCCTCTCTCTGTGTGAATTATTTATAGTATGCCGGACGTCTCTCCACCCCTCCCTCTTTTTGTCTGTGAATGAAAGTGTAGCTGTTAGTAAACAGGAACTTGATCTACCCTGCAGTGCCTTCCTGCCCTTAGAGACGTCATCCATAATCTATCAGCTAGAGACAGACAGACCGAGGGGGAGAGAGAAAGAACAAGAGAGAGAGGAGAGAAGGTTGCAATAAAATTAGGCACACACACACACACACACACACACACACACACACACACACACACACACACACAGGCCAGGTAAATCAACATGCTGTTGCTCTCTGATGAGTCTTGTTCTCCTGTTAATGACTTTAGCATGGTGCAAGGTTCCCATGCATCCCAACACCATGGTGCAACACACCCACCCACCCGCCCGCCCACCCACCCACCCACCCACCCTCTCTTGGAAACACTCAACCATAATAAACACACAATTGAACATTTTTGGACGGTATTCACAAGAAAGAAATAGGCCTAACCAAAGAGACTGAGTATTAAGCTATACCACCTCTCTCAAAGTCCATTTTGAGTGACATGTCCTTCTGTTCTCAGCAGGCCACTCAGACAGAGGTCAGTGAGTGACCCCTAGTCCATACTCTCCCCTCCGTCCCCACCACTCTTCTTTTCTTTCACCCCTTCTACTCCTTTCTCCCCCTTTTCTGGGCTTTCCAACTGACCTGCTCTTTTGTGCCGGCTGAGGTCAGCACTGGGATTCCATCACAGTCAGCACTCACACGTACACAAACATGTGCGCTCTGCACGCACGACACACTCACAAAACTTCAACGGCTGGTTGTTGGACAAAAAGAGGGGAAACCAAAGAGAAACCTGGCTGGGACACAGAGTGAGTCAGGAGGACACAGACCGTATCCCTGGGTGTCTGGGGATAGGATGATGTCATCAAAGTGAGCCAGGGGATCTGACATGAAATAAGGAGAAGGGGACATGTTGTAAGCAGGGCCGGGACGATACCAGTACCGCGATATTCGTTAGCATCATGGTAAGGAAACAAAACACGAAGCAGATTTAACTTCTTTAAGAAAAGAGCCCTAATTTTTGAAACAAACATCATTATGTTGTCATCCCCCTCCATCCCCACACACACACCCCAACGTCACCTAAAACACCCACACATGTTTACTAATCACAGTGGAGCCACCTATTGAACACACCCATCTGTTATCGCCACCTATTGAACACACCCATCTGTTATCACCACCTATTGAACACACCCATCTGTTATCACCACCTATTGAACACACCCATCTGTTATCGCCACCTATTGAACACACCCATCTGTTATCGCCACCTATTGAACACACCCACCTGTTATCGCCACCTATTGAACACACCCACCTGTTATCGCCACCTATTGAACACACCCACCTGTTATCGCCACCTATTGAACACACCCACCTGTTATCGCCACCTATTGAACACACCCACCTGTTATCGCCACCTATTGAACACACCCACCTGTTATCGCCACCTATTGAACACACCCACCTGTTATCGCCACCTATTGAACACACCCACCTGTTATCGCCACCTATTGAACACACCCACCTGTTATCGCCACCTATTGAACACACCCACCTGTAATCGCCACCTATTGAACACACCCATCTGTTATCACCACCTATTGAACACACCCATCTGTTATCACCACCTATTGAACACACCCACCTGTTATCACCACCTATTGAACACACCCACCTGTTATCACCACCTATTGAACCACCCACCTGTTATCACCACCTATTGAACACACCCACCTGTTATCACCACCTATTGAACACACCTACCTGTTATCACCACCTATTGAACACACCCACCTGATATCACCACCTATTGAACACACCCACCTGTTATCACCGCCTATTGAACACACCCACCTGTTATCACCACCTATTGAACACACCCACCTGTTATCACCACCTATTGAACACACCCACCTGTTATCACCACCTATTGAACACACCCATCTGTTATCACCACCTATTGAACCACCCACCTGTTATCACCACCTATTGAACACACCCACCTGTTATCACCACCTATTGAACACATCCACCTGTTATCACCACCTATTGAACACACCCACCTGTTATCACCACCTATTGAACACACCCACCTGTTATCACCACCTATTGAATAACTATAGAGAGGGAGGTACTAGATGCTGGAAATAGCATTCATTTGAAGAGGATGGATGCTGGGAGTTTTTGTGTGTATGTGTGTGTGTGTATGTACTCTCAGCGAAAATCTACTTCAGACCACTTGAGTTGGTAAAATTTCATTCCAGTGGAGGAGTTGTTTTGTGTGCTGAGGTTGATTAAGTAGGCCGCATTGTGTGTGTGTGCGCGCCCGCTCTGCAATGCTAGAAGATATTGAACATATTATCTGCTACTTGAGTTGGTACAAATTAGAGAGTTTTATGTGCATTCAAGTCAATAGTGGAGGCTGCATTGTGTGTGTATTATTCTCTATGAAAGGGAGCGGGGCCTCCCTCTATAGGCCTCCCCTCTATTGTACTCCATGAGAAAACCTTCCAGACAAGGACACCCTGCTTTGAGTGCAGCGTGAGACCAAAGACACCATCACTAAGATATTCAGTCCCTCCATATGTACATCTGCATGTGAGGGCATTTCATCTAGCCTACAGAGAAAGCCATTGGTGCAGTGGAGATAAATGAGATACATGTTTTGTGTCTGTTCAAACAAAAAGCTATTCACATATAGCTGAGTATGAACAGATGAAATACTCCTTTGAAGAGTAAAAGAACAACATGAAACATAACATCAACTGTAAAGACGTAAAGAGTGAAAAAGAGAGATGGAATCAAAAGGGGAAAAAAGAGTGAGGAAGAGACCAGAGGAAAGCTGCATACGTGCAAAATTGTTCAAACTTCAAAGCTAAGGTTCTCTTGATGTGGCATAAAAGCACTCAGTGCTGAAAAGAACAAAGGAGCCATGTGTACTGAGAGAAAGGAAAGAGGATAGAATGAGAGAGGTCAGAGGAGAGGTAAGGCCTACAGAGAAGGACTGGAAGGAAGACAGACAGATAAAGTTGGTCAAAGCTCGTCTGCATGAATGAGCGTGAAAACAAGTCACCACCTTGGTTAAATAGAGTTGGGTTCACTCACCTGTAGCCTGCATGGTGAGAACTGGCTTACACACACAGCAGGGTCAGGGCTCATAACTCATCGCTGTCCATCAATTCTTGACCCAAGCAGATCCTACAGACCCTTTGTAATTCAAGCTAGTGTGTGTGTGTGTGTGTGTGTGTGTGTGTGTGTGTGTGTGTGTGTGTGTGTGTGTGTGTGTGTGTGTGTGTGAGAGACCTGGTGGATGCCTGTGCTATGGGTGACTGCATATTTATTTAGTACACATGGCGGATGGTCAACCATCCATCCAGACCAAAAGCGGTTTGTCTCTCCAACAAGCTTCCTTCCCCCTCCTCATCAACCTCCATCTCTCTCTGGGGAGACTCTGAACAAAGGATCTTTATCAGATCCCCTCATTCCCAAAAATGGGGTTTTATCTAACAACAGACCTTCCTACTCTCCCGCTCCACTCCCAATGGAATGACTTTTGTACCTACAATCACTAGCTAGACATTCAGAGAAATCCTACTATAACACCTCTACTTCTCGTGGACAACAGTCTCCATTACGGAGCTAGGAACACAAGCATTTCAATACACCCACAATAACATCTGCTAAATATGTTTACGTGACCAATAACATTTGATTTGATTCATGTTTTTTAAAAGCTAGGTCGTACCACTCCACTATATCTGAGGGAGAGAACGTGATGCTCGTTAGTGTAATCAAGCAACGAGCTGAATCACATTAACCCTCAAGGCTCCAAGGCCCTGAGTCTGGAAAAGCACAAACAATGTTGACTCTCAACCAAGAGTAACAGGGAGGTGCACAACACCTAAATGGGTCCCCACACCCATTCAAACCTGGGGACCTTTAAATGTTAGCATAGAGTAAAATAAAACAGGTGATGCACTTAAAAATGTGTCCCTGTGTAAAGCAGCCTCTCAAAATGTTATTTTATGAGCTGGCTGCTTTGTCCATCTGTAGTAACGGTCCCAGTGGAGAGGCTGGTACTTCTGTTCCCGGCCCCCCGTCACCCGTGATTTGTGCATACCTCTCCCCCTCTCTTTTAGAGAATGTAAATCTAACCCCATTTGCCTATTCCCCTCTTGACCCCAAAATGGATTGGTGGGAAACTCCTAATCCTACTAGTCCTTCTTCCACCATTTCTATTTCAGTCATTTAGCGCTCCTATCCAGGACAATTACTATCACAGTGCAAGTATCCTAGTCAGGTAAGGAGCTCTAAGGCTGCGTTTACACAAGCAGCACAATTCAGACATTTTTTCCACTAATTGGTCATTTGAACAATCATATCAGATTTTTTTTTACGTCGAGGCCGATCTGATTGGTCAAAAGATCAATTAGTGAAAATAAATATCAGAATTGGGCTGCCTGTGTAAACGCAGCCTAATAGTCCTGCTCCAATGCAGAGTGGTCCATAGCCTCTGCAGTGCTTTAGAGCTGGATTTTACAAAGCAGTGTCCTTGGATGTCTTGAAGTGTGTCTTAAAACAAAATGCATTACTGTTATTATTCCGTAATGACCATTATCATAGTCCAATGGCCGTGTAATGTTGGCTAACACTGGTTTATTACATTAGAGCATCATCTAGTCCAATAAAGATATATAAATCCCATAAAGTGGCCCAGTCTACATTACTGGCCAGCCAGTCTGGCTCCATAGATATTGATCTGAGAACCCTCAATATGACTACACTATCCTCTTAGGACTGATCATATCATGACAAGACAAGGTGTGTGTTTGTCTGTGGCAAGTTCTGTTTCCGTTTCCACCGGCGACCCAGTCTTAACATGTCCTTGTCACTATGCAGAATCATACCAGATTCATTGCTCTTTTGGCTCCCTTTTGTCATTCCCTCTGTACATAACAAACAAACAAACAAACACACACACACACACACACACACACACACACACACACACACACACACACACACACACACACACACCTCCATCCATCCTCTCTCTATTGGGGCATATGCTGGCTGTAGTGCTGCTTTCCTGACCTACATCTCACACCAGCTCTGTCTATATGTAGTCTACTGCTGTCAACGCTGCTCCTCCATAGGGGAGGTGGGCCTCATAGCAAGATTCATTTCATTAGCCGCACACACACTACAATACATTTGATCTGATACAAACACACAGATATGAGTGCTTTAGTATGGGTCTACAGGGTCTAGAACAGCATTTAAGGCGGCAGGTAGCCTAGCGTTTAACAGTGTTGGGCCAGTAACCGAAAGGTTGCTGGATCGAATCCCCAGGCCGATTAGGTGAAAAATCTGTCAATGTGCCCTTGAGCAAGGCACTTAATTGCTCTTGTATGTCGCTCTGGATAAGAGTGTCTGCTAAATGACTAAAATGTATAGACAGAGTATTATACTGCAGGTGTAAGAGTTGACACTAATGACACTGTCCAGTGCCCCATAGGTGATTATCATTGCATTAGTGGGAGTCATGATTAGTGTGATTATCATAGCTATCATTAGTGTGGTCAACAAGCTATAGATGACCTTGCTTAGACTACTGTATCCATGCAGGACACAGCAAGGTAGCCTGTTAGCTTCCATGGTTAACAGTGAGGCGTTTGTCTCATTCATACACTGAGCCAGACAGACTGGGTTACTTTAGGGTAAGTGCCTCCGCTAACTCAAGGGCACAGAGCGGCAAGCCACTTGGGGCTGCACAGCATTTCAACGTAGGAGGAAGAGAGAGGAAGGGAGATCCTGTGGGTGTGTCTACGTTAGGGGAGAGCAGGCACTTTCATTTGACCCAGTTTAACATGGCATCTCACCTCTCATCAGCCACAACAGGCTGTCATGGGGGACCAGGTCTAACAACCAATCAACAATCCCCTTTACCACACGAGGACCAATCCGCACAGGACCAGGAAGAGAGCTTGTCATTCAGATAATTTCCTACTTGTGTGATTCAACCAATCAGGGGTGATGGATGTTGGGTCTGGTGGCCCGGCAGTGACCAGTGTCGATTTCCCATAATTCTCCATGTGCTTGACTGACTTTGGATTTGTCTGGCCAATCACATTGAATCCCTCCATGCTGGATCTGTCTGTGACAGTCATCCTGTGTGTGTGACCTTGGATTTATCCAACCTATCACATTGACACCGCCCCCCTGCTGAGTGAGTGTGTGTGTGTGTGTGTGTGTGTGTGGCGCCTATACAGCCAACAGGATATGACCCAAAACCAACCCATAAAGATCACTTCCTACACAACAACCCAATGGTGACCCAGTCCCCTAGCAGAGCCACCCCATCATATCCAGTCCCCATACATAGCAAATAGGAACAGATTACGCTGTCTCTGACAACACTCACTTTATTAGGCAACATTAAAGGACAACAGCAGTAGCCGTCTAGCCAAACCCAGCCCACACTGTAAATACAGTATTGTACTGACTCTGTCTCTATACCCAGCTCTGTGTGTGTGTGAATCTGACCAGAAGCTAACCAGGTCAGCCTGATGTTAGGACCATAGGGGTTGAGATTGTGTAATAGTCACAGTAACAGCCCAGATAAGACTATAGGGCCCATTACCTGTATAGTAACATACTGTACCACAGGTGCAGAACCAGCAGGCTGTAACATAGTGATGTCAGTGAGTGTTTCTGGACAGAGACAGATTAGAGCTCCTGGGACCACATCGACATGGAATCAGTATCACTGAACATGCACACTAAAAGCATTCTGGGATCGCTGGTGTCATCTGTCCAAAGTGACAGGGGGATCTACGTCTGGGTGCTCTCTGTGTGTGTGTGATGCGGGGGAGGGGATCCTTAGACCTTGTCTGGGAAACAGGCAGCCCCTAAAATCCACTTAACCCCTCCCTTTCTCGCTCCATATTCAACCCCCCAATTGCTTAATAAAAAACCTCTCACCCTTCCCTCCCACTGCTCCCTCCCTCACACCCCACTGTCAAATCTAAGTCATTATGGATGGAAGGATTAATAGAGAAAGGCACCATTCAAATACAATGAGTGTGCCCCCATAATGGTCCCCCAGGGAAACAAGGGTAATTCACTGATCAAATATGACACCAAACTTCTGTATGGGGTTAAATTATAAAAACCTGTAGTTCTATTTGATAGGTAATTAATCCAATGCTAATTTTCTAAGGTAGTTAACATAATGCTATGAATATGTTAATTCAATTATATTAATCATTTCTGTGAATTACAGGGGCTTTTCCAAATGCTTTATTGCTACACATGGTTAGCCCATCAGTTCACTACCTTTGCACTATAATCATGGGACAGCAGTGGTCTACAATCGTACACAAGAGCAGTCTGCAGTGATGCTGCTGGTTGGTTAAGTAGTGCCACCATGTGGTAGAAACACGCAACTGCAGACCCAATGGAACGAAGTACTGAACGCAATTCCATTGTTTATAATTGGAAAGTTGAAAGTTATCTAAAAACATTTAAAAGTAGTTTAATTAAGCTACAACGTCAGTCATGTAAACTGAGTCCCCTGTAGTTTCATGGCCATAATAACGTGCACCTATACCACCGCACTGACAACCAAATGTGCTTTTCTTTCTTTCCCCAACGATTTTCACCATAATCAATTTACACATGAGGCGTGGAAGCCCTCAAAAGAGGGTTGCCATGGTGAGGACGGCTCATTAGCACGGTGGAATTAAAAGAGCCTCTTAAAAACCCAGCAGCATCCCCTCTTTACTCTCCTCTTTCCCGCTCTCCTCTGTTCTAATGAGTCTCTACAGCGTAAAGGGGAGCTGCAGCATATTCAGGATGCTTGGCTTAATGGAGCCTCCAGCTGATTCACTCATAAAGGGCCTGGCGCCGAGGATAAGACTGGGGGCATGTTTGCGGCCTGGGGCTGGAGTTTGAAACAAGGGTAGGGGGTCCAGTATTGATGGGTGGGGGGGATCAATAGTTACATATCACAATATTATTTTGGGACAATATTATATCGATATTTGATTCCAAGTGTCTATTTAGTATTGTTTTTGCTACTGTAAGAATCGGTAGCTGATGCTAGTCTGCTGTACCTAAGCCAAAACTCTGGTATTTTCATCCTATAGGTCGTTGTCCATCTTCTATAGCGTGTTCTCCAGACAAGATGTTTTCATCCTATAGGTCGTTGTCCATCTTCTATAGCCTGTTCTCCAGACAAGATGTTTTCATCCTATAGGTCGTTGTCCATCTTCTATAGCGTGTTCTCCAGCCAAGATGTTTTCATCCTATAGGTCGTTGTCCATCTTCTATAGCCTGTTCTCCAGACAAGATGTTTTCATCCTATAGGTTGTTGTCCATCTTCTATAGCCTGTTCTCCAGCCAAGATGTTTTCATCCTATAGGTCGTTGTCCATCTTCTATAGCCTGTTCTCCAGACAAGATGTTTTCATCCTATAGGTCGTTGTCCATCTTCTATAGCCTGTTCTCCAGACAAGATGTTTTCATCCTATAGGTCGTTGTCCATCTTCTATAGCCTGTTCTCCAGCCAAGATGTTTTCATTCTATAGGTCGTTGTCCATCTTCTATAGCCTGTTCTCCAGACAAGATGTTTTCATCCTATAGGTCGTTGTCCATCTTCTATAGCGTGTTCTCCAGACAAGATGTTTTCATCCTATAGGTCGTTGTCCATCTTCTATAGCCTGTTCTCCAGACAAGATGTTTTCATCCTATAGGTCGTTGTCCATCTTCTATAGCCTGTTCTCCAGACAAGATGTTTTCATCCTATAGGTCGTTGTCCATCTTCTATAGCCTGTTCTCCAGCCAAGATGTTTTCATCCTATAGGTCGTTGTCCATCTTCTATAGCCTGTTCTTCAGCCAAGATGTTTTCATCCTATAGGTCGTTGTCCATCTTCTATAGCCTGTTCTCCAGACAAGATGTTTTCATCCTATAGGTCGTTGTCCATCTTCTATAGCCTGTTCTCCAGCCAAGATGTTTTCATCCTATAGGTCGTTGTCCATCTTCTATAGCCTGTTCTCCAGACAAGATGTTTTCATCCTATAGGTCGTTGTCCATCTTCTATAGCCTGTTCTCCAGACAAGATGTTTTCATCCTATAGGTCGTTGTCCATCTTCTATAGCCTGTTCTCCAGCCAAGATGTTTTCATCCTATAGGTCGTTGTCCATCTTCTATAGCCTGTTCTCCAGCCAAGATGTTTTCATCCTATAGGTCGTTGTCCATCTTCTATAGCCTGTTCTCCAGCCAAGATGTTTTCATCCTATAGGTCGTTGTCTATCTTCTATAGCCTGTTCTCCAGCCAAGATGTTTTCATCCTATAGGTCGTTGTCCATCTTCTATAGCGTGTTCTCCAGCCAAGATGTTTTCATCCTATAGGTCGTTGTCCATCTTCTATAGCCTGTTCTCCAGACAAGATGTTTTCATCCTATAGGTCGTTGTCCATCTTCTATAGCGTGTTCTCCAGCCAAGATGTTTTCATCCTATAGGTCGTTGTCCATCTTCTATAGCCTGTTCTCCAGCCAAGATGTTTTCATCCTATAGGTTGTTGTCCATCTTCTATAGCCTGTTCTCCAGCCAAGATGTTTTCATCCTATAGGTCGTTGTCCATCTTCTATAGCCTGTTCTCCAGCCAAGATGTTTTCATCCTATAGGTCGTTGTCCATCTTCTATAGCCTGTTCTCCAGCCAAGATGTTTTCATCCTATAGGTCGTTGTCCATCTTCTATAGCCTGTTCTCCAGCCAAGATGTTTTCATCCTATAGGTCGTTGTCCATCTTCTATAGCCTGTTCTCCAGACAAGATGTTTTCGCACATTCATTTCCCTGACTGATCAAAACTTGTTTTCTCATGCTCTCTTGTCTCTTTGCAGCAGATATAAGGTGAGAAATATGTTTGGAACATCAAATCGCAGTATCGAACCGCAAGAATCGCAATACATTTGTTACCGGCAGCTAAGTGTTGTGATAATATTGTATGGTGACGTCCCTGGCAACTCCCAGCCCTAGGGTCCAGGGTCTATGGCTGGGGTTTGATACAAGGGTACAGGGGATCCAGGTTCTAAGGCTTGGGATGGGGCTAGGACTCTATGACTGGGGACATAGGAATAGGACTCTATGACTGGGGACATAGGAATAGGACTCTATGACTGGGGACATAGGAATAGGACTCTATGACTGGGGACATAGAGGCCCTACACCCAAACAAGGGCACTGCGTTCATCCACCTCTGGCCTGCTCGCCTCCCTACCTCTGAGGAAGCACAGCTCCCGCTCAGCCCAGTCAAAACTGTTCGCTGCTCTGGCACCCCAATGGTGGAACAAGCTCCCTCACGACGCCAGGACAGCGGAGTCAATCACCACCTTCCGGAGACACCTGAAACCCCACCTCTTTAAGGAATACCTGGGATAGGATAAAGTAATCCTTCTACCCCCCCCCCCCCCCCCCCAAAAGATTTAGATGCACTATTGTAAAGTGGTTTTTCCACTGGATATCTTAAGGTGAATGCACCAATTTGTAAGTCGCTCTGGATAAGAGCGTCTGCTAAATGACTTAAATGTAAATGACATAGGACTAGGGCTAGGACTCTATGACTGGGGACATAGGACTAGGACTCTATGACTGAGGACTAGGGCTCTATGACTGAGGACCTATGACTAGGGCTGGGGCTCTATGACTGAGGACTAGGGCTATATGACTGAGGACCTAGGATTATGACTGAGGACCTAGGGCTCTATCACTGAGGACCTAGGATAAGGGCTCTATGACTGAGGACCTAGGATAAGGGCTCTATGACTGAGGACCTAGGATAAGGGCTCTATGACTGAGGACCTAGGAAAAGGGCTCTATGACTGAGGACCTAGGAAAAGGGCTCTATGACTGAGGACCGAGGAAAAGGGCTCTATGACTGAGGACCGAGGATAAGGGCTCTATGACTGAGGACCTAGGATAAGGGCTCTATGACTGAGGACCTAGGATAAGGGCTGGGGCTCTATGGGACCGGGATAGAGAATGAAGAATATGACAGGATAATATTATGCTATTCAACCCCCTTATTAAAGGGCAATGCACAACTGTGAATAATCATGCAACTCTCCTCTGAAGCCAATTGTAGCCACTAAAACATGCAGCACCCAATCTGATTGTTTGAGGGGTAGGACTGGGAGCAACCCAGAAAGACCTCAGTGGAAGCAGCTTGGAGCTGATAAAAGCCCAATCTGATCAGAGAAGTAATTAAATAAATGAGTTTGAGCCAGGCCATTTAGTGCTTAAACACTGTTATGCTGTACTAGGCCTAAATTAAACAGGGTAACACAGCTCTACAGTTGAATTGAATAGGGCTCGGGCTGTAGTGAGGACATGCTCTAATGACTATCCTATCAGCCTACTATTACTACTAGCCTCCTGGAAACGAAGCTCCAAAAAGCACACTACAGGCCTAAAACAGGACTGCATGCTTGAGCGCACGCACACACACGCGCACACACACGCGCGCGCGCACACACACATGCACTCGGAATTAAGTCAAACAAGCAGTAAACAGGCTTCTCCACCTAGCTACACATATTCAGGCTGTTAATACTATTAGACAGCAGGTCAGTACAGATTAACTCTGTATGGCCTTTCAACTCCACCCTCTGCAATGTGTCAGCGCTGGGCAGAATGGAACGTCGCCTCACACACAATCATCTGGAAAACAAGACAGGTGACAGGGGCACAGCCCAGGAGAGGGGGGGGGGGGGTGAAAGAGGTATAGGTGTAGAGGGAGGCCCCAAGGGGTAAGGGTGTCCTTTGTAGCTCAGTTGGTAGAGAGCATGGCACTTGTAACACCAGGGTAGAGGGTTCAATTCCCGGGACCACCCATACGTAAAATGAATGCACGCGTGACTAAGTTGCTTAGGATGAAAACATCTGCTAAATGACATATATTATTATATTATACTGATGGGGTCTGACTTACCCAAAGCCCTTCCTATGTCATCACTGCAACGCTGGCTTAATCTAATTCATAAGATCAGGCTCCAGCCATACACACACTACACCAGTAGGGGGCTCTCCATCCTTTACAGGGGCATCAGCCAAGCTTAGAAAATAAACCACAGGGTTATCCCTAATAATGTAATCAACTCCTTAAGTAACAGTCACAAAGATGTGACTGTGTGCAGCCCCACTACCTGTCACAGACCGACAGGAGGACTCAGGTCTTAGCCACACATGATGGAACGGTCACCTATTAGAGCTTAACAAGGCAGGCGTCCCTCCATTACTCACAGAACTAACCAAGCAGCACCAATTACTCTTTCATTCAATGCCGAGGGGCAGAGCCAGGGTAACTGAATTAGGCCTGAAGGGACATGGGGTTGGTGAGGCACACAGGCGCATTAACACACACACACACACACTTCATCAGAGACATGTACGCTTGGGGAAATGACAAGAGGTTATGAACAAACATCTTCCATTATGGGTCATTCCTGACTCTGGAGTCAAGATTGTGTGTGTGTGTGTGTGTGTGTGTGTGTGTGTGTGTGTGTGTGTGTGTGTGTGTGTGTGTGTGTGTGTATGTGGGGGAGAGAGAGAGAAACACAGAAACAGACACAAAGAGCAAGAGAGAACTGGGGGGGGGAGAAAGAGAGAGCGAGAGAGAAAAATAAACTGTTAGGGATACATCCTCTATCCCACCAAGATCAGCTATCACACTTTCTCAAACTTTGTCCTCAACCTGCCGACGGTGGGATTCAGGGAAACTGTGTGTGTTTCTGTAGGGGGTGGGACTAATGTGTAACAATGTGTCTTTGTGACTGTTCCTGTTCAAATCCCACAGTTAATCAGGCAGAGGAAGGACAACTTCTTTTGTGTTCCCCTCTCTCAGCAGGGGCCATATAAACACACACACACTTCTGGGGCATAGGTTGACACCATTGTCTAGGTTTTCAACGATGAAATAAATCCTCTTTTCCTTCATCTCAACCTCTGTTTCCATCTCCTCAGCGATCACCTCTTCTATAGCTGTGTATGTATAGCTATAAACCATGCTAATCCATGACTAGATAAAGGAGAGGTGCTTGACCAAACGGGTAATGTTGCTGCTGACCGTGTTTAAAGCGTGGAGTCAGCCTCCGTCATGTCACAGAGATATGACCAACTAGGTCAAGGTAAACGGAACTCTACAGTCTTAACCAGATCACAGAGAGAGAAGGAGAGAAAGAGCTTCATATACAGTGAAGGGAAAAAGTATTTTCCCCCCTTTCTGATTTTCTCTATTTTTGCTGAATGTTATCAGATCTTCAACCAAAACCTAATATTAGATAAAGAGAACATGAGTTTACAAATAACCCCAAAAAATTATACTTATTTTATTTATTGAATTAACAAAGTTATGCAACATCCCTGTTTGAAAAGTAATTGCCCCCTAACACTCAATAACTGGTTCTCACCTTTAGCTGTAATGACTCTAAACAAACACTTCCTGTAGTTGTTGGTCAGTCTCTCACGTTGATGTGGAGGAATTTTGGCCCACTCTTACATGCAGAACTGCTTTAACTCAGCGATATTTGTGGGTTTTCAAGCATGAACGTCTCATTTCAAGTCCTGCCACAACATCTCAATTGGGATTAGATCTGGACTTTGACGAGGTCATTCCAACACTTCAAATTTGTAGCTTTTTCATGTAGACTTGATTGTGTGTTTTGGATCATTGTCTTGCTGCATGAGCTGAAGCTGAAACGCAGCTGGGTCATGCAGTTTATGCTTGAAAACCCACAAATATCGCTGAGTTAAAGCAGTTCTGCATGTAAGAGTGGGCCAAAATTCCTCCACATCAACGTGAGAGACTGACCAACAACTACAGGAAGTGTTTGTTTAGAGTCATTACAGCTAAAGGTGACACAACCAGTTATTGAGTGTTAGGGGGCAATTACTTGTTCACACAGGAGCATTGGGTGTTGCATAACTTTGTTTATTAAACAAATACCTAATTGTGTTATTTGTTTACTTAGGTTCCCTTAATCTAATATTAGGTTCTTTATCTAATATCAGGTTCCCTTTATCTAATATCAGGTTCTTTATCTAATATCAGGTTCCCTTTATCTAATATCAGGTTCCCTTTATCTAATATCAGGTTCCCTTTATCTAATATCAGGTTCCCTTTATCTAATATCAGGTTCCCTTTATCTAAAATCAGGTTCCCTTTATCTAATATTAGGTTCCCTTTATCTAATATCAGGTTCCCTTTATCTAATATCAGGTTCCCTTTATCTAATATCAGGTTCCCTTTATCTAATATCAGGTTCCCTTTATCTAATATCAGGTTCCCTTTATCTAATATCAGGTTCCCTTTATCTAATATCAGGTTATTTATCTAATATCAGGTTCCCTTTATCTAATATCAGGTTATTTATCTAATATCAGGTTCCCTTTATCTAATATCAGGTTATTTATCTAATATCAGGTTCCCTTTATCTAATATCAGGTTATTTATCTAATATCAGGTTATTTATCTAATATCAGGTTCTTTATCTAATATCAGGTTCCCTTTATCTAATATCAGGTTCTTTATCTAATATCAGGTTCTTTATCTAATATCAGGTTCTTTATCTAATATCAGGTTCCCTTTATCTAATATCAGGTTCCCTTTATCTAATATCAGGTTCCCTTTATCTAATATCAGGTTCCCTTTATCTAATATCAGGTTCCCTTTATCTAATATCAGGTTCCCTTTATCTAATATCAGGTTCCCTTTATCTAATATCAGGTTCCCTTTATCTAATATCAGGTTATTTATCTAATATCAGGTTCTTTATCTAATATCAGGTTCCCTTTATCTAATATCAGGTTTTGGTTGAAGATCTGATAACATTCAGTATCAAAAATAGAACATTTGAAAGGGGGCAAATACTTTTCCGGAGTTGTGTTATGTGTATGTATATGTAAGGCATGATACAAGACAAAGCACTCATTTACACTAACCGTAGTCAAATTCCCCATGCAGGTTTCCCTCACCTCCCTCTAGTTCTCAAAAAAGCCCACTGATTTCGTTAGGGCCTATTTCCATTTCCCATGACTATTCCAGAAGGAAGCCTGCTCCTCTGCCACTCAGGTCCTCTGGGCCCCCAGGGGAGCTGTTGGCTGTGATTGGTCAAACCCTGGACCTGCGTGAGTATGCCCACTGGGGGGCTTATGGAGGATCTGGAGAACACCTGCTACATATCTAAACTGGTAACTAAAGAACATAAGAGAGGAGGGAGGGAGAGATAGACAGATAGAATGGGTAGACCTGATACTGTAAGACAGGAAGGAAAACGGTGAATAAAGTGGAAGCTGTATAGAGAAAGAAGAAGAGCATAGGGAAAGAGATGTAAGGAGAGACAGGAATGAATTACAACTAGCCCTCAAAGCTCTGTGTCAGCTGCCGTCTGTTCACCGTAGCGTAAATACAGCGTGACTAGAGCGTTAATACAACATACAGCGCAGGTACAATACTGTACCAATGTGGGCAACATCTTGAGCGGTCACGGCGCATTAACCAAAACAGGCTTGAGCAAGGACGCTAGCCTGGCTTGCATTGTTACGCTAAATGCATAACAATAAGTGATTCATCACACACACACACACACACACACACACACACACACACACACACAATATCATAAAGACTCAGTACAGTATTAGTCTAGCTGCGTTAAAGACATGAACATTTTGTTTATTGACCAATGACTATAAAACCTCCCTTCCTTCCTTCCTTTCCCCCCACTCCATTGGATGGATTCTTTATTAACTCTCCAAGGTGAAAGTCAGTCACCTCCGTTACCTACTACTGTCCCCCACGTCACCACATCCTGTCATCTCTGTCACAGTCCAACACAGGGATGTCCCATCACCCCCAGCTGCTGGCTAGTGTTCAGGGTTCCCATGAGTGGGGTGGATGGGTGCTTCTTTATTTGTGTATCTTACTGTAAATCCTGATGTCCGGTGTCTGCACTCAGCACGCATTGGCATGTTCAGGCACACACTCAAATATACAAACACGGCACCCATACTTTACAGTAACTGCAAAACATTCAGCATATTTCTAGAATTTAGGAAGAGAAAGGCCTAGAAAGAAAAATACTAAGACTGACTTTTATCATGGATGGGTTGTTTATGTGCTATCAATAAATGATAATATCTGGGTTCTGCTCCCAGAGGTCGTTTAACTAACTCCCTGATGCCCTCAGCTCGGCCGCCGGAACCTCCGCCACCACTCACAGGTCAAAGGTTAGAGGTCACCACAGCACACCCTGATGACACAACAAATGACCCCCAACAAAGGAGTCACAGACTCACACACCACACACACACACACACAGAAAAACAAAACAAGGACAGACGGCACAGATCACACATTTACAACTACGACAAATCCCATAATGGGAGGAGACAAAGCACCGGCCTGAGAGTGGCTGTACCACATGTCTCACATAGAAACACACTAACACTGTTCAAACAGGATAGTCTAAAACAACATTACTGCCAAGGTCTGGTCACAACAACAGATTTGTCTCTGTCTGCAGCAAAGCCACAATGAGCATTCCAGTGTTTCCCCCAGGATTTTTTTCAGCAGCGGTGGCAAAGTTAGCGTAGGGTATGGGGAGGGGTTGTAGAAGTGGGCGTGGCCAATGGGCGGGCTCCGACCCAACATTTTAGAGGCCCTTCTCTTGGCCAGAGAAACAAAATGTTGCTGTTTTAAAGCTAATTTCCTCCAATTGTACACATTTTGCCATGGGGCTGAGAGAAAATGTGCAGTTTTAAAGATAATTTCTACACATTTTGCAATGGCTTATGCTATCTGAGTGACAATTTCTTTGGGGGAATATAACCTTTTTGGAATTGTGGATTCTCCATAACAAGTCTAGTTTTTATTTTGGTGATTGTTAGTTCTCTCTTATTAAAAATATAGAACTCTACAATATTTTCTACATACTTTATAGTTTACGCAGAATTTTTATCATCATCCCAATTTTTTGGAGTGGCAGCAATGATTTAGCAGCAGTGGAATATAGGGGAAACACTGCATTCACACTATAGTATAGATTAGAATATAAAGCAAAGCACTATAGACAAGTCCAAAGCCCCAGCGACTCCTTCTGCCAGGACTGACTAGAAAAACAGTCACTCTAAAGCCCAGAGATCAGTCCATAGAGGCAGAAGAGCAGTTTAATCTACCATTGCAGTCCAACAGTTCCAGCCACGTGTGTCTCAACTGCACACAACAGCCTGAACCCAACAAAACACTACTGTCTCTGTCACACAACAACCAGTAAAACCCTCATTCTAAAGCCGACTGACTCCAGTCTGAGTAGTGTGTTCTGTTCTACCTTGGTGAGAAGTTCTACCTTGGCCGTCCTGGTAGGTGTGTGTGTGTCCCAAGGAGCCCTTGGTCTCGGGTCCTAGCAGTCCCGGTTTGGGCGTCCACAGAGAGTCCTGTCTCTGGTGGACCTTGGTGGAGAGCAGGCGGCGTCGCAGGCTGCCCTCAGGCCTACGGATGGGCCCTGAAGCATGGGGCTGGACTGGTAGGTTGTTGCCCATGTCAGAGGTGGTGTGGAAAGCCTTCTTCCCTGCCGAGTCCTCATAGCAGGCGGCCTTGTGCCAGCAGCTGACCACCGGCTTGGAGGAGAGGCACTGCACATATGCGATCATCCTCTCTCTGTCTCTAAGACCCTCGCGCCCCCCTCTCAGCCCTCCCACTTGGGACAGGGGCTTGTGTGTGTCGCCCTCCTATTTTCTCTCTCTAGCCCCTAGACCCTCAATAGGACTCCCCCTTCTCTCACCCCCCCTCTCCCCAGGAAGGATGAAGGGATGGGAGGGGCTGGTTTTCATGGCTTTAAGTTTTTGCAACCCGCAGGGAACACTCCCTCCAGACCACAATCTCCAAAAGGCAGCCACTCCCCCTCCCACTCTCCTCCTCTCTTTTTGTTCTGTCTTTCTTTCCCTCTCTCAGGGGCTTCTATTGACTTGCATTGATTTGCCTGACAAAAGGAAGGAATATGCAGTGTCAGATTACAAACTCTATTTCCAAAACAAATACGGCGAATCTTCCAAAATCCAGCACACCTCAAAAACATCAACACCAAATCCGATTTAGCAAAAAGTTTGGTTTTGAGAAAGAAAAAAGTTGGATTCCAATTCTAAAAAGACCAGGAGAAATGTGGTGAGATATTCTGAGGATGTGTAAAAGTGTTTAAACAAAGGTCTCCAGCCCCCAGCAGGAAATAGCTGAGGTTACAATATGGTTCTTCTCACGTCACAATTTTGACTTTCTCCAAAACGCTCCTCACTGGGATTCAATACTCCAACGAAGTGTGTAGAACTCAAGTCTCTCTCTCAAACACAGTCAGGGTGGATGTGGGACGGAGACACCCTCTAGAACAGACGAAAAGAGATGATGGAAAGAGATACCTCTGGTGAATAGGTGAGTAGCAACTCTCCAGCACAAAGTGTGTGTAGGATGAGTATCGTGAGGTGAGTTTCTTCCCCTCCTTTTCTTCTCTCTCTCCAACTGACCATCAGCTTTGCCCCTTGGCCTCTCCTCCTCTCCCCCCTCCTCCTCTCCTTTATAGGTCTAATCTGTAATTCCAGATTATCCAGTCCTAGTCCCTTTACAGAGACAGCAGACACGGAGAACACTACAGATGGATGCCATCCTGCTGCTAATTAACCCTGGTGTAATGGTCAGCCTGCCAGCGTGTGGCACCTCAGATGACAACTACAGGTGTGACCTGGAGGATGCAAATAGAACCAGACAAAACACCGACAAAAATGGACAGAAACAGACAAAGAGACACATCTAGACAACAGTTAAAGTTTTCGCCTCTTCTGCAACAACGGTGCAACTGTGTTATTCTAGACTAGACCACTACATATAGAGCTGTGTGTTATTCTAGACTAGACCACTACATATAGAGCTGTGTGTTATTCTAGACTAGGTCACTACATATAGAGCTGTGTGTTATTCTAGACTAGACCACTACATATAGAGCTGTGTGTTATTCTAGACTAGGCCACTACATATAGAGCTGTGTGTTATTCTAGACTAGGTCACTACATATAGAGCTGTGTGTTATTCTAGACTAGGTCACTACATATAGAGCTGTGTGTTATTCTAGACTAGACCACTACATATAGAGCTGTGTGTTATTCTAGACTAGGCCACTACATATAGAGCTGTGTGTTATTCTAGACTAGACCACTACATATAGAGCTGTGTGTTATTCTAGACTAGACCACTACATATAGAGCTGTGTGTTATTCTAGACTAGGCCACTACATATAGAGCTGTGTGTTATTCTAGACTAGGCCACTACATATAGAGCTGTGTGTTATTCTAGACTAGGCCACTACATATAGAGCTGTGTGTTATTCTAGACTAGGCCACTACATATAGAGCTGTGTGTTATTCTAGACTAGGCCACTACATATAGAGCTGTGTGTTATTCTAGACTAGACCACTACATATAGAGCTGTGTGTTATTCTAGACTAGGTCACTACATATAGAGCTGTGTGTTATTCTAGACTAGGCCACTACATATAGAGCTGTGTGTTATTCTAGACTAGGCCACTACATATAGAGCTGTGTGTTATTCTAGACTAGGTCACTACATATAGAGCTGTGTGTTATTCTAGACTAGGTCACTACATATAGAGCTGTGTGTTATTCTAGACTAGACCACTACATATAGAGCTGTGTGTTATTCTAGACTAGGCCACTACATATAGAGCTGTGTGTTATTCTAGACTAGACCACTACATATAGAGCTGTGTGTTATTCTAGACTAGGCCACTACATATAGAGCTGTGTGTTATTCTAGACTAGGCCACTACATATAGAGCTGTGTGTTATTCTAGACTAGACCACTACATATAGAGCTGTGTGTTATTCTAGACTAGACCACTACATATAGAGCTGTGTGTTATTCTAGACTAGACCACTACATATAGAGCTGTGTGTTATTCTAGACTAGGCCACTACATATAGAGCTGTGTGTTATTCTAGACTAGGCCACTACATATAGAGCTGTGTGTTATTCTAGACTAGACCACTACATATAGAGCTGTGTGTTATTCTAGACTAGACCACTACATATAGAGCTGTGTGTTATTCTAGACTAGGTCACTACATATAGAGCTGTGTGTTATTCTAGACTAGACCACTACATATAGAGCTGTGTGTTATTCTAGACTAGGCCACTACATATAGAGCTGTGTGTTATTCTAGACTAGACCACTACATATAGAGCTGTGTGTTATTCTAGACTAGGCCACTACATATAGAGCTGTGTGTTATTCTAGACTAGGCCACTACATATAGAGCTGTGTGTTATTCTAGACTAGACCACTACATATAGAGCTGTGTGTTATTCTAGACTAGACCACTACATATAGAGCTGTGTGTTATTCTAGACTAGACCACTACATATAGAGCTGTGTGTTATTCTAGACTAGGCCACTACATATAGAGCTGTGTGTTATTCTAGACTAGGCCACTACATATAGAGCTGTGTGTTATTCTAGACTAGACCACTACATATAGAGCTGTGTGTTATTCTAGACTAGACCACTACATATAGAGCTGTGTGTTATTCTAGACTAGGCCACTACATATAGAGCTGTGTGTTATTCTAGACTAGGCCACCACATATAGAGCTGTGTGTTATTCTAGACTAGGCCACTACATATAGAGCTGTGTGTATTATATGGATCAATCATCACTAATCAGATTGTTGGGGGCATTGGAGCTTAGAGCAGTGACAGAGCTGCTGACCAGCAGAGGGGGAGAGGAGATAGAATGCTTAGCCAGGGAAACACACATGCTTTATTTAATTTACACCACAACAATGATGACTAGGCAGATTATAAAACATTTAAAAGCATAGACAAACGCACACACACACACACACACACCAAAATGTTGCGGGTAGAGCCTCTTCAAAAAGACTACTGACAACCCTGAACTGATGCAAGGCAGAAAAGGAAAGGGCAGATAGATTAGAAATGCAGAGGAAGGGAGGGATTCACGGTAGTAACTAAATGAGAAAAAACAAACACCACACAGCAGCTCCATCTAGTGGTACAATATCACATCGTCACTTCAAGGATCCATGTATGGAGTACTGTGGTAGAGAAACCAGACTCCCACTGAAAGTAACTCCACTATAACCTCATCTAACAGAGTGTTTACTGGGCACTCCCAACAGTACCTCTGTCTGTCTTTATAAGGTACAGTAAAGTAAGGCTGAGGTGAGGTTCTGATTCTGAGAAGACAAAGACACGGAGACAGACAGACAGACAGACAGACAGACAGACAGACAGACAGACAGACAGACAGACAGACAGACAGACAGACAGACAGACAGACAGACAGACAGACAGACAGACAGACAGACAGACAGACAGACAGACAGACAGACAGACAGACAGACAGACAGACAAGCCATGGTTCTAGCTCTAGGACACTGAACAGGAAACCAGTATTCTTACAATGTCAAAGGATCTGATTAGCTTGTAAAGACACACAAACAAGCAGACTGAACAGTAACAAATATAGAGGAGTGAAACGATGGATAAAGGTCAAATACCATTTGGAAGTAGGGTCAGTCTGTGCCCTGCCAAAGACACAGCAGATAGCCGGGTTCACAGAGCCTTTAACAGAGGTTATCATTTCCATAGCGAAGCCACACTGACAACACTAACACAGCCAAACACCAAACCCACACACGCAATGCAGGCAGGCCAAAGGGCTTTAAACACATGCACATCTGACTGTGTACTTAACCCCTCCCTCTGTTCCCATTCTAAACCATATAAGTACAGTACAAACACACACAGTTTCATCAACACAGAGGGGTGTTGGAAAACATCCTTTCTCCCTCGGTCATATAGCTACGTATCTGAGAGATACACAATCACTCTCTCTGTGTGCATTAGGTTCAACATTTTCACATCCCCAGCGGGGGGTATAGAGTGATGCGGACAGTGGGCACACTCACACATACATTAGTGGTAGCATCAGCACAATAGGGGTCGCTTGGACTAACACACACACACACATTAGCAGCCTTGCCTTTGACAGAACTAACTAAACAGTGGGGGGTTCAAACTGACACAGTGACTGGCACACACACACTCAGACAGACACACAGACACACACACACACACACACTCAGACAGACAGACAGACACACAGACACACACACACACTCAGACAGACACACACACACACACACTCAGACAGACACACACACACACACACACACACACACACTCAGACAGACACACACACACACACCCTCAGACAGACACACACACACACACCCTCAGACAGACACACACACACACCCTCAGACACACACACACACACACACCCTCAGACACACACACACACACACACACCCTCAGACACACACACACACACACACACCCTCAGACACACACACACACACCCTCAGACACACACACACACACACACCCTCAGACACACACACACACACACAGACACACACACCCTCAGACAGACACACACACACTCAGACAGACACACACACTCAGACAGACACACACACACTCAGACAGACACACACACTCAGACAGACAGACACACACTCAGACAGACACCCTGACAGACAGACACACACACTCAGACAGACACACACACACTCAGACAGACACCCTGACAGACAGTGTGTGAGTCAGTCAGGGTTCAGTACTGCATGGGTAGGTAACCCCCCGGCCCAACATGCAGGGCGGCCGAGCTCTCACAGCCCACTGGTTCTGAATGGGGATTATGGGTAGTCAGTCAGGAGGTGTGTGTGTGTGTGTGTGTGTGTGTGTGTGTGTGTGTGTGTGTGTGTGTGTGACTACACCTCCCAGACAATGCTGTTGATGCCCACGCTGGGTCCACACTGGGAAGAGCTCATCCACTGTGTGTGTGTGTGTGTGTGTGTGTGTGTGTGCAAGCAAGTGCTCGTGCGTGGGCCCGTGCGTGCCTATGTGTGTGTTTGTACAGGGGAATATTACGGAAGGCTCAGAGAAAAGGGACAATGGTTTCCAGGGAGACCCAGGGGGCTGAAGGTAGGGAGAGTGGGAAAACACCTGCATGCTGTGTTCTGTTTGTCTGAACAATCATCCGCTGTTAGAGTCAGCTATTGTCTAAGGAGCTCAGGCTAACAAAACTCATCCATTGTCTACAGGAGGACTATGGGGGAAAAAACTCCATTCATTGTCTACAGGAGGACTATGGGAAAAATTACTCCATCCAATGTCTACAGGAGGACTACAGGAAACAAATCCATCCATTGTCTACAGGAGGACTATGGAAAACGCCATCCATTGTCTACAGGAGGACTATGGAAAACTTAGCCATTGTCTCTAACCAACTGTAGCGAACAGAACTCGTCCATTATCTAGAACTCCTGCTTGTCAACAGAACTCCTTTGTAGTCTACAGGACTCATCCATAGTGAGAACTTGTTCTACAGAACTCATCCATTGTCTTTGGAACTTCACGTCCGTAGTCTAACCTGCTTTCTGTAGCATCTTAAAAGGTGAACTGAAAGAGAATAAGCTAAATAAAAGCAAAGTCAAAGCTTATCAACACGTAGGGTCACTAATAGCTCATCCCTCATCCTCTAAAACACATCCCTCATCCTCTAAAACTCATCCTCTAAAACTCATCCCTCATCCTCTAAAACTCATCCCTCATCCTCTAAAACACATCCCTCATCCTCTAAAACTCATCCTCTAAAACTCATCCCTCATCCTCTAAAACTCATCCCTCATCCTCTAAAACACATCCCTCATCCTCTAAAACTCATCCTCTAAAACGCATCCCTCATCCTCTAAAACTCATACCTCATCCTCTAAAACTCATCCCTCTAATAACTCTAATAGCTCTAAAACCTGTATGACGGACCAGACTGGCCTGGTCCTTCATACAGGCTGTGATGAGGGTGTTAAATGCCATCACAGGTTATATATAGGTCTGGAACCAGCCACTAACATGGAGAGACAACACCTGACCCCAGCCATCCCAAGAGTGTATGCAACTCAGAGACACATTGCTTGAATTCACACTCACATAAACACTCTCACGTAAAACACGACCATCTCCAAACGTGCTACTTTATATCAATGAGCAAACTTGTGCATGTGCTCATCATTATACGTTTCCACACATACCTGCATAGCACACATGTATGCCTGCCTACACACACCCACACTCATACACACACCTCCATAACACGTTTGCTACACACATGCCTGAGATTCACAATGGACACCAGAGGGAGAAGTCGACAGACTTTACACTGTTTGAGCTTCACACTGTAATCAGTCATGGCGTGAATCTCCATACACAACCATCTATCTACTGCTCTACACCTAACCCACTACCATCAACTTCTACAGAGAATTCAGTTACAGCAAAGTCAATCTACTCTAAACCCAAAACAACAGTTGTATCATGAAGTACAGCGCCTTCAGAAAATATTCATACCTCTTGACTTACTGCACATTTTGTTGTGTTACAGCCTGAATTCAAAACTGATTAAAAAAAATGTCCTCACCCATTTATACACAATTCCCCATAATGACAAAGTGAAAACATGTTTTTAGAATTTTTTGCAAAATGTATTGAAAATGTTGTGTTGATTTGCCCCAAACATAACACTTTGTATTCAGGACATAAAGTTAATTTATTTGCTACATGTTACAGTTTTACTTTAGTGCCTTATTGCAAACAGGATACATGTTTAGGAAAATGTTTATTCTGTACAGGCTTCCTTATTTCCAATCTGTCATTTAGGTTAGTATTGTGGAGTAACTACAATGTTGTTGATCCATCCTCAGTTTTCTCCTGTCACAGCCATTACACTGTGTAACTGTTATAAAGTCACCATTGGCCTCATGGTGAAATCCCTGAGCGGTTTCCTTCCTCTCCGGCAACTGGGTTAGGAATTACACCTGCATCTTTGCAGTAACTGGGTGTACTGATACACCATTCAAAGTGTAATTAATAGCTTCACCATGCTCAAAGGGATATTCAATGTCTGCTTTTTTTTAACCCATCTACCAATAGGTGCCCTTCTTTGCAAGGGATTGGAAAACCCCCCTTGTCTTTGTGATTGAATCTGTGTTTGAAATTCACTGCTCGACTGAGGGACTCTACAGAGAATTGTATGTGTGGGGTACAGAGATGAGATCACGTTAAACATCAATACTGCACACAGAGTGAGTCCATGCAACTTATTATGTGACTTGTTATGCAAATTTTTACTCCTGAACTTATTTAGGCTTGCCATAACAAAGAGGTTGAACACTAGTGGTTAGAGCGTTGGGCCAGTAACAGGAAGGTTGCTGAATCGAATCTCCGAGCTGACAAAGTAAAAAAAATCTGTCGTTCTGCCCCTGAGCAAGGCAGTAACCCACTGTTCCCCGAAGACATGGATGTCGATTAAGGCAGCCCCCCACACCTCTCAGCTTCAGAGGGGTTGGGTTAAATGCGGAAGACACATTTCAGTTGAATACATTTAGTTGGACAACTCACTAGGTATCCCCCTTTCCTTTCCCTTATTGACTGAAGAGATTTCAGCTTATACATTTGAATTAATTTGTAAAAATGTAGTGTACAAAACATATGAACACCTGCTCTTTCCATGACATAAATTGACCAGGTGAAAGCTATGATCCCTTATTGATGTCACTTGTTAAATCCACTTCAATCCGTGTAGATGAAGGGGAGGAAACAGGTTAAAGAAGGATTTTTAAGCCTTGAGACAATTGAGACATGGATTGTGTATGTGTTCCATTCAGAGGGTGAATGGGCAAGACAAAGGATTGAAGTGCCTATGAACGGGGTATGGTAGTAGGTGCCAGGCGCACCGGTTTGTGTCAAGAACAGCAACGCTGCTAGGTTTTTCATGCTCAACAGTTTCCCGTGTGTATCAAGAATGGTCCAGCTCCCAAAGGACATCCAGTCAACTTGACACAACTGTGGTAAGTACTGGAGTCAACATGGGTCAGCATTCCTGTAGAACGCTTGACACCTTGTAGAGTGCATGCCCTGATGAATTGAGTCTGTTCTGAGGGCAAAAGGGGGGTGCCACTCAATGTTAGGAAGGTGTTCTTAATGTTTTGTACACTCAGTGTATGTCTAAGCTGTGATCACTAATACAACGGGCTAACCATAGTAGCATAAAACTAGCGATGCACTGATATGACATTTTTGGCCGATACCAATATCCAATATTTTCATGCCAAAATACCCGATACTGATATTTAAAATTTAAGCATTCTAGTACAGTTAAATAGTTGAAACACACACAAAAAAGTTATTTTGTTGGCATTTACATTTGTCCCCATTACCAGTAAAATATAATCAAAACCTATTTCTTTCACTTACTTGCTGTGCTGTTTCGTTGTTCATTTGTTCAGTCGTTTTATTCTCAACCAGGATTTCATCATACATGTCAAGCAGTGAAGTTTTAGCTCTGTCTGTCCATGGCCTCTTCTGTCGTGGGTCCTCTTCCTCGGTGCGCACTGTCACTGTGTCCGTTTCCATCTTATCCAGCTGTGTCTAACATTTCACATAAACCCTGTTTCTTGTCTGCATCAAAGTAGCGGTCCTTGTACTTAGCATTGAGCATGGTGGCAACACAGTAGAGTGTCAGAGAGAACGCCACCGAATCGCTTGTTCACAGCCTCGAGTACTTTTGTAAGTTTTAAGTCTGTGTCGGCAGTTGTTGACCAGGAGTTTCAATGCCGTGACAGTGGGTATCACGTCTGCTGCAGATGCAGATGTTGAGCTTATTTCTCGAGTCAGTTGTTCGAATGGAGCTAGGAGTGTGTTCATGTTTTCAATGAGAGTCCACTGGTTTGTACTGACTGTTGCAGATAACTCAGTCAGCTGCGTACATGCCAAGCACTCGTTTTTGTTCCAGCAGGCTCTCCATGTAAAAAGTACTGTTCCATCTGGTGGAAACGTCTTGCTATCGTTTTCACTCAAAGCTGCTCCTGTATTGCTTGCAGTCGGCTGTATGCTAGCTGTGAGTGTTTAACATGACCCACTATCTTCCTACCTGTTGCCACTGTCAGATATGCTGCGTTGGGCCAAAACACCTTCGTTCACAGCCAGTTGCAGCGTGTGTGCCACGCACGGCAAACTGGCGACTCCGCATTCTTCCAAAGACTGTCATGTTACGTGCATTATCACGTAGCACAGCGTGTACTTTGTTCTTGGGGATTTTCCAAGATTCAAACATGTTCTCAAATGCCATTGAAATGGCAGCAGCGGTATGAAAACCAGCACATTCTTGAGCATGCAATTCTTCCTCGTCGACCCACTGTACTGTCAGACTCAGCATGCTCATGGGGCTGACATTGCTGATCCAAATGTCAGTCGAGAAGCTAATAGCAGGTAGCTCATGGATGTGCGTTTCAACAAGTGTGTAACTCCGGTAGGGCAACATCTGAAAAATAGCGCCGACGAAAGCCAACATCATCCATTTTGCCGTTAATGGATTTCGCCTTTGAGTTGTCTCGCTGAAATGTTCTTACTCTTTCAAATGACTGCTCGACTTGAACTTGTTTAATTGTTGGAAGTGTGTGCTTAGTTCTTTCTGCTTTTGCTCTAAGTATTCGCTGAACGTCTGGGGGTGAAGCTCTTTCAAATGAGTAAATAGGTCTGTGGTATTGAAAGATTTCACTTTCTCCCCTCAGGAAATAATAGCAGCACAAATGTTGCATATGGCCTTTTTGTTACCTTCCTTTGAAACTTCAAAATAGATCCACACAGCAGACATTGTGGACTAGGTTAGGAATGCTGCTTTGCACGTATAGCGCTGTATTTTTCATGGTGTCATTACATCATACAGGTATGCACGTCAGCTTTGACATCGGTTTTGCACAACGGCATTAAACTATACATAGAGCCGATGCCAAAGTTGGCATTTTAAGCTAATATCGGCCGATTCCGATATGCTTACCGATATATCTTGCTTCCCTACATAAAACCCATCTTAACTATTCCCTGCCTACATAATAGCCACTAGACAGCTTAACCCACATGGCAGAAGGGGCAGAAGAGAGAGATTTCCCAGCATCTGTACTGTACTGGGAACATCTGCCCTCTCTTTGCGCTCACCAGACCGCCACATCAGCAGGATTAATGAAATATCACCCAAACAAAGTAAAATAGACAGATTTAATAAGATGTTAGTCAAGGCAACTAAAAAAACACCAAGCACAGACCAGTTCCCTTTTGGTCCCTAGTCCCTAGCCCCTTATTATGTGTTCATATAATAAAGGCCTGGATTGGTGAGAAGAGAGCAATATGGTCCTAGACTTGTTGTCCAAGTCTGGACAGAGCTGCCAGTCTCATCTAGTTTCACTTGTTGTCCTAGCCTGGACAGAGCTGCCAGTCTCATCTAGTTTCACTTGTTGTCCTAGCCTGGACAGAGCCGCCAGTCTCATCTAGTTTCACTTGTTGTCCTAGCCTGGACAGAGCCGCCAGTCTCATCTAGTTTCACTTGTTGTCCTAGCCTGGACAGAGCTGCCAGTCTCATCTAGTTTCACTTGTTGTCCTAGCCTGGACAGAGCCGCCAGTCTCATCTAGTTTCACTTGTTGTCCTAGCCTGGACAGAGCCTCCAGTCTCATCTAGTTTCACTTGTTGTCCTAGCCTGGACAGAGCCGCCAGTCTCATCTAGTTTCACTTGTTGTCCTAGCCTGGACAGAGCCGCCAGTCTCATCTAGTTTCACTTGTTGTCCTAGCCTGGACAGAGCCGCCAGTCTCATCTAGTTTCACTTGTTGTCCTAGCCTGGACAGAGCCGCCAGTCTCATCTAGTTTCACTTGTTGTCCTAGCCTGGACAGAGCCGCCAGTCTCATCTAGTTTCACTTGTTGTCCTAGCCTGGACAGAGCCGCCAGTCTCATCTAGTTTCACTTGTTGTCCTAGCCTGGACAGAGCCGCCAGTCTCATCTAGTTTCACTTGTTGTCCTAGCCTGGACAGAGCCGCCAGTCTCATCTAGTTTCACTTGTTGTCCTAGCCTGGACAGAGCCGCCAGTCTCATCTAGTTTCACTTGTTGTCCTAGCCTGGACAGAGCCTCCAGTCTCATCTAGTTTCACTTGTTGTCCTAGCCTGGACAGAGCCGCCAGTCTCATCTAGTTTCACTTGTTGTCCTAGCCTGGACAGAGCCGCCAGTCTCATCTAGTTTCACTTGTTGTCCTAGCCTGGACAGAGCCGCCAGTCTCATCTAGTTTCACTTGTTGTCCTAGCCTGGACAGAGCCGCCAGTCTCATCTAGTTTCACTTGTTGTCCTAGCCTGGACAGAGCCGCCAGTCTCATCTAGTTTCACTTGTTGTCCTAGCCTGGACAGAGCCGCCAGTCTCATCTAGTTTCACTTGTTGTCCTAGCCTGGACAGAGCCGCCAGAATCATTTGCCTTCAGTACCGTCTGGATTGGAACATCTGGTGACATCTTAGTTCTACAAGAAATTAGATTCACTTTACAAGGCATACATGTTGCATACTCAACCTGGAGCTTCTGGATTACTCGCTGGAAATGTCCAATTCTAGGATACAACAGCCTGATGGGGTCTAACATAAAACCCATCAACTCCTTGGCCACCAGTCCATTCCCCTAACCCCTACACAACCACCATATTACATTTGTACGAGACACGGTAGGTAATGTGATAAATACAGACTTATGTAGCCAACCATTCCCCATAACATGCCAAGAGCTTACAGTAAATTAAAGAGCTGGGATTTACCGTGGTACTGAGGGGTAAAGTCAAGTCAGGATAGATAACCGCATTCTAACTAACATTACCAGCTTTACTCCTGCTCTGCGGTGGAAAGATGTAGGGCGACAGCCCAAAACACCCCTCATCTTCAATCTGGCAACCCATACGGCTCTAACCTGGCAACCCAAACGGCTCTGAACATTCACCAACTGTGTGGAGCAGAGACCAGGCTTTGTGGAATCTATCTCCGACTACATCAATTCAATACAAACCTTGTATCCATGTTTGTCCTCTGTAGTTGCGTGCCTTTCTTTGTTTGCTGAAATCCATACTTTTTCAAGAAAACGTTAATCAAATACAACCACCGACTGTTCCCTTGTTGAGATTTAATTGGCACATTTGCACTGAGTTTCCATCTTAGAGCAACAGCAATGAGCAAACATTCAGTGGTTCTATTTGATGAAAATTTATTGAAAAAGTATGGATTTCAGGAAACAAAGGCACACAACTACAGAGGACAAACATATGTAAAAGATGGCCATTTTATGATTTACATCATGAGGTATTGACCATGGGTGAATCGATGTAGTCAACTAAATTCCAAAGCCTGGTCTCGGCTCCACGCCATTGGGAAAGATAATCAGAAACTTCCTTCAACATGGAGTAGAGTTTAGTCCGCTACCTCAAACCCAGACTGGTGGGGCCAGTCCAAGTAGACGGAAAAGAAGAAGAGCTGCCGGGTGATGTAGAATAGAGAATCAGTACAGTGCTACTGATAACGTCTGTACATTGGGGTTCTGTGACATGACAGTTTAAGAGTACTTCACATTCTAAATCAAAGCAGGATTAGATGATGGTGACCTTGTTGCCACCTCGGCCAATCACAGCTCAGCCTCTTCAGATACAGAGGTGGCAGACGCTGCCAACCAGAAACCTTTAACTGTTTGGGCCATGTGCCACAGGAGGTGCCAATGAGGTGCTTAGTGTGTGCCAACCGAGGTGCCACTAGTTTGCCAACGTGACCAGTTTTTACATGACCCAGTGCCTACTGCCAATCAAATCAATGCCTGTACATGTCTGCCCTGCCTCTGGCTATGGCAGTGTTTCTGTAAAAGAGAAAAAAATTAAGAAATTTGACCAACAAAAAAAGAGTGCGAGAGGGAGAAAGATAATGCAAAAGACATCAATTAGAGAATGAGACAGAGGTATAAAAAAAACACTGAATGAAGGAGAGAGAGAAAGACAGATCTAGAGAAAATAGCAGAGAGCTGTGAGTGTAGAGCTTTTGTGTTGTCCTTTCTGTTGCTGCTCTGCCCTGCCCGGCTGAGCCCAGCGCTGCCTGGCCAACACATGGCGCCACTCTGCAGCACAGGACAGCACTACAGCAACTGCTGCCCTCCCTCCCTGGCAGCTGCCAATGTGAAAGAGGAACACACACTCCACAGTCCACACTGCGCTTAAAATACCCTCCATTCTACTTAACTCAGACATATTGAACACACATATGCTGAACACACACACAACACATTCCATAGTAGACAGCGCTGAAACTTCCTTTAAAGTTTAAACAGACACACTAGACAGATGTTCACAAAAAATCTAACAACTGATCAAAGCAACACTTTTAATACATTACAACTTGAATCTACTCAACTTCTCTTCCTCACTTCCCTCTATACAGGAAGAGATGGAGAAGGAGTATGACAGAGAAAGAGAGAAGAAAGTAAACTCCCTACAGTATAAAGGAAAACAAAGGAAGACATGTGGAGAAGAAACCGCTGTGACCGAAAGGAGAGAAGTTTTCCGTCCGGAAAAGAGATGGGGTTAAACCTTCCCTTTGTCTCCGAACTCGGATGGAAAAGTTCCACACGCAGATTGCGTTAAGTTAATTTTCCGCTCCACACACACGATTGGTCCTACCTTTCAGACAGAACATGGCTTTTCCTTAAGTTCCACAGACATCCACAGAGGTGTTGAATGAAGTGGTCAGACCTAGTCCTTGAGCTACTCCCTACTTTTCTGTCCTCTCTTTTTTTCTTTAACCCCTTCTTTCCCTCCCTCTCTCACTCGCTCTCCCTCACTCTGCACCCCTCTGTCAAAGTGCTTACACACAGACCCACGGACCCAGACACTCACACACTCTCCTCTCTCTCTCGCCCCATCTCTCTCTCTCCCTGACACACACACACACACACACACACACACACACACACACACTCACAGTGGCAGCCAGCCAACGCATGCACCGCAGGAAACTGCTTTACAAACCCCACTCTCCCCTTCCCATCGCTCTCCCCCTCTTCCACACTGACAATCCACCTATCTCTACCCCTCCCCCTAACTGAAAAAGTAGGCAGATAGAAGCTCTGCCTCACTCACAAAGCTCCAACTATCCCATCCCCCTTTTATCACACACATTTAAGCCCATTTAAGCACACAGTGTTATTTGTGTACTTGTTTGACATTTTACTGCACTGTTAGGAGCTAGTAACACAAGCATTTCACTGTACCCGCTATAACATTTGCTAAACTGTGTATGCGACAAACACACTTTGGACACACAAACACACACCAGTTATTCACGCACGCACACACACACACACACACACACACACACACACACACACACACACACACACACACACGCACACGCACACGCACAACCATTGGGGTTGGCTGGGGTGTGTGATTGTTCTGAAGTTGGTCCGTCAGCAGTTGGCAGGGGGCCCGGCTCGAGCCTGCCCATTGTGCTGTGATCAAACATAATCGCTTAATCCCCCCAACTCAACTGTTTGTTATCAAAACCAGCCACGTCCACTGCCGCATCCAGGGACCTCAGTGCTCAGAGCCGGACACACAGAGTACAGCCTGTCCACACCAGCAATAGAGACAGTACTTACTGACTCACTGATTGACCGTGGTCACATGACCGCCTCAAAACCCTGGGATTCAACTAGTTTCCTTTCGTATTGACAGTTCATGTTAGCCTGAGTGTGTAAGATGTGTCCAAAGTATAACCAATAACCTAGGGTTATTAATATTCTCTGCCACAATATTTTGGCTGAACATAGTGTGGTATTGTGGTTCTGTACAAATTCCTGACCATGTTAGTTTATCAATGACTGATTCCATTTTCTGGCTGTTTTCCTCAGGAGGTCCACTAGAAAGGCTGAGGGTTCACCTTCAACAGCTACTGTACCTTGGTGTGCTGTGACAAAACGTCCCCAGCTGGCTGTGGCATGTGAAAGCTGAGCGGAGGAATGCCACACTCTCTCGCCCTTCAGAGGAAGGGGACTGAGTGGTGTATATCATGAGGCATAGCGGACATAACAGTAAGCATCGTTAGGACACCAAACATCCACACTTGCATCCTCATCGAGACAAAATAACCATCCATTCTATAGCTGAGACCCTAGAAGCTGAATATGCACCCTTGGGATGGAACATGACCCAGTAAAAATGTCCAATCTACAATGGACATAAATGGACACTAAGGCAAGCACCCTAAACAGCCAGGAACAAAGATGAAAACAGAAAAATAGTGTATGAATCATGGAGTGTCACGGTCGGTTAAAACAGCGGTTTCCTGTGGACTAAAACGCTGACTGGACAAGACATCGATTTCCAATGAGAAGCTCTAATGGCCTTCTCTTAGACTGGTGAACCCATTAGCTGCTGTCTCTAACATTGTGGAGAGGTGAAGCTATACCAGGAGCTTGTTATGCGAGCTAAGAGCTCCACAACACTATTCACAATGAATTAGTCAGTCGGTTAGGAGAAATAACCAGATGCAGACATAATCAACTGGTTTGGGTATTAAACTAGTTTAAATGCTAATTTTCTATCTTAAATGCTAATGTCACTCAACAATGAGTTTGCGCCAACCACAATGGAAGAGAAGCACAATGGATCCTCCCAGAATCAGAACAGTTGAGAAGGTTTTGTGGGCATGCTTTGTGGTATGGTTTGTCACACCCAGAGGGGGATTTGGGGAAGAGGAGAAATCAATGACTAAAAGCCCAAAGCACTGTGCTCACGTCACGACAATGTCAAAATGTTGTGTCCTATTTTGTAAAGAAGTGCGTGTGTGCTCGCACAGAAAATGTCACATGAGATTTGTCCTGTGAGAAAAATGTCCTGTGTGTGTGTCAATCCCACTGTGGTGCAGGTTGCATGTTGCGATACGTCTGCCAGTACCAGGTGCTGTACATTACCGTCTGATTAGTGTGTGTGAGAGGGCTCTTCTGCATGAGCCAGTGTGTGAAATGAGAATTCCACAAAAAACACAACCCTGAAAATAACGCACCGCTACAAATACACAAACTTGGAACAGACCAACAAACACACCAGTAAACACCACCCTGAAATGTAACACAAATGAGACACAATTTTCCAAAATGGAAACTGAACAGGGGTCTGCTCAAACCTTCAAAATTGCATCCTCCTAGAAAGTGATCACTGATCTGACATGGCTGAATGGGGGAAAGGCAATAGGTTTGGAGGTGTGGAAATCTCATTTCTAATCCAATCATGTACAGATCAGTGGTTCACTAAAGGAATGGAGGAAGCAAGAATGCATTAAAGACAGTCAAACAGCCTATATTTCTAGCTGGTCACAACATCGAACTCTGGTCATTTCCATGTAAAAGGACCCATGAGCAGCAACATGGGAAGTTCATAGGAGCATATCAAATCTGGTGTCAAATGAAAGCTAAGAGTATATATATATATATATATATATATATATATATATATATATATATATATATATCATTTTTTAATTAAGGCATATAATTTTTTTTTTAAAATAGATCGTTTTCCATCCTAAAAATGAGGAATAAGTAAAGGCTTTGATTTCTGGATAAACAGATGGAAAAGGGGTCTTAGAAAACATCTACCAGAAAAAGTCTTACAAGGTATCAGAAATACATCAAAACAACGATGTTGAAGTAAAGACCACTGGCAACTAATATCAACACTTATATTCAGTTTGTAATAAATGTTTCTGCCTTCTGTAAGTTTAAGAAACATTGCCTTGTGCCTTGACATTTCATTACCAAAAATCTACACATCTTCAAGATATTTTCTAATTTTCTCTCCCTCATAAGTGAGGATAATGAAAGTTCACAGAACCTACAAGTAAAGGTAGACCTATCAATTAATTAGTGTTTTTACTGATATCAATTTTGTATACGAATTATTAAGTGATTGAAACATTAAATCCCGTTACCAAATCGGTAACGAAATTTCAGAAAAATCGGTAAATGGAATTTCCGCAATTGAACTGGTTACATAGAAATCATAAGTCACAAACCACAGTTAGGTTCACAAGTTTGGACAGCACAGTACAGCAAAGTAGTATACAGTTCAGCACAATACAGTATAGTACACAGAGCACACTAGAGTTGAGTACACTATAATGTATTGTACTCTGTACTCTATTCAGGAGGCTGCTGAGGGCTCATAATAAAATGGCTGGAATTGAGTAAATGAAATGGCATCAAACATGTGTTTGATGTATTTGATACCATTCCACCTATTCAACTCCAGCCATTACCATGAGCCCGTCCTCCCCAATTAAGGTGCCACCAACCTCCTGTGACTCTATTATACTCGACTGAGCTGTACTTTGAGGTCCAAATTTGTGAAACATAGACGATCCGGACCAACCAAATGTTGTCTTGTTTGGGGGCAGAGCTCATTAAATGAATAGCCAGTGTGTAGAATAATACCCAAATATGAAAAAGAGGATATTGTACAGTTGTACCTTTGTGCTCCTATTTAGGATACATCACCATGAAGAGAATGACCTTCATATCCATCATGACGCATCTCTGTGCAGTACAGATCAGGGATGACATTCATTTACCGCAAATCTGTTACCGGGTGTAAATCCACTTCACTTACTGTAGTTCAATAACCAAAATAGATTTTTTTCAAAGTCTGTCACGTCATAGCTGACACACCATTATTTCTGCAAACATCGTCGAATCTTAATTCTGAGTTTTGAAAAACATGGACCAAAAAAACTTATCAAAATTCTCTTACTAAACGTTGCATCTGCACAGTTCTTCCAGTAAATGTGTTTTTGTACAATGTTCTGTGTAAATTGTTAAAAGTAGTCCTTGTGTATAGAGTTGTATGATTTGTTAAACTTTGAAATCAATGTTTTTTGTTTGGCAGCGCAATTCCGTTACTGTGGAATTGCCCCTCTTCCGTTACTGTGGAATTGCCCCTTCCAATGGCCCTGTATAACCAACAATAATTACCATGTCCCTATCTCAGACGTCTGTATTGTACTGTACAGTACTGTACCAGAATGCACATTCACAGATAAAACGTACAGTGTAGTATTTCTGTATGGAACAATGTGAAATGATAACACTAATACACACAGATAAGAGATGAGCTAGTAAGTAAAGTAAGTAGCCTTGCACGAGGCTTAGCTGGGCTAGCTGTAGCTGACATTTAGCTGCTTAGCTGATATAGCGCTCTGGTTAGGAACATAACTTGTCACACAAAGAGACAGAGTACCTGGCATTGGTATGATTTATCTGAACAGTTCTCTCTTGAAATTGACATTTTATCTCAAAGAGGCTAACCTAGATAAGTAAAGATTAAATCAAGAGAATTAATAAATAATCATAGAGGATTTATCATCTCTGTAAACCTGAATAAACCTACATGATGTCATCCATGTTGTATGACATCATCAGATCAGATATCCTGTCTTTACAGGCAGGTATTATCCTCTGAGACCTATAGACGTAGGGTCTTCATTTGACCACCCTGTTGGAGGAGAACTTGTAGTGTATTTGAGGTTTAAAAAAGCTTCTTTTGTTATTTTCCATATTATTTCTATCTCTGAGAAGCTACCGAAGAAAGGGTGGAAAGTAGCCCATGTCAATATATGTAGCATTAGAAATAAGGTTAATGAAATCAATAACTTGTTAATATCAGATAACATTCATGTATTAGCCATTTCTGTCTCACTTAGATAATTAATTTGATGATACAGCAGTAGCAATACAAGGATATAACATTAATAGAAGAGACAGGAATGCTTATGGGGAAGATGTTTATACATACAGTGCCTTCAGAAAGAATTCAGACCCCTTGACTATTTCCACATTTTGTTAGGTTACAGCCTTATTCTAAAATGTATTAAAAATAGTTTTTTTCCCTCCTCATCAATCTTCACACAATACCCCATAATGATAAAGCAAAAACAGGTTTTTAAAAATGTTTGCAAAGGTATTAAAAATAAAAGACAGAAATATATTATTTGCATAAATATTCAGACACTTTGCTATGAGACTCGAAACTGAGCTCCGGTGCATCCTGTTTCCATTGATCATCCTTGCGATTGGTTTTTAGAAATGTATGCTAATTTATTACAAATAAAAAACAGAAATATCACATTTACATAAGTATTCAGACCCATTACTCAATACTTTGTTGAAGTACCAACGTTTGGCAACAATTACAGCCTCAAGCCTTCTTGGGTATGACGCTACAAGCTTGGCACACCTGTATTTGGGGAGTTTCTCACAATCTTCTCTGCAGATCCTTTCAAGCTCTTTCAGGTTGGATGGGGAGCATTGTTACACAGCTATTTTCAGGTCTCTCCAGAGATGTTCGATCGGGTTCAAGTCCGGGCTCTGGCTGGGCCACTCAAGGACATTCAGAGACTTGTCCCAAAGCCACTCCTGCATTGTCTTGGCTGTGTGCTTAGGGTCATTGTCCTGTTGGAAAGTGACCCTTCACCCTAGTCTGAATTCCTGAGCGCTCTGGAGCAGGTTTTCATCAAGGATCTCTCTGTGCTTTGCTCCATTCATCTTTGCCTCGATCCTGACTAGTCTCCCAGTTCCTGCTGCTGAAAAACATCCCCACAGCATGATGCTGCCACCACTATGCATCATTGTAGGGATGGTGCCAGGTTTCCTCCAGACATGATGCTTGGCATTCAGGCCAAAGAGTTTAATCATAGTTCCAGTCTTGGTTTCTTCAGACCAGAGAATATTGTTTATAATGGCCTGAGAGTCTTTAGGTGCCTTTTGGCAAAACTTTTTACATGTGCTTTTTACTGAGGAGTGGCTTCCGTCTGGCCACTCTACCACAAAGGCCTGATTGGTGGAGTGCTTCAGAGATGGTTGTCCTTCTGGAAGGTTCTCCCATCTCAACAGAGGAACTCCAGAGCTCTGTCAGAGTGACCATCGGGTTCTTGGTCACCTCCCTGACCAAGGCCCTTCAATTTGGCCAGGCGGCCAGCTCTAAGACGAGTCTTGGTGGTTCCAAACTTCTTCAATTTAACAATGATGGAGGCTACTGTGTTCTTGGGGACCTTCAATGCTGCAGACATTTTCTGGTACCCTTCCCCAGATCTGTGCCTCAACACAATCATGTCTCGGAGCGCTACGGACAATTCCTTCGACCTCATGGCTTGGTTTTTCTCTGACATGCACTGTCAACTGTGAAACATTATATAGACAGGTGTGTGCCTTTCCAAATCATGTCCAATCAATTGAATTTACCAGTGGTGGACTCCAAATCAAGTTGTAGAAACATTTCAAGGATGATCAATGGAAAAAGGATGCACTGGAGCTCAATTTCGAGTCTCATAGCAAAGGGTCTGAATACGTATGTAAACAATATATTTGGTTTTTATTTTTAATACATTTGCAATAAACTGAAAAAAAACTGTTTTCACTGTCATTATGGGGTATTGTGTGTAGATTGCTGAGGATTTTTATTTATTTCATCCATTTAAGAAAAAGTTTAATGTAACAAAATGTGGAGAAAGTCAAGGGATCTGAATACTTTGTGATGGCACTAATATATATATTGAGCCAAATCCCTGTAATGCTTAGAGAATATCTCATGTCAAGTGTTATTAAAGGCAGGTTCACTTGCCTCATTTAAAGCCTATGCTTTTGGGGTGTTGCTATAGTGCTAACAGTCAGTATCTAAATAATGTGTGTGAAATGCTTGTATGTGATGTAAACAGAGAGGTCTACCTTCTTGGGGACCTGAATATTGACTGTTTTCATCAAGCTGTCCACTCAAGTGGAAGCGTCTACCTGTAACCAGTGCCTGTAATCTGGCTCAGGTTATTAATCAACCTACCAGGGTGTTTACAAACACTAAAGGAACAAGATCTTTCACATGTATCGATCACATTTTTACTAATACTTTGTTCTAAAGCTGTATCTGTACTCATTGGAGAGCCAAAGTACCAAAAGATTTTGCTGCGACTCTTAAGTGGATTATGTTAAAAATATTTGTTGGTCTGATATTATATATTTGATGCTTCACTTGATGAATTTATGAAATTGCTTCTTCCAATTATTGATAAACATGCACCTGTTAAGAAACTGACTATTAGAACTGTTAAGGTTCCATGGATTGATGAGGAATTGAAAAACTGTATGGCTGAAAGAGATGGGGCAAAGGTAGAGGCGAATAAATCTGGCTGCACATCTCTGGCTGATTTACTGCAAATTGAGAAATGATGTGACTAAACTCAACAAAAATAAGAAGAAACTATATTATGAAGCCTAGATCAATGACATAAAGAATTATGGAAATTATGGGTAGAAAGACAAATTCAACTACATCTTTCATCAAATCAGATGGCTTATACATCACAAATCCATTTGGCAAAGTGGGCAAACTTAGGCAGAAAATGCCAACAAGAAACAGTGAGACATCGTATTCATGGTAAAAAAATTGTGGCCTCCCGAGTGGCGCAGTGGTCTAAGGCACTGCATCGCAGTGGCTGGCTGTGCCACTAGAGATCCTAGTTCGAGTCCAGGCACTGTCGCAGTCCATGGGGCAGCGCACAATTGGCCCAGCGTCGTCTGGGTTAGAGGAGGGTTTGGCCGGCAGGGATGTCCTTGTCCCATCGCGCTCTAGCGACTCCTATGGCTTGCCGTGTGCATGCACACCGACACGTGTTTCCTCCGCTTCCAGGTTAAGCGGGCATTGTGTCAAGAAGCAGTACGGCTTGGTTGGGTTGTGTTTCGGAGGACGCATGGCTCTCGACCTTCACCACTCCCGAGTCCGTACGGGAGTTGCCGCGATGAGACAAGACTGTAACTACCAATTGGATACCACAAAATTGGGGAGAAAAAGGGGTAAAAGTAAAAAATACATTTTAAAAAATGGAATTTTGGAACGTTAGTATGGAAGAGGTGGGAAAATGATTGTTATTGATCAATATTGACAAAACCCCTAGCATTGATCACTTAGATGGAAAGCTACTGAGAATGGTAGCTGACTATCTTTCATATCTTTAATCTGAGTCTAGGGGAAGGTGTTGGTCTTCAGGCCTGGAGGGAACCCAAAGTAATCTGCTACCCAGATTGGTAAAGCAGCCTTTACTGGTTCTAAAAGCAGACCTATAAGCTTGCTAACAGCTCTCAGCAAACAAGTTAAAATATTGTGTTTGACCAAATACAATGCTTTTTCTCTAAACAAACTGACAGACTTTCAGCATGCTTATAGAGAAGGGCACTCAACATGTAATGCACTGACACAAATGACTAAAGTTTGGTTGAAAGAAATTGATAATAAGAAGAGTGGGAGCTGTACTGTTAGATTTCAGTGCAGCCTTTGATATTATTGACCAGAACCTGTTGTTGAGAAAACATGTTTTATAGCTTTTCAACCTCTGCCATATCGTGGATTCAGAGCCATCTATCTAATAGAACTCAGAGGGTTTTCTTAAATGGAAGCTTCTCTAATGTCAAACATCTTGGGCATGGTGTACCGCAGGGTAGCTCTCTAGGACCTCTGCTCTATTCTATTTTTACCAATGACCTGCCACTGGCATTAAATAAAGACTGTGTGTCCATGTATGCTGATGATTCAACCATATATGTAATGAAGTCACGGAAATCCTTAACAAGGAGTTACTGTCTGTTTTGGAATGGGTGGCCAGAAATAAACATCTCTAAAGCTAAGAACATTGTATTTGGTACAAATAATTCCTTAAGTCCTAGACCACAGCTGAATCTGGTAATGAATGGTGAGGCTGTTGAACAGGAGAGTAAATTACTTGGTGTTACCTTAGATTGTAAACTGTCATGGTCAAAACATATAGATTCAATGGTAATAAATATTGGGAGAGGTCTGTCCATAAAAAAGAGATGCCCTGCTTTTTTAACGCCACACTCTAAAAAGCAAGTCCTGCAGGCTCTAGTTTTGTCTTATCTTGATTATTGCCCAGTCATGTGGTCAAGTGCTGCAAAGGAAGACCTAGTTAAGCTGTAGCTGGCCCAGAACAAAGCGGCATGTCTTGCTCTTCATTGTAATCAGAGGGCTAATATAAATACTATCAATGCCGGTCTCTCTTAGCTAAGAGATGAGGAGAGACTGACTGCATCACTTATGTTTATAATAAACATTAATGTGTTGAAAATTCCAAATTTGTTTGCATAGTCAACTTACACACAGCTCTGACACACACACTTACCCCACCAGACATGCCACCAGGGGTCTTTTCACAGTCCACAAATCCAGAACAAATTCAAGAAAGCATACAATATTATATAGAGTCATTATTGTAACACACTACGCCGTGAAGGACTGAAATCCTGCAGCGCCCGCAAGGTCCCCCTGCTCAAGAATACATATATATGCCCGTCTGAAGTTTGCCAATGAACATCTGAATGATTCAGAGGACAACTGGGTGAAAGTGTTGTGGTCAGATGAGACCAAAATGGAGCTCTTTGGCATCAACTCAACTCGCCGTGTTTGGAGGAGGAGGAATGCTGCCTATGACCCCAAGAACACCATCCCCACCGTCAAACATGGAGGTGGAAACATTATGCTTTGGGGGTGTTTTTCTGCTAAGGGGACAGGACAACTTCACCGCATCATTTGACGGGCCATTTACTGTCAAATCTTGGATGAGAACCTCCTTCCCTCAGCCAGGGCATTGAAAATGGGTCGTGGATGGGTATTCCAGCATGACAATGACCCAAACACACGGCCAAGGCAACAAAGGAGTGGCTCAAGAAGAAGCACATTAAGGTCCTGGAGTGGCCTAGCCAGTCTCCAGACCTTAATCCCATAGAAAATCTGTGGAGGGAGCTGAAGGTTCGAGTTGCCAAACGTCAGCCTCGAAACCTTAATGACTTGGAGAAGATCTGCAAAGAGGAGTGGGACAAAATCCCTCCTGAGATGTGTGCAAACCTGGTGGCCAACTACAAGTAACGTCTGACCTCTGTGATTGCCAACAAGGGTTTTGCCACCAAGTACTAAGTCATGTTTTGCAGAGGGGTCAAATACTTATTTCCCTCATAAAAATGCAAATCATTTTATAACATTTTTGACATGCGTTTTTCTGGATTTTTCTGTTGTTATTCTGTCTCTCACTGTTCAAATAAACCTACCATTAAAAGTATAGACTATCATTTCTTTGTAAGTGGGCAAACGTACAAAATCAGCAGGGGATCAAATACTTTCCCCCCCCACTGTAGGCTGTGTGTGTCATTTTTAAATGTATGTAGTTCTGTCCTTGAGCAGTTCTTGTCTATTAATGTTCTGTATTATGTCATGTTTCATGTTTTGTGTGGACCCCAGGAACTTTTGCAACAGCTAATGGGGATCCTAATAAAATACCAAATACCAAACATAAGCCTATTCCCCTATCCCCTTTATCACAATGTTGATGATCCTCTTTCAGGTCCGAGTCATGGCGTCCATGGATACATCCCATAATACCAAGATAAGAGGATGCCAGGGAGCAGACAATAAGATGTGGAGTTATGATTATGAAAAGGTGCCCTGTTACGTAAGTTGAGTGTAATTCTACCAAATGGCTCAGGGGAAAGCTTCAGTTTGGTTCAAATGGGTGTAACGCTCTTAAATGACAGATAACAGTTGAGCCATCATGGTCTGTGGGAGCTTAGGGCTTTGGAATGTCATAGGACCGATTCAGGAACTGGTCTGTGGGAGCTTAGGGCTTTGGAATGTCATAGGACCGATTCAGGAACTGGTCTGTGGGAGCTTAGGAATGTCATAGGACCGATTCAGGAACTGGTCTGTGGGAGCTTAGGGCTTTGGAATGTCATAGGACCGATTCAGGAACTGGTCTGTGGGAGCTTAGGGCTTTGGAATGTCATAGGACCGATTCAGGAACTGGTCTGTGGGAGCTTAGGAATGTCATAGGACCGATTCAGGAACTGGTCTGTGGGAGCTTAGGGCTTTGGAATGTCATAGGACCGATTCAGGAACTGGTCTGTGGGAGCTTAGGGCTTTGGAATGTCATAGGACCGATTCAGGAACTGGTCTGTGGGAGCTTAGGAATGTCATAGGACCGATTCAGGAACTGGTCTGTGGGAGCTTAGGGCTTTGGAATGTCATAGGACCGATTCAGGAACTGGTCTGTGGGAGCTTAGGGCTTTGGAATGTCATAGGACCGATTCAGGAACTGGTGGAGAGGTTAAAACTGAGAGGGTTGACTTACCTGAATATGATCCCCAGTCAGTCATCATTATCAGCACATAGAAGAGGCAGAGAGAGAGAGGCAGAGAGAGAGAGGCAGAGAGAGAGAGGCAGAGAGAGAGAGAGAGAGGCAGAGAGAGAGAGAGAGAGGCAGAGAGAGAGAGAGAGAGGCAGAGAGAGAGAGAGAGAGCAGAGAGAGAGAGAGAGAGAGAGGCAGAGAGAGAGAGAGAGAGAGAGAGAGAGAGGCAGAGAGAGAGAGAGAGAGGCAGAGAGAGAGAGAGGCACAGAGAGAGAGAGGCACAGAGAGAGAGAGGCAGAGAGAGAGAGCGAGGCAGAGAGAGAGAGCGAGGCAGAGAGGCAGAGAGAGAGAGAGAGAGAGAGAGAGAGAGAGAGAGAGAGAGAGAGAGAGAGAGGTTGTTAAAGACCATGTATACTCAGCCAGCATCAGTAATATAATACAATACGGCATATGACAGCCCCGTTATAATTTAGTCAGAAGAGGAAAACCTTATCAAATTGCACTGTGCCTGTGTGTGTGTGTGTTTGGTCCTAGGTCTCGAGCCACAGTGGCAGATGGCACACGTCTATCTCTTAATGACAGCTCAGTCTTGTAACATCAGAGCTAGGCCAGGAGTAGTGGGCCAATGTTGTCTCACTATTGCTGAGTTCTGGTAATCTGGAATTACAGGACAACTGGGCTTGGGCCACAGACCCCAAAATGTGTGTGTGTGTACATGTACTGTATGTGTCTGTGTGTGTATGCACTGTATGTGTGTACATGTACTGTATGTGTGTGCGTGCGTGCACATGTGCTTGTCTGTCCAAAACCAAAAGACAATTATGAGAGCATCATCACAAGCCTCTCAGGAGTTACAGCAGATCACTCCAACATAGAATATGAACCTAAATACCTTTCATATCCCACTAATAACCTTTCATAACATGGTAGGACCCAATTCTGGTTTGGCATGTTTGCTGGTTTAATACATTGTTTATTTGGGTTAATGTGCTGTGCTATCCCAAATCACTGTTCATTCAGATTGGTAAACCCAAACATTGACACGCTTGCAAATCCCATATTAGCCTTGCGGCTAACATGGTACTGTAAAACCCATATTACGATTTACACAGAAAACTCATATTACTGGATGGCTAAAAGGAAAAGGAGATTTGACTGACTAACATGGAGAAGCTATGGGACTGGTCTTGTCTTTATTCTGGCTTGGTCCCTCCCAGGATGATGCACCAGACAGATATTGGCTTTTGGAGCCTGAGTGTTCAACCCTTCTGTACAAGATCCCTCTCTACTGAACATGTCCGGTCCTTGATTGGTTCATTAGTGAAGTCCAGTAGAGCAAGTTGGTATTCAATGTAAATGATTGAGGTGATTGGTTTGTCCATGTCCAGTGAAAGTGGGAACATGGTGGCTATGGGAGTGATAAGGACAGTGAAGAGTTAGGCCTAATGGACAGATAAGAGATGAGCTGAAAGTATATGGGACAACACTATAAGCTCACTGTCGCCACCTACAGGCCCCTGGCATAATGACACTTGGTCATTTCTATCCTATTTGGAAAAACAGCTGACTTAGTGCTCTCAACCTATGTTAAAGTAAGAAAGTATGTGCAAAACATTAGACCATGTGTTATAATGTGTAACAATAAAAACGAATAGCATAGATAATACATCTATATAATGTGTCCTGGATATAGCTAGGCTCCTTTCATTATTCTGAGTTTTACTTCATTCAACCTTCCCTAGCGCATCCAATGACAACAAGGGTGTGTCTCTCTTGCTCTGATTGGCTGAGTGAGTTCACAATAGGGAGATCACACGGAACAGCACCAGAACTCTCTGCTCCGCTGTCTGCACCGCCTCCTACCACTGCCATGGCAACCAAGGAAAACATCCAACCGATCACCGGTGGCAACCGCGCTGTAATTGCTGCTTTGCAAACAGCAGCCCAGAGCCAGTCATTAGGAGCTATATATACACACACACAGGCCCGGTGCGTGGCAGCCTATAGCACTTTAACTGGTCTGGCAGGGAAGCTGGAGTCACTGCCAGATGTTATTTATAAGTACATGTATTTTGACTTAAAAATATTTTTGTATTTAAAAAAATAATAATTCAGTCGAGATAAAGGAATAGTGCGAGATTGTGGCAATTAAGCCACTTTTCGACTAATGTAGAGTCAGATGGAACTCATGGATATCATTTTTATGTCTCTGAATGCAGTTTGAAGGAAGCTTCTAACAAGCATTAGCGCAATTGCTAAATAGCGTTAGTTGTTCCTGTAGACTTCTAGTCATTGTGCTACTGCTAGTTAACAATGTCTTGCGAAACATGCCGTTATGAATATAACTACTGGTCCCTGAAGGAGGATCTTCAGTACCGCTCTTCAGCAAGCCCAAATCCCGACGCTCGGGGCCCAAATATGTTATACCTCGTTGCCTCCTTCAGGGAACAGTAGTTATATTCATAACTGTACGTTCCCCTTCAGTCAGTCACACGGTATAACATACTATGGGGACATACAATCATGCCCCAAGCCAGCTCAGAGGATACCAAACTAAAAGGTCCACGGCAGCCCAAGCACACACAAGTTCGACCAGCTCCTAAAATGGGTTACAGAATACTTCCACGAGAAGCCTGTCAGAGCCCCATATAGGGAACCAAACCTGCTGCAACTTGGCTATGCACAAAAATCCATAGACCCCACGGTTCCAAGAACAATACTTTCTTGCGAGCCTGAAATGTCAGAACTCGTACAAGGAACCGCGAGTCCAAAACAACAGAACACCTGTCATGACTTGGTAAAGCACGGCATAGAATCAACCAAGTCAATAAACCACAGCAGCCTGAGACAGGAAACCTGCTGTAACCTGGAAACTGTGTACTCGCACGCTGCCACGGCAGCCCAAGGCTCAAACACACTGTGGTAACCCTGATAATGCACACTAATTGATGCTGCACCCCAAGACAACTGTGGTAACCAGGGTAAATGTGCAACCTGCGCGCCGCCTAACACCCACTCCCAGAACCAGACATTAGGGCTGGGCGATATGGTCAAAATATTATATCACAGTATTTAAAAAAAAAATTGGATGGTATTTTTAGTTTTTGAATAATAAAATTTGTACATTTGCTTTATTTTATTTATTTATTTATTTCACCTTTATTTAACCAGGTAGGCAAGTTGATAACAAGTTCTCATTTACAATTGCGACCTGGCCAAGATAAAGCAAAGCAGTTCGACAACATACAACAACACAGAGTTACACATGGAGTAAACAACATACAGTCAATAATACAGTAGAAAAAAAAATAAGACTATATACAATGTGAGCAAATGATGTGAGATAAGGGAGGTAAAAGCAAAAAAATGCCATGGTGGCAAAGTAAATAAAGTATAGCAAGAAAAACACTGGAATGGTAGATTTGTAGTTTGAAGAAAGTTCAAAGTTCAAATATAAATAATATGGTGCAAAGGAGCAAAATAAATAAAATAAATAAATACAGTAGGGGAAGAGGTAGTAGTTTGGGCTAAATTATAGATGGGCTATGTACAGGTGCAGTGATCTGTGAGCTGCTCTGACAGCTGGTGCTTAAAGCTAGTGAGGGAGATAAGTGTTTCCAATTTCAGAGATTTTTGTAGTTCGTTCCAGTCGTTGGCAGCAGAGAACTGGAAGGAGAGACGACCAAAGGAGGAGTTGGCTTTAGGGGTGACCAGAGAGATATACCTGCTGGAGCGCGTGCTACAGGTGGGTGCTGCTATGGTGACCAGTGAGCGGAGATAAGGGGGGACTTTACCTAGCAGGGTCTTGTAGATGACCTGGAGCCAATGTGTTTGGCGACGATTATGAAGTGAAGGCCAGCCAACGAGAGCATACAGATCGCAGTGGTGGGTTGTATATGGGGCTTTGGTGACAAAACGGATGGCACTGTGATAGACTGCATCCAGCTTGTTGAGTAGGGTATTGGAGGCTATTTTGTAAATGACATCGCCGAAGTCGAGGATTGGTAGGATGGTCAGTTTTACGAGGGTATGTTTGGCAGCATGAGTGAAGGATGCTTTGTTGCGAAATAGGAAGCCAATTCTAGATTTCACTTTGGATTGGAGATGATTGATGTGAGTCTGGAAGGAGAGTTTACAGTCTAACCAGACACCTAGGTATTTGTAGTTGTCCACAAATTCTAAGTTAGAACCGTCCAGAGAAGTTATGCTGGATGGGCGGGCAGGTGCAGGCAGCGATCGGTTGAAGAGCATGCATTTAGTTTTACTTGTGTTTAGGAGCAGTTGGAGGCCACGGAAGGAGAGTTGAATGGCATTGAAGCTCGTCTGGAGGGTTGTTAACACAGTGTCCAAAGAAGGGCCAGAAGTATACAGAATGGTGTCGTCTGCGTAGAGGTGGATCAGAGATTCACCAGCAGCAAGAGCGACATCATGTATGTATACAGAGAAAAGAGTTGGCCCAAGAATTGAACCCTGTGGTACCCCCATAGAGACTGCCAGAGGTCCAGACAGTAGGCCCTCCGATTTGACACACTGAACTCTGTCAGAGAAGTAGTTGGTGAACCAGGCGATGCAATCGTTTGAGAAACCAAGGCTACTAAGTCTGCCGATGAGGATGTGGTGATTAACAGAGTCAAAAGCTTTGGCCAGGTCAATGAATACGGCAGCACAGTATTGTTTCTTATCGATGGCGGTTACGATGTCGTTTAGGACCTTGAGCGTGGCTGAGGTGCACCCATGACCAGCTCTGAAACCAGATTGCATAGCGGAGAGGGTGCGGTGGGATTCGAAATAGTCGGTAATCTGTTTGTTGACTTGGCTTTCGAAGACCTTAGAAAGGCAGGGTAGGATGGATATAGGTCTGTAGCAATTTGGGTCAAGAGTGTCACCTCCTTTGAAGAGGGGGATGACAGCAGCTGCTTTCCAATCTATGGGAATCTCAGACGACACGAAAGAGAGGTTGAACAGGCTAGTAATAGGGGTTGCAATAATTTCGGCAGATAATTTTAGAAAGAAAGGGTCCAGATTGTCAAGCCCAGCTGATTTGTAGGGGTCCAGATTTTGCAGCTTTTTCAGAACATCAGCTGAATGGATTTGGGAGAAGGAGAAATGGGGGAGGTTTGGGCGAGTAGCTGTGGGGGGTGCAGTGCTGTTGAATGCAGTAGGGGTAGTTAGGTGGAAAGCATGGCCAGCCGTAGAAAAATGCTTATTGAAATTCTCAATTATAGTGGGCTTATCGGTGGTGACAGAGTTTCCTATCCTCAGTGCAGTGGGCAGTTGGGAGGAGGTGTTCTTATTCTCCATGGACTTTACAATGTCCCAGAACTTTTTAGAGTTGGAGTTGCACGAAGCAAATTTTTGTTTGAAAAAGCTAGCCTTGGCTTTTCTAACTGCCTGTGTGTATTGGTTTCTAACTTCCCTAAAAAGTTGCATATCGCGGGGGCAGTTCGATGCTAATGCAGAACGCCACAGGATATTTTTGTGTTGGTTAAGGGCAGTCAGGTCTGGGTTGAACCAAGGGCTATATCTGTTCCTGGTTCTAAATTTCTTGAAAGGGGCATGCTTATTTAAGATGGAGAGGAAGGCATTTTTAAAATATAACCAGGCATCCTCTACTGACGGGATGAGGTCAATATCCTTCCAGGATACCAGGGCCAGGTCGATTAGAAAGGCTTGCTCGTTGAAATGTTTCAGGGAGCGTTTGACAGTGATGAGTGGAGGTCGTTTGACCGCTGACCCATTACGGGTGCAGGCAATGAGGCAGTGATCGCTGAGATCTTGGTTGAAAACAGCAGAGGTGTAATTAGCGGGCACATTGGTTAGGATGATATCTATGAGGGTGTCAGAGTTTGCGGCTTTGGGGTTGTACCTGGTGGGTTCATTAATAACTTGTGTGAGATTGAGGGCATCAAGCTTGGATTGTAGAATGGCTGGGGTGTTAAGCATGTCCCAGTTTAGGTCGCCTAGTAGCACGAGCTCTGAAGTAGTGAGTGACCCTAGTGCTTTATGAGTAGTGAGTGACCCTAGTGCTTTATGAGTAGTGAGTGACCCTAGTGCTTTATGAGTAGTGAGTGACCCTAGGGTGGCAACACACACATTCTAAGTGATTTCAATGAGTCTTTCTCCATTCTGATTGTTTTATACTCTTCAATTCAACTTCAACCAAAACATATTTTAGCACTTTTAACGTTTCTACATTTCCTGCACTCAATTGCAGTGGTGGAAAAAAGTACACAATTGTCATACTTGAGTAAAAGTAAAGATACGTTAATCAGAGGTGGGACCAAGTCATTGTTTTACAAGTACGTCTCTAGTCTTAGCACTCAAGTCCCAAGTCCGAGTCAAGTTTCATGTCAAGACCAACAAGTCAAGTCCTAAACTTTGAGTTTCGAGTCCTAAACAAGTCATAATATTCTCTTCACCAAATGTAATACCATTTCATATTTGTAACAAGAGTAATAGTTAATATATTACATTTACGCAAATCATGAATGCTTTAAAAAAATATTTATTACTTTCCCTAAAAAACTTAATATTTCCATGGAAATACATGGGTAGCCATAAGAAAGATCCCCCCCCCCCCCCCCTTAGCGATTGACTATCGCAATCGGGCGATGTAGGCTTCGCCCAACCTTAGCCTACTGTAACCTACTGGTTACAGTAGGCTAACATATGTCAATGGATTTAGGAACAGCAGTAACATCAAGCAGGATTTAGGCTACCAACTGCCTAACCAGTTGTAGCTCAATCTTGGGTGCAATGATCACGTTCCCGCACTGACTGACTGTGTGGAGGCTCATTGATTTAACGTTACGTTAGCCTACATGCTACACTAGCAAAGTTATGAATGATATAGCTGTCGGCTATATTAGCCATGACTTTGCGTTCTTTGTGCAGCTTCAAATGTCGAACAAAGTTGGAAGTTGTTACACCTCCATCTGTCATTTTCTTGCCACATGGTTTGAAGTTGCAATCCGTTGTTTGTTGATACAGCGTCGTCTTTATATCAGAAAATAATCATTTAGAGTATCATCTTTCCAAGGGCTCCATCTGAATTCACCCGCCGACATTCCTCTGCACTGCCACTCAACTTTTTCTCAGCTGGCACAATTTGATTGGCTTCTGTCCGATTCAAACTGTAATCCGTTAAATGAAGAGTTGATGCACTGCACACCTTTTTAATAGCATAATCTTTTATATTTGGGCTTGGGGAGGGTATCAAGTCAGTTGAGTCAAAAAGCTCAAGTCCAAGTTAAGTTACGAGTCATTGGTGTTAAAGTCAAAGTCGAGTTGCAAGTCATCATATTTGTGATTCGAGTCTGACGTGAGTCCAAGTCATGTGACTCGAGTCCACACCTCTGACTTAATATAAAATGACTGAAGTGAAAGTCACCCAGTAAAATACGACTTGTGTAAAAGTCTAAAAGTATTTGGTTTTAATATACTCAAGTATCAAAAGTAAATGTAATTGATAAAATGTACTTAAGTATCAAAAGTAAAAGTATAAAAATGTAAAATTCCTTATATTAAGCAAACCAGAGGGCACCATTTTCTTGTTTTTTTTATTTATGGATAGCCAGATGCACCTACAACCCTCAGACATAATTTACAAAGTATTTGTGTTTAGTGAGTCCTCAGATCAGAGGCAGTAGATGACCAGGGATGTTTTCTTGACAAGTGCGTGAATTTGACCATTTTCCTGTCCTGCTAAGCATTCAAAATGTAATGAGTACTTTTAGGTGTCAGGGAAAAAGTAATGGAGTAAAAAGTACAGTATTATCTTTTGGAATGTAGTGAAGTAAAAGTTGTCAAAAATAAAAATAGTAAAGTGAAGTACAGATACCAAAAAAAACTACTTAAGTAGTACTTTTTACTTAAGTACTTTACACCACTGCTCAATTGAGATAATTTCCACACTGCCATGTAGGGCTGCACGATATTGGCAAGTAATCTAGGACTTATTTTTAACCAAATGTTGCAATTGCGATTTGACTTGCGAATTAGAGCAAAACTGTTGGAATCATGGAATTAGAATGACTATTCTAATTCTATAGTTAGAAAATAATTGTGGGCACTTTGAATACAGTGTTGTTTGAGATGACAACGAATTAAAATGCAGGGGAGGAGTTATTGTGACGGGTAGGAACTAAAGTGTTGGCATGTGGTTCCTAGGGGACCCTATAAGCTTTAGCTACATTGCATGTTTTTTTTCTTCATGTAGCTAACATTCTTGCTTCGCATATTCCTCTTTGATTTAGAAGATACTGTTGCACAAACAACATGCTGATTTAGGTCTACACCATCACTGGTATTATCAGGCTGTATTAGCTAGCTACGTTTGCTCTTACTCAGTACATTTATTAGCTAGCTAGCTATTAGCATTAGCGGCTGACAATGAGAGTCTCACAAGATTTAGGGCAACTTGCTAAGAAAAGACAAACTAGCTGTTTGCTGGTGTGAGAAACACAAACTAATAGTGTCATTATAGAATGCTAGTGGATTTATATTAAGAAGCAAAGTGAAAACAGCATTGTTGTCATCAACAGCGTTGCATGTGATGCGCTCTTTGAGTATCAGGGGGCGTGGCTAGGTCTGTGTGGAAAGTGGCACAGAGAGAAAGAGCGGAGAGAGACAACTCAAGTATTGAAGTAAACTATAAAATGTACATTACACATGCCATATCACATTTAACAAACCAAACATTCAAATACCGGTATAGAAGGTAAAGTAAAAACCCAAACTGGTCCCTGCATCAATACCGGTATATATCATAAAATACGGTATACCGCCCAGCCCTACCAGACATAAGAGCACTATGAGCCACACTGGGAGCAGTTACATCCAGGCGATAAAACATCACAAAGGTATGTGGGCAACCTAACTCACTGCAGCACAGATATCAACAATCGTCATGCCCCTGAACAACGCCCAAGAAGCCACCACACCCCTAGTGGAATGAGCATGCACACCGCTTGGCAACCCTTGTCCTTTGCTCTCATATGCCAGGGAGATCCAATGAGAAAGACGCCGCTTAAAAAGCACCCTACCCCGACCTGGGTTAGCTTAACAGACAAAAAGCTAGTCACAAATGCGGATATCTTTGGCCCCATCCATATATGTGCATACAGCGCATACTGGACACAGGCCATGCAACCTCCATTGTTCACTAAAAGAAAACAGAGGATGTGAGAAAGGGAAAAGCTCAAAAGCCAGGGACTGTAAGACATGAGCATAAACTTAAGAGCAAAATCTGCATTAGGACGTAACATCGCTTTGGAGTCGACAGGCACGAACTCCAAATAGGAAGGGTGTACTGATCGCGCATGGAGATCCCCAAAGTGCTCGGCTGACGCCAAAGCCATGAGCAGGGCCATCTTGTAGAAAATACCCTTCAGGTCCACAGACTCCAATGGTTCAAACGGAGGCTGACACAGAGCATCCGGGACCAAAGCCAGGTCCCAACGCACGCCTTTCAGGAATTGCACCACCTGAGGATGAGACCCAGGGGTAGAGCCGTCAATCCCTACATGACACACTGAGATGGCGGTCATTTAAACCTTCAATGTAGAAAAAGAACTGCTTTGCTCAAAAAGCTCTTGCAAGAACATGGACAAGTCCACCAAAGAGCTCTGAAAAGGAGAAACTCCTTTAATCTGACACAAACCCTCGAACACGCGCCACTTACATGTATACAACCCTCTTGAAGAGGGCGCACACACCAACTGTATAGTTGTAATCAGGTTCGAGGGTGAACCCCCAGCACTCAAATTCAACCTTTCAGGGGCCAAACCCACAGATCCCATATCTGCGGTCGTGGATTCCAAACTCCCCTGTGCGTCTGGGACAATATATCTCGATGACACGGAACCTTACAGGTACCTGCCCAACAGACGGATCATCTCTGGGTGGTCAGAGCCATCAGGGAGCCACCAGAATCAACAACAGACCCTCCTAAAAGACCCCCTCCACGGTGGCCTGAGACAGGTGGCGCTGAGCCACCACCGTCGCCCTCCATACTTTTCCGCACAGCCAGGATAGTACAGCGGGACAGATGCAGCACAAAATCAGCCGTAGCACAAATTTAGTTGAGAAACTTAAACTGGCTTCCCCGCCTCCACTGTCTTATTCAGCTCATTCAGCAAATCGATATGATACATCTGCAGCATTGTGACCACTTTCATCAACCGGGCCGCCACACCCTCACCTGGTACACCTTGTCCAGCTGATCCGCTGAGAACCGGCACTGTTTATTCAGAAGCACAGTGCTAGGATTAGCCCCCTTGTTAACCTCTGGAGCGAAGTAACTAGCCAGCTTTCCATCCATCGGCGGTTTGCTAACAAGCCACACGTCCATCCTCCATAACCTCTACATTCATGAACTCGCCATAACCTGGTAGCACCAACTTGGCTGAATGAGAGGAATCCCAGGTCGCCCTTAGTTAATTGGCAAAATCTTTAAACGTGTAAGCGACACGTCACCGCTGCAGGGACAGGAGGTAAATACCTTCCCCCAAACCTGAAGGAACTCCGCTGTGGGGGAGAAGACGGCCAATCCACCGCCAGGTGATCTGCAGCCCTATGACACAGCTCCATCAAAGGCGCATTAACCACCAATGGTTCACTCTCCCCCACCGAACCCAAAGCCGGGACTTTGGGCTTCCCGGACTGATGTCATCTGATTCGCACTGGGAAAACTCTATAGCCAAGTAGGGAAGACCTTTCACCAGCAGCCACAATCTTTCTCACAGTCAGCCCAACGCAAGTTGAAACCAAAAACCGATACCAAGACCCAAAACTCACACACCTGGTGTCCCAGGTCTAAATCAGTCCCTGATCAGAGGGGAACAGTGAAAAAATGCTTTGGAACTGGCTTCGAGATCCAGGTGAGTTTGAGGGACCTAGGGGGACGAGTACGCTCTACCCACTAACAGACACCTAAGTCGGAGCCGAATCTCAGTCTTCATGTGCTTGAAAAGTTAGTAATTTGCGTGACAGGTTCTTCCTTCAGGAGAGCTGAAGAGCGAAGAATTAAGGAAATGAATGCGAGCCCTGGAATTATAACCAGGCAGGCGAGACTTCCGAGGGCGGGCTAGGCATCCATTGGGCGTGATTTCAGTTTTCAGGTGAATAAGATTGGTTGTTGACTCCTCATAGTATGTTATACCGAGTGACCGAATGAAAAGGGAACTACCTTCAACTTTCTTGAAACTGCACGCAGACATAAAAAAGGTATCCATGAGTTCATCTGACTCTGGGTAAGTAAAAACAGGGTTTATTGCCAAATCTTACCTCATCCCTTTAAGATCAGTGACAAGTTACAACATATATTTGTAGCAAACAGAGCGAGCAGTAGCGCGAATGAGAGCCACAAGCGCACAGCCACCACTTGCTCATCATCTCCCTTCTACAGTGTAGTGGTGCGTATCAGTTATATTTCAGATGGCGCCAACATCATTTAATTGTCATGCATTTGAGTAAAATGTAGTTTAAAAAAAGTCACAAAAATTGAGCTCACAGTTGTTTTACAAAAACAAATCGACCCATATAACCAACATGATATACTGTTATGTTTCATTGTTTCCTTAATCAATGAACAATAAGCTTCGCATCCTTCCCAATGGGATTTACCACAGTATCATTGACTAATCAGGACTCCCCTCTAAGAACGTGAAGCATTCAATAGAGAATAAATCAGACTAAATATCTAAAATCGCTAATAATCAATACTCTCTAGATATGAAAATGCAAAACTATGACCACTAGCTTGGCAAAGCTTTTCGGAGACTAGCGATGAGAAAATACACAACAAAAAGATCACAGACGGAATATGGAAAAGGGAGCCGGATCAAAGTGGATACCAAAAGTTGGATAACCTTATGCAAGAGATCAAACCAGAGGAACAATATGTATACAGACACAGATCTGAAACCAGAGGAACAATATGTATACAGACACAGATCTGAAACCAGAGGGACAATATGTATACAGACACAGATCTGAAACCAGAGGAACAATATGTATACAGACACAGATCTGAAACCAGAGGGACAATATGTATACAGACACAGATCTGAAACCAGAGGAACAATATGTATACAGACACAGATCTGAAACCAGAGGGACAATATGTATACAGACACAGATCTGAAACCAGAGGAACAATATGTATACAGACACAGATCTGAAACCAGAGGAACAATATGTATACAGACACAGATCTGAAACCAGAGGAACAATATGTATACAGACACAGATCTGAAACCAGAGGAACAATATGTATACAGACACAGATCTGAAACCAGAGGAACAATATGTATACAGACACAGATCTGAAACCAGAGGAACAATATGTATACAGACACAGATCTGAAACCAGAGGGACAATATGTATACAGACACAGATCTGAAACCAGAGGGACAATATGTATACAGACACAGATCTGAAACCAGAGGGACAATATGTATACAGACACAGATCTGAAACCAGAGGAACAATATGTATACAGACACAGATCTGAAACCAGAGGAACAATATGTATACAGACACAGATCTGAAACCAGAGGAACAATATGTATACAGACACAGATCTGAAACCAGAGGAACAATATGTATACAGACACAGATCTGAAACCAGAGGAACAATATGTATACAGACACAGATCTGAAACCAGAGGAACAATATGTATACAGACACAGATCTGAAACCAGAGGAACAATATGTATACAGACACAGATCTGAAACCAGAGGGACAATATGTATACAGACACAGATCTGAAACCAGAGGAACAATAAGTATACAGACACAGATCTGAAACCAGAGGAACAATATGTATACAGACACAGATCTGAAACCAGAGGAACAATATGTATACAGACACAGATCTGAAGATGACAAGATCGCTGCAGATATCTACACGCATGCACACGTGCACAAACACACACGCACACAGAGCTTAATTGTGTTATTCCTCTACCCGTCTGTCTGGTCGAAGAGTTGACTGAAGGCCATGCCAGTATTTTGGGATGCCCTGACCAGGTCAGTGTTAATGGTGGCTGGTGCACATTAACCCAATAGTGCAGTGCTGGTGTTTTTCCATCAGCAGGTGATGGCAAGGGTTACAACCAATGTACCCAATGGCTCACTGACAACATTGACCTCACGCACGCACACACATTCACGTACGCAGCTAATGAACTGATAATATCATCAATCAGGATAAACTACACTGGTAGAACTATAAATAGATGTCATGCTTACCTCACCCCAGAACACCTATTCTCTGACATAACAAATCAATAACATGTTGAGAAATATGAATGAGACAATAATATCAATATTCTACAATGTAGAACTAGCCTGTGCTCTTTGTCTATCTACTCAATAATGTGGAAAACACTATGTTACACTCTCACAAACAGTCTCTCTCTCTCCCTCTCTCCCTCCCTGGCACAGAACCACGCGCTCAGATCACCACCAGCCTATGACATCACCAGCCCATGACATCACCCACTTCCGAAAAGTCACATTACTATCACACGTTAAGATCTTCTATCCTCGTGGGGACCTTAAATGTATTTCCATTAAAAATGACATTTTTCGTAATGGGTTACACCCCTAACGTGTAACCCTAAACCTAACCCCTTACCCTAATTCTAGCACTAACCTTAAATTGTTACCCTAACCTCTAGCTTAAAATAGCCTTTTTTCCCCAACCCGCATGCACACACACTGCACTTTGACCCCCTGTGGCAAAGAGGCAGGCAATAACGGGCCGTAAGAAGACAGTGACCCACTTCTCTGTCTCCACATGTAAACAACTCTCTCCTTCACTTCCTGATGCTAGTACAGAGAGGAAGGCAGAGGGAGATAATGAAAATCTATTCAAATGAGGTAGAGTCAAAGTAGAGAGATGCAGACTACATACAAACAGACTGGGGATGTTGGCCAGTGGCCACTGATATGTGAAAGGACTGGACAGGTTTCCACCATGTCATTTAAGACTTGTCATGTCCAGATATTGGTGCCAACATGGCGGATGGTTTGCCACCCTTCAGGTCTCACCTGTTCTTGTGCGATGCTGCGGCTCATACACCCAGTCTTCATCATCTTCTGCCTCCCCTGGGTGCAGGTGTGTGTGTGAGCGGGAATGTGTGTGGAAGTGTGTGTGCAGCTCTGACTGGCTGCGGAAGATGCGTCGGGTCTGTCTAGATAGAGAGGATACACTCAGCCAGCTCAGAGCTCTGGAGAGACCCCCTGGCTTCTCCTTCCGATCCTTACGGAAAGACCCCGAACTCCTGTCCCTCCTCATCCTCACTCTGGGAGACAAAAAAATACTTCCAAAAGAACCAAAAATAGAGACTGAATCAAAAGTCCCACATCCAAAGTGGAGCTGTAGAAGGAACAATCATATTCAAAGTCAATTTCCCTATATGTGATAGTAAAAGGTCATTTGACATGACAGTTTAGTCCTGCTGTCTTCTTCTCCAGTAGTTCCACAGTCCCGCTTCCTAATCATATCTCAACAAATTCTCTCCATTTCATTCTTCTATCATTGAGCCAAACAAGATAAACTCCTCCCTTACTCTCGTCCTTTGTGTTTCAAAATCCAGGACGCGCTTCCCAAAACCAAAGTGGCAATTAGGCAATCCAGCAATCTGGAAAATCACCGCTCCTGCTCTCCAATACACACACACACGTAAAGACGGAGGTATTCCTCTGGGGTGTAACAGTGCAGGGCGAGACTTCCTGGTCACGTTTGGGTTTAAATCACAACAACAAGCCAACGGTCCTCCAGCGGTTTATCAGTGTTTCAGTTTATCTGTGTATACCAGCTGACACTCAGGCCGACAGCCAGCAGACGAAGGGTTATGCCGTTTCAGCATCCTCCAACCCATTCCCAGGTCCCAGGCTGATTTGCTTAAACACACACACTCACAGAGACCTTCTGTCGCACATCATACGCTGACTCACGCCACTCCGCCAGAAGTGATGTCACTGCATGTGGGTTCCAGAGGATTGTGTGAAGTCACTCGTTCTTCTTCCTCCTCTTCTTCTTCTCCAGGTCAGGGGTTGCACAATAAGGTGTGTGTGTGGTGTCAACACACTCCTTGGCATCTTGGTCTGCTATATTTACATTCATCAGGCATGGAGAGAGTAGCTCAGGTGGCGCGAGAGCGATATCTAAGAACAGTTGCAACCGTTGAGACCTCTTATCTGTTCTACTCCCACATAGCCAGAGCGAGAGAGAGAGAAAGGAGGGAGCAAGACAGACCGAGGGATTCACTCACCTGCTGCCCACACAGACAGAGGGAAAGGGTGGACGAAGGCTAGCTAGGCGAACTGTCTGGAGTTACTGTGTGAGACGGCAAGGGTCATCCAGACGTTCTGCTCCACTGGTAGTCCTTCTGTGTATGTACTGTGTGTGTTCTGAAGGGCTGGGACGCTGTGTGTTTGTGGGGTTAGAATTACACCCAACCCCAGCCACTCGGCTGAAACACGAGAAGGCCCATCCCTCTCTCCTTCTTTCCCTCCCTCGCTCCACTTTGATCTCTGATCTGTGGCCCTCCCCTCGCTCGCCGGCATGGCAACCACAGGGGCTGGAGGGAGGGCTCTCCACCTCTCCACTCCTTTCATCCACCGCTCTCCTCTTTCCAGTTCTCTCCCTACCTCTCTGTCTGTGTTGTCCCCTGAGGTCTAGAGTCTAGAGCATGTAGCACACAGAAACACACAGTCTACCATCAACCAAACAGGTTGAACAGACAGTGTGCGCAGTGCCCTAAAGACACAAACAATAGAGAAGCAGAGAAGAAACAGAGAAGGTACAGAAAAACAACAGAGAAGCAGAGAAGAAACAGAGAAGGTACCGAAAAACAACAGGTGCATTTTGAAGCTTGACAGCCTGGCTGACATTGCATCATTTATCAACCCTGTCCACAGTGGCCTGTCTTTACAGGATATTAGTGTAAACTGACAAGTAAGAGAGGCATCATGGAGGGTTGTTTGTGGTCACACATGGGTGGGAGAGCCCCACATCCCAGTAGTTTTTGTTGTGTGACGACCAAGGAGGGACCACAAACAAACCACGGAGCCAGGGTGTGTATGAGGCGGCTCAAGGGCCCTTCTCCCTCCAAGGTACCCACACTGTTCCTCCAACACCACAATGAGCTCCCAGGAGAAGGGCGAGGCGGGGTTGTTCTCCTCTCCATGGAGTAACTGAATCCCCCAGTCACAGCCCTCACTGCGGTACCGCCCTCCTAGGACACACAAACCTTTGCCAACCCTCGTGGGGTGTCTTCTCTATGTAACTCCAGTGTCGGGTTGTCCCAGGCTACCTTGTACTAACTCTCAGAGAGAGACATAACACCACGTTATGTTACCCCTCCTCCCCTCTGTCCTTGCTCCCCTTTTCATTTTCCCACAGTGACAAAACTCTATGGTGCCAGCAGTTCTGATGTAGACATATTGACTGACCTGGGACAACTAATCCCTGGCAGTTTGCTGCGTGCTACACGACTGGGTCCTGGTTTACCTGATAAAACACTAGCAATAACACCACCTCCTTTCTCTCTGGCCCACACACTCACACAAGCTGGTGTTATAACACGCACGTAGGACTGCGCACGCACACACACACACACACTGCTCGCTGAGTGTGTATGAACCTTTGTCCCCGTCGGTGAAACCAAAGGCCAGTCACACTCCTTTAATAATTAACCAGCCCTGCTCTCCCACAGCGCTGGGATGAAGGGATGGAAGGAGAAAAGATGGATGTCTTGAAAGTGTACCGATGCATACTAAAGAAATACACAGGCCTGTGGACGTTCAGATACAAACCTATTCTACTCTACCTAGCCTCTATTTCTGAATGGGAGTGAACTACAAACACAATTTTTTAGTGTCAGCTAGTCCAGAGCAGCTGAGCAGAGCACTGTGAAAAGGAGATTCAATGGGCTCAAAATGAGCTCTGGGATAGCTGTGTTGAGCCTAGGTGTCCTATAGGTTAAGTGATGCTGACTGAAGTGTTCGTGTATAGGCTGAGAGACCGTTGAGGAGAGTATTGATTTCACCTCTAAAACACAGAGAGCTGTTTTAAGCAAAATGCTGTTTGACCCCCAAGGGAGGTGAAAGGTCAGTGTATAAAGGTCAACTTTATTCCTGCTTCAACCCCTGACCCCCTCCCCCAAACAGACATTCCCCAAAATCTGAACTGAAACCCCCCCCCCACCCATATAGAATTTTAAAAACCACTGAACAGTGACTGAACAAAACAAATGATGAACCAGGAGAGTGGAGGAAATACATTAGCATAAAAAAAGATTGAATATCCGTCTCAGTCAGTGGGTCAGCTTCCAGACGCTAGCGGCTACGTTACCGTCTCAGTCAGTGGGTCAGCTTCCAGACGCTAGCCGCTACGTTACCGTCTCAGTCAGTGGGTCAGCTTCCAGACACTAGCAGCTACGTTACCGTCTCAGTCAGTGGGTCAGCTTCCAGACGCTAGCGGCTACGTTACCGTCTCAGTCAGTGGATCAGCTTCCAGACGCTAGCGGCTACGTTACCGTCTCAGTCAGTGGGTCAGCTTCCAGACACTAGCAGCTACGTTACCGTCTCAGTCAGTGGGTCAGCTTCCAGACGCTAGCGGCTACGTTACCGTCTCAGTCAGTGGATCAGCTTCCAGACGCTAGCGGCTACGTTACCGTCTCAGTCAGTGGATCAGCTTCCAGACGCTAGCGGCTACGTTACCGTCTCAGTCAGTGGATCAGCTTCCAGACGCTAGCGGCTACGTTACCGTCTCAGTCAGTGGGTCAGCTTCCAGACGCTAGCAGCTACGTTACCGTCTCAGTCAGTGGGTCAGCTTCCAGACGCTAGCAGCTACGTTACCGTCTCAGTCAGTGGATCAGCTTCCAGACCCTAGCGGCTACGTTACCGTCTCAGTCAGTGGGTCAGCTTCCAGACGCTAGCAGCTACGTTACCGTCTCAGTCAGTGGATCAGCTTCCAGACGCTAGCAGCTACGTTACCGTCTCAGTCAGTGGGTCAGCTTCCAGACGCTAGCAGCTACGTTACCGTCTCAGTCAGTGGATCAGCTTCCAGACGCTAGCAGCTACGTTACCGTCTCAGTCAGTGGGTCAGCTTCCAGACGCTAGCAGCTACGTTACCGTCTCAGTCAGTGGGTCAGCTTCCAGACGCTAGCAGCTACGTTACCGTCTCAGTCAGTGGGTCAGCTTCCAGACGCTAGCAGCTACGTTACCGTCTCAGTCAGTGGGTCAGCTTCCAGACGCTAGCAGCTACGTTACCGTCTCAGTCAGTGGGTCAGCTTCCAGACGCTAGCAGCTATGTTATAGAGTAGTATCATGCTGGTGGGTCCTGCATGTAAACATATGCACCATCAGGGGGGTGTAATGATGCTTAGAGGAATGCTAGCTGGTGACCCCCAACATGTTGTTGTGAAGCCCTACTCCCTCTCTGGCCCTGTCGGAACATTCCACACATACACACCACAGGGACAGCTGAGAGGTGGAGGGAAGAGGAGAGAAACGGAGGGAAAGGACAGGAACTTTGTCTGGTATAAGTACAGAAACATACTTCTCTTAAGCCACACACACACACACACACACCCACCCTGTGGCAGTGAGAAACCATTGGCATGACTCTGGGTAGGCGTCTAGGTGATGAGAGCACCGGGGTCTGATTGCCTGGTAACCAGACATCAGTGGAGAGCGCGTGCCATTAATATATACGACCATTACACAACATACAGTACATGTGTAAATCTTCAGAAAGTCACCAAATAGCCTACGCCTGCAGTGAAATGACCATAGCTGTGCATTACACAGTGTTGGAGGCAATTCCATTTTAGAAAGTGACTAACTTCTTATTCAGGGATTGAAAAAGCAGGTAGTGCCAACAAGGGCTGTGGCGTTCATGACATTTTGTCAGCCGGTGATTGTCAAGCAAAATATACCATGAGACTGCTGGTCTCACGGTAATTGACCGTTAATTAACATAAACACATTTAGCATCTCCTGGCTTCCAAGCGCTAGCCTACAAGCCACTGATGCAGACCTTTGGAACATCTACATTTAAAAAGTCTAATAAATCCATGTAATATAGCCTACATCATCACAATAAATCCATGACTTTAGACAGGTCTAAACAAACATGATATGAAGAAAATGTATATTTTAGATGAACAGAACAACATACTCTGAGTTGTCCTTATGTTAGGCCCTGATCTGGCTATGCCATAAGGCTGTGGGCGACACTAGTTCATTTAACAGACAAGATTTAGGCCAAACGAAAATCCAAAGCACTAGCCTACAGTGAGGGAAAAAGTATTTGATCCCCTGCTGATTTTGTACGTTTGCCCACTGACAAAGAAATGATCAGTCTATAATTTTAATGGTAGGTTTATTTGAACAGTGAGAGACAGAATAACAAAAAATAACAAAAAAATCCAGAAAAACGCATGTTAAAAATTTTATAAAGTGATTTGCATTCTAATGAGGGAAATAAAGTATTTGACCCCCTCTCAATCAGAAAGATTTCTGGCTCCCAGGTGTCTTTTATACAGGTAACGAGCTGAGATTAGGAGCACACTCTTAAAGGGAGTGCTCCTAATCTCAGTTTGTCACCTGTATAAAAGACACCTGTCCACCGAAGCAATCAATCAATTAGATTCCAAACTCTCCACCATGGCTAGGACCAAAGAGCTCTCCAAGGATGTCAGGGACAAACTGTAGACCTACACAAGGCTGGAATGGGCTACAAGACCATCGCCAAGCAGCTTGGTGAGAAAGTGACAACAGTTGGTGCAATTATTCGCAAATGGAAGAAACACAAAATAACTGTCAATCTCCCTCAGCCTGGGGCTCCATGCAAGATCTCACCTCGTGGAGTTGCAATGATCATGAGAACGGTGAGGAATCAGCCCAGAACTACACAGGAGGATCTTGTCAATGATCTCAAGGCAGCTGGGACCATAGTCACCAAGAAAACAATTGGTAACACACTACGCCGTGAAGGACTGAAATCCTGCAGCGCCCGGAAGGCGCTGCTCAAGAAAGCACATATACATGCCCGTCTGAAGTTTGCCAATGAACATCTGAATGATTCAGAGGACAACTGGGTGAAAGTGTTGTGGTCAGATGAGACCAAAATAGAGCTCTTTGGCATCAACTCAACTCGCCGTGTTTGGAGGAGGAGGAATGCTGCCTATGACCCCAAGAATACCCTCCCCACCGTCAAACATGGAGGTGGAAACATTATGCTTTGGGGGTGTTTTTCTGCTAAGGGGACAGGACAACTTCACCGCATCAAAGGGACGATGGACGGGGTCATGTACCGTCAAATCTTGGGTGAGAACCTCCTTCCCTCAGCCAGGGCATTGAAAATGGGTCGTGGATGGGTATTCCAGCATGACAATGACCCAAACACACGGCCAAGGCAACAAAGGAGTGGCTCAAGAAGAAGCACATTAAGGTCCTGGAGTGGCCTAGCCAGTCTCCAGACCTTAATCCCATAGAAAATCTGTGGAGGGAGCTGAAGGTTCGAGTTGCCAAACTTCAGCCTCGAAACCTTAATGACTTGGAGAAGATCTGCAAAGAGGAGTGAGATAAAATCCCTCCTGAGATGTGTGCAAACCTGGTGGCCAACTACAAGAAACATCTGACCTCTGTGATTGCCAACAAGGGTTTTGCCACCAAGTACTAAGTCATGTTTTGCAGAGGGGTCAAATACTTATTTCCCTCATTAAAATGCAAATCAATTTCTAACATGTTTGACATGCGTTTTTCTGTATTTTTTTGTTGTTATTCTGTCTCTCACTGTTCAAATAAACCTACCACTAAAATTATAGACTGATCATTTCTTTGTCAGTGGGCAAACGTACAAAATCAGCAGGGGATCAAATACTTTTCCCCCCTCACTGTATGTCAATATACTATCCCTCATAGTACAAAAGTTGACCTAGTCTATTCCGTGTCTATTCAAGCATAGTCTGGGACAGTTGTGAAATACGATAGATCCCAAATTAATACAACCACTAGCATCAAAAAAAGTTTAAAAGCAATGTGTCTGACGCAACAGATCAGAAAGTTTAGCTTAAAATGTTGATAAACTATTAGGCTATTCACATTATAAGCACAGCAATACACACACAGCAGTAGGCTATAAGCCTGAATGTTCCAAAATGCAATCAATTAGCGGGAAAACACCATTCTCAAAAGTGACTGCAAATGTGATTATGTATGTAATGCTTTTATTATGAAGGTGCATTTTTATGGTGAAAATGTACTTCCCCAAACTTGAAACTCACACACTGCTTATGTATGCCAGTTAAGCTCTACACCTTTTGTAAAGCAGATTAATGTGCTTAATTTTAAGAAGTTATTTGGCCACTTTAGTTATGATACAAACCTAATAAAAAAATACAGGCCTATGGGCTAGGCTACATGAGATGTGCGACTACGATTTGAAAAAGTCGCAAAAGAACAGCATGCACCGTTTCTTGCCTTACTGCATAAGCTGGGCATCATTCACAAGTGATAGGCTAATAATGTCACCCATCAGACTATTCCTAATTTAATGTTGTCTTCACATATACTAAATTATATAAGTCTGGATTTAGAACGGATCATTATCAGGCACCTGTCTCGGAACAGGGGCAGCGGGAAAAAATACATGTCATCGATGCACTTAAATAGCAAATGGAAGATGCTTTCCCGTGGTTCATTTTCACGCCAGTCAGATAGGCTAGACTCCTGTTTTAAAGAGAAGCAATGTGCTTAATATTAGGAAAGTTGAGAAATAAATATAGTAGGCCTAGCCTATAGAAAGTTTATGGATCCTCCTCTTTTTAATAGAGGCCATCACTGGTGTTTTATCACGCAGTTGCATAGCCTACAGAAATGTTGCACAACATGAGCTCATGGGCTCTCATGAAGTGTTTGATTAGAATTTTGATTACATTTGCATTGACGACAGAGTGATTAGAGGGACAATAGAGCGCTGAGTACCAGGCACTTAGCAAGTTTGGTAGGCTACTAATGACCATCAGCAGCATAAAGGTTAGAGAAGCCTAATTAAAGTGACTAAACTGTCACCTGGAATTTGATTGCCATGATGAATCGTGACTGCCGGTATGGCGGTAATACGGTCACAGTAACAGCCCTAGTGCCAACTTCCATTCCACAGTAAGTGGAGCTGCACACTGTGCTGGCCACAGAAATAACATTTTAATGAATGCTCTAAATACAGGGGGTTAGGAGAAGCCATAAAGGAAGAGTTTTATTAGTCTCCATCCCAAGGGGTTTATAAGTGTGTGTGTGTGCGCACGCAAGTGTGTTTTCACGTATGTGGTTGAGTGTGTACTATCTAAATTGGGTGGTGGCTTGGAGGCCACACGGAGCACTCTTAATGGTCTAGGAGGAGGCGGTGGTATTTTGGTGGTATTTTGATAGAAAGGGTAGAGGCCGGGGACCAGGGTACTACTCCCTCTATCTCACAGTGTGTATTGGGTTTAGTTATCTGTTTGTATGGAATGATGAAGGGAGGGGAGCATCTGTGACATGAGGGCAACATTAACAATTTTAATGAACACATTTTTCTCTTCTGTAATTTCTCTCCCTCCATCCCTGCCCCCCCTCCCTCTCTCTCTCCCTCCATCCATCCAACCCTGACCCCAATCTCTCTCTCCCTCCATCCATCCAACCCTGAACCCAATGTCTCTCTCCCTCAATCCAGAGTTGGCCAGAACCTGTGTAATCAAGACTGTCACATTTCTATAAAACAGAAAAGCGTCCAGCTCTTTAAAACACAACAAGGACAACACAGCTTTAACAGGAGAAAAATCAGAGCATGGAAAATAGTAGACAGTATAGACTGGAGAATGGGCAGGCCTTAAAGGAAATGAGACAGCGGTATTGGAAGAAGAAGAGGAACTTTAGAGAGAAAAAGATTGAGAAGCGAGAGGAGTGAGAATAAGGCGAGGTGGAAAATCCTGTCATCTCTCCTGGACAGGCATGACAATACCATCTTCAACAGCAGCCTAACAGACTGACCACCATGACCTCTGACCTAAACACGAGTACTAACCTTAACTTTCACCACAGGCATGCTGCCTAATATGGAGGCTCCCCCCCTCCCCTTCATCTGCCACCCCTCCATCTCTCCTTCCATCTCTCTACTTGCTTTCTCCTACCCTCCATTTCTCAACATATCTATCCCCCACTCCTTGCCCTTGGAGAGCAGGTGTAAGCCAAAGCAGGTTCCTGTAGAATGCAGTGAGGTCAGCATGTTGTATTACAGGGGACAGGAGTAGAGCTATAAACATGGTGAAGAGAGACAGAGTCACATGTATCCTCGTATTCATCCTCTGCTGTGTCAAATGTGTAACTACTCCACACGCGTCCATTGACAGATCCTGGATAAGTTGTGACAGCTCTGCCACGTCTCAACTGAACAAGGCTCATAACCCTCTAGGTCTATCATCTAGTTATCTGGTATGCAAGTCATTATATATAAACTCAGCAAAAAAAAGATAAGTCCCTTTTTCAGGACCCTGTCTTTCAAACATAATTCATAAAAATCAAATAACTTCACAGATCTTCATTGTAAATGGTTTAAACACTGTTTCCCATGCTTGTTCAATGAACCATGAACAATTAATGAACATGCACCTGTGGAACGGTCGTTAAGACACTAACAGCTTACAGACTGTACGCAATTAAGGTCACAGTTATGAAAACTTAGGAAACTAGAGGCCTTTCTGCTGACTTTGAAAAACACCAAAAGAAAGATGCCCAGGGTCCCTGCTCATCTGTGTGACCGTGCCTTAGGCATGCTGCAAGGAGGCATGAGGACTGCAGATGTGGCCAGGGCAATAAATTGCAATGTCCATACTGTGAGACGCCTAAGACAGCGCTACAGGGAGACAGGACGGACAGCTGATCGTCCTCGCAGTGGCAGACCACATGTAACAACATCTGCACAGGATTGGTACATCCGAACATTACACCTGTGGGACAGGTACAGGATGGCAACAGCAACTGCCCGAGTTACACCAGGAACGCACAATCCTGCCATCAGTGCTCAGACTCTCAGCCTATTGTGGACAGAGGCTGGACTGAGGGCTTGTAGGCCTCAGTCCAGGCACAAACACACCGTCGCTGGACCAGACAGGACTGGCAAAAAATGCTCTTCACTGACGAGTCACGGTTTTGTTTCACCAGGGGCGATGGTCGGATTCACGTTTATCGTTGAAGGAATGAGCGTTACACTGAGGCCTGTACTCTGGAGCGGGATCGTTTGGAGGTGGAGGGGTCTGGGGCAGTGTGTCACAGCATCATCGGACTAAGCTTGTTGTCATTGCAGGCAATCTCAACGCTGTGCTTTACAGGGAAGGCATCCTCCTCCCTCATGTGGTACCCTTCCTGCAGGCTCATCCTGACATGACCCTCCAGCATGACAATGCCACCAGCCATACTGCTCGTTCTGTGCGTGATTTCCTGCAAGATAGGAATGTCAGTGTTCTGCCATGGCCAGCGACGAGCCTGGATCTCAATCCCATTGAGCACGTCTGGGACCTGTTGGATCGGAGGGTGAGGGCTAGGGCCATTCCCTCCAGAAAGGTCTGGGAACTGGTGCAGTCCATGAGGAGGAGATGCACTGCAGTACTTAATGCAGCTGGTGGCCACACCAGATACTGACTGTTACTTTTGATTTTGACCCCCCCTTCATTAAGGGACACATTATTCCAGTTCTGTTAGTCATATGTCTGTGGAACTTGTTCAGTTGATGTCGCAGTTGTTGAATCTTGTTATGTTCATACAAATACTTACACGTGTTAAGTTTGCTGAAAATAAATGTAGTTGACAGTGAGAGGACATTTCTTTTTTGCTGATATATATATATATATATATATGCCTGTATAAAACCCAGATTGGCATGTGGACACACCCAGTAAAACCAGTTCTACATAAAATGTTACATAAAAGCCAGGTTGGTTGGTTATACAGTAGTGTAAAAAAGAAAAGAAAAACTCAATCTCACGCACCCAAGAAAACCTTTATGGATCACGTGTTTTTAACAGCCTGGGAGAGGTAGAATACTGTACATGATACTAAACACCTCACAGACTCCTCCCGCTCTTGCTCCCTCCTTCCATCCCTCGACTATGCTGTTAAACCCCCATCTCATTATAAAGGTGGGAGCCGAGGTAAAACCCCATCTCATTATAAAGGTGGGAGCCGAGGTAAAACCCCATCTCATTATAAAGGTGGGAGCCGAGGTAAAACCCCATCTCATTATAGAGGTGGGAGCCGAGGTAAAACCCCATCTCATTATAAAGGTGGGAGCCGAGGTAAAACCCCCATCTCATTATAAAGGTGGGAGCCGAGGTAAAACCCCCATCTCATTATAAAGGTGGGAGCCGAGGTAAAACCCCCATCTCATTATAAAGGTGTGAGCCGAGGTAAAACCCCCATCTCATTATAAAGGTGGGAGCCGAGGTAAAACCCCCATCTCATTATAAAGGTGGGAGCCGAGGTAAAACCCCCATCTCATTATAAAGGTGGGAGCCGAGGTAAAACCCCCATCTCATTATAAAGGTGGGAGCCGAGGTAAAACCCCCATCTCATTATAAAGGTGGGAGCCGAGGTAAAACCCCCATCTCATTATAAAGGTGGGAGCCGAGGTAAAACCACCATCTCATTATAAAGGTGGGAGCCGAGGTAAAACCCCCATCTCATTATAAAGGTGGGAGCCGAGGTAAAACCCCCATCTCATTATAAATGTGTGAGCCGAGGTAAAACCCCATCTCATTATAAAGGTGGGAGCCGAGGTAAAACCCCCATCTCATTATAAAGGTGGGAGCCGAGGTAAAACCACCATCTCATTATAAAGGTGGGAGCCGAGGTAAAACCCCCATCTCATTATAAAGGTGGGAGCCGAGGTAAAACCCCCATTTCATTATAAAGGTGGGAGCCGAGGTAAAACCCCCCATCTCATTATAAAGGTGGGAGCCGAGGTAAAACCCCCATCTCATTATAAAGGTGGGAGCCGAGGTAAAACCCCCATCTCATTATAAAGGTGGGAGCCGAGGTAAAACCCCCATCTCATTATAAAGGTGGGAGCCGAGGTAAAACCCCCATCTCATTATAAAGGTGGGAGCCGAGGTAAAACCCCCATCTCATTATAAAGGTGGGAGCCGAGGTAAAACCCCCATCTCATTATAAAGGTGGGAGCCGAGGTAAAACCCCCATCTCATTATAAAGGTGGGAGCCGAGGTAAAACCCCCATCTCATTATAAAAGGTGGGAGCCGAGGTAAAACCCCCATCTCATTATAAAGGTGTGAGCCGAGGTAAAACCCCCAATCTCATTATAAAGGTGGGAGCCGAGGTAAAACCCCCATCTCATTATAAAAGGTGGGAGCCGAGGTAAAACCCCCATCTCATTATAAAGGTGGGAGCTGAGGTAAAACCCCCATCTCATTATAAAGGTGGGAGCCGAGGTAAAACCCCCATCTCATTATAAAGGTGGGAGCCGAGGTAAAACCACCATCTCATTATAAAGGTGGGAGTCGAGGTAAAACCCCCATCTCATTATAAAGGTGGGAGCCGAGGTAAAACCACCATCTCATTATAAAGGTGGGAGCCGAGGTAAAACCCCCATCTCATTATAAAGGTGGGAGCCGAGGTAAAACCCCCATCTCATTATAAAGGTGGGAGCCGAGGTAAAACCCCCATCTCATTATAAAGGTGGGAGCCGAGGTAAAACCCCCATCTCATTATAAAGGTGGGAGCCGAGGTAAAACCACCATCTCATTATAAAGGTGGGAGCCGAGGTAAAACCCCCATCTCATTATAAAGGTGGGAGCCGAGGTAAAACCACCATCTCATTATAAAGGTGGGAGCCGAGGTAATTTAAGTGTTCTGTTAAAGATGAATATGAATTCCATGAATATTAAGATTCACAGATTATGATTCTTCTCAGTGTAGCACTGTTCAATGTTAACACAAGTATTACTCCAGCTAAAATGTCTTCCAACTTCTGTTCTGAGTACCGCATGTCTTACTGAACACCTAACAACAAAACATGGAGAGAGCAAAACATTTATAAACCCCCCCCTCTTCCTTTTAACATTGTATCCACTGAAAGAATGTAGGCCATTTCACATTGGCCTATAAGTCGTTCTGTTTGCTAAGTGAACAAAGGTTAATGTAATTCACAAGACAGATCGCCCTTCCAGGTGACAGAAATGTGACAGCTGGGGTCAGACTGTCACCAGTGTGTGTGCGTGTCTGTGTGCACATATGTGTGGGGGTCGTCACTTCAGCGGACTCCCATGTGGCTTTGCGGCGCTGCAATGTGTCATCCATGCTGACAGCATTACCCAGGGGGCTATGGGGGTGGGCGTGACAGACAGGTGATTGACAGGTTGGGGGCAGAGGAGCCACTCAGTGAATTAGCAGTCCCCATAGGGTCCCGGAGGTCCCCACAAACCATAAGGGGCCTAATCTGGTCACATTGATGCACTCAAACTGCCACCAACTGTGAGATGTTGGGGGCTGGGTGAGTTTGAAAGGTGTAGCAATGTTTACCAGACCATTTACTAAAGTGGTGTGAAAGTGGACACTGCACAGACAGACAGATGCATATTAAAGATGCTTTACTGTACAGGTAAGTTAAAAATGGACAACACCTTCTTAAGGAGGGAGAGAGAGAAGAGAGGAGACAAACAGAGCATGAGAAAAAGGGTAAATGGGATAACAGAAATAATTAACAGATCATCTCCGGATCTCCATTTATTGCCTAGCAACCCCAGACCTCCAGAGAGCAGGGCAGAACAGGGCCAAGCAGGATGATGCAGCCCAGCAACGGCCCTCTGGTGGCGGGGAAGAGAGTCACTGTGGTAGTGGCTCCTGGATCCCCTGGGGCCTCCAGCTGTGTAGGCCTGACTGCTCTACTGCTCTCAGCAATATATGTTTCAAATTCAGGGCCAGTACTAGGAGAGACATAAATACATACATTACAGAATGCATTCAATGAGAGAGGGTTGTAGGTCATTGGGAAACCTTTTGAAACACAGGAGAATATCCAATAAAACAATCCATTCAGTCAAACTACAAAACCTATCAGATAAATCAAATCTCAAATGTAAAGATCTTGAACAGGCCACACAACCCACAAGAAAACAAGAAAAGCACAGCTATGTGGGGAACAACCTCCCCCAAAATCTCCATAAACAAAGCCTAATTGACTCGCAGTGAAAGTGTAATGGATGTTATGTACCACAGGGGAGCGCCATATAACAGCCAATGAGAGTCTCTTCTTGTCTGTTCAGCAGGTTGTCTTGGATGACTCTGGGTCATTACCACATGTTGAAATGGGCCGGAAAAGAAGGCTGTGTGTCTCCCTGCTATCACACTACAGTCAATAAACAAGACCATTCATTTACCAGGCCGCTGAACAAACAGGCCACACAGACTGGTTTAGAAATAAACGGCTAAATCAGATTAAAATCGATCTAATTAGATAGGCAGTGACTGTGGAACCCTACCATAGCTGGCTGACTGTACAGCCAGAGGGGTTGTTAGAGCTGAGCCTCAGAAAAAAAGAAAAATGCTGTCAACTTGAGGATTCATGAAAGTTAACACTCCAATCCCCTCCATTCCTCTGTCCACGTGCTTCAAGTCTGTTATTGCATAGTAAAGCTGTGTGTGTGTGTGTGTGTGTGTGTGTGTGTGTGTGTGTGTGTGTCTTAATACCGTTATTCCATACAAAAGCTGGGAGCTTAGCTAAGAGAGCCTTTCAGTGGAGTCACAGACGGCGCCTCTTCTGTGTATGTGTGTGTGTGTGTGTTGAGTCTCAGATGGCGCCTCTTCTGGGAAGCAGCTTAACTAAAGAGACAAAGGAAAGGTGAAGCAGGTGTTGACCCCTGACCTTTCTCTCCTGACCCCAGGCAGCAGTGCTTCCTAATCCCAAACCGCAAGTAAGGCTTTATCAGTGTGTGTGTGTGATTCCAGAGGATGTTGTCATTAGTGACTGCAGAGAAAATGCATTTAAAAACAACCAGACAGCCTTTCTAGTGCATACACACAAGACTTTAATACCCACCAATTTACATGCATAAATAGGGACTAGGACTGCAGAACATCTGTATGTATGCATGCCCGGATGTGTGCATGTAAGCATTTATGTGGGTACCTGTGCATACGAACGTATGACTGAGTGTGTGTAGCATCTGAGTGCAGTCATATGGAGAAGAACTCCTCCCTCACTCTGCTGTAGACGTATGCGGTGAGGAGTTTGTCGGTCTGAATGAGGACAAACAGGGGGAAGAGAACGGATAGATCGAGATATTGTACAGTGGTGTGAAAGAGAAAGATAGAACAGATTGATACTACAGGGGGAGGAGAGAAAGGAGGAGAAACCGTGCAAGAAAAATGAGCAGCAGTAATCAGAGGAGGGCTTTGAAACAATCTGCATACGTGCACAGTTGCACGCACACATGGACACACATGAACACACGCACGAACACGCACGCGCACTGGAGGCTGGGGCCCAGGGGGAGAGGGTGTGGTCCCCTCAGTAAATTCCTGATCAGTCACGCTCGAGAGGAACCAGTCAAAAAAGACTTGGGGTGGCTGAAAAGAGTCAGGTTGCAGACTTTCAGCTCCACAATGCTTTACACTGGACTGACCCTGAAGCCTGTAGGACAACACCAGCATTAACCCCTTACAGGTAGCCATAGCCTAGACAACATTAACAGGACTAAGAGTGTGTAACTTCGTCCTGTTACCTGTTCAACAGGGTGCCTGCCGGCGGAAGAGATTAGGGATTATGGGACTGAAAGTCACTATCCTCCACTGAACAAGATCCATTTGGATCAAAACAGTGTGTCGCTTCAACAAAGGTAACCGATCATGAGGGCTGTGACGGTCATGGAATTGTGGTTATTGGTGAGCCAAAAGGAAGGGAAGCAACATAAATTATATCATTTATCATAGTCTTTTTTTCTAAAAACTGTTAGGACGGCTATTGTATTTTAATGACAGTCTTCACGCATAACCGTGGGTTGCATGGTTTTATGTCAGCTGTGCCAGCCCGACCTATCATATTGGAACAGTTCAGTGCTCAGGTCTTTGTATTTTACTCTTCCACAGTAATCCTTAAAATGTTGACATTAGTACTAATCACACAGTAGCCAGCCCAGGTCACAGTGTGCTCATAGACAGCAGGTGAGTCAGTGTGGGAGCTCCCCGTTACACCCATCAGCCACCGCATCAGGCCGGGGACCAGGGAGTCACGCATTTAGGTGAATCACAGTGTCCTCTACATAGCTCAAATATTGCTGCACAAGTCTCAGTGTTCAGCTGTGTTTGGTACATTCAGACCGGTTTGTTTCCCCATAGGTAGTCACCAGTAGCAGAGTCCCATGCTGTGTTTGGTACATTCAGACCTGTTTGTTTCCCCATAGGTAGTCACCAGTAGCCATGCTGTGTTTGGTACATTCAGACCTGTTTGTTTCCCCATAGGTAGTCACCAGTAGCAGAGTCCCATGCTGTGTTTGGTACATTCAGACCTGTTTGTTTCCCCATAGGTAGTCACCAGTAGCAGAGTCCCATGCTGTGTTTGGGTGTTTTACACCTGCAACATCAGCAGTTCCACTGACAACCACCATAGGGGTAGCTTAACACACACACACACACACACACACACACACAAAGACCATTACTTTAGCCTCTGGAAAGTTTCCATGTTTTGCTTGTGTGTGTGTGTGGTTTATGCTGTGCCACTTCCGTCTGTCGAGCTGTGAAAACACAGAGCTAAGATTCCTCAACAAACCTAAACTGCTGACAAAAACACAGAGAGCAGGTTAGTCCACGCCACATCCATCTCCCATGGTGTTCTGTACACATACAACAACTGAATCCTTATGTCTAAATACACTGAGACCAAAATATCTCTTTTGTCTTTTCGTGCCACATATGAAGTGCTTTGGGCTTGTGTATTCGTGTGGTTGTCGCTGTAAAAATACAGATTATAAACTATGCAGCATTGGTTTGGGATTAACATAGTAAAGGAGCAGTTGCCCAGAGGGACAGTCTTTGGAATCTTGAGGAGAATGAGGCTGGCAGAGAAGCACGGTTCTGTACATTTGTTGACAGTCCCTGTGGAGAGTTTACAGGTGCTGTCGTCTGCCCAACCAGCTCTGACGGGAGGTGTGAGTCTGTGTGCAGCAAATGCAGAGCTTTGTGTGAATGCTTGAGAGAGCCAGACACAAAAAGAGAGATATCGATTCTCTCTCTTTTCTGGTATTGTGCAGTCAGTGTGTGTCGCTATGAGGTGCAGTAGCAAAAGTCTCTAGCAGTCATAAAACCCCTAGCTGTGAGAATCAGTAGCAGTACCTCTCCCCTGCCCAACCCCTCGGGCCAGTGTAAATACATGACTATGTGAAGAGGGGAGAGGGTAGGGATGGGGATAGTTAGTTACCCCAGAAACACACTCTCCCTCTTCCCCCACACGACCCGGCACTCAGCCTGCACATCAACACTGAGTTGGAGAGAGAGAGAGTGTGTGTCTGTTATGCTGATTGAGCAGACGTTGGTCGGCAGGCCTAGCCATTACCGTGACAATGGGAGGCTGACTTGGGGCGGGTGCTCTGCCCTCTACAGCTGTGTGCTGTCTGCTCTGAACACACAGACAGACACATATTACCGTTCATACGGCAGCCACACTCACACCAACTAATCCTACAGCAGATCTCCCCAACACAGGAGACACTACACCAGTGGCTTTCAACCTGTGGTCCGAGGGGGACTGCAGGAGTTACGCAATTTTTGTATTATTATTATTATTATTTTATTATAAAAATCTTCCAAAAATAATAACATTTGGGAGTATTAATGGTATTATAAGCAATTTTACATTACTTTCACAATGCTAATTGTTTACAATAATATTATTATTAAGTCCTTTAATATGTTACATTCACTGATAAGATTGACTAAATTTGACTGCCAAGATATTTCATGTTAAACATTTCCGCTTCTCCATGAATGGTGGTCCTTGAGAGCTGTTGACACTGATTTGGTGGTCCTTGGAAGGGAAAAGGTTGGTAACCGCTGCACTACACAAACCTCCCAACTAAACTGTACAGAGAACAGCCAAATCTCCATAAACCACTGACACAGGATTATACCTGCCTTACTGTGCTGACTCTAGAACAGAAAAATAAACTACATTCTGAACCATTACATTACATGGAGTTATTTAAAACTGAATCCAGATCAGTGGTATCCCAGTCAAAGCCAGCCTGGATTCTACAGATAAAGAGAGGTTTTCGGGCAGATTAAAGGGAAGCCTTGCATGTAATGTGGAGCAGAACACACATACACTGCATAGTGAACAGACTGTGCACTCCAACAAAGGGTGTAAGATACACATAGTAGTAAACATACACAGCGTGGAACAGATTCCATATCCGTTATGGTTTTATTATTATATGGGCTAGCATCCACAAGTCTGTGCCACACACACACACACACACACACACGGGGATGATCTAAAATAGACACCCCGATAGAAATTCCCCCCACAAGCTGTCAGAAGTTTGAGCCGAGTTCCATCTGGCCACCCTCCATCTCTCCCTCTTTTTTTCCTCTCTCTCTCTCTCTCTCTCTCTCTCTGTCTCCACATTCCTTCCCCCTCACTTTCACCCAGACCAGAACCCTTCTGTCTTCCTCTTCTTCCAGTCACTCTCTCCCTCCATCAGTTCTAAATTCACTCCTTCTCCTCTGCCTCCAATGTTCTATCCCTCTGTTTCCCTCTAACTGCTTCCCTTTCTCTCCCTCTCCCTTTTTCACCAAGTCTCTCCCCTCCCTCTCTTTCTCTCAAACACAGTGTTTCTTTGTGTCCGTGTAGAGGGGGAGTTGGACAAACTCTCGTCCCACCTCAGACAGAAAGCCAAAGGCCACTGCCCCACCCACTATGAAATGAGCCTCTTGAGACTGGCTGTGTCTGTGTGTCAGTGTGTGTGTGTGTGTGTGTGTGTGTGTGTAGGCCTGTGCATGTGTGTCTGGACACTTTTATCCAAATCAAATAATCACATCGTACAGTAGCCAAACCAACTGGTGTCTGTTACATATTATCCGACCCCACACCTTTGCCCATTGGTTTGTTTGTCCTGTTCTGTGTGCATAACCTCTGTGTGCATATTTAGACCACAAATAGCTGTGTGTACTGTATTACCACACCAGAACTGAAACAGTAACATTTCAAAACCTTTTGATTTGGGCTGGAAAACAATATTTTGGATTGAACTAGCAACCTTTTGTGATCACATCAGTTGAACAGCCGTTTGTGACTTAGAATGTCCAACTCTTACAGCCTTTTGTGATGTCATCAACTCAAATGCTGTGAATTGTTAAATGACAAAGGACTGCTAGGCTAGTTTCAGTCAAAACTGTGGCACAGTGCTTGAAGAGCTGTGAAAAGCCCTATGCAAAAGTTACTCTCTTTCTTGTTTATGAGGATTTATGAGGTGATTATAAATGAGGGATAACTGCTGCTGGTCTGGACACACAGGAGAGGAATGTCTGTCTGTGCCTCTGAACATAACATAGCAGCACATTCCAACCTAAAGCCCTCTCAGGGACTGATAAGGAATAGGTTAAGACAACCAGAGGCTGTAAATGGCTGCAGAAGGTGCTTCAACAAAATACTGAGTAAAGGGTCTGAATACTTACGTAAATGTCATATCAGTTTCTTATTCTTTTTATACATTTTGAAACATTTCTAAAAACCTGTTTTGCTTTGTCATTATGGGGTAGTGTGTGTAGATTGATGAGAAAATGTTTTTAAATCAATTTTATAATAAGGCTGTAACGTAACAAAATGTGGAAAAAGTCAAGGGCCCTGAATACTTTCCGAATGCACTGTACAAAAACAATGTCATTGAAGTCCATACAGCAATACGTCTCCTTTGCATAGAGTCTATCAGATGGCTGTTGATTGTGGCCTGTGGAATGTTGTCCCACTCCTCTTCAATGGCTGTGCGAGGTTGCTGGATATTGGTGTTAACTGGAACACGCTGTCATTCATGTCGATCCAGAGCATCCCAAACATTCCCAATGGGTGACATGTCTGGTGAGTATGCAGGCCATGGAATAACTAGGACATTTTCAGCTTCCAGGAATTGTGTACAGATCCTTGTGACATGGAGACGTGCATTATCCTGATGGAACATGAGGTGATGGTGGGGGATGAATGGCACGACAAGGGGCCTCAGGATCTCATCACAGTATGGCTGTTTATTCAAATTAATATCAAACAAGTGCAATTGTGTTTGTTGTCCTTAGCTTATGCCTGCCATACCATAACCCCACCGCCACCATGGGGCACTGCTCGCCCACACAACGCCATACACGTCTGCCATCTGCCCGGTACAGTTGAAACCGGGATTAATCCGTGAAGAACACACTTCTTCAGCGTGCCAGTGGCCATCGAAGGTGAGCATTTGCCCACTGAAGTAGGTACAATGCCGAACTTCAGTCAGGTAAAGGCCCTGGTGAGGACTACGAGCATGAAGATGAGCTGAGACGGTTTCTGACAGTTTATGCAGAAATTCCTCGGTTGTGCAAACCCACAGCTTCATCAGCTGTCCGGTGGCTGGTCTCAGACGATGTGGAGGTCCTGGGCTGGCATGGTTGCACGTGGTCTGCGGTTGTGAGCCGGTTGGAACGAACTGCCAAATTCTCTAAAATGACATTGGAGGCGGCTTATGGTAGAGAAATGAACATTTAATTATTTGGCAAGAGCTCTGGTGGACATTCCTGTAGTCAGAATGCCAATTGCACACTCTCTCAAAACTTCAGACATCTGTGACATTGTGTTGTGTGACAAAACTGCACATTTTAGAGAGTGGTCTTTTATTATCCCCAGCACAAGATGCACCTGTGTAATGACCATGCTGTTTAATCCGCTTCTTGATAATCCATCCACCTGACAGGTGTGGCATATCTTGGCACAGGCAAAATGCTCACTAACAAGGATGTAAATACATTTGTGAACAGCATTTTAGAGAAATAAGCTTTTTGTGCTTACGGAAACATGGGACCAACACTACATTTTGCATTATATTTTTGTTCAGTGTAGCATGAATTATTGAACAAGTCAAGCTTGTGAGCAGTGAGAGGATTCTCGTTGAGTCACCTGACTGTCTGAGGTATGTTACTCAACCATCACCTGGTTTGTTTGTAGCTAGCGTACATGAGGTGAGAGGGGCAGGGAGAGCGAGACGGGGGAGAGAGAGAGAAAGAGAGAATGAAGCAATCTTAATTTAGTTCTCGCCCCAAGGTTGAGATAAAGGATAATATGAGTTGACAATGTGTTGGACCGAGAGAATAGGAGTCAAAATGTAGCCTACAGCATCACACACACACACTGACCTCATTTAAGATGGAAGCTAGCCCTAAGGGACCCCCAACCAGCCAATGAGCACACACACATACACACACATCTGATTGTAACAGACTATCTATACTAGTCGTTTCAAAAGTTATAAGCTACAGTTCACACAAGTGAGACTTCAAAGCTTCCTAGTTGATTGGAGTTCTAGTTCAAAATACACCTTGAGAGAAAAGTCAGGTCAGATGCTCAGGACAACTTCCTGGCTCTATAGTAACGATCTCTGTAGATCCGTTCTATATGGAGCCTATAGCAACAATCTCTGTAGATCCGTTCTATATGGAGCCTATAGTAACGATCTCTGTAGGTCCGTTCTATATGGAGCCTATAGTAACGATCTCTGTAGGTCCGTTCTATATGGAGCCTATAGTAACGATCTCTGTAGATCCGTTCTAAATGGAGCCTATAGTAACAATCTCTGTAGATCCGTTCTATATGGAGCCTATAGTAACGATCTCTGTAGATCTGTTCTATATGAAGCCTATAGTAACGATCTCTGTAGGTCCGTTCTATATGGAGCCTATAGTAACGATCTCTGTAGATCCGTTCTAAATGGAGGCTATAGTAACGATCTCTGTAGATCTGTTCTATATGGAGGCTATAGTAACGATCTCTGTAGATCCGTTCTATATGGAGCCTATAGTAACGATCTCTGTAGATCCGTTCTATATGGAGCCTATAGTAACGATCTCTGTAGATCCGTTCTATATGGAGCCTATAGTAACGATCTCTGTAGATCTGTTCTATATGGAGCCTATAAGTCAGTCATAAAGGTGATAGTGGTAATATGAGCTCTATCTTCTCAAGGTGTGTGTTACGAGGTCATGTTCCCCTGTGGGAGTGGTAAAGGGGTCAATGTGTAGCTCAGGGCTCTGTGGAGAAAGTGAGATTAGTGATCTCACACCGTTTCACCCGGTGTTCCCACGTTAGGAGCACACCCCTCCGGTTATACACACAGAGGTAGACAGTAACACACACACTCAGGTGCTCGCACACACACACACACACACACACACACACACACACACACACACACACACACACACTTCCTCAACAGCATTCCCCCACACACATTTTTCTGCTCCCTAGGTCTATCACTGACATATAAATCATGTTGACTGCATCAGTACCGTCCACACACCGGGTGAGGCCCATCACTCTGCTCTGACATCCAGGAAATTAGCTTCACTTCTTGGTAGACACCCCTACAGAGACCAGGGGCTTATACATTTAAATACTGTGACCCGTTTCAAGAAGCTAGGCATATGTTGCACATTACTACTTCACAGAAGAGACATTTGAACGTTTTTTATTGATTTAATTTTTTCAAAATGCATTCTTTTGGCAGAAATTCCTCTGGGCTCCCGAGTGACGCAGCGGTCTAAGGCACTGCATCTCAGTGCTAGAGGCGTCACTACAGACACCCTGGTCCGTATCCAGGCTGTATCACAACCGGCAGTGATTGGGAGTCCCATAGGGCGGGGCACAATTGGCCCAGCGTCGTCCGGGTTTGGCCGGTGTAGGCCGTCATTGTAACGGACTTGCCTAGTTAAATAAAGGTAAAACATTAAAATAAAAATATTAATAACAAACTTGTATGCCATCTGTAAATACAAATAAAATTGTCAAAATTACGAGCCTAGTCGGTTTATCCACGGAAAAAGTCAGGAACCTTCCTGCTAGCCATGATTGGATGAGATAACAGATGGGCTGAACATGCCGAGAGAGGAGTTCGGATTGGTCTGCGATGTAGCACACTTCTGTCTATAACATGAGCTGCTCAGTGTGTGTAGCTAATCCTTGCTACCCAGCTTTTTTGAATAATAAAACATTAGCCATGGAGATCTGCAAAAGTGTTGCTACTGCTCTCAACAACATTGCTGCCCTGAATTTAGTAGGTGGTATCAACAAAAATCTGTGGGGAAAAGTTGTGATGGACTATTTCTGCACAAGTTCAGTGTGAACCAGAGTGACTTTTTTATTTACTTGACACACTAACGGGCAAAACAAGCTGTAGCTAGCTACAAACCAAACGGAAAAGACACGCTGCCCTGAAGCGTTCATCCATGTTTACGGATAAGAGTCTAGCTACATTTTCAGATATGATACATTTCTAATTTTGGCAGAAAGCCGTTTTCATTGCAAGTTAAAGCGTAATGTTCGCTAGCTAGCGAACGTTAGCTTGCTGGCTCGCTAGCTAACGTTATGTGTATGATCTGTGTAGTAATATTATTTGTATCTCAAAATCCATTTGCATTGCTAGCTAACATTACACCTAGCTGGTTACCTTTAGCTACCTGCAGATTCATACTTAAGAATTTCATGTATAGTGGCTAGCTATAACAATCCATTTGTACTGTAGCTATGGGTTGGGATTACGGTTAATTGTTTAGCTAGCTACATGTCTAAACAAAAGACTCCACCTCACAAGTGAATGATTACATGACCCATCAAGTTGTGCGTCTAGGGGTGAATACAGCCTCTATTGTATTTCATGAACATGTGTACATGTCTAGACAATAGTGACCCATCCACTTAGCTAGATGTGGCTGGGTTGGCTATAGCATTTCTTTCACATGACCCATCAATTTAGACAACTGTCTGGCTAAGCATCATCTAATAATTATAAAATATTTTTATCTGGACACTTTCAAAGTCATCTTAGGATACAGGCCAATGACTAAATAAAGTGTATTTTCACCTGGAATGTTTTGTTATTGTAGGCTACTACTTTCACCACTGTTAGTCTTAATCTTTGGTTGTTTACTACACTACCTTACTCACTCTGTTCAGCACTTGACCTCACATGTGACTCCTTAAAGAGATGGGTGGGGCTAAGAGGGTGGGAACGATGCTGAATAGGTGTAGACAAAGAAAAGCTCTCCAGTAGGTGTACCAACATTTTCAAGGGCCATTTTGTCAAAAGTGGGGTTACAAGTTTATCAAGTTTCAAAGCATAATTACTTTCCCATAGTTCCTCAACTGCAGTTTATGATATACCATTTCGCAGCTCTGAGTCTACTTTTAGCCAATGTAAAAAACTGTTTCAAATTTTGCTACATAAGACCGAATTGAAGTGGTGGGTCACATATTCTGGGGAATAACAATGTTGCAGATAGACATGGAATGTATAGAAGAGACATGACATAGAATCATGTCAGTTCTATGCATTTCTGCGTAAACGTACAGTAAATGTTCTGTAATATTGTGCCCTAGTGAATAAACCAAAAAAACTGGGAGGGGTGAAAGGTGAAGTTTGTTACTGGCTGTTCTCCCCAAAAAGTACTTACCGGAGTTATACAGATGAAGATTGGTAGGGATCAAGAGGGGTCAGGCAGGGGTCAGGTCCGAGAGGAGCATGAGGAGAGTAATAGTTAATAGACATTGAATAGCAGGATATCATATTTACGATCTCCTGAACAAACTTCAATCCGCAAGTGTCCTCCGGTAACTGGCATTTACAGAAACAGTCAGCCAGTCAGATGATTAACTGCCGTTGTCTGGACATTGGTCAGGAACAGGAGAGGAAGCTTTGACAGGCTGAGATGAACACAATGAATGCTGTTTGTGTCTCTCTCTCTCTCTCAGTCAGCAAGAAATAAGAGGCTGCGCCGTCAGAGCATGTGCAGACCAGCTGACATTTTCTCTCTAGTTCAGGCCGCTATCCCCTGCTTCACGATGTCCACTATCATCCCTGTGCCCAAGAAAGGGAAAGTAACTGAGCTGAATGACTACCGACCAGTAGCACTCACTTCCATCATCATGAAGTGCTTCAAGAGATTGTTCAAAGACCACCTACTCCCTCCCGACACATTCAACCTTCTCCAATTCGCCTACCGCCCTGACAGATTCGGAGACGCAAATCGTCATTGCATTCCACACTGCCCTTTCCCACCTGGACAAAAGGAACACCTATGTGAGAATGCCATTCATCGACTACAGCTCGGCCTTCAATACCATAGTGAAGCTCTCCACAAAGCTCACGACCCTGGGACTGAACCCCTCCCTATGCAACTGGGTCCTGGACTTCCTGACAGGCCGCCCCCAGGTGGTGAATGTAGGCAACATTAACTTGACACCGATTCTCAACACGGGGGCCCCACAAGGGTGCGTCCTTCCCCCTCCTGTATACCCATGACTGCGTGGCCTCACACAGTTCCAACTCCATTATTAAGTTAGCTGATGACACAACAATAGTAGGCCTGATTACCAAAAACGACGAGACAGCATACAGGCAGGAGGTAGGCACTCTGACAGCATGGTGTCAGGTAAACAACCTCTCCCTCAACATCAGAAAAACAAAAAGGAGTGGATTCTGGACTTCAGGAGTCACCAGAATGGACACGTCCCCATCCTCATCAAAGGGGCCACCGTGGAGACGTTCAAAAACGTAAAGTTCCTTGGCGTACACCTCTCCGAGGAGCTGAAATGGTCAAACTACACGTGGTGAAGAAGGCACAACAGAGCCTCTTCAACATCAGGATGCTGCGGTCCCCGAGGGCCCTCACAGTGATCTACAGGACCGCAGCCACCTGAGCCATGTCCTGTTCACTCCGCTTCATCTAATCAAATCGTATGTCACATGCGCCAAATACAACCGGTATAGACCTCACTAGAGGTCGACCGATTAATCAAAATGGCCGATTAATTAGGGCCGATTTCACGTTTTCATAACAATTGGTAATCGTTATTTTTGGCCACCGATTTGCTGATTTTTGTATTTTTTATAAATATTTTTTAACTAGGAAAGTCAGTTAAGAACACATTCTTATTTTCAATGACGGCCTAGGAACGGTGGGTTAACTGCCTTGTTCAGGGGCAGAACAACAGATTTTTACCTTGTCAGCTTGTGGATTCAATCTTGCAACCTTACGGTTAACTAGTCCAACGCTCTAACCACCTGCTTTACATTGCACTCCACGAGGAGCCTGCCTGTTACGCGAATGCAGTAAGAAGCCAAGGTAAGTTGCTAGCTAGCATTAAACTTATCTTATAAAAAACAATCAATCATAATCACTAGTTAACTACACATGGTTGATGATATTACTAGTTTATCTAGCCTGTCCTGCGTTGCATATAATCGATGCGGTGCGCATTCGCAAAAAAAGGTTGCTCAAACTTGTACCTAACCATAAACAATGTCTTTCTTAAAATCAATAAACAAGTATATATTTTTAAACCTGCATATTTAGTTAATATTGCCTGCTAACATGAATTTCTTTTAACTAGGGAAAATGTGTCACCTCTGCAACAGAGTCAGGCTATATGCAGCAGTTTGGGCCGCCTGGCTCGTTGCAAACTGTGAAGTGTATTTCTTCCTAACAAAGACAGACAACTTCGCCAAACGGGGGATGATTTAACAAAAGCGCATTTGCGAAAAAAGCATAATCGTTGCGCGACTGTACCTAACCATAAACATCAATGCCTTTCTTAAAATCAATTCACAGAAGTATATATTTTTAAACCTGCATATTTCGCTAAAGGAAATCTAGGTTAGCAGGCAATATTAACCAGGTGAAATTGTGTCACTTCTCTTGCGTTCATTGCACGCATGGTCAGGGTATATGCAACAGTTTGGGCCGCCTGGCTCGTTGCGAACTAATTTGCCAGAATTTACGTAATTATGATATAACATTGAAGGTTGTGCAATGTAACAGGAATATTTAGACTTATGGATGCCACCCGTTAGATAAAATACGGAACGGTTCCGTATTTCACTGAAAGAATAAACGTGATAGTTTCCGGATTCGACCATATTAATGACCTAAGGCTCGTGTTTCTGTGTGTTATTATGTTATAATTAAGTCATGATTTGATAGAGCAGTCTGACTGAGCGATGGTAGGCAGCAGCAGGCTCATAAGCATTCATTCAAAACAGCACTTTACTGCGTTTTGCCAGCAGCTCTTCGCAATGCATTGCGCTGTTTATGACTTCAAGCCTGTCAACTCCCAAGATTAGGCTGGTGTAACCGATGTGAAATGGCTAGCTAGTTAGCGGGTGCGCGCTAATAGCGTTTCAAACATCACTCGCTCTGAGACTTGGAGTAGTCGTTTCCCTTGCTCTACATGGGCAAATCTGCTTCGAGGGTGGCTGTTGTTCCTGGTTCGAGCCCAGGTAGGAGCGAGGAGAGGGACGGAAGCTATACTGTTACACTGGTAATACTAAAGTGCCTATAAGAACATCCAATAGTCAAAAGGTATATGAAATACAAATCATATAGAGAGAAATAGTCATATAATTCCTTTAATAACTACAACCTAAAACTTCTTACATGGGAATATTGAAGACTCATGTTAAAAGGAACCACCAGCTTTCATTTGTTCTCATGTTCTGAGCAAGGAACTTAAACGTTAGCTTTCTTACATGGCACATATTGCACTTTAACTTTCTTCTCCAATACTTTGTTTTTGCATTATTTAAACCAAATTGAACATGTTTCATTATTTATTTGAGGCTAAATAGATTTTATTGATGTATTATATTAAGTTAAAATAAGTGTTCATTCAGTATTGTTGTAATTGTCATTATTACAAATAAATAAAAATCGTCCGACTAATAGGTATCGTTGTTTTTTTTGGGTCCTACAATAAATCGGCATCGGCGTTGAAAAATCATAATCGGTCGACCTCTAGACCTCACAGTGAAATGCTTACTTACAAGCCCTTAACCAACAACGCAGTTAAGAAAAAGTGTTAACCTTTCTGGGCCCTTAGGGTTCAATTTGCACTTCCTAAGGCTTCCACTAGATGTCAGTCTTTAGAACGTGTTTCAGGCTTTTGCAGTCAACAGAGAGCGAACAAGACCTCCTGGAGTCTGATGACCGAGAGAATGACGCGTGCATTCACGTGCGTGCGTTCACGTGAGGGGTAGCTGTGTTCCATAACGTTTTTCAAGACATTGGAATCGTCCGGTTGGAATATTTCAGAAGTTTTACGTTAAAAAGGCCCTAAAGATTGATGCTTTACAACGTTTGACATGTTTCAACGAACGTAAATCTAACTTTTTGTTGTGAAATTTTCGGCGCGCTTCCTACGTTTGGAGTAGCTTACTGAACGCGCAAACAACAAGGAGGTATTTGGACATAAATTATGGACTTTATCGAACAAAACAACATTTATTGTGGACCTGGAAGTGCCTTCTGATGAAGATCAAAGGTAAGTGAATATTTAAAAATGCTATTTATGATTTTAGATGACTCCAAAATGGCCGGTATCTGTATTACTTGATGTCTTTTTCTGAGCGCCGTACTCAGATTATTGCAAAGTGTGCTTTCCCCGTAAAGCTTTTTTAAATCTGTCACAGCGGTTGCATAAAGGAGATGTTCATCTATAATTCCTTGAATAACAGTTAAATATTTTAGCAACGTTTATGATGAGTATTTTTGTAAATTGTGGTGCTGATTCACCGGCAGTATTGGAGGCAAAAATGTTGTTTTTTTGGATATAAATATGAACTTTATCGAACAAAACATACATGTATTGTCTAACAATGAGTCCTAGGAGTGTCATCTGATGAAGATCGTCAAAGGTTAGTGCTTAATTTTAGCTGTATTTCTGTTTTTTGTGACCCCTCTCCTGCTAGGAAAATGGCTGTGTGGTTTTTCTTGTGTTGGCACTGTCCTAACATAGTCTAACTTTATGCTTTCGCCGTAAAGCCTTAAAGAAATCGGACAATGTGGTTGAATTAAGGAGAGGTGTATCTTTAAATTGGTGTGAAATAGTTGTATGTTTGAGAAAAATAACAGTAGTGAAGCTATATACAGGGGATACCGGTACAGAGTCAATGTGCGGGGGCACAAGTTAGTCGAGGTAATTGCGGTAAAATGTACATGTAGGTAGAGTTAAAGTGACTATGGATAATAAACAGAGTAGCAGCAGCGTAAAGGGGGGGGGGGGGGCGACGACAATGCAAATAGTCCGGGTAGCCATTTGATTACTTGTTCTGGAGTCGTATGGCTTGGTGGTAGAAGCTGTTAAGAAGGACCTAGACTTGGGGCTCTGGTTACGCTTGCCGTGTGGTAGCAGAGAGAACAGTCTACGGCTAGGGTGGCTGGAATTTTTGGCCATTTTTAGGGCCTTCCTCTGACACCGCCTGATACAGAGGTCATTGATGGCAGGAAGCATGGCCCCAGTGACGTACTGGGGCCGAGCAGTTGCCATACCAGGCAGTGATGCAACCAGTCAGGATGCTCTTGATGGTGCAGCTGTATAACTTTGAGGATCTGATGACCCATGCCAAATCTTTTCAGTCTCATGAGGGGGAATCTCAATCTTCACGACTGTCTTGGTGTGTTTGGACCATGATAGTTTGTTGGTGATGTGGGCACCAAGGAACTTGAAGCTCTCAACCTGTTCCACTACAGCCCCGTCGATGAGAATGGGGGCGTGCTCGGTCCTCCTTTTCCTGTAGTACACAATCATCTCCTTTGTCTTGATCACGTTGAGGGAGAGGTTGTTGTCCTGGCACCACACTGCCAGGCCTCTGACCTCCTCCCTATAGGCTGTCTCATCATTGTCGGTGATCAGGCCTACTACTGTTGTGTCATCGGCAAACTTAATGATGGTGTTGGAGTTGTGCCTGGTCATGCAGTCATGAGTGAACAGGGAGAACAGGAGGGGACTGAGCACGCAACCCTGAGGGGCCCCCGTGTTCAGGATCAGTGTGGCGGATGTGTTGTTACCTATCCTTACCACCTGGGGGTGGCCCATCAGGAAGTCCAGGATCCAGTTGCAGAGGGAGGCGTTTAGTCCCAGGGTCCTTAGCTTAGTGATGAGCTTTGAGGGCACTATGGTGTTGAATGCTGAGCTGTAGTCAATGAATAGCATTCTCACATATGTGTTCCTTTTGTCCAGGGGGGAAAGGGCAGTGTGGAGTACAATAGAGATTGCATCATCTGTGGCTCTGTTGAGGCGGTATGCAAATTGGAGTCGGTCTAGGGTTTCTGGGATAATGGTGTTGATGTGAGCCATGAACAGCCTTTCAAAGCACTTCATGGCTACAGACGTGAGTGCTATGGGTCGGTAGTCATTTAGGCAGGTTACCCTAGTGTTCTAGGGCACAGGGACTACGGTGATCTGCTTGAAACATGTTATTACAGAAAACTGTTGTTATTACGTGGGTAGTATAGGAGCATCATGGAAAAAACTAAGGCTGGCCAATAGCTTCTAACCACAGAACATCAGGTTGCTGAACAGCCACCAATACTCAGCTATCTGCTCCCCCTGTCCCCCTCCTGCCCCCCAGTCTTCTTACCCCCCCTCCCGCTCCCCCTATATACATTTCACACCCCCTCTCAACAGACATTAATCATTGCACAATTGTTAATGTATATATATATTATTGTTTCAATTTTATTATGATCTATTTTCATTATATTTTTGTTTCATTTTACTTTGTCCTGCAATGTTGGAGCTCAGAGCCCAAGAATATCATGGTAATTACATCGGGAGCCCTGTACATGTGACTATTAAATGATCTGTCAGCATGTGTGGGAAGTGGGACAAGATCACTTCCCCAGTACATCTCTGTGGGACTAACCCCAAGAAGTTCTGGAAAACAGTTAAAGACCTGGAGAATAAACCCTCCTCCTCACAGCTGCCCATGTCCCTTAATGTTGATGTGGTTGTTACTGACAAGAAGCACATGGCTGAGCTCTTTAAATCACCACTTCATTAAGTCAGGATTCCTATTTGACTCAGCCATGCCTCCTTGCCCTTCCAACATTTCCTCATCTCCCACCCCTTCTAATGCGACTATCCCCGATGCTTCTCCCACTTTTTCCCCTGCCCCGCTACAAAGTTTCTCCCTGGTCACTGAGTCCGAGGTGCTAAAGGAGCTCCTTAAATTTGACCCCCAAAAAAACATATTGGTCAGATGGTTTAGACCCTTTCTTCTTTAAGGTTGCTGCCCCTATCGGCACAAAGCCTGTCTCTCCTTTCTGGGGAGGTTCCCATTGCTTGGAAGGCAGCCACGGTTCGTCCTCTATTTAAAGAGGGAGATCAAGCTGATCCTAACTGTTATAGGCCTATTTCTATTTTGCCCTGATAATCAATATCCTACCATTCTGCGGTGGTTAATATCCTACCACATCAAGAAAAACTTGGCAATAATCAACTGGCTGGTTTTCTTGATGGCTATAGTATTCAGCCTGGTATGAAATCTGGTTTCAGCTCAGGTTATGGATGTGTCACTGCAAACTTAAAGGTCCTCAAAGATGTCACCATAGCCCTTGATTCTAAGCAATATTGTGCTGCTATTTTTTTGACTTGGCCAAAGCTTTTGATATGGTAGACCATTCCCTTCTTGTGGGCCGGCTAAGTAGTACTGGTGTCTGAGGGGGTCTTTGGGCTGGTTTGCTAACTACCTCTCTCAAAGAGTGCAATGTATAAAGCCAGAAAATCTGCTGTCTCAGCCACTGCCTGTCACCAAGAGAGTGCCCCAAGGCTCAATCCTAGGCCCCACGTTCTTCTAAATTTATGTGCTTTGGGGACCTGTTAAAGGTCCCCAAAGCACATACACCCCTGGGTCGCTCCTCTTTTCAGTTCGCTGCAGCTAGTGACTTGAACATGCTGCAACAAACACTCAAACTGGACAGTTTCTCAATCTCTTCATTCAAAGACTCAATCATGAACACTCTTACTGACAGTTGTGGTTGCTTGTGTGATGTATTGTTGTCTCTACCTTCTTGACCTTTGTGTTGTTGATTGTGCCCAATGTTTGTACCATGTTTTGTGCTGCTACCATGTTGTGCTGCTACCATGCCTTGTTGTCATGTGTTGCTGCCTTGCTATGTTGTTGTCTTAGGTCTCTCTTTATGTAGCGTTGTCTCTCTTGTTGTGATGTGTGTTTTGTCCTATATTTATATTGTATTTATGCTGCAGTAGTTTATGTGTCGGGGGGCTAGGGTCAGTCTGTTACATCTGGAGTATTTCTCTTGTCTTATCCGGTGTCCTGTGTGAATTTAAATATGCTCTCTCTAATTCTCTCTTTCTTTCTTTCTCTCGGAGGACCTGAGCCCTAGGACCATGCCTCAGGACTACCTGGCATGATGACTCCTTGCTGTCCCCAGTCCACCTGGCCATGCTGCTGCTCCAGTTTCAACTGTTCTGCCTGCGGCTATGGAACCCTGTCTTGTTCACCGGACATGCTTGTTGCACCCTCGACAACTACTATGATTATTATTATTTGACCATGCTGGTCATTTATGAACATTTTAACATCTTGACCATGTTCTGTTATAATATCCACCCGGCACAGCCAGAAGAGGACTGGCCACCCCTCATAGCCTGGTTCCTCTTTAGGTTTCTTCCTAGGTTTTTGGCCTTTCTAGGGAGCTTTTCCTACGGAGTTTTTCCTAGCCACCGTGCTTCTTTCAATTGCATTGCTTGCTGTTTTAGGCTGGGTTTCTGTACAGCACTTTGAGATATCAGCTGATGTACGAAGGGCTATATAAATACATTTGATTTGATTTTGATTTGATTTATTTATTTATTTTAATCCCAGGCCCCCGTCCCCGCAGGCGGCATTTAGGTAGGCCGTCATTGTAAATAAGAATTTGTTCTTAACTGACTTGACTAGTTAAATAAAAAATAAATTTAAAAAACGTATTTGCTTTCAGTTGGAATCATGATACATACATACAGTAATGCTGTACTAATGAACTAGTGCCTGCTGCCTGATACAGGGTCATTCTTTTGGGGGGGTGGGAGAAACAGAGAGAGAGCGAGAGAGAAAGAGAGAGAAACAGAGAGAGAGCGAGAGAGAAACAGAGAGAAACAGAGACAGACATGCAGAGAAAAAGGCATGAAGAGAGAAAGATATCCCAATACTTTTTGGAGCTCACTGTAAATGAGAGTGAGGGAAAAGAAGGGGGTGTGAGTGAGAGAGATACTAGAAGTACTAATGAATGAACACCACTGTACAATAATAGACAAGAAAACACAGACCTTGCAGGAGAGTAGCATGGAAGGGACAAAGCTGTGTGTGTGTGTGATAATTGAGGGATGCTTGGGGGGGGGTAAGATGATGTGGATAATTGAGGGATGCTGGGGGGGAGAGAGTGAGGGAAGCTGTCTACGTCAGATCAGTCAAATATCTACTTTTCCTCCATCACACAAAAGAGGTAACAGCAGTGTGTCACTCACAAACACACACTAGGGTTGGCTGATATTTGGGCAGACCTCTTCTACAATACGCTACTAAAACACACACACTAGGGTTGGCTGATATTTGGGCAGACCTCTTCTACAATACGCTACTAAAACACACACACTAGGGTTGGCTGATATTTGGGCAGACCTCTTCTACAATACGCTACTAAAACACACACACTAGGGTTGGCTGATATTGGGCAGACCTCTTCTACAATACGCTACTAAACACACACACTAGGGTTGGCTGATATTTGGGCAGACCTCTTCTACAATACGCTACTAAAACACACACACTAGGGTTGGCTGATATTTGGGCAGACCTCTTCTACAATACGCTACTAAACACACACACTAGGGTTGGCTGATATTTGGGCAGACCTCTTCTACAATACGCTACTAAACACACACACTAGGGTTGGCTGATATTTGGGCAGACCTCTTCTACAATACGCTACTAAAACACACACACTAGGGTTGGCTGATATTTGGGCAGACCTCTTCTACAATACGCTACTAAAACACACACACTAGGGTTGGCTGATATTTGGGCAGACCTCTTCTACAATACGCTACTAAAACACACACACTAGGGTTGGCTGATATTTGGGCAGACCTCTTCTACAATACGCTACTAAAACACACACACTAGAGTGGCTGATATTTGGGCAGACCTCTTCTACAATACGCTACTAAAACACACACACTAGGGTTGGCTGATATTTGGGCAGACCTCTTCTACAATACGCTACTAAAACACACACACTAGGGTTGGCTGATATTTGGGCAGACCTCTTCTACAATACGCTACTAAAACACACACACTAGGGTTGGCTGATATTTGGGCAGATCCTCTTCTACAATACGCTACTAAAACACACACACTAGGGTTGGCTGATATTTGGGCAGACCTCTTCTACAATACGCTACTAAAACACACACACTAGGGTTGGCTGATATTTGGGCAGACCTCTTCTACAATACGCTACTAAAACACACACACTAGGGTTGGCTGATATTTGGGCAGACCTCTTCTACAATACGCTACTAAAACACACACACTAGGGTTGGCTGATATTTGGGCAGACCTCTTCTACAATACGCTACTAAAACACACACACTAGGGTTGGCTGATATTTGGGCAGACCTCTTCTACAATACGCTACTAAAACACACACACTAGGGTTGGCTGATATTTGGGCAGACCTCTTCTACAATACGCTACTAAAACACACACACTAGGGTTGGCTGATATTTGGGCAGACCTCTTCTACAATACGCTACTAAAACACACACACTAGGGTTGGCTGATATTTGGGCAGACCTCTTCTACAATACGCTACTAAAACACACACACTAGGGTTGGCTGATATTTGGGCAGACCTCTTCTACAATACGCTACTAAAACACACACACTAGGGTTGGCTGATATTTGGGCAGACCTCTTCTACAATACGCTACTAAAACACACACACTAGGGTTGGCTGATATTTGGGCAGACCTCTTCTACAATACGCTACTAAAACACACACACTAGGGTTGGCTGATATTTGGGCAGACCTCTTCTACAATACGCTACTAAAAATATGGCGATATTCAGTATAATCATTTTGAAAAGTTGATTTTATTTACGATATTATAGTCATATTCTCATGATATAATCTTAATATGGTTTAAAAAATAAGTCAGGCTGTATTAACATATTGATACAACCTAACTGATAAGACTGAACCGTTTTGATTTGTAAAGTTCAATTAAAGTGAAAAGTTTGGACACCTACTTTTTCAAGGGTTTTTCTTTATTTTTACTATTTTCTACATTGTAGAATAATAGTGAAGACATCAAAATTATGAAATAACACATATGGAATCATGTAGTACCAAAAAAGTTTTCAAAATATATTTTATAGTTTAGATTCTTCAAAGTAGCCACCCTTTGCCTTGATGTGGGCAACGTTTTCATCAAGACAAAGGGTGGCTACTTTGAAGAATCTTCCATATAAAATATATTTTGATTTGTTGAACACTTTTTTGGTTACTACATGATTCCATATGTGTTATTTCATAATTGTGATGTCTTCACTATTATTCTACAATGTAGAAAATAGTCAAAATAAAGAAAAACACTGGAATGAGTAGGTGTCCAAACTTTTGACTGGTACTGTATATCATCAACTTCAAATATCACAATATTTTATTTAACTATATAAAATCATCCCAACACACACACACACACACACACACACACACCTGAGAGTGAGACCCTCAATTGCCAGTCATTCAGGTTTATTGTTGAGACTCCATCAATGAAAAATCTATGTACTGTATTCTTGCTCATACATCGATTTAATCTGTCATTAATCATTATTTACAATGAACTACAGTTAACCAACCATATCACCTTAATTAGTTATATTTACCAAATGAATAAGGTAAAGCTTAAAGGCACTGTATTGTCCATGATGGTGCTCAGAACAGAACGATGTGTGCTGTTCTGCAGTGGACAGTCAGCCCATCTCAAGGCTATCACCATGCAGACCAGAACATTCACTGGAACATAGTAGCCACATCTTCTAGGCCAAACAAATCAAGTCCTACAACATGACTTGAGAAAAGGTTCTTGGCAGATTTTAGTATAATATTCCAACAAATATCAAATAAAATAAAATAATCATATCATATCTCCTTAGATAGTAGGCTAGAATCTGAAAGCTGTGTGTTAAAAGGTGTCTATAACAGAACATGTCTAATTGTAAATGAAGGTGAAAGCCTACCTCCAAAGTCAGGTGAGTGTCTTCCTTCAAACTCATCCCTGTGCAAATCCATTCACTCACAAAGTAACTAACTACTATTCTAATAGAAAAGTATATATTACAGCTACATCAATGTAACTCCATTTACTATGAACATGACTGCATACTGCTGACAACACTACATATTGAAGCTCACAAGCTAGTCTCTCAGCATCACTGAGACATACGTTAAGTGCTGAATCTCAATTCTCTCCCTCTCTCTCTCTCTCATCACACTTTGTCTTCCATCTACCTCTCCCTCTGGTTCACACTTTCTCACTCTCTGTCTGAACATCTTCATTTACATCTCTGATCCAAGGCAAAACTCTGGTGATGTTGTGAACATGTGTTAACAAGCATGGTAGTACACAGCACAGCAAGTGGCACACATAACAACAAGGTGTGCTCACACATGGCACGCAAACACTTCCTACCTGCATAGGGGTTCTTCCTTTTCTTGTGGCCCCAAATCTTGATCCCTCTAGCAGGCATGACTGTGTCCACTAAGCCCATATACACACACTGAGCTACACAGAGGACACACACACACACACTATGCTGTTATAAACATCATGTACTGTTAAACTCTAGCACACTCACACCAAGTAGCCTCAAACACTAACGCTGCAGAGACACTCTTTCTCCCGCTCAGTGCTCAACACAGACACAAACACACACACACACACACACACACACACACTCTCCACATTTGGCCACCTCTGTGCCGCCTCACCGCACGCGTGCCGAGATCCCATACACACTACACTGACACACACAGGCCAATCAAATAGGCCGTAACATACAGAGGAGTGTGTGTGAGGGGGGTGGGACATTCAAGAGGACCTGACCAGTGACCCCCCCAATCCCCAGGTTGCTATGGTGATGTGGTTGCTATCTGTTGTTGTCAAGGGGATGAGGTGTAGCTCGCCGCCTCCTTAATTGGGTTATGGAGGCTGAAGGGGTCTCCCCCTGCACTCCTTTCAATTATGAGGGGTGCACCCCGCCCCCCCAACCTCACACTCTTTTAACTCTTTTCTAATTCGGTTAGTGTGGGCTGTGTGTTGTTGACAATATCAGGGATAAAGGATAAGCAGGTTTCTTTGGCGGTCAAGCATTGGTCAACCAAAAGCAGTTCCTCTCATCCTCTCCTCTCATCAACCTCCTCTTCTCCTCCTCAGCCACAACAGACAGACCGTCTTTCATATCATGCAGAGTGCTCTCACACTGATCAAATTAGACGGCTTTCAAACTGCACTCAGTCTCAGAGAACACCACTCAATGTCCGACTCAGAAAAACAAATCGAAGAAACCAGCAGACCCCATGTCTCGTTAGATATGCAGAGATTCAGAAGAGACGAGTTGTTTTGGGGGAAGACAGACAACTTCCTAAAGCTATGGAATCCATTTCCCTAACTCCACCATGCTCCCCCTTCTTTTCTGAATCATCATGATAAATGTGACCGGTGACACTTCGCTTCTTGAAAGCCCAATATCTTGAAAACTTGACTGCTGACATGCAAAACATATGGGGACTGTATCAACAGTGAACTACTGAAAGAACATACCAAAAGATAGTTTGGGTGGATTTTCCCTTTAACAGGAAACGACAGTGAACACGTGTCACATCCTGTGCTAGGTAATAATCACGGAAAGCTGTGACAGACAGGGACAAAGGGGGGGATCTGAGCAATCTGTTTGGCTGAGACAGCTGTCAGATTAAGAGCACTTCCTCTTTTGAGTGTGTATGGGGTCTGGTGTTCTGGTGAGGGGCAGAGCGGATAGGCTTGGGGACAGGGGAGGAAACAGGTTTAGGACTGGTGGGGACAGGATGTCAGTGATAGGAGCAGCCAGCCAGGCCAGTCACCCAGAGCAGAGGGAAAGTAGGGAGACATGTCACTGAAGGTAAAGCATGATGATATGGATAACTAACTAGACTCTCTGGACTGGTGAAACAACTAACAGGAGTGAGAGAGAAGGGAAGGAGAAATAAGGCATATAAATGAAAGATAAAGGAAGGGACAAGGGAAAGTGAAAGAGTGAGGGGGAGAAAGAAAGAACGGGTCATGGAAAGAAGGAGAGTGAGGGAGGGAGGTTAAGAGTTCCTTGATTTCAACCCGCACGTTGTCTTTCACTGTTCTTAGTTCTAATAACCTCTACTGTTGCCTCACACTCATTAACACAATATCAGGGCTGTTTATCCACCTCTCTCACCATTTTCTAGCATTCTTTACCCCCCAATCTTTCCCTCTCTTTCCCATTATGTTAGGTCCCTCTTTCCATACTTCTTCAGGCTCCTTTCTAACCCTCTCCTTAGCTGCGACTGTCTCACACTCCTCCTTTCTCACATTCACCTGCTACTTCTCTCTGTCATTGTACGCCAGCAGTCTGGGACGTGCCAAAACCAGGATGTAATTGCAACGACTGTGCCAACACACACACGTTCCAACAGGACATAGTCATAGCATGCAGAACAAGGACTTCCTCCCTTTTCTCCTTCTTCCTCTCCTTCCTTTTCATTCGGACGTTTCCCACGTCTTTTCAGTGATCCCTCAATCCCCCAAGGACAAAAAACAGCTTAGGGAGACACTTTACCGCCTGTCTTCTTCTATGGATGGATACACTTTGCACACACACACACACACAAAACTGACAGACAAAGACCCTCATTCACTAAAGTAAGACAAGCACACAGACAAAAAGGCAAATACAGCCTTAGAATACATTACAGAAACAAAAACCAGAACAAATACATAGAGTATGAATATGTAAGAAAACACACACACACACACACACACACACACAGTGAGTGACGGCCTTTGAAGCAGGCTGTGGTTGGGAAGGCATGAGTTGACGCGCAGGGGAGAAAACACTGCCACATGGGTTTTCCTGTCTCCACTAGCTACTTCCTGTCTCCACTAGCTACTTTATGCTCTCTCAGTATGTGTGTTTGTTTGTTACCATCAGTTCCTTGCACACAGTCCAAACCAATTGATGCTACTAACGCCTGTTAATTAGACATGACAAATGTCGTTGGTGTCCTAAATCGCCCAAAATGCACACTCTCTCTCTCTCACACACACACACAACCGTTTTTCAGGCTTTAGGTTGAACTACAGACTAGAAGGCTGACACCATGGTAACCACAGGGAATGCTGAGAATTACCTAAATAAACCTCAAAGCTAACCTTAACCCCCATCTAGCCTCCAAGACAAAAACTCAACTGGAGAAGACTGTTTGCAGTGCGTGATTTTATGTGTCAAGAAGAATGGAACATGAAGAATGGAACATAATGTCTCAGAAGCGTTTAAAATGCTCATTAGAAACCGGGTTGTAAGTCTACAAAATGCACCCATCCATGCGCACAAAAACACACACCCACTAGTATCCTGCCTTAAACCTGTTCTCCCTTTGTGACGCCAGTGATACTGACTCAGTTTCCTACAGATATACTTTTGAACACACAGAGACGAGTAATCAAAGGCAATCATGCTGTGCAGTGCGCTCTCATAACCTGATCCACTATAGCTTCAGGATATCAGCAGCTACTGAGATCAAAACTCAGAGAGAGAGAGACAGAGACAGTTGGTAGAGGGATCCACTTACACTGGAAGTGGAGTGAGAGAGTGAGTAATGAGGTAAAGGAAGAGACAAGCATACATAACATGACTGGGAGAGCACCGAAAGAAATACACACTCTGGGATTTCACCTGTAACACAAGGTCACCATTTTATCATGAAAGTGACTCAGCAGTGACGCATCACTTCCTCAGCCACAGAGACCAGACAGCCACTTGAGGCTTGACTCAGAGCAGGGCTGTGTGGTGACTGTGAAGGATCAGAGTACAGCTGAGACACAGTGCAGGGCTGTGTGGTGACTGTGAAGGATCAGAGTACAGCTGAGACGCAGGGCTGTGTGGTGACTGTGAAGGATCAGAGTACAGCTGAGACACAGTGCAGGGCTGTGTGGTGACTGTGAAGGATCAGAGAACAGCTGAGACACAGTGTAGGGCTGTGTGGTGACTGTGAAGGATCAGAGAACAGCTGAGACACAGTGCAGGGCTGTGTGGTGACTGTGAAGGATCAGAGAACAGCTGAGACACAGTGCAGGGCTGTGTGGTGACTGAAGGATCAGAGAACAGCTGAGACACAGTGCAGGGCTGTGTGGTGACTGTGAAGGATCAGAGAACAGCTGAGACACAGTGCAGGGCTGTGTGGTGACTGTGAAGGATCAGAGAACAGCTGAGACACAGTGCAGGGCTGTGTGGTGACTGTGAAGGATCAGAGTACAGCTGAGACACAGTGCAGGGCTGTGTGGTGACTGTGAAGGATCAGAGAACAGCTGAGACACAGTGCAGGGCTGTGTGGTGACTGTGAAGGATCAGAGAACAGCTGAGACACAGTGCAGGGCTGTGTGGTGACTGTGAAGGATCAGAGTACAGCTGAGACACAGTGCAGGGCTGTGTGGTGACTGTGAAGGATCAGAGAACAGCTGAGACACAGTGCAGGGCTGTGTGGTGACTGTGAAGGATCAGAGAACAGCTGAGACACAGTGCAGGGCTGTGTGGTGACTGTGAAGGATCAGAGAACAGCTGAGACACAGTGCAGGGCTGTGTGGTGACTGAAGGATCAGAGAACAGCTGAGACACAGTGCAGGGCTGTGTGGTGACTGAAGGATCAGAGAACAGCTGAGACACAGTGCAGGGCTGTGTGGTGACTGTAGGATCAGAGTACAGCTGAGACACAGTGCAGGGCTGTGTGGTGACTGTGAAGGATCAGAGAACAGCTGAGACACAGTGCAGGGCTGTGTGGTGACTGAAGGATCAGAGTACAGCTGAGACACAGTGCAGGGCTGTGTGGTGACTGTGAAGGATCAGAGAACAGCTGAGACACAGTGCAGGGCTGTGTGGTGACTGAAGGATCAGAGTACAGCTGAGACACAGTGCAGGGCTGTGTGGTGACTGAAGGATCAGAGAACAGCTGAGACACAGTGCAGGGCTGTGTGGTGACTGTGAAGGATCAGAGTACAGCTGAGACACAGTGCAGGGCTGTGTGGTGACTGTGAAGGATCAGAGAACAGCTGAGACACAGTGCAGGGCTGTGTGGTGACTGAAGGATCAGAGTACAGCTGAGACACAGTGCAGGGCTGTGTGGTGACTGTGAAGGATCAGAGAACAGCTGAGACACAGTGCAGGGCTGTGTGGTGACTGTGAAGGATCAGAGTACAGCTGAGACACAGTGCAGGGCTGTGTGGTGACTGAAGGATCAGAGAACAGCTGAGACACAGTGCAGGGCTGTGTGGTGACTGTGAAGGATCAGAGTACAGCTGAGACACAGTGCAGGGCTGTGTGGTGACTGAAGGATCAGAGTACAGCTGAGACACAGTGCAGGGCTGTGTGGTGACTGAAGGATCAGAGAACAGCTGAGACACAGTGCAGGGCTGTGTGGTGACTGAAGGATCAGAAAACAGCTGAGACACAGTGCAGGGCTGTGTGGTGACTGTGAAGGATCAGAGTACAGCTGAGACACAGTGCAGGGCTGTGTGGTGACTGTGAAGGATCAGAGAACAGCTGAGACACAGTGCAGGGCTGTGTGGTGACTGTGAAGGATCAGAGAACAGCTGAGACACAGTGCAGGGCTGTGTGGTGACTGTGAAGGATCAGAGAACAGCTGAGACACAGTGCAGGGCTGTGTGGTGACTGTGAAGGATCAGAGTACAGCTGAGACACAGTGCAGGGCTGTGTGGTGACTGTGAAGGATCAGAGAACAGCTGAGACACAGTGCAGGGCTGTGTGGTGACTGAAGGATCAGAGAACAGCTGAGACACAGTGCAGGGCTGTGTGGTGACTGAAGGATCAGAGAACAGCTGAGACACAGTGCAGGGCTGTGTGGTGACTGAAGGATCAGAGAACAGCTGAGACACAGTGCAGGGCTGTGTGGTGACTGAAGGATCAGAGTACAGCTGAGACACAGTGCAGGGCTGTGTGGTGACTGTGAAGGATCAGAGAACAGCTGAGACACAGTGCAGGGCTGTGTGGTGACTGAAGGATCAGAGAACAGCTGAGACACAGTGCAGGGCTGTGTGGTGACTGTGAAGGATCAGAGAACAGCTGAGACACAGTGCAGGGCTGTGTGGTGACTGAAGGATCAGAGTACAGCTGAGACACAGTGCAGGGCTGTGTGGTGACTGTAGGATCAGAGTACAGCTGAGACACAGTGCAGGGCTGTGTGGTGACTGTGAAGGATCAGAGAACAGCTGAGACACAGTGCAGGGCTGTGTGGTGACTGAAGGATCAGAGTACAGCTGAGACACAGTGCAGGGCTGTGTGGTGACTGTGAAGGATCAGAGAACAGCTGAGACACAGTGCAGGGCTGTGTGGTGACTGAAGGATCAGAGTACAGCTGAGACACAGTGCAGGGCTGTGTGGTGACTGAAGGATCAGAGAACAGCTGAGACACAGTGCAGGGCTGTGTGGTGACTGTGAAGGATCAGAGTACAGCTGAGACACAGTGCAGGGCTGTGTGGTGACTGTGAAGGATCAGAGAACAGCTGAGACACAGTGCAGGGCTGTGTGGTGACTGAAGGATCAGAGTACAGCTGAGACACAGTGCAGGGCTGTGTGGTGACTGTGAAGGATCAGAGAACAGCTGAGACACAGTGCAGGGCTGTGTGGTGACTGTGAAGGATCAGAGTACAGCTGAGACACAGTGCAGGGCTGTGTGGTGACTGAAGGATCAGAGAACAGCTGAGACACAGTGCAGGGCTGTGTGGTGACTGTGAAGGATCAGAGTACAGCTGAGACACAGTGCAGGGCTGTGTGGTGACTGAAGGATCAGAGTACAGCTGAGACACAGTGCAGGGCTGTGTGGTGACTGAAGGATCAGAGAACAGCTGAGACACAGTGCAGGGCTGTGTGGTGACTGAAGGATCAGAAAACAGCTGAGACACAGTGCAGGGCTGTGTGGTGACTGTGAAGGATCAGAGTACAGCTGAGACACAGTGCAGGGCTGTGTGGTGACTGTGAAGGATCAGAGAACAGCTGAGACACAGTGCAGGGCTGTGTGGTGACTGTGAAGGATCAGAGAACAGCTGAGACACAGTGCAGGGCTGTGTGGTGACTGTGAAGGATCAGAGAACAGCTGAGACACAGTGCAGGGCTGTGTGGTGACTGTGAAGGATCAGAGTACAGCTGAGACACAGTGCAGGGCTGTGTGGTGACTGAAGGATCAGAGAAGCCCAGTAAGACATGGCAGTTATGGCTGCTGTACTATACGTCATAAGACACACATTATAGAGAGAGAGCGAGAGAGAGAGGGTTACCTACATGCAGAATCCCTTGTGGTCAGGTTTTAGACACATGCTGCAGGGGGAAATGGGATACCTGCCAGAGAGCCAATCAAAGACAGTGACACAGAGCGAGAGACCCAGGATGGACTGGTATCATCACACACAAACCAGGTGTGTGTGTTAGTCTTTTTTAAGCCCATTTTAAAAGACACAGACAATGTGTGTGTGTGTGGGTCCCCCGGTTGTCTGGGGGACCTCAACTTACACAATGAGGCTACTGTGTGTGTGTGTGTGTGTGTGTGTGTGTGTGTGTGTGTGTGTGTGTGTGTGTGAGTGTGAGTGTGAGAGAGAGAAAGAAAGAGACCTGTTTTGTCTATGAGCAGCTGCAGACTAAGCTTCATAGAGTTGAAATATCTGCTAGCGTAGCATATGGCTAGGCTACAGGTCAAGATACTATGGAGAGAGACATCAACTGTTAGCATACTGTAGTTATCTAAACCGCACTGACTGATGTTCTCCAGGTGTGGACCGAGTGACTCCTCTTTTACCTTCAGCCCAACTGTAAACGTAAAACCACACATGGCATCACTTACTGCAGCCACTGAAGACACATCAACACCCCTCCCTGACTAAGGAGAACAGGAGGAGAGGAACAGAACAGTTCCTTACAGAACCCAAATAACACGGTCATACTTAACCAATTCAAAAAGGAAACTTATCGATAACACCAGAGAGAAGAAGAAGGAAGCAGAGGGGGAGGAGGAGAGGGAAGCGGAGGGGGAGGAGGAGAGGGAAGTGGAGGGGGAGGAGGAGAGGGAAGTGGAGGGGGAGGAGGAGAGGGAAGCGGAGGGGCAGGAGGAGAGGGAAGCGGAGGGGGAGAGGGAAGCAGAGGGGGAGGAGGAAGGAGGAGAGAAAGAGGGAAGTGGAGGGGGAGAAAGTGGAGAGGAAGACAGTGAAGACTTCAACTGGTGCTGTATCTGACCGCCTTCCCCTAAATTACCTCCCCTCACCAACCACATAAAAGACCTACTGGGTGGGTCCCATGTGGTGTGGAGACAGTGTATGTGTGTGAGAGAGAGAGAGATAGTTAAGGGGGTTCTCCATGACCCTGTTGCCCTCAGCCCAAAGAAGCCGCATAGCCAGCTGTTCACTGAAGCACCTAACTAACACACACACAGGCCAATTAGGACACCTTGTTATGTCTTTAGTGACTGTTTACCATAAACTCTCCTCTCAACTTCATCTCCCTCCCCCCTCTTGGTTTCTTTCTACCTCGGTCTCGTCCTCTTTTTTCTCTATCCCCAGCTCTCCCTTCTTTTCCCCATCTACCTTATCCTCCTTCCGTCTCTCATTCTCCACTGTTGATGAAGTCAATGGAGTGTAGGATTTGGTAGAATAGCCTAACTTATTTTATTGATTTTTTATTGAACCTTCATTTAACTAAGCAAGTCAGTTAAGAACAAATTCTTATTTACAATGACGGCCTATAACTTCTGTGTTCCAGTTAGCCTGCCAAGATAAATTATTCTCTTTTTTCAGCCTGTTGACTGACCAGACCAAAGACTGGCTGCCCATTCCTTCACACTAGGAGCTAAACACATGGTTGGAAGGGACCATAGAACAGAGAGAATGAGAGAAAAGGAGGGAGGGAGGGAGGGAGGGAGGGAGGGAAGCAAGCTACTAGTTCATCAACAAGTTTGAAATTGAAGTATTCACTGAAACAGGGATTTAAATGATAGTGTACTGTCTGTGTCGGTCTGTCTTCAGGTATGATCGAAAGGTACAGTCAAGTCCAGTCATGCCTGATTGACAACACCTGCTGCTGACTCATAACACAGATATCATACACACTGAACAAAAATATAAAACGCAACATGTAACGCGTTGGTTCCATGTTTCACGAGCTGAAAAAGATCCCAGAAATATCCCATATGCACAAAAAGCTTATCTCTCTCAAATTTGGTGCACAAATTTGTTTACATCCCTCTTAGTGAGTATTTCTCCTTTGCCAAGATAATCCATCCACCTGACAGGTGTGGCATATCAAGAAGCTAATTAAAAAGCATGATCACTACAAAGGTGCACCTTGTGCTGGGGACAATAAAAGGGCACTACAATATGCAGACGTCACACACAATTGCACAGATGTTTCAAGTTGAGGGAGTGTGCAATTGGCATGCTGACTGCAGGAATGTCCACCAGAGCGGTTGCCAAAGAACTGAATGTTCATTACTCTACCATAAGCCGCCTCTGTCGTTTTAAAGAATTTGTCAGTTTGTCCAACCAGCCTCACAACTACAGACCCCGCTGGTGTGCCAGCGCAGGACTTCCACATTGACCAACAGATGCATATCTGTATTCCAGTCATGTGAAATCCATATATTTAGGGCCTAATGAATTTCAATTGACTGATTTCCTTCTATGAAGTGTAACGCCTACAGACAGTGAGTTACGTGGCTGTGGCTTGCTACAGTGCCTTCAGAAAGTATTCAAACTCCTTGAGTTATTCTACATTTTGTTATGTCACAGGCTGAATTCAAAATTGATAAAATATTTATGTAGATTTAGCCTTGTGTTTTATGGTATTGTCCTGCTGAAAGGTGAATTCATCTCCCAGTGTCTGGTGGAAAGCAAACAGTCAGGTTGTCGTTTAGGATTTTGCCTGTGCTTAGCTCCATTCTGTTAATTTTTTATTCTAGAAAACTTCCCCAGTCTTTAACGATTACAAGCATACCCATAACATGATGCAGCCCCCACTATGCTTGAAAATATGGAGAGTGGTACTCAGTAATGTGTTGTAGTGGAGTTGCTCTAAACATAACACTGTATTCAGAACAAAAAGTTAAATTACTGTTTTAAAGTAACATTTGGCCTCATGGTGAAATCTCTGAGCAGTTTCCTTCCTCTCTGGCAACTGAGTTGGAATGACGCCTTTATCTTTGTAGTGAATGGGTGTATTGATACACCACCCAAAGTGTAATGAATAACTTCACCATGCTCAAAGGGATATTCAATGTCTGCTTTTTTTTACCCATCTATTGAAAAACCTCCCTGGTCTATGTGGTTGAATCTGCGTTTGAAAATCACTGCTCGACTGAGGGACCTTAAAAACAATTTTATGTGTGGGTTACAGAGATGAGCTAGTCATTCAAAAATCATGTTAAACACTATTATTGCACATAGAGTGAGTCCATGCAACTTGTGTGACTGGTTAAGCACATCTTTACTCCTGAACTTATTTAGGCTTGCCATAACAAAGGGGTTGAGTATTTATTGACTCAAGAAATTTCAGCTATACATGTTCTATTACATTTGTAAAAATTTCTAAAAACATAATTCCACTTTGACATTACGGGGGTTTTGTGTGTAAGCCAGTGACAAACAATCTCAACTTAATCCATTTTAAATTCAGGCTGTAACACAACAAAATGTGAAAAGGCAAGGGGTGTAAATACCTTTTGAAGGCACTGTATAAAAAGCAGGCAGACAGGCATCGAGGCATTCAATTACTGTTCGAATGAATGTCAGAAAAGGGTAAAGTGACCTAAGCGACTGAGCGTGGTATGATCATTCAGTAGCTCAGAAACGGCCAGCCTTCTGGGCTTTTCACGCATGACAGTGTCCAGGGTTTAGAGAGAATAGTGCAACAAACAAAAAACTCCAGCCAGCAGCAGTCCTGTGGGTGAAAACAGTACTAGTACTGACCCAATAAAAGATGATAGTCCCACTAAGCTCAAACCAGATGAGATGGCGTATCACTGCAGAATTCTGTGGTAGCCATGATGGTTAAGTGGGCCTTGAATTCTAAATAAATCACTGACAGTGTCACCAGCAAAGCACACCCACACCATCACACCTCCTCCTCTATGCTTCACGGTAGAGGTCGACCGATTAAAATCGGAATGGCCGATTAATTAGGGCCGATTTCAAGTTTTCATAACAAATCGTAATCTGCATTTTTGGACACCGATTGTGGCCCATTTTCTTTTTTATACCTTTATTTAACTAGGCAAGTCAGTTAAGAACACATTATTATTATTTTCCATGACGGCCTAGGAATGGTGGGTTAACTGCCTTGTTCAGGGGCAGAATGACACATTTTTACCTTGTCACCTCGGGGATTAGATCTTGCAACCTTCCGGTTACTAGTCCAACGCTCTAACCACCTGCCTTACATTGCACTCCACAAGGAGCCTGCGTGGCAGGCTGACTACCTATTATGCGAGTGCTGCAAGAAGCCAAGGTAAGTTGCTAGCTAGCATTAAACTTATCTTATAAAAAACAATCAACTTAACATAATCACTAGTTAACTACACATGATTGATGATATTACTAGTTTATCTAGCGTGTCCTGCATTGCATATAATCGATGAGGTGCCTGTTAATTTCTCATCGAATCACAGCCTACTTCTCTAAAGGGGTGATGATTTAACAAGCGCATTTGCGAAAAAAAGCACTGTCGTTGCACCAATGTGTACCTAACCATAAACATCAATGCCTTTCTTTAAATTCAATACACAAGTATATATTTTAAAACCTGCATATTTAGTTAATATTGCCTGCTGACATGACTTTCTTTTAACTAGGGAAATTGTGTAACTTCTCTTGCGTTCCGTGCAAACAGTCAGGGTATATGCAGCAGTTTGGGCCGCCTGGCTCGTTGCGAACTGTGTGAAGTCCATTTATTCCTAACAAAGACCGTAATTAATTTGCCAGAATTGTACATAATTATGACATAACATTAAAGGTTGTACAATGTAAACACAATATTTAGACTTAGGGATGCCACCCGTTAGATAAGATACGGAACGGTTCCGTATTTCACTGAAAGAATAAACGTTTTGTTTTCGAAATGATAGTTTCCGGATTCAACCATTTTAATGACCCAAGGCTCGTATTTCTGTGTGTTATTATGTTATAATTAAGTCTATGATTTGATAGAACAGTCTGACTGAGCGGTGGTAGGCAGCAGCAGGCTTGTAAGCATTAATTCAAACAGCACTTTCGTGCGTTTGCCAGCAGCTCTTCGTTGTGCTTCAAGCATTGAGCTGTTTATGACTTCAAGCCTATCAACTCCCAAGATTAGGCTGGTGTAACCCATGTGAAATGGCTAGCTAGTTAGCGGGGTGCACGCTAATAGCGTTTCAACCGGTGACGGCACTCGCTCTAAGACCTTGAAGTAGCTGTTCCCCTTGCTCCGCAAGGGCCGCGGCTTTTGTGGAGCGATGGGTAATGATGCTTCGAGGGTGGCTGTTTTCGATGTGTTCCTGGTTCGAGCCCAGGTTGGGGCGAGGAGAGGGACGGAAGCTATACTGTTACACTGGCAATACTAAAGTACCTAGAAGAACATCCAATAGTCAAAGGTATATGAAATACAAATGTTATAGAGAGAAATAGTCCTATAATAACTACAACCTAAAACTTCTTACCTGGAATATTGAAGACTCATGTTAAAAGGAACCACCAGCTTTCATATGTTCTCATGTTCTGAGCAAGGAACTTAAACGTTAGCTTTTTTACAGGGCACATATTGCACTTTTACTTTCTTCTCCAACACTTTGTTTTTGCATTATTTAAACCAAATTGAACATATTCCATTATTTATTTGAGGCTAAATTGATTTTATTGATGTATTATATTAAGTTAAAATAAAAGTATTCATTCAGTATTGTTGTAATTGTCATTATTACAAATAAATAAATAATAAAAATGTTTTTTTTTAAATCGTCCGATTAATTGGCTATTTTGGTCTGCCAATAATCGGTATCGGCGTTGTAAAATCATAATAAATATATATATATATATATATATATATATATATATATATATATATATATATATATATATATATATATATATATATATATATATATATATATATATATATATATATACATACACACACACATATACATATATATATATACATATATATATACACACACACACACACACACACACACACATATATATATACACACACACATACATATATATACACACACACATACATATATATACATACATATATATACATATATACATACACACACATATACACACACACACACACACACACACATACATACACACATTTACTTATTTTCTTCGCAAATGCTTTTATATATTTTTTTCTAAAAACTCAACTTCAAAGCACTCTCCTGCAACTCGCCTCACCAATAAAAAAAAAAGTATTATTCACCTAAAATCTAAAATCCACAATAGAAGCTAGCCAGAAGCGAGTGTTAGTATTCAGCTAACCACGGTTGGCGGTCATCAGCTATCCCTTAGCTCAAATAGCTATCGCCAGTTTTGTACAACGCGAAGCAGACCAGAGCATACCGAACCTATTTTTCCCTCCATATCCCCGGATTTCTATCACAAGCTCTGGACATTTACACCTGGATCTTGCAGCTAGCTAGCTGCTATTTGAGTGACTATTGGCTAACGTCGGTCCCAGAGCAAACATAAATTATTCCGGAGCTAGCCAGCTGAAGAGTTCCATCAGCCACTCCTGGGCTACAATCACCTATCCGGACCCGTTTTACTGCCGATGCGGAGCCCCACCGGGCCTTCACGACTGGACTACCGACGTTATCTGCCCGAGGGAGTTATCCAACTGGCCCCTACATCGCGACATAACCTGAACGTCCATCTGCGGCCCGCTAATCGTTAGCTGTCTTATCGGCTGCTATCTGAATAGGTCTATCGGACAATTCTCTCGGGCCACTATAACTATTTTGCCAATTGGATTGGTCCCCTCTACCACACGGAACCCCACCAATCTACAGACGGAAATGCACGAGGTGGCTAAAAACAGAGCTCCCTCCATCTTCTGCCAGTTTGCTACCTATGGCCCGGCTAGCTGTCTGAATCTCACTGGACCCTTATGATCACTCGGCTATGCATGCCTCTCTTTAATGTCAATATGCCTTGTCCATTGCTGTTCTGGTTAGTGTTTATTGGCTTATTTCACTGTAGAGCCTCTAGCCCTGCTCATTATACCTTATCCAACCTTTCAATTCCACCACCCACACATGCTATGACATCACCTGGTTTCAATGATGTTTCTAGAGACAATATCTCTCTCATCATCACTCAATGCCTAGGTTTACCTCCACTGTATTCACATCCTACCATACCTTTGTCTGTACATTATACCTTGAAGCTATTTTATCGCCCCCAGAAACCTGCTCCTTTTACTCTCTATTCCGGACGTCATAGACGACCTATTCCCCAGGCGCTCTCTTTTGATGACTTCTGTAACCATAATAGCATTGGGTTCATGCATGTTAACATTAGAAGCCTCCTCCCTAAGTTTGTTTTAATCACTGCTTTAGCACACTCTGGCAACCCGGATGTCCTAGCCGTGTCTGAATCCTGGCTTAGGAAGACCACCAAAAACTCTGAAATCTTCATCCCTAACTACAACATTTTCATACAAGATAGAACGGCCTAAGGGGGCGGTGTTGCAATCTACTGCAGAGATAGCCTGCAGAGTTCTGTCCTACTATCCAGGTCTGTACCCAAACAATTTGAACTTCTACTTTTAAAATCCACCTCTCTAAAAACAAGTCTCACCGTTGCCGCCTGCTATAGACCACCCTCTGCCCCCAGCTGTGCTCTGGACACCATATGTGAACCCCCATCTATCTTCAGAGCTCGTGCTGCTAGGTGACCTAAACAGGGACATGTTTAACACCCCAGCCATCCTACAATCGAAGCTTGATGCCCTCAATCTCACACAAATTATCAATGAACCTACCAGGTACAACCCCAAAGCCGTAAACACGGGCACCCTCATAGATATCATCCTAACCAACTTGCCCTCTAAATACACCTCTGCTGTTTTCAACCAAGATCTCAGCGATCACTGCCTCATTGCCTGCATCCGTAATGGGTCAGCGGACAAACGATATCCACTCATCACTGTCAAACACTCCCTGAAACACTTCAGCGAGCAAGCCTTTCTAATCGACCTGGCCCGAGTATCCTGGAAGGATATTGACCTCATCCCGTCAGTAGAGGATGCCTGGTTATTTTTTTTAAATGCCTTCCTCTCCATCTTAAATAAGCATGCCCCATTCAAGAAATGTAGAACCAGGAACAGATATAGCCCTTGGTTCTCTCCAGACCTGACTGCCCTTAACCAACACAAAAACATCCTGTGGCGTTCTGCATTAGCATCGAACAGCCCCCGTGATAATCAACTTTTCAGGGAAGTTAGAAACCAATATACACAGGCAGTTAGAAAAGCCAAGGCTAGCTTTTTCAAGTAGAAATTTGCTTCCTGCAACACAAACTCCAAAAAGTTCTGAGACACTGTAAAGTCCATGGAGAATAAGAACACCTCCTCCCAGCTGCCCACTGCACTGAGGATAGGAAACTGTCACCACCGATAAATCCAACATAACTGAGAATTTCAATAAGCATTTTTCTACGGCTGGCCTTGCTTTCCACCTGGCTACCCCTACCGCGGTCAACAGCACTGCACTCCCCACAGCAACTCGCCCAAGCCTTCCCCATTTCTCCTTCTCCCAAATCCAGTAAGCTGATGTTCTGAAAGAGCTGCAAAATCTGGACCCCTACAAATCAGCCGGGCTAGACAATCTGGACCCTTTCTTTGTAAAATTATCTGCCGAAATTGTTGCAACCCCTATTACTAGCCTGTTCAACCTCTCTTTCGTGTCGTCTGAGATTCCCAAAGATTGGAAAGTAGCTGCGGTCATTCTCCTCTTCAAAGGGGGGGACATTCTTGACTCAAACTGCTACAGACCAATATCTATCCTACCCTGCCTTTCTAAGGTCTTCGAAAGCCAAGTCAACAAACAGATTACCGACCATTTCGAATCCCACCGCACCTTCTCCGCTATGCAATCTGGTTTCAGAGCTGGTCATGGGTGCACCTTAGCCACGCTCAAGGTCCTAAACGATATCGTAACCGCCATCGATAAGAAACAATACTGTGCTGCCGTATTCATTGACCTGGCCAAGGCTTTCGACTCTGTCAATCACTACATCCTCATCGGCAGACTCAGTAGCCTTGGTTCTCAAATGATTGCCTCGCCTGGTTCTCCAACTACTTCTCTGATGGAGTTCAATGTGTCAAATCGGATGGCCTGTTGTCCGGGCCTCTGGCAGTCTCTATGGGGTGCCACAGGGTTCAATTCTTGGGCCAACTCTTTTCTCTGTATACATCAATGATGTCGCTCTTGCTGCTGGTGAGTCTCTGATCCACCTCTACGCAGACGATACCATTCTGTATACTTCTGGACCTTCTTTGGACACTGTGTTAACAACCCTCCAGACAAGCTTCAATGCCATACAACTCTCCTTCCATGGCCTATAACTGCTCTTAAATACAAGTAAAACTAAATGCACGCTCTTCAACCGATCGCTGCCCGCACCTGCCCGCCCGTCCAGCATCACTACTCTGGACGGTTCTGACTTAGAATATGTGGACAACTACAAATACCTAGGTGTCTGGTTAGACTGTAAACTCTCCTTCCAGACTCACATCAAACATCTCCAATCCAAAGTTAAATCTAGAATTGGCTTCCTATTTCCCAACAAAGCATCCTTCACTCATGCTGCCAAACATACCCTCGTAAAACTGACCATCCTACCGATCCTCGACTTCGGCGATGTCATTTACAAAATAGCCTCCAATACCCTCCTCAATAAACTGGATGCAGTCTATCACAGGGCCATCCGTTTTGTCACCAAAGCCCCATATACTACCCACCACTGCAACCTGTACGCTCTCGTTGGCTGGACCTCGCTTCATACTCGTCGCCAAACCCACTGGCTCCAGGTCATCTACAAGACCCTGCTAGGTAAAGTCCCCCCATATCTCAGCTCACTGGTCACCATAGCAGCACCCACCTGTAGCACGCACTCCAGCAGGTATAGCTCTCTGGTCAGCCCCAAAGCCAATTCCTCCTTTGGCCATCTCTCCTTCCAGTTCTCTGATGCCAATGACTGGAATGAACTACAAAAATCTCTGAAACTGGAAACACTTATCTCCCTCACTAGCTTTAAGCACCAGCTGTCAGAGCAGCTCAGAGATCACTGCACCTGTATTTAGCCCATCTATAATTTAGCCCATACAACTACCTCTTCCCCTACTGTATTTATTTATTTATTTTGCTCCTTTGCACACCATTATTTCTATTTCAACTTTGCAGTTTCTTCGACTACAAATCTACCATTCCAGTGTTTTACTTGCTATATTGTATTTACTTTGCCACCATGGTCTTTTTTGCCTTTACCTCCCTTATCTCACCTCATTTGCTCACATTGTATATAGACTTATTTTTCTACTGTATGTTTGTTTTACTCCATGTGTAACTCTGTGTTGTTGTATGTGTCGAACTGCTCTGCTTTATCGTGGCCAGGTAGCAATTGTAAATGAGAACTTGCTCTCAACTAGCCTACCTGGTTAAATAAAGGTGAAATAAAAAATAAAAAATGTAAAAAAACACACGGAGATCATCCGTTCACCTACTCTGCGTCTCACAAAGATACGGCGGTTGGAACCAAAAATGCCAAATCAGACCAAAGGACAGATTTCCATCGGTCTAATGTCCATTGCTCGTGTTTCTTGGACCAAGCAAGTCTCTTCTTCTTTTTGGTGTTCTTTAGTTGTGGTTCCTTTGCAGCAATTCGACCATGAAGGCCTGATTCACGCAGTCTCCTCTGAACAGTTGATGTTGAGATGTGTCTGTTACTTGAACTCTGTGAAGCATTTACTTGGGCTGCAATTTCTGAGGCTGGTAACTAATGAACTTATCCTCTGCAGCAGAGGTAACTCTGGGTCTTCCTTTCCTGTGGCAGTCCTCATGAGAGCCAGTTTCATCATAGCACTTGATGGTTTTTGAGACAGCACTGGAAGAAACTTTGAATGACCTTCATGTCTTAAAGTAATGATGGACTGTCATTTCTCTTTGCTTATTTGAGCTGATCTTGCCATAATATGGACTTCGTCTTTTCCCAAACAATCTTCTGTATACCACCGCTAACACTTTTCTGGTTACTACAGAATTCCCTGTGTTATTTCATAGTTTATGTCTTCACTATTATTCTACAATGTAGAACATTAAAAAAAAATAAAACCCTGGAATAAGTAGGTGTGTCCAAACTTTTGACTGGTACTGTATATGTACAGAAATAGGACGAACAGGCAACAGAAGTAGGATCTGAGTGTCTGTTTAATAGCCTACTAATTCCGTGAGCACCAAGCCTCACACAACCACATATCGCATAAACAATTCCACAAAATGTGGCTGTTTTTAAATCTGTGCAATGTTATAATAAAGGCTTTACACACTCTTTTTTTGTTAGACCAGCCACTCTGGTATTATTTATAATATATTTTGTGTTGCTTACACTGTTCCAAAATGTCACAGTTTTATTTACTTATAATAAGAATATTATACCTCTGTTTTTCTTGATCTCCCTATTATTTTATTACTAATAATAAGTAAAGTCATTATCATAAGTAGGCTTAGTATAGCAGCCTTGTATAACCACTATCAAGCTATAGGCCTAAGAGCGCACCCTGTTTAGTCTTAATACCGTAACTTACTTAGGCCGATATTTCAATTCTTAAATAGGCTACATACGAGTCTTTCATGATTTGAAATGCAAATAAATTATTTTAGTTTTAAAATAAAGTGACCATTGGTTAACTAGCGTAAACAGTAAATAGGCATAAACCGTTCCATATCTCTAATTTGCATTCATGAATGAATGCAACTGTTTTTAGTCTTTGCTTTAATTAAGGCTTTACAGACTCACTGGTAATCTTATAATTTACAGTTGAAGTCGGAAGTTGACATACACTTTAGCCAAATACATTTAAACTCAGTTTTTCACAATTCCTGGCATTTAATCCTAGTAAAACTTCCCTGTCTTAGGTCAGTTAGGATCACCACTTGATTTTAAGAATATGAAATGTCAGAATAATAGTAGAGAGAATTATTTATTTCAGCTTTTATTTCTTTCATCACATTCCCAGTGGGTCAGAAGTTTACATACTCAATGAGTATTTGGTTGCATTGCCTTTAAATTGTTTAACTTGGGTCAAATGTTGCAGGTAGCCTTCCACAAGCTTCCCACAATAAGTTGGGTGAATTTTGGCCCATTCCTCCTGACAGAGCTAGTGTAATAGAGTCAAGTTTGTAGGCCTCCTTGCTCGCACATGCTTTTTCAGGTCTGCCCACAAATTTTCTATAGGATTGAGGTCAGGGCTTTGTGATGGCCACTCCAATACCTTGACTTTGTTGTCCTTAAGCCATTTTGACACAACTTTGGAAGTATGCTTGGGGTCATTGTCCATTTGGACGACCCATTTGCGACCAAGCTTTAACTTCCTGACTGATGTCTTGAGATGTTGTTTCAATATATTCACATAATTTTCCTCCTTCATGATGCCATCTATTTTGTGAAGTGCACCAGTCCCTCCTGCAGCAAAGCACCCCCACAACATGATGCTGCCACCCCCGTGCTTCACGGTTGGGATGGTGTTCTTCGGCTTGCAAGCCTCCCCCTTTTTCCTCCAAACATAACGATGGTCATTATGGCCAAACAGTTCTATTTTTGTTTCATCAGACCAGAGGACATTTCTCCAAAAAGTACGATCTTTGTCCCCATGTGCAGTTGCAAACCGTAGTCTGGCTTTTTTTAATGACGGTTTTGGAGCAGTGGCTTCTTCCTTTCTGAGCAGCCTTTCAGGTTATGTCGATACAGGACTCGTTTTACTGTGGATATAGAAACTTTTGTACCGGTTTCCTCCATCATCTTCACAAGGTCCTTTGCTGTTGTTCTGGGATTGATTTGCACTTTTCGCACCAAAGTGCGTTCATCTCTAGGAGACAGAACGCATCTCCTTCCTGAGCGTTATGACGGCTGTGTGGTCCCATGGTGTTTATACTTGTGCACTATTGTTTGTATAGATGAACGTGGTACCTTCAGGCGTTTGGAAATTGCTCCCAAGGATGAACCAGACTTGTGGAGGTCTACAATTTTATTCTGAGGTCTGATTTCTTTTGATTTTCCCATGATGTCAAGCAAAGAGGCAATGAGTTTGAAGGTAGGCCTTCAAGTACATCCACAGGTACACCTCCATTTGACTCAAATTATGTCAAATTAGCCTATCAGAAGCTTCTAAAGCCATGACATCATTTTCTGAAATTTTCCAAGCTGTTTAAAGGCTCAGTCAACTTAGTGTATGTAAACTTCTGAACCACTGGAATTGTGATACAGTGAATTATAAGTGAAATAATCTGTCTGTAAACAATTGTTGGAAAAATTACTTGTGTCATGCACAAAGTAGATGTCCTAACTGACTTGGCAAAACTATAGTTTGTTAACAAGAAATTTGTGGAGTGGTTGAAAAACGAGTTTTAATGACTCCAACCTAAGTGTATGTAAACTTCCAACTTCCACTGTATTTAGTGTTGTTTACATTGTTCCAAATGGACTCAAAAAGTATATTGTAATCTAACTGCACCTGTTTGGTACACATAATATGCACATAGAGCTTGCTCCTTACCTTCTTTTTCTTGAGCTCCAGTATTTTCCACAACTAGTCAAATTCATTCCACACATCTGACTTCCCCTTTACCTCCTGGGCAACCAGTAAACATTTCCCCGTTTCGAGTTTGTCACATCCATTTTGCTGTCGCATGTGCTACCATGTTCAGAGTTTGTTATAACCAATTTATTGATGTGATTATGATATGCTATAGGTCAGGCCCAATTGGTCACATGTGATGCATACATGAGTCATGTGAAGAGAGCAAGGGTTGAGGGAATAGGGAATGTTTTTCCTGAACAAATGAGTGATTTTGGTAGCAGAACTTTTCAGTCAGAAATGGCTGTAATTTTGTTGCAGCTTTAGCAACATGGTCAGCACGATAAACACTGATGATGTTCTGTGGTGGTCGCTGCAGCAGGGAAGAGAGAGAGACAACGGGTGCCAGTCACACAGTCACTTGCAGGTCTGAGGGAAAAAAGGGGGTAGGGGTGCAACTCAATATTAGGAAGGTGTTCTTAATGTTTTGTACCCTGTGTGTGTGTGTAGAGAGAGAAAGAGGGGGGAAGAGACAGAGGAGAGAGAGGTTATGAGACAGTCCAGTAGCTGTCTGTCGTGCCAGAGCTGTGTGTGGGAGTGTGTCGAGTTCTGCTAACATGGGGAGGCTGGAGACACTAGTCTTGTTTATAGGGACGCTATATCATGCTACAGTTGAGTTCCTGTGTGTTGTGTGTGTGTGTGTGTGTGTGTGTGTGTGTGTGTGTGTGTGTGTGTGTGTGTGTGTGTGTGTGTGCAAACGAGACAGGATGGGAAGCAGTGCCAGGGCATAATGGCACGCACACACACACACACACACACACACACACACAGGAAACCATCCATCCTTCAGTCCACATGGCTGACAGGGTGTGTTCCATTGTCCCACATATTTATTTATGACAGAGAGAGAAAGGGAGGGGGAAGAGAGGAAGATAGGGAAAAACAGAGAGAAAGAAAAAGGGAATAAAAGATGAAGTGATAAAAGAGAAAGAGAGAGAGAGGAATGGATCTTTCTCCCTGCCTTGGGCTGACATTAAATCAGCGGCTCTCATTACCTCTCGTCTCAGAACACACAAGAGCCAGCCCCATCTCCACACCTCCAGGGTCCAGGGGCCCAGAGGACCACAGCTCCCCCAGGATCAGGAGCACGTCCTGGGCTTATTAACCCAGCTCACCTCCCTCCTACTTCTTCACCTCCGCACCAAGCACAACCCTCTCCAATCACACCTATGGGATATTTTCATTGACCCCCTTTATTCAATAATTTTGTATTATTGCACAGGCTCTACCCACACTCACTGGACTCTACCCACACATACTACACTGACACTAACACACACACACACTGCCGCTACTCTGTTTATTATACAGTATATCCTCATTGCCTAGTCCCTTTTACCCCTACCTACATGTACATATTATCTCATTTACCTCAACTACCTCGTACCCCTGCACATGGACTCGGTACCGGTACTTCTTGTATATAGCCTTGTTATTGTTATTTTATTGTGTTAGTATTTCCTTTATTTTTTGCTAATCTTTTACTTTTCTCTGCATTGTTGGGAAAGGGCTCGTAATTAAGCACTTCAAGGTAATGTCTACATCCGTTGTATTCAGTGCACTGACTTGCCTAGTTAAATAAAGGTTAAATACAAATAAAAAATGTGACAGGGGCATAGAGGGACGTTTCTGGGGCTCAGACACACACAGTCTCTCTCTCTCAGTGAAGGGGATCGAGGCTGTGCTGGGCTGAGTGCAGGGGGTGGGGGCAATATGCTTTTATGTGGTGGCCTCAGGCACCATAAAGAGTGAGTTAAGATAACAGATGGGGATAGGAGGGGGAATGGGCTGTGGCTAGGGTTTGATGTGGTAAGGATGGGAGGGGTGATGGGCTGTGGGTAGGGTTTGATGTGGTAAGGATGGGAGGGGTGATGGGCTGTGGGTAGGGTTTGATGTGGTAAGGATGGGAGGGGGAATGGGCTGTGGGTAGGGTTTGATGTGGTAAGGATGGGAGGGGTGATGGGCTGTGGGTAGGGTTTGATGTGGTAAGGATGGGAGGGGTGATGGGCTGTGGGTAGGGTTTGATGTGGTAAGGATGGGAGGGGTGATGGGCTGTGGGTAGGGTTTGATGTGGTAAGGATGGGAGGGGTGATGGGCTGTGGGTAGGGTTTGATGTGGTAAGGATAGGAGGGGTGATGGGCTGTGGGTAGGGTTTGATGTGGTAAGGATGGGAGGGGTGATGGGCTGTGGGTAGGGTTTGATGTGGTAAGGATGGGAGGGGTGATGGGCTGTGGGTAGGGTTTGATGTGGTAAGGATGGGAGGGGTGATGGGCTGTGGGTAGGGTTTGATGTGGTAAGGATGGGAGGGGGAATGGGCTGTGGGTAGGGTTTGATGTGGTAAGGATGGGAGGGGGAATGGGCTGTGGGTAGGGTTTGATGTGGTAAGGATGGGAGGGGGAATGGGCTGTGGGTAGGGTTTGATGTGGTAAGGATAGGAGGGGGAATGGGCTGTGGGTAGGGTTTGATGTGGTAAGGATGGGAGGGGGAATGGGCTGTGGGTAGGGTTTGATGTGGTAAGGATGGGAGGGGTGATGGGCTGTGGGTAGGGTTTGATGTGGTAAGGATGGGAGGGGGAATGGGCTGTGGGTAGGGTTTGATGTGGTAAGGATGGGAGGGGGAATGGGCTGTGGGTAGGGTTTGATGTGGTAAGGATGGGAGGGGTGATGGGCTGTGGGTAGGGTTTGATGTGGTAAGGATAGGAGGGGTGATGGGCTGTGGGTAGGGTTTGATGTGGTAAGGATGGGAGGGGGAATGGGCTGTGGGTAGGGTTTGACGTGGTAAGGATGGGAGGGGTGATGGGCTGTGGGTAGGGTTTGATGTGGTAAGGATGGGAGGGGGAATGGGCTGTGGCTAGGGTTTGATGTGGTAAGGATGGGAGGGGTGATGGGCTGTGGGTAGGGTTTGATGTGGTAAGGATGGGAGGGGGAATGGGCTGTGGGTAGGGTTTGATGTGGTAAGGATGGGAGGGGTGATGGGCTGTGGGTAGGGTTTGATGTGGTAAGGATGGGAGGGGGAATGGGCTGTGGGTAGGGTTTGATGTGGTAAGGATGGGAGGGGGAATGGGCTGTGGGTAGGGTTTGATGTGGTAAGGATGGGAGGGGTGATGGGGGGGAATTTAGTTCAAAGGTGAAAGGTTTAAATTCAGGATGAGTGTTTTATCGTTTAGGCCTCTGACACACATTAAGGCACAAACTTACTGACACACACACACACACACACATTTTCTAACTCTCACCAACACGCATGCAAAAACCACAAATACACATTCCATCCTCTAGAACAGACAAAATCCCAAACTCTTGATGGAGGAATCAGATCATTCAGTATTATAAACAGGCCACACACACCAGCTGAGAGCAGTAACTTAATACCAATATAAACACAGGCCACACACACCAGCTGAGAGCAGTAACTTAATACCAATATAAACACTGGCCACACACCAGCTGAGAGCAGTAACTTAATACCAATATATAAACCGGCCACACGCCAGCTGAGAGCAGTAACTTAATACCAATATAAAAACTGGCCACACACCAGCTGAGAGCAGTAACTTAATACCAATATAAAAACCGGCCACACGCCAGCTGAGAGCAGTAACTTAATACCAATATAAACACTGGCCACACACCAGCTGAGAGCAGTAACTTAATACCAATATAAAAACTGGCCACACACCAGCTGAGAGCAGTAACTTAATACCAATATAAAAACCGGCCACACGCCAGCTGAGAGCAGTAACTTAATACCAATATAAACACTGGCCACACACCAGCTGAGAGCAGTAACTTAATACCAATATAAAAACCGGCCACACACCAGCTGAGAGCAGTAACTTAATACCAATATAAAAACCGGCCACACACCAGCTGAGAGCAGTAACTTAATACCAATATAAAAACCGGCCACACACCAGCTGAGAGCAGTAACTTAATACCAATATAAAAACCGGCCACACACCAGCTGAGAGCAGTAACTTAATACCAATATAAAAACCGGCCACACACCAGCTGAGAGCAGTAACGTAATACCAATATAAAAACCGGCCACACGCCAGCTGAGAGCAGTAACGTAATACCAATATAAAAACCGGCCACACGCCAGCTGAGAGCAGTAACTTAATACCAATATAAAAACCGTCCACACACCAGCTGAGAGCAGTAACTTAATACCAATATAAACACTGGCCACACACCAGCTGAGAGCAGTAACTTAATACCAATATAAACACTGGCCACACACCAGCTGAGAGCAGTAACTTAATACCAATATAAACACTGGCCACACACCAGCATTGGGCTCAATTCCATTTTGTTTACTGACACTTTCTCAAATGGTTCAGTTTCAATACCGGACAGTACAGTTTCAATGCCGGACAGTTCAGTTTCACCTTAAGAGAACTCCTGACTTAAGTGGAACTGACCCTCATTCTACACAGAAGGAAACACCTGTAGTCTGAGTGTCCAACTCAAACAGAAACCTCCAACGAGGCAGAGAAAGAAAGAGGGAAGAAACTGCTGAAATAAAAAAAGAGCCAGCTGACTCAGAGAAAAGCACCGGTTTTTATTTTTAGTCAAACCCATTCTCATCCCACAGAATAACCAAGGGGATGAAACGTCTGAGAGACACAGAAAGTCTGGCCAAGTTCAACAGACACACACACACACACACACACACACAGCTGGTCATATCTCAAAGCTACGTGAGACAACTACTATACTTAAACCGCCAAAAATGAGACATGCCACTTTCACATATTGTCTAGCCTGGGTTTTTGGTGGAAACAGTTGTTAGTTACTTATTCTTGTTTTAACAAGCAACAAGCCTGTACTGAACACACCTCTCAAAATCAACAAATAGGAGCCATCCCCCTAGAGCAACAGCACTCCACCACACCACTTTTCCACCGGTAAAGAATGAAAGGCCATTCTAATGCCTCTGTGCCATGCCATCCTCAGCAACATGCTGTAACAGGACTTGTACCAGGGCTTAAGTCCTGGAGATCAACAATACTCTGCTCTATAGAATCAGATTCAGAATTCCATCCACTGGCTCTGAAAATCCCCACTTAAGGCCTGGAAGGGCCCAGCGAAAGGATCTCACATATGGCCTACAGAAAACCCCAAGCTGTAGGGTAGCGCTGTGTGATTGACTGTGTAGACCCAACCTTCAGCGCGCAATGAGGGAAAACATTTCCATTGTAAAGGAAGAACCATTTCGCTGCTGCCTATTATGAATATGAACCAGCTAGCAGCACACACTTAACGGGTTATTATGATACAGTAGACTTGAGACATTTTGTGAGTTATGACATGGATCACTGCATATGCAATGTGAGTTATTACGACACGGTCCTGCTCTGTAAACGCTGTGTGTGTGTGTGTGTGTGTGTGTGTGTGTGAGCCATGTCAGTTCGGTATTATAACCACTACTTCTTCCTCTGCGGTTCTAAGCCTCCACGGTCCTTTATGGTGCCTTCATGTTTAATAAACTGCAACACAACCATAAACGTTCTCCGCTTACATCCTATAAAGTCCTGTTTCTGTGTGTCGTTGGCATTACAGGGAGCAGCAGGTGGTTTGGATTTTCCTCTTTCTTCTCCACACTCATCAACGACGTGTAGCGTGGTAAAGTTACGCGCCAGACACCCGGGCCTTAGCGGCAGAGAAGAGATTCACAGTGAATATGTTACACACTCAGTAATTAGGGAAACTTCTAAACAAATACATTCAGTCATCTTCCAGCCATTTGGGCATGCAAGTAAAGACAGAACCAAGAGTTCTCTCTCATGTGGTTGTTGTAAAGAACAGGACAGGGGAAGCCTGAGAATAACGGAAGAAAGGAAAGAGAGAGAGAGAGAGAGAGAACGAGAGCAAGCAAGAAAGAGAGAGGATAGAGAAACATCTGGTTGTAGTAAAGAGCAGTGCATGGATAGGGCGGACTGACAGACATCTGCTTTCATCGTCACATCACTCAGTCAGTAAACCCCTGCAGAGGAATGACCACTGATCTGGGGCCAGTTATGACAGCCAGGCCTGCCAGAGACATGACATAACCATGGTCTCAGACCAGCTCCTACAGACACACATGCCAAACATAACGTAACATACTGGTCAATCCTGCCAGATTGTTAGGAGCTCAACAAGTCAAGCACATGCCAAACACATAGAGATCAAAACAAATCTCCAGATTTAATCAGACTGTTTTCTCTCTATTGTTGAGGTCAAGCTGTTTCTAGCTAAACATGCCAACAGGTCAAAATAATTCCTCTAGGTTTAAGCAGACTTCTTTTCTGTGCGTCGATGGGTTAGCTGCCAACGTCAGGAAAGCAATGTGCATGCTTCCATGGGGCAGAAATCAGTGTTGTTGTGATTCTTGATGGCCAGATTACTAGCAAGATGGTATCAAGAACAAGAGGAAACAATGTCTTGTTTTCAGGTGTTGACTGATTTCTTGTCAATGCTAATATGGCTGAAATTCACTAGCTAGCTAACCAACAACAGTAACAATCTACTCATTGTGCAAATTTATTTTTGTTTTCAATTAAAAAAATTGGAGACAAAATATAGTTTACATGTCAACAATTTAAGCCAACCCCATAGCTGCACACGCTTCGGTGTTGTTGCTAAACAACCAACCCGTCTATGAGCAAGGTACAGATTTGGCGTTGACAGAATGGTGCACTATGTCAGTGGCGTTGTAGAGAGAGACAGAGAGCTGGGTATGATACATGGGAAGCAGACAAGAAGCACACACAGAGATTCCTGTGTAGAGTATGTCATATAGCCCTATTCTCTCAGCAGAGATACGAGGTAATACACACTGGAGCGCACAGAGTTCTCAGTGTTCTGGGGGGGGGGGGCATGATGGACGATAGGGACAGTTTCTGCCTCAGGCCAAGGAATTATCAACAAAAGAGTTGGAAACAAGTAGTGTTTGACTCTAGAGCGCAGTCAAAGTCCTCAATGCCGATTGGCTGACAGCCGTGGTATATATATTTTTTACATAACTTTTTTTTTGGACACCGGCCAAACACGGATAACGCTGGGCCAATTGTGCCCCGCCCTATGGGACTCCCAATCACTGCCAGTTGTGATACAGCCTGGATTCAAACCAGGGTGTCTGTAGTGACGCCTCTAGCACTATGATGCAGCGCCTTAGACCGCTGCGCCACTCGAGAGCACAGTATAATAAACCGTATACCACGGGTAATGAAGTGTGCCTGTGAGATCTTGTGGTTTAACTTCAACTATTGATTACCAGCACTTTAATATAGCAGGTTAATCTATCCTGTTCTATATTGTCACCAGTTTTACTGTTCCATCCTCTCCTAGGCCACAACAGCGTCCAGCTGCAGTCAAAGAGCTCCAAACAAAACACTCCTCAGCCCCTCCAGTATAACACACAGGCCAATGAAAAACAGAGAGAGAACAGAGGGAAACACTCACATAAAACAACACAGCAGAGAGAGAGAGAGAGAGAGAGAGAGAGAGAGATAGAGAGAGAGAGGACAAGCTAGTATTTTATTTTTAGTCCAACCCATCCTGATCCCATAGAATAGAAAGCAAGGGAATAAAAAGTTCTGAGAGACAGAAAGACAGGAACTGGCCAACAGAAATGCTGAAAGGGATCTCTCAAATGTTATCTCGCTCAACACACACACACACACACACACACACAGCTGTCTTCCGTGTCAGAGAGGACCTCCGGAGGATGTTTTCCAGGAAGGCTTGATAGTCAGTGAAGATGCTTTGCAGAGCTGCCAATACAAACCTATTACAATCCCTTTTAGTTACACTTACCCCAGTCCTCCTCAACACTATAACACATTACTAACCCCATCGTATAAACATTACATATACATTACAATGAGTTACTGCTCAAATGACCCAGTCCATGACACTATGCTGGTTTATGGTGTGAGGGCTGGCCTACTACTCTTCCTGACATCATGGCTGACCTGGAGAAGTGAGGGCATTCAGATCACACTGGGTGTTGTTCTGGTTGACACACACCCGTTTGGTGTGGGGACTGGTCTGGGAGAACACTACTAACCCCCTGGCACTGACCCTCATCATGTCATGTCACTACACGGGAAGAAGGAGGAGGTTATAATGTTACCCTCTTCCCTCTGTGGCCAAAGGGGCCCATCTGACCCACTCATTGACAAGTCAGCGAGAGCTCAAACACCGAAGTTACGAGAGGTGGAAAAACATACATTTTCAACAAGGAAGTTGATCACAGCTGAACCAATTCAGTAATACCAACCCAACACTGGAGCTCAAACTCCAATGAAGTGAAGACTTACGCATAGTTCAATAACGTGTACTAGAGGAGGAACTGGCCTTACAGCCTGTCCATAGACTGTGGTGTATGTAATGGTATTTCCTCTGACTGAGGGCACAGTAGAGTGTTTATACAGGCTCCAATGCAAATCATGAGGATATGATGTCTCTGTGTGTGTGTGTGTGTGTGTGTGTGTGTGTGTGTGTAAGAGGGTGGGGGGGGTCATAGCACTAGCGACAGATGTGGCAGAAAATCCCTGTTTATTTATCCTGAGCCAGTCCTCATTCAGCAGTGTGTGTGGGTTGTCACGATACCAGTATCCCCATACCACAATCCCAGATTTTCCTTGGCAAAGCAGACTTAACTTTATGATCCTTTGAAAACCTACTTCATGTCAAATATTGTAGAGCTATACCTTGCAAAGGTAGCCTAGCGGTTAGAGAGGCGAGCCAGAAACCGAAGGGCTGTCTGTTCAAATCCCGGGTCTGATGGGAAAGATCTGGCAACCAGAGTGTTGCTGCTATCAAATCCTAGATGCCATTGCGCCCTTGAACAAGGCACTTAATCCCCCACAACTACTGCTCCATAGGCGCCCTGTGTGGCAGCCCACTGCTCCATAGGCGCCCTGTGTGGCAGCCCACTGCTCCATAGGCTCCCTGTGTGGCAGCCCACTGCTCCATAGGCTCCCTGTGTGGCAGCCCACTGCTCCATAGGCTCCCTGTGTGGCAGCCCACTGCTCCATAGGCTCCCTGTGTGGCAGCCCACTGCTCCATAGGCTCCCTGTGTGGCAGCCCACTGCTCCATAGGCTCCCTGTGTGGCAGCCCACTGCTCCATAGGTGCCCCTGTGTGGCAGCCCACTGCTCCAACCTGTCATGAAGGTGTGTCTTTCAGAGGGGTTGGGATGAAGCTGTAGTCAAACTTCAGTTGGACCTTGTTTACAATTGAGGAATAAAGTGATCTTAAATAAGGCCCAATGCAGCCGTTTTTATATCAATATAAAAATATTTTCTGGGTAACAATTACCTTACTGTAATACGTTTCATTAAAATGGGCAAAAATAGCTTTTAAGCTAAAAAAATAATAATAATTCTCAAGCAAGGATTTAGCTAGGACTGTCTGGGAGTGGTCAGAGTGGGGAGGAGAAAACTGAAAACTAGCTGTTATTGGCAGAGAGGTTTGGTCTATTAACCAATTGACTGCATGGGGATGTCACCATGGAAAGCCCAAACTCCCGCCCATGCAAACCTGCTTATCAGAAGGTCCTGTGTAGATTTTTTTTTTTTTTTTTTATACCAGCAACTATCAGGAAATAACACTGACCAAATGTTTTCACACTTTTACAGTGTTGTTTCATGAGCTGTTGTACAATATCACACAAAAGACAGGGAATTGACTGCACTGGGCCTGAAATCTGAATAATAAACTAAATGTGACAACATAAAGCTGTTTTTTCCAACATAAGGACTGTTTAGGACCTTCCTTACAGCTCAATACCGGTATTGTGCCAACCCTAGTGTGTATGGTGTACAGTAAGTTCCCTTGTACATAAAAGCTGTAAAGTATAGAAGCTGGATGACAATAATAAGCTTTGTGTTTCTGTAAAATGAGCTTCCACCTGCTGTGTGTGTGTGTGTGTGTGTGTGTGTGTGTGTGTGTGTGTGTGTGTGTGTGTGTGTGTGTGTGTGCTCGCGCGTGTGATCAATCACAGCAGGGTGTGGTCAGAGTCTAACCGTGTTTGCTCTTATTTAAAGGGTAACTTTATTAATAGCAGGGTAAGCACTTAGAGAGATAACACAGACTACAGGTGCCAGTGTTTGGACTTCTGAGAGCACTGTTCACCTCCATGCAGTCAGCCTCTCTAACATGAACACAGGGAAACACTGGAGAAATGAGCTACATCAGTAGAGGTGGGTAGGGACACACGCACTGGAGAAATGAGCTACATCAGTAGAGGTGGGTAGGGACAGACGCACTGGAGAAATGAGCTACATCACTAGAGGTGGGTAGGGACAGACGCACTGGAGAAATGAGCTACATCACTAGAGGTGGGTAGGGACAGACGCACTGGAGAAACAAATACAAGATGCAAAGTCACAACACGACAACTCTGTGAGGTCACTACTGGAGCAGCAATCCTCTGTGTGATTCCATTATCAGTTGTCAGTCTTATTGTGGCTCTCGGTTTAAAGTCAAATGCTTTTACTCATGTGACTGAACATGTTGTCGAGGAAACAGTACTTCTGTTATTTAGCTGCTTAGCAACAAAATAATGAAATGCATATTTTCTGAAAAGAGTAGTAGGCAGGACAATAGTGTTCGCTGTACAAACCAATGATACAGACCATGTATACACACACACACACACACACGACTTGTTGTTTTATCAGCACATCTTACAATCACTAGGTATCATTTCCCTGATCCACTTGTCTATTCATGGGTGACAATCCCTTATCATATCTCATGTATTATGTACAGACCCTGGTCCTAATCTCCGACGGTGTCTCTGGGGGAGTTGGGACATGCAGGAAACATATTTCCAATTCACACATGCTTAATTAATACATACTTGTACATGTGTGAAATAGGACAAATACTATACCAAGAAACACCCTTCTTTACAAGCCATTGGAAAACCTCCCTGGTCTTTGTGGTTGAATCTGTGTTTGCAATTCACTGCTCGACTGAGGGACCTTTTAGATAATTGTGTGGGGTACAGAGATGGGCAAGTCATTTAAAAATCCTGTTAAAACCCCATTAAATAAACACAGAGTGAGTCCACGCAAGTTGTGACTTAAGCACATGGTTACTCCTGAACTTATGTAGGCTTGTCAGAACAACAAGGGTTGAACAGGTACTGACTCAACGCTTTCCAGCTTTTCATTTTTTATTACATTTGTTTAAAAAAAATAGTCTAAAAACCGATGACAATATGGATTATTGGGTGTAGGCCAGTGATACATTTCAATTTAATCAATTTTAAATACAGGTTGTAACACAACACAATGTGGAAAAAGTCCAGGTGTGTGAATACTTTCTGAAGGCGCTGTTACGGCACTCGAAATCATGTTACAGAGCACAATGATGAATGAGTGAGCCCCGAGTCCAGGCACCAATCAGCCTCCCTCAACACCTTTAGACAGGTCACCGGTCCATGAGAGAGCTCAGGGTCACAGCTATGGAAAAACACACTCATGTCGTCTTTGAGGGGAAATAAAAATGGAGGAACGTGGGCGAGTTTCAGCTGTAAAACAGTCGGTCACAATAGCCAGGGTTAAGAGGTGCTGAAACACATGCTGGTGGAAACAGGCGAACACACACATAGGCAAACATACACACCTAAGTTAGAGAACCTTTCCTGCTACCAAACGTCCACACCTGACAAACAAACAGCACCTGGCAGAGAGAGAGAGAGAGAGAGAGACAGAGAGAGAGCGCGAGGGAGAGAAACAGTACATTCAGTGCCTGAACAGATGAAGGGGAGAAAAGAGTGTCGTGTTATGTCTTTGTAGTGGCCAGAGTGGCTGTATGAGTTGTGACGTCAGCGCTGCAGGCAGAGGGATGGACACAGCAGAGACAGGCCTGGAAGCCATATGAAAGAACAGGCAGAGGGATGGACACAGCAGAGACAGGCCTGGAAGCCATATGAAAGAACAGGCAGAGGAATGGACACAGCAGAGACAGGCCTGGAAGCCATATGAAAGAACAGGCAGAGGGATGGACACAGCAGAGACAGGCCTGGAAGCCATATGAAAGAACAGGCAGAGGGATGGACACAGCAGAGACAGGCCTGGAAGCCATATGAAAGAACAGGCAGAGGGATGGACACAGCAGAGACAGGCCTGGAAGCCATATGAAAGAACAGGCAGAGGGATGGTCACAGCAGAGACAGGCCTGGAAGCCATATGAAAGAACAGGCAGAGGGATGGACACAGCAGAGACAGGCCTGGAAGCCATATGAAAGAACAGGCAGAGGGATGGACACAGCAGAGACAGGCCTGGAAGCCATATGAAAGAACAGGCAGAGGAATGGACACAGCAGAGACAGGCCTGGAAGCCATATGAAAGAACAGGCAGAGGGGAAGAGAGGCTTCAAAACATATCTGGATAGAGTATAAATGAGTTATTGACGACTGATGCACTTAAAAAAGGACACTACTGAAGAAAAAGGAGAGATTGTGTTATACACATTATACACTGTTGACCAACAGTCAAAATATTATATTTACAGGAGCAGCATAGCAGTGGTAATACAGCTATACACTTAAAACAATGTTCTTTCAACATTCTGGTATTTGTTTGTTTCTGTCTTCATCCCAAATGTTACCAATTTGAACATCTGGACATTTTGCTTTTTCTACTTGTGTCTGTTTCACTAAAAGACACTAGAGTTCTAGAAAAGGGATAAGAAAACAAAGTAGCCTGAACCCTTGCTGAACTACACAAACCCTTCAATGAGCTGTGTGTGTGTGTGTGTGTGTGTGTGTGTGTGTGTGTGTGTGTGTGATAAACGCGAGAGAAAACATTGACGCTGTAGTGATTGTGGAGACATCTACCTGTTAATCATTTAGCAGACGCTCTTATCCAGAGTGCACACATTTTCATACTGTCCCCCGTGTGGGAATTGAACCCAAAACCCTGGTGTTGCAAGCTCCATGCTCTACCAACTGAGCTACACGGGGCTAGATGGAAGTAGACTGACTCCCTCACTGGCTCCTATCCCAGGGACAGGCCACCCTAGAGGGGATTAAATCATGCTCATCTCCCCTGGGCTGGGTAAAGCCCCAGATTACTCACTGATCAGCATCCCTTCTAGGTCTGTCAGCCTGGCTCTGGTACTCCAACCACGGAGAGAACCAGGGATGAGTGTGTGTGTGTGTCCCTGCCGGATGATGACACAATGTTGGTGTACGCACATCTGGACTGGATGATGGCAGAACACTTTGTTAAAGTGTGTGTGTGTGTGTATTATCCATACAATGTGTGTAGGTACTACGGAGTCACAGCGTAAAATACCATCTCCCCAATGACAGAGTTTGACAGGAGAGAGAGAATGTTCAGGAGAGAGAAAATGTTCAGGAGAGAGAAAATGTTCAGGAGAGAGAAAATGTTCAGGAGAGAGAAAATGTTCAGAAGAGAGAAAATGTTCAGGAGAGAGAAAATGTTCAGGAGAGAGAAAATGTTCAGGAGAGACAGCGATAGAAAGACAGGCAAGGCACCCTCACTCTCTACAACTATACATGTTTAGATCCAAGCCTTAATCCTACAGCTCTCACAGGCTTACCACTAGACTGGTTGTACTGGACTGTCTCCACACACACTAGGATTTAATACTTACATCAAAAGAAAAGGGGGAAAACGGCTTTCCGTTTACTTTAAGTCTTACAATACAGTACAGCGTCACGGTTCAGCCATCCTACGTCAACATAAAATCAATTTCCGATGAGACAGATTAGGAGTTTCTTCCCGTTAGGAACAGGAAATGTCACATGACAAAGTCAAAAGATTAGCATGGAAGTGAGAGAAGACGTCATTGGGGTCACTTTCCCTTTTACCAGTGGTGACGGTTGGGTTTCTTTTCCACATTGTGACCCATTGTGCGCACACACACACACACACACACACACACACACACACCTCTAACTCCATGTCTCCTGGCCTCACTTCACTCCATGCTGTCATTGCCATCTCTAACTGGACAAAAGCCAGTCAGGACGTTTTGAGAATACACAAATCCTTTCCCATCAATGGAAGCCAATGGAAGCAGCCAGGCGGGTTCTAAAATGCAACCAGGGTCCAATGACAGAATGGAGGGAGCAGCAGAGCCATGGCTCTGGGGGGGCAATGAGAGAAAGAGTCCATGTGGGTATCTCACGCTACCTCAGACCACCCAGGTTGGGTGAGAGGGGGATCCAGGCCATGCCAGGGTACAGAGGGATCCAGGCCATGCCAGGGTACAGAGGGGTGAGAGGGGGATCCAGGCCATGCCAGGGTACAGAGGGATCCAGGCCATGCCAGGGTACAGAGGGATCCAGGCCATGCCAGGGTACAGAGGGGTGAGAGGGGGATCCAGGCCATGCCAGGGTACAGAGGGGTGAGAGGGGGATCCAGGCCATGCCAGGGTACAGAGGGGTGAGAGGGGGATCCAGGCCATGCCAGGGTACAGAGGGATCCAGGCCATGCCAGGGTACAGAGGGGTGAGAGGGGGATCCAGGCCATGCCAGGGTACAGAGGGGTGAGAGGGGGATCCAGGCCATGCCAGGGTACAGAGGGGTGAGAGGGGGATCCAGGCCATGCCAGGGTACAGAGGGGTGAGAGGGGGATCCAGGCCATGCCAGGGTACAGAGGGATCCAGGCCATGCCAGGGTACAGAGCGGTGAGAAGGGGATAACATCAGGTTACCTCGTTTCACCACTACTGTAGGTCAACAGGAGGAGAGAAAGAGCCCCTTAACCCTCATTCTGGTCCGTGTGTGTGTGTGTACACACACGTGTCTCGCTGGAATGTGAAAGCAGTCGGACAGGTGGGCGTACAGGACTAAGAAAACAAGGTTCACAACATGAACAACAAATTAGAGCCACATCAGTGTTCCTCCCTACTATGTTATAACCTTTACTTTAGAGAGCACTTTCATCTATGAAAAACACTTAAGTTATCATTAGGCAGGTATGTGTGTACTATAGGCCACAGTGTGCACACAGAGACACAGTACAGTAGCTGTCTAAACTTAGACTGAAGCAGACTGAGCCCAGACCTGCTGTCATGTCCTTCAGTAAGAGTGATTCCATGACAAGAATCAGACACAAAGGTCCTTGAGAAGCACCCAGGCAGACACACACACACTCCACATGGCAGCGTGTGAGAGATGAGGGGCGAACGAGCAAAGACATACACATCTATAAATATCAGAGAGGGATAAGGGGAGGAATGTGACCGCTTTGGGGTGTGTGTGTGTGTGTGTGTGTGTGTGTGTGTGTGAGATCAGCAGGGCATCTGAATGTGTGTGTGTGTGTGTGTGTCTAGGCAGTCTTGTAGTGTGTGTCCTAAGCTATCTGAAAAGGGAGGCCCTAACACTGCCTACACTCCAATTAACCTTCAATACCGTTTGACACACTTTCCATATTAAAATAACCCACAACTCCCTACTGAAAGACAAACCCTCTATATTTGGCCAAGCCGTTTCTAACAAATGACAGAAATTGGCTTATTATGTGGTAGACTTAAAGGAACTAGATGTAGAATATTGTAGAAAATATCCATAATATATCTGGAGTAATGGTAGAATTATTTTCCTCACAATTTTTTTTTATTTTGGACCAATGCAAAATCGCAATCTGAAAATGAAAACTTTAGATTTGACAAAAGCCATGCCAGGTTCTGTTATCAAAATGGGAAAACTGCGCCCTCCCTCTATAACATGGGCTTCACTAAAAGGCCTGGTCACCTAACTGAGCACACCGAACAATGTAGACATCGCTCTGTCATTTCCTGGTTGCTGAAATTCTACACGCCTCGCTCAATTTCAGTTTATTTCAGAAAACAAACACTGAATAGTGTTGGGAATAATTGCACCATCTAAAATCGATGCGAAATCTCTTTTCAATAACAACAAATATTGTTAATATTCACAAATATTGTTTATATTCAACCTAAGTGTGGTTCAAATTTCCCTAGCTCCCACGTGGGTGAGCCATACTACATGTAGCGCCTTTAAAGAAACAGTTCTCCCTGAAATCACTCTGAAGTCTCCATAAAAAGTAGTCTACGGTTAAGAGGAGTCCATTTCCCACGCCATCTGTGGTGTCGTTGATCTAGCTAGATGCATGAGGAGAATGAATGGGAAAGATAGGCACTATTTCATTCCATCTAATTACATGGTGCAACTTCAGCGTAGCTCCAAAATAATTCCATGTTCATTAAGCAAATGCTTTTATCTTTACCCAACTTGGGCCTATAGATAACATATCATTGAGTAGCCCATGTGGGAATTAATCCAACAACTCTGGTATTGACAGCATCCTGCTCCGTGCCTACTGAGCCATCACAAGTGGCAGAAGTTGTTATTGTGTTGGTTGAAGTTCAGGCGTGGCAGTGACCCGTTTGAGGGCTGAAGTGCTAACAGGTATAAACTACTTGACTTTGCTTAACCTAACTCTTGATTCACTCAGGTGTTTCCCTCCAGAAAGAGAGGCTGACCATGCCACTACAATGAACTCTGACCCCCAGACAAACTCAGGAGCATGTGTCCGCAGACACATACGAACATGCCCTTCCCTAAATGTCAAGCACCAAGCAGCTAGGGGCTCCTCTTGTTGCTATTCTACTGCGCCTGACGAGTAATATGATTCCTTCCCATCTGTACGCAGACCTGCACCCAGAGCAGGGTATGGGCTAGCTTTAGCATAGCAACAGTGGCTTTGTGTCTTTACAAAATCATTCTCGTTGCATAAATGACTCTACACTTGCCTAGCGAGAGCACAGACTATGCTCAACTTTATTCAGTCTAATATTTAAATAATAAGAACTGTCATAACGAGCCTATTTTATTATATGATCAAAGTGTGTGTGTGTGTGTGTGTGTGTGTTGGGGGGGGGGGGGTAATAGAACCTAAGGCAGGCATTTAAAACATGCCAGTGCTTCTCTTGGACACTAAAGCTCCCCTATGTAACCACATTCCAGTCTTCTCTCTCACAGCTTGTCTAGAACTTCCTGGCTCAAACTAGAGAAGACCTGCACTGGCTTCACTAACCTCTAAGTTGGGCTTAAACACCCCCACAGGTAGACTGATGTAGGGCCAGGTGTTTTCCCATTAGGAGCGGCAGGTAGCTTAGACTAGTGTTTCCTAACTCCAGTCCTCCAGTACCCCCAACAGCACACGTTGTTGATGTAGCTCTGGACAAGCTCAGCTGATTCACTGGAGGACTGGAGTTGAGAAACACTAGACTAAAGATGGAAAGGGAGAGGCTGGCCAGCAACTGGAGGTGTTGCCAGACCCGGGTGGAATCCCAGGTTCTATGGGAAAGTCTGTTGGGGATTGAGCTGCTAACAAGCATACACCCTGGTAGAATGAGGTTGGGTTGTAACTAGAAGCCTCCACCCTGGGAGAATGAGGTTGGGTTATAACTAGAAGCCTCCACCCTGGGAGAATGAGGTTGGGTTATAACTAGAAGCCTCCACCCTGGGAGAATGAGGTTGGGTTATAACTAGAAGCCTCCACCCTGGGAGAATGAGGTTGGGTTATAACTAGAAGCCTCCACCCTGGGAGAATGAGGTTGGGTATGTGGTGGTATTTAGTATCATGTGGTATCTGAGGTTTATTAAAACTGTCTCTCTGGTGTATTGCCTTCACCAGTGAGTAGAGTATCTGGTATCACAGGCTGTGTAAAGAGTTAATAAGATGGGGTATCTGGTATCAGAGGTTTAATTAAGCGCTTTCTGACAACAAGTTGAATCTGGTCTTTGGTATTAGGGAGTGAATATGTTATATGTCAAGTAGTAGACTTACACCAGCTGGAGAACTTGCCTTTCAGTATCATTATGATGACTGATTCCATCAAGTTCAGCATGTAACCTACTGTCTGTTACTCATCATACATACTCTATAAACTGTGTCTAACTGGTGTATGTGTTACACTGGGGCGGAGGAGAAGTAGAGTACAGTCAGGCTACAGTCAGGCTACAGTCAGGCTACAGTCAGGCTACAGCTGTTGGTGAATAAGTCCTCAAAAGAAACGTGGTCGTATGTCTGGTGTTTTAGTAGATGAAGTCAGACAAAGAAAAGACTGTTAAACCGTACTTCCTCTTGACTAAGTTTTGACTGCTGGGAGGAAGTTGAATTAAGATTCACCAGGGATTTTGGCATGGGATGTAGATTCAAACCAAAAGAGGTGCGTGGCGTGTAAAAAGCCAGGAGGAAATTCATCAACCTGACAACAAATGTTTCCTGAAGTGGTCAACTCTGTTTCCCAACAAGCTGCTTAAGAAATGGAAATTAATCCAAATATGTGCCTTTTGGTAAAATAATATAAATAGACAACAGGGATACAGTTCCCTGGCAGATAATAAAACAATGACACACTACTAGTAGGCAATCAATCAGGTAGTTTGCTGTGATTCAAAAGTTACAGCAGTTTGTTTACTCAGTGCAGCAGGATGGCAAGTATCTTTGCAATCGTGACGTAGCTGCCTGGCTGGCACAAGACAGCAAAACATGCCAAAGTTAAAGACAAGCATCAGCACGAAAAAGTACGAACATGTATGCACTCACTAAGTACCTTAAATCGCTCTGGATACGAGCATATGCTATTTTTTTTTTAATCGAAGAAAGAATTGCGTCAGCTTCAACATAAGCCCCTACCCTCAAAATAAGATAGTGTGTGGATTGTGGAGAGTCAACAATTAGGCTATCAAAAAGGGAATTGATTTCACGTTCATCTTTGAGGACTAGGAGACAGAAGGATTCGGCTTGTGTGAAGGTTGGTCGTTGCCGCTCCCGCCCGAGGTCCTAAATGTCGTTATGAAGCATGCTTTGAAGACCCCACGCCACAGGCGCCCCAGATCGCGCAGATGGTCAGTGCGTTCCTGGAAATCGATCACATATGACAGGACTCACGCCCGTAGAATAACCGTATTAGCATAACTGCAAACCTAACTCAAACACACGCCATGTGTTTACTCGACAGTGGCACGCCCTCTTGTTTTTACCAATACTATGTGACAATATGTTATTAATTCATTCAAATATGAACAAACCCGTTAGCAATCCTCAAGTAGCTTGCTGCGTTAAGAGTTTAAATTAACACTTTCATGATTAATTTAAATAATACCTCGTTTTAAATGGCTGCATTTTGTTACAAAACTATTATTATGATGCTGTACACAGCATAAGGATACACGTATTACTTTTGAACAACAAACCTTAACTACTATATACAAACACTGACCAATGATTTATAAACATCATTAGGACTGACTGGGTAGTCTTAAAAAAAAAAAAACTGCTTCAACAACGAAAATATGTAGTGTCAAATACACGACAACCAAAAAAACATCCCAATCACACTTACGGATTTTGATTTTCTTGTGATCGAACTTGATGACAGCATTGTGTAAAGTTTCCAGGCGCACTTGAATCCTGCAGGATCTTTGAAATACCATTCCAGCCTCCATCTCAATCCCCAGAAATATGTCGCTTGCATTTCGTGATAGGTCGGAAAGTTGGTGAAGTATGTTTATCAATGTATGAGAGCAAACCTCATCCAAGGCTGTAAATAAAACAGGCTTCCGAAGTTTGCGTCCATCCACCACTATGAAAGCCCCATCTTCTTCACCCAAAGTTTTGGCATCCCTCCTGGGCAACCGAGACAAATGCCGCGGCTCCACGATTCTTTGGTGGAACGGCATTTTTACGAATTCCAGGGAAGACAAAACAAGAAAAACTTCGGTCACAAGGTCTCTACATTAAACCTCAAGAAACAGACGTAATGCTGCTATTGTTTGTGAAGCTACATGATCCTGACATCCCGCCATATTTTTCAAAGATGCGAAATTCCGCTGTACGGAGACGTTGCTCCCAAAGTCTATTCAAATCCAACGAGATCCAGCATAGAAAAACAACAAGCCGAACAAAGTAGAGGGAAAGTACGAGTAAAACACGGAAAAGTACAACCACCTGTGGCAACTGGAGTCTGATTTCTGTATCTGCGAGATGTGGAAGAAACGTTTACCTGCCTCCCCTGCTGCCAAGGCAGGACGGAAAATCCGGACTGGATTCCCTGTACAATGTGAAGTACAACCGTATTTATTTTCCACGGAAATGTGCATTTGGGTTTTGCCCGTTTCAAAGATGAATGTGAAGAGACATTGGACACTAGAACAATTCTAAACATTCTCGGAACATTGTTTCACTCACATACTGTATGTCCAGGACTATTGTAGGCAATATTCCTACTATTGCACAATCTGGTTTCCCTAGAAGGTTGGACCCCAAACTCAAATCCAACAATAATTCCAAGGCTATTGTTGATAAGAGTCATTCAGATTTGTCTGAGTCCACAGAAGTAAAATATCTAGGCTGACTTTAGACAGGCAGTCAATTTCTGATATTTTTTTCCCACTAATTGGTCTTTAAACCAATCATATCAGATTTTTTTCAGAGCAGATCTGATTGGTCAAAAGGCCAATTAGTGAAAAAAAGATCATAATTGGGCTTCCGGAGTAAACGCAGCCTAAACTGAGCAGCGCAATGTCCAGTTGGCAGTTGGCAATCATTCCTATCACTATTTAAACACGACCTGTGTCCTCCTCATCCGCCCCCTTGTGGTTTCAAGCAAACATAACAGCATAGTGAACCATCTTATTTTTGACTGGCACTATGGGAGATCAAGTTGCCATACTTGTTCATGGTATGTTGCCAAATGTCGACTTTAATTCTAAATCAACCAACAAACAATGTTCAATGCTGTGTCTTCAACATCAACATGACTAATTGTGCAAACGTTGCCAACCCAACAAGACAGGATTTCACAGGAGGCTTACTCTGCACTTCTCTTTCCTGGTGACATTTCTATCTATGTAGCAATTTCCTTTTTGAATATGGAAAGGATGTCTGAATGGCTCTAATGTTAGTCACTTCCCCTCCTGTATCCTCCCTACAGTAAAGGAGGTTTAGCTGGAATACAGAATGTGGATGACGCATCTGTCACCGGACCAGAAACATGCTCCAAGGCCAAACCCAATGAGCGCCATAAAATACCAATGTACTGGGTGACAATTACACAACTCCAGTGGCCTCGTTTATAACCATTGAATAAATGTAATACAACATATCTAATTTAATACGCCACTTCTGTAAAAAACGACAAAACTACACAACCACAAAAATACTCATGTTTACCATTATAAATCAGACCTGTCGTAAAACTGTGAACGAGCCTGAAAAACGTTGACCATTCATTCACCTTTTATGGTGACAACGCCCTTATTTGCTGTATACTTTGGAAGTATTGGAATTAGGCCAAGACAGTATCTAAAGGATGGTGAACTTGATCAAATATCTGTGGAGGTGTTGGCAGAATGTTCTTTTGCAGTGACATTTGCTGTATCTGACAGTTTCTGAAAGACAAAATAAATTGCAGATTATCGTGCACCTGTAAACCGATCTCAATGTTTTGCAATGTTTTGCATTTACTTTTTCCCGAACCTAAATATGCTGCACTGCCTGAAACTTTGTCTGCTCGGGGGGGTCAACTACAATAGGCCTACTTATAGATGTACACACGTCAATGCAAAATATCAACTTTTTGTCCACCTGTTAAATTCTACTGTATGTTATAAACCGCGCACCCTGTCGTCAACATACAGCAAATACTTGAAATTATAATAGCATATCTAATAGGTCCAATTAAATGAGAGATGTGCATGGTAATTTGTTGTATGGCTGGTTACAACCCAGGAATCCAGGAACCCAGGAATCCAGTAGGTAAGGAAAAGGTGAGGAATTGATTCTACAATGTTTGTGATATACAGTCATGGCAGGCAAAAAAATTACTTACAAATTTCCCTAAAAAAAGTTGAAATTGACCAAAGAATTTGGTCTCCGCAATTCTTTATTTCACTGTTAATATTACAGAACCTTAGTTTTTGATTCAGAAGTTAATATATCAATTTAAATCAGAAAATAAACAGAAATGGCATTAACAAAATTATTGACAGAGCGTCTGCTAAATGACTAAAATGTAAAATGTAATTGACACCCTAGACTTAATATTTGGTAGCAGTCTTTGGTCAAAATAACTGCAATCAAGTGGTTCCTATAGCCATCGATGAGCTTTGTGCACATCTTTACTGGCAGTTTGGCCCACTCCGCTTGTGCAAACTGCTCCAGTTCTCCTATATTTGAAGGGTGCCTTCTCCCAACTGCCGTCCTCAGATCTCTCCACAGGTTTTCAATGGGATTTGTATCTGGACTCAGTGCTGGCTACTTCAGAACAGTCCGGCGTTTTATCTCGAACCGTTCCTGGGTGCTTTTTGAAGTGTGTTTGGGGTCATTGACCTGCTGAAAGACCCATGACCGTCGATGGAGAACAAGCTTTCCAACATTGCGCTCCAAAAAGCCTTGGTATTCTCCTGATTTCATGATGCCATTCACACTTTCAAGGCACCCAGTGACAGAGGAAGCAAAGCAACCCCAAAACATCACTGAACTGCCTCCATGTTTGACTGTAGGGAAGGTGTTCTTTTCTTTGAAGGCTTCATTTTGTTTTCTGTAAACATAGAGATGGTGTGCTTTACCAAAACCTCTATTTTGGTCTCATCTGTCCACAGGAAATTCTCCCAGAAGGATTTTGGCATGTTCAGGTGTGTTTTGGCAATTTGCAGTCAGGCTTTCTTCTGTCTCTCTCTCAGCAGTGGGGTCCTCCTGGGTCTCCTACCATATAACTCCCTTTCATTGAGTTGGCGACGGATGGTGCGAGTTGAAACGGTCGTACCTTCTGTCTGAAGGGCAGCTTGAATCTGTGTGGCAGTTGATCGCGGTGCTTTCTCCACCATTCGAACAATCCTTCTGAGCAATCTTCCATCAAGTTCTCTCTTGCGGCCACATCCAGTGAGGCTGGCTACAGTGGCATGGGCCTTACACTTCTTGATAACATTACGTACGGTGGAAACAGGAACATCAAGGTCTCTGGTGATGGACTTGTAGCCTTGAGATTGTCCACGCCTGGCTACAAACTTGTTTCTGACCTCAGATAATCCTCTAGTTTGCTTTCTTTCTCCATGCTCATTGTAGTACACAGTGACACAAAATAGGAGAATGAGTCCTTTTCTCTATTCAAACTGGTTGAATGAGTGATTTTTATATTGCAGGCACCTTCAACTCACCACAAGTGAGTTCAATTCCAAGGTAAAGGAGAATCACATGCTTGAAATATACTGCTCAAAAAAATAAAGGGAACACTTAAACAACACATCCTAGATCTGAATGAAAGAAATAATCTTATTAAATACTTTTTTCTTTACATAGTTGAATGTGCTGACAACAAAATCACACAAAAATAATCAATGGAAACCCAATTTATCAACCCATGGAGGTCTGGATTTGGAGTCACACTCAAAATTAAAGTGGAAAACCACACTACAGGCTGATCCAACTTTGATGTAATGTCCTTAAAACAAGTCAAAATTAGGCTCAGTAGTGTGTGTGGCCTCCACGTGCCTGTATGACCTCCCTACAACGCCTGGGCATGCTCCTGATGAGGTGGTGGATGGTCTCCTGAGGGATCTCCTCCCAGACCTGGACTAAAGCATCCGCCAACTCCTGGACAGTCTGTGGTGCAACGTGGCGTTGGTGGATGGAGCGAGACATGATGTCCCAGATGTGCTCAATTGGATTCAGGTCTGGGGAACGGGCGGGCCAGTCCATAGCATCAATGCCTTCCTCTTGCAGGAACTGCTGACACACTCCAGCAACATGAGGTCTAGCATTGTCTTGCATTAGGAGGAACCCAGGGCCAACCGCACCAGCATATGGTCTCACAAGGGGTCTGAGGATCTCATCTCGGTACCTAATGGCAGTCAGGCTACCTCTGGCGAGTACATGGAGGGCTGTGCGGCCCCCCAAAGAAATGCCACCCCGCACCATGACTGACCCACCGCCAAACCGGTCATGCTGGAGGATGTTGCAGGCAGCAGAACGTTCTCCACGGCGTCTCCAGATTCTGTCACGTCTGTCACATGCTCACTGTGAACCTGCTTTCATCTGTGAAGAGCACAGGGCGCCAGTGGCGAATTTGCCAATCTTGGTGTTCTCTGGCAAATGCCAAACGTCCTGCACGGTGTTGGGCTGTAAGCACAACCCCCACCTGTGGACGTCGGGCCCTCATACCACCCTCATGGAGTCTGTTTCTGACCGTTTGAGCAGACACATGCACATTTGTGGCCTGCTGGAGATCATTTTGCAGGGCTCTGGCAGTGCTCCTCCTGCTCCTCCTTGCACAAAGGCGGAGGTAGCTGTCCTGCTGCTGGGTTGTTGCCCTCCTACGGCCTCCTCCACGTCTCCTGATGTACTGGCCTGTCTTCTGGTAGCGCCTCCATGCTCTGGACACTACGCTGACAGACACAGCAAACCTTTTTGTAACAGCTCGCATTGATGTGCCATCCTGGATGAGCTGCACTACCTGAGCCACTTGTGTGGGTTGTAGACTCCGTCTCATGACCAAAACATCAGCCAGGAAGCATAGGAACTGAGAAGTGGTCTGTGGTCCCCACCTGCAGAACCACTCCTTTATTGGGGGTGTCTTGCTAATTGCCTATAATTTCCACCTGTTGTCTATTCCATTTGCACAACAGAATGTGGAATTTATTGTCAATCAGTGTTGCTTCCTAAGTGGACAGTTTGATTTCACAGAAGTGTGATTGACTTGGAGTTACATTGTGTTGTTTAAGTGTTCCCTTTATTTTTTTGAGCAGTGTATAATTTTTTCTAACTACTTGTAGAAGGTGCCAATAATATTGTCTGGGCCATTTTAGGATTTCGTTGTGGAATAAGCTAACATTTAGTCAGTTATTCCTATTTTTTTGTTTTGTTCAACTGCAAATCTAAGACATGCATATGTGGATACCCAAAGATTTTTTCATTTCAACAGTTCAGGAAGAAATGGGGCATTTAATTGAAAAAAAAGTCCAAGGGTGCCAATATTCTTGGCCACGACTATGTATTTATGTATATACATTAAGAAATGTCAAATTACATTATTCAGATGTAGCCTACAAATGTCAATGGAAAAGCTGAACTGTCTGTTCTACCATTAAACAGAGCAAAATAAAATAAAAAAATAGCCTGCTTGAAATAGCTCATCTATTTACTGTGAAGTGGGTCACTTAAATGAGAGATCGGATACCATTTTTCCGAACTTGTAGACTATTTTCCAAAGTAGCCTCTGAAACCATCTCAGTCAGAGAAGGTGAGGAATTTATTCTGCAACGATCATGGAAATTAAATAGGAAGTAATTCTAATTATTTTAGAATGCAAAGATGACTTTTCACTCTTCTCACTGATAGCAAATGATTGCATGTTATTATATTTAGCTAGTCCTACCTGTTCTTTTGTTATGAGTAGGAGTTTCATCCTGGGTTCCCCATTTGCACAAGACTACTTTTGTCTTCATTGTCTAACGGGAGGATAAGCACATTCTCACCTCAAATTTCATTTTTAGAAATGACACATTTTGCATGAAAACTGGCACACACGTTTTGGGACAGCGTGTACGCAACGTTTATAAAATGATCATTTCTAAAAGATTGCCAAAAAAACCATGTGTAATGACACTGATGAAGGTCTACTACATAATCTTAACACCTGGACTGTAACAAAAAGTAGAACAAATTTACCTCTAAATTTAACATTTACATTGTAAAAAAACAACAAAAACACACAAGACATTCAGGTAATAGAGATGAGCATAATTGTAATCAAGGTTAAATATATGCCCAGATTCTTCAAACTCATACAGATCAGAGGAGATGAATACAGCTCATACAGTCAAAGCAATACAAAAATGGATGAGCATTTTTCCACATTTCATTGTCTTTCAGTTTACACTTGGGAGTTTGACTTTTTGGGGAAACAATATACATAATCTCATTCACCATACTACAGTGCATCACTTCTCAACCCATTGTCTTCCCCCCCCCGAACCCACACTTACAATCCATTTATAATTATTTACATACAAGGCTTGAACAATCTGTATCATTAGGCTACTAGTTGGTGAGCAAAAGTACTTTAAACAAATTAACAAAACAACAAGGAGGAACTTCTAACTAGGAGAGGGAGTCGTGATTAGAATCAGGTCTACCGATAAGCCAATGTCTGACCCATGTTCACACTGTACAACTCTCAGTTGAAAGGAGACTTGGTAATCCATCAGAAACCAAACAGTATGATTCATCGAAGTGTCTTTCAAAAGAACAACTACTCATCAACAAACCCTGGTGGCCATCTGACTTCAAGTGAAACACAAAGCATGCAGATGTAAGGTAGGTGAACAGTCTGAACAATACCAAATAATGCCAGCAAAATAAACTCAGAAATCATAAGAGTTAAAAAAAACACCTTTTGAGCTCAGTCTGAGCTCAATAACTGATTACTCCCAACCAGAGACATGAATGACCAGAGAGCTAGACGTGATCAGAGTTTATTAGCGATAGTCCAAAGCCATATTTGAGATGACAAATCTGAATCAATCCATCAAATGATGACATGTATAAATACAGCCAATATTGTGTTTGGCTGTGGACTTCTGAAAGATAAAATGCTATAGAGATGTAACAGTGAAATGACCAAAACAAAAAAATATTCTTGAATTGTTAGCTGTCAGCTCGTATGTATGAGTCAAATCAAATTAGTGACAAACTCAACACACAGCAGGGTCAATAGAGGACAGTGTCCAGTCTCCCTCAGAACAGAATGTCCCAATACTCTTTACTGGCTTGCTTTCCTTGCCCTCGTAGGGAAAGAAGGAAAGGTTTCCATCCTTGTCATTTTCACCTGTCATGTCCTGAGACCAGCGGCCATAAAGAAAAGCAAGCATCTAAAGCAGGGGTCCCTATTACATTCAGCCATTGGACCAGTTCTCCTTAAGCGGACGGTCAGGGGGCCGAACATAGTTAGAATTTGTACACTGCAAATTGACTGCAAGAACCCAAAACAGAAAGTATTTGACAAAAACTGAATAATTTTAAACCTTGATTACATTGGATATGTGATCGTATCCCTCTCTATTTCTGTCTGGGAATACTTGGGAACAGATTTTCTAAATTAAAAATCACTTTGAGCTGATTTCCTGGTGATTTTAGTCTTCTGTCCTACACCAGAAACACTTAGGGGGCCAAATAAAAATCACCTGCAGGCCGCCTATTTGGGAACCCTGATCTAAAGACTAAAGAGACATGTCTCCTGAAACAGGGAGGCCACTGGAGATGAAATACCCCCAAATATTACACAGACACAAAAATGATCCTACTCTACAAGAAAGGGCAAATAAATATTTATTAAATCCTTTTTAGACAATCACCCTTTTTCAGCATTCCATTTCGAGATGCCCAAATTTACAAGGCCTCAACCATACTTTCCAATGTACATGTCATATCCCCTCTTCCACCAATACCCTTTCCCCCTATCCCCACTTCTCAATGATCCCTCGTTCAGTAGAATAGCGCCCGATCTACCCCTAGCCCCTTCTCCCTATGCACTTGTGGAGATGTGTAAGGTTTGCACAGATAATAACGATACGATAACCTTGCTCTCTGATAGGCTAGCCGTATTGCTTATGTAACCGATGTGAAATGGCTAGTTAGTTAGCGGTGGTGCGCGCTAATAGCGTTTCAATCAGTGAGGTCACTCGCTCTGAGACTTGAAGTAGGGTTTCCCCTTGCGTTGCAAGGGCCGCGGCTTTTGTGGCGCGAGGGGAAACCCTACTTCAAGTCTCAGAGCGAGTGACGTCACTGATTGAAACGCTATTATCGCGCACCACCGCTAACTAACTAGCCATTTCACATCGGTTACACTTATGTCTATAATCCAACCGTCTCAGATCCCTGAAGGGTGTAGGTGGTAGGGGCTAGGCGTTCATGTGGATCTGGGTGTAGCTCGTTCCGCAGCAGTATTGCCACTACAGGAGTGATTGACTGTTCAGTGTGTTACTCAGGGACTCCTGCTATAGTAAAGGCATGGTGCTGTAGTGTAGCGTGTCACTATGGACTCTGTTTGTCCATGACTTCTCTCATTGAACAAAACCCTGTATGAACTTCAGCTCTGTGTTAACCAATGGTGGGCTTGAAAAATGTAAACTCCGGTTAAGAAGTGTCTCAGTCGGATAGAAGCACAGCCATAACAATGACATGACATGACAGAACATAGACCGTGGGTTAGATGACGTTTGGGCAGGGAAGACAGACATTAATACAACAGACTCCTAGAGGTGGTCTCTAAGAGAGAAAAGACAGGTCGGCGAATATACAGCGTTAACTCCATACCAAACTCCGACGAGGTGTATGCAAACACACACACAGCACACAGATAGAAGTCCCATCTCCAAACTGAGTCTGACATTTGTCGCCCTCTGGTGGTCTAGTCCAGATCCTTTCACCCCTCCTCTTCTCTTAACGTACAGACACACCCCACCCTCCCCCAGTCCATCTCCAGGCTTATCTGGTGTAGTAGACTCTGTAGTAGACGCTCTTGGACCTCCAGAGAGAGTAGGAGTTGTCGAACTTTAGCAGGTAGACTCCACGGCCGGGGTATTGGTGACTGCCGGCGTAGACCTCCTCGTGACAGTCCCGCCGGTACACCGGCACTATCTCATCCACCTGGGGCTTCCCTGCCCCCTTCTTAAGCTTCACCCCCTCCCTGGGAGGCTCCCCTGAAGATAGAGGGAACACAGACCGTCAGGAGGGCTGTCTGTAGCTACTGAATATTCATCATGTCTGAGGTGGCATTCAACAAGGAGGAGGAAACATGCAAAAAGACCATGAGCCCAGACAAACAAGCAGGAAAAACCCCATTAAGGTGTGGACTAACTAAATGGTTATATTAAGCTAGGACAGTCATCTCAGTAGAAATGCATCCTGGGTCTCACTAAACAACACGTAACATCCTATTAGAACACAAGCAGCCTATCTAACAGTGCTCCACCTCACCTTCCTCATCCTCGTCTTCGTCGCTTGACTCGCTGACGTGCACGCTGACCGAGGCGTTGGTGGCATCAGTCCACTCGAAGAGGACTCCGAAGCCGATGTCGTAGTGGTCCGTGGCGAACTCCCAGAAAAGGTAGGAGCCCTCCTCGTGGGTGGGCACGCGCACCGTCACCACCTCGCCACGCCCCACCGTGATCACACTGTCCACGTCCTGCCGGATCTTCTCCTTGAAGTCCTTGATCTGAGGCCGCGTCCACATGGAGGGAGCCGCGATGACCGGGGGAGAGTCTGCTGGACGGAGAAGGGAAAGTGGGGGGAGAAAGGTATCAGAGGGGTGTGTAAATATAACAGGCAGATTGGGCACCATGTACATACATTTCTCAGGTAGAAATGTTCAGAAAAAGACAAATCTGATTCAAGTGAGGATAAAAACATATCGTTTTTAAATCCTGCTTTTGAGTACTTTCAAATAAAACGTCCTTTCTCAATGAGAGTGGCATCTTAAGAAACTCGATGAGGCAGTAATGGCTTTCGGGCAACACTGGCATACTGTCTCCTTGTTCTATCCCGCATGAACAGAGTAGAAAGAGATACTCTGCTGTTACAGATTAATGAATTCCATGGCTTGATTCCAAACCAGAAATTGGCCTCCTCTGTCCTTGAGAACTCCCTCATCAGAGACCTGAAAGAACTGTATCAATAAGTGCACAATGGGCAGGAACTCCTCTTAGCCAATCAGAGGGTTAGGGTAGAGTCATTCACCTATCCCTTACACCTACACATCCCTTTCTGATGCCCAAGGACAGAGTGTAAGGTATCACACATTTACCGGTTGGAATGCAGCTATACCGGTTGGAATGCAGCTATACTGGTTGGAATGCAGCTATACCGGTTGGTCTGTGGGGTGTGAGTGCTATGCAAGGACAACATCAGGAAGGTCCAACCACACCTCACCCCTGCACCAAAATATGTGGCTCCCGCATCAGCCTTTACAACCATCTGAAGACCCACAAATAGAAAAGTGCATTGAGGACAATCATACTCGACTCGAGTGATCGCTGATGATACCTGGCCGGTGTGTGTGCACGTGTGTGTTGGTACCTGGTCGATGCGTGCGTGTACCAATGGGCCCATTCTCAGTGACCTCATCGGCAGGCTCGAGGGGTTCTGGCTCTTTGTCCATGCTCTCAGAGTGGGAGTCTGACTGGCCGTTGAGCATGGGGACCTCCTCTCTAGCCGGGGGCACTGCAGCAAAAGGCTCACTGGTGACCTCCAGCGTAGCCTGCACCACCGCATCCTCCTGCTGCTTCTGTAAGGCTGCCTGGAGGGGAAGGGCGAGGGTCAATGACTTGGAAGACAACATGACTAAGACTTTTCTGTATAATCTCCACATTGTATTCTCCTCATGAAAATAAGAAGGTAAGCCCTGGTTGACATCTCTAATGAGAGACGTAAAGGAGCAACAACTTAATGAACACTTAAAATGGCTTAGTACTGCTTATTACCTTATATCTGAAAAAGATGTGTTGAGATGTGGAGTGCATAGGACACTGTGGGGTGTGTGTGTGTACCTGTTGCTGAGCCAGCTGGACTTGGTAGAGCTGCTGCATGTACTGTTGGTAGTGTTGTTCCTGCAGCTGGCGTATGAGACCCAGCTGCTGCTCAGGGCTCTCTGGATACTGTTGGGCAGCATACTGCTGAAACTGCACCGCTGTCTGGGCATTCAATGCTGCCATGATCTGCTGCCTGCAGACAGGGAGGGGGACGATGGAGGAGACCATCAACGCTGCACCATTCAACGAATACTGGGATACCATAAAAAGCTTCCTCCACACAGTAGATAGAGGTAAAGCTTCCTCCACACAGTAGATAGAGGTAAAGCTTCCTCCACACAGTAGATAGAGGTAAAGCTTCCTCCACACAGTAGATAGAGGTAAAGCTTCCTCCACACAGTAGATAGAGGTAAAGCTTCCTCCACACAGTAGATAGAGGTAAAGCTTCCTCCACACAGTAGATAGAGGTAAAGCTGAAGCTAGAGATCTAGATCATGAGACTTATCACACACAGTACTCACTTATGCTGCTCCACCCGTAGCCTCTCCTCATCCAACTGTCTCCTTTCCTCCTCCTCCCTCTTCAGCCTCTCCTCCTCCTCAAGCCTCCGCCTCTCCTCCTCCCGTCTCTGTCGTTCCCGCTCCTCATCCTCCCGGCGCTGTCGTTCCTCCTCCTCCCTCCTGAGGTGAGATGGAAGGAAAGAGAGACAAAAACAAGACAAACTTGAGAATTCCCTAAATCCTAAACTAGGGTAAAGTTCCCATCATGTTGCTCTCATGGGCAGAACTGTCTGTCTGTTTGTCCTCCTGGGCATCTTACCGTTTCCTTTCCCGCTCCTTCTTCTCTATTTGGTGGGAGGTGATGTAAGGAGCGAATAAATTACAGCATTTGTTCAACAGCTTGACAAACTCCACCATGGCCTCCTCCTTCTCCATGTTACCCAGAGCAGCCCACTCTTTCCTACAGAAAGAAGAGAGGTAGTGGCAATGGGACAATGACTTAGGACAAATAACAAGAAAAAAAGTTCAGTCCAAGGTTTGCTTACGTGGTCTGCAGTAAGGGGTAAAGAGTTCAACCACTGAGCGTCAGCATGGGCCATCAATTGGTGCACATTTACAGTAAAGGCAGTAGATAAGTGTGTGTTGAGCTGTGAAAAACCTTGATAAAATGTTGGGAGGAAAAGCTCTGTTCCACAATCTGTTCCCTCATATTTCCTGTTTACTGGAACACAGCAGCAGCAGCACTAGGGCTGGAGCTGCTGCTGGAGTTCAAAGCTCATACACACACAATGGGGAGGGGTGGGGGGGGCTGGGGGTTACCTGCGGTCATTGCCCAGGACGTCAAAGAAGCCCACCTCTGGAGAGGCGTCGAGGTTGTATGGCCCCAGTAACACCTGCTTGTGGAGGGCCACCAGACGAAGCTTCTCCTCATAGGTGGGGTGAAAGGCCTTCCCATCCTTATCTGAGGACAAACTAATAGTCTAGATTCCATACTGCAATACACTAGCAAGGCAAATATGTCATCTGCTGATCATTTAAACAATTATTCATTGCTAGACACTTAGGCCTATATTGGAAATGGCACTCTATAAAATGGGTCATTAAAAATGAATGTTCTGTTTTGTTTTCCTCGTTCCAGAATAGATTATTGCTTGGTGTGTTGCTGGCGAATGATGACTGACATAAGTGTCCCTTTTATTGTGTACAGTCAGCGAAGGAGCTACTTAGCCATGTCTGAGCTTGGTCATAAAGCATGTTTTTCTCCCTTCTCAGCCCCTTATATTGCAAATGCATGAAATAATCAACAATGCATGCAATGCACAGCTTCACTGAAGAATAGGAGGAGTCCCGTTTTAGAACCAGTTTGCACAATGCCCAGAGCCACCTGGAGGGCTCTCACAATAATCCAGCAGTAAAAATGGATTGGATGTTTGAAATGGTGGATGCAATTCAGTAATGTTTATTTAGGGAACACACCCATGTGGGAGAAATAACCTCCTCCTTCAATGTTTCCTTATTCTTTCTCTTCCCTCTACATATCTAGGCTGCATTTGATTCCAGAAATGGAACGCATCCCCATCGTTCACTCCACAAGCGTAGATCTGAGATGATTGAGTAGGTGTGTAGGTAAGTAATAGCTTCACCTTGTTGTTTCGGCCACACTGCTTCTAGCTATCCAGTCCTGTCAGAGGAGCAGTGAATCAGGGCAGAATGCATTCATGTGTGCTTTAAAAATGTCTAATTATTGTTACTCTATTGAAGGTGTACATCTGAAGTGATGGTGATAGCTTTTGCACTGACTAATTTCCAAGCTAATCCATTGGCTGTGAAATGTGTGTGTAGTCTGCGTTCAATGGCTCATTAAAGGAAACCTAAGCCCTTTATGTTGATGGAGCCACGTGCAGTTAATGCATGTGAATTCTGAAGATTGGAAGGCAGTCATCCTACAATTAAGCAGTACAAGTAAGTAAACTGCTTGCAAGCTGTGTACTTTTACTGATGCCTGAATGACTAGTCTTGTCTGCTTTAGTTCAGTAATCAATAATTCAAGATCTCAGAAATGACAGGTGGCAACATGTGTATATGCTGATCGCAATGTTTATTTAGTATGAATCACTAGCATTATGTAGTATTATGACGTCTACAAATCTGTGTCTATGAGCTGTATGCAAATCTGCCACCCTGCCCGTAGCTAGAATATATGTATTAATAACAGGGTGTGTACCACATACCAGTCAAACTAGCTAGTTACTGGGTTGTCATTCACTAGAGTAACGTTAAACTGGCAGTTAGTAGCTACGTGGAGGAACCACATGACCATATCGACACATGACATGTCAAGTTAAATGTCGCCTCATCTAAACTAGACATAGCTACGCCGTTATTCTTTCGATGTCTGAATAACTATTCTGTCAACGAGAGACAACCTGAAAGAACATCCAGCAATCATGCAGATACATTATTCGAAGATTCTGTTGAAAAAAATCTTCAAGTTGCTGTGGCATTTTGACAGCTAGCTAGGCATCATAGTTAAGCAAGTGGCTAGCTGGCTAACATTAGCTAGTTTGCTAATGTACCGCACAAAAAAAAATAAACTGGGATGAAACAGCTAGTTAGCCACATCTTGTAATACCAAACCACAATTTCAATTCCATTACATTGTTAGCATCAAATACGAATAAATATAAAATACCTTTGAAGAATTTCAATGCTAGTCCGTATAGCTCCTGCAAACCAAAGCCCCATTTCCTCTCTATCGTGGTTTTGGCAGACTCGCCTTCCTGCCCATCGTCGGTGGCTTCGGCGGTGCTCTGGTCCCCGGTCTCCTGCTCCGCGGGCACGGGGTCCGGTTCAACGACTTGCTCCTGCTCGCCCTCGGGATCCGGGCTGAGGGTGAGGCCATCGATTGAGACTTCGAGCCGGCTAGAACTGCCATTGTTGAGGTCGCCGCTCTGAACCTCTGTCGCCATCATGCAGAATATGAGCTGCCTGAAGCGGCCACGTACATACTTCCGATTTAATTTAGCGGAAGTTCCGGGAGATGCTGGGTCGTCACTAGTTACCACAGACACAAAGTCATAAAACCCGCCCATTTCTTCAATTTCTCTTCTTAAAATGTGATTTTAAACATAACCCTAAAATTAACCACACTGTTAACCTTATGCCTTACCTTAAAGTAAGACCAAAAAGCTCATTTTTGTTTTCAGGAATGTTTACTATATAGCCATTTTTTACTTTGTGGCTGTGGTAAATAGTGGAAAGAGATTCTCCCTTAGCGAAAAGAATATTGCAGACAGAATGCAGTATAACTGCAGTATGCTGCAAATATTGCGTCCAATATATATATATATTTACTGCAGTAATTTTGAAGTGTAACTGCGCAGTTACAGTGAAGTATAACTGCAGTATACTGCCATTACTGTGCAATTACTGCACCAAAAATACCACAGTCGACTGCAGTTATTGCACTTTTACTGCAGTTTCAAAACTGCAATCTTTATTTGTAAGGGCTTTTAGAAGATGTAAATAATAATGACGCAAGACCGGGTAGCTAAACAACAGGGCACATGCCTTACTTTTTTAAAGGATTTCTACCTGGGAACCTTGGGGCTATGAATTCGATTTCCCCGCAACCAGACCTCCCAAATGTCATCTCCATTCAAACTGGAAAGCGTAAACGACACTGCATCTTTCCAACACACTTCCAGTTCTACGAATCCCCCGCCCCCCTACCCCAAAAGCAATAGGGATCCAAATTAACCCCATTCAATCACTTTTGGATAAAATGACATCAACTGTCCTCTTTTGGTTGTACTGTTTTAGATCAAGAATTGCAGTGGCCGCGAATCCTATCATCCTATGTCATCACACACAGGTTACAGGCCTAAATAGAATAGACAACAGAACATCAAGATGCTTGACATTTCCTTGTAAATCTCTGTGGTCCATTTCCCAGTCTGTCTGATGACAGGGTGTTAATGGGTCTATCTACAAAAGCTGCCTCCTATCACAGCTCAGCAGATCACTGCCTTGAGCATGATGCTCTGACCAGCCAGCCACTCTCTGCTGTTTGATGTTTGAAAGAAAAAATAGTTAATCAACTTTCTCCAGCCTTTAATCTAATCTAACAGATCTTATCAGCAGTAGGGTCAGTGGCAGTCTTTGACTATGCTAGACATACAGTCAACAAAAAAGAACACAATTGTTCAATCTCCCTTCACGGTCCTCCTTTTTTTCATTGAAACACTTTCACAACCTAATTAATGTATGACAGTTAGGTCTGTTGTGAATAGTTAGCCTACATACAGCTGTGTGGTCTACATCTGCATCAAAAGCAGACAAAGTATTCTAGCCTTGGGGTGTCTGACTCTTGCATGATGCAGAACACCGATTTTGTAATGTCTTGTGTAGGTGCATTTTTGGGTATCTGAAATTTGAATTATTCAAAGATTTGCAAGCAGAAGAAACATGATCTGAGACGTTTTGAAACATCTGAGATATGTCCCTCACGAAGACTTTAGATTATGCACAAGAAGAAGCCTGAGAACATTGACCCAGGCCATTACACAAGATCAGGAACCTCAACAGCCCAATGTTAGCATAACACTCTAGAGGCACACAGACAGACAGTAACCAAATGGAGTTGGAGCCCTCAGACAAAGCCTGGCTTGTGAAGTGCCGCCATATATAGGACTCGATTACAAGCACATTTGAATCCAATGTCAAATCAATGTCTTGTCTGGGGGCCCAAGTGAAATAGATCGATAAATATGTTTCAGAATCCATGCATAATTATTTCAGATTTAGGGTAACTGTATTTGTAACAAAGTTGTTCAATACGTTCAATCCTCTATTTCTGTACTGGTACACATACATGGATGAGTGTGAGTTTGATGTTGACCTCTTGACTTGACCCCCTACTGCCCATGTGGAGGCAGGCCATTCACCTCAAACATACCCTCATGACCACCTTTGAACTGGGTTTGTGTATTGACATGCTCTTTGTTGATAGTTAGCGGTATGATTCATCACTATCATTCATAAGACCCACTGGGTCAACAAAAAGTAGGCCTACACATTTTACTATAGTGTATTTCCATGTAGGTCTGGTTTGAAACTGCCTCCATCACTATATCTCAATCTCTTCATTCAAAGACTCAATCATGGACATTCTTACTGACAGTTGTGGCTGCTTTGTGTGATGTATTGTTGTCTCTACCTTTTTGCCCTTTGTGCTGTTGTCTGTGCCCAATAATGTGTGTACCCTGTTTTGTGCTACCATGTTGTGTTTCTACCATGTTGTTGTCATGTTGCTACCATGCTGTGTTGTCATGTGTTGCTGCCATGCTGTTGTCTTAGGTATCTCTTTATGTAGTGTTGTGTTGTCTCTCTTGTCATGACATGTGTTTTGTACTATATTTCTATTTTTCATCCCAGCCCCCCCCCCCCCTTTGGTAGGCCGTCATTGTAAATAAGAACTTGTTCTTAATTAACCGACTTGACGAGATAAATAAAGGTTAAATAAAAAATGTAATAACCTATATAATACAATATTAAAGAAATAGGCTAAAAATAAAAAAAATATATTTTTTAAAAGTGAACAAATGTTTGCAGCTACCGTTAAAATGGAATCATTGCTGAATATAGACGTATGGACCCATAATTATTGGCGGCAGATAGCCTAGTGGTTAGATCGTTGGACTAACTAGTAACTGGAAGGTTGCAAGATCGAATCCCCGAGCTGACAAGGTAAAATTCTGTCGTTCTGCCCCCGAACAAGGCAGTTAACCCACTGTTCCTAGGCCGTCATTGAAAATAGGAATTTGTTCTTAACTGACTTGCCTAGTTAAATGAAAGTAAATATTATTTTTCAGAAATTCTATATAATGTGTATGCTCAGCATGGTGGAAGCCTTTCACATCCTTTCTTTGATGACTACTGGTCCATCACTGCTTCAGAAGGGGACCACCATTTCTTCAAAAAGCGAATAAACGCTTTCTCAAGTTGTGTATTGGACATGTAGACCTTTTCAAGCGACCTTGTACACACTACCGTTCAGGGTGTCGCAGATTCACACCTTTCTCCAGCCATCAGACGCGCTAGGAACAATGTTCGTCTCCAGTGCCAGCCGTCGCTAATTGCCCGCGCAATTCACACATTCCGACGTCACCTTTGATCACAAGGAGATGAGGGCGGATATAAAACCGGGGATCAGGCGGTTGTGGTCAGTCAGATTCTGGGAATAAAGACTAGAGGACTAATATGTCAGCCGTCCACGGAAAACTGAGGGTAGGAGACCTAACTCAATTCCCGATGTATCCCGACGGACACATGGAAAGAAATAGCATGCCGCATTCAGGTTGGTTACAGTGTAATTACGCACAAATTTTAAGCGCAATCTCTGTAAATTTTACTGTCTACCTTCGTTACATTTTATATTCATTACATCGCTCTTGGTTTTGACAGATTATGGTGCTGCGGATAGGGCAAACTACTTCAACTCCGCAAACGCCAACGGACAGAGAGCGGACAGCATGACCCATCGAAGGAAGAGAACCAACTTCACCCAGCAGCAGATTGGGGTGCTGGAGAAAGTATACTCCGACACCAAATACCCTGACATATACCTTCGCGAGAGACTTGAGGCTCTCACCGGCCTACCAGAGTCCAGAATTCAGGTAAGGCATCAGATTTACAAGTTGGCTAAGACACAAAAAAGTGAGTTTCCATGATAAATCTTGGCAAACTGCTATGGGCTAAATGTTCTAGGCCTACCCCCAAAAAAAATAACTTGAAATGCGAAAAAAACGTTATAGGCTCTAATACATTATCTTCCACAGGTGTGGTTCCAGAACCGACGCGCAAAGTCCCGTCGCCTGGAAGGGTCGTCCTTGTCTATGAAGCTCAATGGTGTTGCCGCCAGCGCCCCCGTGACCCCGTTCGCCCAACTCCATCACCGAATGCCCAACTTCAGACCACCACTCCACACCCGGACGGAAGAAACGCACGCCAAGACCACACTACCCACGAAAACGGGTAACTACGAACACTCAACTATCCCGTATGTTGATGATGCATCCATAAATGGGAGTAGAAGAAAAATTGAGCAAATCGAACGAGATGAGTTAAGCGTTGCGGTTCCGTGCAACAACGTTCATCCGTATCACAAGGGAAATGGACTTTACATCAAGTCCCAGAGCAACATAAGCGGTAGTGCAGGTACAAAACAAGTCCTGGTTGAATATGACAACTTTCCCCCAAACAAGACCATAGGTCCCGAGATGAAAGTTGTTATCCCTCCTATTCCTTCACAGAATAACTTCGGCAGGTCCTCTCCAAAGCATATCGCGTGCCAAGTACAGCATCCTCAGGTTAAGACCAGACCTGATAACTTTGGCCACTTCTCTCCCATTCGTGCCAGCAAGGCCCAAGAGTTTTCTGATTCGGATTCAGAGTGGGAAAACGGTGCCATGTCTGGCTTTGGTGACTTCATGTGAATATTCTGTCAATGTGAAATTGACTGATGGGTTCATAACTTCAAAATGAACGGATGTAACTTTGTTATAAAAACTTATTTATTGTATATTATTTTGATTGTCTTTGTTTTCAAACAAGCTACCAAATAAAATATATTACATGTAATCTACCCCTACTGTGTCATTTTTTCCCCTCACCGATCCATATCAATTGTCACAAAATCATGACAGTTTTCTTGGCTATATGTTTAATATAAAATGAGAGCAAGGAATATTTACAAATTCCCATATACAGATTTACAAAACAAAAAAAGGTGAACTGGAGAAATTCTGGAAACAAACATTTTTCACCTTAGTATTGTTTGAATTTAGGTTACATGTCGGTCTGATGCTTCAACAATGCCCTATTCGAGGCTGCCAATCAATTTGCATCAAAAACCAGAACTCGCATTTTACAAAAATACAAAAATCTCTTCAGTGCACACAATTACAAAAGCCATCTCCGAGTATGTTACAGAAATGTTAACGATAAATCAGAGTACTCAAAGGTATTGTACAAATATCTACAATAAACAATTTTACAAAACATTCTTTAGCCTACCCTGTGCTTACTACCAGTGGAGTAAAGGAACACAAAACATTGACTCACAAAGGGAAGCTCCAAAATCTTGTTTTATCACCAACTCTTAAAAATAAATATGGATTATAATAGGTACTGTTTGGCACATGAGACCATAGAATAAATCTACAACAAAGTGTGTTGTGAATTCTTGCAGTGACCAAAGTCTAGTCTATAGACCAGGGTCGGTTTGACATGACATTTTGTCTGTGTTCATTACAGTAAACAAGTCATTTTCAAAGACATATATACAATAAAATCAAACATGTGGATGACAGACAGCTGTGAGAAAAGGATATTTCCCCACAACCTCAGAAACAGCCTACATGTTGAGCCAGATCATTTCAGTGGGGGCTTTTTGTTTGAAAGTCAGGGGAGCCACAAACCGACCTCTTCTTTCACAGTCACTCGAGATAGTGTGCATGTTCCACTTAGTTGATGCTGACCAGGCCGCTCTCTTTTTCTGTGTGTTCAGACCGTGTTGGTGTTGTTGGCTGCAAAGGCGTGTAGGTTTCCCAGCTGACTCAGACCACTCTGGATGTGGGCTACGTGAATTTCTACGTTGTTCTGGAAGCAACTGCACAGGCAGGACAGGACAAACATTAAGACCAGGTGAACATGCACCTGCCATCTTCTATCCCTTCCTTTAAAAGTCTTCCATCACAGTCATCCATCTCCCCTCATAGCGCTAAATAGGATGAAATATTGGGCAGAATGGATGTGAACTGTAGAGGCACTCACCTGAGGTTGGAGGGGTCTATTGAGCTCTTTATGTCATTCAGAGAGTCAGTGAGTGATTTAAATTCAAAGGAGTTCAGGTCTCCTCCCTCAGCCAGGCACTGAAACAAACAAATACATGCTCAGGCAAACAAATAAATAGAGTAGTGCTGTGATGCTGTGTGAGCACACCATACACTAACCTTGATCTGCAGCAGTAAGGCAGTGAGGCCTGAGATGAGGTGTGTGAGGCTGGCGTTGGAGACGCACTGCTGGTCGTCACGGAGGGTGTTGGTCTGCTGCACCATCTCCTTGGCCTCCTCCTCACAGCGCTGACGCAGCTCTGTGGGCCGGTCCGCAGGAGCCATGCCCTGATCTGGGGCCAGCTGGAGAGGACAGAGGGAAATAGATGCGTCGATTCATATTCTTGTATAAACTGTTCTGGGACCAGCCAAAGGGAAAGATGCTAATTTAAGCTTTGTAAACAACTATGCAATTTATCGGTATAGCATCATTAGACACCCTTCATTGAGGATAATCTAAAAACGACTATTGGCGATGTTTTGCTCGTCTCATGCCTTCTTGCTAAGTACACTCCTAGGAGGTAAGGCGATCTGTTACACGTCTAGCTGCAAGACAATCAAATATAGCCCCTTTACAGAGAGTAGATCGAAAGATGTGCCAGTGTGTCGTCACCTCGTAGCAGAACTGCTGGACCTCGTGCAGCACCTTGTTCAGGTCCTTATTGAGCTGCTCCAGCTCCAGTACTGTGGTGGCATAACGCTTCTGGAACTCTAGGCCTATAGGCATCGAGCACGACTTCTACAAACACACAACACAATTCAATGTTAAGTTGTATATATTTACAATTTCTATGACGGAATACACTGTTAGGAACATATTCTGTCATAATACGGTCTTAGTATTTTCTGGGAATCTACCAGTTTTTCAGCTTCTGCGTTCATATCCTTCAAGTGCTTGACGTGTTCTTTCTTGATCATGAGGATCTTGGAGAGCCTCGTCTAGGAGGGAGAGATTCTTAGTGGGACATTTACCTTCACATTATGCTATATTATCCTAGAAGCAAAGCCAAGACAGGAAGACTGACCACTTGGACGAGGAACTTGACAGGGAACCCTCCAAGCGTGTCCCCGTCCGCTCCAGGGAGTTTGTTTTTCCATGGAGACTGGCTGATGAGGGGATCATTGTCCTGTCACAGGAATATGTGTAAATTCCAATGGCAAATAAGCAAAGCAATATTGATTTCAATTGAGAGACAAAGGTCAGTCATAATCATGTTATAGCAGTAGAAGTATATGTACCATTCAAAGTGATCTCAAATTATCACAAATAAAACAGTAAAGACATCACCTAACCAGTATCCCAGATTACATCATTCAGAAATGAATGATTAGAAGTGATGAAACTACAGTACCAGTCAAAAGTTGACACCTATTCATTCAAGGGTTTTTCTTTATTTTTACTATTTTCTACATTGTAGAATAATAGTGAAGACATCAAACTATGAAATAACACATATGGAATCATGTAGAAACCAAAAAAAGTATAAAACCATTTATTATTTTTTTAAATTTCACCTTTATTTAAACCAGGTAGGCTAGTTGAGAACAAGTTCTTATTTGCAACTGCAACCTGGCCAAGATAAAGCAAAGCAGTTTGACACAACACAGAGTTACATGGAATAAACAAACATACAATCAATAATACAGTAGAAAAGTCTATATACAGCATGTGCAAATGAGGTAGGATAAGAGGTAAGGCATTAAATAGGCCATGGTGGCGAAGTAATTACAATATAGCAATTAAACACTGGAATGGTAGAATGTGCAGAAGATGAATGTGCAAGTAGAGATACTGGGGTGCAAAGGAGCGAGATAAATAAATAAATACAGTATGGGGATGAGGTAGTTGGATGGGCTGTTTACAGATGGGCTATGTACAGGTGCAGTGATCTGTGAGCTGCTCTGACAGCTGGTGCTTAAAGCTAGTGAGGGAGATATGAGTCTCCAGCTTCAGAGATTTTTGCAGTTCATTCCAGTCATTGGCATCAGAGAACAGGAAGGAAAGACGACCAAAGGAGGAATTGGCTTTGGGGGTGACCAGTGAGATATACCTGCTGGGGTGCGTGCTACAGGTGGGTGCTGCTATGGTGACCAGTGAGTTGAGATAAGGCGTCAGAGACCTAGCAGAGACTTGTAGATAACCTGTAGCCAGTGGGTTTGGTGACGAGTATGAAACGAGGGCCAGCCAACGAGAACATACAGGTCGCAGTGGTGGGTAGTATATGGGGCTTTGGCGACAAAACGGATGGCACTGTGATAGACTGCATCCAATTTGTTGAGTAGGGTATTGGAGGCTATTTTGTAAATTACATCACCGAAGTCTAGGATCGGTAGGATGGTCAGTTTTACGAGGGTATGTTTGGCAGCATGAGTAAAAGGATGCTTTGTTGCGAAATAGGAAGCCAATTCTAGATTTAACTTTTGATTAGAGATGTTTGATGTGAGTCTGGAAGGAGAGTTTAGTCTAACCAGACACCTAGGTATTTGTAGTTGTCCACATATTCTAAGTCAGAACCGTCCAGAGTAGTGATGCTGGACGGGCGGGCAGCGATCGGTTGAAGAGCATGCATTTAGTTTTACTTGCATTTAAGAGCAGTTGGAGCCCACGGAAGGAGAGTTGTATGGCATTGAAGCTCGTCTGGAGGTTAGTTAATACAGTGTCCAAAGAGTGGCCAGAAGTATACAGAATGGTGTCGTCTGCGTAGAGGTTGATCAGAGAATCACCAGCAGCAAGAGCAACATCATTAATGTATACAGAGAAGAGAGTCGGCCCGAGAATTGAACCCTGTGGCACCCCCATAGAGACTGCCAGATGTCCGGACAATGGGCCCTTCGACTTGACACACTGAACTCTGAGAAGTAGTTGGTGAACCAGGCGAGGCAATCATTTGAGAAACCAAGGCTGTTGAGTCTGCCAATAAGAATGTGGTGATTGACAGAGTCGAAAGCCTTGGCCAGGTCGATGAATACGGCTGCACAGTAAGGTCTCTTATCGATGGCGGTTATATACTTTAGGACCTTTAGCGTGGCTGAGGTTCACCCATGACCAAATCAAAATATATTTTCTATTCTTCAAAGTAGCCACCCTTTTTCTTGATGACTGCTTTGCACTCTCTCAACCAACTTCATGAGGAATGCTTTTCCAACAGTCTTGAAGGTGTTCTGAGCACTTGTTGGCTGCTTTTCTTTCACTCTGCATTCCAACTCATCTCATTTGGGTTGAGGTTGGGTGATTGTGGAGGCCAGGTCATCTGATGCAGCACTCCATCACCCTCATTCTTGGTTAAATAGCCCTTATATTGCCTGGAGGTGTGTTGGGTCATTGTCCTGTTGAAAAACAAATGATAGTCCCACTAAGCGCAAACCAGATGGGATGGCGTATTGCTGCAGAATGCTTTGGAGCCATGCTGGTTAAGTGTGCCTTGAATTCTAAATAGATCACAGACAGTGTCAGCAGCAAAGCACCCCCACACCATAACATCTCCTCCTCCATGCTTTACGGTAGGAAATACACATGCGGAGATCATCCGTTCACCCACACCACGTCTCATGAAGCCATGGTGGTTGGAACCAAAAATGTCAAATTTGGACTCCAGACCCGAGGATAACTTTCTACCCGTCTAATGTAAATTCCTCGTGTTTCTTGGCTGAAGCAAGTATCTTCTTATTGCTGTCCTTCAGTAGTGATTTCTTTGCAGCAATTCCACCATGAAGGCCTGATTCACACAGTCTCCTCTGAACAGTTGAAGTTGAGATGTGTCTGTTACTTGAACTCTGTGAAGCATTTATTTGGGCTGCAATTTCTGAGGCTGGTAACTAATGAACTTATCCTCTGCAGCAGAGGTAACTCAGGGTCTTCCTTTCCTGTGGCAGTCCTCATGTGAGTCAGTTTTCATCACAGCGCTTGGTTTTTGCTACTGCACTTGAAGAAACTTTCAAAGTTCTTGACAATTTCCGGATTGACTGACCTTCATGTCTTAGAGAAACCACATTCCATCATTACTTTATGCTTATTTGAACTGTTCTTGCCATAATATGGATTTGGTCTTTCACCAAATAGGGCTATCTTATGTATACCACCCCTACCTTGTCACAACAACTGATTGGATCAAACGCATTAAGAAGGGAAGAAATTCCACAAAATAACTTTTAAAAGGCACACCTGTTAATTGAAATGCATTCCAGGTGACAACCTCATTAACAGGGATGCAAACTGGTGAGGGCCCAAAAAGGCAACTTTTGTTGTTGTACTGAAACATGCAAAAAAAAAAAAAAAAAAAATCCCTGCTAGGGGAAATGCAGGTTAACTAATTAAACAACAAAGAATATGATCTACATGATCAGTCTGTGTAAAATAAAGTGGTTAACGTGAACCTAACTCACAGCTAATATTTTTTTAAAGAAAGCAATCCAATGTTATTTGTTGCCTAGACTGCAAATGACACTCAAGTCTTGATAAAAAACAAACAATACACTAATATTGCAGTTAGCCATGACAGCCTTTATAATAGAACGCTTGTGACCACACACATCTAAATATTGCACTTGTGAAAAAAACATCTTAAAGTAGAAATAGAATGAACCAGGCATTCTATTTTTGCTCTATTATAGTTGCCACTATAGTAGACGTCGATCAAGTGCACAAGGCTACATGTGTGCAAAAATAACGTTCACCGAGTAAAACATTTAATAATCCCCCCTCACTCACATGTTACTGTCAAGTTCAACACAACAAAAACATATTTGGGCTACAATGCACATTACATTGTACAGTTTCTGCCTTTGGACATTATTCTACAATGTGCCAGAAGAGCACATTGTAGAATAATGGGGGGGGGTTCTAGCAGGGGGGAGATTTTCGGCACAACGGCAAGGAGTCGTATACCAGTTAATACTATACGGAATGGTTAGGTTACTAACGTTAGCTAGCTAACGTCACAACATCAGACAAGCTAACGTTAACTGTTTGACCTTATTAGCCAGCTAATTTTCACACCATAAACTCAAATTATGTGATCAGTTAAATTGGCAAATATTGCTCAACATTTCTCTGGCTAGCCAACGTGAACATCGATCCAGCTACTGTAGCAATGTACTTAAAAATGCTAACACTTGTTCAAAACATGACGTTTTTCAAGGTCAGTCTCGCAAAAATAAGCAATCTTGCGTTCTAAATACCCGCTATTCAAAGTGCTCTTAACAAATTAAGGGAATCGTTCAAACATTGGCACATTCTAAGATCCGATGATAGTATCGGTAATGTGTTTTCGGGCCTTCCCTTGGTCGTATTCTCGCGGGGCAGAAACCTCAGAGATCAATTGGTAAACTCTGATTTACCACCAAGATATCCCTGCACAACGTCTATTTGCGCCCCTAATGGATGGAAACTACAAGTGTAATGGCTGTGCTCAAATGTAATGGCACTGATAAATGTAGATCCTTCAAAACACCCCCAAACAGGGTAACAGATCCCAATCAAAGGTGTCATCACGTGCTCCACTAAGGGAGTTATTTATCTTATAATTTGTCCTTGTGGTAAAAATTATGTGGGTAAAATATATATATTTTTTTTAATCGCTAATTAGAAGTACGTATCTTGGAGAATCATAGCACCATTAGTTGCAAAAACTCGACTAACCCAGTTACGGCTCACTTTTTGGAAGAAAACCACTCGATTTCGTCTCTACGTTATATTGGCATCGAACATGTCACCCTCCCTAGGAGAGGGGGTGACTGACCTCGACAATTTATTGTTTAAAACGAGAGGCTGCTTGGATCTTTAATTTAAAGACCCTTGCTCCCTTCGGTCTCAACGTAGACTTTGATCGGAAGCCATTCTTGTGATTTTGCTATTGTAAATGTTTGTATCTATGATCGTACGCTATCCATTTATGTTTTTTGTATGCTATTTTATATGAGAATTAACCAATGATATCAGGCCACACCCTGTCATGACTACAGACACCTGTGTGTCTTTTGACACTATATAAATGAGTCACCCCACAGTGTTTGTCATTATACCCTGATGAAGACAGCGTGTCTGTCGAAACGCTGGACATAACTACTTTTGCATCTGAGCTCCTAGAGTGTGCAGCTCTTATTTTTATTTTTTTAAGTGTTCCGCTTGCCAGCACCTCACCTTAATAGGTGTGCGTTTCTTTCGCCTCTAAACAATGCTTGTTCTGCCACACTTTCTTCCTCAGCGCAAACTTTCCAAATGCCAGGTGTTTTTCGGTTACAGCGTATGAAGTACCGTTCAGCACCTTCCCACCCCCATCTCGGTGGGCAGGCTTCTTGCCTACCTCTTTGTTATCTTTCAGGGGACACGCTGCTGTAGCTGGTAAATTGCCATTCCACTCTCTGCTCTTTCAGCATGCGCTGATGCTGTAACTAGCACCTTGGTTGTCGAGTCTCTCTTAAGTAGCGTGCTGCATTCTATTGTTATGTGAACGATTGGCTGAACCTTGGATACAGCCAGTATTGCTCCAAAGGCGCATCACTCGTTCTCTTACAGCCAGTAGTGATCCAAAGCATCCCCGCACAAACCTTTCTCATCGGATCTACACGAATCACGGTGGTCACCTATTTTGAGGCGAATTTCACCAAAAGGTGACTAGTTTGCATCCCTGCATGAAGCTAGTTGAGAGAATGCCAAGAGTGTGAAAATCTGTCATCAAGGCAAAGGGTGGCTATTTGAAGAATCTCAAATATAAAATATATTTTGATTTGTTAATTTTTTTGGGGGGTTACTACAGTATTCCATATTTATTATTTCATAGTTTTGATGTCTTCACTATTATTCTATAATGTAGAAAATAGTGAAAATAAAGAAAAACCCTGGATTGAGTAGGTGTGTCAAATTTTGACTGGTACTGTACAATGTGCACCGTTTCCTTCTTACCATGACGACTGGTGTGGTGGCGGAGGGGTAGGTCACTCTGGGAGGGGTCATGAAGTTCTGGAAGCGGGAGGGTCTCAGTTTCTGTGCGAAGGTTGAGATGGGCATGGTCTCGTTGGGCTCATTACTCTGGAGGGTGAAAAAACAACAGAATTAAATCAACCATATCGTTGGTAATACAGCAGGAAGTAATTTTTTGGCATTGTCTTTTTCTTGTTCCCTTGTGAATTCCTACTGATAGCGTGTGTGATTGAAGGATTTTTCTAAATGTTTTGCTTTTTAAGTTGATAACAGCACTGCTGGTAATGGACAGACTCTGGTTTCTCTGTGTGTTTGATGTTTGCCGAGGTCAGAATCCCTCATTCTAACATGCCAATGCTGAATGAGTAATGAAGACCAGGCGTACCAGCACTTCGTAATCAGGCACGGTGTGTGTGCCCAGCCCATTCCGGTCAAAGGTCACACGGTAAGTGGCAGCGCCCGTATCCACGGCATCGATCTGCCCAGTGAACAGGCCGTCATGGACTCCCCTAAGACGAGCTGGAACACACAGAATCCATCTAATCTGGAGATTTAAAGGGGACTTTGGGTGCTATGACTACAGGTTTGCTGATAGCTACATTTAGGGTAGGGGCTGCTGGTATTTAACAAGTTATTTTGGTTGCCATCACTACAGTGTTTTACCGGTGACTTTGGTTCCTATGACGAGCGGCAGGGGGATCTCGTCGGGGAGGTCTTTGCAGTGTGCCACGTCGAAAAACTTCCTCTGCTGCAGCATACGCATCTTCTGCCTCTTCTGTCTCAGCGCAGTCCGCTCCTCAGCAAAGAACGCAGACGAACACCTAAAGGGGAACATTTAACTAAGTCAATTAGACACAAAAAGTTGGTATACTTGGTGTGCGTGAAAGACAACCAAAGAAGGTTTCTTTAATTAACATTCCAGGATATTTCCCTGAGAATCCATGATGTCCATAAGATGTGCACCATTGGTGTCTCGAAATAATAAAAAACAAAGGGATATTCATGGGGACAATCTATTCACTTCAAAAGGAAATAAATAAATGCAAACCAGATTTGGAAGGTCAGTCTTTAAAAAGAGAATGTGCTGTAATAATGAACAATACCGTCTGGGTTTCCCCATCAGTCTCCTGATTGTACCCCACTCCACACGGGTCAACTTCCTGGTCTTCAGGTTGGGAAAGGACTCTTTCAGGCACAGGCAGAAGTCATTGTCACCTTCAAATAAAGGTCTGGGTGGAGGAAAAGGTGTCAGAAGTCAAAGGAATTCCACCCTGGGTGTGTGTGTGTAAGTTATACAGCTGTCGTGGTAGTGTAGCTTACCCGTCTATGTTAGAATAGAACCACTCGTAGATGCACCATTTGTGTGCTTTAGGAAGTTTGAGAAGGTTTCTCAACCTCAGCCCGATTCTCTGAGACACTTTCTTATCTGGGGTCGTCACATTAGCAAACTTCTGAAAGAAAACAATCAAAACAAATGAACAAGAATGAAGTCACTAAATAGTTTACAAAAGCACATCTGGGTTATCCTGTGCTGTAGTAGTTGATCTATAGGAGGCAATGCTGTCACCTCCTCTGGGTTTAAAGAAGGCTGTGTATTTGCAATGAGGGGATAGGACAACGATGCAGGCCAAAAGCAAGGCATTTATTTTACAGAAGCAACAAAGTTTGCTTTGCCCAGCTGTGTGAGTCAGAGTTATACCTGGGGTACAGAGGTGACCCTCTGGCTCCTTCTAGGGGATCTGGATGGGAGGCGCTGCTCCTCCTCCTCTCTGAACAGTCTGCTCCTCTTGGAGCTCCGTGTGGGCTAGACACAGGGACAGGAGGGTCAGCATATCGGTGAGAATAATGTCAATGCTTTATAAAAATGTTTTTCAAATGTGCAGATAGTATTGCTTATGGCACACACCTACCCCATCTATGATGAAACAGGGGCACTGATTTGTTTAGAATACAAATTAAGTGTCAAGGTAGAACTGATTGTGCAAATCAGAACATTGAGGGTAACTTGGACAAACTGCTCATGGGAAGTGCTGATAAGACTAGTGTCCACTTAATTAACAGTGATTGAATCACCAGATAAATCAATGAGACCTAGAGTTTCAAAGGATAGATGTGATGAAGGGCTAGATTGGACATCTCACCGTTTCCATGGACACCAAGGTGTGTCTTCCTCTCGTGTTGTGAGCTTTTGTTTGCTTCTCATTCAAAGTATTTGACAGACTGCCCTCTGGAGATGCACAAAATGTGGCGTTATCAAAAATAGATTAAATCTTACAAATCACCACTGCTCTCTCATTGTCTATTTCACAAAACTCTGAAATGTCTTCCTTTCCTAGTATCCTTACTTCATGACCATACAGGGCTTGAAATTAACGCTTGTCCCCTTGCCCAGGGAAAGTTATTAAATTGTCGGACAAAAACAATGCAATAAGATTGTCCAAATGGACAAGTAAAAAAAAAAAATGACGCACGTTTAAAAAAAAAAGTGGCTACTTCAATCAGAATTGGATCAGTATCCTCTGGATGCAATGTGTTGCATACTGTCCTCCCAATCTCTGCAAATTGCATCGGAGTATAATTACAGGCATGGGTCTTTCAATCATGCAGTCGCGAGATGCGGTTTTGAGATTAAAGCGAGCCACGTGTGCACATTTGTTGATATTCATTGCTAATTAGTGAGTTATTTGCCCAGTTATAGCACATTTTTGGTCAGCAATGAAAATCCTGGTGTGTGCTAGCAGGCAGTTGCCAGAAGAGAGGGAGAGCCATTTGTGCAGCAAGTAAAATAATGACATACAGACTAACTAGATGGCCAATTCAAAACATATTGTATAGTTGGTTCTCACTAGTTAACTATTAGCATGTATTAATGTCATTGTCATGTCCGATATCCTAAAATAACTTTCCACCGGCACTCGTGTATATCCACAAACGGCAGACAGTTGATGAAACCATTGCTTCTTACTCCAGTTGTAAAACTGTCCCTCAAGCGCTCAAAATTGGCTATGATTCTCCTCTATTCAATACTGGCCATGTAATTCTGGCAAAGTATTGTTCGGGGCTTAAAATGCCCCACATTTATTCATAAGTCCTCTCTGGACATCAGTATTTACCTAGCATCCGCAATGGGGATTCCTTAGTAACGTTACTTGTTAGCATTTTGTAAAAATTCTGTTAAGTGACATTTTTGGGTCTTTTTTTACATTTGAAAAAAATATTTACAAAAATAGCACCCCTATGGTATTACTACCATTAACAAATTATCCCAGGATGGCAACAGGCACAGTATGAAGGTATGGATAGTGCCCAACCCTATTGACAAGTAACTCCTATCCTGTCAAGATCTTTCCTGAACACTGAATATTTTAATCTTACAAATAGATAAACATCTCAGTTCGCTTCCTCGCCCACCATAGCCATTTGATCCCTGGTTCATTGAATGAGGGAATTATTTTATAAAATACATAAAAAGTAATATTGCAGGGTGGCCAACCATCCTCCAGGAGATTCCAGGAGAGCTACTGGGTGTGCAGGCTTTTACGCCAACCCTGCTCGAAAACACCACATTGTAAAAATGTTTTAAATCAGCTGCTCAACAGGACTTTGATAAGCTGACTGGTGTGTTTGAGTAGGGTTGGAGCCAAAGCCTGCACACCTGGTAGCTCTCCAGATGGAGGGTTGACAGCTTATCAGTGCAGTATCTTATGGGGGGCTCAAGGCCACATAACCAGGAGATACTGTATTATACATGGATCAGAGACCAGCAGCCTTCCATTGTCAATAATAATGAATGTTATTGTGAAGGGGTTCCTTGTATCATACAACACAATTTTCTGTCACCTTTTTGGCCCATGGTGTGACTTGAGGTTTCGGACAAGTAAAAAACAAAATCAGTCCTACTTGTCCAAAGGACAAGTGGCTAAAAAAAGTTAATGTCAAGCCCTGCCATAGGTGAAAGGACTGGTTTCCACATTATTGATTTCGCCTATTAAGTCTTCTGCAATCAGTATAGTCTTACAGGAAAGGAGAGTTAACTACCTAGACCTTCATACTTACCACATCAGACAATGACATCAGTGAATAAAGCACATTGATGGTCTAAGACTATAACAATTGACAAGTTAAGAGTTCAAATGGGCTTAGTTCCGAGTCTGACACATCACCTGTGTCTTGCATTTTTAAGCTTGTAAATAGAGACTTTTAAAGACTCCTAATCCAATGAGGGACTGACATCTCCAACCTTTTTGGAAAAACACAGTCAACATGGGCATGCAGTATATGTAATACATAGGTTAAATACACAGACAGGGATAATAAATGCAATGTGTTAAGCTACAGTACCTTTCAGACTGACTAGCGCCTCTGCTGAAGAGCCTGCAATCAAGAGAAGAGGGGGAATGATCCTAGACTGACTTGGAATTTGTCCTCCACTTAAACTAAATCCTGCATTCCTATTCATCCTTTCTCTCATTTGATGGTGTTTGAGGATTGAGTGACTTTATTCATGATTTTGGATTTACATACTCATGTTTCACTCCTACAGACAGTGAGTCAGGTGGCCATGGCTTGCTATATACAGCAGGAAGACAGGCATCCAGTTACTGTTTGGTTGAACGTTACAATGGGCAAAACGAGTGACTTAAGAGACTGAGCGTGTATGGTGGTCAGTGGCAGGTGCACCGGTTCCAGTATCTCAGAAATGGCTGGCCTCCGGGCTTTTCACACGCAACAGTGTCTAGGGTTTACCGAGAATGGTGCGACAAACAAAAAACCTCCAGTCAGCGGCAGTCTTGTGGACGAAAACAGCATGTTGATGAGCAAGGTCGAAGGAGAAGGGCAAGAATCTTGCAAGCTAACAGGCGGGCGACAAACAGGCATATAGCGGCGCAGTATGGCATCTCAGAACGCACAACTCACCGGTTCCATTCCTATCAGCTAAAAACTAGAAGCGGCTCAAGTGGGCACATGAGCAACACAATTGAGTGGAAAAACATTGCCTGGTCCAACGAATCCCGTTGAGTCATGATGATGGCAGGATTTGGCATAAGCAGCATGAGTCCATGGCCCCATCCTAAATGGTGTCGACAGTACAGGCTGGTAGCGATGGTGTAATCGTGTGGGAAGAAATTCTGCCACACGTTAGGTCCCTTGATACCAACTGAGAAACATTTGAAAGTCATACTTTTTAGAATCCATTCCCAGAAGAATTCTAGCTGATCTGGAGGCAACGAGGGGTCCAACCCAGTACTAGATGGGTGTTCCCAATAAACAGAATGTACAGTGCCTATGGAAAGTCTAAACCCCTTGTACTTTTAACATTTTGTTCTGTCAGTGCCTAGATTTGGCGATATTTGACTATTCTTTACAAAACTGTTCAAGCTCTGTCAAGTTCATTAGGACAGCAATCGAAGTCATGCCACACATTTTCGATTGGATTTAGGTCCGGGCTCTGACTGGGACATTTACCTTTTTATTCCACTATAGCTTTGGCTGTGTACATCGGGTCATTGTGATGTCATGCTGAAAAGGTGAACTTCCATCCCAGTTTCAACTTTCTTGCAGAGGGCAGCAGGTTTTCCCTCAAGGACTTTTCTGTACATTGCTCGATTAATTTTCCCTTTCATCCTGATAAACGTAACGCTTTGCATTTCAATTGTAGTTTCGTCAGACCACAACACTTTGACATGGCTTTTTTTATTTTTATACTTCAAAACAGGATTCAAGGTGGGCTTTCTTGAGTAATGGCTTCCTTCTTGCCACCCCGCACCTCTCTGATTCAGAGGAGTTGTGTCGAACACAATTTAACCTATTTCGGACTAGGGTATCCCCTTTCCCTTTTACAGACTTTGACCAGTCTTGGCCATAAAATCCTGTAGCTCTTTCAAAGTTGCCTTTGGACTCTTGGCAGCCTCTCTGATCAGTCTCCTACTTGCTCAGTCATCCCGTTTAGAAGGAAAGCCTGATCTAGGTAGGGTCTTGGCGATGCCATACACCTTCCACTTAATACAATCATCTTGACCGTGCTCCAAGGGATATTTTAGGTCTTTTTTATACCTATCCCCTGATCTGTGCCTTTCCACAACTTTGTCCTGGAGTTCTTTTCAAAGCTCATTGGTGCTCATGGTTAAGTTTTTGCTCTGCAATGTCCAACCCAGCAGAGGGAACATACAGGAACTGCTGAATTTATCCTGAAATCATCCTGAAATCACATGAATAACTACAATTTAACACAGGTGGAGGCTAATTAACTTGGGCGGTTTTGCGATTTTGAAGGTGATTGGTTACACCTGAGCTAATTTAAGATTTATTTTAAAAGGGGGTGGACACTTGTTTAAGAGTTTGATTTTCTAAAACATTCCAGGATATTTCTCACTTGAAAGTTGTCTGGTAGGCTGTGTAGATCAATGGGGGTGGAAATGTATTTATTCAGGCTATAATTTAACAAAAGGTAAACATTTTATTTTGAAAGGGGGGGCAGGGGGGTGTAGGCTTTCTACAAGCACTATATAAGAAAACCCATAGGTCATATAAAATGTAATATTTGTGAGAATCCAAAATGTGGTGTGTCATAGTGAGGAGGAGATGAGCTCCAGTCAGCAGTCCCCATATAGCCCAGGGGCATCTGTATACACACATACTAAAAGTGCTGTGACAAAACAATGCTCATTGGAGAGAATGTAATCTTTATTAACCCAATAACCCAAGGTCAATTATTGAGAGGCTACTTTGTTAGACAAAGGTAGTTAGCTAGGTACAAATAGAAAGAATAGCAGGTGGTCTAACCGTTTTCATATTTCAACTCTCTACAATCGATGTTTGTTAAATACCTAGGAAATTGGCAGTTATTGTGGCTAGGACAGTTACCAGAACAATATGACAGCTAGCCAGCAGTATGACCCCTCACATCACCCATTAGAGGGCTGCTCTGTCAGTGTCTTGACAGATAAGACTGCTGAATAGGCGATTTGTTTTGAGATGTTTAAACAGCGAGACACCTATACGAATTATTTATTTTAGGGAACAGTGTTTAATGTATGTAACTCGCTAACAGTTGGCTAAATGTAGCTAAGTAAGTTAGATACAAATACTCAAATCAAGTAAACAAAGCTCAGCTAGTTAACGTTAGATTTCTGGGTTGTTAGCTAACGGGCAACAAGCATGCTAACCTTTAGTTAGCCATAATGGCAATCGCCTAATTATTTTTAGAGCAGCTAGCTAGCGTACTAATGTGAGCTAACGCTTGTTAGCTCGGTAAGCAGCTAGCTTCCCAAGCTAACTTGCTAACAAGCGTTAGCTCACTAGCTTTTGCGTCTAGAAAACGAGTTTACAAACGCTTCAGGAAAAAAGTGCGACAAGTATTCAGTTAATAACAGTTACACATACAAGGTTCTAAAGTAAACATTTCCTCACATAATTATATTGTTAGTTTAAAAGTGTTGTTAAAATCGTGTTGTTACTTACTCTCGTCTAGCTGGTCCATCTCCGCCATCTTGAATTAGCCGCGCTGCTTTTTTCAAAGACCATATTGTCAAGATGCATTCTGGGACAGTGTGTCTGCAGGGTAATTTTTTATGGACTGAATTTATGTTTACCCCTTGATAATAAACAGGTACATTATTATTATTATTATCATGTAAACTGTTTATGGAAATGGATGCTTAAATTGGGTAGCAATCAAATTCATGCATTTGGTTATCTAAGCCAATATGGCATGGAAATGGTAGAGGGTGAGGGTAGGAAACAATACATCCACCATGCTGACCCTCAACACTGGGGCCCTCAGGGGTGCGTGCTTAGTCCCCTCCTGTACTCCCTGTTCACCCACGACTGCGTGGTAGCACATGACTCTAACACTCATTCCACATAGCTATTATGCTGCATGAGGCAAATTCCCAGCCCTGGCCAAATGCTCTGTTTAAATGCAAATACACCTCATATGAGCAATATTCGTTTTTTTTCGAATACAAAATATACACTTACTGTATGCAGTTTATCAAAGTTGCACCAGGAAATATGGAATGGTAGAATGGAAATGCGAGGGCAAGATGAGGATGTATCGTAGCCGATGCTGTGTCAAAACAAAGCCTGGTGCAACTTTGCTAAACTGCATACAAGTACATTAAGTTTATCTTTTGTATTTGAAATATTTGTTCTCGCTTATATAAAAGTTACGTTCCAAAAGTTTCCAAAACGGTATCGCAAGTGAGGATTAATAACGTTTCTAAATGTTAAACAGAGCGTCAGGATTGTAGTTCACATGGAGCCAGCTGTGGACCATACCTTCAGCTGAGAACACAAGAGGGGAACTGGCTGTAAGCCCCCTTGGAGTTCTCGAGAGCTAAACTTAAACATGCTGTCCGAAGGAAAAAAAACTCCATAGATATCCCTGTATAATTAACTTTGACAAGACAATAATACATTAATGAGAGGGCTTCATGAGTTACTGGACCATGCAGAAGCTCATCAACCATAGCTGTGGGAAGTAGGGATGCTTAGGGTGCTGTAGCACCTCCTGAAAAATCTGAATAAAAAAATAAAATGTTAAAAAATATATATTTTTCGCAAAAGTAGTGCACTGAGCCTTAACTAGTATTGGCCAGTGGTGTAAAGTACTTAAGTAAAAATACTTTAAAGTACTACTCGTTTTTTGGGGTATCTGTACATTACTATTTATATTTTGGGCAACATTTACTTTACTACATTCCTAAAAAAAAAAACGCACTTTTCACTCCCTAAATTTTGACACCCAGAAGTTACATTTTGAATGCTTAGCAGGACAGGAAAATGGTCCAATTCACACACTTATCAAGAGAAAATCCCTTGTCATCCCTACTGCCTCTGAACTGGCGGACTTGTCTGAGTGTTGGAGTGTGCCCCTGGCTATCTGTACATTTTAAAAACAAGAAAATGGTGCCATCTGCTTTGCTTAATATAAGTAATTTGAAATAATTTATACTTTTACTTTTGATACTTAAGTATATTTAGAACCAAATACTTATAGACTTTTACTCAAGTAGTATTTTACTGGTTGACTTATCTTAATAGAAAATGACTCAAGTAAAAGTGTATCTATACTTTTACTCAAGTATGACAATTGGGTACTTTTTCCACCGCTGGTATTAGCGGACCGATATAGAAGTCAGTAGTGCAGGCAAAAAAAATTTTCAGCATCTCAGCTTTGGCAAAAAAGTTAGTATAATTAAGAACAGTATCTTGCAGAATTCAGTTGTTGCAATTGTCATTATAATGGAATACAGAAATAACAAAACCCTGTACTCAAACATTTACATCAAAAGGTGCAAAGTTCTGGTCAAAGACAAAACATGCACATCAAAATATATATTTTTAAATCAAATATGGAAAACCACTTTTTGTGCAGTATTATATATTTTCCATCCTTACAAATCACTTAATGTAATACATTACTGTATTGTACATTGGCTGGTCAACTAGGTTCGTACCTGTAGTCTTTCCATCAATGAAAAAAAACCTACGCAAAAACAGTAATTGAGCAATGAAATGGTTTGTGATGTAGCTCAGTTGGTAGAGCATGGTGCTCGCAATGCTAAGGTTGTGGGTTTGATTCCAAAGGGGGGACCAGTATGAAAAAGTATGACATTATGCATCCACTACTGTAAGTTGCTCTGGATAAGAGTATCTACTAAAATGGAAAAGGAATGAACAGACCATTTCAGTTCTCACATAGAAATAAGTTGCATTTGCAAAGTATTTCAAGACACTTGAAAATATAAAGCAAGTATTTTTATATTCCACAATTATCGGATTAACTGTTTTGTACAGATAATTATCAGACTCAAGTTACAAATGCACAAAAGTAGTGCACTGGGGCTTTACTAGTCCTTTATTAGCAGCAGAGCAACTAGCAGAAGAACCCCCCCCTTTGTAACTGAGGGCTCAGAAGACACACCCAAATGAGTTAAGTGGGCCAACTGGGGGTGTTTTATGACAAATTAGTTCCCAACATGAATTCTCCAGACATCATAAAGCAAGTAATGACAAGAATGCCTGCCATGTGATGGGTTGGCTCTGCACAAGGGAAACACAATATTTGTTAATTTAGACAATGGAAATACAAATGGCAACTTTGAACTCCTGTAAGAAGGTAAGATCAACAAAATGCTTTATTCTGATTGGTGGGGGAAAAATACAGTGGATAGAACAAAACCAACAGCCTCTCACCACTTCAAGTCAAACATTTATTTATAGAATACGTAGACTAAACGCTGTCAGCACACACCTATTTTTTACAGGATCAACCTTGACAAAGAGATTGAGACTGAAAAAAACTAAGCATATTATACAGGTCAAACTTAATATTGACTCCTTACAAACAGTCTACAAAGTATTTATCTTAACAGTTCTATTACTAGTAAGTTCTAGTAAAGTGTCATCCATGGTTTGTATGTGTTCACAGGGAGTGGAGATTTACCAACTAATACCCTTTGGCTGGAATGGAGTGGGTGAAGAGAAATGACTCATTGGGAAACATCTCATTATGCCTGTTGAAACTGACCATCGATGCTAAATTGCAGTTTTAAGAATAATATATAAAATAAAAAAGAGCATTGCTTTTACCTCAAATACTACCTTGGGACTATGGGTATACAATTAAAAAAAAAAAAGTAACAGACCAGTGTTGGTTATATTATCGCTTTTCTTGTCTTGCAATGACAATCTCTTTCCACAGGTGCCTTAATTCAGCCATTCTGATTGTTGAACTCTGACCTTACGATCCACAGTCTTAATAACCAATACCAACCAAGTATAGTCAAACAGGTACTAAGGTGCATAAAACAAGGCCAATACATCTATCCTATTTAAGGCTATCCACTATTGCAATAAGCCATGTGTATAGTGGCCAAGATTTTAAACTACAAAATGAAAACAGAACACAGTATTAGGTTGGGAAGGTTCAAAATGTCTCTTGTTGTGGGGTGGGGGCTGGAAGCGGTGGGTGGTCGGCTGGATCCTTCTGGAGAGCTGGTGGTGGTCAACTACAACCCCATTCACCACATGGACATCTGGTAGTTGAACTTGATCTTCAGCAGGTACTTCAGGTTCACCTGTGCCACATCATACACAATGTATCTGGAAGAGGCAAGGTTAAGCGAAATAAGAACTAGGGAACAGTGTGGGGGAATGGCATATTATTCGATGCAAGTTACATTCCTAAAACAGAAATGCAACAAAAGGTTGTAAACTCGCCTTGATAACAGGACACATATCTATCTCTCAATCTCGTACATGTGTAATAACAATGTAGTAGACAGAGGTCGACCGATTATGATTTTTCAACGCCGATACCAATTACTGGAGGACCACAAAAAAAAGCTGATACCGATTAATCGGACGATTTTTATTTTATTTATAATAATGACAATTACATCAATACTGAATGAACACTTATTTTAACTTAATATAATACATCAATAAAATCAATTTAGCCTCAAATAAATAATGAAACATGTTCAATTTGGTTTAAATAATGCAAAAACAAAGTATTGGAGAAGAAAGTTAAAGTGCAATATGTGCCATGTAAAAAAGCTAACGTTTAAGGTCCTTGCTCAGAACATGAGAACATATGAAAGCTGGTTGTTCCTTTTAACATGAATCTTCAATATTCCCAGGTAAGAAGTTTTAGGTTGTAGTTATTATAGGAATTATAGGACTATTTCTCTCTATACGATTTGTATTTCATATACCTTTGACTAATGGATGTTCTTATAGGCACTTTAGTATTGCCAGTGTAACAGTATAGCTTCCGTCCCTCTCCTCGCTCCTACCTGGGCTCGAACCAGGAACACATCAACAACAGCCACCCCCGAAGCAGCGTTACCCATGCAGAGCAAGGGGAACAACTACTCCAAGTCTCACAGCGAGTGACGTTTGAAACGCTATTAGCGCGCACCCGCTAACTAGCTAGCCATTTCACATCGGTTACACCAGCCTAATCTTGGGAGTTGATAGGCTTGAAGTCATAAACAGCGCAATGCTTGAAGCACTGCGAAGCGCTACTGGGAAAACGCACGAAAGTGCTGTTTGAATGAATGCTTACGAGCCTGCTGGTGCCTACCACCGCTCAGTCAGACTGTTCTATCAAATCATAGACTTAATTATAATATAACAATCACACAGAAATACGAGCCTTGGGTCATTAAAATGGCCGAATCCGGAAACTATCATCTCGAAAACAAAACGTTTTTTTCTTTCAGTGAAATACGGAACCATTCCGTCTTTTATCTAACGGGTGGCATCCCTAAGTCTAAATATTCCTGTTACATTGCACAACCTTCAATGTTATGTCATAATTACGTAAAATTCTGGCAAATTAGTTCGCAACGAGCCAGGCGGCCCAAACTGTTGCATATACCCTGACTCTGCGTGCAATGAACGGAAGAGAAGTGATACAATTTCACCTGGTTAATATTGCCTGCTAACCTGGATTTCTTTTAGCTAAATATGCAGGTTAAAAAATATATACTTGTGTATTGATTTTAAGAAAGACATTGATGTTTATGGTTAGGTACACGTTGGAGCAACGACAGTCCTTTTTTGCGAATGCGCACCGCATCAATTATATGCAACGCAGGACAGGCTAGATAAACTAGTAATATCATCAACCATGTGTAGTTAACTAGTGATTATGATTGATAGATTTTTTTTTATAAGACAAGTTTAATGCTAGCTAGCAACTTACCTTGGCTTCTTACTGCATTCGCGTAACAGGCAGGCTCCTCGTGGAGTGCAATGTAAAGCAGGTGGTTAGAGCGTTGGACTAGTTAACCGGAAGGTTGCAAGATTGAATCCCCGAGCTGACAAGGTAAAAATGTTGTTCTGCCCCTGAACAAGGCAGTTAACACACCGTTCCTAGGCCGTCATTGAAAATAAGAATGTGTTCTTAACTGACTTGCCTAGTTAAATAAAGGTGTAAAAAAAAAATAGATATTTGAAAAAAGTATATATCTTTTTTTAAACTATAATTTTATTTTGTATTAATAAAATCGGCAAATCGGTGTCCCAAAATACCGATTGTTATGAAAACTTGAAATCGGCCCCAATTAAAATCGGCCATTCCGATTAATCGGTCGACCTCTAGTAGAGACGGTTTTAAATTCTATTGACAATGGCAAAAGTATAAGACTCAGATTCAGAGGCCCTCAGAGGGAGCAAAGGATACTCGTTGTACAGCAGACTCGTGTCGTCGATGTTGGTGTTGGTTCCTTTTCCCAGAGGCACTTGCACCCCGTCTAAAGTGACAGTGGCACTAGGATCTGGGGCATTTCGACCCAACCCTAACAGGGAGAGAAGGAAGACAATAATGAGTTAAGTTACAGTAATATAAACGTGTCTAAATATTGCATGATTGTAAACAGCCTTTTCAACTATTTAAAAATGATCTAAAATCGCCTTACCTTTCACGCTGTGTTTACCCTTGGGTAGTTTTGTGATGTGCGAGGCCTTCTTCAGTTCATGCCTGTACAAAAAATAAACAAATATCAACAACGATAGTTGGCATTGCAGAGAATATGGAATATTAAAAGGATTCTATGAACCTGAGCCGTCACTCACATGTTTCCGAGGGCGACCTCTCCCAGTAGAAGTAGGCCAGTTGGGTCGGACTGGGAGGTGTGGCAGTAGTTGGCCGACTTGGACACCATGTCGGCAAAGTACACACCTTTGCCAAACATGTAACCCGTCTGGAATGTATCAAGACAACATACTGAGCATTTTTCAAATGTCACAATGTAGTAAAGCTGAATTTGAACCGGAGCTGTTGCCATATAATGATAAAAATGGACTGCATACAAGACCATGTCACCAGCTACTAAAAATAATCCCACGTTGATCACAGATATATATATATATTTTTTTTTAAAGAGGAATTTCCGCTATTACATTTTTTTACATTTTAGTCATTAGCAGACGCTCTTATCCAGAGCGACTTACAGTAGTGAATGCATACATTTCATACATTTTTTTTTCTGTGCTATGCATCCCAAGCATTAGCTGGCGCTGTAGTGTGAGGTGGACACTCACCACGGGGGCTTCAGGAGGGGCGATACGCAGACCCTGAGAAAGGATACCAGCGTAGTTGGTGGCACGAGAACCGTGCCACAGAAGCTGTCGATTGGGCAGATCCTGGAATGGGCGGTACTTCTGGTACTCTCCCTCCCTAACGATCTTGAAGATCTGAGAGGGCGGAAGCGAGACACCACAGAAGTTTTATTAGTCGTATGTAAGGGATACACATGGTATACACCATCCATAGAAATGCTCACTTGAAGGTTCCTTCTCAACAATGCAACAGTAAGAAATAAAACAATTTAAGAATAGGAACAGAGTAAATCACTCAGTAGAATAGAATAGACATTTTATCACAGGTATAATACAGGAAGGCACAACTTATAGTCCAATATTCATACGTGTTTTGGGGAAGGGGATATTAGGGGCAAGTGTTTAAATTATGCAATATTTAGCAGTCATAGTAAGAGTCTGGTAGAAGCAGTTGTGATGCGTGTGTGAGCTTCTCAGGAAAATCTTACCTCCTCAACTTCCAGTGTGTAGGTGTTGTGTGTAGCAGCGTGTGTGTTCTTGACATACTGCAGAATGATCTCTGCCTCCTTTGTGGTCTTGTCAACAACCTGCAAGGTGGATGACAAATAGAACACATTCATAGTTCATAACTTTTAGAGCATTATATTCACAATAGCATTGAAAAACAACCAGGCCCTTCTGTACCTCAATCTTGGTTTTGAGTTTCTCATAGTTGATGTCGATAGGGTCCTTCTTGTTATCCTCAGCCCCTCCTTTCAGCAGACTGTAGGCCACTTCAATATCCAGCAGGTTGTCCAACATCTGGACCTTAGCCTGGACGGTAGTGGGACACAAAGGGTTAAAAACATCTACCATCACTTACTGAAGAGTTTAGAAATAAACTAAACTAGACTCCTTTGGTTCAAGTACCTCAGGATAATTGACTGACTGTGTACGCTTAGAGCTGGAGGTCTGACAAATATATGACTCAAGTCTCCATTCCAGTTCTCTAGGTTGGGGAGAGAGCCATTAAGACCAGACAAATCTGGCCTTAATAACCATGTACTCTTAAAATCTCCACCCGACACAGTCACAAGATGACTGGCCACCCCTCAGAGCCTGCCTTTCTAGGGAGTTTTTCCTAGGCACCGTGCTTCTACATCTGCCATGCTCGCTCTCTAGGGCTTTAGGCTCAGTTTCTGTATAAGCACTTTGTGACAACTGCTAATAAATACATTTGATTGAGAGGATGAGCGTGAGAGAGAACACAGGTGTCCTCACCTGAATGTAGTCGAGCTCGCTGAGCAGCGGTGGTTTCTTCATGCCAAAGTCGTGAGGTATGAGGGTGTAGAAGCGGTTGGACAGGTCCAGAATGTGGGACTCTGAGGAACTGTCTGATACAGCCTGCTGCACCTCACTGAGGAGGGCGTAGGCACTCTGGATCTGCCTCTTACTCAGCTTCCCCAGCGGCATCTTCTGGAGGTCAATCTGACAGGAAAGACAATGAAGAGAAATAAGAGGGGGGAATGGGGGTCACATTTGGACAAAAATACACATTGAGAAAAACCAACACACACACTCTCCACCAACTCAGTACCAACCTCAAACTCCACCATGGCCTTCTTCATGCTCTCCACATCAAAGATGGTCCTGATGAGTTCCTGGACAGGCTTGGCCAGCAGAGAGTTTGTGCCAGCACTGGCTGTCAGCCTCTTCACCGCCTCCTCATCCTGGTGGGGAAAACAACCAATCAGATATGGGACAGAGATAGGATGGGCCAATCAGGGTTAACCGGTGAAGGCCACAGTATACATTTCTCAATTGAAAGTAGGCCTGTCAAGTCAAATGCACAACAGGTGTCTTAAATATGAACACAAACGGTCCTGTGTGTGTCTGTGTGTTCTAGCTGTACCTGACCGTAGTCGATCTCCAGAGGGTAGAACCTGTTGGGATACTTGGTGAAGTGGGAAGAGCCCCAGGCGTTGCCTGTCTTCTCTTCATACACACCCAGGAAGTTGTCCATGGCAGAGTTCTTATCATTGAACTTATCCAGCTTATTTCCCCCGATGGTGGTGCCCACTCTGCCCCAGGAGCGGAACACCCAGTACCTACACACAGAAGACAGACAGAGGGAGAGGAAAGAGAATGGTGAGATGAGCTGGAATGGGGACAAGAAAGAGGTAAGGGAGAAGGAGGAAGAGAAATACAGGGAAAGCAAAAGAGAGTAGCATGGGGGAGAGAGAGGAGTGGTGAATGGGGAGGATAAAGAAAGAGGAAGTGGCCCCCTTTCAGGACCCTTTTACCCGGAGGATAGACTAACCGTTTATGCACATCGTCCTCCAGCAGCTGCAGTTTGTAGTAGGAGTTGGTTCCCCTGACGATGTCCACCAGACCTAGCGTAGCACTGAAGATCTTGCCGTTCTGATCCAGGACATGAGCACTGTTCTCAAGACCCGAGTCTGGGTCCACTGCTGCCCCTCCTTTCACAGTCAGCTTCATCTTCTTACTGGCCTTGCTTACACCTGAAGAAGCAGAAATTAGATTGCTACAACTGTAAAAGTGGAATTGACCCAACTGCCATACGCTCTACCATAGCAACCTGTAAAAACGAAATACTCCACGATAACAGTCAGTTAAGTTACTCAATGTTACTTCCGATTCCGTACCTTCCTCCTCCTTCACCCTCTTGGTGCTCTTGCCAGCCATGGCTCCAGACCTGGAGGCCGCTGACTGAGCCTGGGTCTCTAGTTTGACCTCGGCCCCCCAGGGGGAGATGGCGTGCAGGGAGACCAGCTCCTGCAGGGCCTTGCCCGAGGACTTGATGTCAGTGAGGAAGTCCTCCGAGACCACGCGCACACCCGCCTCCTCTGCCTCCTCCATCTTCTTACTCATCTTCTCTACCTCCTCTGTGAGAAAGAGAGCACACCAAAGATGTCAAACTCGGGAAAACAAAGAAATCCAACCTATCCTTCTGAAAATGTGTGTAATTTGTTACTGTAACGGTGAGCAAAAGTTGAATCCAACAGCCCCCTCTGATTGATTGGCTACTAACTCTTGGTGCTGAGGCAGAGAGTAGCCTTATTGGCTGTGCCGGTGATCTTCCCGCCCAGCTCCTCCACGGCAGCCTTCAGCTCGTCCTTGTTCTGTCTCAGCTTGCCCACAGTCAGCAACTTCATCCCTGTCAGAGGCTTATCTACAGGGGAGGGGAGAGGAACCGATAGACAGAATTAGAATGACCATTCCAATACTATGAATGGGGCTGGTCATGTTCTAGCATCGCCCTTAGGAACAAGAGAATATATTCACTGTAGAATAGAGAAGCAAAAATATAGAGTGAAATCATTGTTCTTTTACTCTAAAAGAGGCATCTCCATTTCGGCCAGATTCTTCAGCACAATGAGAAGATATAATGACTCAAGTCATTCCAACAAGTTGGCCCACTACACCACATTCTCCTACTGGTTTCTGCTTACCTGCAGGGGCTCCCTCTGGGAGGGGTATACTGGGAGCACTGGAGGCACAGGGGACGGCTGCAGAGGAGGCTGGGGGAGGGGCGGGGGCCACCTTGGGGAACACCCGGTCCTGTCTCTTAAACTTGAACTTCTTGAGGAAGGGAAGCTCATGGAACTCCTGCAGGGGAATAGATTAGAGGAGGAGATGTTAGCGTTTGACATTCACAAGAGCATAGTGAGTTATATCTGAGATCTTTGTCAAATTCATTAGGCACGACACAGAAGAAAATGGTCCAAAACAAGCAGGTACTATCTGAACTTGTCCAATAAGAAATGTCTTTTTCGTTTTCGGTTGCAAAACTTTTTGCTTAGTTTTCCCTAATGAACACAAACCAGATATATCAAATAGAATTTGATTTGTTACATGCACGAAATACAACAGGTGTAGGTAGACCTTACCGTGAAATGCTTACTTACAAGCCCTTAACCAACAATGCAGTTAAGAAAAGAGTTAAGAAAATATTTACTAAATAAACAATACCGAGGCTATATACAGGGGGTACCGGTACTGAGTCAATGTGCGGGGTACAGGTTAATCAAGGTAATATGTACATGTAGGTACAGGTAAAGTGACTATGCATAGATCATAAACAGCGAATAGCAGCAGCGTATATGAACTTCAAACTCTACAGACACTCTGAACCCAAAGAAGGGGGCCTACCTTGGGGATGACCCAGTCCTTGCGGTTGGGCAGCTGGGTCTTGAACACACACTTGGTCCAGGCGGAGAGGTCTCCAGTGCAGTAGTAGGCGTCGCTCTTGAACACCAGCTGGCCCTGGCACTCCTCGCAGGGCTTCAGCGCGCCAAAGGCCATACAGTCTCCTAGGCTGTCCACCACCTGTCAATCAAACAACACACTATTTGACTGGCTGTTTGACCCATCACTCAGACACACAAACCACACACGTTTACACAGTTAAACGAGACAGACAGGAGAAATGGACTGAGAGAGAAAAAGACAGCTACTGAGACAGATAGTGAGCCTCCTTACATTGGACTCTCCAGAGGGCACTTCTTGTCCGTTGGCGATGAGCAGCTCCTTCATGTCGTTGGTGGAACAGAACTGCCTGAGCTTGTCCTTGATTCCCCAGATCAGCTGGCTCTGCTCCTGTACACACACAACCACAGACAGAGGGGGTTGGAAAACATATGGCCATATAGTTGCATACACACATAGAAAATGACCATTATGTTACTAATTTGATGAAGTAAAGAAATATTAATGTTAAGGCATTTCCCAAATTTTTGGGAGTGAACCTTCATCTGCAACTCCACTTTCTTCTTCTCCTCCTCATCCTTCTTCTTCTTCGATGCCCCTTCTCCATCTACCTCGTCAGTCTTTCTCTTTCTGAGGGAAGAACATGGAAAATTCATTATTTGTTTACATTCTCTATGCAGGAACCAATTTATCTACCAAGTAAAACATTTAAAATCACACCATCCTGTAATTCATCCTTCAATAGAAAGTTTTGCCGTTGAAAACTTCCTGAAGGAACTTGACAGGCACCGACTTCCCCATTAACTTTGTAAATGAGGCCTGTTGGGAGCAGAGCCTTATCCAAGGTTAGTCAAACAAGCCAGACACCTTCATTAATCAGGGAGATTCATTAGTGTCCTGACACCCGGTGGAGACGCACATCACCCTGTCTCTGGAGAGGATTCAAGTTACGACACGTCCCTGTGACTGTGGGTGATTAGGATGTCACCCTCTCCCCTCCCTCTGGTCAACCTCTCCCCTTCAGGAGGGAAATTAATCAGCTTCCCAGAGGCCTGTCCTGTCCCTCGAAACTTCTGTCAAATCACTGCCCCTTAAACACATTGTCCCATAGTGGTCACCACCTGACTCACAGGACAGGAAACAAACACCAAAAAACAACCACCTCCTATGATAAAATCTATAAAAACGACCCATCTCTGCCTTGTGCACACACTCAGCCTGTGTGTGGTCACAGCAGTAGCAGAAGTTGGGAGAGAGGTGGTACTTTGTAGAGATGGCAGCAGATCAATACTAATGTATTCCCTTTCTCACAAGTCCTCCTGACGAACACTGCTCTTCATTAGAGAGAGGGAGAGTCAGGCACAGAACAAGACGGACCTTCTTCGTTTTAAGCATCCTTATTCTGACTAGCTACCGTTTGGTAAGTAGCCTTTTCTTTACCAAAACTGCATTTTTATGTAGTAAATCAATAAGGAATCATTTAAATCAGAACCACTTTAAGACAATTTTCACAATGTTACAGTAAGCAAGTCTGACTTCCCTTTCTCTCAATTTCAGGAAAATGACAGAGATCATCACAGCATCACTGAATCTCTCAACCTCCCTTCTCTTCGACAACTCAACCTTCCCCCCATACCTTCAACCCCTCTGGACCACCTCCTCCCTCTCCCTCTCTTCCACCCCTCCTCCCCCTGACCTGGTGGTGTCCCCCAACGTTGTGTACATGGTGGCTGAACTCATCATAGCAACCCTCTCCACCGTGGGTAACCTGCTGGTGTGTGCCGCCGTTGGCCTCAACAGGAAGCTACGTACTGTCACCAACTACTTCCTAGTGTCGCTGGCCGTAGCCGACATCTGCGTGGGTGCACTGGCCATCCCTTGCGCCATCCTCACTGGCGTTGGCGTGCCCCGCCACAACCTCTACCTGTGTCTGCTGATGCTAAGTGTGCTCATCATGCTAACCCAGAGCTCCATCTTCAGCCTGCTAGCTGTAGCTGTGGAGCGCTACGTGGCTATCTTCCTGCCCTTCCGCTACCACACGCTTATGACACCACGCAACGCTATCCTAGTTATCCTGGTGACCTGGGTGCTGGCTTTCCTCATTGGCCTGGTGCCCCTCATGGGCTGGCACAAAACGCCGCCCGACTCGGGCTACTGCTTCTTTGTGTTCGTGGTGGACATGACCTATATGGTCTACTTCAACTTCTTTGCCTGCGTGCTGGCGCCCCTGGTGGTCATGTTCCTCATCTACGCCAAGATCTTCGTGACAGTCAAGCGGCAGGTACGGCGCATCGCAGCAGAACGCGGGGGCGGCGTGGGGGGTGCGGAGGGGCAGGCGGCCCGGGCGGCCAGCATGAAGAGGGAGATAAAGACGGCCACGTCGCTGTTCCTCGTCCTCTTCCTCTTCACTGCCTGCTGGATACCGCTGCACGTCATCAACTGCTTCCTGCTGCTCTGCCCCGGCTGCCCTGTGCCTCTGGAGCTCCTCCTCACCGCCATTATCCTATCACACGCCAACTCTGCCGTTAACCCCTTCCTGTACGCGTACAAGATGAAGACCTTCCGGAACACCTTTAAGGCCATCTTCCTCTGCTGTAGACCTCTAGGGGACTGGGAGGAGGCAGCCGATGGCGGGGGGACCACCACCCACAGGACCTGACCGAAGACCCGTTGGTACCGTCTGACTCACCACTCCTTAATGTTCAACTGGTGAGGATTATGTACCATTTGGTGGTCGTTATGCCCAGAGAACTGTCTTTTACAATAAACAGAACTGCTAGAATATCAGGGACACATCTCCCAACTAACGTTAATATACCACTATGTACATTCCAGTAAAATTGAAGTTTGTGGACACCAGACTACTTTATTTGCTTCATTAGAGAAAGCCTCACCCTTTAGATTTGACGGCGGGCAGCCTTCTCTTCAGCTCCTCCTTGTCCTCCACCCTGAGTGTGTTAAAGCCTTTGAGCTGGGTGGCGCTGTACTCTGGTTTGAAGACCAGCTCCTCCCTGCGGCCCACAAAGCAGGCGGTATGGTACCAGCGGTCTATCAACCCCAGCTGGGGCTTCTCTGGGTCAACCGTCTTCTTAGATACACGGATCTGGTCCTGGAGCACAGAGGAGAGGAGTTCGGGCTGTTATGATAGTGTATATTTGGGTTTATGTAGGATACCTATTCAAGTATTTATGGACATTGACAATCTATTCTAAAACATTCTATTTTTTTTATTATTTTTTTTACACTGAACAGATGTTGAGGAATAGATGGCTGTAAAATGAATAGTTACAGTACATGTGTATATCAGATCATCTCTATGTAAAAAATAAACAAATCTAAATAATGACTCCTCACCTTTTCAATTTTCTGCTCACACCCTTTACATGTGCTGCGGTTGGACTTGGCATACTCCACTGCAAAGTCATTCAGAGTCTTCTCTCCTTTGGCCCCACCCTTCACATCACCTTTTCCTGAGAGGGAAGCCAATGTGTTATTTGAAATCTGACCTCCAGTCAATGAGCATGACATTTTTTGGGGTACCATTTCGATGACTCCACGCTGGGAGAAAAGCTAATGGTTAAAGACTGACCTCCTGCAGCTCCCCCAGTCTCGATGGCCTTCTTGACCTTCTCCTGGTCCTCCCATCGCAGGTCAGAGAACCCAGCGATGTCTGCAGGAGACTGGGCAGACGCCCGCAGCCAGAAGCAGGAGAAGTGGTGCCAGTGGGGCACCTTACCATCAAACATGGGCGACTGGGGAAAATAAAATAATGGGAGGGTCATGGTGGGTAAGGTAATCACACATCTGGTGGAATCACAGCTACATTGTACATGTATATAGTCCAGGTTGTAGGCTCATATGACCCAGGGTGACAAAAACAACTTTAAAAAACTGGTCACGAGCAGGCACACTTGCCATCTTATCTAGCAAGCTATGTCACTTATTTTACTTGTGAAGTGTAAGCATTGGTTCACGTGAAATTCTTGGTACAATTCACACAACTCTCAGAAATTGTATTGACTACAGGTACCTAAACGATCATTATGACAAATGACTGCACTCAGCGCTGTTGCTGAAGTTTTCCCTGAGTTAATTTGGAAATGGGTCAAGCTGACGTATGGTGCATTCAAAACTACTGAACTTGGAAAAAAAATTGGTCAAATCATGACGTCGGTGATCTTGTGGTCGGAAAGGCAGAGTTCTAGAAAGATGCCCTGAGTTCCCAGCTTGGCATTCCGAGTTGGACATTGGATGACAATTCAAAACGATTTTCTACAGTAGGAGCACGTTTTTTTACCAGTTGTTGTGAACGCGCTAAATTCAGAGATTTCCAAGTTCCGAATTGTTTTGAACGCGACAGATGCTACCGGAGGTCCGTTAATTTAACTAATTAATTATTGGAAATCAAGGGCATAACGCTAGCTGTAGCATAGATTCGGTAAAGAGGTCAATGGAACGCGACCTAATGGAAATTTGCCATGGAAACGCGTTGGGAAAGATGCGGTTGAGGACAGACACGGAACTCCTCAATGCCCCCAGCAAAATTAGCCGATTAGGCTGTTATTGATGTGTATTTCACACTGTTGAGGTAAAAAGTATCATTCTTGTACAGATGTTAACCCCAATACATGTTCATGGCATCGTCCCCAATCAACTGCAATACAGATAAAAACGAATTTGACTAGCACAACCGAGTTCTGTATGATAGTTATGCTACCAGTTTATACGAAGCGAAATGAGTTAGCATTTAGCGTTAGCAGTCAATTCTTCAAAACAAGAAAAGGCAAAACTTCTGTTGTAGCGAAAACTGCCAATTATATCCTAATCGGATATTAGTAGCCACATTGCGGGCCTGTTATAATACAGAAATCACGACGGATTGTACGAATATCCACTTGGTTAGAACAGATGTGTTTAACCTGCGACAAGTCGGCTTTCTTCTCCCCACCGTCTGCATTCCATTTACTTCTATCACATCTATGCATGCCCGAGACATCATCGAAAAATACATGCGCTGCTGGTGCCAAGGAATCAAAGCCCGTTCTCATTTAAGCCTTCGGAAGCCATTTAAACGCGAATGAGTTCTATCAAGACAACACAAACATGCTGTATTCGTAAAGGAAATCCACAACATACCAATAATGGACTGTTTAGTGCAGAAACAACATAACCGTATAAGTGATTCTGAGATTGTCCACACTTACGCAATTTTCTCGGAAATCACAAGATGCTCTAGCTACGTTACCTGCACCATGATAGCCATCCGCAGCGAATCCTTTGCAATATTTTCCTTGCATTTCTTGCACGAAGCACGTCCACTTTTGGCATATTCAGCTTTGTAAAGCTTGTCCTCTTGTGCATCTGCCATTTTTGTTGAGTTTAGACGCAAAATGAGATTGATTGAATGTAAATCTAACTTGCTTGGCAGTAGCCACTACAATGTAGTTGCAGCCCGCGTGCAGAGAACCCGCGCAGATACGCAGACAAGAGCAATCGAGGAAGATGTTCTAAAAGACTTAGAAAGTCAAATACAGAGTACGATAACCAACGCTCAAAAAAACATTTTTATTTCAAACGAATAACATTTTATTAATAATAGTATTTGTAATTTTAGGTTTTATTTTAAAGATCTATTTTTGGACTTATAAATTAAGAATATATATACCGATTGATTGTTGAAGAAAGCTAGCTAAAATCTTACTGGTTGAAGAATTGTTCAGATCAAAAGTGTTCAAAAAACATGAACAGATTGCTTTTTATAAATAATGTTTTGTTGTTGCATTTAACTCCTGGAAAGGCTGTAATCGAGGTCACTTCCTTAGAAGGTGACGTGATGTCAGAGGTCAGCATGTGGGAGAAATGGGAGTTCAGGATGATAGTTTCCGACTAGTAATTACCATTTGGAGGGCCGTTCAAGTGGATTTTTCCCAATCATATGTGGTAAATTCCCACTTCCCACTTGGTTACGAACGCAGCAGTACCCCACCAGAATCCAAAATATAAGCTTGTTTTACTCCAATGTTTGTTAACACTTTCTGACCTCAAACCATGGTTAAAACTACAATTTGTATATAATGAATGGTCAGTCATTACATCCACAGCTCTGTCTATGAATTTGAGTGGTTACATTTATCTAGGCCCAGCGCTCAGATTTTTACCATAACAGAGGTGGGGCAAGCTTTGCTATTGTTTGAATAAGGACTCTATCTTTAAGTTGTTTGCTTGTACTGAATGGTAATGGCAGACAATAGAAACATAATTTGCCACTAGATGGCGCATTTCACCAATATCTCATCTGGATCATCAGAGGCAGCCACCAAAATACTGATCAAGTAAAGATTGTATAAGAAAAAAATCTGGCAATAATTGGAATGTCTGTGAATATCCTAAATTAGGCAGTGAAATATTTCTTAGCAAAATATTTCTTGGCATAAATCAACAGTTGATAAACTATCAGAAACATATTATTACATTATATCAACACACACAACAAACATTGAAGTGTAAATCATAAAAACAATATAAAACACAGACTAGAATATTCACTATCAACAGGAACAAATAACATAAGAGCTATTATATAGCAGGCTGTTGCTTGTTGGTCATTGAGTAGCTCCAAAGGAAAGTGTTTCCCTTTTCATGAAAATTAAATTGACCTGGGCTCTTCAGGACATTGCTGACTGTGCTGAAATGGGGCAGAAACGGAACCTTTCTGTGCCCAGAAATGCACTACAATGCTGAATACCGCACCCTTCTCCCCGCCCTAAATCAGCCAGAAGGAATCAGGATCTGCAGAATGGGGAAACTGGCCACAATGTTTCTGCTGCAACTTGCTGAGGTACAAAGGACAAGTCTGTAGTAAAGATATTTTGGTTCGTATAAGCTGTGAGATATACCTCGTTGACCACACCTATTCACACTATTTTTGAAAAGATAGCAATGTGATTTTAGCCTTCTAAATGAGAATTGTTTTTCTTGCAAACTTGTGCCCAGTCAGTAGCCACGCCCAAGTGAGCTCAGAGTTCGTGTCAACATGATGGAAGCGCCTTTCAGGCTGGAGTGCTTCAAAGGACTCGCTGAGATTTTAAATACAGACCAGAGAACGTGAGGACGTGGGCCACACGTTGAAATGGCTAAAACTACAAGACTAGAAAATGGCAAGACCCTCTGAAACGCTCGACGAGTGATGAAGGTAATGACCAAACATTCACAGTCTGCAGCTGGGTACGTAAAGTAGTCTAGGACAAAGACGAGAAGGAAGAACAGGTACCGCTCACCACTGTGTGGAACACCTGAAGTATTCATTCTAAGAACAATGTCCTAAGAAGGACATTATTAAAAAAGAATATATGTAAAATAAAACAAAAATCGGCGTCCAAAAATACCGATTTCCGATTGTTATGAAAACTTGAAATCGGCCCTAATTAATCCGCCGTTCCGATTAATCGGTCGACCTCTACACCGGACTGGTGACACGCTCTTCAGGGCGAGTGTGAGGAGCAGGCACAGGATGTACTGGGCTGTGGAGGCGCACTGGAGACCTGATGCGTGGGCCCGGCACAGGTTGCACCGGACTGGTGACACACTCTTCAGGGCGAGTGCGAGGAGCTGGCACAGGATGTACTGGGCTGTGGAGGCGCACTGGAGACCTGGTGCGTAGGGCCGGCACAAATCGTACCGGAACGATGACACACTTCGCACGGTGAGTGCAGGGAGCTGGCACAGGACGTACTGGGCTATGGAGGCGCACTGGAGACTTGGTGCGTAGAGCTGGCACACATGGTACCGGACAAATGATACACTCCTCAAGGCGAGTGCGGAGAGCTGGCACAGGACGTACAGGGCTGTGAAGGCATACTGGAGACCTGGTGCGTGGAGCTGGCACAGTTTTTACCAGACTGCTAGCACGCTCTTCAGGACGAGTACGGAGAGCTGACTCAGGTGGCATCAAACAGATAACACGCTCCTTAGGGCGAATGTCGTGCATCATACACCAACACAACAACTCTCTCATTTCTCTCTCCTCCAATTTCTCCCTCTTCTCCCAGATTGGCTCTGGTTCGCTCCTCGGCTCCGCCGACCACCCCGTGTGCCCCCCCAGGGGCTGTCCTTTGGGCTTTCCTTGTGGGCGCGAACCCCGGCGTCATCGCTGTCCTCCCTTATCTCCTTGCGTCTGCCGCCAAGGAAGGCGATCCTGTCCTGTCAGGATTTCCTCCCAAGTCTAGGATCCCTTCCCATCCAAAATCTCCTCCCAAGTCCAGGATACTCTCTCCTCCTGGGCACGCTGCTTGGTCCTGTTTTGGTGGGATCTTCTGTCACAGTCGTCATAACAACTGGACCAAGGCGCAGCGTGCGTAGCGTTCCACATCTTTATTATAAAGTGAAACTTCAGCAAAAACAAAACAATAAACGAACAAATGAAACGTGACGTTCTGGAGTGCTCACAGGCAACTACACAAAACCAAAACAAGATCCCACAAAACACAGTGGGGAAATGGCTGCCTAAATATGATCCCCAATCAGAGACAACGATAAACGGCTGCCTCTGATTGGGAACCATACCAGGCCAACATAGAAATAAAACAACCTAGATTACCCACCCTAGTCACACCCCGACCTAACCAACATAGAGAATAAAAGGCTCTCTATGATCAGGGCGTGACAGTATTGGAGTGGCCATCACAAAGCCCTGACCTCAATCCTATAGACAATTTGTGGGCAGAACTGAAAAAGCGTGTGCGAGCAAGGAGGCCTACAAACCTGACTCACTTACACCAGCTCTGTCAGGAGGAATGGGCCACAATTCACCCAACTTATTGTGGGAAGCTTGTGGATGGCTACCCGAAATATTTGACCCAAGTTAAACAATTTAAAGGCAATGCTACCAAATACTAATTGAGTGTATGTAAACTTCTGACCCACTGGGAATGTGATGAAAGAAATAACAGCTGAAATAAATAATTCTCTCTACTATTATTCTGACATTTCACATTCTTAAAATAAAGTGGTGATCCTAACTGACCTAAGACAGGGAATTTTTACTAGGATTAAATGTCAGGAATTGTGAAAAACTGAGTTTAAATGTATTTGGCTAAAGTGTATGTAAACTTCCAACTTCAACTGTAAATGCCACAGGAGTCCTCTTACATTTGGGAACTTTACAGTCCTATTGATCAAACAACCATGAACATTTGATCGATGCCAACCCGCCCGATGCCAACCCGCCCATTTGATCGATGCCAAATAAATTTGATTGACAACTAAGAAATGTGCATGCTAACTGTGAATAACAGTCGTTCAACTAGCAAAGCAATTAACATTTCATGCTAGCTAACCAAATGACACCTGCATCTCTTGCTGTAGCCACTGTAAAACGATATGAGCGGAAAAAGTTGTCCACTCATCCAATGACATGACATTGTCGTGTTTTTGGCTATGCCGGATTAAGTGATATGACATGCTATTCTATAAAATCCTTTCTCTGTAATTAATATTACCTGATTGAGCTAATCATGTAAATGTAATTAACTAGAAAGTCGGGGCACCACGAAAGAGTGTTTATAGAGCTGTTATCTTCTGAATAAACTCTGAAAGACCTAGTAATATTTTACATCAATAGCAGTCAATATTAATCGTCACCTTATTTCAGTCTCATAATGAAAGTTGTAAATTCTTGGTTATCTTCACGAACCCTGGCTAACAAGTTGAATCAGCAATACAAAATTGGGTTTAATTATTTATTTCCTAAATACCTAACTAATCACACAGAATTACATATACACAGAATGCAAATTATGTCATACAGAAAACGTCCCTGGTGGACGGAACCTGTATGATGGCTTGTTACACAAAGAGAGGGGGTTGGGCTTGAATGAAAGATCGGGAAGACTGAGGAACAAAGGGAGAAGCTAAGCTTTCGTAAATACAGTATCTTATGCATTCTAAATTACCGCCCATTTGGAAAAGGAAAATGCAATAAATATTTACTCTGAGCTGTGCTTCGGTAGGTTGGTCGTAGATGCTGGCCGTGTTGGCCAACAGAGATCTTCCTGTCCTTGGATGAATGTCTCTGGTGGTAAATTGGATACGTTGTAGTATCTTCGTTGTGTGTTAGACTGGATACGTCGTCCGTCCTTTCCTAGCCCACGTTTACAGCTGCTGTTGCTAACTCAACGGCTAGGAGGTCTCACTTCTTTAGTGAATAAGAGTTCAAAGTTCATACCATTCACAACCAAAGCTCACACTGAGGTTGGCTTAGTTCTGTAGTTGACATGTTAGTCCTTTTTAACGTATGGACCGTTGTTTTATCGTCCTCGGAACGGGAGGTTACATTTTTGTCAAGGGCTTATATAGTGGAGGGAGAGAAGGGTGTGTTTCATAGTTTATAACCCATGTCTCTTCACAGGGGCGGGCCACTGATTGAGCAGGGCTCTAACCTTATGAAAACCCAATTCTCTCATTTGGAAGCTAAAATTACATTTAATCTTATCACAAATAGTTTCATATTCAAACATTTCATTTGCACAACAATTCCATGTGAATCTGATAACTAGAATGTGTAGACTGTCCCAGATACAGTTTATGTCATCCTGTCATCAGTCATAATGTCTCAGATGACAACCGAACTGACATCAAGTACCAACGCATATTTTCAACTGGTCCTATTACCAAAATATGGTTCCTTTCCCCCCACTTGTTTGATGTTCCCAGACTCTCTATGTTTAACAAAGGCTATTCAAGAGTCCTTCAGTAGAGTCAGAGAGAGAGGGAAGGGAGAAAGGTATTTATGGGGGGTCATAAACCTTACCCACAGGCCAACGTCATAACAACATCTTCCCAGCTAGCTAGCTAACGTTAGGCTCTGTGTTTTTAGCTTGCTAAATAAATAGCTACATAAATAGGTACGCTAGTCTATAAGCCACGTTATTACTGACTTGTGATCATTGCCCTTGCATACATGAAGTGCACATTTCGGCACTTGCTGTATGACTGATGAGGAAGTCCATATTGCAAATGTACGGTCCCTTACTAGACGTCCGCGAATGTTTGTAAAATCGGCGGACGGCAGCGGGCCGTGCACCGGGGCCAGATCTTCCGGGAAGTCATAGAACGAAGTCTCTCGGACGTTCGGTTTCCGTTTAATACAATTTCAAATTTTGGTCATTTTTCACCTGTCCCGGAAAGTAACAGCAGAGGGCGAATGGAGGGCGAATGGATCATATTATATTGCAAATATAACAAACATCACCAATCACGACGCGGCCTTTTCTCCTAAACGGAAAAGACTTCGAAGACGAAACTTGGTGAGCATTGGTTTGGCATAATGGGCAGTTGGCCCCGAAGAAGATGGAGTCGAGGCCTCAACGTTTTTTGAGTTAAGGCCATTTTTATGGGATTAAAGGTCAAAAATTAAAATAGAGCGCTAATTTGACCGCTTCACGTCAAAGTACATGAGCCTACGGTGTCAGGAAAAAAAGAACCAGACATTTATCTATCGTCATTTAAAACCTGTTTGGGCTAGGGGGCAGTATTGAGAATTTTGGAAAAAATATGTGCCCATTTTTAACTGCCTCCTACACCAACTCAGAAGCTAGAATATGCATATTATTGTTCAGGTTTGGATAGAAAACACCCTAAAGTTTCTAAAACTGTTTGAATGGTGTCTGTGAGTATAACAGAACTCCTATGGCAGGCAAAAACCTGACAAGGTTTCATGCAGGAAGTGGCCTGTCTGACAAGGAGTCGTGCGTCTTGCATCTGTTTATTGAAAAGTAAGGATCTTAGCTGTAACGTGACAATTCCTAGGGCTCCAATAGGCTCTCAGAACCCGCGAAATACCTGAAGGTTGACGAGGCGGCCTCTGGCTGAAACAAATTATCGCCTTTGGTAAGTGGCCGATCAGAGGACCGAATGAGGCGCGTGCACGATTCGCCCCCGTGGAGAAATTTAATTCGGCTGTTTAGGCTCATTGCAGATTCCCGGTCGGAATATTATCGCTTTTCTACGAGATAAATGGCATAAAAATTGGTTTTAAACAGCGGTTGACATGCTTCGAAGTACGGTAATGGAATATTTAGACATTTTTTGTCACGCCATGCGCCATGCGCGAGACCGTGATGTAGCATTCTGATAGTGTCTAGAACTCACGAACAAAACGTCGCTGTTTGGATATAACGATGGATTATTTGGGACCAAACCTACATTTGTTATTGAAGTAGAAGTCCTGGCAGTGTATTCTGACGAAGAACAAGAAAGGTAAGAACATTTTTCTTATAGGAAATGTGATTTTGGTGAAGGCTGAACTGGGTGGGTGTCTAAATAGCTAGCCCTGTGATGCAGGGCTATGTACTTAGAATATTGCAAAATGTGCTTCATCCGAAAAGCTATTTTAAAATCGGACATATCGAGTGCATAGAGGAGTTCTGTATCTATAATTCTTAAAATAATTGTTATGCTTTTTGTGAACGTTTATCGTGAGTAATTTAGCAAACTGTTAGTAAATTCCCCGGAAGTTTGCGGGGGGTATGCTTTTTCTGAACGTCACATGCTAATGTAAAAAGCTGGTTTTTGATATAAATATGAACTTGATTGAACAGACATGCATGTATTGTATAACATAATGTCCTAGGTGTGTCATCTGATGAAGATCATAAAAGGTTAGTGCTGCATTTAGCTGTGGTTTGGGTTTATGTGACATGATATGCTAGCTTGAAAAATGGGTGTCTGATTATTTCTGGCTGGGCACTCTCCTGACATAATCTAATGTTTTGCTTTCGTTGTAAAGCCTTTTTGAAATCGGACAGTGTGGTTAGATTAACGAGATTCTTGTCTTTAAATAGCTGTAAAATAGTCATATGTTTCAGAAATTGAAGTAATAGTATTTCAAACGATTCAAAAATCGCGCCACTGGATTGAAGTGGCTGTTACGTAGGTGGGACGAATTCGTCCCACATGCGCCAGAGAGGTTAAGAGAAATCGTACAATGTACATTTGGTGATGTTCAAAAATTTGTGTTTTTTCCCAAAAAAGTTACAGATCCAGTTGTAGCGTGTTCAGATGAATCCGTTAAGGCGGGTTTCGGAGCTCTGCGAGATTTCTGTGATTTTCTGAAATAACATAAACTCATTCAATCCTCAGTAAATAAGTCAGTTCTTAACGTAAAGACTTAAAACTCAATATTCTATAAGAGCCTAACCCAAGGAGGATATGTGTTCACTTTCAGCTTCCTGTATCAACCAAAAGTGCCTTAAAATGGTGTCATAGGGGCTGTTTCGAAGGGTTAAAAAGGTCAGATCTTTCCACAACTTCATATGTGTGACTAGGCAACCCTCATGAACTGTAAATCAGTCATTTATCCCATCAGATGTCAAAGAAAAGCTCACACACACACACACACACACACACACACACACACACACACACACACACACACACACACACACACACACACACACACACACACACACACACAGCAAGGATGGAGTGACACAGTGCGGTGCTTAAAGACACACAGAGCCTGCAATGGCATTACCATTATCTCTAGGCTGTGCTGAGTTCAACGAGATGCCCCGCTTGATCGTAGCTCGCTCGGTCTGAGCGCAGTGACCTTGAAAAAAAGTAGGCCCAAAATGAAGCCTGGCCCTAAATTTCAAGTGCTTTTGGGTGACAGCGAGAGAAGCATTAGGGTTAGAAGCCCAATTCGACCTTAGGAACGTTCCTGAGGTCCTCCCGATCTGTGCAAGCCTAACCTTGACCGTGTGGCATTAACCCTTAACAGTGAAAAGAAGGTGTTTACATCAAACAGTTTGCAATGACTTTTCTCCCCATAGGAATACATTGCCTATTCCGCTAAATTCAACCTGAAGCCTATGTGGGTTATGAATGCCTTATGAACCTGTCTTCGATGACAATCCATCAGGCTACTGTGAGGTCTACCTGTGTCGATTCTAAGCTTCCTGGAAGAACCGGAAGTTGTTAAAAACACCCTAAAGGTGTTTTGATATAACCAACCTACAGATTGTGAAAATCACTGAATTCAACCCTGTGTAAATCAGTCAATTCTTAACGTAAAGACTTAACTCAGGATTCTGTGAAAGCCTACCCCAATGACAACATGTGTCGATTCTAAGCTTCCTGTGCCAACCTGAAGTGCCTAAATTGGGGTCACAGTAGCTGTTTTGAAGGGTTAAAAAAGTCACATCTTTCCAAAACTTCATATGTGTGACTAGGCAACCCTCATGAACTGTAAATCAGTCATTTATCCCATCAGATGTCAAAGAAAAGCTCTCACACACACACACACACACACACACACACACACACACACACACACACACAATAAGGATGGAGTGACAGAGTGCGGTGCTTAAAGACACACAGAGCCTGCAATGGCATTACCATTATCTCTAGGCTGTGCCGAGTTCAACGAGATGCCCCGCTTGACCGTAGCTCGCTTGGTCTAAGCGCAGCGACCGTGAGAAAAAGTAGGCCCAAAATGAAGCTTGGCCCTAAATTTCAGGTGCTTTTGGGTGACAGCGAGAGAACCGTTAGGGTTAGAAGCACAATTCGACATCTGGAATGTTCCTGAGGTCCTCCCGATCTGTGCAAGCCTAACCTTGACCATGTGGCATTAACCCTTAACAGTTAAAAGAAGGTGTTTACATCAAAACGTTTGCAATGACTTTTCTCCCCATAGGAATACATTGCCTATTCCGCTAAATTCAAACTGAAGCCTATGTGGGTTATGAATGCCTTATGAACCTGTCTTCAATGACATACCATCAGGTCACTATGAGGTCTACCTGTGTCGATTCTAAGCTTCCTGGAGCAACCGGAAGTGGTTAAAAACACCCTAAAGGTGTTTTTCTATAACCAGCCTGCAGATTGTGAAAATCACTGCATTCAACCCTATGTAGATCAGTCAATTCTTAACGTAAAGACTTTAAACTCAGGATTATGTAAGTGCATACCCCAATCAGGATATGTGGTTACTTTTAGCTTCCTGTGCCAACCGGAAGGGCCTTAAATATGGGTCACAGGGGCTGTTTCGAAGGGTTAAAAATATAACCTTTCTTAAAAGTTTTTGTAGCGTAAACTGGGATTTTTATATTTTTGACTGATATTATGATTGTCTTTTTGTTTCATATCTGCAAAGTTGTTAAAACGCTGTCAGTTCCACTTTCATTTGTTGGGATGGAAAGTGAAAAAAACTCTGCCTGGGCCGTACCCCCTCCTTGTCTCCCCTCACCTCAAAGTCAGCGATGATCTCATTGAGCAGTTGGAGGCAGTATACTTTAAACTACACATTTTAGTTAGCAGCTGTTTGTATCTAATCTTGTGGATCCCTTAATTATATATTTCCATAGAGATATGACACATTATTTAACGTGTATTTCAGACATTTCAAGATCCAGAGAAGAGGGTCCTGTACAGCCGTGTTTGAAAACATTTCCCAGAACTCAGCATGGTACTAGGAAAAGGGCTTTCAACAGCTCCTGGTATAAAGACAATTCATGGCTTGAATATTCTGTAAATCAAGATTCGACTTATTGTTTTGTCTGTAGGCATTTTTCTCTGCCCAATACACCTGAATCTGCCTTCACATCCCAGTCAGGTTTTTGTAACTGGAAAAAGGTGCTGTTTAAAGATTCTGGGTTTAAGCTCCATTCTAAGGCAGAGCATCATATCAATGCTATGTATGCATGAAATCAGCATAAAAGGGCTATTGACAGCAACTCATCAATGTTAGATGTCATAAATGAGGACCGAAAAAAGAAAGTGGATGAAAACTGTACTTACATTAAAACAATTGCAGATGTGCTCCAATTAACTGGGACTCAAATTATAGCGCAGAGAGGTCATCAAGAGTCTGATGACTCACAAGGGTAATTTTTTGACAATCTTTGAAGAAATAGCAAAGCATGACCCTCTCGTAGAGAAAAGGATGAATGCATGTGGCAATTCTACAGTTGAAGTCGGAAGATTACATACACTTTAGCAAAATACATTTAAACTCAGTTTTTCACAATTCCTGACATTTAATCCTAGTAAAAATTCCCTGTCTTAGGTCAGTTAGGATTGCCACTTTATTTTAAGAATGTTAAATGTCTGAATAATAGTAGAGAGAATTATTTATTTCAGCTTTTATTTCTTTCATCACATTCCCAGTGGGTCAGAAGTTTACATACACTGCAAGGGCTGTCGGGAGAGAGAGTAGACCAAGGCGCAGCGGAGTTAGTGTTCATCATGATTTTAATTAGAACAAAAGAGAACACTACACAAAAATAAGAAAACTGACAGCCAAACAGTCCTGTCAGGTGCAAAACACTCAACAGAAACAATTACCCACAAAACCCAAAGGAAAAACATGCTCCTTATGTGTGACTCCCAATCAGCAACAACGAGCTTCAGCTGTGCCTGATTGGGAGCCACACACGGCCCAAAACAAATAAATACAAAAACATAGAGAAAGGAACATAGAACGCCCACCCAATGTAACACCCTGGCCTAACCAAAATAAAGAACAAAAAACCCCTCTCTATGGCCAGGGCGTTACAGTACCCCCCCAAAGGTGCGGACTCCGGCTACAAAACCTGACTCTGAAGGGGAGGGTCCGGGTGGGCCTTCTTACGGCGGCGGCTCAGGTGCGGGACGTGGCCTCTGCTCCACCCTTGGCGTCGCCCTCTTAGGCGGCGCACCTGGCCGCACCAAAGGTCTGGTGAGCGACCCTGACTGTGCCCGGCTGGCGGGCGGCGATGGCTGCGCCCGGCTGGCGGGCGGCGATGGCTGCGCCCGGCTGGCGGGCAACCCTGGTTGCGCCCGGCTGGCGGGCGTCCCTGGCGGATTCACCAGGCTGGGGAGATATGGAGGCCTGGCCCTGGGCGCAGGCACAGGACTCACCAGGCTGGGGAGACATGAAGGAGGCCTGGCCCTGGGCGCAGGCACAGGACTCACCAGGCTGGCGGGCGGCTCTGGCGGCTCCGGGCTGGCGGGTGGCTCTGGCGGCTCTGGCCCAGGATTCACCAGGCTGGGGAGACATGAAGGAGGCCTGGCCCTAGGCGTAGGCACAGGACTCACCGGGCTGGCGTGCGGCTCTGACTGCTCTGGACAGGCGGGCGGCTCTGGCGGCTCCGGACAGGCGGGCCGCTCTGGCGGCTCCTGACTGGCGGGCCGCTCTGGCGGCTCCTGACTGGCGGGCCGCTCTGGCGGCTCCTGACTGGCGGGCCGCTCTGGCGGCTCCTGACTGGCGGGCCGCTCTGGCGGCTCCTGACTGGCGGGCGGCTCTGGCGGCTCCTGACTGGCGGGCGGCTCTGGCGGCTCCGGACTGGCGGGCGGCTCTGGCGGCTCCGGACTGGCGAGACCCACTGGAGGCCTAGTCCTGGGAGGTGGCACAGGACAGACCAGGATGGGGAGACCCACTGGAGGCCTAGTCCTGGGAGGTGGCACAGGACAGACCAGGATGGGGAGACCCACTGGAGACCTGGTCCGTGGAGCAGGCACAGGACTGACCAGGATGGGGAGACCCACTGGAGGCCTAGTCCTGGGAGGTGGCACAGGACGGACCAGGCTGGAGAGATCCACTGGAGGCCTGGTCCGAGGAGGAGGCACAGGATAAACCGGGCTGTGGGGGAGCACTGGAGTTCTAGACTTGACGCTCTTTACCCATACTCCAGGCTGAATGCCCACTTTGGCCCGGCACGGGCGGAGAGCAGGCATTGGGCGAACTGGGCCCTCCCAGCGCTCCGGAGACACAATGCGCAGCGCCGACGCAGGATAACCTGGACCGAGGAGGCGCACTGGAGACCAGACCCGCTGAGCTGGCACCATCCGCCCTGGCTCGATACCCACTCTCGCATGGCACTTGCGGGGGGCTGGAATGTAGCGCACCGGGCTATGCACGCACACTGGAGACACCGTGCGCTCCACAGCATAACACGGTGCCTTACCAGTACCACGCTGCTTCCGGTAAGCACGGGGAGTTGGCTCAGGTCTACCGCCTGACTCCGCCAATCTCCGCGTGTGCCCCCCCCCCCATTTTTGGGGGGGACTGCCTCCCGTGTCCGTTGCGCTCCCTTTCTTCATACCAGCGCCTCTCAGCTATCGCCGCCTCGATCTCCCACTGCGGGCGGCGATACTCCCCAGCTTGAGCCCATGGTCCACCTTCGTCCAGTAATTCCTCCCATCTCCAGGAATCCTGAACGTTCCTCTCCATTTTCTCCAAAGTCCATGAGTCCTTCTCCTGGTGCCTCTCCTTCCTCCGCTGCTTGGTCCGTTTTTAGTGGGTAATTCTGTAAGGGCTGTCGGGAGAGAGAGTAGACCAAGGCGCAGCGGAGTTAGTGTTCATCATGATTTTAATTAGAACAAAAGAGAACACTACACAAAAATAAGAAAACTGACAGCCAAACAGTCCTGTCAGGTGCAAAACACTCAACAGAAACAATTACCCACAAAACCCAAAGGAAAAACATGCTCCTTATGTGTGACTCCCAATCAGCAACAACGAGCTTCATCTGTGCCTGATTGGGAGCCACACATGGCCCAAAACAAAGAAATACAAAAACATAGAGAAAGGAACATAGAACGCCCACCCAATGTAACACCCTGGCCTAACCAAAATAAAGAACAAAAAACCCCTCTCTATGGCCAGGGCGTTACATACACTCAATTTGTATTCTGTAGCATTGCCTTTAAATTGCTTATCTTGGGTCAAACGTTTCGGGTAGCCTTCCACAAGCTTCCCACAATAAGTTGGGTACATTTTTTCCCATTCTTCCTGACAGAGCTAGTGTAACTGAGTCAGGTTTGTAGGCCTCCTTGTCCGAACATGCTTTTTCAGTTCTGCCCACAAATTTTCTATAGGATTGAGGTCAGGGCTTTGTGATGACCACTCCAATACCTTGACTTTGTTGTCCTTAAGCCATTTTGCCACAACTTTGGAAGTATGCTTGGGGTCATTGTCCGTTTGGAAGACCCATTTGCGACCAAGCTTTAACTTCCTGACTAATGTCTTGAGATGTTGCTTCAATATATCCACATAATTTTCCCTCCACATGATGCCATCTATTTTGTGAACTGCACCAGTCCCTCCTGCAGCAAAGCACCCCGACAACATGATGCTGCCACACCCGTGCTTCACGGTTGGGATGGTGTTCTTCGGCTTGCAAACCTCCCCCTTTTTCCTCCAAACATAACGATGGTCATTATGGCCAAACAGTTATATTTTTGTTTCATCAGACCAGAGGACATTTCTCCAAAAAGTACAATCTTTGTCCCCATGTGCAGCTGCAAACTGTAGTCTGGCTTTTTTATGGCGATTTTGGAGCAGTGGCTTCTTTCTTGCTGAGCGGCCTTTCAGGTTATGTCAATATAGGACATGTTTTACTGTGGATATAGATACTTTTGTACCTGTTTCCTCCAGCATCTTCACAAGGTCCTTTTGCTGTTGTTCTGGGATTTATTTGCACTTTTCGCAGCAAAGTACCTTCATCTCTAGGAGACAGAACGCGTCTCCTTCCTGAGCGGTATGACGGCTGCGTGGTCCCATGGTGTTTATACTTGCGTACTATTGTTTGTACAGATGAACGTGGTACCTTCAGGCATTTGGAAATTGCTCCCAAGGATGAACCAGACTTGTGGAGGTCTACAATTTTTTCTGAGGTCTTGGCTGATTTCTTTTGATTTTCCCATGATGTCATGAAAAGAGGCACTGAGTTTGAAGGTAGGCCTTGAAATACATCCACAGGTACACCTCCAATTGACTCAAATTATGTCAATTAGCCTATCAGAAGCTTCTAAAGCCATGCCATCATTTTCTGGAATTGTCCAAGCTGTTTAAAGGCACAGTCAACTTCGTGTATGTAAACTTCTGACCCACTGGAATTGTGATACAGTGAATTATAAGTGAAATAATCTGTCTGTAAACAATTGTTGGAAAAACTACTCGTGTCATGCACAAAGTAGATGTCCTAACCGACTTTCCAAAACTATAGTTTGTTAACAAGAAATTTGTGGAGTGGTTGAAAAACAAGTTTCAATGACTCCAACCTAAGTGTATGTAAACTTCCGACTTCAACTGTATGTACACAAGCCGCCAAATCCAGAACGAAGGTCTTGAGGGCTTAGCTGAGATGGTACAAAGTGAAATAATAGGAGAGGTAAAAGAAAGTGAAGATTTTAGTGTAATTGCAGATGAAACCAAAGATTTAAAGAAAAAAGAACAAATGTCTTTAGTTGTGAGGTACTATTATAATGGTGCCATCCACAAAAGCTTTTTACACTTTCAGTCAGCTGAAAGCTTAGATGCAGCAGGTCTCACAAAAATGCCTTGAAAAACATGGTCTGGACTACAGAAATAATATTGTGGGGCAAAGCTATGATGGTGCATCCGTCATGAGCAGAAAGCATTTTGGTGTGTCTGCATGGATTAAAAACAGTGCAAGATTTGAATTTGATGTGCACTGTAATGCATATTGTTTCAATTTGTTTCTTGTCGATGCTGTAAAATCAGTGCCTGAGGCAGTTAACTTTTTTTACTCTCCTGCAGAAGCTTCATAACTTTGTATCTGGCTTATACGTTCATCTCAATTGGCTTGCAGTTCAGAAAGAGCTGTATCCACAGCAGCAGCCCAGGGAACTACAGAGACTTACAGATGTAAGGTGGGCATGCAGATGCATGGCATGCCGTAGTTTGAGGGACAGGCTTCCAGTAGTTCTGAGAGTGCTACAAGATATCACACTTGAAAATAGTAGTGAAAGATCAGTGGAGGCAACGGGCCTTCTTTCTCAGATTTACATTTCATAGGGCTTTTGGATACCTTTTGTAAAGTGCTTGGTGATGCCAAATGTCTTTCTGACATGCTCCAATCAAGCTCTCTTGACCTAGAAGAGCTGTGGATCTAGTAGGTGCCTTACAGACACATTACAGGACTACAGAAGTGAGGGTTACTTTTGAGAACTATGGAAAGTGGTTGAATAGATTGCAGAGCACTGCAAAATAAGTGTACAAACAGTGTGTAAAAGACAGCCTAAAATAAGCTTAAGATTTCACGACTCATTGATGATGAGCACTGTAGGACAGAAAAATAGTGACCAAAGTGATGGTGAGAGCTTCCAAAGAGCTATATTTTATCAGGTGCTTGACAGTCTCACAGCTGAGCTGCAGAGGCATTTTTCAAAGAAAAATTGCGAGATAAAGCAAGTGGTCCAGTCTCTCAACCCAAAGAGTACAATATTTGTGAATGAGGAGCCTCTTTTTGCCTTTGCTCAGACCTTTGAGTCAGATTTAGAGGACCTCAAACATGAGGTTCATCAAACCAAGCGGCTTCTTGATAGGAGAGAGAAAAGTGAAAGGGACAGACCGTCTACTCTCCTTGACTTTGTGTTTCTAGAACCTTATAAAGAGGTCTTCCATGAGCTATTTTGACTTTGTAATATTTCTGTTGTTACACCAGTCAGCAGTGATTCTAGCAAGAGAAGCTTCTCAGCTTTAAAACTGATTAAAACCCACCTTAGGACAACATTGGTTGATGCCAGGTTAAGTCACCTCGGAATTCTCAGTGTTGAGTCAAGGAGGGCACGCTCCCTCAACAAGGATGAGTTTGTGAAACATTTTGTAAAAACACCTGTAATTACAAAAGTACAATGATTGATGTTTTGTTTTAGCTTGAGATTAAAGAAGTTTCCTGTGGTCTCTTGTATGAACTTAGAGCAGAAATCCCTTACAGTAACTTGGCGACGAGGATGGGATAGATAACGGCAGTCTTCAACTGATTCCAGAGTGATGACAGGTCAACCGTGCACGGGGGTCACCAGTGACCCTGGGAATTCTCACTCCACATAGAGGTTGGGGCAGATGAAACCAGCCTGAAATTGTTGTAGCAGGGGAGACTGTCTACTCTATCCCAAACTAAGTTTAGGTAAGACCACGATTCTTTGATCATGGGTTGGGGCGTATTGGTTAAGGAACAGACGGCTTAACCAAATAAAAGACAATTGGTCGAGCCTAATTATAGGGTCAAGGTAACAGGACTTAATTGTTAGGGCGTATTGGTTAAGGACAGCTTCAGCTAAGGAACAGCTGCCTTAAAGAGCAGAGTTGAATAATTAAGGAAACATGGGTCTTCATTTTTAACTGAGGGTTTCCATCAAACAAAATATCTTTGGAGCTACTGTGATGTAGTAAAGTATTTTAAATATGTTGCATGAGAAAAGATCGTCTGCTTTTATTGCAAGGAGCAAGCTCTGATTTGAGTCAATGGAAGTCGATTTAATTTGTTTGACTGCTATGATTGCGAATAAATCCCCTTCGCGCATGTGGAAATCTCTGTGGAGAAACACTTGACTGAACTTGAAGGCTATTTTCTGGTAAATTGTGTCTTTATTTTGTGCCAGATATTAAGACTACAGAACGTTATAATTGGTATATTTGCAGGATTTGTTTGTCATTTCAATAGCATTGGGTCTATGTTACTGACTGTTTCTGATTGTAGTTTCAACTATTGACATGTTTTTTCTTAGAAAGTTATAGCAGCCAGTGTTTGTTTTAAGATATAAACTGGACGATTTTGCAGCTTGCTTAGTTTGATTTTGAACGACTATTTAATCGCCTGATAGAATAGTCTACTAGGAATGATGTCGTAATTGAAATCCCTGAAGCAGATATTAATGATATGGATATGTGTCACGGTTGTCGTTGGGCAGAGAGGACCAAGGCGCAGCGGGTTGCATGTTCATCATTATATTTATTAAATAAATGTGAACACAGAAAAACAAAGAACGACAGTTTCACAGGCTAATACTCACAGCAGTGCGAAATACAACTACCCACAAACCTATATATTGAACTCTCAGAGGCAACAGAAAACACCTGCCTCCAATTGAGAGTCCAACACCCAATTACTTAGACAGAAATACAAAGAACTAGAATGAACCTACAAATACAAAACATAGAACATAAACCAAAACCCAGAAATAATAAATCAAACACCCCTACAATATTCACACTCAACCTAAACCATACATAATAAATACCCATCTGCCACGTCCTGACCAAATTATAATACAATTACTCCCTTTGCTGGTCAGGACGTGACAGTACCCCCCCCCCCCCCAAAGGTGCATACCCCGAATGCACCTAGACAACAAAACAACCAAAAAATAAACCCCTAACTAGAGGGAGGGAAGGGAGGGTGGCTGCCGTCAATGACGGCACCTGTGCAACACCCCCCCTCCCCAACCCACCTATACTGGAGGTGGCTCAGGTGCGGGACGTGGACTCCGCTCCACCCTCGACGTCGCCCACTTAGGTGGCGCCCCTGGCCGCGCCGGAGGACTGGTGGGCGACCCTGACTGCGTCCGGCTGGCGGGCGTCCCTGGCTGGCGGGCGTCCCTGGCTGCCGGGCGTCCCTGGCTGCGCCCGGCAGCTCCGGGCTGGCGGGCGGCCCTGACGGCTCCGGGCTGCCGAGGCTGGGCTGACACACTAGAAGCCTGATGCGTGGGGCTGGTACTGGACGTACCAGCCTGGAGACACGCACCTCAAGGGTAGTGCGTGTAGCGGGGAACACTGGACCGTAGAGGCGCACTGGCGGTCTCAAGCGCAGGACTGGCATCACCCCTACTGGCTGGATGCCCACTTTCCCCTGGCACATGCGGGGCGCTGGTACTGCGCATACAGGCTTGAAAATACCCGGCCTCGCCACAGCACCCATCACCCCTAAGCACGGGACCTGTCCAGTCATATGTCGCCCAAAAACAGTACGGGGATTTGGCCTGGGGCTCAATCCTCGCCCAGCCAAACTACCCGTGTGCCCTCCCCCAAAAAATTATTGGGGCTGCCTCTCGGGCTCCCTTACCAGCCGTGTTCCCCAGTCCTCACCAGACTTCCTCCATGGACCTTCTCCGGCCATAATCTGCTCCCAGGTCCATTTCTCCCGTTGGTCCTTCTCAAAGTTCCTTTTCTCCTTTCTCCGCTGCTTGGTCTTTTTGTGGTGGGTAGTTCTGTCACGGTTGTCGTTGGGCAGAGAGGACCAAGGCGCAGCGGGTTGCATGTTCATCATTATATTTATTAATGAAATGTGAACACAGAAAAACAAAGACCGACAGATTCACAGGCTAATACTCACAGCAGTGCGAAATACAACTACCCACAAACTACAAACAAAACACAAACCTATATATAGAACTCTCAGAGGCAACAGAAAACACCTGCCTCCAATTGAGAGTCCAACACCCAATTACTTAGACATAGAAATACAAAGAACTAGAATGAACCTAGAAATACAAAACATAGAACATAAACCAAAACCCGGAAATAATAAATCAAACACCTCTACAATATTCACACTCAACCTAAACCATACAAAACAAATACACATCTTCCACGTCCTGACCAAATTATAATACAATTACTCCCTTTGCTGGTCAGGACGTGACAATATGACCTGAATATTTGCTTGTTAAAAATTACATGTGTTTGTTTTATTACCTGTAGCCTAATCAGAAGGGACAGTTACTACATCTAATGAATTCTAATGATACTGGATAGACAATTGCGATAGATCTGTGACCATGATCATAGTTGATAACTAAGTATGGGTATTAATTATGGCATGAAAATACTACAACAGGCAACAACAGCAATGGATTGATGTTGTGGACAGAAAGAGGCTCTGTCATTGTGAACTATTATTTTATTTGGCGCATTACATGTTAATTTTAAAGTTATGGACCTTTAATTAATAAGTGTGAAGCAGAGGTTGGTATTAAAAATATAGACTAATATTGTTTGGGTAGACTGAAATGAATACAATGCCTTCTAATAATTTGAATGGAAATATTTTATTCGTTTTTGGTGGTTTTTGGATAGACTACTAATGCCATGTTTAGTCTGCTGGTGAAAGTGAGTCGTGCTTGAAAGGGAGTGCGTAACTGGCGGCAAGGAAGTCAGGCGCAGGAGAGCAAAACTTGGTAATCAACGGAGCAGTTTTATTCATAAAACCACCGGTAACCAGAACCACAAAGAAATGGGTACAACACCCGTCGTGCACCAGAGAAAAACAATAAACAATTCCGCACAAAGACATGGGGGGAACAGAGGGTTAAATACACAACATGTAGGAGAGGAACCGACTTCGGCGTAAGTCGTGACAGTACCCCCCCCCCCCCCAACACGGGCCTCGGTGACGACCCGGAGGGCAAGGCGCAGGGCGATCTGGACGGAGACGGTGGAACTCCTGCAGTATTGAAGGGTCCAACACGTCCTCGACCGGAACCCAGCACCTCTCCTCCGGACCGTACCCCTCCCACTCCACGAGGTACTGAAGGCCCCTCGCCCGACGCCTCGAATCCAGTATGGAGCGAACGGAATACGCCGGGGCCCCCTCGATGTCCAGAGGGGGCAGAGGAACCTCCCGCACCTCAGACTCCTGGAGCGGGCCAGCCACCACCGGCCTGAGGAGAGCCACATGGAACGAGGGGTTAATACGGTAATCAGGGGGAAGCTGTAACCTGTAACAAACCTCGGTCTGCACTGTTTTTCTGGCGCAGCACGGCCCGCTGAAGGTGAACATGGGCAGCTTCCCATGTCTCCTCCGCGCGCCTGAACCAGTCGTCCACCGCAGGAGCCTTGGTCTGACTCTGATGCCATGGCGCAATAACCGGCTGGTACCCCAGTACGCACTGGAAGGGGGAGAGGTTAGTGGAGGAGTGGCGGAGCGAGTTCTGTGCCATCTCGGCCCAGGGCATGAACGCCACCCACTCCCCCGGCCGGTCCTGTCAATAAGACCGCAGAAACCTGCCCACATCCTGGTTTACTCTCTCCACCTGCCCATTACTCTCGGGCTGATCGAGATCCCCAGACGTTCCATAAATGCCTTCCAGACCCTCGACGTGAACTGGGGACCTCGATCAGACACTATATCCTCAGGCACTCCGTAGTGCCGGAAGACGTGCATAAACAAGGCCTCCGCAGTCTGTAGGGCCGTAGAGAGACCGGGCAGAGGGAGGAGACGACAGGACTTAGAGAACCGATCCACAACGACCAGGATCGCGGTGTTACCCTGTGAGGGGGGGAGATCGGTAAGGAAATCCACCGACAGGTGCGACCACGGCCGTTGTGGAACGGGTAAGGGGTGTAGCTTCCCTCTGGGCAGGTGCCTAGGAGCCTTACACCGGGCGCACACCGAGCAGGAGGAAACATAAACCCTCACGTCCTTAGCTAACGTAGGCCACCAGTACCTCCCGCTCAAACAGTGCACTGTCCGACCAATCCCAGGATGACCAGAGGAGGGTGCTGTGTGGGCCCAATAGATCAACCGGTCACGGACAGCAGATGGGATGTACAGACGCCCAGCGGGACACTGGATGGGAGCGGGCTCTGCACGTAACGCCTGCTCAATGTCCGCGTCCAGCTCCCACACCACTGGCGCTACCAGGCAGGAGGCCGGAAGTATTGGAGTATGATCCATGGGCCGCTCCTCTGTGTCATACAGCCGGGACAGTGCATCTGCCTTCACGTTCTGGGAGCCTGGTCTGTAGAACAGGGTGAAAACAAAACGGGTGAAAAACATGGCCCACCTTGCCTGACGAGGGTTCAGTCTCCTCGCTGCCCGGAGACCAAGGCTATGGAGACCTACGTAGGGGACTCCCTAGCTGCAGGATTTAATTGTCCCTCTTCCTCTCCTGCTGGCGCAGGGTTCTTCTTTGTGGAGAAAAAAAAGAAAAAAAGACCCTGCTCCAGTGCATTGACATTACTGTGAAGAACCGTTATCTGCTACCACTCATTTCCTCGGCCTTCAAGCCACTCCAGGGGGCCACTGTTTTCGCCAAGCTGGATCTACGAAACGCCTACCACCTGGTGCGGATACGAGAGGGGGATGAGTGGAAGAACGCCTTCAACATGGCCAGCGGCCACTACGAATATGTGGTCATGCCTTTTGGCCTCATCAATGGCCCTGCCGTGTTCCAGGCTCTGGTGAATGATGTTCTCCACGACATGTTGAACCGGTTCGTCTACATTGATGACATCCTCGTCTTCTCCCGCTCCCCCCAAGAACACGTGCTCCACGTCCGACAGGTTCTCCAGCGCCTTTTGGAGAACCAGTTATTTGTTAAGGCGTGTGAGTTCCATCGCCAGTGCATTCAAAAGTCTTGGAATTAACATTGGCCGGCTGGCCAACCTTCGTAAACAAAACCTTTATCCATTCATCGACAAGAAAGTCCAGTTGTCTACTGATCAGGTATGTGTTCTGTGGGGATCAAGGGTGGTTGTACCTCCCAAATTCAAGAGGAGACTGCTATCTGACTTGCATGAGGGACATCCAGGGATCACTCGAATGAAAACACTCAACCGCAGTTATCTGTGGTGACTTGGAATGAATCAGGACATTCAGCAGCATGTAGGTGTAACAGTTGTCGTACTGGAGAGAAGACCAAGGCGCAGCGGGTATGTGGATACTCATATTTTAATTCAAAAAGGAGTAAAGCATCCACCGGACAAAAAACAATACATGATAGTCACGACAGGAACAGTCTTGCAGGCACACAAAACGCAATGCAAGAACAACTACCCACAACCCCAAAGAAAAACACACACTACTATATAGGACTCCCAATCAAAGGCAACTCAACACACCTGCCTTCAATTGGGAGTCCAATCACCAACACAACACTTAACACAAAAACCCCTGCCACATCCTGACCAAAACTAATCCAATTGCTCCCTCTGCTGGTCAGGACGTGACAGTAGGCCACTGCTCACCCTGTGAAGCAGCTCGCAACAAGCCTGCTTCTGCACCTCTCCATCCATGGTCCTGGGCTGCTACACCATGGGAATGCACCCATGTGGATTACGCTGAGATTGACAAGCAAAACTTCCTTGTTGTCGTCGATGTCTATTCCAAGTGGATGGAAGTGTTCCCTACTCAACTGACCACAGCTGTCAATCTTCTCAGACACCTGTTCGCATACTTTGGACTAGTCAAGGAGCCTTTCTCGGACGATGGCCCACCCTTCACATTAAAATATTTCAAAATGTTTCTCAAGAACAACAGAGTAAGTGTAACAGTGTAGGTTCCGTCCCTCTCTTCGCCCCAACCCGGGCTCGAACCAGGGACCCTTGCACACATCAACAACTGACACCCCACGAAGCAACGTTACCCATCGCGCCACAAAAGCCGCGGCCCTTGCAACGCAAGGGGAAACCCTACTTCAAGTCTCAGAGAGAGTGACGTCACCGATTGAAACGCTATTAGCGCGCACCACCGCTAACTAACTAGCCATTTCACATCGGTTACACTCACCCCCCCTTTGACCTCCTCCTTTTCCGCAGCAACCAATGATCCGGGTCACGGCACCAATGTAACAGTGTAGGTTCCGTCCCTCTCTTCGCCCCAACCCGGGCTCGAACCAGGGACCCTTGCACACATCAACAACTGACACCCCACGAAGCAACGTTACCCATCGCGCCACAAAAGCCGCGGCCCTTGCAACGCAAGGGGAAACCCTACTTCAAGTCTCAGAGAGAGTGACGTCACCGATTGAAACGCTATTAGCGCGCACCGCCGCTAACTAACTAGCCATTTCACATCGGTTACATAAGGCACATCCTGTCACCACCTTACCATCTGGCATCAAATGGGGAAGCGGAGAGAGCCGTGCAAACCTTTAAGAAGGCCTGGACTAGACTCGAGGATCAGTCTGTGCCCACCCACCAAAGACTTCCCCATTTCCTGTTTACTTACCGTAACACACCACACAAAGTAACGGAACGTACACCGGCTGAACTGTTTCTGAAACTCCAACCACGTACCTGCCTGACATTGTTGAAACCAGACTTGTCAAACACTGTGGCAAAGCACCAGCTATAGCAGAAGAAAGCTCATGACAGACACAAAGACAGTCAGAGAATTCAAAGAGGGAGAGAGGGTGATGGTACGTGACTTAAGACACCCCAAGTGCCTGTGGAACTCAGGTGTGATCTTGCAACGCAGAGGACCCTTGACTTACCAAGTCCAAGTTGATCATCGCTATGTCAACGTTCATGTGGATCATCTGCTACGGTCCAACGCCCCAGCAGAGACATGCCAAGAGAACAAGAACAATAATGACCCCCCGCAGGACTATTTTCCTGACTGTGGACATACGGGAGAGACAGAGCCTGACCTTCCACCCGAACCTGGCCCACCACCGGAAGCCCAGGAGGAGCGGAGATATCCTGTTCGACAGCGAAGGGCACCTCAAAAGCTTGACCTGTGAGTTGAGCTGTTTCAGGAGGTAACCAACAGTAAAACAAACAGACACTTTTTTAAATTTTTTATTTAACCTTCATTTAATAAAAGGAACGAAAAAGGACATTACCTGGGCTAGTTATTAGTACAAATTCCATCTTCGGGCAGAATAATCCCCTGGATTTGTACTGGGCTCTGGAAAGTCTGCTTCAACCCAGTAGTTGAGAAATGCTTATTAATGCATTGTTCAGATATTGCATTAGTATTTCCCTAATGTATTTACCTTGTTCTCTGGGAGTTAAATGCTATGGGGGAGGAGTGTAGTATTGGTTATCTATATCTGTCGATATTAGTTACTATGCTGTTACTAAGCAGTAATGCATTAAGGCAGTGTTATGTTACAACGCCTAATAGAAGTGCACATGCGCGCTATTGGCCCGGGAACTGTAGGGCACGAAATGTTCTTACTAAACGACAATAAACTACTTCCGTCTCCCGGTAATTACTCGCAGTAATTTTCTCCACAACACAAATATTACACCCGCCATCCCAGGATCCTGAGCCTGTGTAGGGACCTGATTAAAACAGAAAAGCAGGCTGATTTAAATGAATTAACATTTCGTTACTGATAGTTTGTATGGACTTTTTTAAAATGTATTCGATATTTTTAGCCCGCATTTTTTCCCTTTTTGGATCCTTATTATCCTGTAGATAGCGGAATGAACATCTAATTGTTGCAAACGCCATTAAGCGAAAGAAGAAGAAGCAGAGAGCAGAGCAGCAAGACCAGCAGCAGCTGAACCCACTACTGCCCCCAGCTGGAATAACAATCAAGGTACCGTCAGTGAGGTGGTGCATCATCCAAGGTCCAGTGAAGATACAGTACTTCAGCATTCAGTCCATAGTCAGACATATACACATTTTATTGGTTCAGCCCAAATAAATATTAGATTAACTAAAGCAATTGCATTTTTCTTGTCCTAAATATTATGATAGACAATTATAGAAGTTCAAGAAAAAAACTAACTAATAATATGCTTAGTTAGGCTGCAGGATAATACAGCTAGCTAAATATCTACATTATTATCAATGTAGCTTACACTTTTGTTGTAAAAAGCCATTTATGGCTTGAAAACATCTGTCAAGAATGTCAAGGATGCTGCTCCAATAAGTGCACGTTGTTCTTGTAAACTAAGCTCGAGCGTGCGTGGCGATTTGGGGAAAGGATTGTACAGAATTTGACTGTACACTTTGTCTGACACGATGAACTGGGTGGACCCTTCTTCAAATTCAGGCCACGGGGGGTTTAAAGCGGTAGCTAGCTAGCAAGATAGACAAGGGATACTTTTCGGCTAGTCATCAATTTCATGATCTCAAGTCAACCCACGGTGAGAACGTTTTTTACGACCACTTCTTCATTCAAAATTGTAGTTGTCTTTGAGTGATTCAATGAGCCAGCTCGAGCTGACGTTATTAACTAGCTAACGTTACCTAGCTAGCCAAATGTGTGAATGCTGTTGTTGTGGCAAGCTAAGCAAACTACTGCTAAAATAACGTGATGCTTGCAAATTGACGTTAACAATATTAGCAGAGTTTCCAAACCTACTGTACTGTCTTTGATATTAACTAATTACTTGGTGTCAAGAGGGGAAATTATTAGCTAACTGACAAATGATGGCTAGCATCAGCATCTAGCTAGCTAGATAACGTTATCTAGCTAGTGTATGTGTCAATATATGTTAGCTATCTGACGTTAATTGTTTTGCAAGCGAATATGCTGTCAGATAGCTAGCTAATAAAGTGGTTGGTTATAGTTAATCATAATCTAGCTATCTGGCCAGACTACTTGTTAAAATGCTAGCTAGCTACACATGGGTTAACGTTACCAGTTAGAGTAACTGCTAACTAGTTTAGCTGACAGTTCATCAGTGAGAATTTGCATGTGTAAACAGCCTGAGAAGGCAGATTGTCATCTAGCAAATGTTTAACAATAATTTCCTTACAGTAGTTGCCTAATGTGCCAACTGTCCAACCTAGCTACTAGCTAACCTAACAACATTTTTCACAGGCCTAAGGGTATCCTGCGGTTTTCCTTTTGTGTCTGCCCCCGGAAAAGCATTACTTTGGGGGTCTCTCCCAACTAAACCTCGACACTGGATTAGACAGAACAAGCTCGTAGAGAACAACGACGCCTGGTGACGAATATTGAACATGACAGGTAAGCAATATCTGCAATTTACCCAATAGCTTTAATACTGTAGTACACAAGAGGGTTATGCATCCTGAATGCAGTGGAGGTCATTTCTAAGCTGAACTGCTGCAGAGGCTGAAAAGTCCCTGAGCTGCTTAATCAAAGTCTTCAGTGAATCACTCAAGGAGGTTCCCCTGTCCCTCTTATGTGATAGGTTGTGTGTGTACTAGTGTGTATGTATTTGTGTCTGTGTGTGTCCAAGTTCAGTGTATGCAAAGATCATTTTCCAGACGTTTCCCCAGCGTTGGTGACTGCTGGCAAACCTATCGCCAAGTAGCTGAAAGGCTGCCTCTCTGATCAATCAATCAAATGTATTTATGAGGGGCGGCAGGTATCCTAGTGGTTAGAGTGTTGGGCCAGTAACCAAAAGGTTGCTAGATCGAACCCCTGAGCTGACAAGGTAAAAATATGTCGTTCTGCCCCTGAACAAGGCAGTTAACCCACTGTTCACCGAAGGCCGTCTTTGTAAATAAGAATTTGTTCTTAACTGACTTGCCTAGTTAAATGTAAAAAGGCCTTCATTTTTTTATCAGCAGATGTCACAGTGCTATACAGAAACCCATCCTAAAACCCCAAACAGCAAGCAATGCAGCTTGTTCTCTCTCCCTCCCTCTCTTTCTCACACAGAGAGACAGAGGGTGGATAGTGAAGCCCATTGTGTTAGTGAGATGTTTATTAATGAGAGAGGGATAGAGAGGGAGGCAGAGCAGCTATAGAAGGGGCTAATCGCTAATCTCATAGTGCACTGAAAGCCAAGGCACCCAGGCTGTTCTCTCAGTTAGCTCCTCCACTAGCTGAAGAAGAAACACAGGACAGAGACTCTGAGGGAGACACAAGTTGTCTTCGGCAGAGGCCATAAGGGCTGTGTGAGTGTGTTTCTGTGAAATTCTTCACATTGGTTGGAGCTGTATGGAGGGTGTGTGTGTGGTGTTTTGTTGCTGAGGTTTAAGCTGGTGCGTATGTGTGAAGGGCGTGTTGTTAGTGGTCAATCCATGTGTTAAGGATTTGACAAGGTGGGTTATGGATATGTGTGTTTCTGTGTTAAGAAAGGAACAGTCTTTAGTTAGTGTTGTCAGTGACACTACAGGCTTGTTTGAGGCTCTGAGCGGTTGTGTAGATTTACGACAGGACTGATTTGTATGCAAGACTAGTGAGTAATTCTTTTGTCATGTCATTGGAACTTGATTTTATATAGCCTAGCCTATGTGTTTGTATGTGTTCCAGCGTATCAGTGTGTGTTTTTGTGCGAGAATTTGCTTCTGTGTGTGAGAGACTGGCTGTGTGCTTGAGTGTGTGTGAGCCGGTGTGTGTGTGTGTACCCACCATGCCCCTGCCTGTGCCCGAAGTCCCGGCCTCTCGGAGGCTGACACTGGACTGTCGTTTCCTCCTGGATCATCGCGTTGGCAGGGGTAAGAGGTCCCATCTCCACCTCGCTCTCTCTGTGTCTGTCTCTCTGTTTCTCTGTTCCTCTATTCTCTTCCCACTTCTCTCCTCCTACAACTGTCTTTTTGTTTCACTGTGGCTCAGCCTTTTTCCACACTCACTCTCTTCTTGTTTACTTGGGCAGTTAAAAAAAAAATTAGGTACAATATTAATATATCTCAAAATTACCCTTTTTGAATCTGTTAATTTTAAGACGTATTGTTTGGAACAGTAAACTCTACAAGTGCATCACATTTCCAGAGTGGGCTCTCTGCTAATTTTGAAGTTCTGATCCATTTTATGAGCACCGCCAACACAGTGAATGGTAAATGGATTCAAAGGGAACTCCCTGTGCTGGTGATTTGCTGAATGTGCAATCCTAAAGAGGGCTGTTATTGGTTTATAACCTATAATATACATTTATATGTAAAAGAAAAATAGGTCATATCATTAAAAGAACCAGAGTGCCACTCTGGAAATGTTGTGTGTCTGAAGAGTATATTGTTTCAAACAATATAATGTAAAAAAAGAAGACAAAAAAGATAAATCAAAAAGAGTTGTTTTGAGACATTCATACGAATGTATTTGAAAAATAGTATTTCAGAATCTAGACACTCCATATTTGAGAGCACATTATAAGGACTATGCTGTAGGTCTTCAAAGGCTTAAAATGGCCACTTTCATCATGATTTTGTAAAAAATGGTTTGTGATATAATTGTAAAAAGCATGTTAATCGGTTAACCGCCCAAAATACATTTGACTGGTCATGCTTATCGGTCTATTGGTTAATTGTCATAATTTAGTGGAATTAAATTGGCGAATGTGTATTTTCATTAGTCCTCATTAGTGATGCACCGATATGACATTTTTGACCGATATCCAATATTTTCCTTGCCATAAAAAAACGATACCGATATTCACAATTTTAACGGCCTTTTAAGCATTCTAGTACAGTTAAATAGTTAACATACACACGGACGCAGCGGTCTAAGGCACTGCATCTCAGTGCAAGAGGCGTCACTACAGTCCCTGGTTCGAATCCAGGCTGTATCACATCCGGCCGTGATTGGGAGTCCCATAGTGCGGCGCACAATTGGCCCAGCTTCGTCCGGGCCGTCATTGTAAATATGAATTTGTTCTTAACTGACTTGCCTAGTTAAATTAAGGTTACACCACACTGACCAAAAAGTTATTTTGTTGGCATTTACGTATTTCCCCATTACCAGTAAAGCATAATCAAAACCTATTTCTTTCACTTGCTGTGCTGTTTCGTTGTTCATTTGTTCAGTCGTTTCATTCTCAACCAAGATTTCTATCGAACGCTGTTTGGGTCTTTGCGTGTCAAAAAAGATAAAATAACACTAATTGACGTGTCAAATAACACATCTGTTTCAGTAGCTATAGTTAGCTAGCTAACTATATAGCTAGGTGTCATCATCTAAAATAACCCTAATTTATAAGACAGTTCTTATTTGACTAATGGTGGTCGGACCCATCTATGTGAAGCTAGCCACAATAAGGTTTAGCCACAATAGTGGACTTTGCGGTTTGCCTTCAAAATAAAAGTACAGCATAATTCTGCTATTTGTATTCATTTGCATTACTGTCAATGACATACTTTTATTTTGAAGGCAAACCTCAAATTCCACTATTGTGCCTAATCCTTATTGTGGCTAGCTTCACAACACAACCCGGTGCGGTCGAGCCTTACTAGCCAGATGAAGCTAGCTGGCTGCTTATAATGTTAGCTTTGGGAAACAGGGTTAAGTTGCTGACTTGCTATTTATTTTCATGAATTGAAGTTCAATTTCAATAGGTGAACAACAAGTGGCAACCTAGCTAATACTTACAAGGATTCCTAAATCATTGCTAAGAATAACGAAAATGACTGCAGGTTCTACTGGTCATTGTTTTCAGGCTGGTTGTATTGGTGCTAGCTAGGTACCAAGCTAAAGCTAGCTACCCCAGAAGTTGCGGTCAAACAAATTATGCTTTATTACCAACGCGGTATTGTAAACACATCGTTCGTGGCCGGTGTTGCTTTTTTGCAGACTTTTTTTGTACAGCTTTGACAGTGCTACTGTATCTTTTTTGACATGCAAAGACCCAAACGGCGTTCCGTAGTATGTATGTCGTGAAGCTAATAGCAGTGACGCCATTACTGTGTAACTCTGGTAGGGCAACATCTGAAACATAGCGCACTTGGTGGTGTGTACCGGTGCTCAACCAGTCGGCGAAAGCCAACATCACCCACGACAGAGAACGGTAGATTGTCAAGGGAAATTAATTCCATTATCTTGGCTTTAATCGATTTCACCTTATGAGTTGGCTCGCTGAAATTTTGTTCCTCTTTGAAATGACTGCTCGACTTGTTAACTGCTCGATCCACACAGCAGACATTGTGGGCTAGGTTAGGAATGCTGTGTTGCACATATAGCGCAACATTTTATGTGGCGTCATTACCTCATGTACCTACGTTATATAGGTATGCACGTCAGCTTTGACATTGGTTTTGCACATCGGGGCATTAAACTAGACACCGGCCAATACCGATGTTGGCATTTTTAGCTAATATTGTCCGATTCCGATATGTTCACCGATATGTTCACCGATATATCGTGCATCCCTAGTCTTCATGTGTCTTGGTAATTACACACACACAGCATGCAGAGCCTAGTTTGAGAAGCGGAATAACTTACCACATGTCAGACAGTGCGAGAGTAGCTCCTCAAAAAGCTTGTAATGGAGTGAAACGTGCTTTTAAAAGCCTGGTCAATGCGCAACAAATAACAATTCTAAATGCAATCCCGTGTTTACTGTTTTGATGGCCACAATTTAAAAAGGGCTACTATTTATATTTCTCTATCTGAACTCGTAATTTAAGAGCGCCATGGGTTATAGACAATGATAGGCAGGCAGTCAGTGTGTCACCCACCACTACAATGTCAGCTTGAGGCAGTATAATTGTTTGAAACCTGAATGTTTTACTTTACTTCAAATGATGAGGCGTGTCTTACCTTGCTTCAAAGTAGTCTAGTCAAAATCCAACCATAGAAACGTTTTATTTTTTATTGTAAAAATACTTCCCCATGCCATTAACCAAGATTTCTCTCCTGTTCTATTGGTTTTCATATAAATTTTCTTACGTTGTCCAGAAGCCAAAGGCACAATCCTAGTCATATTAGCAACCCATCCTAGTTGTTGCTATGAGATCCCTAAGGGAGTTTCTAATGGAGATGTTTATCTCTATCCCAGAACCGCTCGCGTTAGGTGTTCTGTTTACAACTGTGTTTTCCTGAGAATTGCATTTTGGTAAATGTTTGAAAATGTTTTACTAGCGGCTTCATTACAGGAATTGCATGTTCAATAATAGACTATCTGCGTTGCTTCTACATTTGCATTGCTTGCTCTTTGGGGTTTTAAGCTGGGTTTCTGTAAGTGAGGAAATGGAAAGACTGATGGTGGATGAGGGGGGGTGATGCGGGCGAAGAGAGGGAGCGAGGGAGCAGAAGAGTGAGTGGGTGGAGGGTTTCTTCCTCACAACCCCTGTAGGTGCAGAGCTGTTCCCCCCCTCTCTCTCTCTTCCCTCCCTCTCTCTCTCTCTCTTCCCCTCTCTCTCTTTCTCTCTCTTGTGTGTGAATTGTGATTGGATGGGAGGTGTGTGTGCGTGTGTGTGTGAAATCAGCGTCATTCTCTTGAGACTGAGCGATTGGGAGCGCAAACGGGAAAATCCAAGGTCATCGCAACACGCTTCTTGCTGATTCTGTCTGTTAGCCTTCTCGTACATGCGTGCGTATGTGTGTGTGTGCATTTTTATTGCAGGGAGCAAGCTTGTGAGCCTACAAGACTGTGTTTGTATATGACCGTGCACATATGTATTAATCCCAGAGAACACTGTGTGTGTGTGTGTGTGTGTGTATTTTTCGGTGTCTTGTTTGAACAGCAGTGTGTCTGTGTGTGTGTGTGTGTGTGTGAATAACCGTGACCGCATCAGAGAGGCTGCAGGCAGATAGTGAAACGCGTCAGCATCGTGATCGATGTATGGTAAGAATGCCAAGTATCCTTTTCTCTCTCTGTGTGTGTGTGTGTGCTCCTGCGCAATGTCAATCATACTCTGTTGAGCCAGTTTTCCTACATTCTCTAAATTCCATGGTTTCTTATCTTCCCAGTGATGGTCACTGCTCTGGACAGTCTGTAGGATATCTTATGCATGTAGACTAGTATGTGACTTGTATGCATATGGAACCGTATAAAATATAGTACTCTAATAGCGTTAACTGTAGTGTTGTGGTGGTACTGAAGAGGTGTCCAGCTGTGTCTGATCATGTACGTTCTAGGTGAACTATGTAAGTTGCTGCTTATCATCTTATACTGTCCCTGAAGTTGTATACGTCTGCTGGTCCTCTATAGTATATTGACATATTTGTGTGTGTGTGTGTGTGTGTGTGTAATACACACTCTTATTGCACTAGACTAATACATGTTTGTGTGTAATACACACTCTTATTGCACTAGACTAGTACATGTTTGTGTGTAATACACACTCTTATTGCACTAGACTAGTACATGTTTGTGTGTGTGTAATAGCCTAACACAAATGCATAGTTATCTATCGCAATATTATTTTTGGACAGTATTATATTGGTACTTTGACTCCAAGTATTGATAAAAAACTAAATAATATATGTATATGAGCACTAGCTAGTCTAGTCTGCTGAACCTGAGCCAAAACTCTGGTATTATTCTCCATCTTCTTTTTAAATAGTTTGCACTTTTATGTATTTCCCTGACTGATGAATACAACTTGTTTTCTCATGCTCTCTTGTCCCTCTGCAACAGACATATGGTGAGCAATGTGTTTGGAACATCGAATCGCAATAAAATCGCAGTATCAAATTGCGATACATATAGAATCATGAGAATCACAATACATATCGTATCATGATAATATGGAATCTTTAGGTCCCTGGCAATTTCCATGCCCAACTAGCTGTACTGCTAATATGGCATTTTGCCTTTCAACCACACACACTGGCTATTGACGTGTGTGTGTGTGTGTGTGTGGAGGTTGTTATGTTCCAGGAGGCTGTTGTTTATTGAGCTAAATTACTGTATTGATGTTGGTCCATTAGCTAAATGAACGGCTATCCACTGTTAATTTAGCTAATACAGGATGTTTTTAATTCTTTCCAATAGTGCTTCAATATGTTGCCATTCATTTAGCTGTGGTATGAATGCCACATGCAGTCTTCTCTTTGCGCTCACATTCAGTTCAGTGCATTACTGTACACTATAGAGCTGTATGGATCATGTTCATGCAAGTCCGAAGGTACATAGTTTAACTGATAGGTATGATGAGTGACGTACATATAGCCTAATGATATTGTGTCGTGTTTAGCTGTGCTCAGAGTAGGGACTGTGCTCATCCAGCATGTTTTCTCTCACCCACACAGCATTTGACACGTTCAGTGAATTGGAGATGTGCAGTATGTTCTGATCTTCTTTACGATCGGGGTGTGTGTGTTTGGCTGTGGAAATGTCTGCTAGTGATAGTATGTTGTATTGATTATGGATCCCCATTAGCTGCTACCAAAGCAGCAGCTACTCTTCCTGGGGTCCAGCACAATTAAGGCAGTTTATACAATTTTAAAAACATTACAATGCATTCACAGATTTCACAACACACTGTGTGCCCTCAGGCCCCTACTCCACCACTACCACATATCTACAGCACTAAATCCGTGTGTGTGTGTGTGCGCCAATGTTTGTGTTGCTTCACAGTCCCCGCTGTTCCATAAGGTGTTTTTTTTTTAAATATCTAATTTTACTGCTTGCGTCAGTTACTTGATGTGGAATAGAGTTCCTTGTAGTCCTGTGTGCGTCCCATAGTCTGTTCTGGACTTGGGGACTGTGAAGAGACCTCTTGTGGGGTATGCATGGGTGTCCGAGCTGTGTGCCAGTAGTTTAGACAGACAGCTCGGAGCATTCAACATGTCAATACCTCTCATAGATTCTCTCTGCAACTTTCAGCCAGGAGAGATTGACATGCATATTATTAATATTAGCTCTCTGTGAACATCCAAGGGCCAGCCGTGCTGCCCTGTTCTGAGCCAATTGCAATTTTGCTAAGTCCTTTTTTTTGTGGCACCTGACCACACGACTGAACAGTAGGCAAGGTGCGACAAAACTAGGGCCTGTAGGACCTGCCTTGTTGATGGTGTTGTTAAGAAGGCAGAGCATCGCTTTATTATATACAGACTTCTCCCTATCTTAGCTACTACTGCATCAATATATTTTGACCATGACAGTTTACAATCTAGGGTTACTCCAAGCAGTTTAGTCATCTGAACTTGCTCAATTTAGACATTATTTATTACAATATTTAGTTGATGTTTAGTGAGTTTTGTTCCAAATACAATGCTTTTAGTTTTAGAAATATTTAGGACTAACTTATTCCTTGCCACCCACTCTGAAACTAACTGCAGCTCTTTGAGTGTTGCAGTCATTTCAGTCACTGTAGTAGCTGACGTGTATAGTGTTGAGTCATCCGCATACATAGACACTCTGGCTTTACTCAGTCAGTGGCATGTCCTTAGTAGAAATTGAAAAAAGCAAGGGGCCTAAACAGCTGCCCTGGGGAATTCCTAATTCTAACTGGATGATATTTGAGAGACTTCCATTAAAGAACACCCTCTGTGTTCTGTTAGACAAGTAACTCTTTATCCACAATATAGCAGACGGTGTAAAGCCATAACACAAGTTTTTCCAGCAGCAGACTTTGATCGATTAATGTCAAAAGCCACACTGAAGTCTAAGTCAAACAGTGACGGAGGCTCTCGTGTTTCTGTGTCTGTCTGTGTGGCCTGAGTGGCACTCAATGGTACTCTGTCTCTATTTCCTATTAATGACTTTAACAGAGACTGGAGCTACAGACCATTATATTCTCTTCTACTTGGTCTGTGCCTGTGGGTGGGGCTGTAAATTTAGTGACGTTTGGTTGCTCTCTGTGCTGATAAAAATAGCAAGAAGTGGTGTGTGTGTGTGTCTCTCTCTCTCTCTATCCCCCCTCCCCCCTTATGTAATGGCCCTGAAGGCTCCCTGCTTTTAACCATCATGGTGAGCAGAGCACAGTGTGTGTATATGATTGCTGTGCATGTAGCATACAATAATGTGCTGGATTATCTTTGCAGTATGCACAGGTTACAGTGAAGCGTGCTGAGCACAGTAGGTAGGGAGTGTGTGATGACGTCATTTGGTCACGATACTTCTCGGGGATGCTAAGCACCCTTTTGGACACTCTGGGCAGAGGGGGGGGGGGGGGGGGGGGGGATAATAATAATACATAGGCCTAAAGGTTTTTAGGCAAAATAACCTAATCAAAACGGAAAGCTCCTTGAACGTGGGAATAGGCCAGGCCTATTGGACCAAAATCTATTATGGCCTGTTATATAGATAATAGAAGGAAAATTAACTAAACGTTTCAAAGATCAATTTTTTTGTTTATAAATACTTTGCTACAATGACACACACTTAGTTATCTACCCACCTTGTTCCTTTCTTTTAGCATGTGCACGTAAGCGAACCATCATGCTTTCGGGATTGCGTGCTTCGAGACAAGCAACACTGAAGCAAGTATGAGAGCACCAGCTGTTCCGGACAACTGTGTGATCACGCTCCCCGTAGCCGATGTGAGTAAACAGGTCAACATTCAGGGCCGGCTGGATTACCAGGACGTGTACTGTGAGCATACATACCGCCCCAACAGATCCACAGATGATGCAATCTTTATTGCACTCCACGCTGCCCTTTCCCACCTGGACAAAAGGAACACCTATGTGAGAATGCTATTAATTTACTACAGCTCAGCGTTCAACACCATAGTGCCCTCAAAGCTCATCACTAAGCTAAGGGCCTGGGACTAAATACCTCCCATGCTGCGACGCTGATCCTCAACATGGGGGCCCCTGAGGGGTGTGTGCTCAGTCCCTTCCCGTAGTCCCTGTTCACCCATGTCTGCATGGCCAAGCACGACTCCAGCACCATTATTAAGTTTGCTGATGACACAAGTGGTAGGCCTGATCACCGACAACGATGAGACGGCCTTATACGGAGGAAGTCAGAGACCTGGCAGAGTGGTGCCAGGATAAAAACCTCTCCCTCAACGTGCTCAAGGCAAAGGAGATGATCCTGGACTACAGGAAAAGGAGGGTCGAGTCCGCCCCCATTCTTATCGCCGGGGCTGTAGTGGAGCAGGTTGAGTGTTTCAAGTTCCTTGGTGTCAACATCACCAACAAACTATCATGGTCCAAACTAGAGGTCGACCGATTAATCGGAATGGCTGATTTAATTAGGGCCGATTTTCAAGTTTTCATAACAATCGGTAATCGGTATTTTTGGGCACCGATTTCTTATTTTTTATTTTTTGGGGGGACATTTTTATTTTTTTTACACCTTTTATTTAACTAGGCAAGTCAGATTAAGAACACATTCTTATTTTCAATGACGGCCTAGGAACGGGGGTTAACTGCCTTGTTCAGGGGGGATTCGGGGATTCGTTTTTGCAACCTTCCGGTTACTAATCCAATCCAACGCACGAGTAGCCTGCATGGCAGGCTGACTACCTGTTACGCGAGGGCAGCAAGAAGCCAAGGTAAGTTGCTAGCTAGCATTAAACTTATCTTATAAAAAACGATCAATCTTAACATAATCACTAGTTAACTACACATGGTTGATGATATTACTAGTTTATCTAACGTGTCCTGCGTTGCATATAATCGATGCGGCGCCTGTTAATTTATCATTGAATCATAGCCTATTTCGCTAAACGGGTGTTGATTTAACAAGCGCATTTGCGAAAAAAGCACTGTCGTTGCACCAATGTACCTAACCATAAACATCAATGCCTTTCTTTTTAAAATCAATAAACAAGTATATATTTTTAAACCTGCATATTTAGTTAATATTGCCTGCTAACATGAAATTGTGTCACATCTCTAGCGTTCATTGCACGCAGAGTCAGGGTATATGCAACAGTTTGGGCCGCCTGGCTCGTTGCGAAATAATTTGCCAGAATATTACGTAATTATGACATAACATTGACATAACATTGACATAACATAACTCGTAAGCATTCATTCAGACAGCACTTTCGTGCGTTTTACCAGCAGCTCTTCACTGTGTTTCAAGCTGTTTATGACTTCAAACCGGGTGGGTATAATTTGTGGAACGTTCCAACAGGAATCTATTCCAAAAACTTCGTAAATAACAAGGTTGCCAAAAAACAACACATACGAAGTTGTATAGCGGCAGAATAAGATACCGGGTAGTGAGTGGTCTATTTCATTGCGTTTTTCACTCATCACGTTTATTCCGAAAAATGTCTGTCCTCACTCTGGTTGCCTATGGACAAACATTAAGAATAAGTTACGTGGTGAGTTGATGCCTATTTGGCAGCTAGTTAACTAGGTTTGTATGCGTTGTTGGTTGGCAACCTTTTACTTTACGTTTTCTGGAACAGATTCCTGTTGGAACGTTCCACAAATTATACCCACCCCTTCAAGCCTATCAACTCCCAAGATTAGGCTGGTGTAACCGATGTGAAATGGCTAGCTAGTTAGCGGGGTGCGCGCTAATAGTGTTTCAAACGTCACTCACTCTGAGACTTGGAGTAGTTGTTTCCCCTCCTCTGCATGGGTAACGCTGCTTCGAGGGTGGCTGTTGTCGATGTGTTCCTGGTTCAAGCCCAGGTAGGGGCGAGGAGAGGGACGGAAGCTATACTGTTACACTGGCAATACTAAAGTGCCTATAAGGACATCCAAAGGTATTTGAAATACAAATCATATAGAGAGAAATAGTCCAATAATAACTACAACCTAAAACTTACCTGGGAATATTGAAGACTCATGTTAAAAGGAACCACCAGCTTTCATATGTTCCCATGTTCTGAGCAAGGAACTTAAACGTTAGCTTTTTTACATGGCACATATTCACTTTTACTTTCTTCTCCAACACTTTTTTTTGCATTATTTAACCTCTACGGGCCACGGGGGCAGTATTGAGAATTTTGAAAAAAATATGTGCCCATTTTTAACTGCCTCCTACACCAACTCAGAAGCTAGGATATGCATATTATTAACACATTTGGATAGAAAACACTCTGAATTTTCTAAAACAGTTTGAATGGTGTCTGTAAGTATAACAAAACTCATATTGCAGGCAAAAACCTGAGAAAAATAGATTAAAAAAAATGAATTTTTTTTTGTGGCTGTACTATTTAGAGTCATTGTTTATTAGATACCACAGTGAGAAAGGATTCATTTCGCAACTCCTACGGCTTCCACTAGATGTCAGCGATCTTTATAAAGTTGTTTGAAGCTTCTATGATTATCAGGGAGCAAATTAGAATGCAGTGAAGTTGACGTCCCTGGGATGTCGTCACTTCCATTATGGCCTGCACCTGCGCAATCATGAGACACGAGACATTTAAAAAAAAACGTTTTTCTAGACACAGGTGAGGTCGGGTTGAAACATTACTGATGTTTCACGTTAAAAATGGCTCTAAAGATTGATGCTAAACAACGTTTGACATGTTTGAACAAACGTAAATAGATTATTTTTGTAACTTTTTTAACTTTTCGCCGTGACTTCACACACCCCCCCCCCGCGCTACTTTTTAGTAGCCACCGAAGCGCTAACAACATGGAACAACTTGGAGTTATTTGGACATCAATTATGAACTTTGTCAAAAGAAACCACATTTGTTGTGGACCTGGGATTCCTGGAAGTGCCAATGGATGAAGATAATCAAAGGTAATGGATTATTGACAATAGTATTATTGATATTACATGGTTACAAGATGATGCTAAGCTAATTAGCCTAGCTTATTGTTCTTAGCACAGCACCCGGTTTATTGCAACTTGTGATTTCCCAGTAAAGTTATTTTGAAATCTGGCAAGACAGTATCATTTACGAAATGTTAAACTATAATTATTTGAATGACAATATTATAATTTACCAATGTTTTCGAATAGTAATTTTGAAAATTGTAACGTTGTTCACCGGAAGCATTTCAGAGAAGAAAAAAATCAGAATTTCACCGCTACTGTAAAATGCGGTTTTTGGATATAAATATGAACTTGATGGAACAAAAAATGCATGTATTGTATAACATAATGTCCTAGGAGTGTCATCTGATGGAGATTGTCAAAGGTTGGTGCATAATTTTAGCTGGTTTCTGCTTTTGGTGACGCCTGACCTTGAATTGAAAATGGATGTTTGTACTTTTGCGGCTATGTACTGTCCTAACATAATCTAACTTTATGCTTTTGCCGTAAAGCCTCTTTGAAAATCGAACAATGTGGTTAGATTAAGGAGATGTTTATCTTTTAAATGGTGTAAAATAGTTGATTGTTTGAGAAATTGAAATTATTAGATTTTTGATGTTTTGAATTTCCAGCCTTGCTAGCAATCCCGTCTCAGGGTTCATTGCTAACCCGTGGCCTCAACAGGTTTGAACATGTTTCATTATTTATTTTAGGCTAAATTGATTTTATTGATGTAATATATTAAGTTAAAATAAGTGTTCATTCAGTATTGTTGTAATTGTCATTATTATAAATAAATAAAAATAATATAAAAAAATGTCCGATTAATCGGCATCGGCTTTTTTGGCCCTCCAATAATCGGCACCGGCATTGAAAAATCATAATCGGTCGACCACTAGTCCAAACACACCAAGACAGTCGTGAAAAGGGCACGACAATGCCTATTCCCCCTCAGGAGACTGAAAAGATTTGGCATGTGTCATCAGATCCTCAAGGGGTTCTACAGCTGCACCATCGAGAACATCCTGACTGGTTGCATCACTGCCTGGTATGGCAATTGCTCGGCTTCCAACCGCAAGGCACTACAGATGGTAGTGTGTATGGCCCAGTATGTCACTGGGGCCAAGCTTCCTGTCATCCAGGACCTCTACACCAGGCGGTGGCAGTCTAGGTGTTTTTTGTTGTTGTTTTTTTTACCCCCAAGCCTTAAGATTCCTGAACAGCTAATCAAATGGCTGTTAATTTACTCTGTTTATTGTCTATGCATAGTCACTTTACCTACATGTACATATTACCGCACATTGACTTTAACGGTACCACCTGTATCTAGCCTCGTTACTGTTATTTTATTGTTAATTATAGATTTTTTTTTTACTTCAGTTTATTTAGTAAATACTTAACCAACAATGCAGTTAACACTTATTTTTCTTAAGGGCTTGTAAGTAAGCATTTTACTGAGGTCTACACCTATTGCATTCGGCGCTTGTGACAAATAACATTTGATTTGATAAGTGTCTCTTCAGATTCCATAATGATTCTTTAATTGTGGACACTACATCACTGCACTCCCTCTCTTGCTCTTGGTCCTCATCTTTGTAAGTCACCTTGATTTAGCACCTGTGTGTTTTATCAGTTTCTTTATGAAAATATTTAGCAAACTCCATGACAGTAGCTATAGCAGCACACAAGTAGACTACAAATGCGTGCTGGGGTGGGCATGCCTGAGCTCGTGAAGTGAGCGCTACTGGCGTGAAATTGGAGCGGGCGAGAAGGCCGAGGCTCCGTCCTTTGGGAATCTCGCTCCACGCTCCAGTCAAATTGGGCACGCTCCAGCTCAGCGCCAGTTCACATGGTCGACTTCAGACACACACACACACACACACACACACACACACATTTAAAGACGTACACATAGCAGAGTGCAATCAATCTCACGCAGGGGAGTGAGTTCTGTTGAAGTAGCAGATGGATAAGGCTTTGGAGACCATGTACACGCACACGCACAGCCACGCAAAGATTTAGAAGCTCTCTATTTCCTGATATTGATAGCAGGATAAAGTGCTGCTGGGCACTAGGGTATACTTGCTCACATTTGCAGGCCACGTGTCTTTGGAAAATCACAGAGCAGCTTTGTGACAGCAGGTGCAGATAAGACAACGAGAAGAGCTGTTGATGACATTCCCTCCCTGTCTGTCTGTACTAAGTCCATGTATTTCTCTTCAGGTTAGGTATCTGTGTCTCTCTTTCTCTTCTTCCATTTGTCTATTTTTGTCTCCCTCATTCCTGCTCACTCTCAATCCTTCTTTCAACCCCTCTCCAGCTCTCTCTATCCCCCTCTTCCTCTCTACCTCCCCACAATCTCTCTCTTTCTCACACAAATGACAAAAGTATGAGGAGTATCAGAATTAGAGGTTGACCGATTATGATTTTTCAACGCCGATACTGATTATTGGAGGACCAAAAAAGCCGACACCGATTAATCGGACGATTTTTATTTTATTTTTTATTTTTTATTTTTTTTGTGTAATAATGACAATTACAACAATACTGAATGAACACTTATTTTAACTTAATATAATACATCAATAACATCAATTTAGCCTCAAATAAATAATGAGACATGTTCAATTTGGTTTAAATAATGCAAAAACAAAGTGTTGGAGAAGAAAGTAAAAGTGCAATATGTGCCATGTAAGAAAGTTAACGTTTAAATTCCTTGCTCAGAACATGGGAACATATGAAAGCTGGTGGTTCCTTTTAACATGAGTCTTCAATATTCCCAGGTAAGAAGTTTTAGGTTGTAGTTATTAAAGGAATTATTGGACTATTTTTCTCTATACGATTTGTATTTCATATACCTTTGACTATTGGATGTCCTTATAGGCACTTTAGTATTGCCAGTGTAACAGTATAGCTTCCGTCCCTCTCCTCGCTCCTACCTGGGCTCGAACCAGGAACATATCGACAACAGCCACCCTCGAAGCAGCGTTACCCATGCAGAGCAAGGGAAACAACTACTCCAAGTCTCAGCGAGTGACGTTTGAAACGCTATTAGCGCGCACCTGCTAACTAGCTAGCCATTTCACATGGGTTACACCTGCCTAATCTTGGGAGTTGATAGGCTTGAAGTCATAAACAGCGCAATGCTTGAAGCACAGCGAAGAGCTGCTGGCAAAACGAAAGTGCTGTTTTGAATGAATGCTTACGAGCCTGCTGGTGCCTGCCATCGCTCAGTCAGACTGCTCTATCAAATCATAGACTTAATTATAACATAATAACACACAGAAATACGAGCCTTAGGTCATTAATATGGTCGAATCCGGAAACTATCACGTTTATTCTTTCAATGAAATACGGAACCGTTCCGTATTTTATCTAACGGGTGGCATCCATAAGTAAATATTCCTGTTACATTGCACAACCTTCAATGTTATGTCATAATTACGTAAATTCTGGCAAATTAGTTCGCAACGAGCCAGGCGGCCCAAACTGTTGCATATGCCCTGACTCTGCGTGCATTGAACGGAAGAGAAGTGACACAATTTCACCTGGTTAATATTGCCTGCTAATCTGGATATCTTTTAGCTAAATATGCAGGTTTAAAAATATATACTTCTGTGAATTGATTTTAAGGCATTGATGTTTATGGTTAGGTACAGTCGTGCAACGATTGTGCTTTTTTCGCAAATGCGCTTTTGTTAAATCATCCCCCGTTTGGCGAAGTTGGCTGTCTTTGTTAGGAAGAAATAGTCTTCACAGTTCGCAACGAGCCAGGCGGCCCAAACTGCTGCATATAGCCTGACTCTATTGCAGAGGTGACACATTTTCCCTAGTTAAAATAAAATCATGTTAGCAGGCAATATTAACTAAATATACAGTTTTAAAAATATATACTTGTGTATTGATTTTAAGAAAGACATTGATGTTTATGGTTAGGTACACGTTGGAGCAATGACAGTCCTTTTTCGCGAATGCGCGCCGCATCAATTATATGCAACGCAGGACAGGCTAGATAAACTAGTAATATCATCAACCATGTGTAGTTAACTAGTGATTATGGTTGATTGTTTGTTTTTTATAAGATAAGTTTAATGCTAGCTAGCAACTTACCTTGGCTTCTTACTGCATTCGTGTCACAGGCAGGCTCCTCGTGGAGTGCAATGTAAAGCAGGTGGTTAGAGCGTTGGACTAGTTAACCGTAAAGTTGCAAGATTGAATCCCCAAGCTGAACAAGGCAGTTAACCCACCGTTCCTAGGCCGTCATTGAAAATAAGAATGTGTTCTTAACTCACTTGCCTGGTTAAAAAATATAAAAAAAAAAAAAATGTACAAAATAATTGTCAAATCGGTGGCCAAAAATACCGATTACCGATTGATTATGAAAACTTGATTTCGGCCCTAATTAATCGTCCATTCCAATTAATAGGTCGACCTCTAATCAGAATGCACTGATACATACATACATACATACATACATACAGTTGACGTCGGAAGTTTACGTACACCTTAGCCAAATATATTTAAACTACGTTTTTCACAATTCCTGACATTTACTCCTAGTAAAGATTCCCTGTCTTAGGTCAGTTAGGATCACCACTTTATTTTAAAAATGTGAAATGTCAGAATAATAGTAGAGAGTGATTTATTTCAGCTTTTATTTATTTCATCACATTCCCAGTGGATCAGAAGTTTACATAAACTCAATTAGTATTTGGTAGTATTGCCTTTAAATTGTTTATCTTGGGTCAAACGTTTTGGGTAGCCTTTCACAAGCTTCCCACATTAAGTTGGGTGAATTTTGGCCCATTCCTCCTGACCGAGCTGGTGTAACTGAGTCAGGTTTGTAGGCCTCCTTGCTCGCACAAGCTTTTTCAGTTCTGCCTACAAGGCTTTGTGATGGCCACTCCAACACCTTGACTTTGTTGTCCTTAAGCCATTTTTCCACAACTTTGGAATTATGCTTGGGGTCATTGTCCGTTTGGAAGACCCATTTGCGACCAAGCTTTAACTTCCTGACTGATGTCTTGAAATGTTGCTTCAATATATCCACCTAATTTTCCCACCTCATGATGCCATCTATTTTGTGAAGCGCACCAGTCCCTCCTGCGGCAAACCACCCCCACATCATGATGCTGCCACCCCCGTGCTTCACGGTTGGGATGGTGTTCTTTGGCTTGCAAGCTTCCCCCTTTTTCCTCCAAACATAACGATGGTCATTATGGCTAAACAGTTCTCTTTTTGTTTCGTCTCCAAAAAGTACGATCTTTGTCCCCATGTGCAGTTGCAAACCGTTCTCTGGCTTTTTTATGTCGGTTTTGGAGCAGTGGCTTCTTCCTTGCTGAGTGGCCTTTCAGGTTATGTCGATATAGGACTCATTTTACTGTGGATATAGATACTTTTGTACCTGTTTCCTCCAGCATCTTCACAAGGTCCTTTTCTGTTGTTCTGGGATTGATTTGCACTTTTCACATCAAAGTACCTTCATCTCTAGGAGACAGAACGCGTCTCCTTCCTGAGCGGTATGACGGCTGCGTTGTCCCATGGTGTTTATACTTGTGTACTGTTGTTTGTACAGATGAACGTGGTACCTTCAGGTGTTTGGAAATTGCTCCCAAGGATGAACCAGACTTGTGGAGGTCTACAATTATTTTTCTGAGGTCTTCGCTGATTTCTTTCGATTTTCCCATAATGTCAAGCAAAGAGGCAATGAGTTTGAAGGTAGGCCTTGAAGTACATCCACAGGTGTACCTCCAATTGACTCAAATTATGTCAATTAGCCTATCAGAAGCTTCTAAAACCATGACATAATTTTCTGGAATTTTCCAAGCTGTATAAAGGCACAGTCAACTTCGTGTATGTGAACTTCTGACCAACTGGAATTGTGATACAGTGAAATAATCTGTCTGTAAACACTTGTTGGAAAAATTACTTGTGTCATGCACAAAGTAGATGTCCTAACCGATTTGCCAAAACTATAGTTTGTTAACAAGAAATTTGTGGAGTGGTTGAAAAATGAGTTTTAATTACTCTAACCTAAATGTATGTAAACTTCTGACTTCAACTGTATATATATATATATATATATATATATATTCGCCCAGATCTGTATCTCCGTCTGCTGTGGGTAAGAACTGATATATCATAGCCGCTACCACAGAGTTCAAAGATCACAGCCTCTGTCCTGTGTAGCAATGGTATTTTCCTGGTTAAATAAAATGTAAAAAATTGCCCACTCCCAGCAGTGTGTGCAGGGATATAAGGTCAGGGTATCGCATGTCAGGTTAGACTTTGAGGCAGAGCACACTAGTGCTCCCAGTGGGCTGCATCTCAATAGTCTACAGTCTCATCTCCTCTTCTTTGTCTCATTTCCTTCTCCACTGATTTCAAACCGGCAACCTTTTCTGATTCTAGATTACTTTCTGAGTCAAAATGCAAGCCGAGATCTACCGCTCAGATGAAAAAAAACAAAAAAAACATGACTTCAAAAACATTAAGACTATGCAACATTAACCAATTAAAAAAAGTTTTGTAGCAATGACGTTTGTGCAGTAGGCTATAGGCCCAATACATTATCACTGCATATTGGCTCTGCTTGAATTGCCCTTCCAATGTTGTTCTTCTCAGACCATTTTGAAAGTATATAAAACAAATAAAGGTAACACTGGTAATAGATAATGTGTTGTATTACTTGAGGCACAGCTAAGTGAGCATAATAATTGGCTTTTTTTTACTGGACTGATGGTATGCGTCTGGGGGGGTTAACATATGGAATTGTTTTAAGATGGTCATACCAAGTATCATAAGCTATTTGATGTAGAATTTTTAAGACCCTTTAAGGTATTAAAAAAGAATAAAATATTTTTATTTATGAAACATTTAATTTGGCATTACTGCTATTAGCCCATAGAAATGTTCTTGAATAACAGATTCACGACATGGAACAACAGATAGTCCCCCAAAAATCTGAAGGACGTTTGTTCTGAAGTGTGTGTCCTATATCTGCGAGATATACACGGACGATCAGGAAACTATTTGTGTTCTTTTTTGTTTCATATACAGCTCATTCAGAAAGTATTAACACGCCTTTTTTCCTAATTTTGTTACGTTACAGCCTTATTCTAAAATGTATTAAATCACTGTATCCCCTCAGCAATATACAATACCCCATAATAACAAAGCAAAAACAAGTTTTTAGACATTTTTGCAAATTTATAAAAACATTTATATATCACATTTTAAATAAGTATTCACACCCTTTTACTGAGTACTTTTGTTGAAGCACCTTTGGCAGTGACTACATCCTCGGGTCTTCTGGGGTTTGAAGCTATAAGCTTGACACGTGTATTTGAGGACATTCTTCTAGAGCTCCGACGTTCTGACCTGGAGATCACTGACATCATGGTTTGACCTTTTTATATTTTTCAGAGTTCCCAGTTGTCTTGAAAGCACCAGCGGTGCTTTCGTCTGCGTTAAAACTAAATATTGATCCAGGTTGGATGTGACCGCAGGGATGACGTGCGACCTCGCCCCCTGACTTTGAAAAGCACCACGCGACATGCATCAAGCACACCCAACTCATTAGTGGTGGTGAGATATATTAAGTCAGACTAATTGGCAATTGACTGTCATAGCCCCACATTAAAAGTATGTGATGGTGAGATGAGAAGACAATCAAAAAGACTTCCATAGCCTCAAATAAAAAAGTAAACATTGGCTGTTAATTACCAAATAACATTCACATGGTTGGGGTCACGAGAATTTTCAGATATCAAACTGGGGTCGCGGGCCTAGACTGACTGACTGCTGTACGGTTGTGGAGTTTGCTGTGCATTTTTCCCCTTTTCTTGCTTTCTCTTTTGTCTCGCTCTCACTTCGTGTGTGTGTGTTATTGTGAGTGTTGGAGAGCAGAGGAACATGACGTACGCAGAGCTGTAATAAAGCTGTTTACTGTGAGGGTGAATGGACAGCCAGAGACCCCTCGCTGTGCTGCAATGTCACAACTACCATCTAGCATCCACCCCCTGTACTCTCCTGACGATTCTACCATTCCTAGTTCCCTCTTCCGTACTGCCTCCAACCAGCCCACACCCTGTAGGCTAGGCTAGTTCAGTACAGCACCCACCAATATGCTGCACTGTGCTGTCAAGAGAACTGTTATTCACCACATTTTTATTCACCCCCCTCAACAACATAACAGAAGTCCCAAAAGTCCATCCCTTTCCCAATATGCAACCCTTTTCCCCCAACCAAACTATGCATCTCCACACACACACACCCTACACACAGCTAGGGCTGGGCGGTATACCGTATTTTCCTATATACCAGTATTGATGCACGGACTGGTTTGGGTTTTTACTTTATCTTCTGTAACGGTGTTTGGTTTGTTAAATGTGATACAAAGTGTGTAATGTCAATTTTTGTAGTATACTCTGCTACTTGAATCCTCTCTCTGTGCTCTCTCTCTCTGCTCTCCCTCTCTGCTCTCTCTCTCCAAGCCACTTTCCACACAGACCTAGCCCCGCCCCCTGTCACTCAAGGAGTGCACTTGTTGTTCCTCGATCAGGAGACACTTGTGTTCAGTCTGCATGGTCAATGCAGCTACAATCTAGGCCTTGTTGTTTACCAAATGTTGCAATTGTTGGAATCATGGAAATAGAATGATTATTCTAATTCTATAGAATAGTGGGCAATTCTAATACAGTTGTTTGGCATGACAACGAATTAAAATGCCAGGGAGGAGTTATTGTGACAGGGTAGGAAAAAAAGTGTAACTAGCGATTAGCATTAGCGGCTAACACAAATTAGGTCCAACTTGCTAAGAAAAGACAAACTAACCATTTTCAGATATAGAAAAACACAAACTAATAGTGTAATTATAGAGCACTAGTGGATTTATATTAAGAAGCAAAGTGAAAAAAGCATTGTCGTCATCAACATTGTTGCTTGCCCATGTCGTGCAGCCCTACATGGCAGTGTGGAAATTCTGAAATAAGTGCAGGAAATGCAGAAAGTGGTGAAAACGCAGAAATGTACTTTTGGTTAAAGTTGAATTGAAGAGTATAAAACAATCAGAATGGAGAAAGACTCATTGAAATCACTTAGAATGTGTGTGTTGCCACCCTAGGGTCACTCACTACTCATAAAGCACTAGGGTCACTCACTACTCAAAGCACTAGCGTCACTCACTACTCATAAAGCACTAGGGTCACTCACTACTCATAAAGCACTAGGGTCACTCACTACTCATAAAGCACTAGGGTCACTCACTACTCATAAAGCAAATGTACAACTTTTATTATTCAAAAAAAAATATTTACGTTATGACGGCATTTAATTACCGGGATATTATATTTTGGTAATATGTGTGTGTGTGTGTGTGTGTGTGTTCCACACAAAGTTTGTTCCTCGGGACAGACTTGCAGTATGTACAGTAGCACTTCTCAGTGACTCATTCACAGGACCCACCTCCACCCATCCCTCAATTCTCCCCACTTTCTTCACCGGGGACCCTGATGCAGTCATTAATTCAGTGGTGACTCCTACTCCAGGGCCCCCAGCCAAGATGGGCGAGGAAGGGATGGAGGGTGTAAAGGAGAGGAGAACAGTCATTTAGAGTTGGAAGTGATGGAGGAAAGCTAAGAATAGCAGCAGGGAGGGCAGATAGAGAGCTGGAGATAGCGGCTGCTTGCAGCTAGCAGAGCCCTACGGGGGCGTTTAACACCACGATGACAGAAACTTTACTGACAGACGCACAGACAGAGGCCCTAAGCCTAAATCTTATCTGAACTCCCAAGGTAAGGATGACTGAGGATACCACCTCAGAGATGTGACAGAGGGACAGACAGATGCAGAACAGTTGCCTAGTGAGAGTCATCTTGAAATGCATCCTTCCTTCTTTCTACTATGTGGTGATTGATGATGATGATTGACAACTATTAATTGATAATGATTGGGTAGCCTAGGTGAAAGCAATATGGTGGAAAGATCAAGAAGATCTTCATGAAAGGAAGAAAATAAACTAGGAAGGATAGAATGAGGGAAGGGAAGAAAGGATCTGTATACAGCCTGACTGTCTTCAAACTGTTGGGAGCTATCTTTTTCTCATTCAGTTAGGCAAGCCTATTTGAAATTGTTAAAAGCTTATTTCAAGGTTGTCTATTGCTTCTCCGGAAGTCTTCCTATGTAGAGTGCACTGCAGATTCTCCAAAAAATGAATAATAAGAAAGGTTATTTATTTGAGAGCGTATATATTAACCAGTGGTAATGCTTTGAATGAATTCCAGTGGATTGTCAGCCAGCTGTGTTTATCCAGGTGGACTGGAATGTTCCTTCCTGTAGTTTTTTTTGGGGGGGGGGGGGCACACTCACTAGGAATTGGTTAAATTTAGGAAATCTGTGCACAAGTATTCACACAAATAAAAAATAAATGAGATCTTGTCTCAATGTAATCAACATTTTCAGACAAGATAGAACAGCCAAAGGGGGTGGTGTTAGCCTGCAGAGTTCTGTCCTACTATCCAGGTCTGTACCCAAACAATTTTAACTTCTACTTTTAAAAATCCACCTCTCTAAAAACAAGTCTCTCACCGTTGCCGCCTGCTATAGACCACCCTCTGCCCCAGCTGTGCTCTGGAGACCATATGTGAACTGATTGCCCCCCATCTATCTTCAGAGCTCGTGCTGCTAGGTGACCTAAACTGGGACATGCTTATCACCCCATCCTACAATCTAAGCGTGATGCCCTCAATCTCACACAAATGATCAATGAACCTACCAGGTACAACCCCAAAGCCGTAAACACGGGTATCCTCATAGATATCATCCTAACCAACTTGCCCTCTAAATACACCTCTGCTGTTTTCAACCAAGATCTCAGCGATCACTGCCTCATTGCCTGCATCCGTAATGGGTCAGCGGTCAAACGACCTCCACTCATTACTGTCAAACGCTCCCTTGGTTCTCTCCAGAACTGACTGCCCTTAACCAACACAAAAACATCCTGTGGCGTTCTCCATTAGCATCGAACAGCCCCCGTGATATGCAACTTTTCAGGGAAGTTAGGAACCAAGGCAGTTAGAAAAGCCAAGGCTAGCTTTTTCAAAGCAGAAATTTGCTTCCTGCAACACAAACTCAAAAAAGTTCTGGGACACTGTAAAGTCCATGGAGAATAAGAGCACCTCCTCCCAGCTCCTCTCTGCACTGAGGATAGGAAACTCTGTCACCACCGATAAATCCACTATAATTGAGAATTTCAATAAGCATTTTTCTACGGCTGGCCATGCTTTCCACCTGGCTACCCCTACCCCGGTCAACAGCATCCCCCACAGCAACTCGCCCAAGCCTTCCCCATTTCTCTTTCTCCCAAATCCAGTCAGCTGATGTTCTTAAAGAGCTGCAAAATCTGGACCCCTACAAATCAGCCGGGCTAGATAATCTGGGCCCTTTCTTTCTAAAATTATCTGCCGAAATTGTTGCAACCCCTATTACTAGCCTGTTCAACCTCTCTTTCGTGTCATCTGAGATTCCCAAAGATTGGAAAGCAGCTGCGGTCATCCCCCTCTTCAAAGGAGGGGGACACTCTTGACCCAAACTGCTACAGACCTATATCTATCCTACCCTGCCTTTCTAAGGTCTTTGAAAGCCAAGTCAACAAACAGATTACCGATCATTTCGACTCTCACCGCACCTTCTCCGCTATGCAATCTGGTTTCAGAGCTGGTCATGGGTGCACCTCAACCACGCTCAAGGTCCAAAACGATATCTTAACCGCCATCGATAAGAAACAATACTGTGCAGCCGTATTGATTGACCTGGCCAAGGCTTTCGACTCTGTCAATCACTACATCCTCATCGGCAGACTCAATAGTCTTGGTTTCTCAAATGATTGCCTCGCCTGGTTCACCAACTACTTCTCTGATAGAGTTCAGTGTGTCAAATCGGAGGGCCTGTTGTCCGGAACTCTGGCAGTCTCTATGGGGGTGCCACAGGGTTCAATTCTCGGGCCAACTCTTTTCTCTGTATACATCAATGATGTCGCTCTTGCTGCTGGTGAGTCTCTGATCCACCTCTACGCAGACGATACCATTCTGTATACTTCTGGCCCTTCTTTGGACACTGTGTTAACAACCCTCCAGACAAGCTTCAATGCCATACAACTCTCCTTCCATGGCCTATAACTGCTCTTAAATACAAGTAAAACTAAATGCACGCTCTTCAACCGATCGCTGTCCGCACCTGCCCGCCCGTCCAGCATCACTACTCTGGACGGTTCTGACTTAGAATATGTGGACAACTACAAATACCTAGGTGTCTGGTTAGACTGTAAACTCTCCTTCCAGACTCACATCAAACATCTCCAATCCAAAGTTAAATCTAGAATTGGCTTCCTATTTCCCAACAAAGCATCCTTCACTCATGCTGCCAAACATACCCTCGTAAAACTGACCATCCTACCGATCCTCGACTTCGGCGATGTCATTTACAAAATAGCCTCCAATACCCTACTCAATAAATTGGATGCAGCCCCATATACTACCCACCAGTGCGACCTGTATGCTCTCGTTGGCTGGCCCTTGCTTCATACTCGTCGCCAAACCCACTGGCTCCAGGTCATCTAGAAGACTCTGCTAGGTAAAGTCCCCCCTTATCTCAGCTCACTGGTCACCATAGCAGCACCCACCTGTAGCACGCGCTCCAGCAGATATGTCTCTCTGGTCACCCCCAAAGCCAATTCCTACTTCGGCCGCCTCTCCTTCCAGTTCTCTGCTGCCAATGACTGGAACGAACTACAAAAATCTCTGAAACTGGAAATACTTATCTCCCTCAGTAGCTTTAATCACCAGCTGTCAGAGCAGCTCACAGATTACTGCACCTGTACATAGCCCATCAATAATTTAGCCCAAACAACTACCTCTTCCCCTACTGTATTTATTTATTCATTTATTTATTTATTTTGCTCCTTTGCACCCCATTATTTCTATTTCTACTTTGCACTTTCTTCCACTACAATTCTACCATTCCAGTGTTTTACTTGCTATATTGTATGTACTTCGCCACCATGGCCTTTTTTTTGCCTTTACCTCCCTTATCTGACCTCATTTGCACACATTGTATATAGACTTATGTTTCTACTGTATTATTGACTGTATGTTTGTTTTACTCCATGTGTAACTATTTTGTTGTATGTGTCAAACTGCTTTGCTTTATCTTGGTCAGGTCGCAATTGTAAATGAGAACTTGTTCTCAACTTGCCTACCTGGTTAAATAAAGGTGAAATAAAAATGTATAAATAAAAAGGTATGAAAGTGTATTTGAAAATAACAATTTATTTTTGGGATTAATTATGTTCCGGTCCCCCGACCATCCGCTCCGAAAAGAAATCTCCCTGCAGCTGAATCTAGTTGCCTGCCCTATGACTCATCACTGCTGAGTTCTCTGCGCCAATCAGTCTCTCTCTCTCTCTCTCTCTCTCTCTCTCTCTCTCTCTCTCTCTCTCTCTCTCTCTCTCTCTCTCTCTCTCTCTCTCTCTCTCTCTCTCTCTCTCTCTCTCTCTCTCTCTCTCTCTCTCTCTCTCTCTCTCTCTCTCTCTCTCTGCAAGTCACGCAGTGTTACACAACTTTCCTCAAGGTTGTCAATTGTGAGACTGTGATGTATAGATTGTGTGTGTGCGCACACTGAGTGACTGTCTTTTCGAGAGAAAAAAAAGTGTGTACAATGTCTTTTTTTAAAATGTCTTTCGTGTCTCAGTGTGTGTCTTTGTGCTCCAATGCCTTTGTGGCCACATTCTTCAGATGTCTGACCTCTTTTAAAGGGAGCTTAGAACAAAGGCATCTATTTCTCAGCCTGTGTGAATAAACTGGTCTTGAAGAACTGCAAGGACAGGCTTTCTAGTCTCCGCTGCTGTGTAGTTCTTTCCGAGCTTTTTTCCAAGCTCCCCCCCCCCCCCAGCCCTGTGTTGATGGATGTCTAAACTTGATTAATCTCTGAGCTGTGCAAGGCTTATTTAACTTTGTCAATAATAACGGTGTTCTTCAGTCAACATGAGGTGGATGCTGCTGACACTAAGGTGTACTAGGTGACAGACTTGATGTAGCACTGCAACAACCTGAGCTTTTACCGTGGTCTCACTAACTCTCTGTGAAGGACTTATTTTATTGATGGTTTATCATGGTCAGGTATCTGCAGTTGCAAACATGATTTATTAATTCATACGTCTGTCTGCCACCTCTTACTCTCACTCGCTCACTCACCCACTCTCCGTGTTTCCTTCCATCTCTCCTGTAGGGGTGTGTGGTTGCTGTGGGGCTCTGAGGCCCCGCTACAAGAGACTGGTGGACAACATTTTCCCAGAGGACCCAGAGGTGAGAGTTCAACTGACACTTCCTGTTTCCTGTGGCAATGCTCTCTACTTCCTGTGACCTTTTGTCATTCCAATATTTCTAGTGGTCTCCTCATCTTCACTGATCTGAAAAGACTAGACAGATAGAAGTGAATTCTTGGCAGGCAACCTCTGAATTACTTTCACCGGTCCTGTCACAATGAGAGAATATGAAGGACAAGGAAGAAAGTCACTATTGAAGATATTCTACATATATCACCATATCTGTGAAGGAGAATGACTTGATTGAATTCAATTATTTGTAAATGTTATAAAAATAGCCCAGTCTACCTGTCAGATCTGTTGCCAGCATCACATCTGAGATTTCAGAACGCAGAGACCTAATTTCTCTGCTGTGTGTGCATGTCAATTGTGTGCTGCATGCCCCAAAAACCAGCCTGTTTCTAATTTTGGGTTCTAAGCTCCCGACACAGAGACTGTAACTAATCTAATCCCCTCACCCAGGGACTAACCCACAACCCTCTATCATTCACTCATTCACACTAACAGTGTGTCTGGAATGTGTGTGTGAGACTAACCAGAGCTCTCCGATAACATTCACATGGCTGCGGTGGAGATAAAAAGTATGTGTGTGTTGTGTAAGTCTTAAGTGTACAACCTGAGCGTTCAGATAACGTTGAGTCAGACACTAAATCCAGAGTCAGGGAGAATAGACCAAAGTCGGGTTAATGTGTTTATCATATAGAGTTATGTATAACTCTGTCTGGTAATGACTTTTAATTCTAGCTGTGTATTATTTTCAATGCTTTACCACACATTTTATAGTTCAAGCCTTATAAAAAGTATGTAGGTCTGTCCTTGAGCTGTTCTTGTGTATTGATATTCTGTATTATGTTTTGTGGACCCCAGGAAGTGTAGCTGCTGCTTTTGCAACAGCTAATGGGGATCCTAATAAAATACCAAAATACAATATACAATGGAGGCAATTCCTGTGATCAAAGTTCATTCTATTTTATTGGATCATTACTAGTCTAAATGTAAATGAGAGGCTATCTCACCAGACTCTGTGGAGTGGACGATTTTAGTCCTTGAGCCCAGACTGTTTGACCTGGAGGGGGTGTGACCGAGCGTGTGGGCATGGCCGCATGCTTGTGTTGTGTTGTCCTCTTTTTCTTTTTTCTGTCACCCTTGGTGAACATAACTCTGAGAAAATACATATCACATGTGGCGTTCCACAAGGTTCCATTTTGGGTCCGGTACTGTTCAGTTTATCTATGTTACCCCTTGGTAGCGTTATCAGAAAGCACAGCATTGATTTTCACTGATTTGCAGGCGATACACAACTTTACATTTCTGTGTCACCAGACTATTTTAGCTCCACTGATAAATTATTAGACTGTATTAGTGATTTAAATACTTGGATGGCTTACAACTTCCTCCAGCTAAATCAAGACATGACCTTAGGTACTTATTGTTGGAGCCAAAGCACAGAGAGAGAATCGAGCCGCACATTTTAATTCACTGGCAATAAAGATAGAACACCAGGAAAAAAACCTAGGTGTTATTATAGATTCTGAACAAAATTTCATTAGCAATATAATCGAAATAGCTTTTTACCAGCTGAGGAACATTGCCAAGTTGTGGTCGTTTCTCTCTCAGGTTGATACAGAGACACTCATCCATGCTTTTATTATAAGTAGGCTTGACTACTGTAATGGTCTCCTGTTTGGTCTACCCAAGAAAGCCATTGGTCAACTGCAAAACATACAGAATGCTGCAGCACGGGTACTGACCAAGACCGGAGAGCACACATTACACCGCTTTTAAGGTCTCTGCACTGGCTGCCTGTAAGTTTTAGAATTAATTTAAAAATTATTCTATTGGTTTATAATCAATCCACGATTGTGCACCCCAATACATGTCAGACATGCTTTTAAGTTATGTACCAAGTAGGTCCCTCAGGTCCTCTGGCACTGGCCTTTTAACTATCCTGATGCCTAGGACCGAGAGGCAGCCTTTAGTTATTATGCCCCCAGCCTCTGGAATAGCCTGCCAGAGAACCTGAGGGAGGCTGAAACGGTGGACATATTTAAAAGAGAACTTAAAACACACATTTTTAGCTTTGCATTTTATTAGGGTGCTTTTTAGTCATTCAGTTTGTCATTCTTTTTTTTTTTTTAAATCTTATGTTTGTTGTGTAGTAAATGTTTAATCTTTTATTTAAATTTTTTTATTTTCCTGTAAAGCATGTTGCATTCCATGTCTGAAATGTGCTGTATAAATAAAGCTTGATTTTGATTTGAGTGTATTCCTGTCCTGTGGAGACAGTGAACCAAGAACCCAAACCTAACCCTTTTCACCTTAATCCTCCACCTTTCTCTTTCTCTTGTCTTCCCCCTCGATCTCTCGGTCTGTCTGTAGGACGGGTTGGTGAAGGCTAACATGGAGAAGTTGACATTCTATGCCCTGTCAGCTCCAGAGAAGCTGGACCGTATCGGGGCCTACCTGTCAGAGAGGCTCTCCAGGGACGTGGCTAGGCACCGCTACGGGTGAGCAACACCACAGTTACACCTGAGCCGTGAATATACAGCACAGACATCTGTCAACTGTCGTCCATGTCAGCTCAAAATGCACCATGGCTATTACTTTCTCATTTGCATTCTAGTTGAATGTAATGGTCTTAAGACCTATGGTGTGTGGCATAACTACCGTGTCTGTGTGTGTGTTCAGGTATGTGTGTATAGCTATGGAGGCTCTGGATCAGTTGCTGATGGCGTGCCACTGTCAGAGCATCAACCTGTTTGTGGAGAGTTTCCTTAAGATGGTCCGTAAACTGCTGGAGGCCGACAAACCCAACCTACAGATCCTGGGAACCAACTCTGTGAGTAGAATAGAAGACGCCCACCTTGATAAACAGTCTGGTTTTATCTGACAATACACACTAGCAGCTGGCTGCAATGAATCACAAAGAAATATAATTGCAGGTCTATTCTGTAGGAAATGTAATGTAGCAACGGCCATGTAAATAGAAGATGCCAGACGGTGATCTAAACATAAATGCACATTTTTACCAGGGAGGGAGGAGGTGGAGAGGGTGGGTATGCATAGAGAGAGAATGGTTATCTGGTTGATGATGTGCAATAGCAGCCAGTAGCAGCTATCAGTGTTATCAGACAGGGCTGTCAGAGCAGCAGGGTCAGGAGGGAACCGGAACTATCAAGGAAATAACATTACCCATAGAGACAGACTTACCACACTGGCAACACTGTCTAGTGATACCATGGGTTACACACACACTGATATACACACACTAGGGTTCGACGATTTTACGATTACATTGTCTATCGACGATGTTTGACTGCCATCGTCGATGGTGACAACATTGTGATGCCACAAACAATGGTTTAACATATTTGAATTTGACTGCACCTTTGGAGTCTGGTAGCGCACAACAGCGCAGTGCAGTGGGCACACAGCAGGGCGCCATGCCAAATGGCCTATTCCACATTTGCCATAGCCTAAATGTTCAACACATATGAGGTAGTTAGACTAACATATTGCAAGAGAACAATGTAGATTGTAGAAAGAGCGGAGAGCACCAAAGCAGTGCAAAAATTCAGATGGGACCTGTCATGTTTTGTTCCGTCTTTCCAATGTTGGATGATCATGGGCCTTTTTGAGCAGACACTCCGTTGTCTGGTTTATTGTTTTAAGATCTTGATTTTCCCTTTTTCTCCCAATCCCCATTCGATTTGAATGTGACTTGTTGTTATAGGCATAGCCTACTATTTCATGATCAACCATTGAAGGAATCTATAGGTCTCAGAGTTCCATCTCAAAAGTTTTTTGCAAATAGACAAAATTAATAAAACTATCGTAATAATGAGAGAGAAAACAAACATCTGCAAGATAGACTAATCAAATAGAAAGTTTGTTTAAACCTGTTACGTTTCTGCTTTACTTCACCAAAATGTAGGCAAAATAAATTGTGCCGTCGGAAAATCCCTCCTTGAAAACCAAACAGACAATAATATAGGCCTACACATAGGTTACTGTCAATACAAGTTAAACTTATACATTTTATATTTATAATATTTTCTAAGTATTTACTCATATCCTTGAATTGCACAACGGGCAATTGTGGCAAGCTCCCGCAGCAGCACTTTCAGTAAGTGGAAACAAACATCTATAAATGATGAATTGGTGTCATACTTGTCTCTCAAACTACTTTATTTTGAATAGCTTAGAAATTGTGCGTTCATATAAATGTCAACAATCAAATAAAACAAATGATTATGCAGCTTATATGTCTTTATAGCTTAACACTTGAATGAACATTGGCTTAGACTGAAAAGGAATGAGACTAAGGATAATAGGCCATGTCATGTGCCTGTTGAACTGTACAAATCCTAATTATACAATCAGATAAAACTAATGATTATTTATAATATTCTTTACAACACTTGAACGAATTAACAATGGCTAATTCTAAAACGAATAGGCCTATTAGGATATTCCATTTGCTATCGAACTGTACAAATCCTAAATATATGCCTAGACGTTACAAAATAAATAAAGTAAGTATGAAAATGACCTAAATTAGTGCAAAAACACAAACCGTGTTAATAAGTCTCAAGGTTTGGCACAATATTTGAGCCTATCCTATAGGCTATGTCTTTCCAATAAGATGCATCTGTATTTTAATCATAGGCTACATTAAAAAATAAAATATAGTGCATTTTTTATTTTTTTTATTTTTACCTTGTCTTAGGCCTACCTAAAGGTTTCTGGTAAGGAACAACAGCATGTTCAGAGTAGCGAACTCCGCAGGATGACGGACATGTAAATGTTGGAGGTTTGTTGTCCGTACATCCTTTGCCTTGATCATCTTTTTGCAAATTCTGCAAGTGACTTCAGTCAGGTCTGCTGGCTCACCTTTATCATTCGGCCTGAAACCGAAGACCTGCTTTTCTTTCCCAAGTCAACCATCATTTTTTAAATTATTTAGCGCAAGGCAGGCTATACTGTAGTTACTAAGGCAGTAGTTACTAAGGCAGGCTATACTGTAGTTACTAAGGCAGTAGTTACTAAGGCAGGCTATACTGTAGTTACTAAGGCAGTAGTTACTAAGGCAGGCTATACTGTAGTTACTAAGGCAGTAGTTACTAAGGCAGGCTATACTGTAGTTACTAAGGCAGGCTATACTATAGTGAAATCCTTTTTACAGTCTGAAACTGTCAGAAAGTATCCTAATGGAAGAATGATGCATAAGCACTTACCCAGATGATCAAGATGAAATAACAATAGAATACACTTGATACAGCTATAATATCCCTTTTTAAAAGGTAGGCTTATATAACTGATATCTGAGTATTTTTATGGACAGCAGAAACATAGCCCTAACAATTTGAAAATCATTGCAGCCTAGACTAGATAAAAAAAGAACTAGGCCTAACACTGTTTAGGCCCAGCAATGTGTCCTTTATATCAACGTTGTTTGGACAGGACGAGGGGACGTCGCCTAACACACTTATACATGCACAGACCCCAAAGTGATGTGCTTATGTATGATTACTAAATACACCAGCCAGCACATCAGTCTTTGCCTCATGCTGTGGTGTTTATCTGGGAGAGTAAGGGAGGAGAGGAAGGGAGGAGAGGATTAGAAAGAGATTATCACCACAGTCATAGTGGTCCAGGACAGCTACTGAAGGTCTCCTCCTGTTCCCTTTAGGACTCACCTAAAACTACTCAATACACTGAGCCTAAATTAGTTCAATTCAAATACCCCTTCTATGTATGCAGATTCCTTGTGTTTATCTGTGTTTAAATGGACACGACACATTAGTCTAGACTACATTGCGTTGTCATACTTGAAATAACAGTGGCACCAGATATCCTAGAGCCCTGGGTACATCACAACCCCGGTGCTATTTTAGCCTCTGCGTCCGGTCCGGTCCGGTCATCTGCAGTTGTTTAGCCTGGTTTGTCCATCAGAATGGGTTTAATCAGGCATCTAATTAAAAAGTCATCACCACAGGTTGGCTTCAGGAAGGCTTCCCTCTGTTCCGTTCCCAAGAGGAGCACGTTGTTTAGTTGTTAATTGGGGAGTGGTGTGAAACGAAATGATAAAGTGTTAAAGTTGAAATGGTGACATTTCAGCGGCAGTCAGAATCTGTTCTTTGCCAGGCAGTTCAATACGTGGGTTTTCTGCTACTCTTTTCCCAGAAATTAATTGCAAAATTCGATTTGGGATTATATTAGACAAAGAAAGCGGAAGAATATGACAGTTAGAGAGAGACACAGATGTATTGCCTTCTTCTCCAGTTGAGATGGAGATTGATGTTAATTTACCCTCCTCTCTCCCCCTCCCTCAGTTTGTCAAGTTTGCCAACATTGAGGAGGACACTGCATCTTATCATCGCAGCTATGACTTCTTTGTTTCGCGCTTCAGCGAGATGTGTCACTCCAGCTACGAGGACCCAGACATCCGCACCAAGTGAGTGGACGTTATATGGATGATCAATTGATGTTGCAGATTAGGGCTGTCCCCGACAAACAATCTTAGTTGACTGAGAGTCGTCTTTTCTTTCCACCAATTGATTGGTAGAAATTTTAAAACGTATATTTTTCCTTATATAGACACACCCTATGTGTTTTAATAAAATCAACAATATGTACTGAATTCTTTGATGCTTAACCTTTTCTCATGTGCGTTCCAAATATCTCTAACGGTCGCCCCCAGCCTGAGATCTTTTTATGCGCGTGATGTCAGAATGCACTCACTGTTCAAAAATGGGATTGTTACGAAACAGGACTGTTAACCTACACTGCCCTCAAACCAAGACACATGCTGCCTGCTAATTATCTATAGGCTATATTTCAACATGTTCATTTGAAATTATTTCATAACAAGTTGTATTCATTCACATAGAAGTAGCCCATTTCATTGTTGCGGCCAATTTATGTTTGAGGCTTTACTGAACTGGACAAGCTTCTCTCTTCGCATTGCCTTCACTGTTGTTTTCTTTACAAATAATAACTTTGGACATGTGTGCGTTCCAATCAAAGTAAGTGTCTTATTTTCTGTATATCGTGTTGTCGTTTCGACTGTAGCATACCGTATGTATGTATGGAGCATAATGTATTTACATTTTTTTCATGTTTTCAAGTTCTGGTGAAAATCATGCGTTCTGGTTCTTGCATAGATTGTACTGGACCCATACAGTGCATTGGGAAAGTATTCAGACCCCTTGATTTTTTTACACCTTTTTGTTATGTTACAGCCTTATTCTAAAAATGGATTAAATAGTTTTTTTCCCCTCATCAATCTACACACAATACCCAGTAATGACAAAGCAAAAACAGGTTTTTAGACATTTTTGCAAATGTGTAAAAAAACAACTGATATCACATTTACTAAATTTTTCAGAGCCTTTACTCAGTACTTGGTTTTAGCACATTTGTGAGCGATCGAGTCTTCTTGGGTTTGACGCTACAAGCTTTGCACACCTGTATTTGGGGAGTTTCACCTATGCTTCTCTGCAGATCCTCTCAAGCTCTGTCCGGTTGGTTGGGGAGCGTCGCTGCACAGCTATTTTCAGGTCTCTCCAGAGATGTTTGATCGGGTTCAAGTCCGTGCTCTGGCTGGGCCACTCAAGGACATTGAGACTTGTCCCAAAGCCACTCCTGCGTTGTCTTGGCTGTGTGCTTAGGGTTGTTGTCCTGTTGGAAGGTGAACCTTCACCACAGTTTGAGGTCCTGTGCGCTCTGAAGCAGGTTTTCATCAAGGATCTCTCAGTACTTTGCTCCATTCATCTTTGCCTCGATCCTGACTAGTCTCCCAGTCCCTGCCGCTGAAAAACATCCCCACAGCATGACGCTACCACCACCATGCTTCACCGTAGGGATGGTGCCAGGTTTCCTCCAGACGTGATGCTTGCATTCAGGCCAAAGTATTCAATCTTGGTTTCATCAGACCAGAGAATCTTGTTTCTCATGGTCGGAGAGTCCTTTAGGTACCTTTTGGCAAACTCCAAGCGGGCTGTCATGCGCCTTTAGGAGTGGCTACCATAAAGTCCTGATTGGTGGAGTGCTGCAGAGATGGTTGTTCTTCTGGAAGGTTCTCCCATCTCCACAGAGGAACTCTAGATCTGTGTCAGAGTGACTACTGGGTTCATGGTCACTTCCCTGACCAAGGCCCTTCTCCACATGATTGCTCAGTTTGGCCCGGGCGGCCAGCTCTAGGATGAGTCTTGGTGGTTCCAAACTTTTTCCATTTAAAAATGATGGAGGCCACTGTGTTCTTGGGGACCTTCAATGCTGCAGACATGTTTTGGTACCCTTCCCCAGATCTGTGCCTCAACACAGTCCTGTCTTGGTGCTCTACGGACAATTCCATCGACCTCATGGCATGGTTTTTGCTCTGACATCCACTGTCAACTGTGGGACCTTTTATATAGACAGGTGTGTGCCTTTCCAAATCATATCCAATCAATTGTCTCCAATCAAGTTGTAGAAAAATCTCAAGGATGATAAATGGAAACGGGATGCACCTGACCTCACTTTCGAGTGTCATAGCAAATGGTCTGAATACTTATGTAAATAAGTGTAAATATTTGCAAACATTTCTAAGAAACGGTTTTCACTATCTTCTATTGCCAACCATGTAAAAATAGCCTACATAAAGCAAACAAATAAAAACATTGCAGCCTGCAAGAAGAAAGTATCTTATAAATCACATTAGCTACGCATGGCCTGTCTGCAATGAACATAAAAATTGTAACTATCAAGTGTGTCCGGCCTGAAGCTCCTGCTAGCAAACTTGCAACATTGTATAAAATATTCTGGGCCCTCAGTTTCCCGCACCAGTGAGCTCAGGACAGACACTGCTGTAGGTTATTTGTGCAAGGGATAAGAAGTAATCAGGTATCTTTTGACATTTCTAATGGATCAGAGCATTGCATGTTTCCCTTTTATTGCTGCGTGATTATCGAAAGGATGTCCCAAACAGGTGCTGTTAGATTACAATATACTTTTCCTGACCATTTGGAACAATGTAAACAACACAAAATAAAATATATTATAGCAAAGACTAAAAACAGTCGCATTCCTTTGTGAATGCAATTTCTGAAATGGAACGGTTTAGGCCTAATTTATTTATGTTTATTGTTTCAAATCGTGAATGACTTATATGCTGTGTGATGACAAGAACAAATAAGTGATTGATTGATACAGAAGCCTACAGTTGAAGTCGGAAGTTTACATACACCTTAGCCAAATACATTTAAACTCCAATTCCTGACATTTAATCCTTGTAAAAATTCCCTGTCTTCGGTCAGTTAGGATCACCACTTTATTTTAAGAATGTGAAATGTCAGAATAATAGTAGAGAGAATGATTTATTTCAGCTTTTATTTCTTTTGTCACATTCCCAGTGGGTCAGAAGTTTACATGCACTCAATTAGTATTTTGTAGCATTGTCTTAAACAATTTAAACTTGGGTCAAATGTTTTGGGGAGCCTTCCACAAGCTTCCCACAATAAGTTGGGTGAATTTTGGCCCATTCCCTCTGACAGAGCTGGTGTAACTGAGTCAGGTTTGTAGGCCTCCTTGCTCGCACACACTTTCAGTTCTGCCCACAAATTTGCTATGGGATTGAGGTCAGGGCTTTGTTATGGCCACTCCAATAACTTGACTTTGTTGTCCTTATGCCATTTTGCCACAACTTTGGAATTTTGCTTGGGGTCATTGTCCATTTGGAAGACCCATTTGCGACCAAGCTTTAACTTCCTGATTTGATGTCTTGAGATTTTGTTTCAATATATCCACATAATTTTACTTCCTCATGATGCCATCTATTTTGTGAAGTGCACCAGTCCTTCCTGCAGCAAAGCACCCCCACAATATGACGTTGCCACCCCCGTGCTTCACAGTTGGGATGGTGTTCTTCAGCTTGCAAGCATCCCCCTTTTTCCTCCAAACATAACGATGGTCATTATGGCCAAACAGTTCTATTTTTGTTTCATCAGACCAGAGGACATTTCTCCAAAAGTACGATCTTTGTTCCCATGTGCAGTTGCAAACCGTAGTCTGGCTTTTTTATGGCGGGTTTGGAGCAGTGGCTTCTTCCTTGCTGAGCGGCCTTTCAGGTTATGTCGATATAGGGCTCATTTTACTGTGGATATAGATACTTTTGTACCTATTTCCTTCAGCATCTTCACATGGTCCTTTTCTGTTGTTCTGGGATTGATTTGCACTTTTCGCAGCAAAGTACGTTCATTTTTCTGAAGTCTTTGCTGATTTCTTTTGATTTTCCCATGATGTCAAGCAAAGAGGCAATGGGTTTGAAGGTTGAAGGTAGGCCTTGAAGTACATCCACAGGTACACCGCCAATTGACTCAGGCTAATTGACATAATTTATCAGAAGCTTCTAAAGCCATGACATAATTTTCTGGAATTTTCCAAGCTGTTTACATACACTAAGTTGACTGTGGAATTGTTGTTTAAACGTTTGACCTAACTGGAATTGTGATACAGTGAATTATAAGTGAAATAATCTGTCTGTAAACAATTGTTGGAAAAATGTCTTGTCATTCACAAAGTAGATGTTCTAACCGACTTGCCAAAACTATAGTTTGTTAACAAGAAATTTGTGGAGTGGTTGAAAAACGAGTTTTAATGATTCCAACCTAAATGTATGTAATCTTCCGACTTCAACTGTATATAAGTATTGAAATATAGGCCTAAGTAAGGTACGGTATTAATACTAAACAGAATCACTCTTAGGCCTATAGCTCGGTGGTGGTTATACAAGGCTGCTATACTAAGCATACTAATGATAATGACATTTCTTATTATTATATGATGATAAATAAAATAAGGAGATCAAGGAAAAGGAGGGTTATTTATTATTGTTATTATAAACATTGTCTGACAATTTGGAACAGTGTAAACAACACTAAAGAAATTATAAATAAATCCAGAGAGGCTGTTCTAATGATAAGAAGTGTAAAGCCTGTATTATAGCAAATTTTGTGAAATTGTTTATCTGACAACTTTATTGGCCTATTGGTATTTTAAGAATATCAATGAGGTGCAAACTAGGGTAATTCAAAGATGAAAAAAATATGTAAAATTCAAGATGGGTTAAAATGGAGAGAATCACTTGAGATACCCAGTTCGCTCTGGTTGGGGGCGCTGCTGCATGGCACTCTTTCTAAAAATACTGAACCAGGTGAACCCTCGTTTTCTACAAGGGCTTTACCGTAGACAACCACAAATTGCCATGTAGAAAATTCTGTTCTAGATATTTCTCTGAAACATTTTAGAAAATTGTTGGACAATAAAATCTAAACATGGCTGAACAGAAAAGTATTGTGTTGTCCCAGTTAGGCAACCTCAATATTGGCCTATAGTTCATGCGGTGCAGGAAATGTTTAAACTATACTATAGGCCTGCTCTGGTGACAGTGCAGTCAGTCTATAATAAAGCGGAATAACCAACAGGACCTCACGCTCGGAATAACGGCAACATACATAGGCCTATTCTCTTTTAGAATTTATAAAGGCTGAGGGGTGCATTATTCCCTTTCCTCTTTGGGTATAGAAGAATGTCACGAGCACCCCGGGAACATCATGCACGCCCTGTTTAGATTCACCGAGAGGGCTACATCAGCCTGCCTCAATTCATTCTAAAACGATACAAGTTATTATAATGGTCCAGGGGTGCTTTAACCTTTACCTTTATGGGAATGGAAGGCGATACGCTCCTAGCCACCCTTGGTCGGGTACATCCTCCAGAATTTACAGTAGGCCTACCTACCAAATGGGACATTAGTCTGCCTTATAAGGGCACATATAAATAACTCCAAGATCAGTCCAATATGCTCTGTGTTGTTTGGCTCAACCAACCCTAACAGCGCATCAGATGTCCACTGCTTGTTACGTTTTTCTCCTCAAAATATCGGAATAGGTCAAACAGAAAGAGAACTTGTAGACTATTTGGTCAATATTGATTGCACAGTGCAATTAAAACGCGGCGTAAGCCTAAAATAAATAAATGCATCTGGCTATCTGATGCACTCAAACTATTTTATTAGAAATACTGATCTTAGCATAGGTATACCCCTTAATTAAATCAATATGTTGAATACTTCATACATGTAGCCTAGGAACATAACATTATTTTATCACCACGCAGCCAAAATAGCAGCAAGCATGCCATATGATGAGAACCCCCCCCCCCACAGTTAAATAAATCACAGCTTAGAGCTCACAGAATCAGTAGGATATTAAACAAACACTCAAACAGTTTCTGTAGATATACAGTACCAGTCAATAGTTTGGACATCTACTCATTCCAGGATTTTTCTTTATTTTTTTACTATTTTCTACATTGTAGAATAATAGTGAAGAAATCAAAAGTATGAAATAACACACATGCAATCATTTAGTAACCAAAAAGGTGTTATACAAATCAAATACATTTTAGGTTCTTCAAAGTAGCCACCCTTTGCTTTGAACAGCTTTGCACACTCAACCAGCTTTTTTAAATGTATTTTTAATTTCACCTTTATTTAACCAGGTAGGCTAGTTGAGAACAAGTTCTCATTTACAACTGCGACCTGGCCAAGATAAAGCACAGCAGTTAGACACATACAACAACACAGAGTTACACATGGAATAAACAAACATACACTAGAAATATCTATATACAGTGAGTGCAAATAAGGTAAGATAAGGGAGGTAAGGCAATAAATAGGCCATGGTGGCGAAGTAATTACAATATAGCAATTAGACACTGGAATGGTAGATGAATGTGCAAGTACAGATAATGGGGCGCAAAGGAGCAAGATAAATAAATACATTATGGGGATGAGGTAGTTTAGCTATGTACAGGTGCAGTGATCTGTGAGCTGCTCTGACAGCTGGTGCTTAAAGCTAGTGAGGGAGATATGGGTCTCCAGCTTCAGTGATTTTTGCAGTTTGTTCCAGTCATTGGCAGTAGAGAACTGGAAGGAAAGGCGGTCAAAGAAGGAATTGGCTTTGGGGGTGACCAGTGAGATATACCTGCTGGAGCGTGTGCTACGGGTGGGTGCTGCTATGGTGACCAGTGAGCTGAGATAAGGCGGGGCTTTACCTAGCAGAGACTTGTAGATGACCTGGAGCCAGTGGGTTTTGCGACGAGTATGAAGCGATGGCCAGCCAACGAGAGCGTACAGGTTGCAGTGGTGGGTGATATATGGGGCTTTGGTGACAAAACGGATGGCACTGTGATAGACTGCATCCAATTTACATTTACATTTAAGTCATTTAGTAGACACTCTTATAATTTGTTGAGTAGAGTGTTGGAGGCTATTTTATAGATGACATCGCCGAAGTCGAGGATCGGTAGGATGGTCAGTTTTACGAGGGTATGTTTGGCAACATGAGTGAAGGGTGCTTTGTTGCGAAAAATGAAGCCAATTCTAGATTTAATTTTGGATTGGAGATGCTTAATGTGAGTCTGGAAGGAGAGTTTACAGTCTAGCCTGACACTTAGAATATGTGGACAACTACAAATACCTAAGTCAGAACCGTCCAGAGTAGTGATGCTGGACGGGCGGGCAGTGATCGGTTGAAGAGCATGCATTTAGTTTTACTTGTATTTAAGAGCAGTTGGAGGCCACGGAAGGAGAGTTGTATGGCATTGAAGCTTGTCTGGAGGTTCGTTAACACAGTGTCCAAAGAAGGGCCAGAAGTATACAGAATGGTGTCATCTGCGTAGAGGTGGATCAAAGAATCACCAGCAGCAAGAGCGACATCATTGATGTATACAGAGAAGAGAGTCGGCCCGAGAATTGAACCCTGTGGCACCCCATAGAGACTGCCAGAGGTCCGGACAACAGGCCCTCCGATTTGACACACTGAACTCTATCAGAGAAGTAGTTGGTGAACCAGGCGAGGCAGTCATTTGAGAAACCAAGGCTGTTGAGTCTGCCAATAAGAATGTGGTGATTGACAGAGTCGAAAGCCTTGGCCAGGTCAACGAATACGGCTGCACAGTAATGTCTCTTATCGATGGCGGTTATGATATCGTTTAGGACCTTGAGCGTGGCTGAGGTGCACCCATTTCCAGCTCTGAAACCAGATTGCATAGCGGAGAAGGTACGGTGGGATTTGAAATGGTCGGTAATCTGTTTGTTGACTTGGCTTTCGAAGACCTTAGAAAGGCAGGGTAGGATGGATATAAGTCTGTAGCAATTTGGGTCTAGAGTGTCTCCCCCTTTGAAGAGGGGGATGACCGCGGCAGTTTTTCAATCTTTGGGAATCTCAGATGATATGAAAGAGTTTGAACAGGCTAGTAATAGGGGTTGCAACAATTTTGGCAGATAATTTTAGAAAGAGAGGGTCCAGATTGTCTAGCCCGGCTGATTTGTAGGGGTCCGGGTTTTCTTTAAGAACATCAGCTATCTGGATTTGGGTGAAGGAGAAATGGGGGAGGCTTGGGCGAGTTGCTGTGGGGAGTGCAGGGCTGTTGACCGGGGTAGGGTAGCCAGGTGGAAAGCATGGCCAGCCGTAGAAAAATGCTTATTGAAATTCTCAATTATAGTGGATTTATCGGTGGTGAGTGTTTTTTAGCCTCAGTGCAGTGGGCAGCTGGGAGAAGGTGCTCTTATTCTCCATGGACTTTACAGTGTCCCAGAACTTTTTTGAGTTTGTGCTACAGGATGCACATTTCTGCTTTGAAAAAGCTAGCCTTAGCTTTCCTAACTGCCTGTGTATATTTGTTCCTAACTTCCCTGAAAAGTTGCATATCATGGGGGCTATTCGATGCTAATGCAGAATGCCACAGGATGTTTTTGTGCTGGTCAAGGGCGGTCAGATCTGGAGAGAACCAAGGGCTATATCTGTTCCTGGTATACATTTTTTTTGAAAGGGGCATGCTTATTTAAGATGGTGAGGAAGGCACTTTTAAGGAATGACCAGGCATCCTCTACTGACGGGATGAGGTCAATATCCTTCCAGGATACCCGGGCCAGGTCGATTAGGAAGGCCTGCTCGCTGAAGTGTTTTAGGGAGCGTTTTGACAGTGATGAGGGGTGGTCTTTTGACCGCTGACCCGTTACGGATGCAGGCAATGAGGCAGGGATCGCTGTGATCTTGGTTGAAAACAGCAGAGGTATATTTGGAGGGCAAGTTGGTTAGGATGATGTCTATGAGGGTGCACGTGTTTACGGATTTGGGGTTGTACCTGGTGGGTTCATTGATAATTTGTGAGAGATTGAGGGCATCAAGCTTAGATTGTAGGATGGCCGGGGTGTTAAGTATGTCCCAGTTTAGGTCACCTAGCAGCACGAGCTCTGAAGATAGATGGGGGGCAATCAGTTCACATATGGTATCCAGGGCACAGCTGGCGGCAGAGGGTGGTCTATAGCAACGGTGAGAGACTTGTTTCTGGAAAGGTGGATTTTTAAAAGTAGAAGCTTGAATTGTTTGGGTACAGACCTGGATAGTAAGACAGAACTCTGCAGGCTATCTCTGCAGTAGATTGCAACACCGCCCACTTTGGCAGTTCTATCTTGTCGGAAAATGTTATTGTTAGGGATGGACATTTTGGTAGTCTTCCTGAGCCAGGATTCAGACATGGCCTGGATTAACCTCCACATCACCAGAGGAACAGAGGAGGAGTAGGATAAGGGTACGGCTAAAGGCTAAAATAACTGGTCGTCTAGTATGTTCAGAACAGAGAGTAAAAGGAGCAGATTTCTGGGCACGGTAGGAAGGATTCAAGCCATAATGTACAGACAAAGGTATGGTAGGATGTGGATACAGTGAGGGTAAACCTGTATAGAGTGACGATAAAATAGCTATTATCCCTAGAAATATCATTTAAACCAGGTGATGTCACTGCATGTGTGGTAGGTGGAACTAAAGTGTTAAATAAGGCGTATTGAGCAGGGCTAGAGGTTCTACAGTGAAATAAGGCAATAAATACTAACCAAAACAGCAATGGACAAGGCATATTGACGTTAGTGAGAGGCATGCATAGCCGACTGCTCCTAGGAGTCCAGTGAGTGGCTTCAGGCAGCTTGTGGGCCGGGTTTAGCAAGCTAACAGAAGGGCCTTAGAGGGACGTCGCGACGGAAGAAAGTCTGTTGTGGCCCCCTCGTGCTGTTACGTCGGCAGACGTGTGGTAAACCAGGCCAATTGGCAGAATAGGTATAGTGGCCAAAGAATTTGTCCGATGTGCTCTGGACAGCTAGCAGTCCGTGGCTAGCATGCTAGTGGATGGGATTTCAGGGGACGAAGCGACGGCGGAGCCAGTTGAGAAAAACCCCATTGGGCGAATCATGTCGGTGGTCCAGTCGTGATGAGTCGGCTGGGGTCCAAGCCAGTTGGCAAAAAGAGGTATTGTAGCCCAAGTAGTGGCTGATGGACCTCTTTGGCTAGCCGGGAGATGGGCCTAGCAAGGCTAGCTCCAGGCCAATTGGTTCTTGCTTCGGGACAGTGACGTTAGCCAGGAGGGGCCACTCGAATAGCAGCTAGCTAGCTGCGGTGATCCAGGTGAAGTAAAAAAATGTTCAGAGCTTGCGGTATGAATCTGGAGATGTGGAGAAAAATAAATCCGATTTGCTCTGGTTTGAGTTGCGCTGTGCAGACCTGTTAGTGAGCATTTATCCTTTGCCAAGATAATCCATCCACCTGAACAGGGTGGGGTATCAAGAAGCTGAATAGCATTATTATTACACAGGTGCCCCTTGTGCTGGGGACAATAAAAGACCACTCTTAAATGTGCAGTTTTGTCACAACACAATGCCACAGATGCCTACATTTTGAGGGAGCGTGCAATTGGCATGCTAACTACAGGCATGCTGACTACAGGAATGTTCACCAGAGCTGTTGCTAGAGAATTTAATGTTAATTTCTCTACCTTAAGCCAAGAATTTGGCAGTATGTCCAACCGGCCTCACAACCGCAGACCACGTGTAACCAAACCAGCCCAGGACCTCCACATCCAGCTTCTTCACCTGCGGGATCATCTGAGACCAATCACCTGGACAGCTGATGAAATTGAGTATTATTTTTCTCTGTAATGAAGCCCTTTTGTGGGTAAAAACGAATTCTGAATGGCTGGGCCTGCTACCCAGTGGGTGGACCTGGTTCTCAAGTGGGTGGGCCTGTGCCCTCCCAGGCCCACCCATGGTTTCTTAGACTGATGGACTGTGCTATCCCCACAGCCTCAACAATGGATCAGTCCACTCAGACATGCACGAATCAGACAGGTTTCTTGTACACCGTGATGATTATTATTATAATTTTTTGCTACTGCTCGACTGACTAAAGAGATCTCGGCCGACCAACAGCCTATCAACCAAACAATCAACCAGATGGGGTCAGCCCTAGAGGAACTATTGCCATTCTAAAAACAGTTTGTTTACTTACTAATTGAGGTGATGAAAAAATTACTTTGAGAAGCTCCACAACTGATTTAGTGGTGGTGAGTTAAGACAATCAGAAATACTATCAGACATCCCCAAATGAGCAAATGTATATACTTACATTTGTGCACAGGCCATGTTGCCTAGGCATACTTCTATATGTGTAATCAGGTGCTTGTCGTTACGGTATGAAAAAGTACAAAAAAAAAAAAGTGCGCACTCACTATTGTCAGTCGCTCTGGATAAGAGCGCCTTCTAAATGACTAAAATGTAAATGTACTCAACATTGACAGGAGCGCTCCAAACAAAGGACAATGAATAAATTGACAAAGCTCATAAATGGAATGAAATAATCCTAATCTTGTTTCTCACAAGTGTAGCATAGGTTCTGAGCTCCGCAAACAACGTGTCCACTCCGACAATGAGAACGGTCAACTCCTCTTCTTCTTGGACCATGTCATCCTCGCGGCCTCAATGGATTAGTCCACTGAGAAGGGAGTGAATCAGACCGGTGTCTCGTGTGCCATGAAAAACTGCTTGACTAAAGGAATCTCGGTTGACCAACAGCATATCGACCGAACAATCGACCAGTCGACTAAATGGGATCAGCCTTGTTGTAGATATTGATCTATGTACCTGTATTGTCTTATACTTGATTACTTTCTTACAAATTTTCCTGATGGGGAGAGTGATTTTAAGATTAAAGGATCCTCGATTAATATCAAGAGACTGACTACTTGGTTGGTTGATTCATTAATTTGTCCCCTTTCTCTTCTCTATAGGATCCGTATGGCTGGGATAAATGGTCTGCAGGGGGTTGTGAGGAAGACGGTGAATGATGACCTACAGTCTAACATCTGGGACCCCCAGCACATGGACAAGATCGTCCCCTCACTGCTCTTCAACCTGCAGAGTGGAGAGGGCACTGAGAGGTAAGGGGTTATCAAGAGGCTAGCTGTCAGAGGCCGGGTCATTAGTAACAGTTTCCTTGGTAGTTAATTATATTAGAAAACTACGAAGAGGTCCTTGAGAGGTTGTAGAGAAGTGACAGGCTGACAGGAAGACATATGTATATGTTCAAATAGCCCATCCATGTTGGGAACGAGAGGTTTGAAAGTCCAGGCCTACAAGGACTAGAGGGTGGAGTTGCTGTGGAGGGGTCATTGTAGCTGTGGGTGGGTGGTTGCGCATGCGTGCTAGTCCAGGTCAGGTGGTGTTTGTGTTGACACTGCCAGCCAGCTGTTATCCACTCATCTGTGATTGATGTCACTGACAGTCCAGTTAACCTCAAGGCCATGTCTTCAGCACTGCATCCAAGGACAAACAGAGTGAACGTGGGAGGGGGGAGAGATGGAGGGATGAAGAGATGGGGAGGGAGAGGAATGGCGGAAGAAAAGATGAGAGAAATGCAGAGGTAGGTAATGATTGACTCAAAGTGATTAAGAAAGATGGAGACAAATAATTAAATACATCTTCAATACTGACGGAGCAAATGAGTCCTGGAGAGGAAAGAGGGGGCAATGTGGCAGAGATGCTGGGAGAGGGAGAGGGGGATGGAGAGGGTAGTGTAGAGCCAGACAGCCTCCATCCAGTTTTTGGCAGGTCTCCACATGCACTGAATCACACTGACGCCAATAAATCAGAGAGAGAGAGAGAGAGAGAGAGAGAGAGAGAGAGAGCGAGACCTATATTTATGTTGATTTATTTTCCCTTTTTTCACATCATTACAACACTGTATATAGACATAACATTTGAAATGTTTTTATTCTTTTGGAACTTTTGTGAGTGTAATGTTTGCTGTTAAATTGTATTGTTTATTTCACTTTTGTTTATTTATTTCACTTGCTTTGGCAGTGTAAACATGTTTCCCATGCCAATAAAGCCCCTTAAATTGAAATTGAATTGAGAGAGAGAGAGCCTCAGATTTTTTGGGAAAAGAATGAAAGATAGTCAGCAAAGGAAAGATGGAGCAAACAGTTTACCTACAAAGAGCCTAGGCCATCTCCTTCTGTTCCTTAGGCCTCAGTAGATCAGTCAGTCCCCTGTCTGGTCCTGCTGTGTCCTCCTATAGCTCTCCTGCTGAACTCTCCACATTATCACTGGCCACAGACAACAACAGCAGTACTGGGACTATGATACTGGCTAATAACTATTATTACTGGCCACAGACGACAACAGCAGTACTGGGACTATGATACTGGCTAATAACTATTATTACTGGCCACAGACGACAACAGCAGTACTGGGACTATGATACTGGCTAATAACTATTATTACTGGCCACAGACAACAGCAGTACTGGGACTATGATACTGGCTAATAACTATTATTACTGGCCACAGACAACAGCAGTAGGTCTTAGAGCTTGGACTATAAACCAAAAATGATCAATACCGACAGAACCGACTGTTTATCGCAGGCATTTTACTGATATTGATCATCATGATAAATACAATTGAATTGTATTTGTCACATGCACTGAATACAACAACTGTAGACTTTACCGTGAAATATTTACTTGCGAGCCCTTTCCCAGCAATGCAGTTAAATATATATTTTTTTACAAATAGATCAAAAGAAAATAGTAACACAATAACGAGGCTATATACAAGGAGTACCGGTACTGAACGGGTGTACTGGGGTATGAGGTAGTTGGGGTGATTGATTGAGATAATATGTAGGTTTGGTTAGGTGATTGATTGATTGATTGATTGATTGTCCATGTAGGTAGGGGGTGAAAAGCAGAAAGTCCCTGTAGCCATTTAGCAGTCTCATGGCTTCTGGTGCTAGCAGAGAGAACAGACTGTGACTTGGGTGGCTGGAGTCTTTTACCATTTTAGGGCCTTTCTCTGGCACAGCCTGGTGTAGAGGTCCTGGATGGCAGGGTGCTCGGTCCCAGTGATGTACTGGGCCGTACGCACTACCCTCTGTAGCGCCTTGTGGTCGAATGCCGAGCAGTTGCCTTACCAAGCGTTGATGCAGCCAGTCAAGATGCTCTCAATGGTGCAGCTGTAGAACTTTATGAGGATCTGAGGACCCATGCCGAACCTTCTCCGCCTCCTGAGGCGTTGTCGTGCTCTCTTCACGACTTTGTTGGTGTGTTTGCACCATGATAGGTCTTTAGTGATGTGGACACCGAGGAACATGAAGCTCTCGACCGTCTCCACTACAGCTCTGTGAATGGGGGCGTGCTCGGCCCTCCAGTTTCTGTAGTCCACCATCAGCTCTTTTGTCTTGCTGATGTTGAGGGAGAGGTTGTTGTCATGGCACCACAATGCCAGGTCACTGACCTCCTCCCTGTAGGCTGTTTCGTCTGTGATCAGGCCAACCACCGTCGCGTCATCAGCAAACTTAATGATGGTGTTGGAGTTGTGTGCGGCCACGCAGTCGTGGGTGAACAGGGAGTACAGGCTAAGCACGCACCCCTGAGGGGCTCCCATGTTGAGGGTCAGCGTGGCGGATGTGTTGTTGCCTACCCTCACCACCTGGGGGCGGCCAGTCAGGAAGTCCAGTAACCAGTTGCAGAGGGAGGTGTTTAATCCCAGGGTCCTTAGCTTAGTGATGAGCTTGGAGGGCACTATGGTGTTGAACGCTGAGCATGTAGGTGTTCCTTTTGTCCCGGTGGGAAAGAGCAGTTTGGAGCGCACTAGCGATTGCGTCGTCTGTGTAGCCTTTATTAGAGGACTGTGACGTTAGAAAGGAAAGAAGTCTGCTCATATGGACTATTGCTAACAGGACAATTGAAAGCACATCATTCAAAGTAGCCAGTAGTAGTAGTTTTAAGGGTAATATAAAAAAGCTACCGGTGCACATTTCATGTTATACATTTATCGTTCAATTTTTCAGTATCTTAAAAATTCTGTCAGTTTATTGTGATATCTTTTTTTGTCCTTATCGGCCAGCTCTAGTAGGGCTGCAGGGGCTTGCACACTAGCTAATTCACTTCTACAATGTGGTTATGTCTTCCTTTGATCATGTAATTCAAAGAACATTCAAACTAGAAATCTTCATTTATTGTAAGGCTGGAAAATAGGTCTCCCACAAGAAAGAGATTTTCCTCTCAGCAGACTTGCAGAATGAATAAATAAATACAGGTAAACGTGAGGACATAATTAGAGACATTTATCTCGTCACTCACTGATTGTTTTTAACTTGTTGTTAAGGAAATGCTAGGCTTATTGAAAGGTCGCTGATACCAATCTGCTGTGTACCTTCTCTTGGTGTATCCATCGGTTCATTAATGGTGAGGAACATATCATTTTCTTTTCTCTACCTTCATACAGCATTACCCACATATTGAATAGATGAAAATACTGCTATCCATGTGTTGTGGCAGATTTGGTTTTGAATCATTTCCAAGTGTATGTTTGATATTTAATCTTTTCTGGGGCGTTTACAGTAAGAGCATGGCTGCTAATGAGGGAGTTCTACAGAGACGGGACCCATACAGAGACGGGAAGTCCCATGACCTCTTCTTCAGTGGCGCTGGTGGTGGGGGGGCGAGAAGAAAGGCGTGTGTGGTTAATAAATTATGTTATTGGAGGACCACCCGATGCCAGGCGTGGTAGAGAGTAGAACAGAGAAGAGTTCCGCTCAGCTGAGGAGAACGCTTTAACTATGTATAAGAAAAAGGAAATCCTGGGCCCGAGGGAGAAGAGGGCTTCAATGCAAATTATACAAACATACTGTTGCACATGCACACAAGCACATTAACACGTTATGCTCACACACACACTCGCTCTTTCACATTCACGTGTACACACACGCGCACACGTACACACTCACCACTTCAAGTGCAGTCACCACAAACACTCTGTCCTCATTTACAAACAGCAACAGAGATGGAAAAGTGCCTCAGGCAGCTATACGCCAGCAAGGACACAACACCCTTGTTTGAGTGATTTTTATGTGTCGAAAGCGTGTGAAAGTGTTTTCGTTGACTCAAATATATTTCTGCTCCTCTCTTATTCCTCTCCCTGCCTCCTCTCTCTACCTCTCTCCGTCATTCGTCCTACCTTCTTCACTCTCGGTCTCTCTCTCACCTTCTTCTTTTCACCCTCCCTTCCTCTCTCTCGGTCTCTCCAGCCGCTCCCCCTCTCCCCTGCAGGCGTCGGAGAAAGAAAAGGAGAGTCCGGCAGAGCTGACGGAGCGCTGTTTCAGAGAGCTGCTGGGACGGGCCGCCTACGGCAACATCAAGAACGCTGTCACACCAGTACTCATGTAAGACCTGGTCCCCTCTGTTTTAGTGGACTAGTGCTGTGGACTAGTGGACTAGGGCTGTGGACTAGTGGACTAGGGCTGTGGACTAGTGCTGTGGACTAGTGGACTAGGGCTGTGGACTAGGGCTGTGGACTAGTGGACTAGGGCTGTGGACTAGGGCTGTGGACTAGTGGACTAGGGCTGTAGACTAGTGCTGTAGACTAGTGCTGTGGACTTGTGGACTAGTGCTGTGGACTTGTGGACTAGAGTTGTGGACTAGAGCTGTGGACTAGTGCTGCGCGTTGGTGGACTAGTGATGGCCGTTGGTGGACTAGTGCTGTGCGTTGGTGGACTAGTGCTGCGCCGTTGGTGGACTAGTGATGGCCATTGGTGGACTAGTGCTGCGCCGTTGGTGGACTAGTGCTGCGCCGTACGTGGACTAGTGCTGCGCCGTACGTGGACTAGTGCTGCGCCGTACGTGGACTAGTGCTGCGCCGTACGTGGACTAGTGCTGCGCCGTTGGTGGACTAGTGCTGGGCCGTTGGTGGACTAGTGCTGGGCCGTTGGTGGACTAGTGCTGCGGATTAGTGCACTAGAGCTGTGGACTAGAGCTGTGGACTAGTGCTTCACGTTGGTGGACTAGTGCTGCGGATTAGTGCACTAGTGGTGTGACTTAGTGGACTAGTGCAGGGTATTAGTGGACTAGGGCTGCGCGTTGGTGGACTAGCGCTGCACGTTGGTGGACTAGCGCTGGCCGTTGGTGGACTAGCGCTGGGCCGTTGGTGGACTAGCGCTGGGCCGTTGGTGGACTAGCGCTGGGCCGTTGGTGGACTAGCGCTGGGCCGTTGGTGGACTAGCGCTGGGCCGTTGGTGGACTAGCGCTGGGCCGTTGGTGGACTAGCGCTGGGCGTTGGTGGACTAGCGCTGGCCGTTGGTGGACTAGCGCTGGCCGTTGGTGGACTAGCGCTGGGCCGTTGGTGGACTAGCGCTGGGCCGTTGGTGGACTAGCGCTGGGCCGTTGGTGGACTAGCGCTGGGCCGTTGGTGGACTAGCGCTGGGCCGTTGGTGGACTAGCGCTGGGCCGTTGGTGGACTAGCGCTGGCCGTTGGTGGACTAGTTCTGTGGACTAGTGGACTAGTGCTGTGTATTGGTGGACTACTGCTGTGGACTAGTGCTGTGTATTGGTGGACTAGTGGACTAGTGCTGTGTATTGGTGGACTAGTTCTGTGGACTAGTGGACTAGTGCTGTGTATTGGTGGACTACTGCTGTGGACTAGTGCTGTGGACTAGTGGACTAGTGCTGTGTATTGGTGGACTAGTGCTGTGGACTAGTGCTGTGTATTAGTGGACTAGTGCTGTGTATTGGTGGACTACTGCTGTGGACTAGTGCTGTGTATTAGTGGACTAGTGCTGTGGACTAGTGCTGTGTATTAGTGGACTAGTGCTGTGGACTAGTGGACTAGTGCTGTGGACTAGTGCTGTGTATTAGTGGACTAGTGCTGTGTATTGGTAGACTACTGCTGTGGACTAGTGCTGTGTATTGGTGGACTAGTGCTGTGTATTAGTGGACTAGTGCTGTGTATTGGTAGACTACTGCTGTGGACTAGTGCTGTGTATTGGTGGACTAGTGCTGTGGACTAGTGCTGTGTATTAGTGGACTAGTGCTGTGTATCGCTGTCACATTGTGACTAAGATGCAGCATGGTTCTGTGGGGAATTCTGTCATCAGCCAGTTCTCTCGCTCTCTCTGTCTGTCTTTCTCTTGTCTGTACTTTGTAACTTTCAGGTTTACTCTTTCTGTCTCTTCTCTGTCTCTCACGCTCGTTCTCTCACTCCAGGCACTTAGATAACCACTCTCTGTGGGAGGGGAAGACCTTTGCAGTCCGCTGCTTTAAGATCATCATGTACTCTATCCAGGTGAGTCACCTCTACTCCCTCTTCCTCACTCTCTCCGTTCCTTTCTTCCTCCCGCCCCCTCTCTCCCCGCCCTCCCTCCCTCTCTGGCAGCTGTTACCTGGGGATCTGTTACCCCATCTCTCAGAACAACCTCATACTTTCACCCCAATTCAACAGAAATCCTTATTACTTCTCACTCCCACTCTCTGTGTTGCTTTGATGTACGGTGGTTTTTATATTGACCCAATAGTAGTTTGAAATTAATTCTCTCTCTCTCCCTCTTTTGCCCTGTTTTGCTCCTTCTCGCTCCCTCTAACTTTCTCTCCCTCTCTCCCTCTCTTTCAGTCACAGCACTCTCACCTGGTCATCCAGCAGCTGCTAGGTCACCTGGATGCCAACAGTAAGAATTCAGCCACAGTGCGTGCTGGGATAGTGGAGGTCCTCCTGGAGGCTGCAGCCATTGCTTCCAGTGGCTCTGTAGGTGGGTAAAAAGAGGTCTGCCACACACACACACACACACACACACACACACACCTTGTCCTGGCTTGCGTGTCCAGATCACATTTCTTCACACTTCATTCAGTATTATAATCTGTCCACCAGAGAGAGGTGTGTTATCATTGAAAGTGTCTATCTACTGAAGTAGGGGGTTCTTTCTCTAATGAAGTGTGTGTGTGTGTGTGTGTGTCAGGCCCCACTGTGTTGGAGGTGTTTAACACTCTGCTAAGGCAGCTGCGTCTCAGTGTGGACTACGAGCTGACCGGCTCCTACGACGCCAGCGGAAACATTGGCATCAAGATCATCAAAACCCATGAGGAGAGACAGCTACAGGAAGCCGTCATCAGGACCATTGGTCAGTGTGTGCGATTGTCCACACACACACTAGATTTGCAGCCAGTCTGCTTAAAATTCCACCCAAAAACAATTTTTGGTATTTGTTTCATTAGTCCATTGCTGATATAGTCCCAAAATGTTTTGCATGTCAGCAGTCAAGTTTTCAAGATATATAACTACCAAAAGATTGACTTTCATTTGAACTGTTTGTATCTCTCCAGGGTCGTTTGCGAACACCCTCCCTACATACCAGCGCTCCGAGGTCATGCTCTTCATCATGGGCAAGATTCCTGTACCAGGGGTACACCCCGCACTCACCAACGCAGGCTCAGGGTGAGGACACACACACACACACTCACACACACACACACACACACACACACACACTCACACTTTCCTGACAACTTGTTTTATTTGAAGGGGTTGTGAAGGGATCAGGATGATCCAGATCATGCTGCTGAAGTCACTGGTTCAGGTGAGACATTAACATTAGAGACTTCTCAGTAGTCACCAAACTCAATCTTCCTCTTTCTTTAAATCTTTCTTCCTCCATTACCACATCCTCCTCGTCCCTCCCCTGCCCACGCTCTCTCCTCCCTCTCCCCCAGGTGACGACAGGGTTCCAGACCACCAACATGCTGACGGCGCTGCCCAACTCGTTCCTGGAGCCGCTGCTGTCCTTCTCCCTGATGGAGGACCCGGAGGTCAGACTGCTGGTGCTCACCATCCTCCTCAGTGTTATAGACAGACACGACAACACACCCAAGTTCTCCAGCATCAGGTCAGAACACTCCTCAGGCCAAGCTTTTCGTTGTGTGACTCTTTCACTTTTTCTCTCATTCGCTTCCCCCCAATCTGTCTTTATTTCTGCCCCTCAGACAGACCTTCTCTCTATCCCTCTGTCCTTATCTTTCACTCTCACTGTCAGGCTTTTGTCTCTCTTTGATTCAGTCATCCCTTCTCTCTCTCTCTCACTATCATTCTTTCCTCAGGCTTGCACTTGTCATTTTGAGGCATCTTGTCTTCTTGACGTGTCCTTACAGAAGCACTGCGCTATGCTTTCACTCTCTCTGTATCTGTCCATATAATAATGCTAGTCTCCTGTCTCCTCCTACAGCATTATATCAGATATCTCTGTTCTCAAGCTGAAAGTGGATAAGTGCTCTCGACAGGACAACCTTTTCATGAAGAAGGTAAACCTCTCTATCACCAGCTTGCTCTCTCCACCTTCCTCACACTCTCTCTCTCTCTCTCTCTCTCTCTCTCTCTCTCTCTCTCTCTCTCTCTCTCTCTCTCTCTCTCTCTCTCTCTCTCTCTCTCTCTCTCTCTCTCTCTCTCTCTCTCTCTCTCTCCCTCCATCTGTGTGCCACCCCTCCTGCCTCACTCTCCTCTCTGTGTGCCACCCCCTCATGCATCACTCTCCTCTCTTTCTCTATTTCCCAGCATGCACAGCAGTTGTACCGCCACATCTACTTGGCATGTAAGGAGCAGAGCAGTGGTCCGCAGCACTTTGAGACGCTCTATACCTTGCTGGCCCTCATCAGCATGGAACTGGCCAACGAAGAGGTGGTGGTGGACCTCATCAGACTGGCCCTGGCCCTGCAGGTACACACACACTCACACACACACACACAAACACATATACTCGTAACTACACACACACACACACACACACACACACACACACACACACACACACACACACTCACATTTAAGCCTCCCAGGACCAAGGTTATCAGTGTAATCTCTTTCTCTCCTGTAGGAGTTGGCTCAAACCAATGAGGAGTCTCTGTCAGTGTATAACCGCTGTGCTGTCCATGCCCTCTCTGCTGCCTACCTCAACCTCATCTGTCAACTCACCACCGTCCCCACCTTCTGTCAGCACATACACGAGGTACCTGTGTGCATCAGACCACTCTCTGGCTGCAATGTGAAGATGTAGATCTCCACTAATGAATGACTTGTGTGTTGCTCACTCCCTCCCAGGTGATTGAGATGAGACAGAAGGAGGTACCCTTCCTTCTCCCTGAGGACGTCTTCATTGAAAACCCCAAGTAGGTTTACATCACTTTGGTATTTGCTAAGATTGGTATAGGTAAAGCAGTGTTTCCCCTAGGTTTTTTGACAGCAAGGGTAGTGGGGGGAGTCATTGGTAATAGCGTTTGCACCATGACATGCTAGCTTTTCCCATAGACTTCCAGTCATTGAGTCAATGACAATCCAATTAAAACGCGTCTCGGCAGAAATATGTAATAATATATATATTTGGACACACCTACTCATTCAAAGGTTTTTCTTTATTTTGACTATTTTCTACATTGTAGAATAATAGTGAAGACATCAACACTATGAAATAACACATGGAATCATGTAGTAACCAAAAAAGTGTAAAACAAATCCGAGAGAATGCCAAGAGTGTGCATAAGGCCCTAATCTATGTATTTCATATGACTGGGCAGGGGTGCTGCCATGGGTGGGCCTGGGAGGGCATAGGACCACCCACTGGGGAGCAAGGCCCAGCCAATCAGAATTAGTTTTTCCCCACAAAAGGGGTTTATTACAGACATAAAAAGTCCTCTTTTTCATCAGCTGTCTGGGTGGCTGGTTTCAGACGATCCCGCAGGTGAAGAAGCCAGATGTGGAGGTCCTGGGCTTGTGTGGTTACACGTGGTCTGCGGTTGTGAGGCCGGTTGGACGTACTGCCAAATTCTCTAAAATGACATTGGAGGCGGCTTATAGTAGGGAAATTAACATGAAATTCTCTGGCAACAGCTCTGGTGGACATTCCTGCAGTTCGCATGCCAATTGCACGCTCCCTCGAAACTTGAGACATCTGTGGCATTGTGTTGTGTGACAAAACTGCACATTTTTAGAGTGGCCTTTTATTGTCCACAGTACAAGGTGCACCTGTGTAATTATCCTGCCTTTTAATCAGCTTCTTCATATGCCACACCTGTCAGGTGGATGGATTATCTTGGCAAAGGAGAAATGCTCACTAACAGGGATATAAACAAATTTGTGCCCAAAATCTACGAGAAATAAGCTTTCTTTGCATATAGAACATTTCTGGGATCTTTTATTTCAGCTCATGAAACATGGGACCAGCACATGTTGTGTTTATATTTTTGTACATGTAGGTATGGTTTGTTCTACTAAGAGTGCCTTTTGCGTCCCTTTGATATTTTAAGTAGAAATGTTTCCCCAATATTGCACCCTGTGTAACTTCTAGGAAGATTTTAACCCACTTAAACACACAATTTCTCCCTAGTTTTCACCATCATTGTAAAGCCCTAGTTATTTTCAAATCAAATTGTATTTTTCACATGCGCCAAATACAACAGGTAGAACTTACCTTGAATTACTTACTTACAAGCCCTTAACCAACAATGCAGTTAAGAAAATAAGAGTTATGAAAATTACTAAATAAACGAAAGTAAAAAAAAAAGTAACACAATAAAATAACCATAACGAGGCTATAAACAGGGGGTACCGAGTCAATGTGCAGTGGTACAGGTTACTCGATAATATGTACATGTAGGTAGGGTACAAGTGACTATGCATAGATAATAAACAGTGAGTAGCTGCAGTGTACAAAAACAAAATGTGTGGGGATCAATGCAAATAGTTTGGGTAGTCATTTGATTAACTGTTCAGCAGTCTTATGGCTTCGGGGGTTGAATCTGTTAAGGAGCCTTTTGGACCTAGTCTTGGCGCTCCGGTACCACCTGCCTTGCGGTAGCAGAGTGAACAGTCTATGACTTGGGCGGCTGGAGGCTTTGACAATTTTTTTTGGCCTTCCTCTGACACTGCCTAGTGTAAAGGTCCTGGATGGCAGGAAGCTTGGACCCAGTGATGTACTGGACCATACGCACTATCCTCTGTAACACCTTACGGATGCCAAGCGGTGATGCAACCTGGTTAGGAGACTCTCGATGGTGCAACTGTAGAACTTTTTGAGGATCTGGGGACACATGCCAAATCTTTTCAGTCTCCTGAGGGGGAATAGGCATTGTCACGCCCTCTTCACGACTGTCTTAGTGTGTTTGGACCATCATAGTTTGTTGGTGATGTGGACACCAAGGAACTTGAAGCTCTCGACCCGCTCCACTACAGCCCCGTCAATGTGAATGGGGGCGTGTTCGGTCCTCCTTTTCCTGTAGTCTACGATTAGCTCCTTTTTCTTGCTCACATTTGTTGCGTTGACAGTCATTTGTGAAGTTTATTATTTATTTTGTGTGATTAGTGATTCCTTTACGTCTACAGTGCCTTCAGAAAGTATTCACACCCTACGACTTTTCACACATTTTGTTTTGTTACAGCCTGAATTTTGAATGGTTTAAATTGCGATTTTGTATCACTGGCATACACACAACACCCCATAATGTCAAAGTGGAATATGTTTTTAGAAATGTTTACAAATTAATAAAAATGTAAAACTGAAATGTTCTTAGTCAAGTTTTCAACCCCTTTTGTTATGGCAAATCTGAAAGCAGACATTGAATATCCCTTTGAGTATGGTCAAGTTAGTAATTACACTTTGGATGGTGTATCAATACACCCAGACTCTATGAAGATATAGGCGTCCTTCCTGACTCAGTTGCCTCATAGGAAGGAAACCGCTCAGGGATTTCACCTTTAGGCAAATGGTGACTTTAAAACAGTTAGAGTTTAATGGTTGTGATAGGAGAAAACTGAGGATGGATCATCAACATTGTAGTTACTCCACAATACTAACCTAAATGACAGAGTGAAAAGAAGGAAGCTAAGAAAAAATATATTCCAGAACATGCATTCTGTTTGCAAAAAGGCACTAAAGTAAAACTGCAGAAAATGTGGCAAAGAAATGGACTTCATTTCCTGAATACAAAGTGTAATGTTTGGGGCAAACAACACAACACTGAGTACTAGTCAAGCATGGTGGTGGACATCTAGGCAACATCCTAGACGAAAACCTGGTTGTCTGCTTTCCAACAGACACTGAGAGACAAATTCACCTTTCAGCAGGACAATAACCTAAAACACAAGGCCAAATATACAATGGATATGCTTACCAAGACAATATTGAATGTTCCTGAGTGACCTAGTTAGTTTTGACTTAAATTGGCTTGAAAATCTATGGCAAGACTTGAAAATTGCTTTAGGATTTTTTTTTAAGAATAGTGTGCAAATATTGTACAATCCAGGTGTGCAAAGCTCTTAGAGATTTACCCAGAAAGACTCATAGCTGTAATCACTGCCAAAGGTGCTTCTACAAAGTATTGACTCATGGGTGTGACTACTTATGTAGATTATATATTTCTGCATTTAATTTTCAATAAATTTGCCAAAAAATAAATATGTTTTGGGTGAGAATTATTATGATTTTTTTTAAATCGACAAAATGTGGAATAAGTCAAGGGGTATGAATACTTTCTGAAGGCACTGTATGTTATTATATACTGCTCAAAAAAATAAAGGGAACACTTAAACAACACATCCTAGATCTGAATGAAAGAAATAATCTTATTAAATACTTTTTTCTTTACATAGTTGAAAGTGCTGACAACAAAATCACACAAAAATAATAAATGGAAATCCAATTTATCAACCCATGGAGGTCTGGATTTGGAGTCACACTCAAAATTAAAGTGGAAAACCACACTACAGGCTGATCCAACTTTGATGTAATGTCCTTAAAACAAGTCAAAATGAGGCTCAGTAGTGTGTGTGGCCTCCACGTGCCTGTATGATCTCCCTACAACACCTGGGCATGCTCCTGATGAGGTGGCGGATGGTCTCCTGAGGGATCTCCTCCCAGACCTGGACTAAAGCATCCGCCAACTCCTGGACAGTCTGTGGTGCAACGTGGCGTTGGTGGATGGAGCGAGACATGATGTCCCAGATGTGCTCAATTGGATTCAGGTCTGGGGAACGGGCGGGCCAGTCCATAGCATCAATGCCTTCCTCTTGCAGGAACTGCTGACACACTCCAGCCACATGAGGTCTAGCATTGTCTTGCATTAGGAGGAACCCAGGGCCAACCGCACCAGCATATGGTCTCACAAGGGGTCTGAGGATCTCATCTCGGTACCTAATGGCAGTCAGGCTACCTCTGGCGAGCACATGAAGAGCTGTGCGGCCCCCCAAAGAAATGCCACCCCACACCATGATTGACCCACCGCCAAACCGGTCATGCTGGAGGATGTTGCAGGCAGCAGAACGTTCTCCACGGCGTCTCCAGACTCAGTATGAACCTGCTTTCATCTGTGAAGAGCACAGGGCGCCAGTGGCGAATTTGCCAATCTTGGTGTTCTCTGGCAAATGCCAAACGTCCTGCACGGTGTTGGGCTGTAAGCAGAACCCCCACCTGTGGACGTCGGGCCCTCATACCACCCTCATGGAGTCTGTTTCTGACCGTTTGAGCAGACACATGCACATTTGTGGCCTGCTGGAGGTCATTTTGCAGGGCTCTGGCAGTGCTCCTCCTGCTCCTCCTTGCACAAAGGCGGAGGTAGCGGTCCTGCTGCTGGGTTGTTGCCCTCCTACGGCCTCCTCCACGTCTCCTGATGTACTGGCCTGTCTCCTGGTAGCGCCTCCATGCTCTGGACACTACGCTGACAGACACAGCAAACCTTCTTGCCACAGCTCGCATTGATGTGCCATCCTGGATGAGCTGCACTTCCTGAGCCACTTGTGTGGGTTGTAGACTCCGTCTCATGCTACCACTAGAGTGAAAGCACCGCCAGCATTCAAAAGTGACCAAAACATCAGCCAGGAAGCATAGGAATTGAGAAGTGGTCTGTGGTCCCCACCTGCAGAACCACTCCTTTATTGGGGGTGTCTTGCTAATTGCCTATAATTTCCACCTGTTGTCTATTCCATTTGCACAACAGCATGTGAAATTTATTGTCAATCAGTGTTGCTTCCTAAGTGGACAGTTTGATTTCACAGAAGTGTGATTGACTTGGAGTTACATTGTGTTGTTTAAGTGTTCCCTTTATTTTTTGGAGCAGTGTATTATAGGTCTCTAGCTCTTACTATGGGTCTCAGTGGTAGTTCTGAGCAATTAACCAAAATGTTATTTTTAAAAAAATCTAATTTAAACAACTAATTGACCGACATTGGTTAAATTATTTTGAATTCCATTTCGTTCTCTTTTTTTCTGCAAGCTTAATTCACACATTGCACAGTTTCTCTAGAGATAAATCAGATCCAGCCTGAACTGTGCGATGGGAGTTTCCAACAGGCCAATATTCTACATAGTTTATCGCATAAATGTGATAATTAACTACAATGAGCATAATCCATTGTGCATCTACTTGTCTGATCTGTGTTTCTTTTATGGCTCCTACGGAAGAAACAGAAGAATGTACGATTTTGAGGCGATAGAGAGCAGCTGTTGCTCCGTGAGGTATCTACCTGAAAGTACATGATCATAAAAGTATGCCTTATTTACTTTGAAGAACTACAAAATTGTGATTTTGTCAGACAGCATAGGCAACAGCTCTACAGATATGAGATAAAGACTTGGAATGAAATAATAAAGTAATCAATTAAAACAAATGTAATATACACTACAACTGAAATATTTTTGTAAAGTAATGTGAATAAATGATGGTTAATTAGTGATAAGTAGTAATGGGCAGTCACTACCATCATGGGACTTTTATTCATCGTTTTATTCTGTGTTACAGCATTCAACCCAAATCACTAATCGCTCAGCACTACTCAGTGAATAGGAGTAGTAGTCTGGGTTCTTGCTCTTCCCACAGCCCTCTTGTGTTCTTTCCATTAGAAAGACATTTCACTTATGATTTTTTAAGTATTCAGCCACAGTCAACACAGCTTTTAACAGACCTTCCTTCCTTTTCGTCTCAACCCGAAAATCCTTTTAGTGACACATTTAAAGAGAGCTGTTCTAAGTTCTGTGTGTGTGTGTGTATCTGTGTGCTCTTTGCTGTTTGTCGCTCTGTGAACTTCCTCAAGGCTTTTGTGAACTCTACAGATGAAAGCGGTGCAGCTTATGGATGCAGGGTTACTTTCCTCCATATATTGCTTTCATATATTGCTTTCATACTTCATCTCTCCAGTCTTTTAAGATGTGGAGTAAATAAGATCTGGAGTAAATGGAGACGTCTCCTCCCGTTTAGTCCTTCTCTGATCTTCCTTTTGTCTTTCCATGTCTTCTGTCGCCGTCCTGTCCCCCTCTTCTTTCATCTCTCTTCTCCCCATCTCTCTTACCGTTTGTCTTCGGTCTCTGTGCTCTCCGTCTCTTCTTTCCCGTCTCCAGGCTCCCTGCCTCTCTGGAGAAGTTGGAGGGGGATGTTCTGTTCCAGCAGTCTAAGATCACAGAAGTCCTGGGGGGCAGCGGCTACAACACAGACAGGCTGGCCACACCCTACATCCCACAGTTCACAGGTAACACACACCTTTCAACATGCACGAGAACATGTGCTCAACTCTTACTAAGATCAGTAGCTTCAATAAGGAGGGGTGATGAGGAGTAATCCAACTGAAATGGTTAACCTTTGGAACAGCGATGCACGCAGCCTGTGTTTTGATCCATGCCTGTAGAGTGAATGGAAATAGAAAAGAGGTGAATTGCACCTCTTCTACAATGCACCTGAGTTAATAGTGTGTACTGTACCTTTGTCACTGGGTGACCACTTTGTTGTCGATTGAATCCCAGATTGCCCCTTTATTCCCAAGCCATTGTACTCATCGTGGGTCATTGTTCAGATAAATTGTTGTGCTCTCTCTAGACGAGGACCGTCTGTCCAAGAGGAAGAGCATTGGAGAGACCATCTCACTACAGGTGGAGGTGGAGTCTAGGAACAGCCCAGAGAAAGAGGAGGTAAGGAGAAACACAAACACATGCACACCAAAAATGTCCCCCATATCTTCTGTCCCTCACTCTCTCTCATTCTACAGAGGACTCCAGCAGAGGAGATCACATTTGAAACTCTGAAAAACGCCATCGGTAAGTACCAATCAGCGCTGTGTCACTCATGAGTCATTTGGTCAGGCAGCAGGACATTGAGTTAGCAGACAGTAAAGTGTTCTATTGGACCGTTATCAATCTGTCCCTCCAAGGACATAGTGATTGTATCAGCGGTACAACAATACCGAAGTGTGTGTGACTCCTCAGTGGACAGTGTGGGGATGGAGGAGCAGGAGAGAGAGCGCAGGAGGCAGGTGGTGGAGAAGTTCCAGAAGGCCCCCTTCGAGGAGATAGCTGCCCACTGCGGTGCCAGGGTAAAAAAATATATAATTCTACCCCATGTTTAAATAACCTAAATTATGTCGTTGCATGATTTGAATATCACTGTTGAGTTTTTCAATCCATTATCTTTTGTATTTTTTATTTTGTGGCTTCATTCTTTTTCTGACTCTGATGCTGGTCTCGGCTTGTTCTTTACAGGCCACATTGCTGCAGAGCAAACTCAATCAGATCTTTGAGATCACAATCCGGTAAGAAACAAGAAGAAAAGAAAGAATAGTCCAATCAGAAGCTGCTATGATGTAATTGTCACTTTAGAAGTGTTCAGAAACATCTTATCCACTCACTCAGAACATTTCTTCAGATATCATTCACTATTCAGTTCCTTAGGGTGAAAATGTAACCCAAAACAAACTGCAAAATGCATCCATCGAGTTTGTAGTGTCACAAGCTTGATGTAGGCATTGCCTGCTAGGAATATGGGGCCAAATACTTAACTTTTGACTTCTTTAACCTCTCTTGGGCAGGTGGGACGCTAGCGCCAAATTCAAAACAACAAAATGTCATAATTCAAAGTTCTCAAACATACGACTATTTTACACCATTTTAAAGATAAACCTCTCCTTAATCCAACCACATTGTCCGATTTCAAAAAGGCTTTACGGCGAAAGCATGAAGTTAGATTATGTTAGGACAGGTACAACACAAGAAAAACCACACAGCCATTTTCCAAGCAGGAGAGGGGTCACAAATACCAGAAATTCAGCTAAAATTAAGCACTAACCTTTGACGATCTTCATCAGATGACACTCCTAGGACTCATTGTTAGACAATACATGTATGTTTTGTTCGATAAAGTTCATATTTATATCCAAAAACAGCATTTTACATTGGCGCGTGATGTTCAGAAAATATTTTGCCTCCCAATACTGCCAGTGAATCAGCACAACAATTTACAAAAATACTCATCATAAACGTTGATAAAATATTAAACTGTTACTCAAAGAATTATAGATAACCATCTCCTTTGCAACCGCTGTGACAGATTTCAAAAAAGCTTCACGGGGAAAGCACACTTTGCAATAATCTGAGTACGGCGCTCAGAAACATACACCAGGCAATAGAGATACCCGCCATTTTGGAGTCATCTAAAATCATAAATAGCATTATAAATATTCACTTACCTTTGATGATCTTCATCAGAAGGCACTTCCAGGAATCCCAGGTCCACAATAAATGTTGTTTTGTTCGATAAAGTCCATAATTTATGTCCAAATACCTCCTTGTTGTTTGCGCGTCCAGTAAGCTACTCCAAATGTAGGAAGCACGCCCAAAATTTCACAACGAAAAGTTTAAAAAAAAGTTCTATTTACGTTCGTTGAAACATGTCAAACATTGTATAGCATCAATCTTTAGGGCCTTTTTAACATAAAACTTCAATAATATTCCAACCGGACGATTCCAATGTCTTGAAAAACGTTTTGGAACACAGATACCTCATCACGTGAATGCGCACGACAAAACACATGTCATTTTCTGAGTCACCAACTTCCCGGCCTTCTTGTTCGCTCTCTGTTCACTGCAAAAGCCTGAAACTAGGTTCTAAAGACTGTTGACATCTAGTGGAAGCCTTAGGAAGTGCAAAATGAACCCTAAGTCACTGTGTGTTAGAAAGGCAATGACTTGAAAAGACTACAAGAACCAGATTTCCCACTTCCTGGTTGGATTTTTCTCCGGTTTTTGCCTGCCATATGAGTTCTGTTATACTCACAGACATCATTCAAACAGTTTTAGAAACTTCAGAGTGTTTTCTATCCAAATCTACTAATAATATGCATATTCTAGTTCCTGGGCCCGAGTAGTAGGCCGTTTAATTTGGGTACGTTTTTCATCCGGCCGTAAAAATACTGCCCCCTACCCAAGAGAGGTTAATACACTGAGTGAATGTGTCCCAGTACTTATGACTTATGAAAATACCCTCCAATAAATGGTGAGATTCTTTACTGTAGCCTCATATCCAAAATGGAGTGTAGAGACACATTTTTTATTTTATCTTTACTGTCCAAATACACATGGAGGTGAGTGTACATTGTAGATATGAGGAGTGTGTATGTGTTTGTGTGGGTGGAGGGGGGATGGTGTTCAATAACATTCCAAATGATGTTGCTCAGGAGGCAGATAGTTAACAGAGGTTAGCGTTTATTGGCAGGGTCTTGCCCTGCAGGCAGAATTTTGCCATTTCCTCAAGAGTAAAAATTGGCTATATCGTAAATGTGCTTTTTGGTCTTAATTGAAGGTTAGGGCTAAGTATTAGGGTTAGGTTTAAAGCTGGCACGGTGGCTGTGCCAGCTATTGAACACTACAGTGCTGCCTCTGGTAGATTACTCATCTGAATAAATGCCAAACTGCACATTTTTAACAGGCCAGGTTGGAGGGTACAATTATATCAGAATGTTGGGTGTATACTGGAGTTCTTTTGGCTCTTGGTATGGGCACAAGTAGACACACTATGACTTGAACAGCATCAATTGGAATTAATACCTTCGCCCCCACCCACATAAACACATACATACTTCTCACCACTGTAATGTATGCCAGTCCACATGCCAAGAGAACAGAGGATTCCCGTAGGCACTTAGTATGATATAATTGTACCCTCCAACCTTTCCTGGTAAATATCTGGCACACTATGACTTGAGCAACATAATTTTGAATGTTTTAGAACACCTTCCCCATGTTCTTGATGATGAAATTCTCTCTCTCTGCCCTCCCCAGACCCCCTCCCAGCCCGTCTGGCACCATCTCATCAGGCTACGGCCAGACCCAGAGCCGCTCGGTGCCCGTCTACGAAATGAAGTTCCCTGACCTCTGTGTCTACTAGCCATAAAGGTCAGGGGTCACCCTAGGAGGAGAGGGGAACAGGGGGTGTGGAGCTACAGCAGCCCTCAGTGTTAAAACAACTACAGACACTGTGACCTGTTCCTCCTGTTCCCCATTCTCATTCTGTCAAGAGCTACTGACATGACTGACAATGTGTTTTTTGCACTGTGATCGCAGACAAAACAAAAAGGCAGCAGTGTGAGCTATTGACCCTTCACCCTTTGCTCGACCCCTCCCCCATCCTAAAAATTCCCATATGACTGCCACCGGCTTGGATTAGACTGTAGCCAGAAAGACCGTGGAGAAGAACAATGGATGGACTGAGGATAGATAGAACAGGGAGAGAACATAGTGATCCCCAGTTTTAACCTTCTCCTTTTCCCCTGATTAACTTGCTGCATGCCCACCACTCTAAACACCACCCTTGAGCCCATTACTAGTGTCTAGACGTTGTCCTAGTTTATCCCTCACTGGATGCATTACTACCCAAAGTGCATCAACAACAAAATGGCTAATTGCCAAATGTAACAAAATCAAATGTTCTCATTAGTTTTATTGTATTGCCATTATTTTGTTTTTCTGTACTGGAAAGGGACAATGTTAAGTACCTGGCAATGGAAGCTGTAGTGAAAAATGTAGGTAATCTAGTGTTTTAGTTTTCAGTGGGATGACTACTTCTGAAACACTATCCCCACTCCCTGCTCAGACCATTCAGTTCTAAATCAACGGTGCATTGTGTTTGCTTGATGCTTTTCATGTCTTTTTAGGTTTTTATTTTTGTATCGCTGTGTGTTAGCCGGGAGTGCTTTTGATGCTGACCCAAATTATCTTCATTTTGTATTTTTACCCCCTTGCTTTTTAAATGTTGTATATTTTAATCCATGATTTGACTGCAAAGGTTAAAGTGTGTGACGTGTGTGCTGTCCTCGGAAATGTGAGAGTGCCCTACAGGTGACTCCAGCAGAACTAGATTCAACCAGTCCAACCATTCATAAAACCAGTCATAGCTTGTCCACTTTGTAAGGATCTGAAGAGTGTACAGTTATGTTTACATGCTCAAACACTAGCATATGGGTCGTTCCATCAATACGGTGCCTTTTGAGATGTGGTTAAAAAAAACGTATGATTTCACCTAATTTTAACATTGTTGTAAAGAGCAAGAGAAAAAAATAAAATAACACTGTATATAGTAAGAGCCTATTAAGTGCCAAATAAAGTAACAGGGTTGACGATTTCATCTTAAATCAGACATAAATCCCCTTACAGGGGAATTGGAAGCTTGTTGTGTGCAACAAGCTTGTGCATGGAAGCTTCACATTTTTTTGTTAAAACATTTCTAGCCTGTCTATATGGGTCACAGGCTTGACTTGTTATGCTGGACCTGCTCAGTTTTCCACCAGAAAACACCAGGAAATGGCCAAAAAGAGTAGAACCAGCTCACCTGCTTTTACACTATGATTTGACTATTAGATGTTCATAATTTCTTCAGATGTTTTTTTTTCTTTGAAGGAATAGTTTCACCATATTCAGTTCACATAACAGGGTTAACCATAAAATGAGAGACATGGTTTTTTTTTTTACCTTCAAATTAATCACATGAAATAAATGATCATCTTCAGAAATGACTTTGTCAAGGGCTTTGATGGTGATAACTTTTGTGGAGTTAAGTAGGTTAAAATCTTCCTGGAAGTCAGAGGGTGCATGGAAGGACATGTCAAAATGCTGAGTTTTGGCACTTTAGCAAGTCTTTATTCATATACCAAAATGTTTATTTAGTTCTCCATATGGTCTATAATAAAGGGCACTTCGTTGAATATAACAGGGTTTTAAAATTGAATATTGGTGCACAATTTCAAAAGGTGCTCATTTTGTTGAACGACCCATATAGACTAATTAACCAACCCACATTATTATTTGTCATATACAGATCTGCTATCTTAATTTTATCTCTTGGTTGTCGCAGGAAATTGTAATTGTAGTGTATTCAAGGTTTAAAAAGGCTTCTAAAGTTTGTAATTTCCACTTAAAAATGTGATTTGATTCGACCTAACGAAAAATGTATCAACCCCTACAAAAATGTTCAATAATTATAATTCACATTCCTGTTGGATTATTTTCCTGCTGTGAGAAGCAGGGTCAAATTAAGATTGTGTGTATACAGAGAAGTACATTACATATCTAGCTATAAACATGATGTAAATTTGTTTATTTTTTTGTGTATAGATCTATAAATATAATTTTAGATTGCACTGACTAGCCGTAGTTAAGGGAAATATCTACTAATATTTTTAAGAGTATATATATATATATATATATATAAGACCTCTGTGAGCTAGCCCACTGAGAACTAACCAGCATGGCATCAAATCAGGACGGACTGTGACTGGAACAGGGATGGCCTGTAAAGAGACTGTAATATTATGTTTAGAGTTACTGCCAGACAGAGCGCAGTGGAGGAGAGTGATGAAGATCTAGGGAGTAGTTCCCTCAGACATATTAAAGAGTGACTGCACTTCCTGATGTAGCCTCATTTTGAAGATTGCTCATTAAGAAACGCTAGTGGCCACGACTGAAGTCAAATGAGAGTTGTCTTAGGGGTGTGGTTTGATGTGGGTGTGTTACGTTCACTTAATCGTACCCTGACAGGTACTGTTTGTCCCTCCTGAGTCACTGTACAATAACACAGCTACTTCAAAATAGTCCGATTTAATTTAAGATCAATAAAAACATCTGTAATTAATTTAGTCATGCAATTTTAGATCTAGCTAAGGTGTTTGGTGCAATATATCTCAAGTAAATAAATGTGCATGAAAACTAGTCCATGCACTGCATACAGTCTATCGAGTCGGGAAAGTCTGGCTGCGCGCTCAGGACTGATTTCTGAGAACAATAACTTGTCTACAACTTAAAACTGTTTTTCAGTGCCCAAAATCACTTTCCAGCTAAATTACAACTCTGTTTGTCAATGAAGCTAGCAAGTAGTAGCTAGAAGGCATATTGAGCAGCCAGGCCACAATCAGCTTATCAAGTCACTCAAAATTGAGTTGCAGATGGGATACAAGATCGTCTCAATTCTCATTTTGCCCCAAAAAAGTGGCAGACTCGGGGGTTTGACACTTTCAAACACATCCGCATGTGGCCAGTCCTTAAAGGGCTTAGGGCCAATGGTTATTTCAACATAACATTGGTGACGGGTTGTCTGATGTAAACAAGTCTGAGGTGCTGCGTAATTGGCAGGTCTGTCTCACTGTCTGGAGGTTCTGGCTGCTAGTGGGCATGACCCTAATCCATACCCAACCCTTCAGGAAGTTGTGACCTATTCACTTCATAAACTAGGTTTTATCCTATTTACACTTTGTAATCAATTTTGACACTAGAATGAATGTTTGTGACTCATATCGATGCCACACAAGCCGATTTTAAAACCAGAGACATTAGAGATGATTTAGTGTGTAGTTCCCTCAGACATCTTAACGTCTGTAATACACCAGAGATGCTGCAGGAGGGAACGCAAATTAGCGACATAACCCCCTCCCTGTAATCATACTGCCATTATTATCCTTTATTACAACTACAGTCAGTGTGTTTAGTCCAACGATAGTGCCACGTTATTATATCAGATCCTCCTCATCCTTTCCCTACTGGTGACGTCATCGTAGTGGTTGTTAGCCCTTTGTATGTGAGTGGAGAGAGACGAGCCTGGACTGGACAGTTGATACTGGTTACAGAAGTAGCTTCCTAAGAATACGTCTCTGCCGGTGTGTCTGGGGCTCGTACTTTCAGCTCATGCTCTTACAGATTGTCGCAAAACAAAGTACAATGGCAATAATTATAAGTCTTATGATGGTTTGAGGTTTTCGGAACTAGCCAGATCAGGCAGTCTAGAGGTCAGTTTAGCCAACTCCGAAACAGACTGGCCTTCCAGGCTGAAATAGCCCCATCTGAAGATTGCCCATATTCTGTGTTTGATAAATGACTTCTGTACCTGGACGGTGCTGTGACACCTTCTGTACCCGTGACATTGTGAGAATCCTTCCTTCCTGTGCTAGTGTTAACTGACTCCCAAACTGTGCTAGTGTAAACTGCTAGTGTTAACTGTGCTAGTGTAAACTGGGCGTGCTCTATATGTGTCACTGTCATAACCAGTTGATGTCTGTCACTGACAAAATGTCATATTGTGATTAGTGTTAACTGCCCAATATGCAGTGTTCTGTAGGTTTTGTTTTTACTATGTATTGTCTCTGTCAAGTCAACCCATGCCAGGTGTTTACCGGATTGTCCGTTTGACTTGTCAATTTTTACAAGGTTCATGTTTACTGAGTAACTTTGTCATTGTGTGCGTTAGTCCGTGCATTCGTGTGTGCATTTGTGTGTGCTTGTGTATTCAGTCATCACCCCAAGACCAAACTAATGATCAGACCCAGTTTACAACCCAGTCCATTAACTGCTCTTCCTCCTTCTCATGAAGAACAATGTAATCAGCATCATGCAGCTCTCTATCCTTCCAACGAAGCCAATAACAAGTCACAGTAACAGATGAACACTACAGTGGTTTTTTGGCAGATAATACTGTAGTATTTACTGTAGTGTACTACAATATTCTTTAGTAAGTACTACACAAGATCGGGGGATACTACATTGTGTATTATAGTAAGTACTGTAGTATTCTATAGTCATGTGGGTACATTTCTTAGGAAGTAAACAACAACAGTTCTGCTTGGTGTAAATCTAATGCGTTGTTAGACCTGTTACACCTTTCTGTCCACTCATCTCCTGTTCCTTGTATAGTAAATGTAGCTCTTTACATTGTAGTGCTGTAGGTCAAACTATCTCATCTGTGAACTGTGAACTTTGCACTTTAACCTGGATTCCCTAGTGACAGAGGCAGCTTTTACATGGAGAAAATGCCTTATGATGAGTGCTGGATCTGACTTTGCATGCTAGTGATGTAGCTACGTACAGTTCAATGACCGTCTAGCTGAATATATGTATGTTACTGTTTCTTCCTGATCAAATTTCCATTAAACATTTAATTTTGTCTTTGCCAATTGCACTGAAGATGTTCTGTTTCGAAGAAACCTTTATTGCTGAAATTATAAGAAAAACACATACTTTTAATTGAACTGTATGTAGTATGGCTGTTGTAGAAGCACCATGTCTCTCAGTACCAATGTCGTAAGATGTAGACATATTGTCAAATACAGTAGGATGCCCACACAGTTGCTGTACATACAGAAACATTTTAACAGACAGAGGTAAAAGAAGAGACCGTCTTAGCATTGGCAGTGACATTGAGGGCTTCCACCATTTTAATGTAGTCAACTGGGTGGAATTTCCAAATTCATTGGCTGATCCCTCCTGGTGACTCTTGGAGTCATGTCCAACCAGGTGATCAGGAGGGATCAGCCAATCGTGAAGAAAATGAACTACTTCAAAATGGTACTGTCCATGCTGTTTTACCTAGCTTTTTCAGGTGAAATTGAATTATGTATAATAGGCTACAGTGTTTCAAACAGTCGTAGGTTTTTCCATCACAATACAACAGCATGCGGTTGTGTGTGACTGATTGTCAGACTATAGGTGAGGTGTTCTCTCTCCCATAGTTTGATAGACTACATATGTTTTTGTGCTCAATGGTGGATCTATTCATAATTATTGTTTGTATTGTTATTAAAACACTACTGTGCAGCATTAACTGATTGACTGACTGACTGTATCCTCCTGATCCTGAATGGTTGTCCTGCTCAGCTGTTTTTTTTTCATCCTGATTGTCATTTGATTGGTTGTCAAATAAATTAACTTTACGAATGTTGGCGTCGCCAAAATATGCTGGTATGGTGTTTCTTTCTGAATCTGTAAAGGTAATCCTGATGGCAGCACCTCTAACACATATTGTGGCATTAAAGGGTGTTAACATACCCACTGAGGGTACGACAGTGCTCTATTGGGTAGCCTGCTGTATATCTGACAGCTGAGTGAAGCATGACTTTTAAGACTAAGGATTTAAGAATATAATTACGAGTGTGTCTCAGGAATGAGAGACTCTTAACGTTAATAAAACCTCCCAGGAAAACCTTCAGAGGACCATAGTAAAACATTTTTAAAACACTTCCCTGCAACCAAAACATTTAAGTTTCCAGAACTGGCGACATGTTCACCTCCGTTCTCAGAACGTTTAAAAAAACATTAAGTTTTACCGGTCAGGAAACTTGTGCAGGGCTTGTCCAAAAGCTCAAGTCACTTGTTCCCAATTTAAAGTCTGTAACACCATGGGCCAAACAGGTGATGGAAAATTGATGCAAGGAAACACTTCATAAAATAACATTCATTATTATCACCTGTATTGACAATGGAAGGCTGCTAGTCTCGGATTCCATGTATTATACAGTATATCCTGCCATGGATGACGTCGTCCCCACAGTGACTGTACGTACATACCAGAAGCCATGGATTACAGGCAACATCCACAATGAGCTAAAGGGTAGAGCTGCCACTTTCAAGGAGCGGGACTCTAACCCGGAAGCTTATAAGAAATCCTGCTATACCCTTTGAAAAACCATCAAACAGCCAAAGCGTCAATATAGGACTAAGATTGAACCGTACTACACCGGCTTCGACGCTCGTTGGATGTGGCAGGGCTTGTAAACTATTACAGACTACAAATGGAAGCACAGCCGTGAGCTGCCCAGTGACACGCACCTACCAAACGAGCTAAATTACTTCTATGCTTGCTTCGAGGCAAGTAACACTGAAACATGCATGAGAGCGCTAGCTGTTCCGGACGACTGTGTGATCACGCTCTCCGTAGCCGATGCGAGTAAGAACTTTAAACAGGTCAACATTCACAAGGCCGCAGGGCCAGACGGATTACCAGGACGTGTACTCCGAGCTAGACCCACTCCAATTTGCATACCGCCCCAACAGATCCACAGATGATGCAATCTCTATTGCACTCCACACTGCCCTTTCCCACCTGGACAACACCTATGTGAGAATGCTATTCATTGACTACAGCTCAGCGTTCAACACCATAGTGCCCTCAAAGCTCATCACTAAGCTAAGGACCCTGGGACTAAACACCTCCCTCTGCAACTGGATCCTGGACTTCCTAACGGGCCGCCCCCAGGTGGTAAGGGTAGGGAACAACACATCTGCCATGCTGATCCTCAACACGGGGGCCTCTCAGGGTTGTGTGCTCATTCCCCTCCTGTACTCCCTCTTCACTCATGACTGCATGGCCAGGCATGACTCCAACACCATCATCAAGTTTGCCGATGACACAACAGTGGTAGGCCTGATCACCGACAATGATGAGACAGCCTATAGGGAGGAGGTCAGAGACCTTGCCGTGTCGTCCCAGGACAACAACCTCTTCTTCAACGTGATCAAGACAAAGGAGATGATTGTGGACTACAGGAAAAGGAGGACCGAGCATGCCCCCATTCTCATTGACGGGGCTGTAGTGGAAAAGGTTGATAGCTTCATGTTCCTTGGTGTCTACATCACCAACAAACTATCATGGTCCAAACACACTAAGACAGTCGTGAAGAGGGCACGACAAAGCCTATTCCCCCTCAGGAGACTGAAGAGATTTGGCATGGGTCCTCAGATCCTCAGAATGTTCTACAGCTTCACCATCGAGAGCATCCTGACTGGTTGCATCACTGCCTGGTATGGCAGCTGCTCGGTCTCCGACCGCAAGACACTACAGAGGGTAGGGCGTGCAGCCCAGTACATCACTGGGGCCAAGCTTCCTGCCATCCAGGACCTCTATACCAGGCGGTGTCAGAGGAAGGCCATAAAAGTTGTCAAAGACTCCAGCCACCCTAGTCATAGACTGTTCTCTCTGCTACCACACGGCAAGCGGTACATATTACCTCAATTGCCTCGACTGCACATTGACTCTGTGCTGGTGCACCCTGTATATAGCCTTGCTTGTTGTTTTACTGCTGCTGTTTAATTATTTGGTACTTTTATTTTCTATTTTTTACTGATCTATTTTTTAAATCATTGTTGGTTAAGGACTTGTAAGTAAGCATTTCACTAAGGTCTGGCACATGTGGCAAATAAAATGTGATTAGATTTTTTGTATATAATTATTTTACCTGCAGCACAATGTCTCTCTCTCTCTCGTTCTCTCTCTCTATGGCAACGGCCCACTGGCACACGCCGGTGACGCACACACCATGACTCTTCCAGGATTTTCATTGCTGACCAAAACTAAACTAGGCATGCTTTTATCTCAAAAACGCATCTTGCGACTCCATGATTGAAAGGCCGCTCTAGCCTGTCAATGCAGGCCTCCAATAATTATACTCCGATGCGTTCTGCAGAGATTGGGACAACAGTGTGCAACACTTTGCATTCGGAAGGATACTGATCCAATTCTGATCGGAGTAGCCTAATTGTTTGATATTGTTGCTTTTGTCCATCGGACAACGTAAATGTATATTATTCTTGTACAAATATATTTTTTTACTTGCACCGGGCAAGCGAACAAGCGTTAATAAGTATTCAGAGGCCTTTACTTTTTCCACATTTTGTTACATTACAGCCTTATTCTAAAATTGATTAAATTAAAACATTTCCTCATCAATCTACATGCAATACCCCATAATGATGAAGCGAACACAGGCTTTTAGACATTTTTGTACATTTATTACAACTAAAAAACAGTAACTTTTTTACATAAGTATTCAGACCATTTGCCATGAGACTCGAAATTGAGCTCATCTGTACCCTATTTCCATTGATAATTCTTGAGATGTTTCTACAATTTGATTGGAGTCCAGCTGGGGTAAATTCAATTGATTGGACATCATTTGGAAAGCCACACACCTGTCTATATAAGGTCCCACAGTTTTCAGATGTGTGCATGTCAGAACAAAAACCAAGCCTTGAGGTCAAAGGAATTGTCTGTAGAGCTCCGAGACAGGATTTTGTCAAAGCACAGATCTGGGGAAGAGTACCAAAACATTTCTGCAGCATTTAAGGTCCCCAAGAACACAGTGGCCTCCATCATTCTTAAATGGAAGAAGTTTGGAACCACCAAGACACTTCCTAGAGCTGGCCGCAATCGAGGGAAAGGGGCATGCTCAGGGAGGTGATTAAGAACCTGATGGTCACTCTGACAGAGCTCTAGAGTTCTTCTGTGGAGATGGGAGAATCTTCCAGAAGGACAACCATCTCTGCAGCACTTCACCAATCAGGCCTTTATGGTAGAGTGGCCAGACGGAAGCCACTCCTCAGTAAGGCACATGACAGCCCACTTTGAGTTTGCCAAAAGGCACCTATGGGGATGTTTTTCAGCGGCAGGGACTGGGAGACTAGTCAGGATCGAGGCAATGATGAACGGAGCAAAGTACAGAGAGATCCTTGATGATAACCTGGACCTCAGACTGGGGCGAAGGGTCACCTTCCAACAGGACAACAACCCTAAGCACACAGCCAAGACAACGCAGGAGTGGCTTCGGGATAAGTCTCTGAATCTCCTTGAGTGGCCCAGCCAGAGCCCGGACATGATCCAGATCAAACATCTCTGGAAAGAGACCTGAAAATAGCTGTGCAGCGTCGCTCCCCATCCAACCTGATAGAGCTTGAGAGGATCTGCAGAGAAGAGTGGGAGAAACTCCCTTAACACAGGTGTGCCAAGCTGGTAGTGTCATACCCAAGAAGACTCGAGGCTGTAATCTCTGCCAAAGGTGCTTCAACAAAGTACTGAGTAAAGTGTCTGAATACTTATGTAAATGTTATATTTCTGTTTTTTTTTGTTGCTTTGTCATTATGGGGTATAGTGTGTAGATTGATGGGGGAAAGAAATGTAATGTAACAAAATGTGGGAAAAGTCAAGGGGTCTGAGTACTTTACGAATGCACTGTATGACTTTGTTCCCAGAACCAATGGGAAATAAAAAATGTACGGTCCCATAACTTTTAAGGAACAAGATGTGGTAGCTGGGATTAAATTATACTTTTTCTGATGTTTTTTGTGTAGAAAACTTTCTATAATTTTATGACTTTGAGAATGTGGAGTAGGTTGTGTAGATCAGTAGGAAAAAAATATATTTATTCCCTTTTTGGATTTAGTTTCAAGACAGCAAAATGTGAAGACTGTGCAAGGGGTGTTTTAGACTTTCACTAACTGTACAGTATATAGAATAGGCCTGAGAAAGTTAGACTGTGTCACATATCAGTTTGCAACCAATGTAAAAAAAAAAAGTACATATCATTGAGTTAATAAAGCCGCATACAAACATCGTCTATTTTTTTATTTACTTGAGTAAGGCAGCTCCAAAAAGCAGATGTTTCAGCCTAGCTCTGTGCTTTCTGTTGTGGTGGGGCAAGCCAGCAGAAAACACGGAGCGTTATGCCATGATTGGCTCAGTGTTCTGTCACTCATGGGGACAATGTCACCGCCAAGTCTAAGGGTAGAGCTAGAAAATTCTAGCCCTTTAGGTGCTGCCATAGAGTTACATTAGAAATGCCCATCCAAGAAGACTCAAGGTCATTGGCCACAGATAAAATGACATCAAATCACGTTATATGTACAGTAGCTTTGATTGGACTGATCATGTCAACATCATACTTTCAAAATCTTAGCTAGCAGTCATCATCATGAATCAAGTCGACAATCTACTGGCAAATCCTTTTTAATCCTTGTCATATGAAGAGAAATTGTCACATGAGTTGACGCTGGAGAGACGAAGCAGGTACGGGGAGTCAAACATTTAATAAGGAACGGACATGGAACGAGACAGGAACAGCGTCAGCATACAAGAAAAAGACAAAAAACAATCGATGCATCAGCAGGGAACAGAGCAGGGAAACTGATAAATATAGGGGAGGTAATAAACAGATGATAAGTGAGTCCAATATCGCTGAAGCACGTGACGAGGGAAGGCAGGTGTGCGTAATTGATGGCAGGAGTGTGTGATGCAGGGCAGCCTGGTGCCCTCAAGCGCCAGGGGAGGGAAGAGCAGGAGCAGACGTGACAGAAATAATGAAGAAAAATGATAGATAAAACGTATTCGGCCATTGGACATAAACATTCAAATTCAACAATGAGTGGTTTGGAAGGAATCAGTGACAGTGGCTAACTGCAAGCATTGTAAAGTAATCACAAGCCTGTTATTCAGTGGAATGGCTTTGTGGTCCCAAATCTGGGATTAAGGAGCTCTTTTCCAAGTCAATGAAGCATGATTTGTGCTGCGCTCAAAACAACTGTTAACTCGGAACTGCGAAAACTTGACTTCAGTGAGTTCAAGACAACTGGGAAGTCGGGAATAAACAAGCTCTGACTGGGAAAATATGTTTTGAACGGTCATCCAACTCAGAATTGTAAGTCCGGCCTCTTTCTAAAGCTACAACCTGAAGATCATGATTCAACCTTTTTTTTCCCGAGTTTCCAGTTGTTTTGAAACCACAATAAATCCAGAGAATGCCAGACTTTGATGGACCGCCACGCCACCTTCCTGTTCAAGTGAGCACAGCACAACAAGGTGAGTCCAAAAATGTATTGTATGCTCCTGCATAAGTGATGTAATATTGCAAGAGCTTTCATTGTCTGCTTATCCCCCTTTATTTATCCTACGGTTCTTACTTGGTGTACAGGGAGAACACTGTAAGAATGGCCCATGTTCTGAATTCTGTCGCTGTACATTTCAATAGTGCTAAACAAATAGTTATATTGACTACGTCCGTCCTAGCTCGCTTATTAATGTCTTAATCGAAATTACGGATGGCATCTTATCCGCTTGTCGTCCCCTTATGCCATAGTTTGTACATCTCAATTATCCGTAGAAAACACATTTGTTTAAGTAAGTCAGTCATATCAGCTATGTTTTTTTAAAATGCAGTAAATGAGGCTGAATGAACTGTTTCGCTGCCAGACAAGGCTCCGCTGATAGCCAGGTGTAGCGGTGTTGAGACTGCTGTTGGGACAGCTTTATGTAGGCCCAAACAGTTTGTGGGCACCGTTTTTCACTGTTATTGTGCAATTAACTGTATTGTTTAGTGTTGTGTAGTGACTTTGCTGGCATGCACTCCACTTGTTTATTTTTGCCCCACCAAGATTTACATGTTAAAATCGCCACTGCTTATACCTGTATATTGACAGCACCATTGATTTTATCTTGGTTGCTTGTTTGGTAGACCTCAAATAAATGTAATGTACAGTACAAAAAAGGAAGTCATTTGTGTTGCTTGCCACAAAGCAGTATCTGTTTAATATATACATTTACAATATGGTACAATTTATCTCAATAAAAATAATGAGTAAAAATAGTATTCCATTTGAAATGATCTTCTCTCATACCCACTCCCTACCCCAGTCTGTCATCTATACACAGTATTCAGTATGGTCATTGTTACCGAAGACTTTCTAAGTACTTCCTTCAATTAATACTTTCTCATACAGCGTTCAAGCCAAGGCCATAAATTAATTCTACAGCTATCAATGGTCCTATTCAATCAAAACCGTTATGGGATATCTAGGGCAATGCTAATATCCCTTTCATATACAGATAAAAATCACCCTATTTTACCATGCCAGCTTTTTATACAGTACAAGCTTTTTTTGTCAATCTGAAAGAGGTAAGGGTTCAAAAAAACATGGTAATTTAAAACCCACCTAAAGACCTAGTCATGATTCCTGTATTTTCACAGACCCTGTAACCCAGACCCTGCAAAATACAGCTATCAGGTCTGTTAACAGTACGGTTCTCCGCTTCTTTGCAGGTAAATTAATGAACACTTCCATTGTTTAACAACACCCCCCTGACCCCTACCCTCCCAATTGGGCAGTTACCCACTGATATGTATAAAAGGGCATACCTGTAAATAAGTTGTAAATAAGGGGCTGTTTGAGACATTGCCTTGTCTTTTTTACAGGTAACATACCATATCTTGTCTGAAATGTATATAAGAAAGATTATTTTGACTTATTTGTTGTTTCATTGTTTTATATTGCAGAGCTATAATTCGTTTTTTGTGTTACTCTGGAAACTTGGCTACAGATTAAATACAACTCTTAGTTTTCAACATTTGCCACTGGTCTTCAAAACATTCAGTTCATCTTTCCTCTTTTCCTCTTTACTACACTCATCCCTCCCCTCCCTCTATCCCTTGTTCCTGCTGCCCTCCTCTACTACTCGTTCTTAAGGATGACGTGCTTGAGCAGCGTGATCAGGGGCTTGTGGGATTGCTGGGCATATGGCTTCATGAAGCCACCGTAGCGCTTGACAGCGGTTGGGCTGCCCCAGCGGAAGTGACCCATCCGATAGGACCCATCCTTCTTATCCTGCAGCCCCGTCACAGTGAGGGTTCTGGGGACTACCTTGGTCTGAGCCTTGGCCCCCTGGTTCCCCAGAGCTCCCGTCATCTTGTCCTCCCTGCTGCTCAGCTGCCTGCGTGCCTGCAGGGGAAAGGTGCCCTCGGAGGAGTCCCCCCCTTCCAGACTGGAGGCATAGACTTTGATGGTGCGGCGTTTGCGCCCAATGGGTTTGCCCCAGCGGAAGTGCTCCATGGAGTAGGAGTGTCTTTTGTCGCTGTGGGGCTCAGGGTCAGCATCCAGGGCTCTCTCTCCAGAGGTCAGGGCTGCCAACAGGATGCCCAGGGAGAGGCTCTCCTCAGTGGACTGCTGGGCAGCCGATCTGGGCTCTGGGGATTCATCCTGGAGCCCAGACCTGAACAGGTAGATGCACTCCTGCCAGACGGAAGAAGACAGGAGATGGGAGCTCAATACAAATGGATGGACAGGAACATTGTTTAGTGATATATGGATGGATGGGTTAAAGAACAATCTATGAATAGTGAGTGATGAAAATTGCTATAGATTATTAAATCTTATATGGATTTTGATGATGATTAATGAATGAAGGTGATGATTTTAACTCTGACTCACCAGGATCTTGTCCTCTGAAGGGAGGTCTTTGCAGTGGGAGCTATCCCAGCCCTGCCCCCCCACCCCGGGGTTGCACACACACACCACCACCACCGCTAACAGCCAGAACGCACACACCATATTCAACCTATCACTGCACAAGACACACAGAGGCACAGGGAGGATTAGCCAATGACAAAGACATGTACAATTATTGAATTCTGATCAGAAACACGTCATGAAAATAGACTGCAGATGATGAGGCGCATAGAGGAATAGGGCTTGAGTCTGTGGTCATTTCACCAGCAGTTCTACTGTCCTGCATCAATCTGAAATAAGCCCTAACATTGAATAAAAGGTATGTATGACACAAAAGTGAATGAATGCAGTATTCACAGGTAAACTGGTGAAGGGCAAACTATAAGAAGGATGGATTAGAACCCATACCATTGGAATTCTATCACCCAACGTATGTGATGCTCAGACATTCTTTTCAAAGATGACTTCACTGACCTTTGTTTATCTGTTGCTCCTATATATCAGTGCCCTTGTGAACACACACACACACAATACAGATATGGAGCTCATTCATGCCCCTGTCCCACACATACACTGGAACATTTTCTATAAAATATTGTGAAAGATATGCAAAGGAAGTCTCTGAATGGGAGGCAGCCTTCATCAGGCCTTGTGCCGCATCTCCCCTAGTCTACTGCCCCCTGTTATCTTTATGTTAGCAGTTAGCACAAGTTAAAGTTGACAAACCACCACTCCTGCTCCCTATATCCTTAACTTTGTGGCTGTACCTCAGTCATCCCATCACTGTTAACCATCCAGGTGTTCTATAATAGAATCTAGAGCATCCAGTTATGTATTTTCATTCAGAAAAAGATCCCAGCAAACCATAACTGGTTCTGTAAATGTTCCCAGAACATATTATTATGTTCAAAAATTATAATAACACAAAATCTGTCCAGTTGTGTTGATGATTATACACTCTTTGTATTAGAATGGTAAAAACATACCTCTGATTTTGCAAGAATGTTCCAAACATACTGTACTAACACCAGGTACTGTATAAAGGCAGGAATGTGTTACCTTTAAATAATAAAGAAACACCTTTTACTGACCATACAACATACTTTTACTGAACATACTAAAACAGTGACTGAAAAAATTAACGAAGTATTGAGTTACAATGTAACTGTGAGTGTGTGTCATGGCATTCTTACTGCTGTGGAGTTCTCTGCCAAACTCAATAGATCTATGTCTGTGGAAACTTGTCTCACCTTCATCAGAATGTTATTTAAAAGTTTTCAAAACATTTAGTTTTGATCTTTGGAGTGTTATCCCAGGAATGAATCCACCACGCCTCTGGGATGGGACTAACACAAGTACAAAGCTGTTTACAGCGTTATGTTAAGAGTTCCAGGTTGTGATGTTTGTCTTTGCAGAGATAGGATAACTACATCTAGAAATATAAGTACCCTCTATTATTTCTTACTCTACCAATCAATTATATTTACAGTACTTTTAGTTCCCTACAAACTTGATTTCAGAAATCATATTACCTTTTTATTATTGCCTGATAGATTGTGGTGAGGTGTAAATAGATGTGAATATGTACTAAGAGTAAGCCATAGTTGGAATCTTATAGCCAGAATTTGAATCTTAATTTAAGGATTTCAATGCAAAGGGAAATACAATGGAAACATTAGGATTTTAAAGAAAGAGAAGATACTTGTGAATTAATACTTTTTCTATCTCAATTGCAAAGGCAAATATGAGACACAATTATTTGATTAACCTCTACGGGTTTGGTGTCCCCCCGTGGGATGGTTGAGCTAACGTGCGCTAATGTGATTAGCATGACATTGTAAGTAAAAAAGAACATTTCCCAGACATTTCCCATAGACCTATATGGGAAGAAAGCTTCAATTCTTGTTAATCTAATTGCACTGTCCAATTTACAGCAGCTGTTACAGTGAAAAAATACCATGCTATTGTTTGAGGAGAGTGCACAACAACAAAAAACTTTTCACGGCAACTGGTTTGACACATTCACCACTGAAGGTAAATAATGTACTTACATTCAGTAATCTTGCTCTGATTTGTAATCCTGAGGGTCCCAGAGATAAAATGTAGCATAGCTTTGTTTGATAAAATCAATTTTTATATTCAAATGTAGGAATTGGGTTCCACAGTTTGAACCCCTGCTGTGTCTGTGACTGAACAGGGGGGGGGGTTAGCCATTTGATTAACTGTTCTTATGGCTTGGGAGAAGAAGCTGTTAAGGAGTCCCAGACTTGGCACTCTGGTACCGCTCGCCATGCGGTAGCAGAGAGAACAGGCAATGACATGGGTGGCTGGAGTCTTTTACCATGTTTAGGGCCTTCCTCTAACACCGTCTGGTATAGAGATCCTGAATGGCAGGAAGCTCGGCTCAGTGATGTATTGGAACATCATGTCATGAATTTGCAGAATAACTTTATAACAGTCTCGCAGGAATGTTGTTTGTTTGTTGTATGTGTTAGTAGTAATACAGTATATCCACCAACATTAGTTGAATATTCCAGGAATGTTCTCCAACATTTTCTGTTTCTCCTACATTTTATTGCTGAAGTATGTTCAGGGAACGCTAATGGACACATCACACTATACCTATGTGAGAGTCTCCATGGACATTAGTAGAACGCTCCTGTAATGTTTTCATAACCAATTAAACTGAATCCAGACATCATGAAGTATGTTCAAGGAATGTTTTTGGTACATAACGTCATAACGTCACACAATAACTTTATGAGACCATTCATTGTAGAAATGTTCCCTGCTTCTTTAAAAAACAGATTTTTACATATCCATCAAAATAAGCAGAATGTTCCTGTAATGTTTCCTCAGAACCATTTCTATTGCTCCCACATTTTGTTGTGGCAGTATGTTCTAAGAATATACCGGAACATTGTGTTATTACATTCCCTGGCAACCTAATGAGAACCTTAGAGGAATGTTCTGTAGTAGTTTTTGCAGGTTTTGTGTTAGGAGAAAATTCCAAGGATATACTCTATTTGGTGATCAAAAACATTGTTAGAATGGACGTGGGATTTTTATCAGATGATTGGCTCAAACCCTAACAAGAATTTAATGGGAATGTTTACTAATGTCCTGTCAATGTTCCCGGTTTGCTGAGAATAAGTTGAGCTCCGCATTGCAGAAAGGTCAGCCACTTGTTTCGTCAGAAAGACTAGAGGAGGAAATGCCATTCGGAAAAAGGTTATCTTGGGGGGAAATTAGCACTGATTTTACTGTAACTTTTAAACTCTACTCAATTGATAATGACAAATACATTGACACACAAGTATACCTTTGTGTCTGAAAGTTACAGTAAAATAAGTATTCCCCCAATATTCTTCTAATTACTAACAAAGTAGTTTATATATTTTTTATATTATTATTACTACAAAAAGTGATGTTATGAGTTGGTAGTCCATGCATGCATGTTCATATTTCCTCTCCCTGATCAATTGATACCTAATCAATATTTCTCATCTCTCTACTTTAGGACAATAATCTCACTGAATGATTTGGTGTTGTATTAGGCAGATTTTATTGTATTGGAATTGAATAATCACATCTTCGCTATTGTAATGAGTAGATGGTATGTGGGCAGACCTCGCAGTCACAGTAACAGTCTGTGCCTTCTACAGTATGTACCTTTTCTGAACCACCCTCTAGCACTAAGCCTTGCTCTACAAGGAGACTGTCACATACACAGCAGTATAGTAGTGCATTACATTATTGTTTGACATTATTATTATCAGGAGTAGTTTTTATTAAACCTTTGATATGCACCTTGCAGGATCTTCGTTAAACTTTGTTTAAATTGTCAGGAAACTTTAAACGTTACAAAATGTAAATTCTTACTTGTAACTTAACATTGATTTCATAATTATTTGATAGTACAAGTATTGGATTTGTCCAATCATTTGTGTCCTAAATAATTGGAATATTAGTTATCCTAGTTGATATACAGTAAATGTCCAAAGTTTCAATGTTTATTTAAATGCCAATATACCAATCTGTGTTTAATAGAGATTAACATTATCAGCCTTAAATTTATCCAACAAATCTATTTAAAACATCATGAAATATATATTGCCGATATCCAGATTAGTCAGTTTACCTCCGCTAATATTCAGGGTAGGAATGTTAACATGCAATAGACCTGTGCAATTATCTAAAATCATACTTATGCACACAGCCTAGTGCCAAGTCTTACTTAGAATTCTCAACAAAATAAGACGACAGCTAATTCAGAGCATGAATGGAAAATGATGCAGAAGTTTGCTGTTGCTCTTTAGCAGGTTCATCTTTCTTACCTTCTTTCACTCTCTCGTTTTGTTCTTCCGCAGGTCTCCTGTCTTTCTCTGCAGGATCTCACAGCGCAGAATGGAATCACTCCTTCTCTCTCTCTCTCTCTCTCTCTTCCCTTGGTTGTCTGATCAATTTCTTTTGTAGGAATTTGTCCTGTGTCTATGTCTGTGAGGTGGGAACTCCTTATATATTGTAGCCAAAGACACGTGTGGGGGGCTAGGGGTTGGGGAGGTCATAGGAAATTCCACCCTCACCCACTTTCCCTCTCTCTCGCTAATCGATGGTGGCTCACGTTACCGGATGACAGGTGAGGTCTTAGCAGGTAGCTGCCACTTGTTGAGTCATGCCATAGCAACTAACATTGTGTTTCTTTGCGTTTATCAGTTTTTGAATCATATGTGTACGTGGGAAAATTGACACATCTCTTTCTGGGCTTAAAAGGTGACGCTGACATCGGATCTGAGGTTCTCTCCAGCCCCTATTGTCAGTGGATGGATACTCAGAGGTGCTAAACACTGCTACCTAATCAGCTATGGAGGAGTGATGTGGAGTAACATGTTTTCATAGGAGAAAGGGCAGCAGCGGGCAGCGTGCAAATTGAGTTGGTTCCATTGGTTTTCATCAAGGATAACATTTAAGGCCAAATCAAATTTTTCTCAGAAATCTGACTCATTGATGATCACACATCATTACTACATGTCACGACGTCCGCCGAAGTCGGCTCCTCTCCTTGTTCGTTCGGCGGTCGACGTCACCGGCTTTCTAGCCATCGCCGCTCCATTTTTCATGTATCCATTTGTTTTGTCTTGTTCCCTGCACACCTGGTTTTCATTCCCCAATCAATTCATATGTATTTATTCCTCTGTTCCCCATCATGTCTTTGTGTAGGATTGTTTGTGTTACGTGTATTTTGATATTGTGGATATTGTTACGCGCATTACTTTTTGTCTATGTTCTGTGTTTTGGGCACATTTATTGTTATTTTGTGCTGTCATTTTGACCGGAATAAAAAGTGTGCCTGTTCACTAGACTCTGCTCTCCCACTATGATGTGGGACCGGGAGCTGTTGGCTGGGGTTAAGGCTTTGAAGGCATGGAGACATTGGCTTGAGGGGGCTAAACACCCTTTCTTCATCTGGACTGACCACCGCAAACTGGAGTACATCCGGGCAGCTAGGAGACTGAATCCTCGTCAGGCAAGGTGGGCCATGTTCTTTACCCGTTTTGTTTTCACCCTGTCCTACAGACCAGGTTCCCAGAATGTTAAGGCAGACGCACTGTCCCAGCTGTATGACACGGAGCGGCCCATGGATCAGACTCCCATTCTCCCGGCCTCCTGCCTGGTAGCGCCGGTCGTGTGGGAGCTGGACGCGGACATTGAACGGGCGTTACGTGCAGAGCTCGCTCCCCTCCAGTGTCTCGCTGGGCGTATGTACGTTCCGTCTGCTGTCCGTGACCAGTTGATCTATTGGGCCCACACGTCACCCTCCTCTGGTCATCTGGGGATCGGTTGGACGGTGCGCTGTCTGTCTGGGAAGTACTGGTGGCCTACCTTGGCTCGGGACGTGAGGGTTTATGTTTCCTCCTGCTCGGTGTGCGCCCAGTGTAAGGCTCCTAGGCACCTGCCCAGAGGTAAGCTACACCCCTTACCCGTTCCACAACGGCCTTGGTCGCACCTGTTAGTTGATTTTCTAACGGATCTTCCTCCCTCACAGGGAAACACCACGATCTTGGTCGTTGTGGATCGTTTCACTAAGTCCTGTCGTCTCCTCCCTATGCCCGGTCTCCCTACGGCCCTACAGACTGCGGAGGCCCTGTTTACGCACGTCTTCCGGCACTACGGGGTGCCTGAGGATATAGTGTCTGATCGGGGTCCCCAGTTCACCTCGAGAGTCTGCAGGGCGTTCATGGAACGTTTGGGGTCTCGATCAGCCTTACCTCGGGTTTCCACCCCGAGAGTAATGGGCAGGTGGAGAGAGTGAACCAGGATGTGGGCAGGTTTCTGCGGTCCTATTGGCAGGACCGGCCGGGGGAGTGGGCGGCGTTCGTGCCCTGGGCAGAGATAGCGCAGAACTCGCTCCGCCACTCCTCCACTAACCTCTCCCCCTTTCAGTGTGTATTGGGGTACCAGCCAGTTCTGGCACCGTGGCATCGGAGTCAGACCGAGGCTCCTGCGGTGGACGAGTGGTTCAGACGCGCGGAGGAGACCTGGGAAGCCGCCCATGGTCACCTCAAGCAGGCCGCGCTGCGCCAAAAGACCAGCGCGGACCGTCACCGCAGTGAGGCCCCGGTGTTTGAACCGGGTCTGGCAGGGTCTGGCTCTCGACCCGAAACCTGCCCCTCCGCCTGCCCTGCCGGAAGCTGGGCCCGCGGTTTGTGGGGCCATTCAAAGTCCTGAAGAGAGTGAATGAGGTATGTTACAGGTTACAGCTTCCCCCCGATTACCATATTAACCCCTCGTTCCATGTGTTTCTCCTCAGGCCGGTGGTGGCTGGGCCGCTCCAGGATTCTGAGGTACGGGAGGTTCCTCCGCCCCCTCTGGACATCGAGGGGGCCTCGGCGTACTCCGTCCGTTCCATCCTGGATTCAAGGCGTCGGGCAGGGGGCCTTCAGTACCTCGTGGAGTGGGAGGGGTACGGTCCGGAGGAGAGGTGCTGGGTTCCGGTGGCTGATGGATTAGACCCTGAACTACTGCGTGAGTTCCACCGTCGCCGGCCGGATCACCCTGCGCCTCGCCCTCCGGGTTGTCCCCGAGGCTGGTGTCGACGCACCGCTGGAGCCGCGCGTCGGGGGGGGGGGGGGTACTGTCACGACTTCCGCCAAAGTCGGCTCCTCTCCTTGTTCGGGCGGGGTTCGGCGGTCAACGTCACCGGCTTTCTAGCCATCGGCGCTCCATTTTTCATGTATCCATTTGTTTTGTCTTGTTCCCTGCACACCTGGTTTTCATTCCCCAATCAATTCATATGTATTTATTCCTCTGTTCCCCATCATGTCTTTGTGTAGGATTGTTTGTGTTACGTGTATTTTGATATTGTGGATATTGTTACGCGCATTACTTTTTGTCTATGTTCCGTGTTTTGGGCACATTTATTGTTATTTTGTGCTGTCATTTTGACCAGAATAAAAAGTGCGCCTGTTCACTAGACTCTGCTCTCCTGCACCTGACTTCACCTCCGATACACACTCCTAACACTACACCTTAATAAACCCTTAGAAGTTGGGTTGTAGAGGGGCAAGCAAACACACTTTCCACCTTACACAAGCAGGATTGAAGCAGACCACCCCGCACACACACACACACACACACACACATGCTGTAGGGTTGTAAAACATAGACTGCCAAAATTATAGATAACTATGGTAACTAGGAATTTATTCTTAAATATATATTTTAAATGTATTCATGTAAAATATTCATTTTTCTTTATATTTCTGTCCATATTATTGTCCATGAGTTTTGAGTGGATAGACCATTATTATCACGACAAAACAGCCTAATTGTAACGGTCGTCTGAAGGTGAAGAAGTGGACCAAAGCGCAGCGTGGTAAGTGCTCATGATTATTTATTTTACAAGAAACACTCAAACAAAATAACAAAAGGGAAAACGCACAGTTCCATCAGGCACATAAGCTAAACAGAAAATAACCTCCCACAAAACTCAGGTGGAAAACAGGCTGCCTAAGTATGATTCCCAATCAGAGACAACGATTGGAACCACACTGGCTCAAAAACAAAGAAATAGAAAATATAGATATTCCCACCCGAGTCACACCCTGACCTAACCAAACATAGAGAATAAATAAGATCTCTAAGGCCAGGGTGTGACACTAATTCATTTAAAAAAGCATCTAATCAACAACTAAATAAATTCCAATGAACTCTGCAACCCTATTTACATTTTCAACAAACATATATTGACAGATGCAAATAAATATAAGCATGTCTGTCACGTCCTGACCAGTTAAGGGTTATTTGTTGTTGGAGTTTGGTCAGGATGTGGCAGAGGGTATTTGTTTTACATGGTTTGGGGTGGTGGTGTAGGTAGTAGGTCGTTTTATTTATGTATTCCGGGGGTTTTGGGCACTGCTCTGTGTTTATGTATTTCTATGTTTAGTTAGTTAGTTGTGGGTATAGGTTCTAGGTTCGTTTTCTATGTATAGTTAATTGGGATGGGACTCCCAATTGAAGGCAGGTGTGTTGTGTTGCCTTTGATTGGGAGTCCTATATAATAGGGTGTGTTTGTATTTGTGGGTAGTTGTTTTAGCAGTGCGTTTTGTATAGCCTGCAAAACTGTTGCTGTCGTGAGTATCATTTATTGTTTTTCCCTGTGGATGCTTTACTTTTGTTTATTAAAAAACTATGAGTATCCACATACCCGCTGCAGTTTGGTCAATTCAACACGGCACCTTTTGTGACAATGTCAAAATATAAAGGATATTTCATGCTGAAACCCTCCCTTTTAAACACCAACGGTATTCACAAAGTTGATGGGTTATATTTAGGATAATGTTGTACAGCTTTGTCATAAAAAAAAAAGTAAATATTAAAATTGTCTTAATTTACGAAGTAATTTAATTTACATGTTATAAACTTTTAAAGTTACCAGTAATACAGTATACCCTCCCTTTGCAACCCTACACATCAGTGGAGGCTGCTGAGGGGAGGACAGCTCACAATTATGGCTGGAAATTAGAGAATGGAATGACATCAAACATATGGAACACATGTTTGATTTATTCAAACCATTCCATGTATTCCACCCCATCATTACCATAAGCCTGTCCTGCCCAATTAAGGTGCCACCAACCTCTTGTGCTACACACACATTGTGAAAAACACTGGCTTCCGTTGCCTTGGAGGATGATCTGAATACAACATTGTGACTGCTCCATATAATTAAAGGAAACAAGATACAAAGAAATACCAAGGAAATCTCTGTTAGGGGCTGGAGAAAGAAAGCAATTACACTTTGTTTCTAGAAAAATCTGTCAATAACTAAGGTTTTACATACTTTACAGTACATTTTGAATTGATTTGTAAAAAGAAAGGGAACTTTAGGCTAGCCACAGAATGGCAGAGGGAGACATGGTGGATTTCAAATATAAAGCTTTTCTCTCTCCAATAAAATGTTGCTTTGATGTTGTATATTGAAAAGAGTATTGAACAATTGTATTTTTTTGCTTTAAAGGGGATATCAGCAGTTGAAACTTTAACAAAGCTTACCTCCACCTCTGATTCGGTATAAAGCTGAGGGATGGATGAGGTTGGATAAATGTACCCACTCTCAAATTCATTGACAGAGCTATGGATGCATGGCTATGGCCATCCATGATATCAAATGAGAGTTTTAACCAAGTTTTGAGGCTATATAGTGTTTGTTTACATTGACCTAGTTTACAAACATTGGAGTAAAACAAGCTTATATTTGGGGTTCTGATGGGGTATGAGGCATGTATAAGATACATTTCAAAGAGTCAATGGGTCCATATAATTCATTTACAAGTCCAAACATGGATGTAGCTACTGCAGATTGACACTTTCAAGATGTATTTAAAAAAAATTGAAAAGCCTACCATTAGCTCAAAGACCTGAACTTGGTCTTAAAACAGGTGTGTGTGTGTGTGTGTGTGTGTGTGTGTGTGTGTGTGTGTGTGTGTGTGTGTGTGTGTGTGTGTGTGTGTGTGTGTGTGTGTGTGTGTGTGTGTGTGTGTGTGTGTGTGTGTGTGTGTGTGTGTGTGTGTGTGTGTGTGTGTGTGTGTGTGTGTGTGTTTTGGTTGGGTTGGGTTGGGTTAGGAGGCTTTTAATGTTTGGTTACTCAAATATACATGAAACCAGATGAACACACACTTTGATATTTGGAATGCATTTCTAGGAAAGTTGTTCTGTGCTCTGTCAAATAGTTATTCAACAGCAAGCTTGTCTGAACATGAACTAAGTGTGTAATCTACATTGATGCCATAGAAATGTCAAAATGCTTCAACATAACCTGTAGGCGTAGGATCTTAATTTGATCACCTTGTTGTTGCTGGAAATTTCCTGCACATTTGTAGTGTATTCAAGGTTTAAAAAGCCTTCTAAAGTTTGCAATTTACACATAAAAATGTTGGACTTGATTTGCCCTAACAAAAAAGGTATCAACCCCTACAAAAATGTCCATAAATTATAATTCACACAATAATTCACATTTCCTGTTGCTGCATGATTATTTTCCTGCTGTAAGAAACTGATCAAATCAAATCTCACACCTGTATATGCTTTATTATGAGCCATCAAAACAAATTATTTCAGGTTGATTTAAGAGCCCTATAAACTTAGGGAAAGGGCAACTTTCTTTACATGACAACTTGTAAAGTTTTAAGGGTTAGGGTTATGGCTAGGAATGGATTTGAACCGGGGTGTGGACATGAAACTTGAGTTAGGGTTAACCTAACCCAGTGGTTCCCAAACTTTTTAAACCCTCACCCTAGCTTCATGTCCACATCCCAGCTCAACCCTAAATCCTACCACAGTGGCGATTTTAGCATGTATATCTTGGTGGGACAAACCCCCCAACATTATTTTAGATGCATGCCAGCAAAGCCACAACACTAAACAATATATTAATTGCACTAAAACGGTGACAAATGATGCGCACAATGTTACAGTATGGCCTACATAAAGCTGTCCCAACAGCAGAGCTTTATTTTCAGCACCATGGCTTGAATCCTTACCACTGCTACACCTGGCTATCAGCAGAGCCTTGTCTTCAGAATATGGGCTGTTCTCCCTGTACACCAAGTCAGAACCGTAGGATAAATAAAGGGAGCATATAAGCAGACAATGAAAGCTCTTACAATATTCTATGATTACATTTCTCAAAAACAGGTTATAGGCTACATGTGCACCACCAAGTCAGAACAGCAGGTGAAATTAAGAGGTGAATGATGGGCCGCCACTGCCCTACCCCTAGCTTCATGTCCACATCCCAGCTCCTCCCTTCCCCTAACCCTTTTTATGGGCTCCTGAGTGGCTCAGTGTTCTAAGACAATTCATCTCAGTACAAGAGGCGTCACTGCAGTACCTGGTTCAAATCCAGGCTGCATCCCATCCGGCCGTGATTGGGAGTCCTATAGTGCGGCGCGCAATTGGCCCAGTGTCGTCTGAGTTTGGCGGGATAGGCCGTCATTGTAAATAAGAATTTGTTCTTAACTGACTTGCCTAGTTAAATGAAGGTTAAAAAACTAACCTTAGCTTCATGTCCACATCCCCAGCCTGGTCTCATAGACTAGATGTAATGTTTTGTATTTTATAGTATATTTTTGCAAACACGTAACATAAACTCAGCAAAAAAAGAAACAGCCCTTTTTCAGGACCCTGTCTTTCAAAGATAATTAGTAAAAAAACGAGTAACTTCACAGATCTTCATTGTATAGGGTTGAAATACTGTTTCCCATGCTTGTTCAATGAACCATAAACAATTAATGAACATGCACATGTGGAACGTTCGTTAAGACACTAACAGCTTACAGACGGAAGGCAATTAAGGTCACAGTTTTGAAAACTTAGGACACTAGAGGCCTTTCTACTGACTCTGAAAAACACCAAAAGAAAGATGCCCAGGGTCCCTGCTCATCTGCGTGAACATGCCTTAGGCACACTGCAAGGAGGCATCTGAACTGCAGATGTGGCCAGGGCAATAAATTGCAATGTCCGTACTGTGAGACGCCTAAGAGAGCCCTACAGGGAGACAGAACGGACAGCTGATCGTCCTCGCAGTGGCAGACCACGTGTAACAACACCTGTACAGGATCGGTACATCCGAACATCACAGCTGCGGGACAGGTACAAGATGGCAACAACAACTGCCCGAGTTACACCAGGAACGCACAATCCCTTCATCAGTGCTCAGACTGTTCGCAATAGCCTGAGAGAGGCTGGACTGAGGGCTTGTAGGCCTGTTGTAAGGCAGGTCCTCACCAGACATCACCGGCAACAACATTGCCTATGGGCACAAACCCACCGTCGCTGGACCAGACAGGACTGGCAAAAAGTGCTCTTCACTGACGAGTTGCGGTTTTGTCTCACCAGGGGTGATGGTCGGATTCGCGTTAATCGTCGAAGGAATGAGCGTTACACTGAGGCCTGTACTCTGGAGCGGGATCGATTTGGAGGTGGAGGGTCCGTCATGGTCTGGGGCGGTGTGTCACAGCATCATCGGACTGAACTTGTTGTCATTGCAGGCAATCACAACGCTGTGCGTTACAGGGAAGACATCCTCCTCCCTCATGTGGTACCCTTCCTGCAGGCTCATCCTGACATGACCCTCCAACATGACAATGCCACCAGCCATACTGCTCGTTCTGTTCGTGATTTCCTGCAAGACAGGAATGTCAGTGTTCTGCCATGGCCAGCGAAGAGCCCGGATCTCAATCACATTGAGCACGTCTGGGACCTGTTGGATCGGAGGGTGAGGGCTATGGCCATTCCCCCTAGAAATGTCCGGGAACTTGCCGGTGCCTTGGTGGAAGAGTGGGGTAAATTTTCACAACAAGAACTGGCAAATCTGGTGCAGTCCATGAGGAGGAGATGCACTGCCGTACTTAATGCAGCTGGTGGCCACACCAGTTGCTGACTGCTACTTTTAATTTTGACCCCCCTTTGTTCAGGGACACATTATTTCATTTCTGTTAGTCACATGTCTGTGGAACTTGTTCAGTTTATGTCTCAGTTGTTGAATCTTGTTATGTTCATACAAATATTTACACCCTTAAGTTTGCTGAAAATAAACGCAATTGACAGTGAGAGGACGTTTCTTTTTTGTTGAGTTTATAATATGAATTGTAATTCGTAACATATAAGAAATGGCTGATGGATATCCACAAATGATTACATAGAGGCAAAAATGTAACATAATACTAAGTGGAGTGTTATGTATTTACATACAGAATAAAATGAAATGTTCTGGGACCAGGATGACGTCCCAGCTCATCCCTAACCCTAATGCTAGCTTCATGTCCACATCCCAGCTCCTTCCTAACCCTAACCCTAGCTTCATGTCCACATCCCAGCTCATCCCTACCCCTAACCCTAACCCTAGCTTCATGTCCACATCCCAGCTCATCCCTACCCCTAACCCTAGCTTCATGTCCACATCCCAGCTCATTCCTAACCCTACCCCTGACCCTAGCTTCATGTCCACATCCCAGCTCATCCCTACCCCTAACCCTAGCTTCATGTCCACATCCCAGCTCATCCCTACCCCTAACCCTAGCTTCATGTCCACATCCCAGCTCATCCCTACCCCTAACCCTAGCTTCATGTCCACATCCCAGCTCATCCCTACCCCTGACCCTAGCTTCATGTCCACATCCCAGCTCATCCCTACCCCTAACCCTAGCTTCATGTCCACATCCCAGCTCATCCCTACCCCTAACACTAGCTTCATGTCCACATCCCAGCTCATCCCTACCCCTAACACTAGCTTCATGTCCACATCCCAGCTCATCCCTACCCCTAACACTAGCTTCATGTCCACATCCCAGCTCATCCCTACCCCTAACACTAGCTTCATGTCCACATCCCAGCTCATCCCTACCCCTAACACTAGCTTCATGTCCACATCCCTGCTCATCCCTACCCCTAACACTAGCTTCATGTCCATATCCCAGCTCATCCCTAACCCTACCCCTGACCCTAGCTTCATGTCCACATCCCAGCTCATCCCTACCCCTAACACTAGCTTCATGTCCACATCCCTGCTCATCCCTACCCCTAAACCTAGCTTCATGTCCACATCCCAGCTCATCCCTACCCCTAACCCTAGCTTCATGTCCACATCCCAGCTCATCCCTAACCTTACCCCTGACCCTAGCTTCATGTCCACATCCCAGCTCATCCCTAACCTTACCCCTAACACTAGCTTCATGTCCACATCCCAGCTCATCCCTAATCCTAATTTCACAGCATCTCCCTCCCTCCCTCCTTCCTTCCCTCCCTCCCTCACTTTCCCTCTCCCTCAGGGGAATCCTCTAAGGTGGATTATGGGGATAAGATGTCCACTGTGTTACAGCCACACTGCTCTAAATCACTCTTTCACACGGAGAGACAGAGAAAGAGAGGTGGAGATTGGAGGAGAGAAGGAACGACGGAGACGGAGAGGAATGGGGAGGCTCTTACAATCAGGATGGTGTAAGGACAGGGGCGAGAGACTGGCCAGGAGAGAGGTAAAGAAATACCAAACTTCTTTGTTTAAAGCAGCTCTGTAGCTACCTCTGTACATGCACAGGGGGGTTCTATACTGGGTTCGTTGTTGGGACCTGTTGTGTTGTGTGAATAAATAGAGTGACTAAATAGTATGTTGTTTTGGAGGGGGGGTTTGAGATACATTGGCTTATGTATTTGTGTACAGTAAATGCTACTCAGTCGTTTGAAAACATGTATATCAGTTATGATACAATTCAATTATTATAACATGGTAGATTCCCCTAGTATTCATTTCAGTGCTCAGAGTTCACGGCCTATTAATCACGCTACTAAAGCAGGTCAAAGGTTGTGGTTGGGAGGTGGGCATCGGTGTGAACTATGAATATGTGAGACATTAGTGTATGGACTACGATGGGGCGGCAGGTACCCTATTGGTTAAGAGCGTTGGGCCAATAGCTGAAATATCGCTGGTTGGAATCCCAGAGCTGCCTAGGTATAACAATCTGTTGGTGTGCCTTTGAGCAAGGCACTTAACCCTAGTTGCTCTGCATAAGAACATCTGCTAAGTCATGTAATGATGATCTGGTGGTACATATAGGCCTACCAGTGTACAGTGATTTTATAGTACTAATGCTTTTTTGCTATTCCTACAGAGAGAAAGCTAAACCTGAACCTGAACCTGCCAGTCTCCAGAGCCAGACAGACCACTCTCTCTGACCAAGCTAGGACGTTCCAACCAGAGGAGAACAATGGCCTTCCTACCCCCTCACTGTACCCCCCTCTTGGGCTTGTGGCTGGCTCTGTGTATCCTCCTGGTCCGGGAGGTCCATGGAGAAGACCCTACTAGTCATCAGATTGGCGGTGGTGGCGGGGGCTCCCAGTGTGGGGACTACAGTAACCAGGTGATGGAGGATGGGATGTGCCGTCTGGTGGCCACCCTGCCCCAGACCGAGGACCAGCGCTGTCCAGACATGTTCCGTTGCACAGACGAAGTCTCCTATTGGCTGCATGAGAACGAGGAGAGGAAACAGCAGATTCTGTCACTGAGGGAGACCATCTCAGAGCTTCAGGAGGAGCTGAGGAACCACAGGCACCGCGTCAAGGTTCTGGAGCTGCAGGTGGGTTCTAGAGATAGAACTGGAGGAATGGGCTAATGGTGTAGAGAAATAGATGGCGTTCAAATTCTAGAACTAGAGTTCAGGGGAAAACAAGTAGGCCAGGGTTATAAAGCTTAATGGAAATAAAAGTTCAATGACTGAGATACAGTGCTCTAGTTTCTGTAAGAGTGTGTAAGGCTGGAGGTGAGCCACTGCTTCAGATTCAGAGCAGGACATGTGCCAGTGGTCTAGAACTGCAGGTGAGCAACTGTTCTTGAGATACTGCTGTGGTTACTTTACATTAAACTGAACGCTAAAAGCCTCCGGAACACGCTCTAACCCTACGTCATAAAGGAGGACTGCAGCCAACTAACACACACATACTGTAGACACACACATACACACTGACACCTGTCTCTGTTACTCCCCCTATGCTGTGGCAGCCGGTAGCGTACGGTATCACCCCAGGTGTCCCTCCCTCCTAGCAAGTCCTTGACCCTGGCGCTAAGGGGATTAGCCCTGGGTACTCTGGCCTGGCTCTCCTGGCCCTCCTCCACCACGTGCTGCCTCGTGTGTCTTTGGCACTGGGACTCAGCCCTTTGGCTAACCATGGCTTTTGCCTGGTCTGGGACGAAAGGGGGATAGTGCCCCTGGGATGTGGTTTGGGGTATGGGCTGGGCATATAGCACCTCTAGGTGGGATGGTTGGGGTGAGTGGTTTGGGGTATGAGCAGGGAATATAGCACCTCTAGGTGGGATGGTTGGGGTTAGTGGTTTGGGGTATGAGCTGGGAATATAGCACCTCTAGGTGGGATGGTTGGGGTGAGTGGTTTGGGGTATGGGCTGGGAATATAGCACCTCTAGGTGGGATGGTTGGGGTTAGTGGTTTGGGGTATGAGCTGGGAATATAGCACCTCTAGGTGGGATGGTTGGGGTTAGTGGTTTGGGGTATGGGCTGGGAATATAGCACCTCTAGGTGGGATGGTTGGGGTTAGTATTTTGGAGTATGGGCTGGGAATATAGCACCTCTAGGTGGGATGGTTGGGGTTAGTGGTTTGGGGTATGGGCTGGGAATATAGCACCTCTAGGTGGGATGGTTGGGGTTAGTATTTTGGGGTATGGGCTGGGAATATAGCACCTCTAGGTGGGATGGTTGGGGTTAGTGGTTTGGGGTATGGGCTGGGAATATAGCACCTCTAGGTGGGATGGTTGGGGTTAGTATTTTGGGGTATGGGCTGGGAATATAGCACCTCTACGTGGGATGGTTGGGGTTAGTGGTTTGGGGTATGGGCTGGGAATATAGCACCTCTAGGTGGGATGGTTGGGGTTAGTATTTTGGGGTATGGGCTGGGAATATAGCACCTCTAGGTGGGATGGTTGGGGTTAGTGGTTTGGGGTATGGGCTGGGAATATAGCACCTCTAGGTGGGATGGTTGGGGTTAGTGGTTTGGGGTATGGGCTGGGAATATAGCACCTCTAGGTGGGATGGTTGGGGTTAGTGGTTTGGGGTATGGGCTGGGAATATAGCACCTCTAGGTGGGATGGTTGGGGTTAGTGCTTTGGGGTATGGGCTGGGAATATAGCACCTCTAGGTGGGATGGTTGGGGTGAGTGTGGTGGTTCCTTTCTTTACTATCAAATGAGGAGAGACAAACTTATCACAAAAGTCAGAGTTATACTTAAACTAAATCTTTAAATCACTTATTAATAAGGGAGCAGGTCAATAAAACGCACACATATAAAGTGAATCGATTGAGTGCTCTACGATAATGATGGCTGGTTGTCGAGTCACCCTCAGATGATTCGTTGAGAGCCCTGAGACAAAAGTACAAAGATCTTAGCTATAAAAGACACACCCCTTTCAACCTACATGATGAACAACAGATGTATAGAATGGGTCATAAGGTTAAGATTTGTATGAAAGATACTTATAATTCACAGCAGACAGTGTCTGGTGGTTAAAGGTGGTGGTTGAATCCCCTCTGTCTGTCTGTCTCTGTCATTTCCCTTATCCTTTTTACTCCTTTTTCTCACTCTCTCTGCAAGTCTCTTTTTCTGGGGTCATACAGTATATTGCCCCACTATTATATCCCAACACTTCTCACCTTATTACAGGGGAAAAGGGCATAGCAGACTTTTCTTAGCATGTACAGAACATCTGTGTTTTATGAAAATGTACTTATTAGATATTTTCAAGGATGAAATCTCTTGAGATGCACCATCTCGTGTCCAAATCCAAAAAATGAAACAAACAATACTAACAATACTTAATAACAAGAATAATACGGCAACTACGGTCTAAAAATAATAAAAATGAAATAATAACAAAAAAAAGTACATTAACAGCATAAAAAAGTTAATAGGCCTACAACTAATAAAAACTACTGCTAACACTACTAATACAGTAATACAACTAAGTACCTATAATACATAGATACAATTCTTTACAAACATCTTCACATGGTGATGTTTCTATTACTTAAAAACACAAACAGATTGTTCTTAACATTCGAAAAAGGCCTTTCTTAAATTCACTGTGTGATTGTAATGTCCTGATTTCTGTATGCAAATGATTTCAGTCAGTTGGGCCTTTGTATCTGAAAGATCTTAGTCCAACCTTATGATATACCCTGGGAATTTGTGATTGCTACTGTTGTTGAGTAGTGTGTGTCATGTAAAGTGAGTATATACTGGGCACAGGAGGTTGGCGGCACCTTAATTGGGGAGGACGGGCTCGTGGTAATGGTTGGAGCGGAATGCGTGGAACGGTATCAAATACATCAAACACATCATGGTTTCCATGTGTTTGATGTCATTCCATCTGCTCCGTTCCAGACATTATGAGCTGTCCTCCTCCCCAGCAGCCTCCACTGACACAGAGATTTAAATACATTTAGAAAGAAATTGGTACCAATGCAGTTGTCTTCTGTTAGAGAGTGACAGACCATTTAGTGATTCACACATTGTGCAATGATGTGTCTTATAATAGCATCCAGGAATCAATCTGCAAAGATTGTTATAAATGACATCTAATTGGATGTGTTTTTATAGATGATGTCACCATAGTCTGGTATTGGAAGCAGGAGTTGGGTTACTAAGGTCTTTCTAATGGATACAGTAAAACAATTCTTAGATCTGTATAGTAATCTAAGTTTATAGTTAATTCTTTTTCAAATATAATCAATGTGCTTTTCCAAAGATCATTCAGAATATATCCTCAAACCCAGATATTTCAAACAATCAACACTTTCAAGCCTTGTTCCATTAATCACATGGATTTTCAAATGGCCAGCTGTGGAGTTTATTCTTTGCTGTGTACATATCCATGCATTGTTGTCTTAATGTGTGTGTGTGTGTGTATATATATATATCAGAGCGAGGAGAAGACCCGTATTAACTCATCCTTGGAGCATCGTTTCCATGAATTGGAGACGCACTATGCCGAAGCCACCACACTAGTGCACTTACAAGGGACCCTCATCTACGACCTTCAGGTACACGGTACAGTATATATCTTATAGTACCAGTAATGTAATAATCTAAGTACATTTTTCAAACGCGTTGAGAGCTTGTTGTCTGTCTCTCTAGGCCCAGATCCATAACCTGTCTCGGCTGGTAGAGAGCGTACGGAGGAACCCTGGCTGTATGATCAACATTGTCGGTACCAGCCCTCAGATGAGTTCAGAGGAGGCCCTGCATCCAGGTACACATACACCCATTCTTGATAAACACACACACACTATCAGATATATATATAAAAGTTAATATTATTGCCTTATTTTGGACTTATTTAACATATCTACAATTCATTGGAGCCAAGGTCTACAATTTACCAGTAGGGGGAGACAAGCCTCTTTAAAAGTATTCTCTGATCCCAATGTCCCACTGTTCATCTCTGCTCAAATACTGCATTTTTAAGTTTGTGTCAAATACTGATGAAACACTGTGTTTTCTCTGTCCGCCAGAGGTGCAGCATGTGAGGAACTGTCCTATAGATTGTGCGTCTATCTACTATAACGGTGTGAGGCGCTCTGGTCTGTACACGGTGGTGCCTTCACTGGGGGTCATGCCTGTCGAAGTTTACTGTGACATGGAGACAGAGGGTGAGGGTTATATACACTCACAAGTGTCACACATGAACAGAGTTGGTTTTGAGTTTGAAGAACCAATTTGATTAGTCAATAACGCTTCCTCATAATGTGTGTTTGCATAACTTGTACACTACCAATGCCAAAAGTGTGCAAAGCTGTCATCAACGCAAAGGGTGGCTATTTGAAGAATCTCAAATATAAAATATATTTTGATTTGTTTAACACTTTTTTGGTTATTACATGATTCCATATGTGTTATTTCATAGTTTTGATGTCTTCACTATAATTCGACAATGTAGAAAATAAAGAAAAACTCTTGAATGAGTAGGTGTTCGAAAACTTTTGACCGGTAGTGTGTCATATTTAATGTATGCCTATCCTCTCCTTCTCCCAGGTGGTGGCTGGACGATGCTCCAGCGGCGTGTGGATGGCTCTGTGACCTTTGACCGGAGCTGGAGGGAGTATAAGGATGGGTTTGGTGATTTGCATTCTGAGTTCTGGCTGGGTAATGACTACATCCATGACCTGACCAGCCAGGGAGACTATAGCCTCAGGATCGACCTGGAGGACTGGAGCAACAAGCACAAACATGCCCTCTACCAGAGCTTCAGGTGCGGGTTAGAGACAAACACACCCTCTACCAGAGCTTCAGGTTGGAGTTAGAGACAAACACGCCCTCTACCAGAGCTTCAGGTGGGGGTTAGAGACAAACACGCCCTCTACCAGAGCTTCAGGTGGGGGTTAGAGACAAACACGCCCTCTACCAGAGCTTCAGGTGGGGGTTAGAGACAAACACGCTCTCTACCAGAGCTTCAGGTGGGGGTTAGAGACAAACACGCCTAGGCATGCAGCCACATCACACACAAACATTCTACCAATAGAGTGCCTTTTGGGTAGTGTGATTTGAACATTGTCATTAAGAAAACATTTCCAACTTGAAGAGGTAAATTAAGAAAAATGACTAGAAATCGGACTGTAAAAGTGACTGGGTTGACAGTAAAAGGGTTGACAATTGAATCTTTATCAGCCGACAGGGGGAATGGAAGCTTGTTGTATGGAACAGGGAGGGGGAATTGAATGCAAGCTTAACAACAATATTTTAACTTGTTAAAACATTTCTAGCCTATAATGGGTAACAGGGTTGACATGTTATACTCGATGTACTCAGTTTTCCAACACAAAACACAGTAGAACCATCTCACCTGCTTCTTCACTATGATTTGACTATTAATGTTCAATGTTCCTTTTTCAAAAGAAATAGTTTTACCATATAAAAACGAGAGTCCAGTTCACGTTTCAGGGTAGACCTTAAACCTGAGGGACAAATGTGAATTAATCACTAATCACATTAAATAAGTAAAAACCTCAGAAATTACTTGTCCAAAGCAACAAAATAACCAGGGCTTTACAACAATGGTGAAAATCTTGGGGTTGAGTGGGTTAACATTTTTTGCAGAAGTTGGACATTCCAAAATGGTAATTTTCTGCAAATTTGTAATTTTTATTTGAATGAAAACACACACTGTTAGTGGAATTTGGAATGACCTAGACATTCTCTTTAGGGTGGCATTTTAACTTCCGCTTGTCCGTGTGCGTGTGTGTCTCCATACAGTGTGGATGGGGAGGACAGCCAGTACTGTCTCCATGTGTCTGGGTTCAGTGGGACGACGGAGGACTCATTCAGCTGGTACCATGACAAGCAGGGCTTCAGCACCCCCGACACGGGCAACATCTGTGCTGAGATATCCCACGGAGGCTGGTGGTACAACCAGTGCTTCTATGCCAACCTCAACGGAGTCTACTACAGAGTAACAACCTCACCATACAGACACACACACTGCACAATAAATGACCTTGTCAGATAGAATGTGAATGGTAAGGGAATGTTTGATAGAGGTATGTGTGTAATGAAAATCAAAAGTATATTCATAACCAATCAAATGTTTTTTCTAATCCCCTTTTTACATCAGCAGTTATCACAAAGTGCTTTACAGATATTTACAGACCTATAGGTATCTGGTCACCGGTATTCCTCCCTGTTACCACCCTGACCGCTGACTCTGTGTTTGTGACCCCACAGGGAGGCCGGTATTCCCCCAAGGGGAAGAACCCTCTAGGACCAGACGGAATCGTGTGGTATTCCTGGAAGGACTCAGACTACTACTCTCTAAGGAAAGTCAGTATGATGATCCGCCCACGTAGCTTCCGCCCACGCATGTCGCCCTGAGGAACCACCGCATGGCCATGACAACCACCCCGATGACGGTCAGGCTCGTCTGATTTGATGACATCACCACGGACGTACATGCTCCACACTTTTACAGTGAAATGTGCTGTAACCTTACTCACTGGTCTGGACAAGGAGTGAGATGGATTTTCAATGTGTGCACATATTTTTGAATGTGTGTGGACATATTTTTGCATAATGTTTAAATTTGCATATGTGGCCATGCCACCAATAAGCCTGAAGTTCAGTGAAACAGCAACAGACTGACAGGCACAGGAGGCTGGTGAGGCGATGACGGCTCATAATAATGTCTGGAATGGAGTGAATGGAATAGTATCAAACACATGGAAACCACATGTTTGATATCATTCAATTTATTCCGTTCCAACCATTACTGAGTCCATCCTCCCAAATTAAGGTGCCACCAGCCACCTGTGCTTAGTGAGAAGCTCAGTCCTGGATACTGTGGGATGTCATACTAAAGTCTTCTGACCAATACAGACACAACAACAGATATTGTCCAGTAAACTCTGAGAAACAAGTATTGAATGGAAGGGGTGGCACACGTCAAGTAGTCCTTTGTGTGTGTTGACCTGTCTAGAAGATGGCTGGAGTTACATAGATTCCACAGTCCTGTACTATAATAACATGACTGTGCCAAACTAACAGCCTATTGCTGGAGGGAGGAAGGGGAACTTCCCTCCTATAGATCCACAGTCAGGTGGACAATATACTATACAATACATAACATGCTATATATTATACCATACATAATATATAGAAGAGAAAAGACCCCGTTTAAACGGCAATGTGTGTTAGTGTGAAGACTAAGGGCTGAATCCCAACTAGAAAAACACAAAACTCAGATTAATGTAAATATAACGTTCTTACATTTTAGCAGATGCTCTTAACCAGACTGACTTAAAGTCTTCCCTGTGGCTCAGTTGGTAGAGCATGGTGTTTGCAACGCCAGCATGGTGTGTGCAACGCCAGGGTTGTGGGTTCAATTCCCACGGGGGGCCAGTACGAAAAAAAAAAAAAAAAAATGCATGAAATGAAATGTATGCATTCACTACTGTAAGTTGCTCTGGATAAGAGCGTCTACTAAAATGTACAAATGTAAAATGTTAAAGGAGCAATTAGGGTTAAGTACCTTGCTCACGGGCACAGACAGATTTTTCACCTAGTCGGCTTGGGGATTCAAACCAGCGAACTTTCGGTGATATGCCCAACACTATTAACCACTAGGCTAACTGCCGCAGTTCTTAAACGGCAGTTAGCGTTCAGACACAAGGAAGTGTGGGTGTTTATGGCCTTGTGTGCACAATGAGATATTTAACTATTTGTGTGTGTAGAGTGAGATACACTACATGACCAAAGGTATGTGGACACCTACTTGTCGAACATCTCATTCCAAAATCATGGGCATTAACATGGGAGTTGGTCCCCCTTTTGCTGCTATAACAGTCTACACTCTTCTGTGAAGGCTTTCCACTAGATGTTGGAACATTGCTGCAGGGACTTGCTTCCATTCAGCATCAAGAGCATTAGTGAGGAGTGGCACTGGTGTTGGGTGATTAGCAGTCGGCGTTCCAATTCATCCCAAAGGTGTTCGATGGGGTTAAGGTCAGGGATCTGTGCAAGCCAGTCAAGATCTTCCACACCGATTTGCGACAAACCATTTCTGTATGGACCTCGCTTTGAGCACGAGGGCATTGTCTTGCTGAAACTGGAAAGGGCCTTCCCCAAACTGTTGCCACAAAGTTGGAGGCACAGAATCATATAGAATGTCATTGTATGCTGTAGCGTTAAGATTTCCCTTCACTGGAAGTAACGGGCCTAACCCAAACCATGAAAAACAGCCCCAGGCCATTATTCCTCCTCCACCAAACTTTACAGTTGGCACTATGCATTTGGGAAGGTAGCATTCTCCTGGAATTCGCCAAACCCAGATTTGTCGGACAGCCAGATGGTGAAGCGTGTTTCATCACTCCAGAGAACGCGTTTCCACTGCTCCAGAGTCCAATGGCGGTGAGCTTTACACCACTCCAGCTGACGCTTGGCATTGCACATGGTGATCGTAGTCTTGTGCAGTGGAAATGCTGGAAACCTGTTTGGAGGCCAACATTTTTAGCAAAAACAAATACATTTGTTTTTTTGGGGGGGGGGGCATGTTACTAATAAAGCCGCATACAAACACGGTCTCTTTTTTGTTTTCTTGAGTAAGGCAACTCCTAAATGCAGGTGTTTCAGCCTTGTTCAGTGCTTTCTGTGGAAAGTGGAGCTCAGTGTTCTGTCACTCATGGGGACACTATGTCACCGCGAAGTCTAATGGTAATGCAACCTTTTTAACTAGGCAAGTCAGTGAAGAACAAATTCTTCTTTACAATGACGGCCTACCGGGGAACAGTGGATTAACAGCCTTGTTCAGGGGCAGAACGACAGATTACTACCTTGTCAGCTCGGGGATTCGATCCGGCAACCTTACGGTTTCTGTCCCAACGCTCTAAACACTAGGCTACCTGCCGCCCCACAAGAACTAGAACTAGAGCTAAAAAATTCTCGTCCCTTGGGTGCTGCCATAGAGTTACATTAGAAGTGCCCATCCAAGAAGGCTCAAGGTCATTGGCCACAGATAAAATGACGTCAAATCAAGTTATATGTACAGTAGCTTTGATTGATCATGTTTTATTTATTTTTATTTCCCCTTTATTTAACCAGGTAAGTTCTCATTTACAACTGCGACCTGGCCAAGATAAAGCAAAGCAGTTTGACACATACAACAACACAGAGTTACACATAAACAAACGTACAGTCACATATGGTGTCCAGGGCACAGCTGGGGGCAGAGGGTGGTCTATAGCAAGCGGCAACGTTGAGAGACTTGTTTCTGGAAAGGTGGATTTTTAAAAGTAGAAGCTCGAATTGTTTGGGAACAGACCAGGATAGTATGACAAAACTCTGCAGACTATCTCTGCAGTAGATTGCAACTCGGCCCACTTTGGCAGTTCTATCTTGTCGGAAAATTTTGTAGTTGGGGATGGAAATTTCAGGATTTTTGGTGGCCTTCCTAAGCCAGGATTCAGACACGGCTAGGACATCTGGGTTGGCGGAGTGTGCTAAAGCAGTGAATAAAACAAACTTAGGGAGGAGGCTTCTGATGTTAACGTGGATGAAACCAAGGCTTTTACGGTTACAGAAGTCAACAAATGAGAGCGCCTGGGGAATGGGAGTGATGCTGGGGCTGCAGGGATTAACCTCTACATCACCAGAGGAGCTGGGGAGGAGTAGGATAAGGGTACGGCTAAAGGCTATAAGAACTGGTCATCTAGTGCGTTCGGAACAGAGAGTAAAAGGAGCAGATTTCTGGGCACGGAAGAATAGATTCAAGGAATAATGTACAGATAAGGGTATGGTAGGATATGAATACAGTGGAGGTAAACCTAGGCATTGAGTGACGATGAGAGAGGTTTTGTCTCCCGAGGCACCATTTAAGCCAGGTGAGGTCACCGCATGAGTGGGGAGTGGAACAAAAGGGCTAGCTTAGGCATATTGAGCAGGGCTGGAAACTCTACATCGAAATAAGACAATAATCACTAACCAAAATAGCAATGGACAAGACATATTGACATTAGGGAGAGGCATTCGTAGCTGAGTGATCATAGCGTCCAGTGAGTAGCTAGGCGAGCTGGAGACACAGCGATTCAGACAGCTAGCGGGCCGGGGCTTTGGGGGACGTCACGAAGGAAAAGCCTGTTGAGACACCTCGGAAGATTACATCAGCAGACCAGTTGTGATGGATCGTCGGGGCTCCCTGTCGGCAGTAAAAGGGTCCAGGCCAATTGGCAAAATAGGTATTGTAATCCAAGATATTGGCTGATGGATCTCTTCAGCTAGCCAGGAGATGGGCCTAGCTCGAGGCTAGCTCCAAGCTAGCTGGTGCTTGCTTCTGGACAGAGACAGGAGTAGCCACTCGGATAGCAGCTAGCTAGCTGCGATGATCCGGTGTAAAGGTTCAGAGCTTGTGGTAGGAATCCCGAGATGTGGTAGAGAAAAAGCAGTCCGATATGCTCTGGGTTGATATCGCACTGTGCAGACTGGCAGGAATTGACTGGGCTGTCAACATGTCAACATCATACTTTCAAAATCTTAGCTAGCAGTCATTATCATGAATCAAGTCGACAATCTACTGGCAAATCCTTTTTAATCCTTGTCATATTAAGATAAATAATTAAGAGAAATGATAGATTAAACGTATTGGTGCTCATCGGCCATTGGACATAAACATTACACAACAAGTTAGAAATCACAAATTCAACAATGAGTGGTTTGGAAGGAATCAGTGACAGTGGCTAACTGCAAGCATTGCAAAGCAATCACTAGCCTGCTATTCAGTGGAATGGCTGTATAGTCCCAAATCTGGGATTAAGGGGCTCTTTTCCAAGTTTAAAATGATAAACATTCAACATTGGACATGTTGTCAATGAAGCATAATTTGTGCCTCGTTCTAAACAACTTAACTTGGAACTGCGAAAACAACTGGGAAGTCGGGAATAAATTACTTTTGAAAATACGTTTTGAACGGTCATCCAACTCGGAACTGTAAATCTGGCCTCTTTCTACAGCTACGACCTGAAGATCAATGACGTCATCACGATTCAACCTTGTTTTCCCCCCCCCCAGAGTTCCCAGTTGTTTTGAAAGCACCATAAATCCAGAGAATGACAGACTTTGATGACAAAATTTGCCCACGAAGGACCGCCGCGCTACCTTCCTGTTCAAGTTAGCACAGCACAACAAGGTGAGTCCAAAAATGTCTTGTATGCTCCTGCATAAATTACGTAATATGCATACTGTAGCTAAGAAAGTAATACTAAGTGTATGTTGTGTAGTAAGATGTTAATAGCCCATGTGCCTCACCTTAATAATTTGGTCCATATACCCCTCTTAATTTTGCCTACTGTTCTGACTTGGTGGTGTACATGTAGCCTTTAACCTGTTTTAGAGAAATGTAATCATCGAATATTGTAAGAGCTTTCATTTTCTGCTTATATGCCCCCTTTATTTATCCTACGGTTCTTCTGACTTGGTGTACAGGGAGAACACTATAAGAACGGCCCATGTTCTGAATTCTGTCGCTGTACATTTCAATAGTGCTAAACAAATAGTTATATTGACTACGTCCGTCCTACTATAGCTCGCTCAATGTCTTAATCGAAATTACAGATTGCCTCATCTGCTTGTCGTCACCTTATTCACCACATTTGTTTTAGCAAGTCAGCCATATCAGCTAATTTTTTTTTAAAGGCAGTAAATGAGGCTGAATGAACTGTTTCGCGGCCGGATAAGGCTTTGCTGAAAGCCAGGTGTAGCAGTGGTAAGGTGTTGGGACTGCTGTTGGGACAGCTTTATGTAGGCCCTAACAGTTTGTGGGCACCGTTTGTCACTGTTATAGTGCAATTAATATATTGCTTAGTGTTGTGTTGTGTAGTGGCTTTGCTAGGATGCATCCCACTTTTATTTATTTTCCCCCACCAAGATTTACATGCTAAAATCGCTACTGGTCTTGTGTGCGGCTGCTCGGTCATAGAAACCCATTTCATGAAGCTCCCGATGAACAGTTCTTGTGCTGACCTTGCTTCAGAGGCAGTTTGGAACTCGGTAGTGAGTGTTGCAACCGAGGACAGACAATTTGTACGCACTACAGCACTCGGTGGTCCCATTCTGTGAGCTTGTGTGGCCTACCACTTCACATCTGAGCCGTTGTTGCTCCTAGATGTTTCCACTTCACAATAACAGCACTTACAGTTGACTGCGGCAGTTCTAGCAGGTCAGAAATTTGACAAACTGACTTGTTGGAAAGGTGGCATCCTATGATACTGCCACGTTGAAAGTCACTAAGCTCTTCAGTAAGGCCATTCTACTGCCAATGTTTGTCTATGGAGATTCCATGGCTGTGTGGTCAATTTTGTACACCCGTCAGCAACGAGTGTGGCTGAAACAGCCATATCCACACATTTTACGAGGTGTCCACATACTTCTGTATTTATAGTGTATTTAACTCTTTATAGAGTGAAATATTTAACTCTTTCTTGGTGTAGAGACAGAGACCCAGCTGCACCTGATTTCAGTCAGAGCTGGGTGCAGGCAGAGTACAGGGTGAAAGACCTCTTTCATTCCTCCCCTCATAATCAGCACAAACACACTCTTTGACGCTCCGCTCTGCTTATAGACCAACTCATTCTCATTCCTATCCATCTCTACAGAATATTCAGACAGGGGAATAAGGGACCTGCTGTGTGTGTATATGAGTGTGTGGGTGGGTGTCGTCCCAAATACACAAGTCCGGCAGAACAAGACATGACTCACACTCACAAACACACTCAAAGAAATGCAAACGTGTACACGGAGAGTACAAATCATTTTTATTAAATCAAACTTCAATTTGACCTCTTTCTGGGTGACAACGTATCGCAAATATTTCTATACATAAAATAATACCTCAACAACCAAAAAGCGCATGCATCAGATAGAATATAAATGTATTTGTATTTATGTGACGAGAATAGAAAGAGGGAGATTAAATAATGATTGATGATTGCACTGCGGTATTAAGTGGAGTGAGGCAGAGAAGAGCTGTCATAGACACCTGGATAAAGGCATGGCTGTGTCCCTATTGTCTTAACACATTTCCTTACTAACCACTGCTATGTAAGGATTTGATAGGTGAAAGCAATATTGTGAAACCGCTCAGCTGTTTTTGAAGGAAAGAAAACAAGGAAGCAATTTATGAGTATTGGGACCCAGCCACCATGTTTGGCACTGGCTTTGGGAGAAGCATTGGCTCGCTGATGTTTGGCTTCCATGGACGAGGAGTAGGCTCCCATTGCATAACCTCTAACGTTCCCCATCGGAATCTGTCCTTCCAGAAGGGAGAAAAGCAGAGCTCTATGTTTTGAATAGTAAAATAAAAATCAGACAGGGGGGAATGAGTGAAGCATGCAGTTCTATTTTCTACAGAACGTCAACAAGGCACAGTGGCAGGAAAGGGTCGAGCTTCCTGTTAGAGATCGAGGAAGTGGGTGAAGGAAGGGGCGGGGCACTGCCAGCAGTGTTCAGACACACTCACAAGCAAGGGGTGTGGTGACACACTCTCTCTCATATCTGCTGGAACTTAACTGACAAGGCATAATGCAACATCTCTACTCTGAACTGTGAGTGTGTGTTTCAATCACTTGAAAAATCATAAACACCATTTCTGTTGAAATGCTGTGATTAAAAAATGCTGTGATGCTGGGGTAAGGTCCAAAAGATGACCAGGGGATAATAAAGAACCATGGAGGGAAATCAACATCCACAAAGACGTGCTTGGTCATGGGAGAGATCCATAACACATCCATCCAAACATTACCAGATAACCAAGGTAGGGAACTGTAGGTTTACTATAATATGGAACTGAGGAAGTCATGACTAGCCCATGGATTCAGTCAAACAAGGAAATGCAAACAGTATCCTCTTTGCCAGTGGAAGAGAGCTGCGCTTTAACCTCTGCATTTTGAGTGAATCACTGAGGCAGTGAGGGCAATGCTTAACTGTGCAATATGTTCAATGAGGGCCTGAATGTTTGTCATGTTACCCTGACCTGAGACACAGGAAGTAGTCAGTGTTGTTTCCTGTGGGACTGGGCTGTTTGGTGCTGTATGTGGCACCCACTGTGCATCAGGCACTGTTGCAATCCACCCATCTGGGTTTCGACTGTCTACACCTCTTCCTAAACAGTTCCTAGACTGTTTAAAACAGATTACATTAGCATCATTAGCTAACGACTGCAGGAAATGAAATTGCACTGAGCGCAAAGGGAAAAAGCAACAGAGTGAGAAAAAGAAAAAGAGAGATCTCTTGGGTGTAAAGCTGTTTCTTGCATTTTCAGTCTTAGGAGGCAGGTTTACATTGTGGTGAATTGACTGTGTGCTTGCTTCAGCTTCTCAGCAATCTGCCCAAACCAGGAATAAAGAGAAAAATCCCATTGAAAGCCATGTGCTGAATGTCTAAATAAAAACATTAATCAGATTGGTGCATTGTTGATGGACTACTATTTGTATGTACAGAAGCATCTATTCATAGCAGTCCCTCTCATAGCAGACCTTGTGACCAGGGTCGGAGACAATTGCATGTGAGCATGTGGAAATGATCCATTCATTAATATAATTTCAATGCTAGCAATACTCATTTGCTTGAGATCCACTGTCATTCAGGCAAAGAACTCATAGGTTTTCTATTTGAGAAGAAGCTACTGACATTTTAGCTAAAATTGTGTTTTCTGGCTATGTGAGAATGTTTCTTTGTACAGGGTGGTCTGGACGACTGTTCTTACCGTCTCGTAGAACTTTACTTGCTCCTCCAGGTACAGCTGCATCACCCTGTTGTAGTCATAGATACGGTTGCTATGGAAGTGGTTCATCTCAGCTGTGGGTGGGAGAAAACAGGAAATCCACTGTCACATGATATGGTATAGATGATGGAACCATCTCTTTATATGCCATAGGCTTATAGTACCTTGTGTTAGCACATTTAACCATCGCTAACACATTTAGCATTAGCCCAGTAGCCTTACCTTGTAGTGCGTATGACATGGTGCTAACACGTTTAGCCATGGTCACTTTGTCTTGAGGGGTGATCTTGCTAGCTGCCACCAGCCGGTCTCCCTCCTTCACCTTCTCTATGGCCGCCTAACAGTGAAAAGACAGAGCAGTCTTCAGTTTTGCAAAAAATCCTAGGGATTCAACTTTACAGCTATACTGGATTAAACATGGATCTACATTAATAGCAAAGACACTGTAGGTCCTAACCAAAATAAAATGGTTTTGTTCTTTTAGCAATGTTATTTTCATATGGTTGTTATTCTCTCGCTCTCTCTCCTCTGCCCTAGGCTCAGTATAATGTGAATATCTATTTCTCTCCCTCCCTCCCTCCCCTGTAGGAGCCTACCTTGTGTACTCCAATGGTGTCAGGGAAACATCCCAGAAGGCCTTTGTACTCATTGTTGTTCTCCATGAGGAAGTGCAGGTCTTTCCTGGGCTACAGGGAGAGAACATGGACAATTAGATATCAATCAATCACACACACACACACACACACAGCCGCCCGCACAACCCAATATCCCCTGCAAACAGAGCAAAAGCCAATTCACATTACACTTTTGGTACTGAGCCAGAAAAGCCAATGAACAAGATGAGTACAATAATACAACTGTGACATCATCAGAAAGAAATGTAATAGCAATGTCTCAAATAGCAAAAAACAGGAAACCACAAAAAAACGATAGAAAAATGACCAAAAACAAAGATAATAAAGAACCATGGAGGGAAAACAACACCCACAAAGACGTGCTTGGTCATGGGAGAGATCCATAACACATCCATCCAAACATTACCAGATAACCAAGGTAGGGAACTGACACACACACACACACACACACACACACACACACACACACACACACACACACACACACACACACACACATATATATAGCACTGTGTCTGAGTGCTAGTAACTACCCAGGACTGGAACTACACAGCTAATGCTAATGATTGGTGGAGGTCAAAAGGTCAAAAAGAAGTCTGAGTCTGGACCAAGGACAGAAACCTCTGGACTGGAGCAACACATGCTTACCAAATGAGTCCTCCATGTGGACGCTGCTGCGATAACATCAAAAACAGGGTGGGCTTTGATTTCAGTACAAACCACACTACACCATCATAGATATAAGTCTAGATATATCATAGATATAAGTATAACTGATATTCAAACATTATGATCAACTGAACTGTCAGAGGAATGTAGGGAACATATTTTGTTCTGGTTAGTGCTGCTGGCTTTAAATTAATGTCATGGAGTAATCATAAAAGTCTTGACCTCTTCCCTTCAGATAACACACACCTCACACACAGGATGCTTAGTGAAAGGGTCAAAAGAAGGTCAGAACTAGGTTATAAAACAGACACTGTGAGGCCACAGGAAACGCACGCAGACATCCAGGAAGTGACATCAGACAGGAGCAGCTTGGGGCGATGAAGAGAAAAGAGAGACCAAAGGAATGGGAATAGAGCACAAGGCCTCTGGGGCTACAGGAAGTATACAGAGCAACAGGAAATTGCCCCCCCCCCCTCACCCAAAGCTGCTCCTCAAGTATACTAGCATACATTCCCTCAAAGGCTTATTTTGGATTCCAAGGCCTCAACAACAACTGAGACAAAAAAAAAAAACAAGGCTACGTCTGACGTATAGCACACATTTCCTTTGAAATACTAAAACATATTTACAGCCCTTGAGCAACTACACTCTCAACAGGAGACTGACTCTTCAGCAGCATCTGAGTGGAATAATGTGTCTGTGTTAAAACTATTCCCACTCTGAGTAGCATTAAAAGGAAGGTGAAATCCTACTTAATGGATAGTGTGCTTGTGTGAGCAATCGATCCTAGCCCAAAGATGATGACCAAATAGAGTTCCTTTGTGTATAGTGTGTAAACTGGATGTTTTTGTGTTCTTATGACTAAGTAACCAAATTGACCTGCCAATTTAGATGTATATTTTTTATCCTGCCACATTATGCCAAACACTATCATGAAAGAGGACCACAATGGAAATAAGTCATAGACCTTTGTGCTTTTTTGTGTTCATCCTCGATGATTCTTAATCAATTGAATCATTTTGTATGCGTATTGTTGGATTCTAGCTTGAAATACACTTATTCATTTTACTATACTAAAACTTATTGATACTTTACATGTACAAGGAATGTATATGTTGGGGTCAATGAAGGGTGGATAGGAATCTGGTGTATAGAAAGTTATTGAGTGAGACAAGGGGAAGTGCAGAAAGTTCATATTCTGGAATTCGGCTCGAGGTTAAGTCAACAGATGAACTGAGAAGAAACCTCTGGGAGGGGGGCCAGAGGGGCCCACCACAACAAGCCTCCTACTACAGTCCTATCTCACACACATACACTTTCACACCCACCAAGGTTCTAGCATCAGGAAGGGCCATGACTACACCAGTGAGAGAAACCAATTAAGTTCCTGCCTAGCGACAGAGATGTATTGGCTGTCTAGATGTGCAAGGAGTTGACCCTGCCTAGTGGGAGGTTATAAATATATGTGCTTGTGTAATCCTGCTTTGTCTTTGCAGCTGTATGACCCAGTGGGTGAATAAACTTGGTTTGAGATTTTTCCTTAACCCAGAGGAGATACAGGTTTAAGAGAGACACCTGCAGGTTATGACACTTCTGTACTGGTACTGTACCTGCTCAGCCACCATCTGAGCTATCTCCTCATAGGTCTTTCCTGCTGAAGTCATGGCATCGGTGAGGGTGGCCTCTCCTGCAGATACAAGAACATGTTTTTTACATTACACGCAACAACACTTCTATTGAACAAACTAAAACATACGGAGATCCATATATATCCCATTTAGTGGGGTAAATGTCTGTCCAAGCCGGCCTACCTTGGTATCCACTGCTGGTGAAGACAGACGAGAGGTTCTGGAAGGCCTTGCCAATCCTCTGGTACTCTTTGGGCAAAGCTGAGGACACACACAGTTTCGGTCATGTTATAACTATGTAGGCTGCATAGCTGCTGTGTAGTGTTTATGTAGTGTATACATACGTCCTGTGCATCTCTTCCAGTGCTCCTGGCCCACTGTGAGTAGGTCCTTCACACCATCATCCATAGCTTTGGTGAAACGACTGAACTGATCACACTTCTGCTCCCTGTTACGTAATGGAAACAAATTAAGGAAAACACCCCATAACATTTCATATTGTGTATGTCTGCTGCAGAGTGGTGTGATGTCACTCACACTTCGATGGGGTCCAGGTCGGGGGCTTCAGCCTCTATGGAGGAGAAGATCATCACTCCCACGTCCTCGTCTTTCTCTGCTTTTCTCTTCCCTGTTTTCCAGTCCTGCAACAACACACAGTGCTCAGTAGCCAATCCTCAGTGTCACTACCAGTCCTGTACAGTCAGAGCTCCATGTCCAGTCTGATACGGCACCCCTCTGCTGTTCCTGGGGGAGGAAGATGAGGAAGACTCCTACTGTACCTTCTCGTCCTTGTAGGTCAGGAAGAGTTGGAAGACGTCGCTGTTGGAGACCACAGGGTGCCGACACATCCTGGTCATCCAGCCCTGCAACCTCTCCATCCTCATCTTGATAAACTCCTCCTCAAAACGCCCTGGCAGAGAGGGAGGGAGGGAGGGAGGGAGAGGGAGCAGATATAAGCGGTGTGCATTGAAAGGAGCACCCCAGGCTCCCCATATACCTTCCTACATTAAGTGAACTCCTCTCGTATAGGATAGACAGAAGGTTTCTCAGTGGAGGAGAGAAGACGAGAGGTTAGCAGGTCAGTCTCTCACCTGTGACCTGCTTGTCCGGTAGAGAGGGGATGGGGATGGCTGAACCAAACTTGTCCAGTAGCCTCTCATACAGCCAATCAAAGTGCTTGTATCGGTGATTGACGGGTCTGTTTGTGGTCTGCAAACCAATCACACAAAGTTAACATGCACTATAATGCCAATGGGTTGGCATAATCTTGGCTTTTGGCAACTGCAGCTTTTCTCTGAGACAGCTTGTTATATCAGGCATCTGGACAATGTATCTGTCCCTAGAAATGATAGAGCCAGAAACATTAATGACCATTCACATTGATGCTAGTAGTGGTCCCACAGACACTTACGTTGGGTATGACATGGTACTCGATGTAGCTCTTCAGGCCGTACATCTTGGTGCCCTTCTTGGGGTCGGCTACGACACAGTCCAGCTGAGCCTCTGGATAGGACCACACTGGACCAACCTCCCCCATCTGAGAAGGAGCAGAGACAACCCTACTAAATCCTACAAGATAAATCCTACAGCAATTTGAAAAGACTACAGTACAAAAAATTGCTAAACAACACAGCCAACCACACTCCATTCAATGTCCAGTACTGATGAAAGTCCTCCACCAACTCACATAGATGGTTATCTTCTCCTTTCCCTTGGGTGGTTGCTTGCAGAGGAGGAACAGCTCAGGACCAGACTTGGAAAACCCGGGGAACCTGCTCAAAGAGGAACACACAGGGGGTAAAGGTCAGGGGTTAAGTGTCAGGGGTTAGGTAGAAAGGGACACTTGACAGTCTGGAAATCCAACGGTAATGGTTTAACAGAGTTGGGCTAACTATCCTCCACCAAACGTCTCAGATTCTAAACCGCAAACTAAGATGGCCAAACTGTATATTGACTCAATGTTTATGACCGTGGGTAAAATCTGGGTAAAAGTGGTCTTTAGGTCATGGCTAGTGTTTGTGGGTTCAGTGTGATGGTTTGGAGTAGTAGTCAGCTGTCTTACTTGTTGAGGGAGATCTTCATGGAGGAGCCAGTAGCCCCTCCTCTCTGGATGGCCCCTCCATCTCCAGACTCAGAGTTTGACTTCACATCATCCCACTCATCATCCCACTCATCTTCCTCCGCTCCTACCCACACACACACACACACCCTTAGTAACCAAATACATGGAAGAGAGACCATACAGCATAAAAAGCCTAAAACCGAGATCAGAGAACATGCAATAGACCAGCGAGTTTCAAACCTCTCCGAGGACCCCCAGACGTTCTTATTCCAGAGCTAGCACACCTGATTCCAATCACTAATCATTAAGCCCTTGATTAGAGAATTAGGTGAGCTACTTCAGGGCTCCAACGAAACAGCTTGGGTGCCCGATGAGAGGTTTGAAAACCACTGCACTGCACTACCCCGTGCTATGTTTTGAGAGAAAAATTATAAATATACTGTACAGTATGTATCCAAACAGAAACAACAAACCTATTATATCAGTCTAGATAATCAGTTAGATATATCCTCAAAACCAACCAATTAAATGTTAAGCTATAAATACTGTGAATAGCTTTCTTGAGAGAAAATACACACAATGCAAACACATGCCTGCAATAGAGAAAATAATGTAAATGTACTGGTTATACACATGCCAGACATTTTCTTAAAACAAAAAACAGTCAACACTCGCACAAACAGGGAAACCCTCCCAGCAGGCAATGCATGGTGGGATACCTGACCAGTCAATAAGGTAGGGATATGGATAGATATCTTTGGAAGGAAAAAGAGGCACGTTGTTATTTCATTCATTCAATCAGTCACTTCTTTATTCAGGATATAAATAGTTTTAAAACGGGAAGTGAAAAACCAAAGCCAGCAAAAACTCTGCAAAGGCAAGTGATCTCATAACTATCGATGACATCACCCTCCCCTGTTTAAGATCACACCTAGAAAATACATTGCAAAACACCACTCTTCATGTATGCCAAAGGCTATATTCTTAACCCAAAACATACATATTAACAATGGATAAAGTTCCTAAAAAGAGGTATAACAAGGGGAAAAAATATTTTCTGGAGACATCTTTCTGCAAGTCTTTTGCCAGAAACTTGCTAAAGTAGGTGTTCACTACAGTATTACTAGCAAATTATTACCAAAGTGTTAAGGTCCATAAAGGGGCCCTCATTTCCCTTTAGAACAGTGACTCTTACCTGGGCCCTGGTAGGCCTGAGGATGGCTCTGTGCTGTGGAGCCCCAGGGGTCAGCGGCAGCACTCTTGCCTGTAATGGTGCCCTCTGGCTGGGCCGCCCAGTTGTTGGAGGAACCTCCCGTGGTGTCCTGGTTCCATACCGACCACGGGTCTTTACCGTTAGTCGCCTAGAGGAGCGAGAGAGAGGAGAGAGAAAAATAGGTAGGGGTAGAGGACAGCCTTTTTAACAAATCAACCAATACTGGTTTTAAATGACTTGTCAGGGAAAGAAATGACAGGGTATATAACTTCACGATAGAAATTTGAATACAAGACTGCTTGAGAAAAATGGACAGATGGTGTTCTCACTCCAACCCTTACCTGTCAGACTCCCTCCCCACACATCCCACTCAAAATACAGAGTCAGGCAACACACTCACGTGTGATTGTGTGTTGAATGGTACGGAAGTTGAACCCTGGACTTGAAGGTACAGCGTGTTTCCTCACGTCACACAAAATGATGCAGAAACATCTCTCTCGCACAATGCCACTGTCACGCTTATCTAAATAATTGAGAAATTCATGCCTCGTATTCAAGTCCGGCATTGTGACGCACTGCACTGTACCATTCGGATCATGCCAAGGCACGGCAGGATGCAACATGTCACTGTAAGCATTTCTCCCAGTAATTTCCATGGCTGGAGGACTACATGTGGTGAAGGACAACACAAGCAGAACAGACACACATCTCATGCGTTCTACAGTCAGTCAGTCAGTACTTCATTCACTGAGACCATAGAAGAATTTTGCATCAAGACAATCCACAGGACGACGGCATGCCATGCGTATGGGGCAGACGTTGGCTATGCCGCAAGCATGTGTGTGTAGTTCAGGGCTGTTCCTGGAGAGCTACCCTTCTCTAGGTTTTCACTCAAACCCCAGTCGTAACTGACCCGATTCATCTCATCAACCAGCTAATTATTAGAATCAGGTGCGCTAGATTAAGGTTGGAGCGAAAAACCTACAGGACGGTAGCTCTCCAAGATGGGGTTGGAGAGCCCTGTGTGGATGGTGTGTGTGTGTGTGTGTGTGTGTGCGTTTGGATAGGAAGTTGCTGACCAAACATCTCCATGATAGGCTACTTACAGTAAGCCACAAAACAAACAGAGGGAGAGAGAGTACATTAGAGGACCAGAGTGGTGGGGGACACAGGCTCATAGCAGCTGTAGTGTGTTACCACAGAACAAACTGCAGGAGTTTTGACTTATTCTGCTGAATTGTCCAACACTTAGTTTACAACATATAAAAACAATGGTAGAATTGAGACAAATGATTGCTGGCTCTTGCCTGGTGGGAGAGCTTGTTCACTGATCACTGTAATAATTGATTGGTTATAGGGAACCGTGAATGTTGAGATCATTCGTTTGGTGTTTAGTGCTGGTAATAAGAAACATTGATCTATAGCGGTGCATGTTGTATCAGAGATGTGCTGATCATGTTCATTCATCTGTGATGGGATGCGTATCTGGAGGTGTAGGGGGTCAGTAGGCCTGATTTGGCCTCTGATTTGGAGGTTCCAGTTAACATTTACCCTTGTTAACTGGCTCCAGGTCAGTTGTAGTTTGATGGGCAGAAAGTAAGTGGACCCTGGTTTAGGGAGTGGGGTGTAGGAGAGGGTGGGGGTGGTACAATGTAAGATCATGCTCTTGCAGGCTGAGCTGTGGGTGGGGGTTGCAGGGGGGAAGATTTGAGATGGGAGGTGGGGGACGGGGCCATGTTCGTGCCCCTGACCACCGCTCGGTGCTGGTTACCTCGTCAGGGGAAGAGGAGGAAGGGGGGGCCGGGGTGTCGGGGGTGTCCGGCTGAGGACTACAGGCCCCAACATCCACCTTGAGGGGAGAGAGGGTGACATCATCACAAAGCGCCTGCGAGTGAAGGGTAACCTGGGCAACGCGGACCCCAAGCAGGGGCCACAGTGAAGTAAGAATATTTGATGAGAGACAGTAATTTGGTGTTCTTGTTGTTGACTCCCCTCTAAGTTATAATAGGGGTACCATGTCTTCACAGTTGTATAGCTATCCATTTTCCAAGAAAAATAAATAGCTTGCATCTAGCATACAGTGCCTTGTAAAAGTATTCAGACCCCTTGGATTCCTCTTGGATTTATTGTGTTACATAGTGGGATTAAAATGGATTTAATTGTCATATTTTGTCAATAATATACACAAAACACTCTGTAATAACAAAGTGGATAAGTAAAAAAAAAAAATTCTGAATACAAAATGTAAGAACTAAAATATAGTTGTTGCATAAGTGTTCGGTCCCTTTGTTTAGGCAAGCCTAAATTAGTTCAAGAGTCAAATTTGGCTTAACAAATCACATAAAAAGTTACATGGATTCACTTTGCATTAAATAATAGGATTGGTAGATGGGTAACAAATATAGGGCTGTCGCTGACAACAACAAAGAATAAATAAAAAAATTGTCGACTGGAAGTAGTCTGTTCTTTCAAACAATCGATTGGTCAAAATTTTAAAACATGTATTTTTGCATATATAGACACACCCAATGTGCCCTCTAAGCTGCACGTGTGCGTGCGCACAGTAGCCCAAGACTGCCACGCAGCTCCTCCGGGACTGCCGCACTGAAATACCAGCCCACAGAGAGAAGCACAAGATTAAACTTCACTTTCTAGAGCAGTGGTCACCAACAGGTCGATCACGATTGACTGGTCGATCTCCAAGGCATTTCTAGTCGATCGCCAAACATTTCTGTAACAACAAACAAGGATAAAGCCTTGTTTTCCTCTTTTTATTGTATTTGTCTCAGGCTGTTGGCGGTAGGTGCACCCGATTTAGCTTCCCTGCGCCAGGTAGGCGAACTGTTGCCATTTTGAACCATTTCATGCGTTTGAAGGTACAAACTCTGCCTTCCCGGCACGACCAGAGAGTAAATGATGTGCACTATAGGTCTACCGCGGGCCAATCACATGGCTCAGATGACTGTGTCTACAGTAAGGTAGCAGGCATTAAAAGAAAGCTACAGTAAAATTGATACTGTGAGATTTCAAAACCATGACTAGAGAGAGACTGTCACCGAATACAGCAAAGAGCTGCTGTTTTTATGAGTTCATGTTTAAGTTCTTACTCAGCACTGTCAACACTTTGTATTCAACACTTTTATAAACCATAAAATGTGCGTTCTTCCTATTTCCACTCAGCGCTACAACAAGCACTGCAGCAGTAATGAATGAGTAGGAAAGTGTATCTATAGGATTGCATTATTATTATTAACAGCTTGGGTCTTTTTTAATATCGAGGAATATTTAACTTTCTCTGTTCATAGGAGTAACAACATGAATCTGTGGATGAGGCAGAAATAATGCGGTGCGACTCGAGTTTCGCCATCAGCTGGAAGACAGTGCGCCTTTTTGGTCAGTGGAGGAAAGGAAGAGCGGAGGGATGTGGAGAGGCGGACCCTCAGTCTGCTGCTCTCTCCCTCTGCTGAGACTGACCATCAGATGCAGGCACCATCAACCCAGTAAAATTAAAAAGTGAATTATTTAAATGCTTACTCAGCTGTGCTTCACAAGTAATACAACAACGAATCTATTACTGGTGTGATCATATTAACTTTTTCAAATGTTCTTAGTTACAGCCTTATTCTAAAATTGATTGAATAAAGCATTTTCCACCAAGACGCTCGGCCAAATGGAGTTTGTCAAAAGGCACCAAAAGGACTCTCGAACAATGAGAAACAAGATTCTCTGTTCTGATGAAACCAAGATTGAACTATTTGGCCTGAATCACATCTGGAGGAAACCAGGCACTGCTCATCACCTGGCCAATACCATCCCTATGGTGAAGCACGGTGGTGGCAGCATCACGTCTGGAGGAAACCAGGCACTGCTCGTCACCTGGCCAATACCATCCCTATGGTGAAGCATGGTGGTGGCAGCATCATGCTGTGGGGATGTTTTTCAGCGGCAGGGATTGTGAGATTAGTCACGATCGATGGAAAGCTGAACGGAGCAAAGTACAGAGAGATCCTTGATGAAAACCTGCTCCAGAGCGCTCAGGACCTCAGACTGGGGAGAAGGTTCACCTTCCAACAGGACAATGACCCTAAGCACACAGCCAAGACAACGCAGGAGTGGCTTCCGGACAAGTCTCTGAATGTCCTTGAGTGGGCCAGTCAGAGCCCGGACTTGAACCCGATCGAACATCTCTGGGGAGACCTGCAAATAGCTGTGTAGCAATGCTCCCCATCCAACCTGACAGAGCTTGAGAGGATCCGTAGAGATGAATGGGAGAAACTCCCCAAATACAGGGGTACCAAGCTTGTAGCGTCATACCCAAGAAGACTCTAGGCTGTAATCGATGACAAAGGTCTTTCAACTTATGTAAAAGTGATACTTCAGTTTAATTTGCAAACATTTAAAAAAAACTGTTTTTGCTTTGTCATTATGGGGTATTGCATGTAGATTGTTTTTTTTCCTTACCAATTGAATCCACTTTAGAATAAGGCTGTAATGTAACAAAATGTGGAAAAAGTGAAGGGGTCTGAATACTTTCTGAATGCACTGCATATGGATCTGTGCCATTTACTTTGAACTGGACTGTGTTTACAGCATGAGTGGTCGTGAGTTGATGCGCTTGTTTTGAGATCAAAGTGAGAGCTTCATGTAGCCACTTGTGCACATTTTGTTCATATCCTTTGCTAGTTAGTGAGTTATTAGCCCAGTTATAGATCATTTGTACTCAGCAATAGGGGAGTGATTGCTTCCTACAAGAGCACAAAATGTGTACATTTCTAGACATCTTTGAAAAGCGAGTCAGGTAAAGAGCTTTTTTTTGTCATAAACAAGTAGTGTTGTATTTTGAGAAAGTCTCGAATAAGCTAAGTAGCCAATAGACAGAGGGTAGCATAATTTGTCTGATTCTCTGTAATAACGGTATGGGAATAATAATGCATTTTATTTGGTAAAGTGGTTTCTTGCATCACACAACACTTTCAGTCACCTTGTCTGAAGGACAAGTGGATAAACAGGTTCATGTCAAGCCCTGCATGCTCTTTTTTCAAAAGTCTCATAGAATGTAGGCCTGTGGCTGCTACTGTAGGCTGAATGATTTCCATGTTAAAATGTTATGGGATGCATTTTCTCCATTGTTTTTGATGCTATGCCACTCTGGTAGGCAGGCCTACATCATGATGAAATAGCCATGTCCACTGTTAAAACTGTAACTTAAAGCAGGTACAGCCTCAGTGTTCACAGTAAACGCGCACTGGAAGTTGAACAGAATTTTCACAACGTTCAAGTTTGCACTCGGGCATACCTGAAATTTGCTCAGTGCCGGAAAACAATTGAGGGAACATTGGACACACCTAGGGTTGTGGCGGTCACGAAATTTGGTCAGCTGGTGATTGTCAAGCAAATAACTGTCGGTCTCACAGCAATTGACTGTTAATTAACAAACACATTTAGCATCTCCTGGCTTCCACACATAGCCTACAAGCCATTTTAAAAAGTCCAAATAAATCCATGTAATATAGCCTACACCTACACAATAAATCCATGTAATATAGCCTACACCTTCACAATAAATCCATGTAATATAGACTACACTGACACAATAAATCCATGTAATATAGACTGTCCTCATTTACTTTTCATCAGCCAACAAGATGAGTAGGCCTAACGAACGGCAAAAGCACTAGCCTATGTCAATCTACTATCCCCCATAGTACAAAAGTTGACCTATTCTGTTTTGTGCAATAAATAAATATTCCAAACATAGTCTGGGACAGTTGTGGGATGTGATAGATCCCAAATTAATACAACCACTAGCATCATTTTTTTGTTTATGCAATGTGGCTGATGCAACGGATCAGAATGTTTAGCTTAAAATGTTGATAAACTATTAGGCTATTTCTTCACATTAAAAGCGCTGCAATGCGCACATGGTAGTAGGCTATAAGTGCAAATTTTCCAATAGCGGGAAAACCCCATTATCAAAAGTGACCGCAAAATGCAATTATGCATGTAATGCTTTTATTATAAATGGTGCATTTTTATGGTGAAAATGATCTTCCCCAAACTTGAAACTCACACGTTAGGGACTACTAAAGCAGATTAATGTGCATCATTTTAATAAGTTATTTGGCCACTTTAGTTGTGATACAAACCTTTAAAACATATAGGCCTATGGGCTAGGCTACATGAGGTTTGCGACTATGATTAGAAAAAGTCGCAAAAAAAAGTCATTGCTTCTGATGCTGGGCATCAGTGATAATATACAAGTGATAATATATCATATCAGTGATAGGCTAATATTGTCACCCATCAGACTATTCTTGATTTAATATTGTCTTTACATATACTAAATAATACATGTGTGACATTTGTTTTGATTTAGAATGGACCATTATCACGCACAGGGGCAGCGGGAAAAATACATGTCATCTATGCACTTAAAAAGCAAAGAGAGGACGCTTTCCCCCCATGTTTTATTTGATTTTCTATTACATTTACATTGATGTCAGATTAATTAGAGTGACAATAGAGTGCTGAGTACCAGGCAGTTAGCAAGTTTGGTAGGCTACTAATGACCATCAGCAGCATCAGCGCTTGGAGAAACCTAATTACCGTGACTAAACGGTCATGTGGAATTTGACTGCCTTCATGACTTGTGACCGCCGGTGTGGCGGTAATACGGTCACCGCAACAGCCCTAGACACACCCTTTGTGTTTTAATAAAATCAACTAGAAATTCACATTGAGCTTGTCTGACGCTTTAAGCCCACTGTTTGATGAAATAAGACACAAATGACTAAAGAGGGAGTCAGAGATTAAGATAACCAGAAGAAAAAAAACCTTAGCCTGACCCAACCATCCTCTTCCCGCTGTCTCATGTGGAATGCCAATTTATCTTACCATTTAGTACCATGCCAACTACGTAAAAATACCCTATAAAGCCAACAAATAAACCATTGCAGCCTGCAGGTAGAAAATATTTGAATAAAAATAAATATCCTAAGGGAGAGAGATGGAAAGATTTTTTAAATACACTGAGGAACTATTGTCATTCTCAATGGATGTAAAAACAGACTTCGCTTGTTTGCTGTTTGAGGTGAGGAAAACATTACTTTGAGAAGCTCCACAGTTCATTACTGGTGGTTCGTGAAGCCAATCAGAAATACTATCAGATCCTCAAATTGGCACATTTATATGCCTACATTAGTGCGCAGGCCAGGTAGCCTATAGGCCTAGTTCTATGGGTAATCAACACTGACAGGAGCGCTCCAAACAAAAGACAATGACTAAATTGACAACTTGTAAGTGGAATGAAATGAACCAAAAAGTGTTTCTCACAAGTGTAGCATAGGTTGTGCACTCTGGAAACAACGTGTCCACTCCAACAATGAGAACAGTAAAAGACTGGAATAATATATTGACTGCATAATTGGCGGGAGAGAGCGCATTCTGGACAGAGACGTGCATTGTGCATCTTAGCCACACTCCCCTTCTTCTTGGACTGTGCCATCCCCATGGCCTCTGCAATCGATTAGTTCACCTCTATGGGTGCGTGCCTAGTAAGACAAGTGTCTAGTATGCCATAAAAAATAAATACAAAAATAATATAATATACATTTGCTACTGCTCGACAAAAAAAAAATCTTGGCCGACCAACAGCGTATCAACCAAACAATCAAACAGTCAACTTATTGGGGTCAGCATGCATTCAGTTGTACAACTAACTAGGTATCCCCCTTTCTCTTAACAAATCAGACATTGAATATCTCTTTAAGCATGGTCTATTTAAGTGATAATGCCCTCGAAGATGGTGTTTGGAGGATATATTGGCACGGGGGTTGTTAGGCCCGAGACAAAGTCGAGGGCAAGGGTTGCTACCCAAGCCGGCTGGTCGTTCGTTCTATTGGTTTGGTTGCCAGAGACGTGACCCAGTCTTTCAGTCTTTTTGTTCTGTATCTATGGACACGACCCAGTCGTTCGTCCTAAATGTTCCATTGCCATACTGGCTGGCAATGTTCTTATCCCTTGCTTGCTAGCTAGCCAAATTACGGCTAACTTACAGTGTAAACGGGCATTTTAAAGTTATTGATTTAGCCGGTGGTAACTTGTGGAATAGACACCGGCTGGAATGTGGTTTTAACCAATCAGCATTCAGTATTAGAACCACCCATTGTATAATTAATAATTATGCTGTGCATTATGTATTAAACTACCCAGACACCTCAAAGATAGTCATCCTTCTGAACTGAGCTGCAGGACAGGAAGGAAACTGCTCAGGGAATGATACCATGAGGCCATTGGTGATTTTAAAACAGATACAATGTTCAATGACTGATGGGAGAGAACTGAGGATGGATCAACATTGTAGTGACTCCACAATAAATGACCTAAATGACAGAGTGAAAAGAAGAACACAAACATAGAAAATAATTATATTCCAAAGCATGCATATTGTATGCAACAAGGCACTAAAGTAATACTGAAAACAAAACATGGCAAAAGAATACAAGTTTTGGCCTTTGGGCAAATCCAACACCACACATCACTGAGTAACTGCCTCCTTATTTTCAAGCATGGTGGTGGATGCATCATGGTATGAGAATGCTTAACATCAGCAAATACTGCAGAGTTTTTCCAGGATTAAAATAAACAGGATGGAGCTAAGCACAGGCAAAATCCTAAAGCAAAACCTGCTTCAGTCTGCTTTCCACTAGACACTGGGAGAGGAGGTCACCTTTCAGCAGGACAATAACCTAAAACACAAGGCCAAATCTACACTGGAGTTACTTACCAAGAAGTCAGTGAATGTTCAAGTTTTGACTTAAATCTGCTAGAAATACTATGGCAAGATCTGAAAATTGCTGTCTAGCCATGATCCCCAACAGCTTGACAGAGCTTGAAGAATTTTCAAAGAATAATAGGCAAATATTGCACAATCCAGGTGTGGAAGGCTCTTAGACTTACCCAGGGAGACTCACAGCTGTAATTGCTGCCAAAGGTGATTCTAACATGTATGGGCTGAGGGAGCTGAATACTTATGCAATGACTATAGTATAGTTATTTTATTAATTTACAAAAAATATATATCATTTTTCTTCCACTTTGACATGAGTATTTTGTGTAGATTATTGACAACAAAATGGAAATTAAATAAATGTTAATCCAACTTTGTAACAAAATTAAACCCAAGAGATGTGAATACTTTTGCAGGGCACTGTAGTCTCCATTCACTCATACTCACATTCTATTGTATTTTTCAATACATACACAATCACACAATGTAACCCCTGTCTTTTGCTGAGTCCTAGACCAATATCTAAAAATAGGGATCATTTAAAACCCACAACCGTGCAGAAATAGTTACGGCAGCTGCTCTTGCTTCTTCATTTCAGAGGTTCGGATGGGTAGAATAATATTCATTCCATTAATAAAAGACTGAGGTAATCCCTCAATTCTGCATTCTGCTATCTTTTTCCCTCAAAACATCACACCACCATGGGATCGTTGGGAGCAGTGCATTGTGGTCTAGCTGGCACAGAGGCCACTGTAGCAGGGAGGGACTAGTATAGAGTGATAAGAATTAGTAAGGGCTGAGTCACATGTAAAAGCAGAGGAGAAGAGACAAGGGAAGAATGATATAAAGAAGTATTGGGACAAAAACCCAGAGGCAGACAGAGACATGAGGTTACACCACAATTATGATGATTTAAAAGACATTAGCTCCTATTTGAAATGAAATATTTTCTCACTGTGGATAAACATGTCATTACTTCTGTGTGCTACCTGGTTCTGAGTGGTGTTGTTGGCTGGGGCAGCGAAGGCGTCAAAGAACGATAGGTCTGGGGCGTGGGCGGCTACTGGGGCAGCTACATGTCCTACATTTCCCCCTCCTCCTGGGAGCTGAAGACAGAAGAGAAGCATTTACATTTGAGAGAGACAGAGAGAGAGAGACAGAAACATATTTACAAACAACCACATTTTACACCCTCAAGTTCTAAGCTCAAGTTATGGTTGATTTATAGAAGGTTGAGTGGCTAACCACCGGGGAGGCCACTGAAATGGTATAGTGAAACTAATTGAGTAGCCATACACTGATAAACAAAAACAAATCCTAACTAACTCTTTAGACTCAGTAGTAGCCCTGTTTTGTATCCACCTCCCCCTCAGATTGTAGTCTGGTGTACGGAGATAGAAACCACTTGCTTTGGAGACACAGTGAACTTTAGTCCTGCTGTTTTCACTGAAGAGAACAATAACAGCATGTGGATATCAGTTGTCAATGGGAATATTATGATCCTGTGTGGAACCAAAACTGTCTAGGACAGCTGGGGAGGCAACTAAGGGTCAAATAGCTGGTGGGAGTCTGCCCAATAGTAACAAACACGCACTTCCATCTTGTGAATAAAGAAAGTAAGCACTGAGCACACACACACACACACACACACACACACACACACACACACACACACACACACACACACACACACAGCGTGATCTGTTACTGCTGTGACTACTCGGTGCTGTTTGGAGTAAGACTAAACTGTTTAGCAGACCTCTCCTCTCTCTGCCATCGACTGACTGGACAGAACTCACATGTCTGTCTTGGCTTTAAGAAGACCAGAGTGACTCCTCCCATACTGGGTGATACTGGATCCCAGAAACACACCACTCAGAAGGCTCCCTACACCACTGCATTACATCAACATAGTGATACAACCCCCAGTCCTGAAGGGGGTATATCCTGTCCGGGTTCCCCAAAAACAGAGAGACTTGGCGAGTGCTGCCTTTTCCTTGACCCCCTTCCACAACCCTGAGCCCTTTCCCATTGACAATCCCAGTAACACTAGACAAGCTGCTTATCCATATGTAGTAACACTGTAGTTACACTACAGGTTCAGGCTACATGGTGATTGCAACTGGTAAAAAAAAAAGTGAATTATACATAGAAGATTTTAAAAACGGTGAAACAATATATGAGCAGGAATAAGACTTTGATATAAAGTGTAAATGAAGCCAGTTCCATCGACAACACTCCAAGCCACTCCCTAACCTCAATGTAGTCTTCTGGCACTAGTCCAACCTCTCCTCTGGAATTCTGTGCTTCTATCCAGCCTCCTCCAACACCCTGAAACAAAACACACCAATAAGAGAGTCTGTGATTGGCCTTGTGAGGAGAGAGTGGGTTTCATGATATGACGTGATTGGCTGATGACAGATTTGATGATGAAACAGTTACAGTCACTGCAGTGACCTTTGAACTGCCGTCCCCACATGATAACAGTGACATCACGTTGGCTCATCATACTACAGAGAGGAGCTTTTATTGTCTATGGGATCATGTGAGATATTGATCATGTGACTTTACAGGGCTGATGTAATTCAAACGGGACACAGAATATAGGCGAGCCAGCAAAACATGATACTTTTATACTCACATAAATGCACACAGAACTGATGATGTGCGTAGTGTGGTGTGAGGGGGAAAGATGAGAGAAAGTTAGATGGGGGGGAAGAGCGCGCACGAGAGAAGGGGGGTTCGAGAGAAAAGGATACTGTATGAGGACAAAAACAGAGACAGATGGAGAGATATGTGGAAGAGAAAGAGAGCGATCGAAAAAGAGATGGGTAACGATAGGTATAGAAAGAGAGAAACGGGCTAATGAAGGGGGGGGTCAGTCACGTGCTCACCTGATTGGTGATAGTGACTGTCTCTCCCTCTCTCACGGTCAGCTCGTTGTTTCCAGGCTCAGCAGTGAAGTCATACAAAACCTGTGCCTGAGAGAAACAACAAGAGTCAACACAATCAGGGCCAGGGCAATCAGGCCAAACACAGACACACATCATCATTTATCTGCTGAGGAGTGGAGTGAGGAAATCTCAACCTCAAACAAGCTGAACTAGTTCTGCTGCCAAGGACTTCTGCTGTGCTGACTCAACCTCAGCACCTGTATATACATCTCAAACACAGAGCTTGAACCCTGATAGGCCCATTCCGACGGCCTCAACTCACCCTAGTGACTCAGTCCACTAGACCAGTGGTTCTCAAACTGCAGGGGGGGGGGTTATAAACTTACTCTTGGAAGTTGTAATAGTAAAATGCACAAGGTGGAATTTCAAAATTGGGTAGTGCATCATCAGTTCCTCTTGTCATGTCAGTCATTACATATCTTAGAGAGACATTTAGAACTTGTCAGAAATGTCCAGATCAACTAGCCCATGTCAAAGTTATTTTGCCCATAGATTGTTGTAATGTTTGAGTCACTCAAATATCACATGAATACACATTAGACTTGGCAAAATGTGCAGAATTAGCTTAAAAATTGAAACATATTCTATGCACCCCATGACAAAATGTGTAGAATTAAAGGAAATAAGCTTTAAACCTGCTAAATGTTCTCTCCGCCAACAAGAGGGGTGTGAACAGTTTGTGAGATAAACAGAGCTTGTGCCCATAGAAATAGTGCATGTGCAGGGGGGATCTGACAGTGGGAACAGTGTTCGTGACAAGGGGCTCCTTCGAGAAACAGTAACCCCCCCACCCCCAATTTCCTCTACGCCTCTCTAAGAGGGAAGTGAGAGAGAAACAAGTGATCATATCACTCCAAGATTAACCCTTTTCACTTCTTCACTGACGCTGTTTTTAGACAGCTCAGCTTGACCTCTGCACAGATTGGTCTATTGGTAACCCCAAGGCTACAGCAGTAACTACAAAGAACGTTGTAGCATTTCAGTATGAAAGGCCTCTGGGAGAGTTAGGAAGCCATAGCTAGGGCCAAGAGTTATTCCTGGTTAGGTCACATGGTCAGGGAAACCTCCTGGCCTATGCTATGTACAGAAGATAAAAGGGGGGATGAGAGTCTCGGACAGAAGAGGGAATGCTATTGTCATTATGATGTAGAATTCACAGAGCTACATCAGTGCTTGGGCAGCTAGCGTATCGATTAGACAGACTGAAGCAATGTCTGGTAATTCCACGGTAACGGAATTAGACATTGACTCAGTTTTTTCACTTGTACTCAAATGTACTCAAAAAAAAAAAAAAAAAAAAACAATTGATTTCAAAGTCCAACAACTTAATAACTTCCACAGAAAATGTTAGAAAAACTAATTTAGTGGAAGAACTGTGCCAACACAAACTTTGGAAATGGAATTACGGTAAAATCTCCATCAGGTTTTAAATGGGACCATATTTTTTATGTACTCTAAATTAAGATTCAAAGATGTCTGCAGAAAGAATGGTGTGTCAGCAATGACATGGCACCTTGAGTAAAAAAATATATATTTTGGTTATTGAACTACAGTAAGTGAACTGGATGTACACCCTGCAACAGAATTACGGTAACGGAATTACATCATGGGTCCCTGATCTGTAACTTTGGACATCACAGCGGAGCACAGTAGAGTACAGTGGAGTACAATACAATACAGCACAGCAGAGTAGGGTAGAGTTCAGTACAGTAAAGTAGAGCATAGTTCAATACAGTCCAATATACTGTACTAATCCACATTGGACTGTACTCTACTGTGCTCTACTCACTATACTGTGTTGCTGTGCCCTACTCACTATTGTACAGTACTGTAATGTACTCAGTACCGTATTCGACAGTGCTCTACTGACTGTATTGTACTCAGTACTGTACTGTCCAAACTTGTCAAACATATAGTACCAGTCAAAAGTTTGGACACACATACTCATTCAAGGGTTTTCTTTATTTTTACTATTTTCTACATTGTAGAATAATAGTGAAGACATCAAAACTATGAAATGACACATATGGAATCATGTTATTTATTTATTTAAAAAGGCAAGTCAGTTAAGAACAAATTCTTATTTACAATGACCCTAACCCTAACAACACTGGGCCAAGTGTGAGACACCCTATGGGACACCCAATCACGGCCGGTTGTGATACAGCCTGGAATTGAACCAGGGTCTGTATTGACGCCCACATGTAGTGAACAAAAAAAGTGTTAAATTAAAATATATTTTATATTCTTCAAAGTAGCCACCCTTTGCCCTGATGACAGCTTTGCACACTCTTGTCATTCTCTCAACCAGCTTCACCTGGAATGCTTTTCCAACAGTCTTGAAGGAGTTCCCACATATGCTGAGCACTTGTTGGCTGCTTTTCCTTCACTCTGCAGTACAACTCATTCCAAACTCTCTCAATTGGGTTGAGGTCGGGTGATTGTGGAGGCCAGGTCATCTGATGCAGCGCTCCATCACCCTCCTTCTTGGTCAAATAGCCCGTACATAGCCTGGATGTGTGTTGGGTCATTGTCCTGTTGAAAAACAAATGATAGTCCCACTAAGTGCAAACCAGATGGGATGTCGTATTGCTGCAGAATGCTTTGGAGCCATGCTGGTTAAGTGTGCCTTGAATTCTAAATAAATCACTGACAGTGTCACCAGCAAAGCACCCCCACACCTCCTCCACCATGCTTCACGGTGGGAACCACACATGCAGAGATCATCCGTTCACCTACTCTGCGTCTCACAAAGACACAGTGGTTGGAACCCAAATTTGAGATTTTTTTGTCATCAGACCAAAGGACATGTTTCTACCGGTCTAATGTCCATTGCTAATGTTTCTTGGCCCAAGCAAGTCTCTTCTTATTGATGTCCTTTAGTAGTGGTTTCTTCGCAGCAATTCGACCATGAAGGCCTGATTCACACAGTCTCCTCTGAACAGTTGATGTTGAGACGTGTCTGTTACCTCAACTCTGTGAAGCATTTATTTGGGCTGCAATTTCTGAGGCTGGTAACTCTAACGAACTTATCCTCTGCAGCAGAGGTAATTCTGGGTCTTCCTTTTCTGTGGTGGTCCTCATGAGAGCCAGTTTTATCATTGCACTTGAAAGCTTTTTGCGACTACACTTGAAGAAACGTTCAAAGTTCTTGAAATTATCAGGATTGACTGACCTTCATGTCTTAAAGTAATGATGGACTGTCGTTTCTCTTTGCTTATTTGAGGTGTTCTTTCCATAATATGGACTTGGTCTTTTACCAAATATCTTCTGGCTATCTTCTGTACACCACCCCTAACTTGTCACAACACAACTGTTGGCTCAAATGCATTAAGGAAAGAAATTCCACAAATTAACTTTTAACAAGGCACACTTCATTGAAATACATTCCAGGTGACTACCTCATAAAGCTGGTAGAGAGAATACCAAGAGTGTGCAAAGGGTGGCTACTTTGAAGAATCTCAAATATATAATATGTTTTGATTTGTTTAATAGTTTTTTGGTTACTACATGATTCCATGTGTTATTTCATAGTTGATGTCTTCACTATTATTCTACAATGTAGAAAATGGTACAAATTAAATAAAAACCCTTGAATGAGTAGGTGTGTCCAAACTTTTGACTGGTGCTGTATTTTAGATTATTCAAAGAAAATAATTCTGAGCTGAACATAACAGTATGCCAGTGGAAGGGAGGACAGTAGCAGGTAACCCTATGAGCTGAACATAACAGTATGCCAGTGGAAGGGAGGACAGTAGCAGGTAACCCTATGAGCTGAACATAACAGTATGCCAGTGGAAGGGAGGACAGTAGCAGGTAACCCAACTGTGGTTTTTTGACTATGATGATTTCCCATTTTAGCCAATTCAGTTGCAGTAATTCCGTTACAGATTTTTTGGTAATTCCGTTAACAATTTAGTAATGAATCACTTAATAATTCAAACAAAGATGAATAAAATTATCAGTAAAATTATAACTAATTTCTAGGTCTTCCATTACAATGCCTTAATTAAGTGTTCCTACCTCTTGACTTGATTCCACATTTGGTTGTGTTACAGCCTGAACTCAAAATTGATTACATTTGAGTTTCTCACCCATATACACACACAATAGCCCATAACGACAAAGTGAAAATATGTTTTAAAAAATGTTTGTAAATGTATTGAAGATGAAATACAGAATATCTAATTTACATAAGCATGCACAGCCGAGGCAATGCTTTGTAGAAGCAACTTTGGTAGCGATTACAGTTGTGAGTCTTTCTGGGTAAGTCTCTAATAGCTTTCAATACCTAGATTGGGAAACATTTCCCATTATTATTTTCAAAATTCTTCAAGCTCTATCAAATTGGTTGCTGGTCATTGCTAGACAACCATTTATGTCTTGCAATAGATTTTCAAGTAGATTTAAGGAAAAACTGTAACTCGGCCACTCAGGAACATTCACTGTCTTCTTGGTAAGCAACTCCAGTGTAGATTTGGCGCACATCTCCCAGTGTCTGGTGGAAAGCACCCTGAACCAGGCTTTCCTATAGGATTTTGCCTGTGATGAGCTCCCTTCTGTTTCTTTTTTTTTTATCCTGAAACACTCCCCAGTCCTTAACAATTACAAGCATACCCATAACATGACACAGCCACCACTATGCTTGAAAATATGGAGAGTGGTACGTGGATTTGCCACAAAACATTACTTTGTATTCTGGACAAAAAGTGAATAGCTTTTTCCACCTTTTTTACAATTTTACTTTAGTGCCCTGTTGCAAACAGGATGCATGTTTAGGAATATTTTTTATTCTGTACAGGCTTCCTTCTTTTCACTGTGAATTAGGTTACTATTGTGGAATAACTACAATGTTGTTTATCCATCCTCAGTTTTCTCCTATCACAGCCATTACACTCTGTAACTGTTTTAAAGTCACCATGGTGAAATCCCTGAGCGGTTTCCTTCCTCTCCAGCAACTGAATTAGGAATGATGCCTGCATCATTGTAGTGACTGGATGTATTTATACACCATCCAAAGTGTAATTAATAACTTCACCATGCTCAAAGGGATATTCAATGTTTGATTTATCTACCAATAGGTGCACTTCTTTGTGAGGCATTGGAAAACTTCCCTGGTCTTGTGTAGGCCGGTGACAAAACAAATATAAATGTAATCCATTTTACATTCAGAATGTGTAACAACAAAATGTGGAAAAAGTCAAGGGGTGTGAATACTTTCTGAAGGCACTGTATTTGTTACTTCTATGAACTTTCATTATCGTCCCTCTTCATAAGGGCATGAAATTAGAAAATATTTTAAAGATACAGTATGTGGGTTTTTGGTAATGGAATTTAAAGGCACAAGGCAATATGTCTTGAATTTACAGAAGGTAAGGAATTTCTCCAAAACGAAATATAAGTGTTGATATTAGTTGGCAGCGGTCTTTATCTATTTCTAATACCTTTTAAAACTTTCTGGTAGATGTTTTCTAATACAAGTTTTGAATCTGTTTATCCAGAAATCAAAACCTTTACTTATTCCTAATTTTTAGGATGGAAAATGGTTGAAAAACATATCTATGCCTTCATTTCTCAAATATATACTTTCATTTGACACCCAATTTGATATGCTCCTATGAATTTCACATGTTGGTGCTCATGGGTCCTTTTCGATGGAAATGCCTCTGTCTGTCTGTCTGTCTGTCTGTCTGTCTGTCTGTCTGTCTGTCTGTCTGTCTGTCTGTCTGTCTGTCTGTCTGTCTGTCTGTCTGTCTGTCTGTCTGTCTGTCTGTCTGTCTGTCTAGCACCGTCAGCCTCTGAATAGAGGTCTATTTTAATGTTAGCCTCCCAGCCAGCTTCCACGAGGCCGGGAAAAGACGGGGGACAGAGCTTCCACGAGGCCGGGAGAAGACAGGGGACAGAGAGGGGGAGGAAGAAAGAATGATACCGTAGACAGAGTGAGTCAGTCAGTTTTGGCATCAATGCAAGTTGTCAGAAGACTTTTGGGTGCTCTTTAGCTCAGTGTCTGGATCTACAGCTAGGCTACACACTGAAGCTGATGGAAGAGAATCGCGTTGGCTAATACAACATTCCTAATGATTCATAGAATGGATTACAATGAGACGAGAGGGTGGAAGCAAATAGCCAACATTCTTTGGAATGTCTGGACAGACCATAAAAAGGAATGCAGAACCTAGGCTATATAACAGGATCTATTTGATGTGGCCTTCGTGTAGCCTACATCCTCTTGCTGATGATAAAAGTACAGGAATGGCTGACATGTTTCTGTTGAATACTCCATAGAAAGGCGGAACCAAAGAGTCAAGATTCCTTAGAATGTGAAATCAATTTCATTTCTGTCCTTCAAACGCTACCCCAAAAGGAAGCATGCAGTCTCAAGAGAAATCACCAGAGATGAACTCAAAAGACAGCATTCTAGGATGCTCCATTAGACAGTTGAATTCTAGGATGCTCCGTTATAGAATGTTAGAGGAGGAATCCTTCATTAGAACGAATGGGCCTTTCCCTTTCATTCCAAGCTAGTCTATTTCACGCCTAGCCTCATCGTAGCATTTTGCACATAATTATAACAGCTATAGATTACCTAGTACCATGCATAGTGCAACGTTAGTAGCTTGGTACCTTAGTTATCTTTAGTGCGCTTTTACGCGTATCAATAAGTTAACACCAAAGCGTTTAACATTTTCACCCTCTGCCACAAAGTTCTGTGCTCAAAGCACTACACTTCCCAGAGTTCTTAGCGTAAAGAAATGACCCGCACTGGAAGGGTAATAAAATGTCACAAGACACTTCTTAATGATACATATTTTCCATGTTTATATAAAAGCGTTCCTAAGCCATTTTGAAGTACAAACAACAGAGAAAATAAAATGTCTTCTCCCCTGTCTTAATACCTGTGAAATAGTTCACAAATGTAACACATTTCGAGGTGAGCGCCAGACTGAAAATAGAACTCTCCCAGCCCTGATATTCTCCGACTAACTCTGGTGCTAAAATAATTCAAAATGGATAGATCGCCAGCTTTCAGAAAAAAACACTTCTGTAAAGATGTCATCCTACCGTGTTTGCCATTGTCGGTGCATTAATCTATCATTACAAAACGGGCCAAGGTTTTCGTGGGTTACAAATCCTCAGCCAGACATTTCCTCGCAGCTCAACTGGGCGAAAACAAGGCACTTCTTGGGCGAGTCGTCGCAGAACAAATTTTAATACATCACTAAATACAAGATGCCCTTTAACCTCAAACCTGAGCGAGACAGCTAAAATGGTTGAGTGCGAAAAAATCCGCGACAGTCAATCCCAATTGTGTATATTCCGTCAACACAAATTTGACATTTCTTTATAGCGGGTAAATAGCTGAATTGACTCCAAAGCCCGGGGAGCAAGATTCCTGAAGCCTACCGGTAGTAAGAAACCGGAAAGATAGGGCTCTGTCCAATGGTTCTCTCAAAACAAGCAGGCCTATAGGCTATGTACATGACAAGTTAGTTGTGTGTGTTTGCAGATCCAGGTCAGGACTCTCCTATCACTAGTAGCCTTGGCCTAGCTAAAAACTAATAATAATCAAACGTATAATAATAATAATACTAACAACAACAGCAATAATAGTAAGGCCTAATAATAACCTAATAATAGCGCTACTACTACGTCTACTTCTAATAATAATGATTTATTTTAATACATTTAGGTATGTTATCTTTTATTTTGAAATTGTATTTATCATACAGTAAGCTCAGTGAATAGCATTAATTGTATGTCAAATTAGATTCAAATAAGAATTGGTTAGTGCCATGATGTTTCAATATAATAATTTAATTGTTACAATGTATCCTTGTGAAAAAGTTTTGACAGTTTGACAGCACATAACATACAGGTGTGAAGGGCGCTGTTCAAAAGAGGACTAATAAAATCCAGTGTCGCCATCTGCTGGACAGAAGCATGGTTAAAGGTCCATATGCCTATTGCATTTACAGTGTCAGTGTCCAGTAGAAACCCATTCAAATTGTTTTAAGTTTGACACAGGCTTTTCTTCCTTCCTAGATGAATTTGCTCAGGAGTTTGTCCCACTGTTTAAAATGATTTGGAGTAATAGTTATAGGTAGATTCTGGAAATGTAATACAAATCTTGGGAGGAGAGTAATGTAATAGTTTAAGTTATTCCTGTTAGAACAAAGGTTCTAACGATGAACGTAGCCTTAAGATGCTTTTGGGAAACTGAGCCCAGTTCAGTTTATGCTTGGTGATGCCACGGGGCGGCCCTATCCTTACTCCTTCCATTGTGTGTGATATGATGAAATAAGTGCCCTTTGTTATGATACTGTTTGGAGAAATGTAAGCACTAAATAATATATATATATGTTGCCCTACATTATATCCCTTTGATACCCATGTCATCAGTTTGATAATGCTAATTACTCCTTTGTTATGTTTATCCTGGCAGTCTCCTCCATTGGATGTTATATGTTAAGTCAATTCCCCATAGTCACCTGGCACTACTTTGTCATATCTGCACCTCTATGTTATGTGTTGACCTCTATGTTATGTGTTGACCTCTATGTTATGTGGCCTCTCCAAGGCCTTACAAGCCACCACTCCTAAAACATCCTTCCTAACCTTCCCACCGGCCTTACAAGCCCTACAAAACCTCCATTCCACACCCTCTCCCAATGTGCCTCTGTTCGTTCCTGTGTTCAAGTGTGTTTGTGTAATAAATACCCCTAAACCTGGATTCCTGCTCAATCTCCTCATTTGCATTCTGACCAATGTGCCAATGTGCCCTAGTCCTTTTCTTCGCTACTACTATTTGGATAGATAGGAGGTGGAGGATAAAGGTAGATAATGTCTACAGTGTCTAATTGTATAGTTGCAAGTCATTACTTGGCACTGAGCAGTACTAATATGAGTTTGACCTAAATGTAATGTTACTGTGTGAATTGCATCCCGATTCCCCACCTTTCTCCCAAAGCACACTTTCTTGTACGAATTTAGCAAAGCAATGCTGGAAACTATCCTACGCTTTTAATTCCATGACGAGGAGTGTGCAAATGCACACTTCAGGAGAAGGGTGGAGAAGAGCCCTTGTAGTTGAAGTCTACAGTGCTCTCTCAACCACCTTCTATGCCTAATCCTGTAGCTGAAGCCTACAGCAAAATATTCTGGATGTAAGTGTTACTCTACAGCATGGTAGTGTTCAGGTTATTGTAGTCCCATTCTCCACCACAGTTCTTGTGACATTTTGTTTGCAAGTAAAGTTTCTGTTTGCATACAGTAGTAAATATTGTCAATTGTCAACACTACAGTAGTGAGTTATTATATCTCACAAGGGACCCTATATTCACTTATTTGTTCCAGTCTTGACCTTACATTGTGCCTTTCAACTCATCTATTTTGTGATCTTACCCTTTGGAAACTATGAGAAGGGAGTGGTTCACCTGACTAAAGTCAAAGATCTGTAGGCCTATATAACGACGAGATGTTTATGTCTCTGCCCTAACAATTGGAATCATTGTCCCAAAAGCGGGAAGGCAGGGAACAAGCCCATATGTCCAACATAAGCCCATAGGAACACATTGGGCTTATTTTGGACAGATTTTGTCGAGTGAAAGCTCTCGCTTCGCCTCTTCCTCTCTGCCAATGTCATTGCTGTGTGCAGGCAAACCTCAGCAGCTTTTCCAGCAGACGACCCCCTCCTGCCTTCCAGATGCTGCTGACCAAGCTGCCCTCCATCAGCCATGTGGATGCTCTCCCATGGGAAGCAAGGACTGGAGTGGCACCAAAATGGCAGAAAAATGCCTTAGTGCCCTAAACCCCCTTCTTCCAATGGTCTGCACTTGTTAATTAATGTTAACTACCTCTAGCTAGCCAGTCAGTGGCACTGACAAGTTGAAACTGATTTAGTTTCACGCTATCCCATAAAATGTGACATTACTAACCATGTATCAATCAGACAATAACATTTTAAAGTTTATTGGGAAGTTTAATGAATAAGTTAGACACTCACCTGGCAACTTTCGTAGGTACATAGATCACTTCGTTTACATTTCCAACAGATTTTTCTTCTCCCCTTGACTGGTTGTCAACGGTTACTGGTCTTGAAATGCCCTGTGTACTTCTGGTAAACTGTTTGCCACTTGTGGCAATACATATTGTTGCCACATTTTTGCCACAGATTGAAACAGAATCTCGAGAGAATTATTTGCCAGAAAAAAACTCTGTCGAACTGTTTGCAACTAGTGCCAATACATTTTATTGTTGCCGAAGGTTTGCCGCAGATTCACCACTAGTGGCAACATTTGCAAACTTCTGGCAACGGTTTGTGGCGCACCATTTAGTTTGCAGCAAATTTTCCACAAACTTGCTGGAAGTTTGCAGCTAAAATGTACTTTTGTAAGGGTTGCTCCTGAACTGTGTTCAGTCAAGTTTACAGTGCCAATTTGTTAGCCACTAGTCACATGTTCAATAAGGTATTCTGCCAATATCTGATCTTCCTCTAAGTCACAACAATAGACAAACACAATGTGCTTAAACTAATAACACACACATTATTGTATTTTTGTTAGAAAAAGTATGTGAACCCCTAGGCTAATGACTTCTCCAAAAGCTAATTGGAGTCAGGAGTCAGCTAGTCCAATCAATGAGACGAGATTGGAGATGTTGGTTAGAGCTGCCCTGCAATGTAAAAAAACACTCACAAAATGTCAGTTTGCTATTCACATGAAGCATTGCCTGATGTGAACCATGCCTCGAACAATAGAGATCTCAGCAGACCTAAGATTAAGAATTGTTGACTTGCATGAAGCTGGAAAGGGTTGCAAAAGTATCTCTAAAAGCCTTGATGTTCATCAGTCCACGTTAAGACAAATTGTCTATATATTGAGAAAGTTCAGCACTGTTGCTACTCTCCCTAGGAGTGGCCGTCCTGCAAAGATGACTGCAAGAGCACAGTGCAGAATGCTCAATAAGGTTAAGAAGAATCCTTGTGTCAGCTAAAGACTTACAGAAATCTCTGGAACATACTAACATCTCTGTTGACGAGTCTACGATACGTAAAACACTAAACAACAATCATGTTCATGCAAGGACACCACGGAAGAAGTCACTCCTCTCCAAAAAAAACATTGCGGCAAGTCTGAAGTTCGCAAAAGAGCACCTGGATGTTCCACAGCGTTACTGGCAAAATATTCTGTGGACAGATGAAACTAAAGTTGAGTTGTTTGGAAGGAACACACAACACTATGTGTGGATAAAAAAAGGCACAGCACACCAACATCAAAACCTCATCCCAACTGTAAAGTATGGTGGAGGGAGCATCATGGTTTGGACTGCTTTGCTGCCTCAGGGCCTGGACAACTTGCTATCATCGAAGGAAAAATTAATTCCCATGTTTGTCAAGACATTTTGCAGGAGAATGTAAGGCTTTCTATCTGCCAACTGAAGCTCAACAGAAATTGGGTGATGCAACAGGACAATGACCAAAAACACAGAAGTAAATCAACAACAGAATGGCTTCAACAGAAGAAAATATGCCTGACCTCACCCCGATTGAGATGCTGTGGCATGACCTCGAGAGTGGTTCACACCAGACATCCAAAGAATATTGCTGAACTGGAACAGTTTTGTAAAGAGGAATGGTCCAAAATTCCTCTTGATCGTTGTGCAGGTCTGATCCGCAACTACAGAAAACGTTTGGTTGAGGTTATTGCTGTCAAAGGAGGGTCAACCAGTTATTAAATCCAAGGGTTCACATACTTTTCCCACCCTGCACTGTGAATGTTTACACGGTGTGTTCAATAAAGACATAAAAACATATAATTGTTTGTGTGTTATTAGATTAAGCAGACTGTGTTTGTCTATTGCTGTGATTTAAATGAAGATCAGATCAAATTTTATGACCAATTTATGCAGAAATCCAGGTAATTCCAAAGGGTTCACATACTTTTTCAATACAAAAATGTTTTTGCTCTTTCGTGAAGTTCTTCCGATCTTATGTTGTAAATCATTATCAAGGAAAACTAGTTAAAATTCTAACCTGTTTCTTGAACACCAGTGTTTATTTTAAGAACAATAACAACAGTGTTACCTGTAGGACAATGTCTCTATCACAGGTCTCCAAGTGTACAGTAAGGGGTACAGCCTTCATCAAATCATTTGTGATGGTTAATTGTGCAGACTGATTGCTACGGTATGGACATGACAAATCGGCATGGACATGACAAATCAATGAACACTGTTATCTGCTTTATGACTCTGATTTTCCAGTTGACATTAGCAAGGAAAAACCTGCAATAACACCTCATGTCTTGCAGCTTTAACAGTATTGAGTTAAGAAACAGCTTTGTTAACTGTCTCACCGAGGACTAACTCAACTACTCAAAGAATGTTAAGGCCAAGGTTATGTAATCTACTCTGATGATATTGTTGCTGGCCATATATTCATAGATTGATGTGTTTAGAAAAAGTTGGTTTTGGCTTTGGTTATGTTGCACTGCAGCTATTTAGCTAAATGACACAGTCATTTGTGTGAATCAACTTGCTAGCTAGCTTCTTAGCCTGTTAGCTAGCTAACATAGTTAGGGGCTGAAGCTAGTAGTTCAGGGGATACAATCGACACATCTAACTTCTGGAGTTAGCAATCAAGCTAATTTATATGTAGTGGATTTGAGTCGGTCATGGTTGCTCATGGTCAAGCAATGAGGAAGCCCCGCCTGCAACTTCAAAATCAGTGTTGGCCCTTAGCCAAAAGGTCACGCAATGAGGTAGCCCCGCCTGCAACTTCAAAATCAGTGTTGGCCCTTAGCCCAAAAGATCACGTAATGAGGTAGCCACGCTTGCAACTTCAAAATCAGTGTTGGCCATTAGCCCAAAAGGCCACTTAATGAGGTAGCCCCGCCTGCAACTTCAAAATCAGCGTTGGCCCTTTTTACACAATCCAATATGCCGTCTCTATTTAGAACAAAAAGTAAGTAAAAATGCCGTCAGTCATCAAGCTAGGTAATAGATCACTATTACATACAGTACCAGTCAACAGTTTGGACACACCTACTCATTCCTGTTTTTCTTAATTTTTACTATTTTCTATGTTGTAGAATAATAGTGAAGACATCAAAACTATGAAATAACACATACAGAATCATGTAGCATCCAAAAAAAGTGTTAAACAAATCAAAATATATTTTAAATTTGAGATTCTTCAAAGTAGCCACCCTTTGCCTTGATGACAGCTTTGTACACTCTTGGCAAATAAAGAAAAACCCTTGAATGAGTAGGTGTGTCCAAACTTTTGACTGGTACTGTTCCTCCAGCATATTGACTGATCAAATAATACAGTAATACAGATAGCCAAATATAAGGGCCATGTAAGAATCTCTGTTAATTTAACCTATTTCTTGTTATTTCTGCGCCTTTGATATTGCCTATAGGGCGCAAAATTGCTGGGACCATGGTTGGCAAGTGAGCTGCGTCACATACTCCTAAAATAACATTGCAGGACTGTGGTTCGGTTTGGGACCAGTTCTTGAGGTAGAGGTTGGGAGTTGGACAGAAAGCCAGCGGGTGCAGTATGAAAAGCTGTAGGTGCAGACAAGAACAGGATGAAGAAATTGGTCCGGCGCAGACCTCTACTGTACACCATGACAGTGAAGCCTGTAAAGTTAGAGCTGTTTATTACATTTACATTTTACATTTTAGTCATTTAGCAGACGCTCTTATCCAGAGCAACTTACAGTAGTGAATGCATACATTTCATAAATTTTATTCCCATAATGGTCCCCCGTGAGAATCGAACCCACAACCCTGGCGTTGCAAACACCATGCTCTACCAACTGAGCCACACACTCTACCACCAGTACATTTCTCAATAGCAAGACTATGCTCACTGAGTCTGTACATAGTCAGTACCAGTGGTCAGGTATTCTGCCACTGTGTTCTCTCTGTTTAGGGCCAAATAGCATTCTAGTTTGCTCAGTTGTTTTGTTAATTCTTTCCAATGTGTCAAGTAATTATCTTTTTGTTTTCTCATGATTTGGTTGGGCCTCTCTCTCTCTACCTGCCTCTCTCTCTACCTGCCTCTCTCTCTACCTGCCTCTCTCTCTACCTGCCTCTCTCTCTCTCTCTCTCTCTCTCTCTCTCTCTCTCTCTCTCTCTCTCTCTCTCTCTCTCCCTCCCTCCCTCCCTCCCTCTCTCTCTCTACCTGCCTCTCTCTCTCTCTCCCTCACTCTCTCTCTACCTGCCTCTCTCCCTTTACCTACCTCTCCCTCACTCACTCTACCACCAGTACCTCTATCTTTATACATCATTAATCTTTCTATCTTTATGTCCCTCCATCCTGCTACCTTCTACCTCCTGCAACCACTCTATCTTTTTTCAGAATTTGTCACCCTCCACCTCCCTCCTTCCCTCTCCCTTTTCCATCACTCTGTCTCTCCCCTGTGAAATGACAGAAATATACCTTGACCACACAGCTCAACACTGCAGCAAGTTGATACAGAGAGAGAGAGAGAGACAGAGAGAGAGAGAGAGAGAGAGAGACAGAGAGAGAGACAGAGAGAGAGAGAGAGACAGAGAGAGAGACAGAGAGAGAGACAGAGAGAGAGAGAGACAGAGAGAGACAGAGAGAGCGACAGAGAGAGCGACAGAGAGAGAGAGAGACAGAGAGAGCGACAGAGACAGTGTCAGTAGGGCATTAGCTGGGGAAACTGACAGATCAATAACGTTACATTGCCATACTGACTAATAAAAATTCACATTGCACTGAAAAAACATCACAATATCAATCTTCAATCGTTTGGCCGATGGTTTCATCGTTTGATTCAGGTCTAGTGTGATTGTGGCAAAAATAATAGCTAATGTTTGCCAACTTTTGGCCAGCTCTCTCTCTAACTGTACATCAACTGGCGAAAGCTAAGTTCATTTACTTTTGTTGAAACGGGACAAAACAAAGGATCAAAGCATGTCCACACAATAAACAGCTGTTAGGTAGTAGTAATAGCCACCTCATATCGCTATCTGACATATAGCTAGAGGCTAGACCTGGCTGTGGTAGCTGTACTAGCTAACGTAGCTAATTCATTCACCCCAGTCGAGAGGGGATGAAACATTTGCCAACGTTACATGTCAGTTACAGTACTAGCTCAGCGCTGCCAATAAACACTAGTTTAGTTTTTTTCTGTTAAACTTCTTCAGGACTGGTGGGTCCCTTGCGGGACGGTTGAGCTAACGTAGGCTAATGTGATTAGCATGAGGTTGTAAGTAACAAGAACATTTCCCAGGACATATACATATCTGATATTGGCAGAAAGCTTAAATTCTTGTTAATCTAACTGCACTGTCCAATTTACAGTAGCTATTACAGTGAAAGAATACCATGCTATTGTTTGAGGAGAGTGCACAGTTTTGAACATGAAAAGTTATTAATAAACAAATTAGGCATATTTGGGCAGTCTTGATGGAAAATTTTGAACAGAAATGCAATGGCTCATTGGATGAGACTAAAACTTCGCAGATTCTCTACTGCCATCTAGTGGCCAATATCTAAATTGCACCTGGACTGGAATAAATCATTATCGCCTTGCATTTCAAAGATGATGGTACAATGAAAATACAAAAAAGTTTGTTTTTTTCTTTGTATTATCTTTTACCAGATCTAATGTGTTATATTCTCCTACATTCCTTTCACATTTCCACAAACTTAAAAGTGTTTCCTTTCAAATGGTACCAAGAAAATTGGTTCAGTGCCTGAGCTACAGGCAGTTAGATTTGGGTTTGTCATTTGAAAAAAAGGAGCCGATCCTTAAGAGCTTTTAAATTAAACAGCAGTTACCTTGCCAGCTACATCAGTCAACTAAAGAGTAGCCAGTTTCTGCTCTGCTTACTTTTACAACTCGGTGAAAGAGCGCAACACATACACACTGAACTATGCTCAATTCTCCCTTGCTGGTCCAGCCAGACTTCCAGAAGCTTTGCTTTCACACAGCCTATCAGCCGCTCGGTGGCGTCCACTCAGTCCTAAATTCAGCCTTCTCAACACTCCAAACAGCCTACCCGACCGCTCTAGGCATCCGCATGGTCCTAAAGCACACCATTGCCGCTTTTTGTATCACATTGTTTTGATAAAACTGGGGGGGGACAAAAATGCAATTTCAATATGTGGGGGGACATGACCCCATCCTTCGTCCCCAGTGAATGTTGCGACCCTGCTTCTCCCCATCATCTACACTAATTGAAGTGTATTTAACAAGTGACATCAATCAGGGATTGTAGTTTTCACCTGGTCAGTCTATGTCATAGAAAGAGCAGTTGTTAATGTTTTGTAAACTCAGTGTATATTCATTTACATACAAGCTGCATACATTGTGTTTCCTGGTATTGTTAAGATATGGGTGTTTTTTTCCATGCTGTGTGTGTTGGCTACATGTGAGTGTTTCTAATGAGTGTTATGTGTGTGAGTGTGTGCGTGTACTGTACAGTAGTATCCGCCCACATCCATTCAACTCACAAAGGGACAGGATGTTCTCGAAGGAGAACTCAGATCAGTAACCAACGGAAACAGAAGCACAGACAGCCACTGTCCTGAGAGTCTGAAAGAGAGACACAACATAACGACTAAACATATCAATAACAATGTGAAGAATGTACTACTTCAATGGATTAGCATCTAGGTAGTGACAAAAACCTTGAGTTAAGGAAACGTATAATAAATCATAACACTGACTGATTGGAGAATTGACTGCATGATGAATGTCTACCACAGTAATAACACTGGTGGGTTATGGTGAAGTATTTGAAAAACACAGTGACTGAGTGATATTCATTGTTTACCCAGGTAGTCAAGGAGCTCAGAGTGGCTGTGGTAGTCATGAAATTGTGTCAGCCGGTTATTATATTGCAAAAGACTAACAAACATACTAATAGAAACACGTTTAGCATCTCCAGGCCTTCACACATACAAGCCGTTGATGCGCGCCTATGGAACATCTAAATTTTAAAAGTCTATTAAATCACTTGAATATACACCATCACAATAAATCCATTATTTATTTTAGGAAGGTCTAAACAACTATTGATTGAGAACCACAGAGTCACGGCAAGTCGCAAAGAAAACAGGAGCTGCCTCCACTATTCCAGCACCATTTCAACTTCAACATTTCAACATCATCAAATCACCTGCTTAGTCTAATACAGTGACAACTAAAGATACCATAAACAATTTAGTCCAATCAATGTAAGCTAAATATGATGTGGCTGTCCATGGTTCTGATTTCTGTGTGCGTGCATGCGTAAGTGTTTGTGTGTGCGTTCATGCAAGTAGCAAGTTGACTCACGCTAATTGTAGAGAAACGCCAATGCCATCCTCCTCTCTTTCCTGTTGACGAAACGGTCTATCACTCTGTCATACAGTACACGCTTTTATTTTTTGTTGTCCTAGGCTACCTGGCTAAAATGCTTGCTCGCTAGCCTATCTTCCATTAATGGGCAATGTTAGCTACTGCAGTTAACATTAGCCTACTACATCTAGCTACATACTGAACTTCCATCCTCTGTCATCAAGGCAAAGGGTGGCTACTTCGAAGAATCTCAAATATAAAATATATTTTGATTTGTTTAACACTTTTTTGGTTACTACATGATTCCATATGTGTTATTTCATAGTTTTGATGTCTTCACTATTATTTTACAATATAGAAAATAGTAAAAATTAAGAAAAACCCAGGAATGAGTAGGTTTGTCCAAACTTTTGACTGGTGCTGTATGTAGTAGTGATCTATTACCTAGCTTGACTGTGGGCATTTTTCTTTCTGGTACTGTATATAAACATCTTACTCTAGTCTAAAATAATGTGTGATAGCCTAAAGCTAAGAAGAAAATGACATACTCTATGATCTAAAGGCCTATAGTATGTGTTTGACTAAAGAAAGCAAAACAAAGTTGTTGATGACCAAGACTTCCACCACAGGGATGAGTACACTTTGAATACAACTGGAATTGGTCTTGGATCAACCAATAATGTTATATACTGTATGGTGTCTATGGGAGAAGCCCAACGTACCTGTTCCACTGATTAACCCTGGGATGTTGGTGTCCTGGTTGTTGGTGTCGAGTTACACCACCTCCTCAAACACCAGCTGTGCGACAAAACAACATAGGCTATTTATAGAATATCATTTACTGTGAAAACTAATGGCAAAATGTTGTATCATGGATTCCAGTGCAATGAATCAGAAAGTGTGATTAAGTGCTGAGAATGGGAATAAGAGGATTATCATATGACATCCCAAAGTAGATGAGCTGACTTTACTGTAACCCTCTATATTGGATGTGAGAAAATCAAATCAAATTTTATTTGTCACATGCACCGAATACAACAGGTGTAACATGGGTCGTCTAAAGGAGACCAAGGCGCAGCGTGTATAGTGCTCATTCTTTTCTTTAATGAAAAAACATTTCAACAAAACAACAACCAACCAACCGACCGACCGACCGACCGACCGACCGGCCGACAACAGTTCCATAAGGTACACTTGACAAAACGGAAAACAACTACCCACACCCACACATGAAAAACAGGCTGCCTAAGTATGGCTTCCAATCAGAGACAACGACAGACAGCTGCCTCTGATTGGAAACCACACCTTGCCAAAACATAGAAAGCAAAAACATAGAAATAGAAATCTAGAAAACCCCACATAGAAACAGAAAACCAAAACCACCCAAAACACCCACCTGTCACATCCTGACCACTCTACTATGGAAAATGACCTCTTACAAGGGTCAGGACGTGACAACAGGTTTAGACTTTACAGTTAAATGCTTACTTACAAGCCCTTAACCAACAATGCAGTTTTAAGAAAATACCTAAAAAAAAGTAAGAGATAAGGTAAACAAATAATTAAGGAGCAGCAGTAAATAACAATAGCGGGGCGATACTGTAGACAGGGGGTACCGGTTCAGAGTCAATGTGTCAATGTGCGGGGGCACCAGTGTCGAGATAATTGAGGTAATTATGTAGCTGTTCAGGAGTCTTATGGCTTGGGGGTAGAAGCTGTTTAGAAGCCTCTTGGACCTTGGACAATTTTTAGGGCCTTCTTCTGACACCGACTGGTACAGAGGTCCTGGATGGCAGGAAGCATGGCCCCGGTGATGTACTGGGCCGTACGCACAACCCTCTGTAGTGCCTTGCGGTCGGAGGCCGAACAGTTGCCATACCAGGCAGTGATTCAACCCGTCAGGGTGCTCTCGATGGTGCAGCTGTAAAACCTTTTGAGGATCTGAGGACCCATGCCAAATCTTTTCAGTCTCCTGAGGGGGAATAGATTTTGTTGTGCCTTCTTCATGACTGTCTTGATGTGCTTGGACCATGCTAGTTTGTTGGTGATGTGGATGCCAAGGAACTTGAAGCTCTCAACCTGCTCCACTGCAGCCCCATCAATGAGAAAGGGGGTGTGCTCGGTCCTCCTTTTCCTGTAGTCCACAATCATCTCCTTTGTCTTGATCACGTTGAGGGAGAGGTTGTTGTCCTTACACCACACGGGCAGGTCTCTGACCTCCTCCCTATAGGCTGTCTCATCATTGTCAGTGATTAGGCCTACCACTGTTGTCATCAGCAAACTTAATGATGGTGTTTGAGTTGTTCCTGGCCGTGCAGTCATGAGTGAACAGGAAGTACAGGAGGGGACTGAGCACGCACCCCTGAGAGGCCCCTGTGTTGAGGATCAGCGTGGCGGATGTGTTGTTACCTACCCTTACCACCTGGTAAGGCGGCACGTCAGGAAGTCTAGCATCCAGTTGCAGAGGGAGGTGTTTAGTCCCAGGGTCCTTAGCTTAGTGATGAGCTTTGAGGGCACTATGGTGTTGAATGCTGAGCTGTAGTCAATGAATAGCATTCTCACATAGATGTTTATTTTGTCCAGGTGGGAAAGGGCAGTGTGGAGTGCAATAGAGATTGCATCATCTGTGGATCTGTTGGTGCGGTATGCAAATTGGAGTGGGTTTAGGGTTTCTGGGATAATGGTGTTGATGTGAGCCATGACCAGTCTTTCAAAGCCTTTCATGGCTACAGACGTGAGTGCTACGTGTCAATAGTCATTTAGGCAGGTTACCTTAGTGTTCTTGGGCACAGGGACAATGGTGGTCTGCTTAAAACGTGTTGGTATTACAGACTCAGACAGGGAGAGGTGAAAATGTCAGTGAAGACACTTGCCAGTTGGTCCTCGCATGCTCGGAATACACGTCCTGGTAATCCGTCTGGCCCAGTAAGACCTGTTTAAAGGTCTTACTCACATCGGCTGTGGAGAGCGTGATCACACAGTCATCCGGACCAGCTGATGTTCTCACGTATGTTTCAGTCTTACTTGCCTTGAAGCGAGCATAGAAGTCATTCAGCTCGTCTGGTAGGCTTGTGTCACTGGGCAGCTCTCGGTTGTGCTTCCTTTTGTAGCTCTATCCAACAGCCCAGCTGGATAGATCTAGCTAGCTATCATACAAATGTGTAGGCTATGGATAGCTATGTTACAGTGCCTTGCGAAAGTATTCGGCACCCTTGAACTTTTCGACCTTTTGCCACATTTCAGGCTTCAAACATAAAGATATAAAACTGTATTTTTTTGTGAAGAATCAACAACAAGTGGGACACAATTATGAAGTGGAACGAAATTTATTGGCTATTTCAAACTTTTTTAACAAATAAAAAATTGAAAAATTGGCCGTGCAAAATTATTCAGCCCCTTTACTTTCAGTGCAGCAAACTCTCTCCAGAAGTTCAGTGAGGATCTCTGAATGATCCAATGTTGACCTAAATGACTAATGATGATAAATAGAATCCACCTGTGTGTAATCAAGTCTCCGTATAAATGCACCTGCTCTGTGATAGTGTCAGAGGTCCATTTAAAGCGCAGAGAGCATCATGAAGAACAAGGAACACACCAGGCAGGTCCGAGATACTGTTGTGGAGAAGTTTAAAGCCGGATTTGGATACAAAAAGATTTCCCAAGCTTTAAACATCCCAAGGAGCACTGTGCAAGCGATAATATTGAAATGGAAGGAGTATCAGACCACTGCAAATCTACGAAGACCCGGCCGTCCCTCTAAACTTTCAGCTCATACAAGGAGAAGACTGATCAGAGATGCAGCCAAGAGGCCCATGATCACTCTGGATGAACTGCAGAGATCTACAGCTGAGGTGGGAGACTCTGTCCATAGGACAACAATCAGTCGTATACTGCATAAATCTGGCGTTTATGGAAGAGTAGCAAGAAGAAAGCCATTTCTTAAAGATATCCATAAAAAGTGTTGTTTAAAGTTTGCCACTAGCCACCTGGGAGACACACCAAACATGTGGAAGAAGGTGCTCTGGTCAAATGAAACCAAAATCGAACTTTTTGGCAACAATGCAAAACGTTATGTTTGGCGTAAAAGCAACACAGCTCATCACCCTGAACACACCATCCCCACTGTCAAACATGGTGGTGGCAGCATCATGGTTTGGGCATGCTTTTCTTCAGCAGGGGCAGGGAAGATGGTTAAAATTAATGGGAAGATGGATGGAGCCAAATACAGGACCATTCTGGAAGAAAACCTGATGGAGTCTGCAAAAGACCTGAGACTGGGACGGAGATTTGTCTTCCAACAAGACAATGATCCAAAACATAAAGCAAAATCTACAATGGAATGGTTCACAAATAAACATATCCAGGTGTTAGAATGGCCAAGTCAAAGTCCAGACCTGAATCCAATCGAGAATCTGTGGAAAGAACTGAAAACTGCTGTTCACAAACGCTCTCCATCCAACCTCACTGAGCTCGAGCAGTTTTGCAAGGAGGAATGGGCAAAAATTTCAGTCTCTCGATGTGCAAAACTGATAGAAACATACCCCAAGAGACTTACATCTGTAATCGCAGCAAAAGATGGCGCTACAAAGTATTAACTTAAGGGGGCTGAATAATTTTGCACGCCCAATTTTTCTGTTTTTTATTTGTTAAAAAAGTTTGAAATATCCAATAAATTTCGTTCCACTTCATGATTGTGTCCCACTTCTTGTTGATTCTTCACAAAAAATTACAGTTTTATATCTTTATGTTTGAAGCCTTAAATGTGGCAAAAGGTTGAAAAGTTCAAGGGGGCCGAATACTTTCTCAAGGCACTGTATGTATATGATTGTAGAAATAATCATGTATTTGCGTTCCAGCTGCAACACCGTTTTAGCTAAAATATTACAAAAGGCCTCCTCTACCCACCAACAAACTGTTCAAACGGTGAGTTAGTTAGATAATCACTTTCCCTGGCAAGTATTCAACAAAAAACAGTGGGGATCCTCGGGACCCTTTTCACTGTAAACAGGTCTAACTAGCTAGATGTTAGCTGAGGAATGCTCACCTCTGTTCTCTTATATTGATATACATTCAGTGGCAAGTTAATTAATTACACCCATCTAGTACCGGGTCGGCCAGGTTTCCCCCAGAACAGCCTGAATTCTTTGGGGCATGGACACGTTGCTCAATTGCTGTCAAGGGACCTAATGTGTGCCAGGAATATATTCCCCATACCATTACACCACCGCCACCAGCCTGTATTGTTGACACCAGGCAGGATGGGGCCATGGACTTAAGCTGCTTTCGCCAAATCCTGACTCTGCATGAGGAACTGAGATTTCTCTGGACCAGGTGATGCTTTTCCACTCCTCAATTGTCCAGTGTTGGTGATCGCGTGCCCACTGGAGCCTCGTCTTGTTTTTAACTGATAGGAGTGGAACCTGGTGTGGTCGTCTGCTGCAGTAGCCCATCCGTGACAAGGACCGACGAGTTGTGTGTTCCGAGATGCCATTCTGCACACCACTGTTGAACTGCGCCCTTATTTGCCTGTTTGTGGCCCACCTCTTAGCTTGAACGATTCTTGCCATTCTCTCATCAACGAGCAGTTTTCGCCCACAGGACTGCTGCTGACTGGATGTTTTTTGTTTGTCGCACCATTCTCTGTAAATCCTAGACACTGTCGTGTGTGAAAGGCCCAGGAGGCCATCCATTTCTTAGATACTGGAACTGGCGCGCCTGGCACTCAAAGTTGCTTAGGTCACTCGTTTTGCCCAGCCTAACGTTCAATCGAACAGTAACTGAATGCCTCAATGCCTGTCTGCCTACTCTATATAGCAATCAATGGAAACAGGATGCGCCTGAGCTCATAGCAAAGGGTCTGAACACTCATGTAAATAAAGTATTTCTGTTTTTAATTTTATTTAATTTACAACAATTTTTAAAAACCTGCTTTCACTTTGTCATTATGGTGTATTGTGTGTAGATTGATGAGGGGAAAAAAATAATTGTACCAATTTTAGAATAAAGCTGTAACGTAACAAAATGTGGAAAAAGTCAAGGGGTCTGAATACTTTCCGAACCGCCTCAATATAAGAGAACGGAGTTAAGCTTTCCGGAGTTAGCTAGTTGTTGTTAGAGAACCAGCTGTGCTTATGGCTTAACACAATTTAGTTTGCCGTGGAAAATATCAATGCTATGACAACATTCTCATGGCCAAATCAGTGAACCACTAATATATCACACTAGCAAATACCAACCCCATCTACCATGATGGAAATAATTATGAAACTAGCTAGCTAGCTAGTTAACTTTATCTATCTACGTAAGCGTCCCCAATATCAAACGACTTTGTTTTGAAGGTAACAGTAACACAATAACAACAAGGAGTAACTAAATAAACCCAGCTAAGCCAGCACACACTGCAATAATAACAATCATAACAACAATAGTGAACTTATGTTTTTCTACGCATCCCAAAGGCATAAGTCTGACCACGCTCTCATAAGAAATCACACAGGGACAAAGGACGGTCTGGGACTGGGATCTATTTATACCCTTGTAAGAGCATGGGTCGGACCAACTGGCCAATCAGAGGCTAGAAACACTGCATGCCCATAATGTCCACGAGGCGGAATTTTGTACAGTGCCAATGTGGGCATGTTTACTGAGAAAAGATGGGCTTATTTCAGGCAAAGTGAGGGCAGCCCTTACCAGATATGGGTTGCCTACACTGGGCTAATGCCTTGGGGGCCAGTGTGGAACCTATGAGCAAAGGTGCATTGGCCCAATGTGTGGAGCCTACACATTGTCTCAATGTAAACATGTTTGTTGGGATTCCTTCCGTTCTTTTGGATCAAAACCTACAGAACTGTTCTCCAACTCCAAATCAAAGGCATCCCTCCTCTCCTCCTCATATCATATATCACTCCTACAGTATATATCCAGACTCAGGACTTCCATTAATCCACTGACAGTGTCCTTTGTCCATCAGTGGGTGGGAGGGAGCTGTTGGAACAGGTTTATATGAGGAAGGAAGGAGGAGGTAGGAAGGACCCAGGAGGAGGAGAGGAGGGGGGCAAAAGGAGAGAGAACATCTCAGAAAAGTTAGAGCTAGGGAGTGTATGTGTGAGCGTGTTACGACCCTGTAGGACTCTGTTGTTTGAGTGACTGAGTGTGTATCAGAATCTTAGCGCTGCTCCGTAGCTAGACAACTCAGCAGGTAGAGTTCTCAGTCTCAGGGTCTATCTGTGGGTGACAAGACAGTATGATCCCTTTACTCTTCTCCCTGCTCCTGGCTTGGCCTCCAGGGACAGGGGCACAGCAGGACAAACTCATGCCCTTCGTGGAGAACCTTGACGCAGACAGTAACGTCATCCTTAAGTGGGGGTTCAGTGAGGTCCAGGGCACCATCATGTTCCAGCTGACCGTCAAGACCACTGGCTGGCTGGGATTCGGGTTCAGCCCAAATGGAGGCATGGCTGCATCGGATATTGTTATGGGAGGGGTCGGACCAAATGGCACCTATTTCATGGTATCTAAACTATTAACCTGTTATTATTAACTAGTTTCTAATCATTACTATTAGACACAAGAGAATGAGTGGTAATGTATTGTAGTAGTTGTTGTTCTGTTACGTCCATGAATAGCAGTAGTTATATTGTAGGGATAGATCTTAGAAGTAGGCTAATGTAACAGTAAAGTGGCTATAGTAGTAGCAGTAATCATGATTATCTAGTCCAGTCTTTCCCAACTCCAGTCCTCAAGTACCCCCAACAGCACACATTTTTGTAGTTGCCCTGGACAAGCTCATCTGATTCAACTCATTAAGGTCATGATTAGTTGACAAGTTGAATCAGGTGTGCTTGTCCGGTGCTACAGCAAAAATGTGCGCTGTTGGGGAATACTGATCTAGTCATATGGAGTTTTTTTTTAACCTTTATTTAACAAGGCAAGAACAAAGTCTTATTTACAATGACGGCATACAATGGGTTAACTGCCTTGTTCGGGGGCAGAAGGACATATTTTTACCTTGTCCGCTCGGGGATTCAATCCAGCAACCGTTCGGTTACTGGATTAACGCTCTAACTGCTAGGCTACCTGCCGACCCAGAGAAGGAGGAGTTGAAGGTGTATTGGTTTTCAACACCTGCAAACTGTTGGAAGATTAAATTACTCTTTAAAGTTACCTGTGAATGTGTTGCTCCTTCAGAAACGCCACAACATTTTTGTTTAATAACACAGAACTCGATTAAGCTTCATATAGACTCCAGATAACAGCAGTATTTCTGTGTTGTCTCTCTTTCAGGATTATCATGCCACAGGGAACTCATTTCCCCTGGTGGATAAGAAACAGAGCTACACCCTCCTGTCCCTGAATGAGGTAGATGGTCAAACCACCATGACCTTCTTGAGGTCCATCCAGTCATGTGACCAGGAAGACTTCCACATCACCGTAAGTCAACTGTTTCACACAGAGACACAAACTGTTAACAAGTAATCTGTACTGAAAGTCTTGAAAGGATTGAAGAGGAAAATCATGTTCCGTTATCATGATTGACTAGTTCTATTCATGAAAGGTTAGTTTACAAATATCTGAGCAACCTAAGCCGGTTTTGAGAGTTGTTCCCTTTTAACTTAAATAAATGTATTCTTTATTACAAACACAGAGTTCGTTAGTTTCTCAAGTGATGGTGGGCCAAAATATCCTTTCCTATCTGTTGCATGGTAATAATGGTATGGCCTTTAGGCGCTCACACCCCTGAGAAATAGGATCTGCTCCCATGGCCGTTCCCATGGTTCAATGCCTAGAATAAGGTGTGATACGTTCCATTGTTTGGACCACAATCTTTTTACACTATATTATGGTTTGGCTTTTCATTGTTGTGCATCATTGTTGCATCTTCTCATAATCTCACTACAGGCCTCCATGCAAAGCTCCAGTTTCCTCCAAATCCCCTGATTTAATTTATCTTCTGTTCAGTGTGTTCAATCTAATGTACCTGCTCTTTGAAAGCACTATGGAGACCATCTCCGGTTTACATGCACCTACTGATTCTTTTATTTAGAGTAATTCAACACAAATAATCAGGTGCTTGGAACAATGGCCCAAACACAGGAAGGCAGGCAAACATTTTCAAAAGTGAGCAGTTGTAACCCTAGATGGTTCACAAAAACAGCACTAATAAAGACAATGGTGACATAACAAGTGTCAATGTCACGGCTGTTGAAAGGAGCGGACCAAAGTGCAGCGTGTTTGTAGTTCCACATATTTATTTAATCCGTGAAACTTTACAATACATAAATATCTGAATATGACAAAACAAACCATGACGCAGAGAGAAACAAACACTACTCAAAATATAATAACCCACAAAACCCAGGAAGAAAAACCCCTACTTAAATATGATCTCCAATTAGAGACAACAAGGACCAGCTGCGTCCAATTGGAGATCCTAGCGAGATCAACCCAAAAAACAACAACATAGAAATAGAGAACTAAACATAGATATAGAAAACATAGAACAAAACACCCCCTGTCACGCCCTGACCTACTCTACCATAGAAAATAACATCTTACTATGGTCAGGACGTGACAGTCAAAACACCAATGTCACTAAATTATGCAGGCCCTACTAAGTGTCTACTGGCTTCTAGGCCTTTTCTTTACACCTAGTCCTCACTCTGTGATTTTTGTTCTTCTGTGCTCTTGTATGTTTGTCAATTGATGTTGTTTTGTTCCATCCCCTTCCTCTTCTCATAGGACAGTCCAGTGAAGCTGATCTATGCCTATGGTACGTCTGATGACATAAGGTACCATGCCAATAGAAGGGGGACCAAGGAGGTCAATCTACTCAAGTTCATGCCCAGATCCAGGCCCCCAGACATCAACTATCTAGACTTCGTTGTGGAGAATGTAAGTGACCTCACACACATGTCCTGAAGGGGGATCATCTATTTCCTCTAGATCCGGCACAGCAGGACTTTTAGTTTTAAGTAAAATATTTTACTTTACTCCTGGGGTGGAACAGGCCAAAGACGATTGAATGAAATGAATTTGAATTAATATTGTGATATTGAATATACAGGAGGTGGTATCTTTAGTCTACAACATGTGACTGTGGAACAAAATGGACTGGCAACACTTACACAATTAAAGTGATGCTCCAGAACTTCTGTATAATTTCAGCCAGTAGTTTTGAAAGTGGTGCTCATGAGCCAAGACGGGTCCCTGTTTTTTGTGTACTACTTCATCCATTTTGTATGATATGTTATGTCCTGCAAATTATTATTATCATCTGTTATTTTTTTTGTAATTCGTATGATAGGTTATGAATCCAATTCATACACTATGTTACAAATCTGTTGTACTTAAGATCCCAGACTGCATCGTTAACACAGTAATCCTTCTTCCATTGCAGGTTACTGTCCCTGCCGAACGTACATACTACCACTGCAAGGTCATGAAGGTGCCAAAGCTCAACGGCAAAAATCATATCTATCGGGTAAATGAGCCCTCTCTCATTCCATGGTCTAATCATTTTACAATTACATCATAAGTTTGTCATTGGAGTCATCTCTTCCCTCTCCCTGCTTCTTCTCTCTATGCCTCCTTCTCTCTCCCTGTCGCTCAGATTGAGCCGGTGATTGAGCAACTGGACCTGGTCCACCACATGCTTCTCTATGGCTGCCCCTCCTCTGTGAACCAGACCTACGAGAAGAAATGCTACACGGAAGGATCAGGGGAGGACTGCATCAGAGTGGTGTCTGCCTGGGGGGTGGGAGGAGGGGTGAGAGACTGCCCCCCCTTCTGAAAACATTAATGAACACACATGCTAGTCTGATCTCTGTCTCTACATTGTCTTCTCCATTCCAGGCTTTTGAGCTTCCAGAAATAGCTGGGATCCCTATTGGAGGACAGAATAATGATGAGTTCTACAGGCTGGAAATTCACTACAACAACCTGGCCCAAGAAGCAGGTAACCATTCACTAGCTAGTAATTAAAACGTTCCAATCCACTAATATAGGATTAACAAGTTTACCCTTCTCCAATCTTGATGATTAGGTGAACCATGTGCTAGTCCTTGAACAGAACAAAGCCTGCACACCCTGAGGTTCTCCAGGTTCTCCAGCGATCATCTAAAGCCCTCATCATCACGTCTTCTCCTCTGTCTCCCCCTGCAGGCCGGAGGGATAACTCAGGCCTGAGGCTGTACTACACTGCCCAGCTCAGGCAGCATGACGTGGGTATCATGACTACAGGCCTAATGGTGGCCATTGGCTGGGGCTACGCTATCCCTCCCAATGCCACAGCATTCCACAGCTACGGCCTCTGCAACACATCACACTTCTCAGACGTACGTTCAGTGCCCTTTGACAAAAGATTGAAGAAGGATGGTTGATGACATTGTAGAGCAGATTGTCATCAAAAAAAGAAAGAGCCAGCTTACTCTTTCCTTTGTGGTATACTATGTATAGCCATCTATGTTTCAACAAAACAGGATTTTGTTCAAAATGACCCTGCTATCTGTCTTTCCCCAGATCCTGCCTGACCCTGTCCCTGACCTCTCTGTGTTCTCCGTGGCACTGCACACTCACCTGGCTGGGAGGAAGGTGCAAGCTGGCCACATCAGGTGAGAGAGAGCGGCAGGGTCGCAACTTTTACTCCGTACAATCTGAAATTGCATTTTTGTTCCCCCCCAGTTCTTTCATTGGAATGTGATACAAAATGGGCAACGGTGCGCTTTAAGACCATGCGGACGCCTCCAAGTGGTTGGGAAGGCTGTTTGAAGTGTTTATCCGACTGGAAAAAACAAACAAAAATATAGATATATACATACATACAGTGGGGGGAAAAAAGTATTTGATCCCCTGCTGATTTTGTATGTTTGCCCACTGACAAAGAAAGGATCAGTCTATAATTTTAATGGTAGGTTTATTTGAACAGTGAGAGAATAACAACACAAATATCCAGAAAAACGCATGTCAAAAATGTTATAAATTGATTTGCATTTTAATGAGGGAAATAAGTATTTGACCCCTCTCAATCAGAAAGATTTCTGGCTCCCAGGTGTCTTTTATACAGGTAACGAGCAGAGATTAGGAGCACACTCTTAAAGGGAGTGCTCCTAACCGCAGCTTGTTACCTGTAAAAAAAACACCTGTCCACAGAAGCAAGCAATCAATCAATCAGATTCCAAACTCTCCACCATGGCCAAGACCAAAGAGCTCTCCAAGGATGTCGGGGACAAGATTGTAGACCTACACAAGGCTAGAATGGGCTACAAGACCATCGCCAAGCAGCTTGGTGAGAAGGTGACAACATTTGGTGCGATTATTCGCAAATGGAAGAAACACAAAAGAACTGTCAATATCCCTCGGCCTGGGGCTCCATGCAAGATCTCACCTTGTGGAGTTGCAATGATCATGAGAACGGTGAGGAATCAGCCCAGAACGTCACGGGAAGATCTTGTCAATGATCTCAAGGCAGCTGGGACCATAGTCACCAAGAAAACAATTGGTAACACACTACGCCGTGAAGGACTGAAATCCTACAGCGCCCGCAAGGTCCCCCTGCTCAAGAATACATATACATGCCCGTCTGAAGTTTGCCAATGAACATCTGAATGACTCAGAGGACAACTGGTGAAAGTGTTGTGGTCAGAAGAGACCAAAATGGAGCTCTTTGACATCAACTCAACTCGCCGTGTTTGGAGGAGGAGGAATGTTGCCAATGACCCCAAGAACACCATCTCCACCGTCAAACATGGAGGTGGAAACATTATGCTTTGGGGGTGTTTTTCTGCTAAGGGGACAGGACAACTTCACCGCATCAAAGGGACGATGGACGGGGCCATGTACCGTGAAATCTTGGGCGAGAACCTCCTTCCCTCAGCCAGGGCATTGAAAATGGGTCGTGGATGGGTATTCCAGCATGACAATGACCCAAAACACACAGCCAAGGCAACAAAGGAGTGGCTCAAGAAGAAGCACATTAAGGTCCTGGAGTGGCCTAGCCAGTCTCCAGACCTTAATCCCATAGAAAATCTGTGGAGGGAGCTGAAGGTTCGAGTTGCCAAACGTCAGCCTCGAAACCTTAATGACTTGGAGAAGATCTTCAAAGAGGAGTGGGACAAAATCCCTCCTGAGATGTGTGCAAACCTGGTGGCCAACTCCAAGAAACATCTGACCTCTGTGATTGCCAACAAGGGTTTTGCCACCAAGTACTAAGTCATGTTTTGCAGAGGGGTCAAAAACTTATTTCCCTCATTAAAATGCAAATCATTTTATAACATTTTTGACATGTGTTTTTCTGGATTTTTTTGTTGTTATTCTGTCTCTCACTGTTCAAATAAACCTACCATTAAGATTATAGACTGATCATTTCTTTGTAAGTGGGCAAATGTACAAAATCAGCAGAGGATCAAATACTTTTTTCCACCACTGTATGTCCCCCCCCCATTCTAAAACCAAAGTTGTGTCCCTGGAGAGAGGACACCCAAAAATATGATCATGATACCAGCCTATGATATGACTAATACATGGTGTCGTTGTCTGGATAATTAGCGATAAGCTTTGATGATCTTTCTGGATGATTCTTCACTCTCACCACTGATGTGCTCTTGATTCTAACCTCCACAGGAATGGAGAGCAGATTGACTTCCTGGGCTTGGATGAGAACTTCAACTTTGACATGCAGCAGGCCACCAATCTGGGAAATATTAAGACCATCAAACCAGTAAGCATCCACGTACTTCCTGTATTTCAAATGGTTGTCATGGATGAGTGGTATTGTTAGTCATTAGATCTTTCTTAAAGCAGTATCTCTTCCCCACTGCAGGGCGATGAGATTGTTGTGGAGTGCACCTATAACACAACCAATCGCAAAGGAATCACACAGTTAGGGCTGGCCACCACTGATGAGATGTGTCTAGCCTTTGTCTTCTACTACCCAGCCATCCCCGTCACCAGCTGCTGCAGCCACCCTGACATGAATGCATACACGGCCATGATGGGGAAGACAGTCGACCAGTAAGAGCCTTCACATTGTCACAGTTTTCACCCACACATTTACATTTTTAGACTGGTACTGTGCCTGTTTGTTTTAGTGGCTAGTTACGCATGACTGTATGAAGGAATTAAATGAATGAGTGAATTACATTTTATTTTCGTGTCAAATTGGCAACCCATCCCTTAAGGGATTAATTGACACAAAAAAAACATTACAATAATTGACTGTGGTAATTAAATGATAATTCTTCTTCCGGCGTTCTCTGCATTACGCATCACAAAGGGTGAAAAAAAATGTAAATAAGAAAAACCAATACATAATAGTAAATAAGGTAATCCAAAGAATAATTACATCCCTAGAGCAGTAAAATAATATTAATGTAAGTCGCTTGGATAAAAGCATCTGCTAAATGGCATATATTATATTAAGTTGTCACATGTAAACCAGAATGACTTTGTGTGTGCCCCGCAGAGACATTGAGGAGATGTTGAAGACTGCAGTTTGGGACCAGTCGTCTACTGCCGTGCACGAGGCCACAATGAAGAGGGTCCCTCAGATTGGGTTCATCATAGATGTCAATGTAAGCATCCACTCACTGAAAATGTAAATGCTCATGCTGTCATTTCAAAACATCCTCTCCATCCATGTCATGTTTGTTCCTTCTACAGAAAAACTACACCATGTATGAGGGAAACATCCGCAACATGACAACTACTCTTTCAGTGAGTTGCAGGAGTGATCCATCCTTACAGGCTGGGCCCTTGGAGCCATTTAACTACAACACCTCCCCCAGAGGAAGCAGTTCCTGGGTCGTAACCTCTGTTGCTGGAAGTGTCTTGCTGATGCTCTGGATGACAATGCTATAAGAATCCGTCCAGGCCAAGATGAGAAAAAACATGAACGTATGTATTCAATTTTGCCCTGCTTTGGGTAGGTCCCTGAATGTTTTTTTGGTCCATTATATACATATTTCTTTTGCCCCCATTCATGCTCTAATGATTTCAATGAATTAATCAAAATAGCAACTGGCTATGCCTATTTAGCATTGATTGCTCTTTGATTGCGCTACATTAAATCAACCAAACTTTGATTTTGATGACAGGTCTTTGTTTATTCATGGCAATAAATATTAGCCTGGAGCTTCCATGATATTTCTGTAAAGTAGGTCTATTCAATTTTACTGCATATTTTTGTACTTTTGTGATTAGATTAAAATGTGTTTCATCACCTTGACTCTCTTTGTGTCTGCCTTCTATTCTGTTTTATCTCATTGGTCTAAAAATCAAAATCATACATGCATTGTGGCTGAGAAAAATATTGACTCATTAAGTGGAGTAAGGCACAGATTAAAGGTGTCATCTCTGGCATCTCGTCAGACATTGATGCTTCATGGTTTATGATGAACATGCCAGGAGGGGTAGACCCAAGTCACTTGACCCAAATGATAGACTTCCTCCTATCTGTTCCCTGTCAGGGTATAGGGGATACCTAGTCAGATGCACAACTGAATGCATTCAACCGAAATGTGTTTTCCACATTTAACCCAACCCATCTGAATCAGAAAGTTACGGGGGGCTGCCTTAATCGACGTCCACGTCATCGATGCCCAGGGAGCAGTCGCTATTGGGAGTTACCTGCCTTGCTCAAGGGCAGAACAGCATATTTTTCCACCTTGTCGTCCCAGGGATTCGAACCAGTGTTACTGTCCCAACACTCTTCACCGCTAGGCTACCTCGGTAGAACACAGAACTATGTTGAGTCGCGTTCTCACGAGCTCGACTGAAGAACTTACAATCAAGCCTGACAAGGCCAATGAAAGCTGTGTCTCGCTAGAAGCCCCGCCTTCCACAGGTGAAAACACTGAGGCTCTGATTCATTCCTTTAATTCTGCTCTTCACATTGAGCTGAGCAGAACAATTCAGCTACTTAAACAGTCTATCAAACTTTGCTCCAACTAAACTCTCCTTTTGTGGTTGAGGCCCCCTTTGGATGTTCTGTGCTTGAGTTTGTATTTTGTTTTCATAGTTTCCTAACTACAAACCAATTAGGTATTCTTCTGGTTGCTAAGCCTGGCTATAGCAATGAGTGAGATGGCGAACGAAACAACAAAGGCCAACAAACCGGGTTCAGGTTAGCGACCCTGCGCCCGGTCATGCGGTTACACCATATCAACAAAAGATACTCATGTTTGTTGTTTTGTATGTCTCGGCTTGGTGCATGCTCAAGCTGCCCTTGCTTGAACCAGTTCACGTGCACATTGTCACCGGCTGCTTGGTGTTTCCAATAGTGACCGTCCTCTCCCAGAGGTCTGTACCTCGGCTGAGTCTGAGTTGTGGGATGCGGGATGGATTTGGGTCTTTGGTCGGATCAAATGTCTTGTTTAGCCTGGGCTTGTTGCATGCAGAAGCTGCCCTCGCTCAACCTGGGTCTGTGCGCGTTGTCGCTGGTTGTGGGAGGCTACTCTTGAAGGGAGAGGTCGACCAGGTTTGGTGGGGACTCCCTGCCTTCTGTGCCTGCCTTGGTAAAGCATCACTTTCCTCATTTCCCAGACTTGGTCAAAGAAGGGTCCGGCTCTCCTCAGTGTTCTGGTTCTATGAGACTGTAGAGACAAGGTTAGATAAACACTGCATAGCATGTTAACCAGGCTAGCTAACTTGCCAAGGCATGCTAGCTACTGCTACCAGCTATTCCTACCTCCCCACGGTGGAATTGAAGAGTTCTGTCTATCGAGGTTGAGCTTGAGGTGGTGGGCTGACATCCAAGCTGAGATGTCCGGCAGGCACGCAGAGATGCGTGTTGCCACCTGGGAATCAGAAAGGGAGGATGAGAAAAGTAGTAGTGTCATCCGCATAGCAATGATAGGAGAGGACATGTGAGGATATGATCGAGCCGAGTGACTTGGTGTAAAGAGCAGAGGGCCTAGAACCGAGCCCTGTAGTACGAACCCATGGTGCATACACAGGACGACACAGGATGAGATGAGATGCCCAGTCCTGAGAGGGTGGAGAGGAGGATCTGATGGATAACGTTGGCGAGGCAGTGGATAGATCTAGGAGGATGAGAACAGAGGAGAGAGAGTCAGCTTTGGTAGAGCGGCGAGCCTCTGTGACACAGAGGAGAGTGGTGTCAGTTGAGTTGGCCTTCTTGAAGCCTGACTGGTTAGGGTCAAGAAGATCATTCCGAGAAAGATAAAGAAGTTGGTCAAAGACAGCACACTCAAGTGTTTTGGAAAGAAAATAAATAAGGGATGATGGTCTTTTTGTGTATCTCTAATAATTTAATAACAATGAGATGTGTACATGTAGTAGTTCCAGAAAATAATATATATTTACAAAAATACCAAGTGGGTAAGCTGGAAGGCAAGACAAATCAAAGTGACATACTCATGTAAGAAATGGTCTGATATCAAACTTGGTTCAGACCTCTAGGAGACATGGTACACAAATGGTTTATCCAATACTAGAGGTCGACCGATTATGATTTTTCAACGCCGATACTGATACCGATTATTGGAGGAGCAAAATTATTTTTTTTATTTGTAATAATGACAATTACAACAATACTGAATGAACACTTTTATCTCAACTTAATATAAAACATCAATAAAATCAACTTAGCATCAAATAAATAATGAAACATGTTCAATTTGGTTTAAATAATGCAAAAACAAAGTATTGGAGAAGAAAGTTAAAGTGCAATATGTGTCATGTAAAAAAGCTAACGTTTAAGTTCCTTGCTCAGAACATGAGAACATGTGAAAGCTGGTGGTTCCTTTTAACATGAGTCTTCAATATTCCCAGGTAAGAAGTTTTAGGTTGTAGTTATAGGAATTATGGGACTATTTCTGTCTATACCATTTGTATTTCATATACCTTTGACTATTGGATGTTCTTATAGACACTTTAGTATTGCCAGTGTAACAGTATAGCTTCCGTCCCTCTCCTCGCCCCTACCTGGGCTCGAACCAGGAACACATCGACAACAGCCACCCTCGAAGCATCGTTACCCATCGCTCCACAAAAGCCGCGGCCCTTGCAGAGCAAGGGGAACAACTACTTCAAGGTCTCAGAGCGAGTGACGTCACCGATTGAAATGCTATTAGCGCGCACCCTGCTAACTAGCGAGCCATTTCACATCGGTTACACCAGCCTAATCTCAGGAGTTGATAGGCTTGAAGTCATAAACAGCTCAATGCTTGAAGCACAGCGAAGATCTGCTGGCAAACGCACGAAAGTGCTGTTTGAATGAATGCTTACAAGCCTGTTGCTGCCTACCACGCTCAGTCAGACTGCTCTATCAAATATCAAATCATAGACTTAATTATAACATAATAACACACAGAAATACGAGCCTTATGTCATTAATATGGTCAAATCTGGAAACTATCATTCCGAAAACAAAACATTTATTCTTTCAGTGAAATACGGTACCGTTCCCGTATCTTATCTAACGGGTGGCATCCCTAAGTCTAAATATTGATGTTAGATTGTACAACCTTCAATGTTATGTCATAATTATGTACAATTCTGGCAAATTAATTACGGTCTTTGTTAGGAATAAATGGTCTTCACACGTCATGTATTACACTGTTTATTACACACGTCATGTAATATGGTATTACACACGTCATGTAATATGTTATTACACACGTCATGTAATATGTTATTACACACGTCATGTAATATGGTATTACACTGTTTATTACACACGTCATGTAAAATGTTACTACACTGTTTATTACACACACGTCATGTAATATGTTATTACACTTGTCATGTAATATGTTATTACACTGTTCATTACACACGTCATGTAAAATGTTATTACACTGTTTATTACACACGTCATGTAATATGTCATTACACTGTTTATTACACACGTCATGTAACATGTTATTACACACGTCATATAATATGTTATTACACACGTCATGTAATATGGTATTACACTGTTTATTACACACGTCATGTAATATGTCATTACACACGTCATGTAACATGTTATTACACTGTATATTACACACACGTCATGTAATATGTTATTACACACGTCATGTAACATGTTATTACACTGTTTATTACACACACGTCATGTAATATGTTATTACACACGTCATGTAACATGTTATTACACTGTTTATTACACACGTCATGTAATATGTTATTACACACGTCATGTAATATGTTATTACACTGTTTATTACACACGTCATGTAACATGTTATTACACACGTCATATAATATGTTATTACACTGTTTATTACACACGTCATGTAATATGTCATTACACTGTTTATTACACACGTCATGTAACATGTTATTACACACGTCATATAATATGTTATTACACTGTTTATTACACACGTCATGTAATATGTTATTACACACGTCATGTAATATGTTATTACACTGTTTATTACACACGTCATGTAACATGTTATTACACACGTCATATAATATGTTATTACACTGTTTATTACACACGTCATATAATATGTTATTACACTGTTTATTACACACGTCATGTAATATGTTATTACACACGTCATGTAATATGTTATTACACACGTCATGTAAAATGTTATTACACTGTTTATTACACACGTCATGTAATATGTTATTACACACGTCATGTAATATGTTATTACACACGTCATGTAATATGTTATTACACACGTCATGTAAAATGTTATTACACTGTTTATTACACACGTCATGTAATATGTTATTACACACGTCATATAATATGTTATTACACACGTCATGTAAAATGTTATTACACTGTTCATTACACACGTCATATAATATGTTATTACACACGTCATGTAACATGTTATTACACTGTTTATTACACACGTCATGTAATATGTCATTACACACGTCATGTAATATGTTATTACACACGTCATGTAATATGTTATTACACTGTTTATTTTACACACGTCATGTAATATGTCATTACACACGTCATGTAATATGTTATTACACTGTTTATTTTACACACACACACACACACACACACACACACACACACACACACACACACACACACACACACACACACACACACACACACACACCATGTCAGGTAATATGTTAATAGCGGCCCCTTACCAAACACTTTGGCCTTGGCGAAGGGTGGGAAGAGCTCTGATTGGCTGAAGAGATTCCTGTGTAGCTGCCAGAGGTCGTGATGAAGTTTCCGGAAATCACTGTACCTCTTCCACACCGTGATCTAGAGAGAGGGAAGAAGAGAGAGATTAGCAAGAAAAAAGTAAGACTGTCAATATCACTACTCTAGGAACACACATACGATGAAACCTCCACACACACGATGAAACCTCCACACACACACACAATATGAAACCTCCACACAAACACACACACACACATACACACACACAATGAAACCTCCACACACACACACACACACACACACACACACACACACACACACACACACACACACACACACACACACACACACACAATGAAACCTCCACACACACACACACACACACACACACACACACACACAATGAAACCTCCACACAAACACACACACACAATGAAACCTCCACACAAAAACACACACACACAATGAAACCTCCACACACACAATGAAACCTCCACACAAACAATGAAACCTCCACACAAACAATGAAACCTCACACACACACACACACACAAACACACTAGAGGTCGACCGATTATGATTTTTCAAAGCCGATACCGATTATTGGAGGACCAAAAAAAGCTGATACCGATTAATCAGCAGATTATTTTATTTATTTGTAATAATGACAATTACAACAATACTGAATGAACACTTATTTTAACTTAATATAATACATCAATACTATCAATTTAGCCTCAAATAAATAATGAAACATGTTCAATTTGGTTTAAATAATACAAAAACAAAGTGTTGGAGAAGAAAGTAAAAGTGCAATATGTGCCATGTAAGAAAGCTAACGTTTAAGTTCCTTGCTCAGAACATGAGAACATATGAAAGCTGGTGGTTCCTTTTAACATGAGTCTTCAATATTCCCAGGTAAGAAGTTTTAGGTTGTAGTTATTATAGGAATTATAGGACTATTTCTCTCTATACGATTTGTATTTCATATACCTTTGACTACTGGATGTTCTTATAGGCACTTTAGTATTGCCAGTGTAACAGTATAGCTTCCGTCCCTCTCCTCGCTCCTACCTGGGCTCAAACCAGGAACACATCGACAACATCCACCCTCGAAGCAGCGTTACCCATGCAGAGCAATGGGAACAAATACTCCAAGTCTCAGAGCGAGTGACGTTTGAAACGCTATTAGCCCGCACCAGGCTAACTAGGTAGCCATTTCACATCGGTTACACCAGCCTAATCTTGGGAGTTGATAGGCTTGAAGTCATAAACAGTGCAATGCTTGAAGAACTGCGAAGAGCTGCTGGCAAACGCACGAAAGTGCTGTTTGAATGAATGCTTATGAGCATGCTGGTGCCTACCACGCTCAGTCAGACTGCTCTATCAAATATCAAATCATAGACTTAATTATAATATAATAAACACACAGAAATACGAGCCTTAGGTCATTAATATGGTCGAATCCGGAAACGATCATCTCGAAAACAAAACGTTTATTCTTTCAGTGAAATACGGAACCGTTCTGTATTTTATCTAACGGGTGGCATCCGTAAGTCTAAATATTCCTGTTACATTGCACAACCTTCAATGTTATGTCATAATTACGTAAAATTCTGGCAAATTAGTTCGCAACGAGCCAGGCGGCCCAAACTGTTGCATATACCCTGACTCTGCATGCAATGAACGCAAGAGAGGTGACACAATTTCACCTGGTTAATATTGCCTGCTAACCTGGATTTCTTTTAGCTAAATATGCAGTTTTAAAAATATGTACTTCTGTGTATTGATTTTAAGAAAGGCATTGATGTTTATGGTTAGGTACAGTCGTGCAACGATTGTGCTTTTTTCGCAAATGCGCTTTTGTTAAATCATCCCCCGTTTGGTGAAGTTGGCTGTCTTTGTTAGGAAGAAATAGTATTCACACAGTTCGCAATGTAAGGCAGGTTCGCAATGTAAGGCAGGTGGTCTGAGCATTGGACTAGTAACCGGAAGGTTGCAAGATCGAATTCCTGAGCTGACAAGGTAAAAATCTGTCATTCTGCCCCTGAACAAGGCAGTTAACCCACCGTTCCTAGGCCGTCATTGAAAATAATAATGTGTTCTTAACTGACTTGCCTAGTTAAATAAAGGTTAAAAATAAAAAATATATATATTTTTTTTTTGTCCACAATCAATGTCCAAAAATGCCGATTAGCAATTGTTATGAAAACGTGTAATCGGCCCTAATTAATCGGCCATTCCGATTAATCGGTCGACCTCTATCCAATACAATTCTCTTCTAAATAATAGATGATCAGTATCCCCCCAGGAGTCTAAACATGTTCGATGCCAATGTATCTCAAAGAGCTAATGTTGTGACGAGACTCCATGAAATGCGCAACCATAGGGTTTCTCTGGTCAAGGGTCCTGATATTACTCCTGTGTTCTGCTATCCTTGTTTTCGGAGCTCGTTTTGTTTTTCCTACATAGCATAGACCACAAATACACTTGATCAGGTATCAAATTTTTTTTTATGTGAGACATGTAATGATGCCCTTAATCTTAATGGCCTGGCCCGTAATAGGGTGATTGAACATTGTGCATTTGTTCGTAAAGTTACACTGGTTACATCCGCCACATCTATAGTTACCATCCGGCACATTGTCTAGAAAGGTACTACATGGCTCTGGTGGAAGATCAGCCCTTCAGACGTGCCCACAATGATGTGGTCAAACTGTTTACCAAGTGGGGAGTATTGAAGGAAGCACTGAGCGCATTTGTCAGGCGGTCGGGGAGGTTTGGGTGTGAGGCTGTCATCCTGGGTCATAAAATTTTATAACGTTCCCTTGCGTCATGCAGCCATTCCTCTGGGTAACCCCGCTGTCTGAAACGCTCATCCAGATAGTCGGCTTGTTTGTCATAGTCATTCTGTATACCACAAATCCTGTGTATGCGACTGTATTGACTAATGGGGAGGCTCTTTTTTAGGGGTGTAGGGTGGAAGCTATCTCCGTGTAACAGGGAATTTTTGTCCATCGGTTTCCTGTATAGATCCATGCTAAAACCACCCCCCTCCCTCTTAATCAAAATGTCACGAAAACGTATTTCATGCGCATCAAAGGTGAGGGTGAATTTCAAATGTTCACTGCTTGTATTGATGAAGGAGTGGAATCGATGAAGTTCCTCTGCTGTTCCCTGGAACAGAAACAATATGTAATTTGTTTCCAGAGTCTGATATGGCACAAGAATGGATAGTTAGGGCTGAAAATCACATTCTTCTCAAACAACCCCACATACATGGCATAATTCAATGACATTTTACTACCCATAGCAGTTATCTTCTGTTGAATGAACATGTCGTTTTCAAACATTAAAAAGTTCTTAGTCAGCACAATCTCAGCAAGTTCAACAATGCAGTTAGCACTAGGGAGTGTGCCAGTGGGTCGTTGACTCAGACAGTGTGCCATGGCTTCTAGGCCTCCCTGATGGAGGATATTAGTATACAGGGATTCAACATCAAAGCAAGCCATAAATGTCTCCCCATTGATATTGTGCATTATCTGGAGGGTGTTAATCATGTCAATAGAATCACGTACATATGCAGGGAGGGATACCACACTGGGTTTAAGAAAGAAAATCTGAGAAACATCTTTTTCTACCAATCTGCAGTATGTTTCTAGGGAGGGATTTCTGTATCTGGGAGGACAAAAGGTGGATTTGGCTCGAAAAGGGGTATTCGTTCTGTGGGAAATGTCATTCCTTATTGTGTCACCCATAGTCTGAACACTCGTCTCACCCATACCTGACACATCCACATTTTAACTCCCCAAGTCTCAATGTACAAAAGAAAAAGGTGGAAAGAAATGAATCGAAGTCAGGCGTCGGGTGGTTGAATTCGCCCAATATGATGAGTGGTGAGCCATCGTCAGGAAGTGAGCTTATCAAGGTGTCAAGCTAATTTAACTCTCGAAGGGAACCTGGTAGGCGATAGAGTGGACACGTGACAGTGACAGCATGGAATTCAAATGAGAAGATAGACAGGTCAGAGCGGGAAAATAGAAAATCTTCATTTAATAAGTAGCCCTGTGCCACCACCGCAATGATCAGATGCTCTCGGACTATGAGAGAACACATAGTCAGATGACGAGAGAGCAGGTGGAGTAGCAGTGTTCTCTGGGGTAATACATGTCTCTGTCAGAGCCAAAAGGTGTAGGGTCTGAAGGGCAACATAGGCTGAGATTAACTCAGTCTTCTTGACTGCAAATCGGCAGTTCCAAACGCTGCCGGAGACTAGGAATTCCACATGGGCTGTGCAAGCAGGATACACTAAATTAGAAGGGTTGTAGTCAAGGGATAGGAAACACACACACACTTAACAAAGCTACAAAAGAGCAAAATGAGATCATCAGAAGAAAGATAAGATACTCAAGTGAGAGAGTGGTGTGGAGCGTTCCTCTCTATCCTTCCTGGAATAACCAAGTTATTAATGCCCCCTCTGTTAATCCGAGTCCCTTGGGGTTCACCGGTTTCAAGTGGCTTTTGTCAAATTTCGACCCAATTAAGAACCAACCTCACAGACAATCGACAGAGTAAGTTCAAATATAATTGTATTCAGTATGTGACAGACAAGGGATGTTTGGGTTTTGTTATAATGCGTGGCTATGCTGGACTATGCTGGACTGGACAGCCTGGACAGGCAATGGAAAGCATCTCCATATTGAGACTACCTGTAAGGGTGAAGAAGGTCGCAGTAGGTAGGGCTATCCATCAGGTCTCCTATGTGGAGGCTGTGAAAATAGCTGAAGGAGCGGGTGGAGATGGTAGTAAATACTGCTCAAGTTTGAAATAAGTCAAGAAAAATCGACATCATTGTTTCTGCAGCTGAACAATATCTGGGATTAAAAGATTTCACATCTGAAGAGCTCCATGGAGTACTGTCTCAAGTAGTCCCAGCCAGAGTAGGGAAGTTTGAGTTATCGAATGACTGAAGGAGTGGGAAGATTTTTCCTGATAATACTTTTTAGTTTTTGTTATTTTTTATCTTCCTGTAATGGAATTTACTTTTAATTTGTGAATGTATCCCTTATCCCTTCATCCCTGGTCCAGTTGGTGTGGGAATGCACCTCTAACTTTTGTTTGCAGACTGCCATAGTACCAAAGAAGAAGAAGAATTTGAGGGGCCGGTCTTTCGGCGTGTCATTTTCCAATTTGCAGCCAAAGATTTGTATAACTAATCCAGATAGTTATAAAAATCTGTCATAGTGGGCAGAGCCAACGAACTAATGAGATCCTATTGGCATTTATTCGCATATTTCCGTTAGGGAACGCCTACTTTGAAGTGTGCGTGTGCAATAACTAAATTCGCCCTGGCACTCCTAAACGACACAATTTTTTGAAACTTTGGCAAAGGGTAAAGTCTATAAAACGCAGTCCACTCTATTACAGATTTTAGTTTTGGAAACAGTTTTGGATATACACTTTGTATGGAGATAAAATGTTTCATCGATGAGAAAATGATCTGAATGACGGCAAAAATCCATCTCACTCCATATTCTCCCACTGCTGACCACAGTTGTTGGGCTTATTCTCGTCCCAATATTTGGTTGTGAGTGGAAACGCCCACCGGATACTTCACATTCATACATCCGGTGAATTATCTGGCTCATTGTTCTATCTGTGTGTAGCAGCGGCTATCTGGAACGAAGCAAAGCAGCCCCGGCTTTTTAGACTGGGAATCAGCTGGCTAGCTAATGGCTATGCTTCAATCAGAATGATATCGCAGCGGGAACGAGGAGAACTTGCACGTTTTTATACTGTTACGGACCCTAAAAAGCATAAGAAAGGATATACAGTGTACAAAGTCACTGCAAGGGTAAGTTGACAGAGGCTGTGTTGTTGACAGGCAGCTACCGTTAGCTAGCTACTGTGACGTTAGTTAGCAGCTAGCTAGCTAACGTTGTCATTGTTGTTTTATCCAGTGGTAGCTACAACTGCGAATACTATTCATACGCATATGTTGTAGTTGATAAATAACGACATTGTAAACCTTATGTTGGCTCCTAATATGTGTGACATTTTCAGTTCACCTGTTAACTTGCTCCCATTATTCAGCTAACGTTAACTAACTAGCTGTCAAACTAGTGCCTAGCTTGCGCTAGCTAATAACTAGCTCGTTTATGTCTGACAATGGAGATAGAAAGCTGCCTAGTTAGTCAAGCTCGGTGATAACACGATCAAGAGAGGAGATTACATTGAATGCCACATTCTGCCATATCACTACATGCTAACTAGGTAGTTAGCTAACGTCAGTTAGCTTTATTGTCAATAACAGTTAGTTAACTGAACAGTGCAATCATGAGACCAGTAAGAAGCTGCCACTTATAAGTCTAGCTTGCTGCTGCCCCAGTATCTGTACAAGCCTTTATAGCTGTCGACGATGAGTATGACGTGTCTCCTCTCTAACGCCCAGGAAGCTCCCATTCAAAATCCCATTTGATAACTCTGCATGCGTTATAATGTCAAAATACTTTAGTTACTCACAAAATATGGGGTTTCGCTGAGTAACTATCTGAATTTACTCCCGTTATGGCTGGTATGTACTTACAAAAAGGTCAAGCAACCAGAAAACAATGTACAAGTAACCGAAAAAATGCCTATTTGGCAGTGGTGGAAAAACTACTAAATTGTCATACTTGAGAAAAAGTAAAGATACAGTTCCTTAATAGAAAATGACTCAAGTAAAAGTCACTCAGTAAAATTCTACTTGAGTAAAAGTCTAAAAGTATTTGGTTTTAAATATACATAAGTATCAAAAGTAAATGGAATTGCTAAAATGTACTTAAGTTTCAAAAGTAAGAGTATAAACCATTTAAAATTTCTTATATTAAGCAAACCAGACAGCACCATTTTAATTGTTTTATTTTTATTGACTCATAGCCAGGGGCACACTCCAACACTCAGTCATAATTTACACATGAATCATTTGTCTTTAGTGAGTCTGTCAGATCAAATGCGGTAGGGATAACCAGGGATGTTTTCTTGATAAGTGAATTGGACCATTTTCCAGTCAAAATGTAACGAGTACTTTTGGGTGTCAGGGAACATGTATGGATTAAAAAGTACATAATTTTATTTTGGAATGCAGTCAAGTAAAAGTTAGCAAAAATATAAATGGTGAAGTACAGATACCCCCCAAAAACGACTTAAATACTTTACACCACTGCTCCTCGACACCTCTGTGTTGGGCTGTTGTAGACTTTCGACCTGTGCTTAGCAGTAAGGTTAGAGCTCCTCAGAATCCTTGGGACGTGAGTGCTTATACAGTTTCATTTAGACCTTATTTGGAAGTACATACTGGCCGTGACGCTTGCAGAGCTGTCTAGTGGTTTCAATCAGAGCTTCCAGAGCGTTAGAGAGGAGACACGTCATACTCACTCATTGTCGACATTTCTAGTACACAGATACTGGGGCGTCTAGTTGCATACATTTTACTAATCAGTCTCAGTAAGTGCGTATGCAGCATGAGAGAAACTGCAGTCTATGCAATTTATTGTCTAGCAAAAGGAAGTCCATTGCAACGACCCAAAGTGACCCATTGTGCAAGAGTAATCATCGTTGCATCCAGACCCACTCCCGGAGATGTTGACACTCTACCTGTTAGTTTGTATTTCACGTCAGATTCAGAAAGGTCACATCCCAGCAACACAAATTTTAGCACTATTAGAGATTATTCTCCAAAGGGAACCGTATCAAGTCTTTCCTTTTGTCACACACACGCACCCATACAAGTGAAAAAGGGTTGATTTTGTCACAAAGATGCTGATGGGAGAGAGAAAGGGTTATATAATTTCCTCCTTTGTCTGTCTGTCTGTCTGTCTCTGGCTCTGTCACTGTGAGTGGTGCCGGAGGTCAGAATACTACAGGGTTTTGAAACTGGGACACTCTCAGACAGAATGAGTCGTCAGTCTGCCCACAATGTTCTAAGGCGAGGGACAGAAATAATGAATAAATAGATGCTTCCATACCCACTACTGCAGCTTTTTTCTGTATCAGAAATGGGCTTAGGCGGTGGGTGTGACAGGGGGCGTGGCAGAGGTCAGGGCAATGAGCATAATTGGTCGTTGGCTCGGCTACATTTTAGAGAGAATTTGAGGCCCCTATCTTTGCACTGTAGACATTTTTGCATTTAAGACAATTTCCTGTAATTCTATACATTTCTCCATGGAGCTGAGATTTAGTACATTTTTAAGTTAATTTCCTGCAGTTCTACACAGCTGAGAGAAAATGTAGCATTTTTATAGCTAGGTTCCTGTAATTCTTTGCATTTTGCCATGTCTATTGCTGTTCTTTTGCTCGACAATAATAATAAAATGAATATTGCTAAATTTGCATTTTCAATTCTCTCTGACTGTCTAGCTTTTATTTTGGTGATTGTTATTTCTCAAATATTAAAAAAAATATATTGGTCCATTATCTTTTCTACATACTTTATATCTGGTTTTAGTGGTTTAAGTTGAAACTTAGTGTTTTCCTATCCTGAAAAGTAATAATAATAAAAAAACTTTTTTTTAATGCTTTTTGGACTTAGGCTACCCCAAAAAACGCTAAAATCAAAACAAACTTTATTTGTCACATGCGCCGAGTACAGCAAGTTTAGACTTTACCGTGAAATGCTTACTTACAAGCCCTTAACCAACAGTGCAGTTCAAGAAGACTTAAGAAAATATTAACCAAGTAGATGAAAACAAAAAGTAATACAAAGTAACACAATAACGAGGATATATACAAGGGCCACCGGTACCGAGTCAGTGTGCGGGGATACAGGTTAGTTGAGGTAATTTGTACATGTAGGTGGGGGTGAAGTGACTGTGCATAGATTATAAACAGCGAGAAGCAGCAGTGTACAAAAGGGGGGGGGGGTCAATGTAAATTGTCCGGTGGTGATTTTTATTAGTTGTTCAGCAGTCATATACCTTGGGGGTAGAAGCTGTTGAGGAGCCTTTTGGTCCTAGACTTGGCGCTCCGGTACCGCTTGCCATGTGGTAGCAGAGAAAACAGTCTATAACTTGGGTGACTGGAGTCTGACAATTTTATGGGCTTTCCTCTGGCCTATTGTATAGGTCCTGGATGGCAGGAAGCTTGGCCCCAGTGATGTACTGGGCCGTTCGCACTACCCTCTGTAGCGCCATACGGCCAAATGCCGAGCAGTTGCCATACCAGGCGGTGATGCAACCAGTCAGGATGCTCTCGATGGTGCAGCTGTAGAACCTTTTGAGCATCTGGGAACGCATGCCAAATCTTTTCAGTCTCCTGAGGGGGAAAAGGTTTTGCCCTCTTCAAGACTATCTTGGTGTGTTTGGACCATGATAGTTTGTTGGTGATGTGGATACCAAGGAACTTGAAACTCTCGACCCGCTCCACCACAGCCCTGTCGATGTTAATGGGGGCCTGTTCGGCCCGCCTTTTCCTGTAGTCCACGATCAGCTCCTTTGTCTTGCTCACATTGAGGGAGAGGTTGTTGTCCTTGCACCACACTGCCAGTTCTCTGACCTCCCTATAGGCTGTCTCGTTGTTGGTGATCAGGCCTACAGTGCTTCCTCCTTTTACCTTACTAGGGTAGGGGATACTATTTTCACCTCTGGATGAAAAGCGTGCCCAAGGTAAACAGCCTGCTACTCAGGCCCAGAATCTAGGATATGCATATAATTAGTAGATTTTGATAGAAAACACTCCAAAGTTTCTAAAACTCTTAAAATAATGTCTGTGAGTATAACAGAACTGAAATGGCAGGTGAAAACCTGAGGAAAATCCATCCAGGAAGTGCCATTATTTTGAAATGGCTGTTTTTCCAATGAAAGGCTATCCACCATTTAAAGGGATAGGACCCAGATTCCGTTCCCTATGGCTTCCACTAGATGTGAACAGTCTTTAGACATTGTTTCAGGCTTTTATTCTGAAAAATGAGGGAGAATGACCACATTGAGTCAGTGGATAGTGGGATGTCCCCAGAGCTGGTTCCTGTGCACGACCGAGAGCGCGCCTTTCTTGTTTTTCTTTTATATTGACGATGCTATTGTCCGGTTGAAATGATCGATTATTTAGGCTAAAAACAACCTGAGGATTGATTATAAACATCGTTTGACATGTTTCTACGAACTTTACGGATACTATTTGGCATTTTTGTCTGCCTCTTGTGACCGCATTTGAGCCATTGGATTACTGAACAAAGCGCGCCAACAAAATTGAGGTTTTTGGATATGAAGAGGGACTTTATCGAACAAAACAAACATTTATTGTGTAACTGGGAGTCTTGTGAGTGCAACCATACAAAGATCATCAAAGGTAAGTGATTCATTTTATTGCTATTTCTGACTTTCGCGACTAGTCTACTTGGCTGGTAACTAACTGTATTAAAAAAAAAAAAAAATAATAATAATATGTATATATATTTCACCTTTATTTAACCAGGTAGGCAAGTTGAGAACAAGTTCTCATTTGCAATTGCGACCTGGCCAAGATAAAGCAAAGCAGTTCGACACATACAACAACACAGAGTTACACATGGAGTAAAACAAACATACAGTCAATAATACAGTAGAAAAATAAGTCTATATACAATGTGAGCAAATGAGGTGAGATAAGGGAGGTAAAGGCAAAAAAGGCCATGGTGGAAAAGTAAATACAATATAGCAAGTAAAACAATGTAATGGTAGAATTGTAGTGGAAGAAAGTGCAAAGTAGAAATATAAATAATGGGGTGCAAAGGAGCTAAATAAATAAATACAGTAGGGCAAGAGGTAGTTGTTTGGGCTAAATTACAGATGGGCTAATGTGATGTTTTGTCTGCTGAGCGTTATCCTCAGATAATCGCATGGTTTGCTTTCGCCGTAAAGCCTTTTTGAAATCTGACACGGCGGCTGGATTAACAACAAGTTAAGCTTTATTTTGATGTATTACACTTGAGATTTCATGAAAGTTAAATATTTATACTAATTTGAATTTGGCGCTCTGCAATTTCAACGGATGTTGGACAGGGGGGACGCTACCGTCCCACACCCCCTAGAGAGGTTACAAGTTGCGAGCTTGCATTGCGGGACTTACAGGTACCCAGAGTCACGGCTTCATTGCTCCAGACCACCACAAGGGGGAGTTAAAGCACTCATTATGCATTTGGTCATCTAAAAACCTTGGGACCCAATCATATCGAGTGGTTAATGACGAATTTGACACGAGCCACCCGTCCCTGGGTGAAGATGGCTGACAAAACATTATGGTGGAACCAACTGTAAGTAGTTATAACGTCATAACGAGTCAAGCAAAAAAAATTACAATTGAGAGGAATATGTTGATGTAGAGACAAACATTTGTGCATATTTTTTTGTCATAAAGTTAATTTACGAAAATCGCTATTTAGCAAGTTAGCTGACTAGCTAACTAGCTAGTGTTATGACAGGATAATTAATTTATAATTTTTGTTGTTTAATGTTTTAGGGACTCCTGAGAGAACCAGCAAACCAGACTGTCGTCTTGTGAAACAGTGGCTGTAAAGAATCTAGCTAGATAAAGCATTTACTGTAAATTGAATGTACAATTGTGTAAGCTTGCCTTGCAATGCATCTGAAGTAACATAGATGGCTAACTATTTACTTGCTTATTGTGTTGTGGAGGATAAAAACAACTGTATGCCTATGGGTGTGTAGCTAGCTACAGTATGTAGCCCGTCTGTGTATGGACCCTAAAACGTTAGGTTCTGAATTAATATTCATACTAATCTATGAACCTCAGCTGTCATAGTTGTTGTATCAACTTCAAGTCTGAATGGCATAAATGAAGCCTATGGATAGAGTAGAATATAATAACTTTGTGCTAAGGATGCAAGGCCTATATACGTACTGTACGTACTCCTATATATGTACTGTAGTTATTACCACGCATGAGATTCCCACATTGTAGCCTGTACATTGAATATATTCACTGATAATGTACTCTACCTTGGCAAATAAAGGTGCAGTTCAGGTATGAATCTCTGAGACATACTTTGTCAGTCATATCAAACTCCATAATTTAAATGATGCTGTGTCTGCATGCATGTATTACAATTATACACTTCAACAGTGTTTAACTCCCTTCATCTACATTAATCTGAGGACACAGGATAGTATTTCAATAAGATACTTCATTTCAACCAGTGGAGAATGTGAAACGCTTTATTGAAAGAAGTTCATTATCCAGGTGTTATAAATACATAATACATGCATTATGATAATTGTAATATATTATAAATACAAGTTCAATCTGTACTTCAATGCACATATGGTGTGCATTATAAAACAAGGAAGAAAGACGAGGTGGGGAGAGAGGTGTAGAAGACAAAGGGAAAGAGGTAATATGATTAATGAATCCTCTCAGTTCATCACAATTGCGGTGTCTCCTAACCAGCCTTGGGCCCCCAGTTGGCCCGAAGGTTATCTTAACCTTTTTGGGCTACCCCCCACTTCTCTCAATTTCCGCCTGAAGACATACCCAAATCTAACTGTCTGTAGCTCAGGCCCAGATGCAAGGATATGCATTTTCTTGGTATCATTTGAAAGGAAACACTCTGAAGTTTGTGGAAATGTGAATTGAATGTAGGAGAATATAACACAATAGATCTGGTAGAAGAAAATACAAGGAAACAAACATACGTTTTCTGGTTTTTGTTATTGTTGCATCATCTTTCAACTGAACAGGAACAGCCAAACTTTCAGATATAAATTATCCCCAGCATCCTATGCAGAACATGAGGTCAACAGTATCTGAGAAAAGTTTCAGACACATATCTTCATGAATGAGCGAGCTACATGACATTGAGCATGAAGTCACCCAGGTGTCCCACACAAATGTACCAAAGTGGCCGAATTGGTACAGTGATACATTTTGATGTAAAAAAACTATATACAAAATACAAAAATTATATTCTAACACACCCCTCAAAAAAAAAAGTACCCAAAAAATTCAAAATATGAAATTTTGAAAACCTTTTAAATAACAAGGGTAACTATTTCCAGACATACAATGTACGATATTGTGAAGACCCTCAGTCCTCTACACAAAACTGTGCTGCTGGTGCCATGGCCCATAGCAGTCTCTTTCTGCTGTAAAGCATAGAGTTACTGAGCAGGTGGTACATGTGATGGGGCATTTCCTGTGACAAAGGGCACAGCGTCACCTCCCCACTGTGCCCTTTTTACCCTGAGGCACATTCATGTCTGCAGAGATGAATTTGGGCAGGTGAACACCACTGGTTGAAGGAGCAGAGGAGGTAGAGGGGACAGAGGTAAAGGGAAAAGAGGTAGAGGGGACAGAAGGTGCTGCAGTGGACTTGCTGTAGCCAGCAAGCTCCTGGATGAGCAGCTCTCGGAAGGCTAGCTGTGAGATGGGGGGTCTTTCCACAGCTCTTGGCCATTTCCTTCTGGATGATGAAGGAATTAACCACAGCAATGTCAACGAAATGATAGAAAAAAGTATTGTACCATTTCATGGTCTTGTGGAGAACATTATAGTAGCCTATCAGTGCATTTGACAGGTTTACACCCCCCATGCTCTTGTTATAGTCCTTGATAGCTGCAGGAATGGGGACATTTTTTGTGGTCCATGCCCCAGTAGCGCCCTTCACACGCCTGACGACGTGATCTCCACTGAAGGACTTGTGGATACTGGAGCACATGACCACCTCTCTGGTATCCATCCACTTCACAAAGAGCAGGCCATCTTGGCGAATCCATCGCATGCTACCCCGCTCAGCCCGCTTAGGCATGTCGTTCTCCTTGGTTTTTGGAAAGCCCACTCTGTTGGGCTGAATGGTGCCACAAGCCCACATATCCAGCTTCTTCAGGTCTGTGAACAGGGTAGGGCTTGTGTAGAAATTGTCCACAAAAAGTTTGTAGCCCTTCCCCAGCAGTTGAAAATGTAATAATGCCATGACAGAATCATAGCCGAGTCCCTTACCAGTCGCAAAACTGCTCTTCCCCTCATAAACAAAAAAAATTGCACGTGTATGCACATGCAGAATCATCCAAAACAAACAGTTTGTAACCCCATTTAGTTGGTTTGTTACACATGTATTGTTTTAGGCTGATTCTGGCCTTTGAGGCTACCATCCTCTCATCGATGGAAAGGTTCTGGGCGGGCTGAAAAATAGGTATTGCAGGCCTCAACCACACTGTGGTAGAGGTTTTATTTTGCAGAGCCTATAAATACCCTGCTGTGCCTCGCTTGTTCTCGTTGTCCTCATCAACTTTAGGGTCACTGATGTGAAGCGCCCGTGAGATTGTCAGAAACCTTTTGCATGACATGACAGTGGAGGGGAAAGGCAGTTGATAGAGGGGAGCAGTTTTCCAGTAGTGTTTCAGGGTTTTCAGCTTCACTAGACCCATGTATATGATCATTGACAAATAACAAAAAATATCTGACATGGAAATGGGCTTCCATGCCTCTTTCTTGCCTGCCTGCTTCTTAGCACCATATTTGTTAGTGTTCAAGACAAGGGAATCAATAACTGAAGATGTAAAAAACAGTTGAAAAAGTTGCATGGGGATGTAGTTGGAGGTCATGTCCAGCTGAGGTCCTGGTGGCCTTTTCAGTCTGAATATTGGAGGTGGTGGGCCCACATCCTCCTCAAGCACAGAGTGCCAACGACCCTCCTCCTCTCTGATTGCTGGTTTCTCTTTTCCCCACCTCCGCTTCTTTGTCACAGACTTCACACCTGGCCAGGCGGGGGTAGGTGTGGAGCCGGAGACAGCAGGGGTCCGGCTAGATGAACCAGCTCCTGTGGGGGATGGGCACCTTGGCAGTGGGGGCTCCCAGTCAGAATTGGAAGGACTGTGAAGACACAGACACACAGATTATATATAGAGTAGTGAACCCCATGTTTAGATAAAATACATGTAAAACATACATACATGTAAAAAATATCTAATATATACAGACAGACACACACTCAATGTTTAGCCATGTGTACTTCACACGTTTCATTACTGATTTTTAAAAAATATATATATCATGCAAAATAAAATAAAATATATATATCATACAAAATAAATGTAAAAAAAAATATGTATATATATTTGTCATACAAAAAAAATTAAAATGATATATATATATATATATATATATCATGCAAAATAAATGTAAAAAAAAAATATGTATATATATTTGTCATATATATATATCTCCAAACAACTCAAATGAATAATATTTGATATTATTAATTTCAAACAACGGCATGAGAGGTACTTATCAGTCCAAAATTGCGTCCTCTCCATGCAAAAACATTTCCTCAAACTGGGAGTCCAAACTTGACTCACAATCCGACTCCTCTTCAAGTAATTCTGTGTCACTATCTCTATAAATTTCATCAATAATGTCGTGTAGATCTGTATACCTGGACTTTGCCTTTGATTTTCCAGATTTACTCGCCATAATTCTATCGATGAAATAGCTGACAATGATCTCGACTCAACTGCTACGCGCAAACAATGTGGCTCCTTCAGGTAGAAGTTTCAATGGCGAATGGCTGTGTTACGCTCGACTTTTGTTCAGAGCTGGTCTTCCCGGATATAACCATTTAGATATTGCCGTTTACCTCAGCTCATTGGCTATCTACCAAGCTAGATTTCAAGACGATCAGTGGTCATTGGGCCGAAATACAGTCAATCAACGAAGTACTGGTCATATCATTGGCGGGCAATGAGGTCATTGTTTGGTGTGTTCAAATCAGTTCCTTTTGGTCAATACGTCCCGCAAAAATAACAATCAAGTATGGCTGTGTTACTAACAAACAGAGAATTGCAATGAAACCAACCATGACTGGATAAACGTGTGTTTAGCGTGAGTAATTACATCGAATGCGTCATCGAAAGTTGAAGGAGACGGAATTCATGACACTAGCCGTTTAGAAAATGTTTTGTGTTATGCTATAAAAATTGATTTTATCGAACAAAACGACTATTTATTGTGAAGATTGGGCCTTTTGTATCGCCAAAAGAAGATCTTCAAAGGTAATTGATTATTTTATTGATATTTCTGACTTTAGTGACGCTAATGCTTGGTTGGAAAATGCTAGTAATGCTTGTGTTTGCGGGACGCTGTCCTCAGATTATTATGTATGCTTTCACCGCAAAGCCTTTTTGAAATCGGACACTGCGGCTGGATTATCAAGATGTTAAGCTTTTAAATTATGTAAGATGCATGTATTTACAAGAATGTTTAATATTACAAATTGTGTATTTAGAATTTTTTCTCTCTGCTATTTCACCGGATGTTAGGCAGGTCCACCTAGCCCATAGAAGTTAAGAGCGGGTGAGGTGGCGATGACGGGACTGGCTTCCTCTCTCACATCAAAACATACCTGCAAACGAGAGACAGATGGATAGAGAGAGAGCATGATTAAACCTTGTTTTTTTTATTCTAACACGTCAGTCATCATAATCATCAGGAGGTGAAATGCAGAATTGACCTTGGTTCATTAACACTGGGACTACTACATCTCTGTCTGTATTTCAATGTAAAGCATCTCTTTAATAATACTTATTTTTGATCCGACCAAGTGACCTCTCACCGATTATAATGCTGTGCCCTCGGTCAGCCAGTTCAGATGCGGGACGGGTTCACCAAAACCGCTGATATAACCTAGAGGATTTAGGGAGAAGGGGGAGAGGGATGAAGTTAAGAAGAGAGACTGTTATTGTGTGTGTGTGGTCTCACCTGGTGTCCACACTAAGTGGCTGCAGAGTACTTTATGCTGAAAAACAGACACATGAGGACAAACAATAGAAGATAATGTCAATAGAAGATACTGTATGTGACGCAGACACCTATCAGAGTGTACCTGAAACATTTAAATATCGAGGGCTTTGTGTCTCACCACTTCGTTATTGCAAGGCTAACCCCCAGGTAAATCATGACTTGGCAGCAACAGATAGTCCAGTGAAAATGGCAGTGTTTGTGGTGTAAATCTGAAAATTAGTAGCTGACATCTTTAGGGTTTTTTAATTAATGCATGTGAGACAGGTTCCATGTACTACAAGACAGGCAGAGACGAAGAGAGAAAAAGAACACAGAACAGTTTAATTACCTCTGGTTAAGGACACTTTTGCCAGCAATAAAGCTTCCACGGCCTGTTCCTCGGACAGTGAACATCTGGCAATATCTACATTTTCGACCCCTTGATCAGCTCGCTCTCTGAAAGTAAAGAAGATGGCTTATTTTTTGTAGATATGAAAAAAATAACAGATATGACCATTCAATCTTAAGCAGCAATGTCATTTTCAGGATACGTCAATACAGCGCAGAAAGCTTAACACCAGGCTGGTATTGTGGTTGTTCATTAGGTGATGGGAAATATGCAATGATACCTGCACCGTCTACACGCTGCAAAGACTCGCTAACTCTTCGTGACAGACATATTGTGTTCTTTCATCCTTGTGTAAATAAAGCTAACTGTTACACTGTCATGAAATATGACTATATATCCACTATGAAACATATGACATGGCCTGCTTATGAGTTGCCATGAAAGAAAGTTAGATTAATTCAACTGAAAATGGCGAGAACAGGCGTTCATAGCTAAATACTTTTGGTTAGCTTGAGAATAATAATTGCATTATTTATCATTCTACGGTATGTATATGTAATATAGTAGAATGTTATGAACCGACACTGAATCGTAGGAGCTATGTAAAAGTTGGAAGGAAGAACGCCCAGTTCTGCTTACCTGAGATGCCATCATCACACAGTCCTTCTTCGTATGACTTCCTTTGTGTTGGAAAAAGTTTGCTTTCAGAACAATTATTTTTGATTGAAAATAAAAAAAAGTTTTGCTCTCGATAAAAAGACACAAATGTACCTCCATAGAATATAACAATTTGCCTGTGAATAACCAGTCCTTCATACAAAACAAACGGGCTACAGTATGCAGATCTCTAGATGGAAAACCGAAGGTGGTGCCATATCCTGTCAGCACGCCCACAAGCGAGCCACTCAGGCGCAGAATGATGACGCGTGGAAGAGGGAAGGGAGCTAATAACTGAACAATAGACTTCAACCTTGACTAGTTGTGATTTTTTTTTTTTTTTGTATTTTCTGTTCCATCCTAATGGTGACCCCCAGGGTTTTTCATTTTTCATGGAATAGAAACACCATAATATTAATCAAATGAATTAAGCAAGTACAAGTCAAAAGTTTGGACACACCTACTCATTCCAGGATTTTTCTTTATTTTTACTATTTTCCACATTGTAGAATAATAGTGAAGACATCACAACTATGAAATAACACGCTCTCCTGCGTGCCCCACATTCTGTAGTACAGACATGGCCTGCTCTCCTTTATGTAAGGAATTAGGCACTTTTCCAAGTTTACAACAGAATGTATTGTAGACTGCACAGTAGCCTAATAAACAAATAAACACACTTCGTTAATAAAATAATTATTAAAAAATACTCTTTCAAATTGCAGATGTTCATTTAGTTATGGATTCATAACAAATTACTATGGGAATAAATATCACTGATTTACAGAAATATTGGAACAAAGTTGTTTAATGAAGGTAAACTATTTAGAATCCTCCTGTAGGCTACTCTCTACCGTCACGTTGTACAGCGCCATATTTTCCATTCCATCCGAATGGAAACCCTGAGGGTTTAGTTTTGTTTTTCTCTGAATAGAAACACCATAATATTAATCAAATTAATTAAGCCAAATTTAAATCAATCCCATAAACTATGTTATTGCAAAAAAGGTTTTACATTCTCTGGTAATGCCAATACGGAATACTATCAAATGCAGAATTCTGTGGCAGCACGCAAGGTGTGCCGCAGTATGACGCTACTTTTAAAGAAGAAACCACTGTTCCACTGTGTCATCAGCAAACTTAATGATAGTGTTGGAGTCGTGTTTGGTGCGCAGTTGTGGGTGAACAGGGAATACAGGAGGGGACTAAGTACACACCCCTGAGGGGCCCCAGTGTTAAGGATCAGCGTGGCAGACGTGTTGTTGCCTACTCTTACCACCTGGGGGCGGCCCGTCAGGAATTCCAGGATCCAGTTGCAGAGGGAGGTGTTTAGTCCCAGGGTCCTTAGCTTAGTGATGAGCTTCATGGGAACTATGGTGTTGAACGCTGAGCTGTAGTCAATGAACAGCATTCTCACATAGGTGTTCCTTTTGTCCAGGTGAGAAAGGGCAGTGTGGAGGGCGATTGAGATTGCATCATTGCTTCCTTGGGCACAGGGACTATGGTGGTCTGCTTGAAACATCTAGGTATTACAGACTTGGTCAGGGAGAGATTGAAAATGTCAGTGAAGACACTTAACAGTTGATCCGCGCATGCTTTGAGTACACGTCCTGGTAATCCGTCTGGCCCAGCGGCTTTGTGAATGTTGACCTATTTAAAGGTTTTGTTCACATCGGCTGTGGAGAGCGTTATCACACGGTCGTCCAGAACTGCTAGTGCTCTCATGCATGCTTCAGTGTTGCTTGCCTCGAAGCGAGCATAAAAGGCATTTAGCTCGTCTGGTAGGCTTGTGTCACTGGGCACCTCGCGTCTGGGTTTCCCTTTGTAGTCCATAATAGTTTTCGAGCCCTGCCACATCCGACGAGCGTCACAGCCGGTGTAGTAGGATTCAATCTTAATCCTGTATTGACGCTTTGCTTGTTTGATGGTTCGTCTGAGGGTATAGCGGGATTTCTTATAAGCGTCCGGATTAGTCTCCCGCTCCTTGAAAGCGGTAGCTCTAGCCTTTAGCTCGATGTGGATATTGCCTGTAATCCATGGCTTCTGGTTGGGATATGTACGTACAGTCATTGTTTGAACGACGTCGTCGTCTGCACTTATTGATGAAGCCGATGACTGAGGTGGTGTACTCCTCAATGCCATTGGATGAATCCCGGAACATATTCCAGTCTGTGCTAGCAAAACAGCTCTGTAGCGTAGCATCCGCGTCATCTGACCACTTCCATATTGACCGAGTCACTGGTGCTTCCTGCATTAGTTTTTGCTTGTAAGAAGGAATTAGGAGGATAGAATTATGGTCAGATCTGCCAAATGGAGGGCGGCGGAGAGCATTGTATGCATCTCTGTGTGTGGAGTAAAGGTGGTGTCTGGTTTTATATATTTTTTTCTCTGGTTGCACATGTGACATGCTGGTAAAAAATTGGGCCAATATACCACGGCTAAGGAGTGTTCTTAGACAATCAATCAAATTGATTTATGAAGCCCTTTTTTACATCAGCCGATGTCACAAAATGCTATACGGAAACCCAGCCTAAAATCCCAAACGGCAAGCAATGCAGATGTAGAAGCACGGTGGCTAGGAAAAACTCCCTAGAAAGGCAGGAACCTATGAAGAAACTTAGAGAGGAACCAGGCTCTGAGCGGTGGCCAGGTCTCTTCTGGCTGTGCCGGGTTGAGATTATAACAGTACATGGCCAAGATGTTCAAATGTTCATAGATGACCAGCAGGGTCAGATAATAATAACCATAGTGGTTGTAGAGGGTGCAACAGGTCATCACCTCAGGAGTAAATGTTAGTTGGCTTTCACAGCTGAGCATTCAGAGTTCGAGACGGCAGGTGCACTAGAGAGAGGGAGTATAAAACAGCAGGTCTGGGACAAGGTAGCACGTCCAGTGAACATGACACAACTCGGAGTGCCTGGATATAGCTGTTTGGCCATATACCACAAACCCCCGAGGTGTCTTATTGCTATTATAAACTGGTTACCAATGTAATTAGAACAGAAAAAAAGTCATTTTTGTTCATACCCATGGTATACGGTCTGATATACCACGGCTTTCAGCCAATCAGCATTCGGGGATCAAACCACCCGGTTTATAATATGCTATAATGTCTGTATAGCAGTTATTTTTTTCCATGATACTGATGGCTCTTTATTGAAGGTATCGCAAACAAATGTTTAGGTTGTCTGTGTGCTGTTTTCCTTCATCCAGCGATCTTGGGGAGTTGCTGCCCCTTTGTGGTGTGTGTATGTATAGTGCCCTGTGTGTGCGCTCATGTGGTGACATCTCGTTTGTGCACTGCTCCCCCACTGTGTCGCTGTATAATGTCCTCATTGTCAAGCGGCTAGAACTCTGAACCCTCCTCCGCTATCTGTGAATGACTCCGCTCTCCACAGCAGAACAGGGAATGTCTACTACAGTTCTACAGGGCCCATCCATCCAGGGTCCCCATTTTCGGTCTGTAGTGCAATAGAGAAGAATAACTTTTGGTGGCGATGATGGTGGTGGGGCTTATGGTTGCTTGCTGATCCTAACCCCTCTTTTTCTCTCCTGCTCAGATCATCTCGAGAAAGAACCCGGAGGACGTCCAAGAGGTAAGAACTACAGGATTATCTGACAGTGATGGGAAGAAAGTGAGAAAAGAAGGGCTAGAGGTAAAAGAGGGAAAACGGAGAGCAGTGGCTTTGGATTTTGCTCCTATGGCTGGGCATGTTGCAGAGGTTAGTGACCACGGTTATAATGGTGGTGACCATGTTTATCTTTGTAGTAGCTGTGACAATAACAACTGTTCTTATCACAAACCAAGGACATTTTTGGTCCACCAGCCACTCTGATTTTGTTTTTACCAGCCAAAATATTTTTCTTCATAATTACACCAAAAATCACAAAAATGAGTATGCCTTCTAATGTATTACCAGTAAGAATAATGGGGTATATTGCTGAATTTCATTTCATTTTGTGACTTACGTCTTTTAACCAATGTATGTTCAAATAAATCATTTAGATCCAATAATAAGAACAAATAAGCACTTCAACAACTGACCATCAAGAACAAACAAAGTGCCTGCCCTGCCACAAAAGTGAGTGAGTGATGCAGGCTATTTATTAGTATAGTTCAGGTCTCTACGCTGACATTTTTTACAAGGAGTACATGATGTGCTCCTAAGTAGAAATGTAGAAGCACACACGTACATCTAGGATAGATCTATGCACAATTAGGTGAGACAAAAACGTTCAACTGGAACTTTAATGGACAGGCCGTTACCATGGTAACTTGGGCACTCGCTTGTCTGTGATGGAAAATAATCTGACTGCGACGTCTTCCTAGCAGCAGACGGTTGCAGCAAACTCAAACTTACATTGAAAAACAACCTAGCATGTGAACAAAATGATGTAACTGTCCAAGAAACACGAGAACAAAGTTACACTTTAGTAGCCTTTGTCAATTCGACTAACTTCTACATGTGGGCTTAAAAAAAAATATATATATATACTGTCATTTCCAGACTATTAAGCGCACCTGAATATAAGCCGCACCCACTGAATTAAAAAAAATAAATTATTTTGAACATAAATAAGCCGCACGTGTCTATAAGCCGCAGGTGCCTACCGGTACATTGAAACAAATTAACTTTACACAGGCTTTAACAAAACACGGCTTGTAACAAAAATAAATAGGCTTTAACGAAACACGGCTTGTAACAAAAATAAATAGGCTTTAACGAAACACGGCTTGTAACAAAAAATACAAAATTAGCAGTAAGCTTTAGTTGTCTTTTTGCACTGAGTCAATTCCTCACGCTGCTGTTTCCAACGTCTTATCATCGACTCATTAAGACTAAGCTCCCGTGCAGCAGCTCTATTTCCTTTTCCAACAGCCAGATCAATCGCCTTCAGCTTGAAAGCTGCATCATATGCATTTCTCCGTGTCTTTGCCATGATGAGGGTGACAAAATGACTACCGTAATCAGAATGATGGAAAGTTTGAGAGCGCTCGATTTAATCTGAACAGTAAACAAAAAAGTTGTTTGACCTTAACCTGTTCGGCAATTTCATTGGTCTAATGAAAGCTTCATGCCGCCAAAAAACTGAGCACGTCACAGAATGTATTTTATTTTATTTTTTTAATTGAAAACGGGAAAAATCCATATATTAGCCGCGTCATTGTTTAAGCCGTGAGGTTCAAAGCCTGGGAAAAAAATTGCGGCTTATAGTCCGGAATTTACGGTATAGAGCATTTGCGATTTATAGTATGTGCCCACCTGCCAACGTGGCTGGTGAAATATACATTCTTACGGCCCATGTACACCGTGCAGTGAACCCGCTTCCCATTAATTTTCAATGGAAGGAACGCGGTGAGAGCGGAGTGGTCTGGGGACCGTTGGGGGGCACGAATGTGGCGTGGGAGGCGGTGAAAAAGTCATGCATTTCCCAACTTTATGAAATCACCAGCGGCTAACGCTGGGCAACGATCAATCATATCGAGTGGTTCCCATGACGAATTTGAGACTCTGCGACCCAATGCTAGAGACTTTCTTCAGCAAAGATGGCTGATAAAAATACTAGAATGGAAGCAAATGTAAGAAATTATAATGTCATAACTAATCATGAAAAAAATGTGCAGTCGAGAGGAATAAGTTAATGTAGAGACGATTATGCATGCTTTTGTGTCAAAGTTAATTTAGGAAAAATCTCTATTTAGCAAGCTTGCTGACTAGCTAACATTAGCCAGATAGCTTTATGAGCATTTTTGTTGTTGAATGTTTTGGGACTCCTAAGAAAACCAGGCTGTTGTCTTGGGAAACAGTGGATGTAAAGAATCTAGCTAGCTAAAGCATTTACGGCAAATTTAAAGTACAATTTTGTAAGCTTGCCTTGCTGATATTTACCATGCAATGCAACTAAAGTAATGTCGTTAGCTAACTCTTTTGTTATTGCGTAGTGGAGGATAAAAATACCTGTATGCCTATGGATGTGTAGCTAGTTTTGTAGCCGATCTGTGTGTGGACCCTAAAACAGTTGGTATACATATTAGTTCAGAACAGTGATTTTAATTGCTTCCACCAGTTAATCATTAATCCCCAAGAAATTGCAGGAAATTACTGTTACACACATGACTGTTACATGCTAATATTATAATGTCAATATTAGCTAGCTAGCTATGAACCACAGCAATCATAGCCGGTTGTATTAACTTCAAGACATTCTGAATGGCATCAATGAAGCCTATGGATTGAGTAGAATATAATATAACTTTGTTGTGCCAAAGATGCAAGTCGTATATACATGTAGTTATTACCAAGCATCAGTTCCCCACATACATTGAATGTATTCTCTGATCTTGTCCTCTATCTTGGCAAATAAAGGTGTGGTTCAGGTATGAATGTCTGTGGGACATTCTTTTTTCAGTCATATCCAATACCAGGAATATCAAACTCCAGTCTTTGAATGATGCTGTGCACTGTATTTATTACAATTATACACTTCAACAGTGTTTACCATTCCTGACCCTAGGACATCAATGGTTACACGTAACATTGTCTTAGACTAGAACGCAGGATTTAACTAGTTAACTTCTTGGGGCTATGTGGGACGTTAGCGTGCCACCCGTGGCGCACCCTATCAACAGCAGGTGCATTTCAAGAGCGGCAAATTTGAAACCAAATAAATGTCAAAATTCAAATTTCTCAAACATACAACTAACTTACAGCCTTTGAAAGATAAACATCTTCTTAATCTAACCACGTTTACCGATTTCAAAAAGGTTTTACGGGGAAAGCATAAAGTTAGGTTATGTTAGGAGAGTACATTGACAATAGCTGTGTGTAGTGTATTGTCGATTCAAAGACAGGCGTCACCAAAACCATAAAATCAGCTAAAATTATGCACTAACCTTTTACAATCTCCATCAGATGACACTCCTAGGACATTATGTTAGACAATGCATGCATTTTTAGTTCTATCAAGTTCATATTTATATCTAAAAACAGCGTTTTACTATGGCGTTGATGTTCAGGAAATCGTTTCCCTCCAATACCGGCAGTCAAGTCATGACAACAAAATAATTAATTAATATTAGAAAACATTGGTAAAATATTATATTGTCATTCAAAGAATTATAGATTTACATCTCTTGAACGCAATGGACTTGCCAGATTTAAAATTAACCTTACTGGGAAATCACACTTTGCAATAATCTGAGCACTGCGCCAGAAAAATACGCATTGCGATACAGACTAACCGCCATGTTGGAGAGATCTAAAATCGAAAATACTATGTAAATAATCCATTACCTTTGATTCTCTTCATCAGATGTCACTTCCAAAGAATCCCAGGTCCATAACGAATGTAGTTTTGTTCAAAAAAGCTCATCATTTATGTCCAAAAACCTCCGTGTTGTAGCACATGATCTAAGCCAGCCGGACTTCACTTCAAGAACGGAAAAAATATATTTTCGTTCGTTCAAACATGTCAAACGTTGTATCGCATAAATCATTAGGGCCTTTTTTAACCAGAACATGAATAAAATTCAAGGCGGACCATTGGGTTCTCTTTTAAAACGTTTCGGAATGAGAGTACCCACCATCAAATCGCGCGCCAGGTGTCTAATGGGCCATCGCTGTTCCAACGCTCTTCTTCAGTCAGATCTCACTGTAGAAGACTCAAAACACTTTGTAAAGGCTGGGGACATCTTGTGGAAGCAATAGGAAGTGCCAAAATATTCCTCCTTCCCTTTGTTTTTCAATGGTATAGGCTTAAAGTCAATTCAACACATCAGGTATCCACTTCCTGTCAGAATCTGTCTCAGGGTTTTGCCTGCCAAATGAGTTCTGTTATACTCACAGACACCATTCAAACAGTTTTAGAAACTTTAGGGTGTTTTCTATCCAAACCTGAACAATAATATGCATATTCTAGCTTCTGAGTTGGTGTAATAGGCAGTTAAAAATGGGCACAGGTTAAAGGCTGATTTGTAATTCATACATACAGGACCAGAATTACAAAAACAGTACACTACACTTCCTATGCATCATATAAATAATGTAAAACAGGTTCTTCTCGCCAGCTCACTTCCTTAATCTGCACTGATCTGAGGACACAGGATAGGTGTAGTATTTAATCAAATTGGATACTTAATTTCAACCAGTAGAGAATGTGAAAAGCTTTATTGAGAAGTTCTTTATCCAAGTGTTATAAATACATAATTCATGCATTATAAATATTATTTTTGTAATATTATATTTTAAATACAAGTTGAATCGGTACTTCAATGCACATCTGGTCTGCATTAAAAACAGAGGAGGACTGAGGTGGGGAGAGAGTTGCAAGAGTGTCAAAGACACAAGGGGAAAGGGATAAGAACAGAGGAGCAGGGAAGACTGCATATGAGTAATGATTTACAGTGCTACTAAACGTCATTCTCTCAGGTCATAACAGTTACAGAAGTATCTCTAACCAGCCTTGGACCTCCAGTTGGCCCAAGGGTTATCTTAGTGGGTGAGGTGGTGATGATGGGACTGGGGGTTGGTGTCCTCTCTCACATCAAAACATACCTGCAGATGAGAGGGAGGGAGAGAGAGAGAGAGAGATGGGATGATTAAGCCTAGTCTTTTTAAATCTAACAGTATGTCTGTCATCATAATCATCAGGAGGTGAAATGCAAAACTGACCATGGATCATTAACTCTGGGACTACTACATCTCTGTCTGTATTTCAATGTAAAGCATCTATTTTATAATGTTTCATGTTGACTCGGCGAAGTGACCTCTTACCTCTGATCATGCTGTTCTCTATGTCAAGCAGTTCAGAAGCGGGAGGGGTTCACATATATAAAGAGACTGTTCAAAAGAGACAGTGTTCAACAGGAATCTCTGTGTGTGTGTGGCCTTACCTGGTGTCCAGTGTCCACACTGAGTGGCTCCAGAGTACTTTATACTGAAAAACATGCACAGACACCCGAGGACAAACAGTATAGCGTAGTAAGATAAATAATGAGATGTCTTAACGTCTATGGGCTAGACGTCCCACCCTAATCAACAGCCAGTGGAATCGCTTGGCGCGAAATACAAATACCTCAAAAATGCTATAACTTCAATTTCTCAAACATATGACTTTTTTACACCATTTTAAAGACAATACTCTCATTAATCTAACCACATTGTCCGATTTCAAAAAGGCTTTACAGCGAAAGCAAAACATTAGATTATGTCAGGAGAGTACCCTGCCAAAAATAATCACACAGCCATTTTCAAAGCAAGCATATATGTCACAAAACCAAAACCACAGCTAAATGCAGCACTAACCTTTGATCTTCATCAGATGACACTCCTAGGACATTATGTTATACAATACATGCATGTTTTGTTCAATCAAGTTCATATTTATATAAAAAAACAGCTTTTTACATAAGCATGTGATGTTCAGAACTAGCATACCCACCGAAAACTTCGGTGAATTTACTAAATTACTCATGATAAACGTTGACAAAATACATAATTCTTTTAAGAATTATAGATACAGAACTCCTTTATGCAAACGCTATGTCAGATTTTAAAATAGCTTTTCGGCGAAAGTGCATTTTGCAATATTCTGAGTACATAGCTCGGCCATCACAGGCTAGCTAATTTGACACCCACCAAGTTTGGGGCTCACTAAACTCAGAATTACTATTAGAAAAATTTGATTACCTTTGCTGTTCTTCGTCAGAATGCACTCCCAGGACTTCTACTTCAACTACAAATGTTGTTTTGGTTCCAAATAATCCATAGTTATATCTAAATACCTCCGTTTTGTTCGTGCGTTCAGGTCACTATCCGAAGAGTAACGCGCGAGCGCATTTCGTGACAAAAAAATTCAAAATATTCCATTACCATACTTAGAAGCATGTCAAACGCTGTTTAAAATCAATTTTTATGCTATTTTTCTCGTAAAATAGCGATAATATTCCAACGTTGTATTCATTCAAAGGCTGAAAGAAAAAAATTGAGAATTCTCGGGAACTCGCATCTCAGTCTCACTGTCCTCAGGCTGACCACTTACAAACTCTGCTGCTGTACTTTGCCCAGAGACAGCAAACATACTCAGACACCATTCAAACAGTTTTAGAAACTTTAGAGTGTTTTCTATCCAAATCTACTAATTATATGCGTATTCTCATTTCTGGGCAAGAGTAGTAACCAGTTTAAATTGGGTATGTTTTTTATCCGGCCGTGAAAATACTGCCCCCTAGCCCCAACAGGTTAATATTCTCCATGGTTGGTCCTCTTGCCTATTCTTTGAAGGCGGAAGGACACCTGAGCCTGCTTACTGCACAAAACACAATCCATCAATCAGATTGATATACCAGTGTTTAGGTTGTAGGGTGTCTAATTGTTGAAAAACATTTTCAGTATGGGTGACTCTTAAGAGCCTGTTTTATTTTTGTGCAGACATCATCCATATCTGAGAAGTAGAAATTAAAGGGAGAGAAACTGGCAATTGTAATAACTGACACAGCTTATTAAATGTAAAGAATACTCTTTATTGCAATGTGGGCGTCTCTTAAAATAGCCATTGGCTGTGCATAGTGCAGTCTATGGTGTTGCCAGGGAACAGCACCCTCTTTGAAGAAGTAGGAGGTGAAGATCTCCTCCACATTGATTGCCTCCCGTGTTGCATTGTTGGCCCCGTCCGTGCAACATCCTGCAGAGCAGCTGACCTCTGGTCTGGCACAGGGCGGAGAGCTGCATGTCCCCTCCTGGTCCTCATTTGCACACTCTGTATATAGATTGTTTTTATATTGTGTTATTGACTGTACGTTTGAGTATCCCATGTGTAACTCTGTGTTTGTGTCGCGCTGCTTTGCTTTATCTTGGCCAGGTCGCAGTTGTAAATGAGAACTTGTTCTCAACTGGCCTACCTGGTTAAATAAAGGTGAAATATAAAATATGCAGGACACAGTTTGCCTTCACATAGGCCTGAATTCCCCCATTCCCAGATGGCCCTGGTCACACTCGCGACAATGCACCCAACTGTGAATTCCCCTACACGGTAATTGTTTTGAAGGAATCTCCAGTTCCAAGGTATCTGTAGGAATAAGGTATCTGTAGGAATATGGAAGATAATGTCATTATTAGACTTTTACATCAGCAGGTCATTGTGGATTACTAAAGTATAATATCTCTTATAACAAATCATGATAACATTGGATAGATAGATGCATGTGACAGCAGGATCATATCAAGGAAAATGAATACATAAATACCACTTGAAGCTTGATGATGAGTTGATCATTTGTTGTGCTAAGGCAGAAACGTATTTGACAGCTGGAGCTGCTGTCCTTTCACCCTCTTTCATGGATGTTAGCTAGCTACCTACAAATGCATTTGTTTGTTTTTAATTTACAATGATAAATACATCAAGATAGCTAGCTAATATGAGGTTATTTAATTGTATTTATTTATTTTTATTTCACCTTTATTTAACCAGGTAGGCAAGTTGAGAACAAGTTCTCATTTACAATTGCGACCTGGCCAAGATAAAGCAAAGCATTTCGACACATACAACAACACAGAGTTACACATGGAGTAAAACAAACATACAGTCAATAATACAGTAGAAACATAAGTCTATATACAATGTGAGCAAATGAGGTGAGATAAGGGAGGTAAAGGCAAAAAAGGCCATGGTGGCAAAGTAAATACAATATAGCAAGTAAAACACTGGATTCACCTAGCTAGCTATACAGTATTTAATGTTGGCTAGTTAGCTAGCTACGTTAGTAGCTTATTTGATCGACCGCCTCGATTCGGTCTTATGTAGCAAAATTTGAAATGGTGTTATTTACATTGGATAAAAGTAGAGGCTCGTAGATAGAACATTGTATAATATACTGCAGTTGAGGAACAAATGGGAAAGTAATTCTGCTTTGGAAGTTGATAAACTTGTAACCCCACTTTTGAGAAAATGGCCCTTTGAATGTTTTGGGACACCTACTAGAGAGCTCTTTGTCTACACCCACTCAGCATCATTCACACCCTCTTGAGCCTTAGCTCCACCCATCTCTTTAAGGGTTGACATGTGAGACCATGTACTAAACCGTGAGTACGGTATTGTACAACCAAAGATTTCATGACTAAAGGCTGGTTTATACAACTACTATCGAAATGTCTGTATACAGTTGTTGCAGTGACATCATGAACATTCTATTGTCATCCGACATCAAATTTGTCGTTATGGAAAAAGTATACACACAAAAACGACAGGCTGCATGACATCAGCAGCCTGGGGGTCCAAAATGGCATAACTGATGCATTTTAACACCAATAAACCCATCAGGTTTAAAAATGAATTTGGTATATCTCAATCTAGCAAACCAGGCAACTAAAAGCAACTTTCTCAACAATATTTTTGGTTTGTTTCTAAATTCAAAAGCAAAAAATGAAACGTCCCTTTTTCAGGAACCTGTCTTTCAAAGATCATTTGTATAAATCCAAATAACTTCACAGATCTTCATTAAACACTTTCCCATGCTTGTTCAATGAACCATAAACAATTCATGCAGCTGTGGAACGGTCGTTAAGACACTAACAGCTTACAGACGGTAGGACATTAAGGTCAGTTATGAAAACTTAGGACACTAAGGAGGCCTTTCTACTGACTCTGAAAAACACTAAAATAAAGATGCCCAGGGTCCCTGCTCATCTGTGTGAACGTGCCTTAGGCATGCTGCAAGGAGCCATGAGGACTGCAGATGTGGCCAGGGCAATAATTTACAGCTGATAGTCCTCGCAGTGGCCACGTGTAACAACGCCTGAACAGGATCGGTACAGGATGGCAACAACAACTGCCCGAGTTGCACCAGGAACGCTCAATCCCTCCATCAGTGCTCAGACTGTCCGTAATAGGCTGAGGGAGACTGGACTGAGGGCTTGTAGGCCTGTTGTAAGGCAGGTCCTCACCAGACATCACCGGCAACAACGTTGCCTATGGGCACAAACCCACCGTCGCTGGACCAGACAGGACTGGCAAAAAGTGCTCTTCACTGACGTTGCTTTTTTGTGTCACCAGGGGTGATGGTCAGATTCACGTTTATCGTCGACGGAATGAGCGTTACACCGAGGCCTGTACTCTGGAGCAGAATCGAGGTGGAGGGTCCATCATGGTCTGGGGTGGTGTGTCACAGCATCATCGGACTGAGCTTGTTGTTGTAGGCAATCTCAATGCTGTTTGTTACAGGGAAGACATCCTCCTCCCTCGTGGTACCCTTCCTGCAGGCTCATCCTGACATGACCATCCAGCATGACAATGTCACCAGCCATACTGCTCGTTCTGTGCGTGATTTCCTGCAAGACAGGAATATCAGTGTTCTGCCATGGTCAGCAAAGAGCCCGGACCTCTATCCCATTTAGCACGTTGTTCGATCGGAGGGTGAGGGCTAAGGCCATTCCCCCCAGAATTGTCCGGGAACTTGCAGGTGCCTTGGTGGAAGAGTGAGGTAACATCTCACAGCAAGAACTGGCAAATCTGGTGCAGTCCATGAGGAGGAGATGCACTGCCGTACTTAATGCAGCTGGTGGCCACACCAGATACTGACTGTTACTTTTGATTTTGACCCCTTTGTTCAGGGACACATTATTCCATTTCTGTTAGTCACGTGTCTGTGGAACTTGTTCAGTTTATGTCTCCAAACTCAGTCAACACTGCTAGCCAACTTCTACCGACTAGCAGCACTGTAGAAACTAATACATTACAACGGAACGATTTGATTAGTGTAGTGTTAGCTAGCTACATAGCTGTCTTTGCTGTCTTTGTATCTAAGATAATTGTGTAGTTTAGAGTAATCATCGAGGTTAGCTAGCCAGCTATTTTCGTCCGCCGCGACGCGACCCCGTTCCCCAGACTCCAGACTTAGTCAACACACCTAGTCATCATCAAACCCACTGCTAGCTAGCCAACCGTTACCGACTAGCAGCACTGTAGAAACTAATACATTACAACGGAACGATTTGACTAGTGTAGTGTTAGCTAGCTACATAGTTGTCTTTGTCATAGTTTGATAATTGTGTAGTTTAGAGTAATTATCGAGGCTAGCTAGCCAGCTATTTTCGTCCCCCGCGACGCCATCTTCCAAACCTAGCCAACTATTACCGACGAGCAGCATTGTAGAAACTAAATACATTACAAAGGAACGTCTTGATTAGTGTTATGTTAGCTAGCTACATAGTTGCCTTTGTATCATGATAATGGTGTAGTACTGAAACTATCGAGGTTACCTAGCCAGCTACACTTTCAAACAAAGTCAACAACGCAGCCACTGCTAGCTAGCCTACTTCAGCCAGCAGCACTGTATCATTTTAGTCTTTTAGTCAATAAGATTTTTGCAACGTAAGCTTAACTTTCTTAACATTCGAGACGTGTAGTCCACTAGTCATTCCAATCTCTTTTGCATTAGCGTAGCCTCTTCTGTAGCTTGTAAACTATGTGTCTGTCTATCCCTGTTCTCTCCCCTCTGCACAGGCCATACAAACGCTTCACACCGCGTGGCCGCTGCCACTCTAACCTGGTGGTCCCAGCGCGCACAACCCACGTGGAGTTCCAGGTCTCCGGCAGCCTCTGGAACTGCCGATCTGCGGCCAAAAAGGCAGAGTTCATCTCAGCCTATGCTACCCTCCAGTCCCTCGACTTCTTGGCGCTGACGGAAACATGGATTACCACAGATAACACTGCTACTCCTACTGCTCTCTCCTCATCTGCCCACGTGTTCTCGCACACCCCGAGAGCATCTGGCCAGCGGGGTGGTGGCACTGGAATCCTCATCTCTCCCAAGTGGACATTCTCTTTCTCCCCTGACCCATCTGTCTATCGCATCCTTTGAATTCCATGCTGTCACAGTTACCAGCCCTTTCAAGCTTAACATCCTTATCATTTATCGCCCTCCAGGTTCCCTTGGAGAGTTCATCAATGAGCTTGACGCCTTGATAAGTTCCTTTCCTGAGGATGGCTCACCTCTCACAGTTCTGGGTGACTTTAACCTCCCCACGTCTACCTTTGACTCATTCCTCTCTGCCTCCTTCTTTCCACTCCTCTCCTCTTTTGACCTCACCCTCTCACCTTCCCCCCCTACTCACAAGGCAGGCAATACGCTTGACCTCATCTTTACTAGATGCTGTTCTTCCACTAATCTCATTGCAACTCCCCTCCAAGTCTCCGACCACTACCTCTGCCCCTACTCGGATGGTATTGCGCCGTCGCAACCTTCGCTCTCTCCTCTTCCATCCTATCATCTCTTCCCTCTGCTCAAACCTTCTCCAACCTATCTCCTGATTCTGCCTCCTCAACCCTCCTCTCCTCCCTTTCTGCATTCTTTGACTCTCTATGTCCCCTAACCTCCAGGCCGGCTCGGCCCTCCTGCTCCGTGGCTCGACGACTCATTGCGAGCTCACAGAACAGGGCTCCGGGCAGCCGAGCGGAAATGGAGGAAAACTCGCCTCCCTGCGGACCTGGCATCCTTTCACTCCCTCCTCTCTACATTTTCCTCTTCTGTTTCTGCTGCTAAAGCCACTTTCTACCACTCTAAATTCCAAGCATCTGCCTCTAACCCTAGGAAGCTCTTTGCCACCTTCTCCTCCCTCCTGAATCCTCCTCCCCCCCCCTCCTCCCTCTCTGCGGATGACTTCGTAAACCATTTTGAAAAGAAGGTCGACGACATCCGATCCTCGTTTGTCAAGTCAAACGACACCGCTGGTCCTGCTCACACTGCCCTACCCTGTGCTTTGACCTCTTTCTCCCCCCTCTCTCCAGATGAAATCTTGCGTCTTGTGACGGCCGGCCGCCCATCAACCTGCCTGTTTGACCCTATCCTCTCTTCTCCAGACCATTTCCGGAGACCTTCTCCCTTACCTCACCTCGCTCATGAACTCATCCTTGACCGCTGGCTACGTACGTCCCTTCCGTCTTCAAGAGAGCGAGAGTTGCACCCCTTCTGAAAAAACCTACACTCGATTCCTCCGATGTCAACAACTACAGACCAGTATCCCTTCTTTCTTTTCTCTCCAAAACTCTTGAACGTGCCGTCCTTGGCCAGCTCTCTTGCTATCTCTCTCAGAATGACCTTCTTGACCCAAATCAGTCAGGTTTTAAGACTGGTCACTCAACTGAGACTGCTCTTCTCTGTGTCACGGAGGCTCTCCGCACTGCTAAAGCTAACTCTCTCTCCTCTGCTCTCATCCTTCTAGACCTATCTGCTGCCTTTGATACTGTGAACCACCAGATCCTCCTCTCCACCCTCTCCGAGCTGGGCATCTCCGGTGCGGCCCAAGCTTGGATTGCGTCCTACCTGACAGGTCGCTCCTACCAGGTGGCGTGGCGAGAATCTGTCTCCGCACCACGTGCTCTCACCACTGGTGTCCCCCAGGGCTCAGTTCTAGGCCCTCTCCTATTCTCGCTATACACCAAGTCACTTGGCTCTGTCGTATCCTCACATGGTCTTTCCTATCATTGCTATGCAGACGACACTCAATTAATCTTCTCCTTTCCCCCTTCTGATAACCAGGTGGCGAATCGCATCTCTGCATGTCTGGCAGACATATCAGTGTGGATGACGGATCACCACCTCAAGCTGAACCCCGGCAAGACGGAGCTGCTTTTCCTCCCGGGGAAGGACTGCCCGTTCCAATGATCTCGCCATCACGGTTGACAACTCCATTGTGTCCTCCTCCCAGAGTGCTAAGAACCTTGGCGTGACCCTGGACAACACCCTGTCGTTCTCCACTAACATCAAGGCGGTGACCCGATCCTGTAGGTTCATGCTCTACAACATTCGCAGAGTACGACCCTGCCTCACACAGGAAGCGGCGCAGGTCCTAATCCAGGGATTGTCCTCTCCCGTCTGGATTACTGCAACTCGCTGTTGGCTGGGATCCCTGCCTGTGCCATTAAACCGCTACAACTCATCCAGAATGCCGCAGCCCGTCTGGTGTTCAACCTTCCCAAGTTCTCTCACGTCACCCCGCTCCTCCGCTCTCTCCACTTCTCACTCTGCCCCTACTCGGATGGTATTGCGCCGTCGCAACCTTTGCTCTCTCTCTCCCGCTACTCTCTCCTCTTCCATCCTATCATCTGTTCCCTCTGCTCAAACCTTCTCCAACCTATCTCCTGATTCTGCCTCCTCAACCCTCCCTTTCTGCATCCTTTGACTCTCTATGTTCCCTATCCTCCAGGCCGGCTCGGTCCTCCCCTCCTGCTCCGTGGCTCGACGACTCATTACGAGCTCACAGAACAGGTGCTACAAGACCATGGTGCTTCCCCGTGAGGGGAACGGCACCTCCGTACCTTCAGGCTCTGATCAGTCCCTACACCCAAACGAGGGCACTGCGCTCATCCACCGCTGGCCTGCTGGCCCCCCTACCTCTGAGGAAGCACAGTTCCCGCTCAGCCCAGTCAAAACTGTTCGCTGCTCTGGCACCCCTATGGTGGAACAAGCTCCCTCACGACGCCAGGACAGCGGAGTCAATCACCACCTTCCGGAGACACCTGAAACCCCACCTCTTTAAGGAATACCTGGGATAGGACAAAGTAATCCTTCTAACCCCCCCCCCCCCTAAAAGATTTAGATGTACTATTGTAAAGTGGTTGTTCCACTGGATATCATAAGGTGAATGCACCAATTTGTAAGTCGCTCTGGATAAGAGCGTCTGCTAAATGACTTAAATGTAGATGTAAATGTTGTTGAATCTTATGTTCATACGCATATTTACACATGTTAAGTTTGCTGAAAATAAACGCAATTGACAGTGAGAGGATGTTTCTTTTTTTGCTGAGTTTAGATTGTTAGGTGTAAACGGTACAGTGAAATGGTTACTTACGTAGTGGAGTATTTTGTTTAGACCTGTAGCTTGCTAGCTAGCTAAACAATTAAACAATTAACTATTATCCCAACTCATAACGTTACTACCCTGCATGAATCTACAGGTAGCTAAAGCTAACCATTTGCAATCAAACGCCTGAATTTTCTCCATCTCCTTAGCTGTCATGCTCTGCTTCCACTGGGCATTGCACTGATTTCAAAACTCGCTCCTCCAGAAGGTGGAGAGCATTACCAACACTTGTGCAGTTAGTGATCTCTCTCAAAAAAGCTGCTTACCAGCACATACTAAGCAGCTCATGTTACAGACAGAAGCGTTCTACATGGCAGACCAATCCAAACTCCTCTCTCGGCATGTCCAGCCCATCCATTAACTCAGCCAATCATGGCTAGCGAAGGTTCCTGACTTTTTCTGTGGCTTAATCAGCTAGGATCGTAATGTAACAATTTTATTTGTGTTTACAGATGGCATACAAGTTTGTTTTTAAGGCACATGAAAGGTCACATTTCAGAAGGTTCCAGAAGGTAATTCTGCCAAAAAAAGCTTTTTGATTAAAAAAAACTATCAAATGCCTCTCCTGTGAAGTAGTGATGCGCGACATACGCATAGTTTCCTGAAACGAGTCACATTTGAATTAGCCTGCACTGTAGCTAGCTAGCTAATAATACGTTGTTTATAAGTTGTTTTTTTTTTAAATAAATGTATTTACTTACTTGGATAGGTTTTCCCAGCCATGTGGACGATTGGAAACAGGGCAAGAAAGTTAGTTTGTCACCAGAGTGGTTTAGAGTGTATTACTAGATTACTGTGAATAAATTAATGAAAAGGAGAATGGATTTAAACTATTTACCCATTTAATAACTAGACCTTCATACAAACTTGCTATACTGAATTATTGATGCACAAACAAACGTGCTGCCAGCATGCCCACAAGCGAGCCACTCTGGGCGGCAGCATCGGCACGCAGAAATGTACAACTCCCTAGTGTACACTGGCCGTTACCCGCCAATGACAAAATCTACCCGCATTTGGCGGGTGTTAATTTCCAACTCTGTTGTGAACCCTGGTCACAGTCAGAGAGTCAGAGTTTAGCAGAGCCTATTAGTACGTGTTTACATACATCCACTCTAGTACTAGCTACTTAATCTGTTAGTATCTCTGTCTCGCGGTTAAGCTATATAGCTCTGTCACCGCTAAGTTAGCGTCAGCATACCTATAGAGGGAATAAAGGCCATAAGTTGTGGGCAGATAACGTTCAATTGCTGTTATATGGACGGTGGTGTGTATTCATGGATGCCATGGGAAACCAGGCTTCAAAAATGTACTAAGACATTTTATTTTAATTTTATATCTTTCGTCACTCGTCTCTGTTATACTTTTCCTTCAATTCGCAAGAGACTGAATTTCTCTCACCTGTGGCTGCATCTGAGTGAGCAAAACAGTGCCCCTTTGTCTCTGTATGTGTAGTCCATCTGTCTGGCCAAAAAGAGTGACGTTGTTGCCGCCCGTAGCATTGAATGAATGAGGCAAAGCGAATTTGGCCTCCTTAAACAATAAAGATAATAGCCAATCAGCGTTGAGCTAAACTGAGTCCTGGTGCACAAAAAAGTGTCCAGGATAGCCATTTAGCATTTTGCTTCACATCAAAAGCCTAACGTTATTGACAGAAAAATGAAATTGCTGCATCTTGTTGAGTCGTTGTCCTCCGGTGGCTAGCTAGCTAGTAAAATGTGGCACTTTTCAAAATTTGCCATGGATGGAGATCAGGATTTGGACTTGTCGTTTTATTTTATTCTCTGTACTGATCAATGATTATAACGCCGATTGATCCAACCATACATTTATACACTGTGCCCCTGGCCTGAGAGAATGGAATTTCACTATGTAGTTAGATGTAGACTAATGTTAAAGCTACAATATCTAACATTTGGATGACCCGACCAAATTCCCACAGAAATGTGAATTATAGATCTG